>NC_142717.1:4205000-5455000 GCF_055471065.1 Atractosteus spatula
TACTCCTGAAATCCACTTGAAACCTTGTGAGAAAGTAAAAAGCTACAAAGATATTGGTTTACCAGCATTTCCCATACCTTGCCTCCCTCTCTCTCATTTTCTCATTTCTTTCATGTATTTCTTGTATATTTTCTTAGGTAATGCTGCACAGAATATCTCCTTTGTCTAGCCTTCAAATAAAAAATATTATCCAAGCCATGAGCTGTTAAATTTGGTCTCGCGAGAAAATGTAAAGAGCTGTATCTACAATGGGTTTGAGAATAGCGAGCACCATGAATTGGTGTAGAAGCATTTTAAAAATGGTAGAAAACGAACATTAAGGATAACCAGATACGGTGTGCACCACGTAGAAATAATCATTAACCTTATCCGAAGGGGTGATGCAGTCAGAGGTACATTAATTAAGGGAAAACCACCCTCCCAAACTGCAGCCTGGTGCTGGTGGCGCAGGAGGTCAACAATTGATTTTTGTTGTGCTCATGGACCACAAACGCCGATTCCTGCAGCGGCCTGCTGTTAAATTTACAGCCCTTGTGAGACAGCCCTGCTCTTGATATATTGCCTAATCTAATTTTCTGAATCAATTTATTGCATCCAAGTGCCTACATTATACCCATAAAAAGGCCTTGCGTTAACTGCTCTCGAGAAATATTCCCATTAGAAAGGCCATTATGTTTCAATATTTGCCTGCTTTTCCCTATTAAAACAGTCCATCTCTAGTCGGTTTATATGCTATTAGTATAATTACGCAGCACACCTTTGTACATCCCCTGCTCTTCATCATTGTGAGCTATGCCACCTTCAAAATATAATGTACAGTAATAAAAAAACAATAACTTATTTAATTTGTAAAATGCCCTCACAGCACTCTTTATAGCTCAATGACAGAATAACAACAAGATGTCTCCCCATAACATGGAGCTTTTGTCATGGTATAGAGTATTGCTGGGGGGCTTTTTCAAGACAATGAGAGAGAGACAACTGTTTAACCCTTCAGGAAAATGCTGAGGGTAAGGAATGTGTTCAAGATAGGGCTTGTTAAGATTTAGAAGGGCTTATTGTCAAACACATGCAATATCCACTGAAGAATGTTCTGTCTCTGATGATTAAAGCAAAAAAAGTCACCCCAGATATTGTCTTGGATGAACAAAGCAGTTTTCACAGCATGTTCAGTTAGTCTGGGGGCATCTGAATAATGATAATGCTGTAATGATGCATGACTGCGTTATTATAGCGGAAAGCTACAGTGTCCTGCACATGCAAAAAACTGAGAAAAAAGAAAAAAACAGCAGAATTCTCTGGTGGCTTAAATTGAAATCAAAGTCTGAAAAGATGTGGCCTCTATGATCTCTGTTTTTAGAACGTGAAACATGCATCTAAAACAAACCATACTGAATAATAAAAGAACCCAACTTCTTACAATTGCATCAAATTCATAAAGATATTAAGAAAAGGTGACCAGCTTTGTGCAGCAGGTGCGCAGACTGTTCATTGAATATGCACAACACAGGAAATTCTGTAATCCCGATTAGTACTCATCAACAGGGGTCGGCCGCGAAACAAAGATACCACACATCATCCGCGTTCATCCTGCATATTCAACGAGACTGGGGTTCTGGTGTGGAGGCTGTCACTGTCCCACCTCACCAGAGAGCTACAGTACTTAACACGAGCAGCACGAGGACTGCCTTGTCACTGACGGTTACGTCAACGAAAGCCCAGGTGAAGGGAGTCAGTGAGTCAACCTGCCATCAAGTGCTACTTGTGGGGCTTTGTAGTGACTCTTCACTCCTAGTCAGACCTGCCCCTAGATGGGCCTGGAGCACACAACCATTACATTGTGTTCTGCATGAATGTGCCACAGCTGTTGACACTGATCAGGGTGGTCGACATAAAACCTTGAGTAACTACTGAAGAGGACTTGGCTCCCCTTACGGGGAACTCCAGGTGAGGTGTTGCTCCAAAACAGCAATGAAATGAAAGCACAGCTCTCTTGATACCAAGAGCATATGGGCTTTTCAACAGGCTTGACATGCTACAGGTGATATAATGCTTATTTAATGTCAAGGACACGTATGTGCCCCACAATAAGTCAGAAAAAGATCATTTAATCAAAGTAACAAAAGGAAACATTTAACCAAAGTCAAAACTCTGTATACCCGATTTTCAAGTCTTTTGGTTCTCAACATTTATAACTACCTTTCCTTTAAGCTTTATCAGCAGTAAGACACTGTTCACACAATGATTTTCACAGCTGGTTTGGAAAAATGGAAATAATCTAGATAATGATAAGATTACATCTTATCTTTTAATGGTGGGCTGTGTGGAATACAAACTTCTGTAAAGTGGTAATTTTACGTTTTAAGTACAAAAACAGTGAAACACTCAAATGTGATAAGATAAAAGATTAGAGGGGCCTAACTGTGAGTTCTTTAACCAGGGATATATGAAGAAGTGTACTATAAAAATTTCAGCTGTGGAGTACATTAGTGGGAGGTTTCTCAGTTCAGCTCAGGCGGTTAAAATGTGGTTTGCAGATGTAAGGCTAATTTAAAATCCAGAGAATTATTGATGCTTAAGTAGTAGGACATACTTTCATACAAAGTAATAAGTAAGGTGTCTAAAATGTTTGAAATTCACATGAATCTTAAAAAAGACCAGTCTATTTCTAGAACACAACAGCTCTAGTTTTCTGCAGCTGAAGATGGTGCTGGAAATACTTGTGTAAATTACTACCACAGCACAAAATACATAATATTCCTCAATTAAAAAAAAATCTAAAATTTATAAAAGCCCACTTGATGATAGCTGAAGATCGATACATTTGTGATTCACGGACTAGTGGAACCAAAGAGTTCGATAGGTTCCTGAAATAACATGGAAAATTAAAGAAAAACGGGTCCTTTGTAAGATTTAACTCAACTGGAATAAAACAAAATTACTTTTTGCCCCTTAAATCATATGGAGGTGAGGCATCAGGACCTCCCACTAGACAAGTAGCAATGTACTGGTGGAGCAGAAAGGTGGTTTGCACAAAAAATCGATTACTAAATATTTTTCACAATCATCTACAAACCAAGATGCTTATACTGTGTACTCCTCAACATTTGTATTACAATTTGTGATTGAAGCTGATCCCTTTATTAATGTCTCGTAGACACAGAAATCCTACTGTACATTCCCAGGCAGTGGCAGCGCAAAATAAGATGGTTAATACCACCTTAAAAGAGTCCTGTTTCTGTGACAGCTAGATATTGATTGGATTAAGTACACTGTGCGGCCAGCTGCTAGCCTGCATATTTAGGCATTAGGATTCCTGCAGGAATTGAACTCATAAAGATAAACAGGATGAAAGATGAGTTTGCCTGCACAGCCTCTGTCAACAGGGTGTACTCGCAGGTGATTAAAGCAACATTCCTACAAAATACAGACAAGGTTATTTTTAGGAATTAGTCCAAGGTTAGACTCCACAAAAAATGGTCTGTGAATACACTCAACACTGAGGAACGCCAGAGGAGGACTGGGATCTGTAGCATTCCTAAAAGTTTACACATAACGCTCCAGGGAACGCAAGGGAATCCCGATACATTCACAGAGTGTTCTGCCTCTCAAACATCCAGATCAGATAACCACGAATCAGGGAGTATTCCTGCTCTATTGAAGCACAAATCAAGAGTAGAGTTTCTATTGTGTTTCTATCCTCAGGTGACCCACTCCATTATTTAACCTTTAGATTTTCTGTTCACATACTCAGCCCCCCAGGTTAATTCAGTCTCTTCGCAATTTTGGGAGATATAATCGGTGACAACAATGCCTATGAATCTTTTGAGATCTGTTTGAGTCTACAGTAGCTGCCTTTTGTTTCCTATCGGAACCCCAACTGGTCCGATAGTTTCGTTACGAATCATCAGCCAGTCTTTTCAATTCCAGCCTCCACAAGCTCTTGTAATTTCATTGAGATGGGCTCTTTGTTCTCCGTTTCCCCCTGTGATAAGCAGTTCAATTAAAAGGAAAATACTATGATTGTAAGGCTGCTGGAGCATAACGTCTGCTCACTGTTATAAGTTATACATTATAAAAAAAATGCAAGAAACTATCATTATTTTTCTTCCAAAATGTTAAACTGGTCCTGTGTGATGTCAGCCCTTACTCCTCCACATTCCTTGTCTGCACCACACCCTGCCAGGGTGCCACCTCACCTGTAGGTGTTTTTAAGTGGCCGGTCTCCACTCTGGTACAGGATCTGACCCCCTTTGAGGTCCTCACTGTCTCGCGGTGTTCTACTCCAGGGGAAGGGAAAGCGCTCCTCCCATCGAAGGGCCTTCCCAGGTCTCCTCTCTCTCTCTCTCACACACACACACACTTCTCTTGGTGCTCGTCACACGCTGTCTACCGCTGGGTTTCCTCACCAGTTCTTCACCAGCAGGGACTCCTTTCCATTTCACTCCCTCTCACACCGCGGCGCCCGGCTTTCCCTCTTCGCGCATCAGCGACTCACAGCTCTTTCCTTGTCCTCTTCCTGAACTGCTAGCGCTCGCCCTTGCTCTCTTTCTCTCTTAACCTCTCCCGCTTTCTCTCCTCACTCCTCCTAGCTGGTCCTGTTAGGCCAAGGGGTGCTGTTCTGCAACCCCGTCTCGGTGTCGCTGTGGTTGCTGTAGTGCGTTAGGGCCTTGCCCTTTTCTCTCCCAGACCCTGCCCATCTGCCCGTGGCTCCGAAGGCGCCGGGAGCCCTGGAGACTCAGCCTGTGCTGTCAAGACTCCACTCTCTCACCCGTGAGGAGAAGAGAAGCAGGTACCTTGCCAAGCGTTGACCCGCTCCTCCGGGTGCTCGTGTGTCCAGTCAGCTCTGGTCCAGCAAGCCAACCCTGTTCCTTGGCAGCGAATGTCATCCCCCGTAGGGCCCAGCTGATGAGCTACCGAGCAGTCCGTCTGCGTAGTGCGCCTGTGTGCCTCCTCAGTACAGCCAAAGCTCCGTCCTCCTTAGGCTACCTTGTATGCTGCCGTGTTTCACATTTGCCTCGTAAGAGCTCCCCACTGGAGCTCACTCACTCTCTCTCCTTCACCGCTGGAGCCTAGACGTAGACCGAATCCCATTCTTCTCACCTCTTAAGGTGAGAGGCTGATTCCACACAGGGTGTATTCTGACAGCTCTGTTCAGCCAAGTGAGATTCTGCTCACTTGTAGTGCTCAGCCCACGTAATGCAGCTTCTTTCCACTGACAGGTGGCTGCCTTGACTCTGGGGTATGAACTCTGGCAGCCCCCTCTCTCACGACGTCATACCCCATTTGATGTTCGAAGCCTACGGATATCCGCTGCACACGTGCCAGGTATACCACAAGAGTCAAATGATATGTTTGACACAAGCTTTGGCCTTGCTTCTAACTATACATTTGAAAGATCTTTATACCAGCCCCTTAGCTTATCACAACAAGATGATCCATGACCTAAATCATCATTGTCCCGTTACTGTTTTGGCGTTCTTAGTGCCCTGAGGCCAAAGTGTCATTATTACTGCTTCCACACGATCTTGGCTATGAACATTACTGATCCCCTCCATGATCATAGACCTTTGTCCCCTTCTGGGGCTAAGGAGATCCTGGATTTTCCTTTTTTCACCCGGCCTTAGACATCACACCCTTTCCCTCTAGGCGTTGACGTCTTCACACACTCACACACACACACACTCACACACACACACACACACACTCACACACTGGACTCTCCTCCCCCGAGTCACTGATCGCACTCTCAGTCTTCTACACTTTGGAACTTCTCATAGACCGAATTTCTGTTACACACACACGCCTCTGAATGTACTGTAAGTGTGTGAGAGAGGAAAATAATTTTCAGAGAGAGAAAGAGAGAATACTGTCTAGCTTACTCTGTGATGCCTCCCTCTCGAAATATGTTTCTCTCTCACACAAACACTGATCTAAAGTCCTCTGTCTCTCATATACAGCGGGAAAGAAAACAACTACTTTGCCAGACAGCAACCCCTATTCCAGTGCTGACTCACCTCCTGAGTCAATACACACTTTTTTTAAAACACAGATCTTTTAAATATGCCCATGCTCATTCCTCTTGAAGGTTACATCCCAAGAAACAACTGGACAGATCGACTCTGACACTGTGTCTTTCTAGGATATTGTCAGGAAGACTACCCACTGCTTCAGAATTTGTTTATTGGTTGTGCAGATTACTGTACTGTACTGGATTCCTACTTTAGACCATTTCAAACATGTTTTTCTTGGCAGAGAAGTCTTTTTTTTTAAAAAAAGTAGACTTCTGCGATGTCTTCTTAGTTTAACACTCCTCTCCTCAACATTACAGTAGTAATTGTTATTCCGAAATCAATAATGGTATTCGCTTTGGTTATTTAACCAGTTCGAACATGAGTCAGGAAATCTCTTAATCTTGTATTAAGTATACAAAAGCTCAACACGAACAGCTTTAAAGAGGTGCTCCTGGCTCCACCTCCGGCTGCAATTGTTATTCCTGTAGCGGTGGATGCATTTGCTTCGTTCAGGAACGCATTCTGCACAACACAGAAATAAACGCTTTTTGTTCTAAAAATCCGAGTAGCATTTCCAGCAAGCATAATCGAAAGCACTTATAAAGCAAGACAAGCTTCCTTGGGCTTTTATTTTGGTACTGAATATATGGTTAGAAAGTGGATCGACTTGCTTGACCGTTTTTCAGCGACTCCTGTCAAAATCCTGTGTCTGAGAAGCCGCACATAAAAACAATTAATTCGAGCGGGGAGCAGTGACAGTATGCGTTGGCAGCAAAGGAACAAGTAAAAGTTAATTCCACACTGAAAAGTAGAAGGAAAGAAAAAAACATGTTTTGGCTACTAAGCCCTTTCCAGGTGAACATACCTGAAAAACTAATAACAGTCATAGAGGTGTGATTTTTCTTTTTTTCTGCTTAAATCCATGCTCTTTAAAAACAACTGATATCTGCTCAAGTAAAATCAAGTAACTAATTAAGTACTTGATACTTAACAAAAAAATGAACTTAAGCAAAATGCAAGTGGCTTAAACCAACAATCTGACAATTGTAAAAACACCACAAATATGTTTATGATTTGAGATGTTTTTCTTCTTCACAGTAAGCACAATATTATGAAAACAACAAAGAAATTACAGAAAAATTCTCAAAGCCTCCTAAAGCCACATGAGCAACGTTGGAAATATGGTTGCTAAAGACAGCACAAAACACTAATAAACTGTATTATTTACAGACTTAATAATTCTTTAGCCACTGATCTGTCCTTCTGCTGAATTACATGATCACAGTTCAGAGTTGAGACTGTAATTTATTCTTTGCATTTGGGGTTTTAAATGAGGTGAAGCTTGTGTAACTTCCCAGTTACCTGCAAAGCGTGACTCACTCTGTCTTGGTGTAGTTGAGCTTATCTTCATCTCCATATCCTTTTCCTTAAGAATAAAACATATAATAAAGCTGCTAATAAACTGCAGGGGACAGTGATGAAACGGATAAAATGTTCTCTGAACTGGTTGCTAAACGTCTTCTGGACTTTGACCATATACTGTTACTTGTGGGGGCATGTTTATTCTCTGTCCATTAACAAACACATTTATACACTGATCAGCAGGGATAAATGAAGAATGTTTTGGAGTTAATAAATGTATAAAGTGGTGTATGACTCACTCATTTGAATTATTTTACTAACGTACTATCAACTTCAAAGGGCAGGCCACATCGTCAGGTACAAATGCGGTATATTTTCTTCATCTTAAAAACATTATTTAGAACATTATTTTTTAATAGTTAAAAAACAGCTAATGCCTCAGCATTAATTAGCCCAGATCAAGTGATTATGACAAATGTATTCACAGAACCCAGGGGAAAGGAGTGTCTGGTGTAACACTGGCAAGCATTAACCTTGCTCTGTGTTGCTGTCCCTTATGACAGATTACTGAGGTATAACTGTACAGTATCCTTTTATAACAGAGCACTAATATGGCTTCCTCTTCTTATTTCTGGGCTTTATTGTGAAATCACATATTTTCTGTGCTACACCTTGCCCTGGTACGCTTTTGCAGTGCGGAGAGACAAAGAAAAGCATTGCATTCTTTAATGGATTTTTTTATTTATTTAGTTCCCAGATTCATGCAGATCCAGAATTGAACAAAACGTATTTTCAATAGGCTAGTAAAAACGTCATTTTCATTAGTGTGAATTTTAAACCAGCACCCTTAAATACCTGCTTTTAAATTGCACGTGACTCAAGCTGCACTCTAACAGTTGACTAGCGCAGTTTTAAAAAGAATGCCTATGAAAAAGACTTGTATTGACAAATCGTTTCCAAAGTCTGCTCCTGTAGTACTCCTGTGTCGTTGGTTTTTGTTCCAGTTGAATACTGAGTTGGTTAAAATGAGTCACCTGTTTGATTTTAATCATTTTAAAATCAGCAACCATATCACCCTGCAACTCACAGCTGGCAGCCCACTGGAGCTCAGCAGGTGTGAGCCTGGCCAGTACCTGGAGGGGAGACTCCTGGGAGAAGCTCAGGTTGCTGCTGGGAGAGGTGTTAGTGGGGCCAGCAGGGGGCTCTCACCCTGCAGTCTATGTGGGTCCTAATGCCCCAGTATAGTGACGGGGACACTATACTGTAAAAAAGGCGTCGTCCTTCGGATGAGACGTAAAACCGAGGTCCTGACTCTCTGTGGTCATTAAAAATCCCAGGGTGTTTCTCGAAAAGAGTAGGGGTGTAACCCCGGCGTCCTGGCCAAATTTCCCATTGGCCCTTACCGATCATGGCCTCCTAATAATCAACATCTCTGAACTGGCTTCATTACTCTGCTCTCCTCCCCACTGAGAGCTGGTGTGTGGTGAGCGTTCTGGCGCATCATCCAGGTGGGGCTGCACACTGTTGGTGGTGGAGGGGAGTCCCCATTACCTGTAAAGCGCTTTGAGTAGAGTGTCCAGAAAAGCGCTATATAAGTGTAAACAATTATTATTATTATTATTATTTTCTGCACTCCAGTCTTATTTTCATAAATAATATTGTTTATTTGAACTCCTTGTAACCAAGGACTGTTACAAACCATCTTTATTTAACAACTTTTTAAAATTGCTGCTTTCACATAGATTTCAAAACAATTTGTTATTAAATAGTGATATACAGACACAGGTGGGAGCAACACTGTCTGATGCTCAGATTACCAACAAAAATGCTGTTTATGACTGCTGCTTAAATTCCACTGTCAACGAGAGGAATGTGAAATCCCGGCTCTGGGACAGAATTGACGCTAATGTCTAACCTTCAATTTCAAGAGCTGAAACAGATTTGATAAAGCAAATTATTCAAGTAAGGGGTTCAATATGGTTAATTCATGTACTCCAGCAATATTATAGTGTAACACTGCCGTAGAAAAATCACAAAGGCTGAATTTCAGAATGTGTACTGTAGTTAAAAGTTTGGAACTTCTCAACTCAAAGAGCCATTGAAGAATGCATGGCAGGGCCTCATTAATCCAAAATGTACTGTATTCAGCTATTCAAGTGAAACACCGTCCTCAAGGGGATAATAGCAGTGTCTCACCTGGGAGACACAACCTTCAAACTCACAACCTTCTACTTATGATTGCAGAAGATAGATGTTGCATACCTGAAAACATATCAATTACACGCAATTCCATTTATTGGGAAAGTTTCTCAAATGTGAAGCGTTTTTTAAATCTAAAGCAAAATTTGCAGAGCCTCCCGAAATCAGAAGGCTGCTCAAAAAGTAATTTATTCATTTTGCTCGCAACACAAGAAAAACGTCCACATCCCCCAAAATGGAAGTAAGAATCTCTCTGTGCCTGTTTGAGATTAAAGCAACAACAACAAAAAAAAACAGAACTAGAAATTCTGCAGGGCACTGATACTAGAACCCACAGAACATAGTTGTACTGCACAGCAGAGCACCGAGAACAGAAACTGAGAAACACTGAGTTAACCGAACAACAGAGAGGAAATGTTCCTGAATAATGAATATCCTCATACAGGAATGGAGTGTATTGGTCTGGAGGTGGTAACTTTGAAACCTAGAAGTTATCAAGAAAAGATTCACAAAATTTTGCAAAGCAAGGCACACATAAAACAAGTAGGAAATTTCTGAGCTCAACTGGATATAATTTTGATTTCACTTACTGTTACTGTAAAATGTGGTGATGTTTTTACCCTACAGAATAAGAGCATATGTTGTTTCAAAAGAATTATGCAACAATTCTTTGCACATTTGCTTTTTGGGGGTGTTGGCAAAGACTTTTAAGATCCACAATGAAATCCCCTTTCTGTTTTGCAGAAATGAAAAGGGCATTTTGTTATTTTATTTCATTCAGTTAGATTTAACCACTGTGAGGTCTTCACAAACCTGCATTTCAATAAATTGGAATTTAATCTGAAGCTGCAACTACCAGGAAGGTGCCATAATTTTTTAAGGTGCTGTTCCCTGCAGTAAGGGAATGCTCCAAAGAAATTCGTAACACTCCTTCCGGATAAGGCCATATGACGTAATCAGCTGATAACTTATCAATAGTTAATGAGCTGATCAGGTAGATAAGGCCACTAAACCAACTATCAGTTTAAACCAGAAAAAAATACATTTTTGTCTTCAACAAATACATTTTCCCTGTATTTTCTTGTGATCACTTTTGGTGGCAAGGTTCTGGACCTAAGGCTCCCGGCTGAATCGAACAGATGCAAACTACACATGGGACTGAACGGTTATGATGAGCTCCAGTCACAGTCTCGAGTACAGACTGATGGACCTAGTGCTCGCAGTGAAAACCAGAAGGCATTGGTATCAGGCAGAGTCGATGAAGTACAGAAGGTACTGTACTAACCCTAGCCACGGTCGTATTGATGGTGCTGTATGCTACAGTACAATCTGTTTGTACTGTATATTTAGGGATTTATTGGAGTTTTGTGACAAATGATTTTTAAACCTTACATTCTTTTCACTTTTGTAGTATGGCTTTATTTTTAGCTCTTAATATGCCTTTACCGAGCACTGTTTCATGAGAATAACATGCTTCACTATAGAAGATTTTTCTAAGGAATGTTTACGAAGACAGGAGACTGGCATCCCATCCAGGATGACCCTGCTTTGTGCCTGTTGCTTGCCGGAAGAGGCTACCTGGATGAAGCAGATCCGAAATGGATGGATAGATATATTACAGAAGTGTCAAGACCGCAGGAGACACGGGTGTAGGCCTATGGTCCTGACATCATCTGTCAGAGTAGAAGAAATACAGTATTTCAGGTGCCGAGACTTCTTCAGGTGTTTCTTTCAACAACTCAGCGTGCAGTTAACCTTTACTTGTTAACAGAGACATAACGAAACAAACAACGTCTTCTCGTTTCCATTACAGAAGAACTCAAAAGGCAAGAAATCGCTCACGTTTCGGTTCAAAATTGGAGACATTTCATAATCACTTCACTGGCACGCATTTAAAATATGACCTGTTACTCATATAGGCCGATCCTCCGGAGTGGCGATTCTGTACCTGTTCACAATGACTTAGAAAGCCCTCTGTGTACAGTTCTGCAGTGCTCTACTTTCTATGATGGCCTAGTTAATCGATATTAAACTTCAGCCATTAGAACAAAAAAAGACATTCTACCTTAGAATATATAGTCATTAACACTTATTAGGACCTATTATTGTATGTTGTTCTACCTAATACAATGCAAGGCTGATGAATAATATCTACAATACTCAGACAGATAATCAGTACAGATAAATGGTGAGGGGAAGCAAGAGAATTAAAGAGAGAGAGCCTCCAGATTGTATTTCTATCAGAAAAATGTCATTACGAAGCATTCATGAGAAACAGGAACATAAGCCTATAAGCAGTGCAAACTGTGTGCAGATCGTTTCAGCATTCCAGATTTACACGACAATTCAATTTTCAAGGGCATGACTGCACAGTAAAAGGCTGGTTTAACATTTTAGCTCTGATGATAACATAATGAGTTACCATAACAGCTACTGAGGCTAATTCCTCTTGGCTAATCCAGCCTGGTGATACAGAAGAATTCTTTTTTGCCATATTTAGAGCACTTACAGATCGAATGCTTTTGCAAATGTACAGTACATGACAAAGTCTTCTCTCACTTCGAAGGTGCAGGTTAATTCTGCAAATTTAGCAAGTCCGTAGGCAATACATGAGCTTCCGCTTTCTAGAGTCACCGCATGCCGGACAGCTCTATTTTTAGTTGTCAGGCAACACTGCTGATGAGAAATGAAACTACAATTGTCCCTTTTTAGCTTTGTGCGGCGATTTTCTGAATAACGAACTGAAGCCTCTTGTGAAACCCAGACACAGAAACCACGAAGAAGCCTCACCATGAGAAAAAGAAAAATCAACAGAAGTTTTCTTTTCAAAGGATTTGCACTATTAGCCTTTCTAACTCTAATATGTTAGGCCCTCATTTTACAATGTTGAAGTGGGGATGCTTATAAACTTGTGAGGGGTATTAAAACTGGCTTAAAGATTTCCGAAGCCGAGTTACTAAACCTGTACAGCAATGCTTTTGGCAAAGAAGGGTTGACTATAATGAGTGGAATCTCTTTATCTATGGCTCAACTCAAAACCTATCGCTGGAAATCTTAAAGATGCGTATAAAACAAATAGAGAAACTCTTCCTGTCATGATTATTCCACAGAATCATTGTCATACAGCTCTGGGTGTCTCTGGAAGTATACCATGCACAGTGGAGAGTGAAAGCCCCCTCAGAAACGTTCCTGACAACTTCACTTCCTATTTCTGTAGTGCGGTTCAGCTCAGCTCATTTCTCTATATTTCTAATAACACAATTCATCTAGTAAAAAAGTTATTAGAAATGGACATTCACTCACTCTGGGGATATTCAATCGAATGAATGACTTCTCTTACCCAAATGAATCCCAATTAATTAAAAAATCAGGAGCAGTGGGGTGCAGTAACGACTCATGTTCGGGACTGATACAAGGGAGGTTCTGGGTTCAAATCTCAGGTGGAGCCATGATGTTGTATTCCTGAGAAAGGGGCGTCACTCTGGATGCTCTAGTAAAATTCTCAGCTGTGCAGAGCAGCATTTCAGTCACTCCGGATGGAGGCCTCAATCAAATTAATTAGCAGGAAGAACCGCAACATCTCAACAAACCTCCTTTAACATTAAAACACTCGTCATGGAAATAAGCCATGTACTTTCTAAAAAAAAGACTAATTATCCTCCAATTTTAGTGCTTCAGTAATTATGTATGATATATATTAATCAAGGCTAACAGCAATACTAATACTTTGCTTAAAAATACATTACAATTTAAAACAAAAGAGGCAAAAATGAATAGCAAAGTCATAAAGTACTTATGACAACATGATACGTGTGTAAGTGACACGATAAATAAATGACAAAGAGAAAGAAATGTCACAGTTAGTTTACGTTTCGATTAAGGAGAAACAGAGTTAAGAGTAAAAACAAAATAGAACACTTACTTGATTTTACGGTCTTGGTAAATCAGTCCTTGTCTTTCCTTTTCATTCAGGTACCATAGCTGAAACCTACAGACAAGAGAGCCTGGTCATTAACAAAGCCATCCAATGTACTGTGTGGCTGAAACATGCAGACGATTGAATCCTTTATCCCAAATCACAGCAGATCCATATGAATGACTGCTCCTCTGAAGTTGTTACCGTGGGAAACTCTTTGCACAACAGGACAAGATTGCAGCCTTTCAATCCTACAGCTCCTCTATAATAGCAAAATGTAGCCAAGCCTACACAATAGTTCAGAGTTTTCTTTGTTAAATCAATGTGTAGTAGTTTCATACCTTCATAGCACTTGCTACTAAGAAGACAATCAGGAGCTTCAGAATCATGTGGAAGCCGTCGACTGTCACAGCAGGAGAGCAGCAGAATCTCACAATGACTAAGTGCTCTGCTTGAGCCAGATACAGAGAGGGAGTGACACAACAGGAGCAGCTATTATGAATGAGACACACACCCAAAAGAATCTTTTGAATTCCAGTTGCACTCCTTGAGCGAAAGTAAGCCACATACCTTTGACAACACCCTATGTGACATTCATGATGTAATATAAACATCTTAATGCTTAGGCCAATATATCTTTGGAGTAATCATGATAGTACACGCAGATAAAGTTGCATCATATGAATGAGTACTGCATAACGTTGAGCTGTCAAACTTTAAACAGGCCATAAAGTGAGAATTAATTTAGCTAATTGGCAAAAGAAAATATGGCATTAGTCTTTGTGCTGTTTTTTGTTTTTGTAGATTCAATAGTTCTGCTTAATATGTACAGCGTGCTGCCCGGGTGATTCTCCATATTGTGAAAGAGCACCCACTTCTGAATAAATACGTCCTTTGTGTGGCACAGTACTGGAGTCTGTTATGGGAAAGGCTCAGTTGCACACATCAATTTCTCAACTGTTAACACTAATAAAAGAAAAATTGTCAAAAAAATGATTGCATGCTAATTTGACTGTACAGTCATAGACAAGTATCTGCCCTTCTACATGAAGTACGAAAACGATGTAAAAAATATGGTTCCTGCTTCACAAAGAGATACAGTAACATTGTGATGAAATATTAAATATTAATTCTTGTAACGAACCAACACTGGCTGAAATGGACTCATATATTCACCACAAAAGCCACAAAGGACTAAACCAGTCACATTTAGTAATGACACTACTCAATAAGAAATCAGTTACGTCTTTACCATTGCGTGATTTGGAGCAAAACATTTTGAGTAGTGACCTGCGCATTTTACAAATCCACTAAGAATCCATGAATATTGATGCTCCTAAAAACTGGTCAGCACTATTATCCACAAACACTGCTGTTACAAGACAGAATAACGTGGAATAAACGCACGGATTTGTCCTCTTCCTCTTAAATGTCTTTTTGTTGAATGTAATGAAATGTTTCACTCATGCAGCACGTTATGTGCTCTGATGTTAAAAATGCCCTATTTCCTAAATAGTCGCACAAATGCCCAAAACACTATTCATCCCATATCTCATAGAAGGGAAGAAACATGTGTATCCTTAAAGGTGGAGGATTTAAAAAGATCACTAAATAGGTTGCTTGGCATAGAAAGGCCGTTAACACAGCTTCATTCACACATTTCTTCAACAGGCAGTGACATGAGCTTTGCACTCTGGTAGTCAGGATACGTCACTCTGAGCTGGAATGTAATTGTGTGATTCTCCAGACTCGGTGCAGCAGAGGTTGCATGTGACAGATTCATTGTGCATGAAATAACATAACCCCCTCGTCTTCAGTAAAGGTGTCCGACATTCCTCTTTTTGTATGCACGTGTACTTCAATCTGAAGTCACGGCAAAAAGCAAGTTTTATGGGAAACTGACGTGTGAAAACTTTGGGTACATTTTTGATAAGCATGTGTGGAGTATTTCACATTCTCGCTCTATGGAAATGTCTGAAAATATAATCCAAAGATTATATTATATTCAGGGCAATGTGCAATTTTTACAAAAGCCAAATTATGTTTTTAAAAAAATGTCACATGCTTTAGATAAGTTTTCATATTAAGCTTTTTTTTCACTTTCTGAGCAATATTACATTTTTAAGACATCATGTAATGAAAAATAAATGAGTGTTTTTTTAATAATGTACCAGTTATACAGTACGTTATGTGGATGGGACTTTTATGTATGCAGCTGTGTCAGACATAATGTTATAAATGTCGCTGGGAGCAAATGTCATGCGTTCTGAAATGTAACATAAATTTAAACAGGAAGCAATGAAATACTTAGTGGAATCACTAAAGAACCAGATAGCACCTTTTCCTGAACTCATATAAACACCCTAGCACCCAGATTTGACTTCATTCTGGTTACAAAAGGCCACAGTACATGTACTTGAGTTAAAAATAAAACATCATTACTTCACCCCTGTGGTTCCCAGGAAATATACATGTGATACAGCTCTCAAGTAAACAAATTCATTTTACAAACTTACGCCAGTTACCACATCTCTAACAGAGTCAGTACCTTGATAAGGGAACAGGGTCTGGATAAGGGAAACTGTTCTGAATCCGTTTACTGGAGTTCATCAGGAAGCTGGCTGGGAGATGCCGTGGGATGAATTATGCAAAATATCGTTATGCAGAACTGAAGGGTTTGACAGGTTTTGCAGAAACTCGTGATGGTGTTGCTCAAATGTTTTCTTTGTTTTGCAAGCCTTCCCTTTTTCTTCTCACATTAGCTTTCATGTCTACTAACAGACTGTACAGTCCTGCTGGTTCAAGAAGACAAAGTTGAACTACAAGGGCAAGCACCGTACATGATATTAGTTTCTGTAATTCACCATTGCTCATGGACATGATATCCTAAAAATCAGGTACCCACCAGAAAAAAGAGCAGAAACAAACAGCTAGTTTACTAAACCAAAATCACCCCCGATTACAATTCTAAAGGAGAAACTTCTCAATAAATCAGTTCCACATCCTTGTTTAATGACTAAAGTCACTTTAACTACTGCTAACTTATGTTCACTTTGTTTGTTTCAGCAGAAGTCTTCCAAACTGAGCACTGCCTGGCAGCAGATGTTGGGAATGAGTGAAAAAGAAGCATTTTCAGTCTTCGTTTTATGGGGGTTATGAACGTTTCATAGCTGATCCAGTCCTTTTGTGAAATTAATCAGAGTCAGACACAGGCCATTCCAATGTCTAGTTGTACACATAACGGAAAGCAAACAGGGGGTCTATGTAAAAAAATGTATAAACTCAATGCATTACAGGAGAAGTATGATAAATTCAATGAGAACACTGGCATCTTCCTTCCAGTGTAACAGAACCCGACTCAGAGGCAGACCTCCAGAGATCTTGTGCTTCTGTTTTTATCGTGGAATAGGACACTTTGCATATGTACATAGACAGAAACAAGGAAAGCACAAACACAGGCAGCTTCTCTGAACATATAATGGTGAACCAGACTGTCTGCAAACCTGTTAATGAACGTTATGTTCATGTAATGTTAAGTTAATGAACGATCTATTCGGTAACGATTAAACCTGGAAATGTACTAGCTGTAGCTCTAGTTACGGTGTCACCTTTTCGTCGGCAGAAAGCACATGTTTGGCATCGGGGCTGACTGAAAACAGATCGCAGATAAACCGATTACCACCCTGGGGTACGGGGAAGCTCTGGAAATAAGCACTGGTAATGGTTTTCAGCTTTACAATCAGGACTGTCAGACATTCAGTGATGGCACTGTTAGCGCCAGCATCTTCCTGGAATCAAAATGGAGTCCAGAGTTTATGATCTTTAATTACTGAGATACTCTTGCACGACAGACGCACCAGCTTAACTGTACCAAATGATGGTAAGATAAGCAAATATTTACCCATACAATCACTAATAAAGTTGCAGTTTTCACCCGCAGCTTCTCATTTAAGGGCAGGGAGAGACGCACCCAATCAACTAATAATAATTCTGTGGCCAGCCGAGCGTGAACTACTGTGCAAGATCAATCACAATCAATCAATCACTTGCGATCATTACATTCGCTTTTAAATTTAGATCGAAATCACACAAGAAACTGCATTAATACTCAATTTCCAGCTTGGAATCTGTCACTTTAAACCATTCCAACCATTAATGGTTATTTCAAGAAACAATGTGGTGATCTTAAAGAACGCAATCATTTTCTAGATGCAGCAACTAAGGTGATATTTTTGCTAATATTTATGCGACAGTGAGGCAGATATGTTACCATTTTCCCTGATTCAAGTTTTCTCTCCGAGTCACAGTGGGAGGTATGATGACAGGAGAAAGTGGCCCTCTCTGTGCCTGTCTGCTGATCATTTCATTTAACAGCCAAAGCTGGTCTTTGGCTTCATGCCTACTGTTTCTTGATTTTGTTTGTAGTATTCATTAAGATTTGCTCTCACGATAACAGAGCCATTTCCTTACAACACACTAGGAAACGGAAGAGGGAGGGAGCAACTATTTATAAAGTACTTGCTGTGTGAAACATTTAAGGCGATGATGCCCATGACCAAGACCAACAGCACTCAGAAACGTCCTGGGCAATTTAACGGCAAGTTTCTTCGAGGATTGTAGAGAAAGAGCACAATAAATGCTTTTTTTTTGCTTTGTGGAAAAAAAAAACTCAAAGCACCCTACTGACTGTAGGCATACTGTATAAGAAACAGGTTTTTCACAGTCAAGACTATTTCAATTGAGAAAGATTACTTGCAATTATGCAAACAAGATCCTCATCTGTCATGTCTGAGAAAGGGTTTGGCTAAGACACTGGGGATAAAGTGACTGCCCCCACGACGTAGAGTGTTAATGAACAATGTATTATAATATATTAAATCACCGGTGTGACAAATAGACCTGCTTACAAAATTGTTCCATATATCCATCCAGTACCACAAACGTGTAACTCTAGTTAAATGGATTTCAGCAAACGTACAGTTACCATGTTCTTACAAAGTTTTTAATTTTTTTTAAAATCAGATCATGCACCATCTTAATTACAAATAGCATATTGCCATCTGGGGTAATTCCTCCATCTGAAGTCATGCATTATGCTTTTGTTTGTACCGCAGTGACAGGAGTGACAGGAGAATGAGGCCCTGCAGAAATTCCTCTCCTAAACCCACACCCACGGCAGACTTATCAACACCCTACTGGAGAGCCTGCGGCGATCAGGGTGGCAGCGAACCCTGAGTTACAGGAACCTAAAGGCCAAGAGGACTCTGGCATCGCTCAGCCCCATCCAGCCTCGGTGGCGCTCTGCCAGTTGTGCTGGCAGTGAGTGATATGACGCAGGCAGCAGGCAACAGCGTCTGAGCCATAGTGTAGGGCATGAGTTCTGCAAGTCCCGGGTGCAATTAAAACATCCTTCTTATACTCTGGCAATTGCTAAGGGCCCTTTGCCAACAGCATGTACTTTTCCAACAAGTGTGGACCAGCAGCAGGTGTTGGATAAGACAGGTTTGCACAGTAATTATCAGCTTTGCAGTAAACATGCCACAGAACACTTCCTGTATTTCTGTTTTTGTATTTTGTACCAGAACACAAGCACGTGAGAAAGCACCACCTTTGTTTAGTTTTGGTGCACCAGAATGGGTTGAATGTGACTAGCAAACGAACACCTCTATAGTTAAAAGACTCCCCTGTGCAAAAGTGTAATTATACTTCAAAACCATTTTTTGAGTACTAATATATTTTAGAATTCTTAAAAAAAAAACCAAAACCATACTGTCATGAAAGTCACTAATCATGACTTGTTATCTAAATATGACAAGGAGGATTTAGTCAAATCTAAATCATGCATATTTAGATAACCAGACACAATGTTTTTAGACGCAATCTATGCCCACAGACGAGTTCTGAAATTCTGTAGGGTTTCTGTAGGCAGAATATTTCAAATTAAAGGGCCATTAAAACAGACTTTTTTAAAGAGTCAAAAGTCTTTAAATTCTCCCCCCCCCCCACACATGGAAGAACGTGGATTTTTCCAAATTTCTGCGCACTGGGATAAGGCGGATATATCAGCAGACTCCTCCTGCCCATCATCATGTTAACGCCGCAGAAGCAGTCCTTCACTGACAGCACCATGTGCATGCAAGCACCCAGAGGCCACAGGCGTCAATACTGCTGACAACCCAGAGAGCCCTGCATGACTAATCCCACTCTTCCCTCACTGGTGTTTAACCAATCGTGCATCGAATGCATGGCTGGGCATTCCCAGAGCTCAAGCCACATCCCAGCAAGTGCTTCTAGCAGGTGAGCCACTCAGGTGGTCCTCCAGATTGCACCTTTACTACTGCCAGCGCCCATGACATCTGTCAGCTGAATGTGACAATCATAACACTTCAGAGTCATCTTTAAGGGCATGTGTCTCCCAAGACTTACACAAATGACCACAACCACAAGAGTACATCCGGCAACCCGTGATATGGTGTAAGCACACAAGTCATTCACAGCAACACCAATAAACTGCAGAAGGGTTTGATGTTTCCCTGTTCTCGCTGGGAAATGATCTACAGCTGATGCCAAAGGCACTGAAACCAAGGGTTTGTGACCACCTGCATCTATTCCCATGGGGTGTGAGAAATAAGTAATAGTTGAACATGTTTACTGCTCCGTGTTGATGATCCACCTTGTTTTCAGATGCAGGTACCAATTATTATGCCGTAAATAATAGCTTTCTGCACGAATCTGTAGTTAGCTGCCCTCTGCACGAATCATCTGCCTTAGGCTCTGCATGGCGCACAAGGCCGAGCCACATTTTTTGGCGGTGTTGAATTGCAGTTCTTTTATCTCCGTGTCAGGGCAGCTCGTTCCAATATGACAGGCAGGGCACTGTGCAGAAAATCTCCACACAAGAGTCAGCTGTTGCCCTTCGTCACTGATCTGTGAAATGTTCACGGCCAAATTCTCCAACTCAACAACTAGATCAGGACAAAGAGCTGCTAACAAGTCAGTCCTGAATATCTACAGAATCTGCTCCCAGAGGCTACAACTGTTTTAAATTTCTAGTACGTTTTACATTTCACCTGCGTTCTAGGGGAGCACAGTATATTTGATTATCTCCTTAATCTTGACGTCTGCAGCCCAGATTTAGAAAACTGCCCGGAAACGAACACATGACCCCATCTATCAAATCCCAGATCCAAGACCTTTAGTGTAGCCTATCCTCTAACCTTCATCCCCCACTGTGTCTCATTTATTTTAAGCAGTGGGAGCTGCTTCACAAGCCTGACAACAAGAAAGAGTTATGGAAGGAAATAATAAATCCCATGACTCCTAGCACAAACAGACGAGTCTACTAAGTGCTTTCTTTCTGTTCAGTCCAGCACTTTATTTTCTCACTGCAGCAACAGCTGACAAGTTTTGAAGCACTGGATTCTGTTATTTGCATTTCAAACACACTGTGTTATTACTACATGTGACTCGCATTGGACTTCATAGTGCCCTGATAGGCGTGAAAAATCAAAGGAAAATGCAAAGATAACAACCCGTGAAAAGACCATAACGCAAATAGCATAAGTCAACCCTGTCAAGACCCAGAGTTCTCACAGGGCCTCAAGCACCAAAAACAGCAGCCTTCCGCAGCTGATTAATAAAATTATATTTACTTAAAAATGTAAAAGATAAAAAGGCAGCACCACCCAAAGTAACACAACCTCTATGCTTAGCAAGCATTATTCAAAATGCAGGACAATCTTCCAGAAATAACTTCACAATGAACATGTGTCCTACTGCTACAAATACAAGGTACACTGGATAATGATGGATTTTGTATTGACTGCTCCTCCTTTGTTTTCAAAGACTGCACTGCTCTAAAGGTTAACTGGGTGTTTTTGTTGGCTTTGCTATTTTTTATTAGCTTGTAAATCTTTCCAGCGGGAGACACCTTCAACACAGAGGCAAACAGACAAACTGAAATCACAGCAAATATTTTGGAGCTGTTTGTTTCGTTATATTTTCTCAAAGAGACACTGAGCAGCGCCATACCATAAATATTTAAATATTACCAATAAATCCTAGCACTTCCATAATAATCTTGCATTCATATGCTCTCTTTGCTTTGCTGCATTCTGGAACCCAAGTTGTAAATGTATTGAACAAAAAAATATCAGGTTCTCAAGTTTTACAGTACGGCTAACTGGTTACAACAGACTTTAAAAAAGTTATCAATATTTTTTTTCTATAACTCCCCTTTATAAACAAACAGTTGTTCTGTTTATATGTCAGTTCATAACAATTAATCTTGAGCTACAGAGAAAGAATGAGGATGACCCAGCACACCTTGGCCCTCCTCAGACCAAGACATTCGTCCTTAGACTGACTGCAAGTTCAGGTGCTTGGCAAGTCACAGGAGAACATAGTTCCAGACAACCAATCCAAGCCCTGCCATACTGGCATCCTACCAACCCAAGCCCTGCCCGGGTGGCGTCCTACCAACCCAAGCTGTGCCCAGTGGCGTCCTACCAATACAAGCCCTGTCTGGGTGGCGTCCTACCAACACAGGCCCTGCCCTAGGGCAATTTACCAATCCAAACCCTACTGGTGTCTTACCAAACCAAGCCCTGCCCTAAGGCATTTTACCAATCCAAGCCCTGCCCTAGTGGCGCCATACTGGTTTTACCCCACCACTTGGAGAATCCTAATCACAACTGGCTAACGACATGGACTCATACCCATGACATCTGGGCCATTGAACTCAACCGGAAGAAAAAACACTTGGAGGGAGTGCCTACCCTGCTTTTCAAAAGCCCCCTTCCCAGTTACATATATTCCTAAATTCAAAAGAAAAAATACATGAACTGATCTCATGCATGGACTAACGTACTTCCAGTACATAATCTTTGTCAATAAACATCAGTCATAAACAGCTGTAAGTAATCAGTGCCACAGGCCAGTAGTTCTGTGGTGCCTAAATTCAATCCCCAGGGGCAACAGTGTCATCTGTTTTTCGTACCAGTGGAGGTCTTTTGACATAATCCACTGAATTACATTACTTAAGTCAAATTAATCATCGTTAGCATTTTTCTCAGCAGCTGATGATTTAATGAGACCTATGGAACCCCCTGGATTTGGGGACTTAGGGACAAGATTTGGACACCAATGCACAATCTCAAAATATGTATTGGTAACAATATTACAAAGATTATGGTATTACAAAATCACAGTGTATGTAAATATACAAAATCAAGAACATATTGAGCCTCAGGTTAAAATGTTTTAAAAGCAGGGGAGACAGTACATAAAATAGCACTAGAGATCTCCAAAGCTTATTATTTTTTATCTTATTACAAAACATTTCTTTTCAAATTACTGTTTTATAAGCCAGACGCACTTAAACAGGACCAACCAACAGCCCCCTGGTTTTAAGCAAAAGCTAGAATATATTGTTTTTATCTGTTGATCTCCGATACCTCAGATTGAAAGAACAAATGTTTCTCTTGCAGAAACATGTGACTGAAAGTAAACTTATGTTGGAGAACTAGTAAGTACAGGAATCGTGTCTGCATGTATACCATGCAAAGGCCATTGGGTTGTATTCATGTTGTGTCTACTATTCAGGTAGATCTATTGGTTTTGGGCTGTTTTACTTCTGTAGTTTGTTTTCACTTCTATTTTGTAACAAGAAACAGTACCCTGTTGAGAACAAAGATATATACTGTATATCCTGTATGTCTAAAGCAAGAAAACTGTAAATATTGAATTCATTTCTAAATGAAATGTGTGTGGGAAAAGAAAAACATGTTAAATGACTTTAATAAAAGCTACTGCCCCCTTGCTAAGATACTCTAGATGCACAAAGATGAGTAAAAAAAAAAACTTATATCTGGATATAGATTAGAATACAGCGGATGGCACTGAATGTGATGAAGGAGGGCATATT
Source organism: Atractosteus spatula (assembly GCF_055471065.1). NCBI lineage: Eukaryota > Metazoa > Chordata > Actinopteri > Semionotiformes > Lepisosteidae > Atractosteus > Atractosteus spatula. The sequence goes on from NC_142717.1 coordinate 4,228,417, forward strand.
GAAGCTTTAGGTAAATAACTGTCATCGAACCCTAGACAGTTTAGGAAAGCTATAAAAATATAAGAGGATGTATAGCAAAATATAGGGTTTAAAACAATAAAGCATGCATATGATCCAAACACATGAGTCAGGGAAATGGATAAGAATTCAGAACCGGCCACTTTTGGGGAGCCCAACCTATAGAATATGTGGGTCAATCTCACACAATCAGAAGCTGTGATTGACAGGAAACCCATCAATAATAATTTACTCCAAACTGCTTCCATAAAAGAATAGAGAAATTATGCAAAGCACCATGAAGGTAACGCAAATTCAACCCAAAACTTTAAATAAGTCATTTTTAGGGCCATCTCACGTCAAATGTTTTCTTAGTTTCTTATTGAATTGTATTTCAAAACCTGTCCTACTTTGTGCAATTTCATTTGATTTGATCTTGTACATTGTGTCACTAGTATGTGTAATTGTTTCTAAAAACGACAATCATTTTGAGATTATACAAAAAATGAACAACGCACGAATCCTAAAATATAATATAATAAGATGCTTTCAGTATTACATATGGGCTTAAATTCTGAAATGAGATAAAAAAAACGATTGTGCACATCACATGCAAAGAAAGCAAACATGAACACATGACACTCGTTCACCCTCTCTTTACTGTACGTTTTCCATGAAATGCTTTTCCTCGTGTTCTTTACAAAAATGCAAAATGGCTTAATTCCGCTCCTGAAATAAAGTTGTTTCAGTCCGAAACAGAAATACCTAACGCCATGAAAGAAAATGTACATGGAAGACGAAAAAAACTAGATTAAACGCGTCTATTAGTATTTGACGAAGATGCATTCTTTCAACGAAACTATTTCTAAAGTGTCTTGGCAGAAGGATGCTGCTAGCATGCTCTAGTATAGCTAATCCACTCCTTCAGATTCGTGCGACTGTTTCTAATACACCAATCATCACACCGCTGCTGAACTTGGTGCCTTAGCAACTGGGTTTTTCTGCACCAATACAGTACCCGCTACCTAACTGGTAAAACACACAAATAGAGAAAGGTAGAAAAGTATGGAAATCACTGTACATAATGCAAGTATCATTACCCGATGAAAGTTGCCAAAACTATCCACACAAGTGCATTTCTAAACATATGGATCAATGGTTAGTGTGGAGTTGGGTTCGGGGAGGATCTAACAGTATCCCATCGTGTGCTCAGTTTATTTTTTTCGATTATATTGCACGGTTGTGTAGTGGTGCCAACACCGTCACCAATGGCACCATGATCACAGTTACCTCGTCCTTATGATACCGAATTCCTACAGACCCCCGCTGCCAAGCAAAACCAAGCCTCACCTACTGTACTTGACTGCAGCAGTAGTAAAAAAGACAAACCACTTGAGTTCGGGTTTATCATCGCTTCTATGGCAACCACGCGTTTCGTTACAAATGCGATTTTAAAAAAAAAATCCCTTCATAAAGCAAAGTTTGCATCTTATCAACGGAGAGAGAAGGGCTACTTACCATCGATTGCTGTCGGCTGCTATTAAGTTCAAACTCCACGTCTCTCTTTTTTCTTCCTAGCTCAGAGAATTCTGCCACACTGCAGAAAGCAATAGCGCCTGTGGGAACACAAATGGTGCTTATTTGTTTCTTAATACGGGTTCGTCTTCAGTCGCTTCAGAGTTGCGCCCGATCCACTACAGTATGTACATGCATGCAGATTCCCCAAATACACCAGCCCTGCTGCTCCCCTCGGCATCGGCTCCCGGCTCCAGCGAGATCCGAGGGGGGAGTGACTCTGTTGGCTGTCGAGGAGTCTCGCTTTGGGTTCTGGGAGATGTAGTCTCGTAGACCTGAGCCTTTTAAAACATTATTATTTGTAGGGCACGCACGTCGTCGAACAGAGAAAAAAAAACTGACTTCACCGGACAGCCTGTACACAGACACGCAGTCTTGACATAATTACATGTGCAGCGGGGCTCGGTTTTTTCTTTTGCCAAACCTCACTGACAGTTGATTCCGCAGTGCTTCTTGTGTGAGATGAGATTGTTCTCCTTCTCTTGTTGTTGGTGTCTTTGTCAAATAGTCACAAGCCTCCAGTTTGTTTTTTTCCCCCGCAGAATGTGCAGGTCATGTCGTCTTCTGGATGAACACGTAAATAAAGCGGATATGGAGTCAATTGATTTGCAATACCAGTAACACCCGTTGCGTCCTTTAACTTAAGCGACTGGGAAATACCGTAAATTGACGACTGCCGAAGTCCTGATGAATTCTGGCTCAACCTAATTACTATCTTAGACACTTCCTCTGATTTCTGATCACAAAAGGGGTCCATTCATCATGAGTACTGAGAAATCGCCAATTTCCCCCAGCAGAGCTGTAATTGTAAAGGAGAATATGGTCTGAACTGAATTACCTGGTAAAATAATATAATAATATGAGCACATCCTCATCTATATGGTGAATTTCTAAAGAATTGTTTTTTGAAAGGTAATGAGAGCTGAAACGAAGTAATACGGCTTTAATGCGTTTCAGACGTAATACGTTATCAAGAAACATAAAATACATTGTAGACTGTTCTCTATCAGCTTTTTTTTTTGGATAATAGTGTCAGTCCAATAAATTAATAATAACGATTTGACACGAGGACAGAACAGTGTCTCAGTTTAGCATTGCTGCTTCATGGCGCTGGGGACCTGAATTCAATTCCGGACCGGGGGTGCTGTCCGTGTGGAGTTTGCATGTTCTCCACGTATTTGCATGGGCTTCTTTTGGGTGCCCCTGTGTCCTCTCATGCTTCTGGGGAAATCGGCCCTGATGTGAGCGCGTGCCTATTTGTGTCGGTACAGTACGTGCCTTGTGATGAACTGGCGTCCCACCCAGGGCGTATCCTGCCTTGTGCCTGATGCTCGCTGGGACAGGCTCCGGCTCCCCTGTGACACGGGTCTGGATTAAATGGTTAGAACATGGATGGGGATGACAACATAGTCCCAGCAGTCCCAGCTCTCCATTTGGACTGGTTTTGCGCAGGGAGTTGTGCTACCACAAATGGGGATCGTCAGCAGCAGCGATTTCTGGATTATGGGGCTCATCCTGTACTAGAGTGCAAGTGCCTTCTCTGGTTAAGGCCCTGTGACAACCCCCACAACTCAAGCTCCGACTAGATGGATCTGTAAAGTAAGCTACACCACAGTCCTTAAGCATAGGAATGCTTTGTCACCCACACAAAAACCTATTGAGAGGTTTCTAAATTATAAGGATAAACAAAAGGGCAAATCATCTTGGTAGAGGAAAATTAACAAAATATAACGTATAAACAAAATGAGAAAAACAAGACGCTTCCTTATTCTGGCTGTTGGTCTGCTTTCCTCCATTGAATAGTGTCTGTGCTGACTACCCAGCATATCATCTCATCTTCCTTGGCTGTGAACCACATTCCCTTCCCCCCGAGACTCGAGAGTAATCTTTGTCACTCCTTAAGACAGGAAGTTAGGTTTACAGTCGAGGCTTGAATGCAACCTTTTCAAAACTGACATCTAATTTTAGCATCTGTGGTATTTCGCTGAGAAGATTCTCAGCTGTTATACAGTAGGAGGCCTTTATTTTTGTGAAACTGTGTGAAGCCCAATTTTAGAAAACAGGGGTGACTTGGGACACTAACAGTTTGCAACAAACTTCTGGAAAACAAAAATCTGAGAGGCCCAATTATCAGAGGACATCAGGGGATGTGCCTTTTTTTACGCAGGTTTCAAGCCTATTGTCGTGTGTGCCTGAGTACAATGAAATGCTACCTTGAATATTCCCTCGTAAAATATGACAATACAAATTGTTGGAGACAATTGTTGGATAAAACAATAGCGTATTTTACGCAAAGGGTTGTGGGAGTATGGAACAAGCTTGTTTTTGAAACTGATAGTCTGGCTTCTTTCATAAAATGGCCGGATGAGATTCTTGGATCAATTAGCTACAAACTACTACCAACATGGCTAAGGTGGGCAAAACAGTCTCCTCTCTTTTGTAATCTTTCTTATGTTCTTAAATTTAGACTTGAAGCAGAAATCCTATATTTGAATACCATTTAACTATGTGGCTTAAAAACACCATTATGTGGTAAACAATATTAAACAGGCTGTAAGTTTTTTAAATTATAAAACACATCTATTCGAATTGGAGCACGAAATTGATAATTTCTGGCCACGTTAAAAAACCCCACTTGTTTTATCTGTTTCTTGAAGAGATGTGGCTGTCAGTATTTTGAGTGATGGTCTGTTGTATTACAAAAATAAGAATTATCATTCCAAAATGTTATTTTCTAAAGAGTAATCCTTGTACTAGGTTGTAGTAGTGAAAAGACAGAACTGTGTGGCTGACTTTTTTTTAAAGTTTTGACCTAAATTTATGTTCATTTTTAAGATCAGAATTAATGTTGCGTATTGCGCCATGAGTGAACGCTCGTCTTTGCGGGCTGAAAATGAATATGAGCCTCTGGCGCAGGACTGTGGCATTTGAATTTCCTTCAGGCATACTGCTGATGTGAGAATAAATTCTGTTTGTCACTAGGCTGTTGTTAAAAGAAATAAAATCTGTGTTGTTTGTCGCTCTCGGGCGCTTTCTCCGGTGATGGCTGACATGCGACTTGACAAAAATGCGAACTCAGGGAATTTTAAAGCAGAGCCACCGGTGACCTCTTTCGATCGCACCTGGCAATTCAATCCAGCACTTGTCTCTTTGGTTCCTATTCAAATTTGGTGATTTTTTTTCTCTTTCTAAATGGAAAGCATGAAATTCAACGTGTTTTCCCGTCTTCGGTGGTGTGTTTCCACGGAAAGACGTGAAGTACCTCCCTCTGTCGCTCTTGGGGTTTGCAGGGTGTAAGATTATTACTGACGTCGTGGTTATTTTTTGCGAGGCGTTCTCTCAATCACCGCCCACAGCTGACAATTTACTCAATAGGGTTGACAGGACGACTTTCCCTCAGCTGTGCTTATTTCAGTAATATAACTCCTTTTTGCACCCATATATGATTGTACCATATACAGTGAAGTATTTCACTCTTTTTAAACGAAAGTATTATATTTGTCTAAAAAAGACAAAGTACGCCGTTGCTTACTAACACCCACAGCATTCACTGACTGAAACAGCAGTGCAACTATTATCCAGGAGCGACATCTAAAGGTGTATCTGCACATTTGCAATTTCGGCTTTTCCTCGATTAAACCATTCACTGCGCTCGGAGCGACTTTGGCCGGGGGATGCCTGGAGTTTGCGTCTCCCCCCCCCCCGTGTTATCCCTGGTTTTCTCCTAGCCTGCGAGGACACAGGGGCTAGGCCAACTGCTGTCTTATAATTGTGTGTGGTTAGGCCCTGCGAGAGGTCCAGCCGAAGCTGTAGTTTAGCTGTGCGCCTCCTGGGGCGGGTTCCTGTTACTGCGGTCCTTGCCAGGAATAAGGGACTGACTGATGATGGAGGGAGGTTTTACTGGGTACGATTCAGTGCTCAAAATGATAGATACATCTATGATTATGCTTAGTGTAATTCGTCGATATCATAATCTGTAATATCATATCGTAATTCTGAGTTTTTAAGTCACATTTCTGAGATTTTAAGTCGCAGTTTTGTTTTTATACTCCCTGGAGGAAACAGGCTTCCAGACCTTAACGCTGCCTGAGTGAGAAAGATATAAAAAAAATCCTTTCATATCAATATCCCATCAACTCAAAGCCGCGCTCAGCTCCACCTCACAAGGACCTGCTCTCCCCTGCGCCCACCGGTGCATAAAACAATCCCATGAGCAGCAGCGCAGGCCTGCAAGGCGACGTCACCGGCAGCGGAGAGGTGAAAGGTTACGGCGGAGGGTGAAAATGGCGGCGCCCAGGGGTGCGGTGGTGCTGAAGACGGTAAAGAAACTGGTGGTGCAGTTTTGTCCGTTTGAGTCCAATGTTCGCTCTGTGAGGTACGAGACTGAAGTGAATGTTTAGGTGCGAGTGATTTCGCCTTCTGAAGGTTGGGCAGTACTTTATGGTTTAAAACATTTGCCTGCCGTGGCCGGGAAGTATTCCTTTCCTTCAAAAGTGAATTTTTGCGACGTAGAAGTGTCATAAACTTTTTTCGACAAATGAAGGCAAAGATAGCGAGCTAAATGTTTTTAGTTTAAAATGCATGTGGCAGTTCGTTGGAAATAAGTGGCTTAAATATTGGGGATTGTACGCTCCGTCATAACCAGTGTGCTTCAAAATTATTTTAAAATAATCATTCAACATTGCTACGCATTTGACACAACGTTTATGTAGTCTAGGTACATCAAAGAGACAGCATTGTAAGAAGCCCTGGCTCTTTAAAGCTTTTAAATTGCTTCTGATATCCTGGGATCATTTTTGTTTCGTATTCCTCTTGTATTCAGTTTTTCTTGCAATACATTCTTGTATAGCTCACCGTCTTTGGCTAGGGTTAACATATTTGAACATTCAAAAAAGAGGAGACTCCATCGATAAAGTGGTACAAACAGCCCTCGCCCTATCTTTTAAATTGTGTTGTCTTAATGCTGTGTAACGTATATGACTAAAACATCTTGTAGGTCACAAAAACATATGTACCCTGTCTGCATACCCCAAAACTCATCTTCCCATTTTTCTCTACCACTTTGAAAACACGGAAAGTTATTCTGTAGTTGTCCAGGCAGTTTGCTCTTTCCTTTTGATGATGTGTTCGGGGAGAGTTAAATAAAATATTAAATGAATATAGAAATATGAAATTTTATATGGTCAGATAATTTATCAAAGATTGATATGCCAATAGAATGTTTTTTTTCTGCAAGAAATTTGGAATCTTGAGGAAAATCTCCTGAATGTTTTGATAGCTTAGAGCTTACAGTTACTGTAAAATGTTACTGTGCAATACATTCAGTTTGAATTGTTTTTGCCTTGAAAATAAAGCATTTGTATTTTCCCCGATCAAAACTGGCCAAACATGTAGAAATGTCCTCTGGATTCATGTTTTTTTGTGGTCAGATTTGTAATCTAGTTTCTATTTTAGTTTGCAGTAATGATTTTGGTTGAGCTCCAATGTTTTCTACCACAAAACTGTGTATGATTTTGTCATTTAGGGAGTTTCTTGCTGTTGTTGGAACTGAAAAGGCCAGATCAACAAATGCCAACTGTGAAGTAATAGCGGACGTGAAGCACGACAGATCGGATCCCATTGTGGATGTTACCTTTGGTAAGTGAAGTACAGATGCTTTCATGTGGTGATTTGAAAATGTAATGATTTCAGGAATTAAACTGACTATTGTAGATGACTATTTCATGGGTTGGTATCCTCAATGGATCAAAGTGATAAATGAACAGCGTTATGGCAACAGAAATAATAAAGAAGGAAAGGAGAAGGAAACTTAATTAAGCTGGGAGCCCAGTGTGTGATTTCCTGTCAGTCTGAGGAACAGTGAACCTGTCTCTCAGTAATGTTCTATGATTCTTGTCTGTAAATGTTGAGTTGATTTGTATATGCTTTGGCAGCACTGTACTTCATCGAACATGCCCAATAAGCTCAGTAAATTGAATTGAAATTGAGTAGCGGTGGGCAGTGCATGGGTAAGACAGTGCTGATGCTGTTCCCTCACTGTTCCTGGGTACTGGGTTTGATTCCAGGCGAGGGTAGCTTTTGTGTGATGTTTGCATGTTGGAAATGGCAGTGTGCTTTACCTAGTTTGGGTGTGAAGTTTTAATATTAACGTGGATTTTTACATAGCAGTTCTGCATAAGCAAGCTTTTTTGTGCGTTTCACGTGATCGCTTAAATCAAAAGAAAAAATTAATTGTTAAGCAACAATGTCTTGCAACATCAGTTATCAGCTCATTTTCCGGATCTGTCTGGTATGTTGAGAAAAAACGCATCCACAGTGCTGGTTTGCAACAGTCTGCACTGTTTATTCAAAAGTTGCTTATACCTGCAGTGCGGGTTTTACGTGGAGATGTAAAATGCATAATGCAGATGTCTGTCTTATGGCCAAAAAGAAACTCAATGGGATCCAATAGGTTTGATGCATTTTTCAGTTCCAGTAGGTTTGAGGCCCGACCACTTTCTATTGCCCGGCCTTGTGATTGAACGTTTGCACGTTGTGTTGTGAAACTCCCCTACCCCTTCACTACCTGTGCCAGTAGTCCCAGAGAGCACGGGGGAGGATTTGCTGTCCTCGTGCACGGGGGAAAGATCGTTCTTGTGAGCCGCCTGGAGTTGTGTAACCTTGCCGTGTTGTCCTGCAGCTGATGGGGAGAGGCTTGTGATGAAAGCAGCAAACCTGTCCAGTGCAGAGATGCTGTCGGCCCTGAGGTCCCGGTGCTTGGCAAAGGACCCCCAGGCGAAAGAGGGAGCCAAGATGTAGATGTATTCCTTCTGTATATGTGTAAATAACGTTGTGTGTGTGAATTGTTCTGTTTCGTTAAAAACGAGAGACTTCTCATCAATAAAATATAAGTACACTCATTCAATCTGTGTAAACTGCTATTTTTTTTCCTGTTATGACAATGCACCATTATCCCATCATCTTATAAATATTTTATGTGAGCTTTTCGTGTTGCGCAAAATAACACGTACTACACACCAATTTAACCAGGTCAAACTAAGTTGTCGTAAAAGTACCAGTTTACAAGTATATTTATTTGAATTAGTAAATATTTACTGATTTCTCCCTTATTGTAGAAAGGGGATTCCCTCATGTACACGTATAACTTACAAGTCCGCATTTGACATACACCTCAAAGTCAAGAGCCGCTGGTCATCTAGATTATAGCCACATAAATTTAGAATAAAATGGCACAATTTATTCCAGCATAAGATGATGTCCGGCAGTCTGGTCTCCACTCAGATTAGTGTTCTAATCAGGTTAGATAGTTCCTCCAATACAAAAACCCTAATGCAGGATTCGCTTCTTCAACAGAGTGGCTTCACAGGTAGAGGTTCAATAAAACTGCCAGCCTACATATTCACATAGTGATTGGATTCACATAGGATTAAAGAAAAAGGCTTATGATACGTCTTTTATGATTTAGCTGATTTTTATAAAAGTGCATAACGTTTTTGAGGGATTTCCCTGTCATTTGCTCTCCTTACCAGTAGAGGTCTATCACTTCAAGTATTTGTTTTTAAACGACGCAGCTACTGTATATCAATCAGCATTTGAATTATTTTCGACCAATCGTCAAGCTTTCCGGCAATCAGATTGATGTTTACAAAACATTTCTATTTTTGTTCCAATTACCGACAGTACTTTGTGATCAATACATTGTCTAGGTTTTATGGAATACTTCTGCGCAAGATACTTTGACTCGGAATTTCCTTTATAGTGTCTACGCCAGTGAGTGACATTTTAGCGGAGAGTAAGCGAGATGGTCTTTTTAGAGACATATTTATACCAAGCAAATATAGACACACCTGAAAAGGAAGCATTCGACAAGCATCCATGCCAAATTATTAGATAAAAATGTTGACTGTATAAATTGTGAGATAAAGAACGCCAAGCCAGTGAATTAAACGTGGTGCAGTGTTTGGGGTTTAACCAAACATAGACGTTGTAGCAACGGTACAGAAGTGACCTCACTCATACAGTAGTTTAGGTTTACAAATGTCAACAGAAGACATTTCCTATTTGAGAAATCAGTGTCTTATAAAGCGAGCATAAACACGAAAGTGCAGAAATGAGTAAGGAATAATGTCCAGATAAGGCTTTGCAAAAAGGTCAATACCACAGAAATAAAAAAAAAAGCGCAGATTCTTTGTGCAAAGTGGTAGTTCTCGTGGATGTGGGATGACACGTGAAGCAAGACCAGCACGAAAGGGTACAGGCCCAAAGCTATCCTAACATTTTTTTAATGCATTTTGCTACACATGGAGATATTGACGTGAAAGAATGCGGTCTGATGGCGCATCGCGAAGCGCCTAACCTCTCAGCTGTGGATTAAGCAATGGATCACGGTCGGCTACGCTTGTGTTTCATGTGTCACATGTTTGAAACCCTCGCCACAATTGCACATTTCTCTCGTTTCTCCTTCCAAAGTTGCGCTGCACTGAGGGTCGGCACCGCCTGACGTTTAATTTCACCATTGGCTTGCCTGGTGAGACACGTGTCGGAGCAGGTTCCTTTAAATACTACAAGCGCGGTGCGCTGTCGCATCTTTTGTAGACTTAGTACAGTTTGTTTCTGAGTAGAACCGGAGCTGAGCACTGGAAAAATGGTCGACAAATTTGTGGGGACGTGGAAAATACTTGAGAGCGAAAAATTCGACGAGTATATGAAGGCTTTGGGTAAGTGCGTTCTTTTTTATTTGCGATTTTTTTGCGCAGTAAACATTTTTTTTCCCCCCATGGAGCACACAAAATGTGCATATTTCGTCGGAGAACGAAGTAACGCGTTTAATCAGAATTCTGGCCATTTGGCCGTTTTTATTCAGAGATAATTACTTCTGTAATTACAGAAGAGATTGTTTATTCAATGGCAAACATGGCCAAATTCAGTCATTCTAAGGCAATATTGCTCTAATACATGTGGATGCAGTGTACTGCAATGCATCTAACAATGGTTTTAAAATGTCACCTGTTTTATTTTGTTTCTGTAGGCGACTCTTAAGTCCCTTCTTTAACGTATATAAATGCACCGGGTGCGACAGGGTTTTTGCCTGGTGTCGAGTCCTAAACCGTGAAGCTCAGTAGCTGACCCGCTATTTCTCATTCCGCAGGTGTGGGTTTCGCGACCCGCCAGATGGGAAATATGGCCAAGCCTAACTTGCTGTTCAGCGTGGAAGGCGACGTTATTTGTATGAAATCCCAGAGCACTTTCAAAACCACCGAGATCAAGTTCAAACTAGGAGAGGAATTTGAAGAAACAACTGCAGACGACAGAAAAACCAAGGTGGGTGTGACTCCCGGGGTCTGCTGTCCATCGCGCATGAAGCAGACAGCCCGAAAGGCTCCTCATGCCACACACGTTCTTTCCTGACAAAAAGGAAGAACACGACCGATCTCCTTTCCAATTTACAGACCACGATTACTTTGGAAAACGGGAAGCTTGTGCAGAAACAGTGTTGGGACGGCAAACAAACCATGATCGAAAGAGAAGTGGTCGACGGAAAATTGATCGCGGTAAGAACGCCTGGACATTCTTCTGTGGAAGACGGAGCTTTAGTAATGATCCGTAGTTTAATCTTAATTAGCCAGCTCATTTAGAGCTAGTACCGACATTTGCAAACAGACTCGTATCTTAGTTGCTACATGTTCGCCTCTATAGTAATGCATTTGCTTTGACAGTATTTGCCTCCTTAGAAATGCTGTTTTTTCCCTCCAATATACCTGCTATACTACGAATATGACAGGAAAATAATCTCTGCGTTGGAAGTCTGCTCTGTGGATTGAGTGCTTTGCTGATATTTTGTCATTAAAACACCCAAAATGATCTATGAAGCCAATTTTCCTTGAAGAGCCAGACTTTTTTCGATTTAACACCGTCATCTTTCTGGAGTTGAGATTAATTGTTACAGATTTTGACCTGGTTTGTTTTTATCGCTTATAATGCATTCAAATACAGATACATCTGTAATATTGTTGTTGCAGTTTAGCAGTCTAAAACCAAACATTTACATTGTAGCCACAAACCTGGCCAGAAACCGTTTTCGGCTATTGTGCTACTTGGGTGCTCTGTACCTGCTCTAACATTTCACATTGTCTTGTAGAAGTGCATCATGGGAGATGTTGTGGCGGTAAGGAAATACGAGAAAGAAGCTTAACCATATTCAGCTACCGAGGAGGCTGGATTTTGAAGACACACCGGCTCAGTTCAATGAGCAAAAGGCTAATACACTGCTCTCTTCCTGCTCATTTTTGTAACACCAAAATAGTCGCATCATACCAATGTATTTTTGTTTTGAAAAGTGGTGCATTCAGTATTAATTGCCGTGATTCTTAAATAAAACTTAAAATGTATGTATTGGTTGACTTGTGTTTTTTTTTTTCCCCCCAACGCAATCACCAAAAACACACAAATTGGGGTTTACCTTCAATGAGGGTACTGTATGTCTGCAAACACGTGGCTTCGTTTTCAGGCTTAGATGAATAGACCTGAACGAATCAGGGGTTGATTAAAGTAAGGATGTCTCATGGGTTTACAGCAGTGGAGAGAGCTTGATTGTTAGCATTAATAATGAATAATTTTTGCTTACACTTATGTAGTGTCACACGATGGCCTGAGGAAGGCCAAAGGAGGTTTGTTTTATAAAAGAATGGCTCTGCCGCAGAGCCCTCAGGTGAAGTAAGTGCAGTTTATCCACAGTGCTCCCTGTTCCCCACACAAGAAAAAAACCCCAAAAAGGAACAAAAATAATCCTTTAACTAAAGACAAATCCTCCTGCAATTACTCGTCTTTCCTTCTCTCTGATTTTGGTCACAACTACCTGACTCACCAACTGACTGATTATAACATAACAACATAACATCACTTTATTGGCCCTATACAATTTCTTGCATTAGGAATTTGTCTTTTCACAGACCCCAGCTTGCTCTCCATGAGACACACAGACAGGGAGAGAAGCTGGGGGTCAGAGCTCAGGGTCAGCCATTTATACAGCACCCCTAGAGCAGCTGGGGTTAAGGGCCTTGCTCAGGGGCCCAACAGAGTAGGATTCCTCTGCCAGCTGCAGGATTTGAACCAGCAACCTTCCAGCCACAGGCGCACACCCTCAGCCACAGAGCCACCGCTCCACCCCATTATTAGGCTGAGGAGCCGGCTTATATAGTTTGTAAGCCCCTCCCCCCTTTGGAACAAAACATTTCTCCAAATTCCACAAATTATACAGCAATTAGTATCGTAATAACACACAGTTTACATTTTCTTTTATCCCAGTTCAAATAGACATCAATACAAACAATAACATTTGCCCCTCTTCATATCCATAAATACACCTTTAGAAGTGGGGTTAGGTTTGGACTTCTGTGGCCACCATAGGCTGACCCATCCCTGAAGTACCAACAACAAACAGTGAGTATCATTGATTCAATACTCACTCATACCCATATGTAAGTACATGTTTTATGTATGTGAAATGAAGTAAAAGCAGTTACTAGTCAAGCCCCGAGTGTGCACCCTCAGGAACTTATCTAGCAACTGCTCAACTGAGGGTGTATGAATAGTGTATTTCCTGTGCTACCTGTACCTCGTGAAAGGCTCATCTGTCACATAGCGCTTTTCTGGACACTCCACTCAAAGCGCTTTACAGGTAATGGGGATCCCCTCCACCACCACCAGTGTGCAGCCCCACCTGAATGAAGCAACAGCAGCCGTAGTGCACCAGTACTCCCATCACACACCAGCTCTCAGTTCAGTGGGGAGCAGAAAGAGTGATGGAGCCAGTTCAGAGACAGGGGTTATTAGGAGGCCATGATTGGGCCAGGACACCATTATTATTATTATTATTCGGAACCCCTACTCTTTTCGAGAAACGCCCTAGAATTTTAATGACCACAGAGAGTCAGGACCTCGGTTTTACATCGCATCCAAAGGTCAGCACCTTTTTTATAGTATAGTGTCCCCCTCACTATACTGGGGCATTAGGATCACAGAAACTGCAGGGTGAGCACCCCCTGCTGGCCCCACTAATACCTCTTCCAGTCAGCAACCTTAGTTTTTCCCCAGGAGGTCTCCCATCCAGGTACCGAACAGGCTCACACCTGCTGGGCTTCAGTGGGCTGGCAGATGTGAGTTGCAGGGTGACATGGGCTGCCAGATGTGCATTGCAGGGTGACATGGCTCCTGGCTTTCATTAGCATGGAAGCCCTCTCCTAGGGCTTAATTGTAAGTGAGACAGGAGGCGTGTGCAGTGTGTAGCTTCTGGGACATGACTGCAGAACCACAAACGCAGTTCAGTAACACTGGGCCTTTGTTCTGCAGCTTCAATGGATGAGCCAGCTGGTAACTCACACCCAACAAAGCCAAAATGTGGTTTGTTTTGGAACTACATTAAGAAGAAAAATGTGAAAGGTTGTGGCTGATGGTGTAAAGTATCACCACAGAGTAAACAATATTTTGTAAGTTTCTTTGTAGTTCTAAAATTCAGAATGCCCAGATGCCAAGCCATAAAAAAACCTGTTAATAAGTCCCTAAGATCTGAATAAGTGCTTCTAAAGTTATGTCTTGCGGCAATTCATTTAACATTGTTAATTATAGTCTAGTTCAACCGACAAAAAGGCATTTCTGTTCTTAAATGCCTTGACTGTATTACAGTTTTTGTTTCCAGTATCTATCAGAGCATTTTTGTATCTGAAAAAAATGGAATTGGGCATTCCAAATGAAAGCACTTTTGGCCCTTAATTGAAAATAATATCAAAGTGTCTTATTCCCGGGCCAAGCAAAAGCTTCAGCTCACCAAATAATTGCAGATTGTGTCCCCACTGGTTGATGGTGATTTTGCATGAGCAAAAGTGGATTTGTGCAAAGAAAGAGATCCAGTATCACCCCATACTGGATCTGCAAGGCTGTAGCTTTAAACCAGGCCTCAGTCTTCTAAGTCTTAGCGCCTCTGTCTTAAACTGTAGATGATAGACTAATAGAAATTTCTCCAATAATATTGCTTTAGCCATTTTTGCATTGCTGACACATCATTTCAAAATGTGAACATTTTTCCCAGACTTGGTTGTGTTGACTCAGAAAACAAAAAAGTTTATTTCCAGATTGTAGTAGCTACATAGGAACATAGACTGGAACTTGTGAAAGTAACAGCTAGAACTAAGTTAGAAACTGTGTGATTAAGAGTCAAGGCTCAGAGACCTAATCACATGGGGAATGATATGACTCATCAGCTGGGGACCTTAGAAGATAAAAACATGAAGTTTACAAACAAGAGGAAGCCATTTGGCTTGTCATAATGCCTATTTAATAAGAATAAGAATAAGATCTATAAGCAATATAATAAACAATGTGTTTCACATTGTCAATGGCCAACCAGCAAAAGCCTGATTCCAAATAAATTGTTCTGAGCTTGGGCACCCCTTGTACAGATACACCCCTGGTGACCTGATCAAACATACGCCCTTTTGCGCAGCCAATTTGTTTATGAAAGTCTGTCTAAACGTTACAAGACAAATGCAGTGGACACATGACACACACAGTAGGACAGAGTTCATTGGAACCATGAGTCAGGAACAAACTGACATTCCCTAAGATTTATGTCAGCAGTGAATATTTCGTTTGCGAATTTGTCTGAGGACTGTGATAATGGATTGCAAATATACATTAGGAGATTTTCATCTAAGGCAGGGAACTGAAGAACATTCAAGAAACGTTCTCTCTGCAGTCCCATGGTTTTCGAGACTGCATTCGGTGTCACTGCGTCTTCCCCGCTTGGAATGCCTTTCCAGAAGTCCTGCAACAGCAGCACTCCGGAATCTCCTCTCCCACTCTTTGCATCGTGACCCATGGCTCCACAACGGCTAAGTGTGTTGACACCACCTCCTCCTCAACACACCCTGTCTCCAGTTTGCTCTCCACAGCTCACTCCCCCAGGAATCTGTGGACAAAAATAAATACTGGGTCAGAAGTGCATTTTGCTACGTTTCGTACAACAACCAGAAAAGGGCAAGAGTGAAAGATGTTCTGTAAGAAAAAAAAACCAATGTGACCTTCTATTTGTGCTTCTGAGATTAACTGTTCTTTCATTTCCTGGTTCTGCCCAGATATAGAGACATGAGGATCAAAGCAACATCAGAGCCCGTTACCTTGGGTCAGAATAAAAGAAATCTACTTTTGGTTCACTCTTTGAATTCCAGTCTTCAACCTCATGTCACGGATGTCGGAAAGGACGAACCGTGGACTGGCAGGAGAGCAGGAAAAGGCCCTATGAGTAGCGGCAGGACGGGGTTAGCCCAGGCTCAGCAGTTCAGGAGTCGTATAGAAACCTATGCCCTCAGGCAGCGGACGTGGGGCGACCTGGTGCTAGGTGGGTCTCTGGACATCTGAACCTCAATGCTGAGCGAAGGGGAATGAGTGACCCGGAAATATATATCCCCAGAGAGATAGACACCGGAAGGACAGCAAAGCACAGGAAACTAGGGACAGGACAGAGTGGGAGCTGCAGAGGGTGTGACACCTCAATATTTGTGCACTAAGACAAGAAGATAGTACTTGTTCCCCATAAGTCTGTACTCAGAATTACAGGCAGTAATTGTGGGCAGTAAGGAAGACCTTTGGTGATACAATTAGAAAATGAGTGATGTGAAAGTTTTAGACACCTTTCTTGGTTGAAACTCTAAACAAGCAAACGGTACAGGTTGTCTATGCTTATAAGGTGAGAGTGTCCCAAATATGGTAAAAGTGCATGCCGTCTTCCTTCAGTTCACTGTTCAGCTCTGTTTCAGCAAGGCTCCTGTTACGTGTTTTAATATGGTATTAAAGGGAAAAATGTCCCTACTGACCTTGGACTTTTTTTTCCTTTTTGCGTGCATTCTGCATCCGCACTAGAACCAGCAAACGTGTTTTTGTGCTTTCAGTCCTCCAGAGAGTTTAACTTTTGGCTCAAATGCAGTTAAAGAGGCTTGTTACTGAACTAGCCAAGAGAGAAAGTTCCAGAGCAGGAAAACATGCAGATGCTGATTATAACTGACAGAAAAAACAGCTGAAGGAGGTAGAATAGCATGCATCATTTCCCCAAAACAAATGACTTCCTACAGAATACAATGTGTACACGAGCTGTCCTTGCTGTGTATAAAGTTGACAGTAAAGCGTACACAATGCACAAAGTCAATTGATCACAACTGCCACTTCTCGTACAGTTGTGGACCCCTGTGTTAGACAGAAGAAGACCTGTATATAGATTTGATCTAACACCACATCTCAACCACACACCCAATGAATGGCAATCAAAATCCAGTCAACAACTGTGCTTGGCTACACTGTAACGTTTAACACATGCATATGTGTTGCTATAAAACCTGAGAAATAATTGCAAGACTAGTTAATCAAGCATCATGCCAACAGGTTCTTATTTATGCCTTTTGTAGACTGATCATTGCATAGTACATACATTTATAATATATATTATAAATATGGCATGTATATATGGCAAGTATTTGTTGCTTGCATAAAGCTTCAGATATCAGTATATCATTTTTATTTATTGCATTACCTTGTTTAATTTAGCCATGCCCCACAAGAAAATCATTAATATGCTGTTTGTTCCTTCAGAACAATGCATGAACTGGTTTTCTATACTTCACTATTAATGAAGTTCTTGGCCAAGGTATTCGCGAAAGTGTCAAAGGTTACTGTGTGAAGGCGACGATATCCTTAGAACTGCTGTCATTTATTTTTCTCCCTCTCGCCCTGAGTTTTGTAACAGCCAAGCTAAGCTCAGTGTCTTGTCCCATTTACCAGGGGACAGGAGACGTGCATGTTATCAAAAATGCATACTGCCAGACTGACTGCTTCTGACAGTCCGAGGTGACTGAGTTGTCAAAATATTTTTTTGTTTACATAGATATAGCACCATAATGATCTGGTTTAGAAATTCTGCTCCAGGAGGTAATATGTCACTTACTACTCTACCAATCCCTCTTACAGCAGCAACCTGGTTCTCCCTGGAGGTCTCCCATCCCTGTACTGACCCAGCCCAGCCTTGCTCCCGCTGGTCAATTGTTTAGTAATATCAGCCCTCTACATGACTGTCTGGATCAAGATTTCTATATAGCCCAAAGGAAAGCTACAGGATACAGATATGGTTTTACTTCTTGGCATTTTCTCCCACTTTTGTTTTATCTCCTTGTTGATGCAGCTCATTTCAGCTGCAACCAGGATCCTACTGTTACAACAAGTTCAAAATGTTGCCCAACCATGTTCAGAACAGCCATATCAGCAGAGGGTTAGCTAATATTTTCAGAAGACAGAATTTTTTATATGCTCTTTCTTAGTTTGTGTTGCTCCTAATACTTGTCACCAGAAGTGGATCTGAGTTTGTACAGAAAAATCAACACAAAAAATCTTCCAAAATGAATTGAACTGAATTATTATATTGAAACTCTTACAGAAATACATGTAGTTATTTCAAATTAAGCCGAAGACTCCACTAGGTTAGACAGATTACAGTAAAAGTCAACAAAAACTAAAGAGAAAAAACACATGAAATGTGTAAGTATTCAAGTCAATGAACTCCATATTTGGTGGACTTACCTTTGGCAGCAATTACAGCCAAAGTCTTTTTGGGTAAGTTTTTACTGGTTTTACTGGTTTTGCACACTGGGGTTTTATTTGCTATGAACTGTGTAGTAGGTTGTTTATGTAACAGATATTAATTGCTACTACAAAGTGTTAATGATTGCAAGCTTTAAAGCAACAAAATGTAAAAACTGTTTATCTTGGAATAAAACATAAAAAGTACTTTGCTATGCACTGACTGTGTTTATTTTAATAGATTTCTGAGCAGACTGGAGGAGTGTAAGGCCATTTTACCTACATTATTCTGAAAATGTAAAAGTAAAGCAAAAAAATGAGTCACAAGATACAATGGTTATGGTTCTCTGAGGGAAAGATGGATTTCGGTGTGGTGTGGGAAAAGAGCAATGTTTATGAATTTGTCATGACATCTAAAAACTGCTTATGAGTACATAATCCTGTAAAATCGGGGTTTGATAGACCGATTTGAGCTTTTTGTGCACTATTGGTGTACCTGCTGTTACATGGCAAATATTCTGCCAATATGTATAAAACTGTAAGCCTGTCCAGTAAAATCTGAATTTTTGTTTTACTATTTTTTCCTCTTATTTTGCAGATTTGCAAAGGTTCAAATCCTTTTAATGCTTGCATCAAAAAAGGAATTACTGATTTCATTTTAAACACAAGTCATCCACGTCTATATTCCTTAAAGAAATACTAAGAATAAAGAAATAAAAGAAGAAAGTTCCATCTGTTCATATTTCAATCCAATCATTTAGGTGTATTCAGTAGTTGTTATATTCATTGTCAGGGGACAATGCGCAACACTGTAGTGTCTCTTGCAAAGTGAACACAAATGATCGGGCGGTGAGGTGAGGTTTCATCATTGTGGGGAGTGCATCAACATCTTTGATCATAGACATATCACGATTGCACTTCACTTGAAGATGATTCTGTTGCGATTTAGAGAACATTGCATTTTGTGTCTTGCATCTTGCCAGAAAATGCATTTCTGATGCCAAAGTCATGTCCTTTTTTTTCACATTTTTTGGGCTGACCCTTGTCTCCACTACATACAGGGAAGAGATACATTTTTGTTTAAACAGCACAGTGTTCAGCACTTGGAATTATGTGTTTTTGATACAGCCACAAGAGGAGTAATCTGTTCCTGAGGAAATGAACTGCTGGTCACTTCTAAGCAATCACCAACGGAACCTGGCAGTGAAATAAAAGTCCCAGTTTAAATTCAAAACTTCATCTTCAGCTGTGACAACTTATTTTGTGTAGGAAGAATCACACTTTTCACTATGGAGACCAATGGTGAGGTGATGCTGAATTGTTTGTATTCTAATTTATTACACAACCCATGGTTTTTTTGTTTTTTAACCCACCTCCACCCTCCCCAACTTTGGAGGTTTTCTTAATTTTTTTTTCACTCTCTCATTTTTGTTCTTATTAGACTATAACAAAAAAAAATTACATTCACAAAAACAATTAATTAAAAAAACTTCCTATTAATATTCTTAACATTCAGTGCCATTCAAGTATGTCCCTAATGGACCCCAAACATTTCTGTGCTCATTAAGTTTCCCCTGTAAATTATATGAAAGCTTTACAGATTTAACTTGTGATACAGCCTCCTTTCTTTGTACGATGGTCCTGTACAGTCCACCCATTTTCACTATATTAATTTTTTAGCAATAATACAAAGAGTCCAAAAAGTATTTTTATATTGAATAGCTACTTTAACCTTTGAGAAATCACCAAGGATACATATAATGGGATAAAGTGGAATTGAGATATTTACTGTAGGTGCCTGAGAGCTTTCCCCACTGTGGAGGTCCAGAATGACTGTATGTGCTGACAATACCATAATAAGTGCAATAGTGATCCTCTGTGTGTGTTACATTTTGAACACATTCCTGTATTATGCCACTTCACCTTTTTCAATTTTTCTGGGGTATACTAGAGTCTATTTAAAATTTTGTACTGAAGCAGTTTGTTATGTACAATATAGCTCTCAATGGATAACTAACATTATGCCACACAGTATCCCAGTCTATGTCCTCTGACGCTACACAGAGTTCAGCTGTCCACTGAGGGCCCTTTCGAAAACTGTTATCACTAAAGAAATCAGCTCCTACTGAAATCCGGAAATTTCCTCTTTAGAAAACCTGGAAAATTTGATTAAAGCTCCCAGCCCTTCCCCTGGCCTTTATTCCCTCTGATTACACTGGCATGCAGTGGTTTTGTTGATTTGCCTGTCTACAGAACAAAGTTTAAAGCTTCTGATGAAAAATACATATGAACACACAAGAAGAGTAACAACTTCGAGGACGGCATTCTGTGCATCATATCTGTTTGAAAGTTAGTAGTTAACTGATCCAAAGATCTCTCCCAGTCAGTGTTTGGGCTTCAACAACATGGGTAAATCTTAATGTGAATGTGCACATACCGACATGTTGAATAAAGAACTGTTCATACTACTGTACCTTGTCATCCTGAACCTTTTTAAGTAAAAGTACAAAATGTGTTACAGGCAAGATTAGAATAATTTTCTTCGAAACGAGGTTTCAAATGATAAACCATCTCGCATGCCATTTTTAAAAAAATCATGAGAAATTGCAGGTTTGCTGCATTGTTTAAAGGAATTGAAGAAGGCAACGTTACAACATAAGCTTAACTAAAGGCGTGTACAGTTCAAAATGTGGATTTGTTATTTAGTATTTATATTCAGGACATTTAGACATACTGTATGTTTCAGGCTTGCTGTGATCCTTGTGAAAATATGACGCATAAACTGTATATGCCGCACAACCTCCTTCCAGTGAAATCCGCTATCTGTAAAGGTTATTCACCTCCCCTCGATGAATACAAAACTACCGGGAGTCCTACTGAGTGACATCATGCTTACTAAGGGACTAGTTACACACGGCCTTGCATTTATCGGCAAAAGGTGATGTATTAATCACTAAGGAAATACTGGAAGTCCTGAAATCATGTCAAACTTTTTGCTTTTCCTGCCCATTCACTTCATGTACTCTAGTTTGCAAGTGTTTTGTGCATACATTACAGGACGTTTAACTGATCCAAAAGCTCAATGTTTCAACCTCACAATAGAAACATGCTCTGACTTGCTTTCTCTGT
Organism: Atractosteus spatula; assembly: GCF_055471065.1. Lineage (NCBI taxonomy): Eukaryota > Metazoa > Chordata > Actinopteri > Semionotiformes > Lepisosteidae > Atractosteus > Atractosteus spatula. The sequence goes on from NC_142717.1 coordinate 4,249,735, forward strand.
GCTTTAATATACAGTACTGAACCACAAGCAACCCCCGTGTGCTACATGTGAGATATCTCCACAGTACACAAATAGTGAATTTTCTAGTTGGTCTATTACTTTCTATGCTATTACCAAAGTCCCAAGTAGTGATGCACAGTAAGGATTTGTTCAAACCATAGAAACCTACACCAAGGTATAATGTAGCACGAAGTTAGCAATAAGCGAAAACACCTTTGTCAATTCACAAACCTTTCAGTTTTTCAGTGTTTGAGGTCTCTGCCATGAGCAGAAATCATTTTGGGTTGTGTTCATTTAAGCAACACTGCTTTTCTCTTTCAAATCATCAGTGCGTGTTCAACCCGCAGAGAAACCACACTTTAACGCATTTTAATCATGTTGCCGGTACGTGCAAGCTTTGCCAAAATGTTCTGTCAGCAGCAGTACAGCTATCCATGTCTGGGCACAATATTCCAGCAACTGACCTTTTTTTCTTTAATCCAGTTATGGCCAGGAAGAACAATGAAACCAGCACACCCCTTCAGCAGTTATCCACTGCAGACCAGCCAAAAGCTGACCTCTGTATAATAACATAACAATTGTTTACAATGTGCAGCATGAACAGTGAAAGGCCACGGTTTGATGCATTACCAATTAAAATTCGACATGACGTAGTATCTCATTGAAAGTGGGAAAAAAAGGGCTTTTATTTTATTTTAGAACAAAAGCACTCTGTTCTGTTTAAAGCCTCAATTTCCATAAGATGGAGTCCTAACCTATTTTAAAGCCAAAGAGACTTTTAAAACATTTAAAACTTTTTGCCGAAAACATATTTATTGAGGCACTATGCCCTTTTTCAGATAACGCGATTAATGGAGATGGGAGCACTTGGACCGCAAACTGTTGATCGATCTACATGATTCCCAGTATCCAATTATCTGGAGCTACTGTATTTTACACCAGCTGGGTTTTGTTGGTTAGGACCAGGTTGGGGGTTGTGTATTGAACTTTATGGATTCTGCATGGATTCTCTTGACTCATTGAGAGGTTTAAAATGAATACATAGAGAAGCAATTCTCTGTACAATTAGCTGGCCCATTCAAACAACTGCTTTGTGAAAGCTGTTGAAGTTAGTACACATATAAATGAGACACTGGAGAACACTTTCATTTAGATAACTATAATAAGCATCACAGTGCCCTAAGATCATTGGTTGCTATTAATGTTTATGCCCTAGAGAAGAAACCTGTTTGTATGTGTCCGATTTTTAAATCACTGCCAAAACCCCAATCCAAGTACAGCTAGTGGATCTGCAAATGTACAGAATCACGAAGGCGCTGAAAGTATGATACAAATTGTCTCCGTAGGTTTGTCTGATTAACTTAGAGATAGATAGATAGGACTTTATTGATCCCGAAGGGAAATCGATGTGTTACAGCAGCCCATGACAAGCAAAAAAACAGACATCAGGATAGAAGACAAAAAATTAGAATACGTACAGTAATACAAAATAAATATAAAATAAAATTAATACAAATAAATACATAGGTGTGTGCAAAATATGATCACAGTCACTGTAAAAACAATAAAATATGTGCAACATGTGCAAAATGTGCATAGGTATATACACATTGAGTGTCCAAAAAGTACAATGGAGCAACATGCTGTCCATAGACGAGCAAATGAAGGACTAACAGTCCTAGCCTAGGGCAGAGTTATACACCCTGACAGCCGCCGGGAGGAAAGACCTGTGGAAACGTCCCCTTGTTTGTAGGAACCTGTTTCCCAAAAGTACTCTAGAATTTTTTAGGACTTGAACATCACCACTTTCAGTTTCATTTTTAGACGTTTTTGATTGGAAAATTAGAATGCCGGGCCGTGCAGTGGTTAGCACTGCTGTCTTGCAATTCTGGGGCCCTGAGTTCAATTTTCTGGAGTTCCACCTGTGCGCTTCTCTGTCTGAGTTTCATTCTTAAAGGTTTTTATTGGAAAACTATATTGTTACCATTTTCATGTTGGAGGACACCCACGTTATCCACACCTGTAATACAGCACTTACCTACATGTACTGTATGAATAGTATGAATATACTAACGTCATAATTCTCATTTCCATAACCAGCTCCTTTAAAAAAATAGAAAGAGTTTTACAAATAGTCCATAATAATAGTGTGACTTACCCTGAACTATCGTAAAATGCAAGGATACTTACTTTTAAAAGTAATTATTTAAACGTAACTGCTTCATACTTTAGATTTAGTACTTTTCCAACATCAGCAGGTATTTGGCGAAGGAAGCAGAGTGCTGCCTCTTTCCTGTGAGAAGATGAGAAGGTTTTGGTTGGATGAAAGTTAGTGGTTGTGCTTCGGCCATGTTCTCTTTCTCTTGACAGTGAGATGGAGTTTCATGCACAGCATGGTGGTTGGGGTAGGAGCTCCATGAGCTCTTTTCCTCATTTCCCCATGCTGTACAGGATATACAGTTTCTAACTCTAGTTTGGGTAGGTATTAAATGAAAAATACAAAACCAAGTTTTTAAAAAAAGATTCCCTTTACAGCACATAAGAGATCACTGACATATGCCCAGTTAAACTAAATCACAGTGTAATTTTCTAACCTGCTCAAAGTAACTGTACCTTAAGTTCCTTATACCCAGATATGGAGGGAACAACTACATCCTTGTGATGAAAGGTTTAAATGTTAAAATCTGAAATGAAAGAATAACAAATCTGTCAAAAGATCCTTTTTCCAGCAATGCACAGAACAGTGACTCACTACAATGTATCGTCTTTCAGTCGTTTCCTGTGTACATTACAATAACGCTGTTCCAGGCAGTCAGACACTGGAGGAAACAGTTATCTTTGTTTTGTCTGAAAACTCCTTCTTTCTGTGAAGGTGGTAAGTTATCTTAAAGCACAGGATTGAAATTCAGTTGAATTATTTGCCACTGCTGTGAAGATGATTGCTGCACTGAAAGAAATGCGATTTGTTTACCTGCAGCACACACAATGCAATCCAGTTGCAACAAGGTGGTAAAACAGAACATTGTCAGAGTTTTGAGACTGTGAACCTCATTTTGTGTGTATTAGAATTCAAAGAACACGGAGATTAGGCGTATAGTAGTGTCTACTTTCACTCAAACTTCCAAATAAAGCAATAAACTCTAATATGCTTTTCCATTAAAGTCCAAAAGAAAGCACATCCCTCCCACTGTTCTGTCCCTATTAAACATGTGACTTTTAATCCCCAGAAATAGTTAATTCAGCATTGAACTGCGAGGCAGAGAGAGCTCTAAACCTCTGGATTAGATTCAGTGTTGCTCCCTGGTGGGTACGGAATGAGACAGACTATAAAAATTCTTTGGAAGCTCAGCCTCTTCTGCGGACTGGAGATTTAAGGCAGTCAAAGGCAGCACAGCCTTATCTTACAAGGCCTTCAGTATTCAAATGCTTAGCTTTCAATCTCACACTGGTGTTTGACTCAACGTAGTCCCCCTAAACCTTTTTCTTGGGCTTGCTGCTGGGTGTCAGGTTGAACAAGGAGTACCCTTTAGAGCAGTGTTTAAAATATTACCCTGATTGAAATGCCAATAAAAAACTATTATACAGGGCAGCAGAGACTGGTTACCAACACCAACAGCATTCTGCGAGCTACTGTATAAAAATGACAGCCGTGAAAACAATTGCTCACATATACTGGATTTCAGAAGAATAATGTGTTCCGCACAAGGGCTCGTAGGTAGTTTATGGACTTTCCTGGTAGGCAGTGTAGAGGAACAGCTTCATCTTGCTGCTGAATGTTCCACGCAGTCCGCAGATTGAAAAGGAGAATGTGAAGAATGGAGGTTTTGTCTCCCCTTCTTCCTGGTGTTTGGAAACAAGTAGGGATTGAAGGCATCCAGGGCACGTGATCAAGGGAACAGTATTATCGTCTCCCCTCACACACAACTGCCCCCTCCCTTCCCCGTAGTGACACAAAGAATTGCAGGCTTGGAACAAGTGCCCAGTCACAAATTTGATGACAGTGTCCTGGGTTCGTTCAACTAACAGCTAATGGGTCAAATGACCCATGATTTGCAACATTTTGCCAGTATTTTTTTGTACCTAGCCTTTGCTTCTTTTAGCAAATTGTTAGCATTTCTTCATATTTTGAAACCAGCTCTTGGTATCTTTCCAGAGATTATTTGGCAGATCTTGAACACTTTTGGCTTTGAGTTTCACAACCACCTTTGGTTTTCCTCTTTGCAACACAAGTCTTCAAGTGACTTCACGACCTCTGAGTTCAAGTATGGGGACTGAAGTGAACGATCCATAACTGTAATCTTTCCTTACAAAGGATATTCCTTTGTAGACTTGGCAGAGAATATTCAGTGTGTTTGTCCTGACAGAATCCAGACTTGCACCCAATGAACCTTCTAACGTTGAGCTGCATGCGAAAGGGGAATTTCTCAATATTTGCAGCATCCAATCATTTTACAGTACAAAGGTCTCAAAGCCAGTGATGTCCCCCACTGTACACTGGGAATGATGAAATTGCCTTTAAACTCTTCTATCTGAACCCAAAACTGTTGCTTTTTTGGTGAACAAAAAGTCATTTTTTTTGGTTTCAACTTACAGTAGCTTTTTTAGAGGAAATTAAAGGCTTCTTAAAATATTCCATATAAAACACCAATTACTTTATTTTGTGTATTTCATGAAAAAAGATTTGCACCTTGGTATTTACTCAGGGTAATTCCTTTTGTTCCATTATTGCTGAATCGTCTTGGGGAATTTCCTTACTACCTTTTTTTAGGCAGTATAAAATTAAAGCAGTTCGATATGTTTGTGGAATTAGGATATTTTGTTATGGAATTATGTTGAGACGTCCACGTTTTTTAAAATAAACAACACTCTTGGGGTTGGGTAGAATGGGAAAGATCATGTTTGCAGGATGTTTATTTCTTCCAAACACCATCAATCAACTGCATGTCTCTGACCATTACGATAAGCCAAGGCCAGCCTCATAAAGGGCAGAGGTCACTTGATTACAGATAAAAAAGTGCAATAATTAGAATGCTTAAATTCACTTACAGAGGCTTACTGAGGTTCATTTATAACTGGTGTAAAATGGGAACACTTCCTAATTTATTCTTACTAATAAGTGTGCGGTTATCATACACATGCTTTCATGCAAATAAGACATGGAGATCCCCACACTGTTCTGAAAAGATAACAGGCTAGCTAGCTGTGTCTTCTGCCTGTGTGCCAGTACTTAGGAAAAAGGGAAGTCACTGTGCTTCTGCTTTTTTTTATTTCTGGTGGCTTACAAATACATCTTTTCCTTTGAAAACAACCCTCACTTTGTGTGTTCAGTAACTTTTCAAATGAATGATGACTCAAGACTTTGTTCTGCTGTTTGTTACTGGGTCACAACACAATACCACAGTGTGGGAACTCAGAAAAGTGCTGCTACTCCACCAAGTATTTTACATGAACCCCAGGCCCACCTCCACTGCTTTTAGCATGGTTAAAGAAGGCTGCTTTTATTTACATTGCATTTTCTCAGGTGTAGCTGCATAACATTGACACTGATGCATCTTGAGGTCGCTGGCAAGGTTTTGGAAGAGCACGAAAGTGACACGAGAGCACAGCTGCTTGGAAAACTGAACCAGCAGGTGAGCCCATTGTTATAAAAGAGCCGTTTTTCGAAGACTGAAGGTTGTGGAGATGTGAGTGCTGTATAATAGAACATTCAGAAGGCTGAACTTTACAAGGACTATTCTGTTTGTGTTTTGACTTGATTTCGTTACCAGAAAAAACGTCTTTGGAAGAGTCAAAGGAAGGCTTCACCTTTTTCTCAAGCAGCTGCTTCCTTTGGTGGCTCATGCTCTTTCCTGGCGTGAGAGAGCAACACACACTTAAGAAGAGTATATTTTAGGAAAGGTATTGAGCCTTAAACAAAGCTGCGTCTGCCTGTGTGTATTCAGCCTGTACTACAAAACTACAGCACCTTAAAAGAGGTTTGAAGCTGACACCAGTACATGAAACACAGCTAAGTAACTGTTTCCTGTATGGAGCTACAGTATCAGATTATGTGTTATGGAAGAGCAATATGGGCAGAGGAAGATGTGCGTTTATGCATTGTTTCATTTCTAAGACTTAAGTTTTAAGACTTAAGTTGTTTTTAGGGTGTATTTATGTTTTTGTAGTTTTGTATGGGGATCCCAAAGAGAGATTTCCACCCTTCTCAACATCAGCGAATGTAGTTGCTTCACAACTGTACGCTTATTTTCTGTTCCACTTTGATATACCCTTGTATTCTTTATAGTGTTTCACAACACTTCCTATGCATCAAATGGTTTTAAAGCGTTTCAGTTGACCTTTTGACTCTGTTTGGACTTTTTGTACAAAACAGTGGGAATGTTTTTCTATATATATAATTAAAATTAGTAAATTGTCTCTACAGAGAGAGACCTCAAACTTTCTGGCCTCTTACTTTTGCAACAAAAACTAGAGAAAAGGGATAATTTTTGCTGAGTGCCTACCGTACACAAAAATTGCCATATTTTGTCACTTCTCAAAATCAAAATATATTTTTTCTGCTTGCAGGTTTATACCTCCTCCATGGATGATGCAAAATAAGGGATATGTAATCTTTTTAAGTTCAAAACCTAATAGTAATTTTTACAATACTTATCTATATATATCCAATACAATTACAATTTCCAGTTTCCCTTGCAGATCATAGTGTATACTACAGATCCACACCTGCTACTGCAGTCTTAGCCTCAGCTGGAGGCTCAGCTGGGTTCAGATACTTGCCCAGTGTAACATACAACGAATCTCCAGTAGATATGAGGACAGAACCAGAAACTCAATGTCAATGAAATCAAAGGACACACCAAGTGTTATACTACAGCACATTAGTATTATATGTCCCTGTTTCATATTATTTTGTGCACTGCAGTTTTTTAAAGCTGCTCTACAACTGTATAATTACAGAAGGGCATTTTCATGAGCTGTTGCATAATTACAAGAATATTATCTCATAATAACGAGGTTATTTTCTTGGAATTACGAGATAACATGATTTTTTTTTCCCTTGGTGGCAGCAATGTGCTTCCATTTTCCTTTTCAGTAAAACTATTTCGTGTCTATTTCACAGTATTTGTCTCCACCTTGAATAAAAGAATGTGAGCTTAGCTTTAACTACACTGGGCTCCTGCTCTTTTATCACTGGATTTCCAAACCATGCATCATTATTCAATATTACTCATCTACACATGTTGCTAGGTCAGGATGATTCTCTTTCTGTGGTTTTCCTTGTAAAAGTATTTGTATTTTTTCAGTATTGCTGTGTACAGCCGTTTTATTGCACTGTGAGCCAGACTTTCCTGCTTTATTATGATTTTCCTCTTACCCAATTATTCTAAAGCCAGGAACTAATGAAAAGATAAAGAGACTAATATGAACACATATCTTTGTCTTTTATTTCATTCGTGCTGTATACTAATATCAAGCAGATACAGTATGTTTGATGATCAGGACTTTGGAGGTGAGAGTTACACAACTGGTTAGTATGTTGCTGAATTCGATACCCTGCACTTTTTCAAGAAACAGCAGGATGCCATCCCTGGATCAATGAGTTACCTGACAGGCTGGATTGACCAATTGGCCTTTACTCATTTATAACCATTCCTACAGTATGTCCTTACGTTCCTAATTGGTAGGACAACTACTTTGAAACTGTTTCAAAGTCCTACTACACAAGGGCTACCTTGCACTTTTCCTCCATGTGGATTAAAATGTAATCTGAAAACTAAGGGAATTATGTCATGTGATATAAATGGTTGAGTATCTGGTGTTAGGACTTGTAACCAAAGTGACAGGAGGAATGTAGTCTGAAAATATCCCACAACGAAAAGCAATTCATTGACCTTGCATTTGACTAGGTTTAAGATGCCTGTGCTGCCAAATAAGCAGGAATAATTTTCTTAATGAGGCCTCCTTATAAATGTAAACTGAAGAACGAATCCTTGAGAACCTTACATGTCTGACCAGGCAAGGGTATTCATTCCTCTATTTGTGTTGGAAGAAGTGTGCCCTTATTCGATATAACTTATAAAGCAGCTAACTCGATCTCTTTATCTGCGTAAACAATGTGAATGAAATCAGTATAGATGGTCAAGACTTTGTTTCATCTTTGGAGGTGGCAGTTCCAGAACAGTTGGTAGCCCTGGTGCAGCAGAACTTTGAATCGGTTTGTCTTATAATCGTTCTTTATTTTGGTCAACTCTGCGAACGGTTGGAATGAAAAATGTTTCAGCCGTAGCAGGAATGCCTGTACAAATGGACAGCAGAAAGTGGAGTTTGCGACTGACACACGGGAAGTGATTGCATATTGTCAGATGTGAAAAACGAAACAAACTTCAAGCTCATTACCTACACAGCTGTAATAACCAAGTCCACGGACTTCCTACATGGCCACATTGACCTAAATTAACACCACCAACATGTATCTGATGTTACTAACATGACTGCAAGTCTTAAGAAAACAGAATGTAAACTGTATAAATGTTAATGTTGCATCGGGAAATGAACAATGATTTGCCATAACTCTTTATGAAGACACTTAAAAACTGAATTCCACTCTAATTGCAGTATCTGGGAGGTAATGGAAGGGCTCCTGCTCAATTCATACTAATTATGCTGTTGCCACTAGCTGCCAGACAAAACAGAGACAGCGTTTATCTCATGACTTGTGAACTCCTCTTCTCAGCCAAGGTGAGTCAACTGGGATTCCTGCATCTCAACGCTGTTACTGACCAGCTCTGCTTCCCTAGCTGTGCTAAAAGGAAAGGTGGTGTTTGACATGGTTGATCAAACTGGGCTGTGGTTAATAAAAAGCCATCACGACAATTAGGAAACGTTTCACACTTTGTTCCATTACAATCATCGTATTTCAATCTCAGAAGGCTTAAATGGAGAGTCTTTAATACGTGGGTGCCACGGAGATTTGGCGTGGATGCAGACATGTTGCAACTTGCCTGACATGCCATTTCACAGTTGTGTTGGGAATTAGTTTAAAGGTTTTAGGAAGTTCACAGGTTCAAGTTTAACAGAACCCTGCCTCCATTTTCCGCATTACTTTGTTGAAGCTCGCATCTTGATTGAGCTTAAAGAAAGCAAGCCCACCTACTGCCTTCTATTACAGAAAGAATTTTTAATTACTTTATTTAACACTGCCGCTAACAGGGCTCCAAGTCAATGTTATTAACTTTACGGTGAGAAAGTAGGGGAGGTGGTAAAGAAATATGCGACAGTTCCCTGGGCTCCTGACTAGCGCGGTTGTGTACAAAAACAAACTTTTACCATCTTTTCACCTTGCAAATCCGGCTCAAGAAGAGTCTAGCTAAATCTGTGGGACATGTCTGCTGTCACATGTTTTTTTTTCTACAGTATATCGATATGTCAAGTGTCAGCATTCCTCTGACCACATTTTTGTTTGTGGAGATAATGAATGTACTGTTAACTTACTGGGAGCAAGAATTTCAAAAATTCCAATGAGCCTAAGTCATCAATTTTTTTATTTAAAAAAAAATCTTCTGGATCAGATCTTTAAGCAGCAAGACTTAACTAGGGTAACGGTCATGAAGAAACTCGCTATTGACTGATCTACAGTATTGCACAGAAATCACTTAAACTCAACAACTTTACGTCACTGACCTTGACGAGTTATTTTTGAGCGCGCACACACATCCACAACAACAACCTACGACCTCCAATGCCAGCAACAATCAACTCTGTTTTTTAGGTCTATTAATAATTTCTGTGTAATTGTCAAAGTCATTAAGTGTGGGTCTCGAAGAGATTTTCACAGTTGTGTTTTTAATGTGTTTTAATGTGTTTAGTCGAGTCTTATTGTACAACAGAAAAGGATGTCGTAATCAAACCTCCCGAAGTAAATTGGGCTTCAAATGAAATTGGAACGGACTTTTCAGAGAGGCCAATTTACAGTATATAGTGGTGGAAAATTAAATCACATCCGGAGCAGTGTGAGATATATCGGATTTGTTATCCTGTAACTCCTGATTCTGAAGAGAAACCACAGCAGGTGTTGAATGTTTCTTGCTCGTGTGATGCCTTTTTATCTGCATAAATGCAGAGACAATTATAGAGTTGGTATCTGAAGGACCAAGTAGTAATTAAGAAAAAATGGAGAGAGGCAATGTTTCGGCTATAGAATATCTTCTATAGTGGAGTAACGATATGAGGACAGGTGAGGTACTGTTCAGTTTAAAATTTGACATTTTTCCATGCACGTTCCTGTGAAATGTGAGAATGTGAAAGAATATTTTGATCTATAGATTTAGAATGCCTTTTCAGAAGAAAGGAGAGACCATCAGACTGAACAGAGAGTTTAGCCTCAGCCTCTATGTCCCTGTATACCTTTATTAAACTAAATATCACACAAATGGTGCCAGAGGATTTCCTACAGTTCGAGCACAGGAGTTACTTGGCCCCAGATGAGAATTAGATAATTTAATTTGCAGTTATATCCAAACGTGTCCTCAGAGACCTACCGAACTCTTGGGCAGTACAGCTTTTCTGGATGTTTTAGTTCTGTGACTGGACTCAATTTGACATTGACTTAAAATCTTCATTTCTACTCCCTGTGACTTCTAATCTGTCCTTTTTCTCTCACACCACGGGACTCTTTGATATCCTATACACTGTAAAATTCTGCTTGTGACTGTACGCTGAAGAATGGTCACTATCGGCTACAGGATTAGCTGTTTAGTTCATATTGCTGTTTTGGTGCTGAGTGGGTTTTAATGAAGTCATTTCTCGAAGGTTTCCAGGGCGTTAGCCTGAATAATGTGTGAGTGTGTGGGGGCATTCAGACATCCACAATCACAGGGGGAAAAAACTCTCTGTCCGTAATTTTTGTTACGATACACTTTGCATACATTTATTCTTCGATCTCAAAATCCAAACAGCAGCCGTGTGGTTCAAACCAATACTCTGGCTTCTTTCAAGAAACAGCTGGATGGGATCCCTGCTTCAATTAGCTACAGTAGTAACTAAAACAGGTGAAATGCGTCAAATGACTTCTCGTTTCTAACCTCGCGTATGTTTTTAAAATATGTTTTTTCCTCGTTTCATCTCTAGGTTTGAAAAAAAAAAAGAACTTTCATTGAAGTAATCGCACTGTTCGGCCAAAACTAATGGTCCTGTTCCACAATGGTGTTTCAGAGGGGGAAATCAGATGCTTTCATTCCGTTCAAGTCAAACAAAAGATTCCTCAGTAGCCCTGAATGAATGATGCTTCTGTGGTAAGGGAAGATACAGTATGAAAAAGCGAACTGAGCAGTCTGTGTCTGGTCTGCCCTCTGGAGGCGCAAGTCTCAGCACCAATATTTAGGATCTACAGCACAATCCTTTTCTGAACATAAGCATCAGACTTCAGCACCTGTGTCTAACAAAATTGATAAGTACCACTAAGGGCTAAATTTTGTTTCTACTCCTTGGTTGTTTTGCACAGTATAAAATAAATACGTTTCAGGATAGAGTTATCTACAGAAACATAGACAGGTAAAAAGATTGTTTTCATATTAGTTAAACAGCTGGATGAGAGCGTTTCAGAGTATTTTTATTAACTTTGTGTGTTAAGCTACATCATTTGAAAAACAATCGAATTACAGCTAACGGTAACGCAACACTTTTTTAGCTACAGTAGTAATTATCTCTGCATAAAAAGACAGCTGTCTGCTGGTTTGGACAGATCTTGTCCCAAGTCCAAGACCATTATTAGCAGGGCAGCGCTTGAGATGCGTCGCTAAGGTAGGGAAACTCCGACGGACGTCCTACTCTTCGGAACGATAATCCCTGCACGGCAGTGGTTCCGTTAAACTCAGCGTTTGCGTCCAGCAGTTTTTATTCCCCGATTTATTTCTGGCCTGTCGTTCTGCTGCGTGTCAGACAAGATCATTCTCCCGTGGGCTGATGATGTTCCGCATGGACTCCTCCATTCACAGGCCTGCACAGTCATCAGCCTGGTTCAGATCCGATCTCATTGATAATGTGGCCCCGTCAGCAAGTGTGTCTGGGGAGAAATAATACAGTAGGTCACCGCTTTTTCGCAACTGTCACCAACTGACAGCTTCCACCCGAGAACAATCTGAGAGTCCTGCGATAAATATCATTTGCATATACCATCTCATCACTGGCTGCATCAGTTAATTAACAATATCACGCGGCTGTGTTTCTCAAGAAATTTATCAATGACAAAAAATGTGGGAATACTTTAGGTTAGACGAATCGACTAAACCATGGTTTGGTAGGAAATCTGTTCTTAACTGCTGAAATCTCCTTTGATGAAACAATCCTAATAAGAATTTAGTGTTCAGCTAATGCATATTAGTTGTGTTGGGTTTTCACGGTAACGCGTTAAATTTACCAAGGAGGAACGCATCTCTTTCGTAAGGAATCAGTGGGGAGGGTGACATTAAAATGACATTTATAAATATGAAAGATTAGAATGATGTGTGTACGTGTGTATGTTTTAAATGATGGTACCTCCATCAAAACCGCACTTATACGATGTCAATGGACTGTATTATTTCCAGAGCCCCTAAAAGACAAAAATACTCACTTGACTAAAAACAGGTAGTATTCACTGTTAAGACTGATATAACTCTAAATCACGCAACATCTGTTTTGGTTATACTTACATTGCATAGGTTACGCAATGCGAACTCTGTACAGTATCATACCCCGGCATGACCCCTACAGGTGCTCGTGTGCAAAAGAGCAGCATTTGTTCGAGAGGAATGCTAGTACACATGATGTGCCCAAGAATTAAATATGTATGGGTGAGCATTACATAATTAAATCAAATAACCTCTATAAATGTTAAACATTAAAAAATGTTGTATGTGCAGTACTTTTCACCACGAATGCCATTGTGTCTATCATACCGTATCTCTATGCTTTAATTGGGCTTTACCGCCTATTTATTATAGTGTACCACACACAACATACTTATAAGGGAAGAGCTTCGCTTTAGTTTTTTTCCATACTGATGTATCCGAGCTGCAGGGGACTTAGTGTTTTAGTTAGTCGACAGTGCCTCCAAGCGACTGGTTTTATTACAGCACGGGGCAAGCTTGCACAACAGGAAGATACAGTACATATGTTATGTTATGCTAACAACGCAATGCGAACCCGGTCACATGTGTAGGTGTGATATTCTGAGAGCTTATTACGCGGCTGCGGAAAATAGCATTCCCCTCATCCACTTTTTGCACATCTTTCTTTTCTCACGAGTACGAAACGGCAAAAATATATCAACACATTGTAAAAGAAAAAGAGGTTTGCTTTGCCTGAGGGCATTTGTGCAAAGGTGTGAAGTACACACAGAGAAGACAAGGGTGTTTCTTGATTTCTGTCACTCTACATTGATGTCATGGCTCAGTTTAATGGCTCAGTCATGGCTGAGGTGGTGATGGACTGGAGGTTCTCTTCTGTCCCTTACATACAGTATGTCTTTTTGGATACAAAAAGACATTTGTAATGGACAGAAGTAGATAAGGTATAGTATTTGTGTTTTTGGTGAGGAAAGGGATGTCAGGAGTGATTACTACTTACTGACTGCTAAGTCTGATTGAACTTGGCTGTTGTCATCCCCCCCAAACCTTTGTGATAAACTCCATTAGTGACCTCGCTGCAGTGTTGCAGGCAGTGCCTCCGGGAAATGTCTGCACAGAAACAGGTATGGCAGTTAACACGATTGGGCATCACTCAAAACCTCCATATTTGATTGGAGACCCCAGGCCACATACAAATCACTGCAAACAACTCACACTCTCCAATGGCTTTCTCCTTGACCTGCCTCTCTCCTCAACTGCCTGCTCTCACCCGTCCCTATCAACTCTCTTCTGCTCCATCAGCTAATTATCCAGCCCCTTGCCTCTTATACCATGCCTGCTCATTCTTCTTCCTCAGATCAGATACTTATACACTGCTGATCATTTGCTGGTAATTCATCAAGCTGTGTTTCCTGTGCCTTGTATTGTTCTGTACATTGTATATAAAATTGTTTAATTTTATCCCTTCTTTAAATGGAGTCAATGACTACTGGGAGAGTAACCATCTATACAACTCTGCCATCTAACTGGTTGTGAGTGAAGCACCTTGCTTAAGTGAACAGAATCTCGCTTGGGGTCAGTCTGCACACCCTGCTGCTCCAGTCTCAATATTCAGAGCCCCAATCACTAACCCACACTGCTATCCCAATTTGAACATGCAGCCCAATTCGCTCCATTTCTGCACTTTCAATCCAGTAACTTCGTTGTGTCTTTGATACAACTGACTAATTGTCAATTAAAGAAAATGTATGAAATATAAAATGAAACTAATGGAATGTATCCATCATGTGAGATTGTCAGCAACAGCTCGACAGCCATTCTACCAGTACTGTATCGACGCATTTCCGGCGGAAGTACGTCACCAGATCGGGGACTATACCAACATTTTGTGAAAAAAGAGGGTGCCCTCTATAAACATCCACGTTTGGATGTTTCTGTATTTGGATAATTGTGCATGTATTGCTCAGAATACAAATGTTTCCAAGTAGTATAGTTTTGCTTTTTAAATACTGATACGATCAATTATATATGACCCACTGAACGCCTCTCCTGTGTGTTTACACTGTTCAGGCTCCCCCGGACTTTTCTGCCACTTCAAGTGTTCGCTACACCAGTTCTCATCATGGCCGACGCGGAGGAGAGGTTAGGCGAGAGAGCTGAGGAAAATCCCTCGGCTAAAAACTCTCAGGCGAGGCGCAGGACGGGCGCAGACATGAACGCTGCGGGAAGGCTGGGGGATCCTCAGGGGTCGGAAGAGAGGCCGGGGCCGGGCAGGAGGCAGACGGCCGCGGAGTACTGCGGCAAGGTGCAGGAGTGGATGTGGCAGTACTACTGCGGGTGTATGAACTGGCAGAGCTGGGCAGCGATGTCGGCGTACTCCTTCCCGCCGTGCTCTCTCTCGCCGCCCGCTAACCCGAGCGGCTCAGCGCCACCCTGGGGAGGGGGGCCTTCCCCGGCCGATGTACGGAGTTGGTACAGCAGTCATTTCCCTTTCACCGCGCCTCCGTATTTCCCCGTCCCCCCTGCGGGTCACGCTGCAGCCGGGGCCCAGGCCGGGCAGGTGACCGCAGGGGACAGGCCGGTACTGCAGCAGAATGGAAATGCACAGCAGCCAGGTAAGAAAAGATCCCCTTCAGTGCGTCAGTACCGAGAGAGACAGAGCAACCACGAGTTACACAGGAGGATAAACACGCTTTGCATATGTGAATTGGGTGAGCCTAATATTGTAGGTAATGTTCCAGTGCGGGAATTACCTGCTAATAGATCCAGCTGTATCTGTAACTCTGCAAGATCCTTAGGAAGTCATCCTAGAACACAACAGTTAGGTTTAACTACTAGACGCCTGCAATTGTGGTCTTTCAAACATCACGGGCAGTAGCTCCTCGTTTTTATTATGGCGTCTTGTAATATGGTGTAACTTAGGCAATGCATTGATGAATAACTCACTAGTGGGTGAGTGAAAGCGGTGTTAAGGTTTTACTAAAGCTCACTTGTACCTAAAACGTTGCCTATGAAGCTGTAAAGTAGGACATGTCCCTGCAGATATAAAAAAAATCTTTGGGAAATAATAATGACAAACTCAGCCCTTTCTAGATGCATAAAGCAGTTATGTAGAAGAAATCTTCTTCTTGTGACGCTATAATGTATATTTTGATATGTCTATAAAACTTTAGCCTTCTTATTCCCATCCCAAGTAACTAAAAATGCAGGGAGTATCTCCATCTTCCCAGAACCCCGCAGGCAGATTTGGGGTGAGGTCTCTCTGAGAGACCACCCAGTTCTGTGATATAGGGGGTTTGGGCCACCCTTAGAAATATCAGTATCACTATAACTAAAGCAGTCTCAGAGTACTGTGTACAATGTAATGTTATATTTGGCAGAAGGTCTGAAGGGACTATAATATGAAGTAGGGAGTCGTTAGACACTTTACTGTCCAGCATTTGAAATGCATAATCCTGAATATCTAAAGAGGAAAACTGGTTTCCCAAAGTGGGCTTGGTCCCAATACTTTTATGGCTACCCCACATCCAGTCCGGAGAATTCTAGACCGAAGGCTTGAGGACAGAAGTAACCGAAAGAATAGTTTAAAAAAAACAAAAAGTGTATTTTAGGCGAAGGAATCCAGATGTGATCCTGTTCAAAACTCCTTCTTTTGTTTCCCAGCATGCTAGAAAATAAGTGAGCGTCTATCGCTGTTTACTAACACTGTTAAATCTGAGCTGGTGGAAAAATGAGGCGCTGTGGTTTTTGTCTGAATGTGTTGGGTGTTTTTTTGCAGAATTAATGGCAGAGTTTGTAGAAAGAATCATTCTGGTATTTTATAAAAGCGCACATTGCCATCACAAAGTACCGATTACAGGTTCTTCCCCTATAAAAGATGATGGACTTAATTGTTCTTAATGTGAAAACCCTGTGAAGCAATGCAGGGTGTTTACAATTGTTTTATTTGGTCATTTTACTTGTTTAATTTATTTTATGTGTTACATAATACGTGTTATGTTAAGAAAGGACTGTGAAAGTGAGTTTTTAAAATATATTTCTGAGCATTATAACCATCTGCCTCAAAACGCAATCTTGGTCCTCATCTTCTCTGTGTATTTCCTATAGGAACTGTAGACCGGTAGATGTGCTGTAGTAACACAGTTAGGATAAGACTTGAATGCATTTTAGAAGTCAGTGATGTGAGATGTCTTTGACACTTTGTTTTGTTTGTTGCAGGACGAGAGTATACCATTCCGTCTCCTCTGCACAGGTTCATAGCAGAAATGGTCGACTTCTTCATCCTTTTCTTCATAAAGGCAACTATCGTGCTCAGCATCATGCACTTCAGTGGCATGAAGTGAGTCAGTGAACAGTTCAAATGTTCTGAAAGCCTTGATGCATGAGTAATGTTTCTTTATTGTGCATGATATATTGTGTGTCCTGTACGTGAATATACAAGGACGGTTGTTGACTTAGATCTGGTCCCGGCTTATGGAAAAAGTCATTTGGATAAGCAGGTTGAATGGCTACAACCTTCTTAAATTAACAGAATATAAATCTAATTAACTTCCTTCATTTAGAAATAAAATTGAAGGAATAGAAATATGGAATCTCTTTGCTTAAGCAAGTCTAGGAAAATATTTTTCATGCACACTCTGTGCAGGAGATTTCTTAAATACATGAAAAGTAAAAAATCATCGTAATATACTGGAAAATGCATTAAAGAGAATAAGGAAATCTTTCAGCTATTGGCTAGATATAGAGACAGGAAGTAACTTTCAACCCTACCAGAGACATTTGGTAAAAGACTTGCTAAATTAAAAACAGGATCAGCAAGCAAAGCAGACAGAGGGTATAAATTATCATTGTTTCCTGGAGTACACATTTATAAGCATATATGTAACAGTGTACCAACAATGTACCACTGAAACTTGTTAGTTATTCCTATAAAACATGGACTCTAGTTTAAGAATAAAACAATTTAATCTGGTAAATGCATCACCAGTACAGTATCATCTGGCAGTTTATCTGTTTAAAAGCTCTTCAGGTTTATTCCCAGCAGTTAATCCAGTAAATGTAAGACTAAGAATGAGTTACCTTTTGTTGTGACTTTTGTGATGACTTCTTATAAACATACATTTATGGCTTTTAACCAAACCATTTCAGATTTGTTTACAGCATGGCTAGGATTTATAATCTAACATTTGTTTCCAGCACCTTGCTTCCAGCAGATCTTGGTATTTCTTATATAAAGTCTTCCTGCCTTCATAAAGAATTCTGTGCTGGTAATAAGGTTTGCACGACTGTGCTCTCAGCAGTTTTGCTGCATGATTCTGTTTCATGTAGAGAAGAAATGAAGAGAGAAAAACAAACCTGATCACAGCTGATTGGGTGATATGTGCAGTTAGGGTATTGCGGGCAGCTCTTTTTCTTCTTGTAAATAGGCCGACATGTTTTCTTGTGCTGAAACTACTGATCTGTCTATCTTTTAGTTTAGAGTTCTTAATATTGCAAAGTTCTGAACATCACAAGATGTGTATGTTAAAAGTACTATAATTATTAAACTAGAAGAGGGAGTTAATTAGGAGTACCAAGAGCCCGTTGAGGTCAGAGGGCTGATGATCTGTTTCAGAGACCAAATATTGCCTAAATCACAAATGAGGATTAAGGTTGACAGTTGATGTATGTACATTAAATCATCCAAAACCAAGCTTCATAATGCAGAAATGTACATAAAGTCATCACATGGTCCAAATGGGATGGCTTTGGGGCTAATTCATTTCATATTCCAGTTGATAAATCCTGTTTTAAGCCATTATTTCCTGTGGTATTTTTGTTTCCTTCTGTAGGGACATTTCCAAGTTTGCCATGCATTTCATTGTTGAAGAGATTGACGAGGACACCTCGATGGAAGAACTGCAGAAAATGATGGTCGTTGCGCTGATCTACAGGGTGTTGGTGTGCTTCTATGAGGTGAAACTATACTAGCCCAAATGCTACTAGTTTCCATTCATTGTATACCAGAGCAAAAAACTGTCCTTTTATCGAATCCTTTTTTTTAACGAGTTGACTGAATAGGGTAAAAAGCTAATCCTGGATCTTGCAAGAGTTTGGAAAGAATGCTATGGTGATCTTTCAACTCTCGTGAGCACTGAGTTAGCACTGTATCCATTCTAGCGGAAATCTGTTGGTCTCCTGCAAGGAGCCAAAACGTACATATCTGCAGCTCTATCCCATCTGTGAAATTGTGAGAGGTCTTATTTTTATTGAAACACCTTTGGATTCCTTATTATAATAAGTATTAATGTTAAAGGGTAAGATCTCATTTTTATTGGGTAACTCATTTGCACCTAGATCAAAATATAAATGTTAAAAGTCTAATTGCTTTCATGGAACACTATATCCCAATGTTTTCAGATTGAAAAATGAGGTCTGCGCTGCTCGTTAGTTCTGAATCGGTATTAAGCCTGCATTGTAATTTCTTGTAAGACCTGATTTATAACTCTTTCTTAAGTAATGGAGGAAAATAAATTCTTGCTTATAGATCATTTGCATCTGGGGAGCTGGTGGGGCCACTCCAGGGAAGTTTCTGCTGGGTCTCCGCGTTGTCACCTGTGACACATCGGTTCTTGTGCGGCCCAATCGGGTTTTTGTGGTACCGGCGTCGAACGTCACCTTGTCTGCGTAAGTACAGCACAAAGCCATCGGCCCTCCCTGCTGCCTTTCTGAGCAGTCTATATTCCACTAGCATCCGATCGTCCCCTGCCTGAAACAGGAAGGCATTGTTCACCCGTGTATTGATCGGTGAGGTTCAAACCAGTGTCTCAGCATTCACTGCTTCTGTGCAAGTTTGTTCATTCAGGTTTTAGAATTGACTTGTCAGCATCGGGCTTCTGGCTGGTAGCGTAAAGACACCAAGTCTTCAAATATTCCTTTGCCCTTAATTCATTCATTATAGCTAGTAGGCTGATATGCTTCTACAAAGCTGTTGATCGAAAATTTGAATACTGTAGAGTATTTTGTACCGTGAAAGGTTAATACATACAATGGTGCCGTGTTTTTTTGTAAGATATTTAAGTTTATGGAACTCTTCACTGTATTTTCAGTAGTAGAATATGCAAATGGTAACAAAATGTAACTGTTTTGTACCAAGGAATGCATGGACCCAAGAAGACATCTCAAATGTCTCTCTGCCTTCTTTAGTATTTTCTGTGACAATGTATAACTTCAATGTACAGTTCTCATCTTCATAGAGGAAAACAAAGAAATGGATGTTATGTTAGGGTGAAAAGTCTTTCTGTAGCAAAGCTAAAAGTATTCTGATGTTTATGGATAAATAGTAAATACCTCTGTCACTATTGCAGAATAATAGTATATAATAGTATGCAAAATAAGTGTTGCTCTTAACAGCAAAGAGAAGACTGTTCTTTTGTATACAGGCTACTTGTGGTAATAGTCATAGTTGAATAGTCAGAAACAAGTTCAGCTAATAAGAAAATGGAATGTAAGTCATAGCATTTATGATGTAAACATTCATACTTAGATGAATTTTAAATTTGTAATTTTGTCTGTGTTAAGGTGTATTGTAAAATGTAGTAACGTACTTAGCATTTTTTGGTTTTGTTTTTGGCAGGGCTCTCGCCTGAAATAAGCTCTGCAAGGTTGTCCTGTCAGTCAGTGTATTTTTTTAATCTTTAATTTCATGTTTACTGGCATTATTTATAAATCCTTAGGAACATAAGGGCTGAAAGTAGACAAGGGTAAACCGAGCTGTGAATTATCCACTAAATGTGCTTCACCGGTGGGAAAGGTGTTTCCCATCCTCTTGCACACTACTACCACCTGTTTTAAAGGTTATGGATCCCCTGGTAATACAGTAAAGTTGGTGGGGTTCCTGCAGTGCAACTTGGGTCTTGGGCCAAAGCTGCTGAAAATCGGCACAGCGAAAGAGGATCTGTAACGAAGGCGCGAAACCGTTCGGCGCCCAGTTTTGCAAAGGCCTACACTGTCACCTGTGCCACGTGTCGACAGTGGGATTTTCATCCGTTCGGCCCAGTGAAGGACGTGCTCTGAGGGCAGACCTGTGCGAACACGAGGGTGGTGCAGGACTGGCTCGGGGAGCAGTCGAGGCGGTTTGGGCGCCGTGCGAAGCAGAGGCAGCGATCTGTTGGAAGTGCAGGGCGGCTTGGTTGACAAAAGTCTTCTACTCATCGACTTCCCCTCTGAACGAGCCTCGTTGTAGCGTGATTCCACCCCCCCCGAGTTCCTTAAGGTGCTCTTCCTTGTCATGGTGTTTGACCTCTTCAACTTGTCAGCATAAATTTTTTTTTGTGAACTCTTCCACATGGAGTTTGTGTGATTTACACTGCAATGCAGGGCAGTCCTTCTTTTCAACCCCGACCCAAGGGAAGGTGAAAAACAGTCACCTTGTGGCACTCTAAAGCTTTATGAATATTGCCCCATTTTTCCCCCAGAAGAAGCTCCATCTGGTTTTCAGTGTTACTTGATGCTATCCTCATCTGTCATTTTCCTTGCCCACCTGTTTATTAGGAGGGATTGTTTTGTGCTGAGTAATCTGTGGTCTTGTGATCCAGGCTGCCTTTTCCTTCTTGTGAAATCAACATCGTTCATCTTGTATTACCTCCTGTCGTGATCTTTCCCTCTCGGGCTCAGTCAGGTATAAGGTTTCATTAACATGCAGTTCTAACTATTAAATGCATTTGCTTAGGTGTTATCAGTGAGATTGGGAGGATTTCAGGAATTATCAGTGCACTGTATAGGAGTATTTTAGTTCAGGGCATCTTTTCCGTTTTGTTTTGACGTAAACTGTAGAACCAGAAGTTCAACAATTGGATTGCCAGTGTTATTTTTTGTTTGGGTTTGTTTAGGCATTTGAAGTGATAGCGCATCAAAAACCAGTTTATTGAATAATGTGGAAAGATTGCTTCCTTAGAAAGTAGTTACAAGTTACTGTTCATTTGTTTGTTTGTCATTGATTTTTCATGTTTCATTTGAAGTTAGAAAACATTCTTTGTCATTCTATCAGTAAAAGCTTGAATTGCAGTAGTTTGAAAAAGATCACAGTTTTATTAAGGCAACTATAGGAATCTTACATGGGTTCGTGCACTTTTGGTCGTAGTGTTAAAGTTGTTTCTTAGCCTTGCTTCTCTTGACGTAGTTTAATGTCAAAAAGCAATTAATTTTGTCTGATCAGCTTTGAATATTTACTGTAAATCTATTTTTTCCCCGCAGTCTGCATTCTTTTTCACCTCTTTCTGCTCCTTTTGTTTAAAGAAATGAATTAAAGATGAATCCTATGCTTATTAATAGAACAGTGCTCATCAAATCCAGTATTTTGAGAGCCACATATTTTCACACGTTCCTGCTTTTTTGTTATTCTTGACTCCTTAATTGCTAAAGACTTTTGGAAGGAACACACAGGGGACTGCCTAAATAATTAACTTTAAGAGAATTAAACCATAGAAGCTCAAAGGCAGAAACACTTCTGAGTCTTGAGGACCTGCCAGTCTGGACTCGGTTCAGGAATGCTCTTCAGGTTGTCTTGTGATGCCCATTACTTGAAATCTACTGCATCAACTGGCTGTTGTTGCTGTTTTCCGTCTTAGGGACTGAGGATCATAGTGGCTCTTGCTGGTATAACATTTAAAACATGAAAAATCGCGTAGCCCCTAACGTGGAGATCCCACGTTAATGAAAGTGTTTGCTTTAGTATTTTGTTTTTGTTCCGTTATTAATCACAACTCACACAATCACCCTGTTTTTCTTGGACTCTTAGGTCGACCGTGCGAGCCCTGAACAAAAATTTCTCCATTGCCTTCTTCTTTCCTGCATTCATCACGCTGCTGTTTTTCCAGCACAACAGAACTGTCTACGACATTGTGGCTGGCACCATTGTGGTCAAGCGCAGCGGTGCAAGATGACGGTATTGGCCTCAGTGTGTGATGCTGGCAGGGCTTATGGTACGTGCTGCCTTTGAATACCACAGGATCTCGCATTACCCAGCTATCGTCTGGGCATGAGACAGGACAAGGATGAGGGCGAAGGAGCAACAGGGGACACCAGCAGGATGGACACTTGAATTCTTAAGGGTGATCTCATGCAGTAAGTCCAAAGTGTTGCGCTACAGACTCAAGACTCCCGCGTGCCTAAGAACAGAGATACACCAACACTGCTGTTCCTTCAAAATCCTTGTTGACAGCTTTATTTTTTTAGAATCCTTTTATTTCCTGGAGAACGAAGTACAAGTCTTCCCAGTTTGTCTTTGGAAGGATTTTCATTTAACCAAAGAGAAATGGCCGACCGCGTAATGTCCCATTTTGGAGGCAGAACTGCAGTGTATAAAAGGCAAACATCTGATTTAGTGTTGTGTTATCGAAAAAAGGAGTTTTAAAGTAAAGTAACTTGTTGGTTTCACAAAGAACGGCAGGGGAAATGGAGTGTGTTATGAAACTTGATTCAAACAGCGCTTACTGAGGGGTGATTTATGAACTGAGTAACATCCAGTAACACTTTTCTGTAACTGTCGTTCAGTCATTAATGGTCCTTGTTCAGGCAGCAGGCTTGACAGGAATAGTGCTCTTGCAGTGTCGCCCAGTTCTGCCAGAGTCATTGACTTTCATCCACCCCATGAGCCTGCGTTGTGATTGGAGATCGCTGCATCTGTCCTCCGATCCATACCGCCAGGGCGTTGAGAGACTTGCAAACTGGAAGAACTACACAGGGCTGAATTTGTCCGAAGCCTTGAAGGAAACCACTCGGTAACACAAGATCAAAATGGTGAAGCCCCTTTGATTAGCCATTGACCAGTCTCAGTTGATGGGATGCAAAGGAAGAATTGGTTGTTTCGAACAGGATCGTACAGTAATGCCTTTATTAATGAAGTGGATGCATTGGCAATAGAGCCCTTTGGCGTCACAAAATGTTAACAGAGGTAGGTTTAAGTTTAAAGATTAAAACTAAGGTTTTGTTTCGATGCCTGTACCTCATTTCATTAAACACTAAATATAGCCGTTATGTACTTGCAAATATAAAATCGGCCCAAAAAATAAATGTGATTAGTCGGACCAATAACTAATCACTGATCACCACTTCACTTTGATTTCAAACGGACTTTAAGTTGAGCTGAGCTAAACCTCAGTTCCATTGCAGATTTCTTCTTGCTCCTGCGGATTTAGATTTTCTGTTCCCTTTTAACACCTTATGATTGCTTCCCCTAGAAAAACATTTAGAAGACATGACAGGGGCTTTATTCCCTGAGTATTTCACCAGTGAGCTGGTCAGGGTCAGGTGGGAAGAAGTGACTAGAGAAACGCTTTGCCGATTAGCTGATGACCAGTGTGAACAAAACACTGCTACAGCTGCGTTTGGTCGTAGTTCTTCATCCCACTGCATAGATGTTTCATTTTGCCAGAAAATACTCTCATAGGAGATTTCTATATATAGGCATTTTCTTAGCCGGAAAGGTATTACTCTTTCTAATAGTGCTGAACAATTACTTCACCTTCTCAAAGAGACCAGTGAAGTGTCCATTTCAGGGTTTCCCCCAGTGTTGCATTTTGACTGCTCCTACGCTGTTATTTCTGGTCTTTCAGAGATTAACTTCCGTATTGAATCCAATTGATCAAACTGAGTAAAATTCACATTCAGGTGTTCAGAAATAGCTAAATTACCTGTTGGATCAGGACCGACCTCTCTTGTTTGATCATGAGGTTCGTCTGGCTGTTTCTGCACTTTTAATTTTTGTTTTAAATTGTAATGATAATCTTAGCTTTTAGGCTTACAGCTGTCACCTTGTGGACAGACATGGCCTCACTCATTTAAGGAATATTTCTCCAGTACAAATACCTGGATTTGTACATCTTGCTTTTTTTTGGTTAAAATCTTAACATTTGTGATCAACATATCGGAACTTTATATATAAAGAAAATACACTTTTTTTAACAGTAAAACGTTGTATTCTAATATATTAGCATGACAGTGAAAAAGTGTTCTAGAGGCTGGGTCATATTGTCCACTGCTGTTATTAATTTTGGTCTAGAAACGCAAACTTACCATCTTCCAGTGTTGCATCTTTTTCAATAAATTTTTTGTGCAATAATTTTAAATGCTTACATTTGAATCATAAGCCTGTTAAGTTCCGAAGGTGAAATCCTTTTTTGCATCTGTAATTTATTTGTGCACCAAGTCGGGTTTTTGATGTGACGCATCCAGGGTTCTGAAGTGTTAATTGATGTGGGAGCTTTTCAAAAACCTGTTTGTACTATATGAAAGATACAGGTACAACAATGTCTGGGCAGAAAATACTATTAATAAGAGATCCTGATATCAAAGTTTCTTGATAAATTATTTTCTCTAATGCAGAGCTTTACAGTACAAAACTGAAATATATTTATAAGTGCTTTTAAACTTTTTCTGCCTTACAGTATTTCAGTAGACTTTTTCAATGAACTCCAGTCCAGTTTTTTTTTTGTGATATCGAGCCCTTCACAATAAATTCCAGTAGAATGCTTCCACAGTTCTTATATTTTCCAGGCAG
This sequence comes from Atractosteus spatula, assembly GCF_055471065.1. Lineage (NCBI taxonomy): Eukaryota > Metazoa > Chordata > Actinopteri > Semionotiformes > Lepisosteidae > Atractosteus > Atractosteus spatula. Next base: position 4,274,878 of record NC_142717.1, read on the forward strand.
TTCTTCATTTTGGCTGTATGTGATGTTCTTATGCTTTTTAACCTTGCTTTAAAACAAGTCAAAATGCAAAATGGTTGTGTAAGTTAGCCTCATATGATGGTATCCAAAATGCATGCATCAGAATAATGTACATCACCAAACCAAGACTGGGTGTCAAAAATAGTCCAATAATAATAGAGAAAATGTACACTTTTTTTCCCCCACTACCCTGCTGCATTAAATGTGCTGAGTGTGGAGTATCGGTCCTCATTGAAGGGATGAATCCTCTTACCTTCTCAATGAACTGGACAGATGCAGAAACAGATCAGGACAAATCCTGCACTAGAGAAGCGATAACAACGCAGAAACTCCACACTGGTTAACTTTAAGTATATTGACATCCTGAATTTAGGTCCCATTCTTTCCGAGAAGTTCTCTCTGTGCGTTTCTTGCATTTTCGTTCCAACCAAGACATGCATCGTATATTGTTGGATCGTTGCTGACACTCATGCTTGGGTTTCTTGTTCAGTCTTTAAATTGGTAAATAGTTATAGTCGGTCGGTAACTATGCTACTGTTTCATATTTATAGATAAAAACGAAGTCTTTGGTACTTTAATATTTTTGTTTTAAAATATGATATGATCTAATATTAAAGAATGTATAACAACCTCTTTTTTCTTCTGGTCCTTTTTTATCGTTCTACATTGGTAAAGAAAATAGTTTCTATCACTATCTGGTACATTGAGATTTCGGCTCACAAGTGAACAGTCACATTCTTGGGATGGCGTTACTCAGGTGCTTTACGTAGCTCTGTATGTATTGGTATATATATCGACAGTAATTACTAATCCAGATTCTTTGTGGGTTCGCTTGTATGGTCCCTAAATAGTTGTGAGGTGACGGTGTTGTCTTTGGAATGTATGTACTAAAGAGTAACCTTTCAGGTCTTACACACTGTGGCATTTATACTGTACATCTTTCGTCTTCTGAGCCTTTTTCACATTGAGTAGATCTTTCTCTAGCAGACATAGTGAACAGTCCTTGTAAGCACAGTCCCCTTGGGCTTTGTTTTGCCTTGTACAGTATATTTTTTTTGCCAATGTGCTGCTTTCAATGATTGATTAGGCTGCATGGATCGTGTCTCGTAGTGGAGCTTTTTTTTTTCAGAATCTCGTTTACATCTGTGCTTCAGGTCAAGAAGTCAAGAAAAGTCCGGAATGTGTCAGGCTTGACACAGTACAAATCGGGAGGCTGTTTAATTGCAGCCACGGGCGTCAATAGATTAAAGGCTGGACCAATGAATAAGCCCAGTGTTGCACAAAATTACTAATGTTGCAGATATTTTTATGCAAAGCAGAATAGTGACAATAGTGTTTGAACTCTGCAGCACGCAATGTTGCTGCACAGTCGTATTGACTAGCTTCTCTTCTGAAGAGCAGACTCCCAGCAGGGTCAAGCATCTATCGGAACAACAAGGTGATGGGAAGAGGGAAACATCCTGTAAAAAGCCTCTTTCTTTACCCAGTGGCACCATATAGCCTCCTATAATGCATACAGATCTCCCAAATAATAACACAAAATGGTGTAAGTGAATAAATGAAAGGCATCATCTCTTGCCTCTAATGGTACTAATATCCTATTTCACAGGAGGATTCTTCCATTCCAAATTGCGAAAACAACAAAAAAAAGTCATCTTTCAATTTGCTTGCCTAATGAATCGTAGCGGTGCTTAGTTGAGTAATTTTGTCTGGCGAGTCTCAATTGTTTCTCTCCTTCAGTGAGCCCTCTCCAAGTAAGACTTTATACCCTGAAGAGACAGCGCTGACACGGAAACGGAATATAACTTTTCCCTCCTCAATTTCGGGAATCTTTTGGTGTGCAAAGTTTTTTTTTTTGCCACACTTCAAAGCCGCAGCAGAAATACTAATTTAAAATTGAGGCCTCCTCCAGCGGTTTGATTTTGAGCCATATTTACAATTTCATTTAATGCAGATCTGGGGGATAACGTGACTCCAAATAGCTACACAGCATATTTTGAAACATCAGAAGAGTTTACTATAACGGGATAAAAAACAAATGTTAAGATCTTGAAATTGGTCTAATGTTTTTTTATTTTTATATTAACTGAAATCAATGCTTTGCATTAACCACTAGGTGTAGCTCCACTATAGTGGGTAGCAAGTAATCCTTTTTAATGTAAAAATTATACCCTGTGAAACCAGTCACAATAACCCCTGATTTTATTTCAGTGTTGAATTTGTTTCAGCGTATCAAACAATTTTATCAGTGAGCATATTTGCCTGTGAAAGCATTATTGGACATAACGTCCTGCAAAGACTGAGAAGCTGAAACATTGAAGTCCGAGTACGATTCCCAGTGCTGAAAGCCACAGTTCCATGGTTTGACAAAGAATATTATTTGAAGTTACTCCATTGAGCAGTGTCAAGCCTTTGGGATGGTTCACATTTCCTGGTCATGTTACTGGAGGGACAGGTGAAGATGACCATCTTATTGGACCGTGATTACAGTGCAGCAGATCAGTTTAGAGCTATTTTAAGTAGTAAGTGACTGTGAAATTACACTGTGAATCATCACAAAAAGCCTTTTCCTAATAAGGAACATTATCTTCTTTGCCGAATTTTCTGTAGAACTCGTCAAAAGTTCCTTTGCCTTATCCTTCAGCCATGGGTAACCCTCAATCGGTGTCGGTCTTGGATGTTTAAACTGCCCGACGTCTATTCGGGTGACTGGAGAGGCGAAATGTGTTAATTGTGCCGGGGCTGACAGCACCTGGAATGGACGTTGTTGGAAACTGCGGGCAAACGGCAGCAGCACAGCTCAAAGTTCTACATTTCCTTGAAAATTGCACGTCGGGCGGGTTGGGTTGCAACGTTGCTTTGCTTTTTCAAAAACCCGCTGTTGAGCAGGAGGCACCCTGCGTTCTTAATAAGGTAAGGTACAGCATGTAAGAGCTCATTCCTTTATAGTATTGGCACTGAGACGGGCTCAGTTCTTTTTGCTTTGAACCACATGCGCAGTAGACGAGCCCATTTTGAACAGAGGTAGAGCAGTACTGAGGCTCTCTTTCGCTTATACACAGCGGACTCGTGCTCATACAGTAATTTTTCTCTGTTCATTTGCAGATTCCACACCTCTCCTCCCGTTCTCACCTGCTTCATGTCCGTTGCCCCCTGCACAACGCCCCTTCTTAACTAGCGTTTTTTTCTCCTATGCTTTTTTTAACTAATTCCTCTCTTCCTCACACCTGAATAAGTCTCCGCAGCTGAAACAGTTTCTTTTCATTTCAGCATGGAATAATTCTTTACCTGTTCCATTGCGATGACACAGTACACTGATCATAATTGCTTACACTCATACAGCGCTTTTCTGGACACTCCACTCAAAGCGCTTTACAGGTAATGGGGATCCCCTCCACCACCCCCAGTGTGAACCCCCACCTGGAAGATGCAATGGCAGCCAGAGTGCACCAGTCCGCTCCCCACACACCAGCTCTCAGTGGGCAGGAGGAGAGTGATGAAACCAGTTCACGGATGGGGATAATGAGGAGTCCATGACTGGTGACACTACCCTAAATACTCCTCCTTAGATCTGCAAGTTGAAGTGTGGAGAAATGGAAGGGAAAAAACACGGTTTGGTGCCGCAAAAGCAGATGCAAAACAATCATTTTCTCTTGAACGTCTAAGAAAAGTCCCTCGACATTCAGATAAGGCTTTTCTCTGAAGCAGCTGCCTCAGTCTGTAGACTTTTGTGTTTGTCCTCCGTAGACCAAGGTACATTCCACAAGAATATTTGCTAATTTGCTACCCGGAAAAGAGAGATGGTGTCAGTAACAGGTGGCGTTTTATATCAGCGGCAGTGAGCAAGGCTCCTGTTTGCAGTGGCAGAAGCAAAGTCTCTCCGAGCCAAGGTCAGGTACAGTGCGCTGTTTATCTCTGGCATGTCCCAGCTGGGACGGCCATTCCGCAGCCTGCAGTTAGCAGGAAGGCCTGCTACTCCCAAGAAACTGAAATTTGCATAGGACTCTTCAGGGTCAGAGCTGCAAACAGCCCCATTCTTACAGAGGTGCATTTCATCATCCCGGCGTCTTATTTTCGTGGATTTGATTTGCTTTTAAACCGATCTCTGGCCTGCATTCCGTGTGCCAACTAGATTAGTGTAATCTTTAGTGCTCCTTTATTGTTGTTGAAGGCAAAGATTATAATTTATCAGCCGCAGTGGGACACCTAGCATATTAAAGGAACAAGTAATAGGTTTATTCCAAGCTCAAAAGAGAAGAAAGAAAACAACATTTCGGCTGTGGAGCCTTTTTTTGGGGGTGTAAGGCTCCACAGCAGAAATGTTGTTTTCTTTCTTCTCTTTTGAGTTTGGAATAAACCTATTACTTGTTCCTTTGCAGCCTACACGTGGTGACGCAGCTCCCCACCTGAACTATTAAGGTGATCAGAGGCCCCTAGGCTACATGTTGTGTAGTCCCCCTAAAAAAAAAAGCGAGGAAATACTGTAATAATTCAGTGACAAGCTCAGAGCAGGAGCAGCTATCGCCGATTCAAATGGAATGTAACGCAGCACACGCAGGGAACACAAATACACACACACTACAATAGCCTGTAATGTAAGTACAGCAATGCCACCATTAAATCAGATTCCCAGCCAACCTGCGAGCTGACAACAATTTTGAATTGACGGTGTATAAACCATCAGCTCTTACAGAGTGCAGACAGATGTGATTGCCTCTAGTACTGCACTGCTACTCATACCACGACTAGGTATTCTGTGACAGATCATCCGAATGGTGATGTTGTAATCTTGATTATTATATAGTTCTGAGATTAGTTTAGAACCGTACAGCGTCCTGTCAGTACAGATTGTTGTCGGCGGCCTCTAGTGGTGAGAGAAAACATTGCAGCTAAATTTAGAAAGCTCACCTTTTGTCAAAAGCTTCGTCTAGTTAGGCCAGTAAAGTTATGCCCGAAGACTTTTGCAGACATCCGTGCAAAGACCTTACTTCAGATCTGCCTATCCTTGCCTGGGTGTAAATGTACAATGTTGTATTTGAATGTTCACTGAAGAACTTTGTCCAACTGGAACACGACTGCAAGTGTGAGTTTTGAATGGATCGATTGCGTTCCTTCTGTGCTTTCCTTGTTTGTTGAACGTTTCTTCCTGGGGTCCAAGGAGTTCATCTGCACTCTTCCTGACTTTGGGAAATGCGGGATATGGGCTTTCTGCGATTCTGGCAGGAAGAGATGGAAGCTGTCAGTGTTAGGCCTGCGATGAATGTGCAATCCGCAGAAGCTCCTGTTCTCAAAGAGTGTGTTTCCAGTAGAAGCCGAGTTCATCTCAGGACACGTGGGCGCCTTTCAACAGCAGTTTCTCATGGAACGCCTACAACAACTAAGTTAAGCGCTCCGAAACCTCATGTTTGTGGTGGCATTCCAACAACTGCAAAATTAATTCTCATCCACGGCGATGCCTATCCTGTTTTCCTAGAACTGGAGATTCATCTGTTTCTGTTTGGTTGGTTTGTTTGTTTGTTTTTTTTCGAGTATTTTCTGCATCTGTTCCGTCAGACTGTGACACCAAAGCCAAGGGCGGCTTGTGAGTTCACAGCAGCAGCTCGTATCCAATTGCAAGTATGACATATGAGTATTTCTTTACTGAACGCGCTCCAGTAAAATTGGGTTTCATCCCATTGAAAAGGAAAGATTTCGTTTTGACTACTGTTAGATTAGGGAGAGAAATCGGAAATCTGTGTGAGCCATTACAAATCATTGATTCTAGGAGGCATATACAGGGCGCTTCTAAAATTACCTGCTGTAGCTTGTTCAAGCAACTGTACCTTTGAAAACTGTAGACCACACCGCAATAAAACTTGGTCCATATGAAAACAGGGCCTTGAGGAACATAATCTCCAGGACAGCAACAGGAAAAAGAGGACACAACATCGGCTCAGTGCGACACCCAAATGTCAGTTTTCCAGCAGGCAGTTTTTCTGGTATAATTGTTTGAATGGGCGCCCTGCTTTTACAAGCACCCTGTGTAACTAGGCGTAGTAACCGAACAATATCTTGAGGTCTAAAGACAGGGAAGTACAAGTGGTGGAAAACCATCATTCCCTTAAAGTGAGCTAGATCTCCTTATCATTGTATCCCATCTTCTTGAATGCACTGATGTTTGGCTGTTTTTAATATGAAGGTTTTGGTAAGCAAGAGGCTGCAGCATTAGGCTGTGGATTCCACAGTTTGCTAGTTCTGGCTGATACGGGAACAAGCAGTGGTCCAGGTTTTGCCATTGCGTGAAGTCAGTTTGGAGTTTGACCAGGGCCTGTTGTTGGTAGGGCTTCCTCATCTTGCACCTGCATGCAACAGCAATCTGCCTTCCTGATTTTCACTGTTTCACTTTTGGGCTTTTATGTGTCCTAATGAGGAAGATCCTAGTGTGTGGCTACAGTTCTCCTGCACTGTTACAAATGCTGTAGTAGAGAGTACTGATGCCAAAAATGACCCCTTTAGGCTTTAACTTGGGGGGACTCTTGCATGCAGATGTTAGTTTCGTTTACTTGTAGATCTAGAAACAGAAGCCTTAAGTATTAACAGGAATATTTGAAAAACATTAGTCGCCAGCTTTACTCCGATTGCCCAGGAGTGTGAGGAGCTGTGTGCTTCTGCAGAAACAAAAAGTTCCTACCTGCTGTTTAACGATTTCGTAGGGGCATTGAGCAAACCAAGCTGGACTTTGTGTGACTGTCAAGTGGGAGATTACCCACAAAGAACCGTGCTACACAGTGTCAGACTCACTCCTACATCACAAGTGTGAAACAGGAATTAATGAGTTTTTCCCCTTGACAGAGATGTCAATGACACACTGCTGTTGTTTATGCAGTGAAGTGCTGCTGTGTTTTTATTGTGGACACAAAGGAGAGCATATGTATAGCTGATGTACAGGTGGATTAAATGTTAGGGTAAATTATACTTTGCCAAGGAAACAAATGCATATTCATGTATGGAACCCCTTGTTTGATAGCCAGTTAAATCTCAACACAGGAACATTCACTGAGTACTACGAAGAAAAAAAAAACAACCTTGATTCAATCTTAATAGATACACAGAAAAATCACAATCCAAAACCAGCGCAGATTGCTATGGTATGCATAATATATAAAGCAGTTATGGCAATTGTGCCTCAAGACCATTCCATAAATACCGTTTAAAATCGGCTTAAAGCATAACTTAATAATTTCCTTTCAATTTATTGCACCTGCCTGAATAAAATGCTACAAACTTCAAACGTTCGCTAGTAATGAATATCAGTGGAAAGTGCAAATACTGTTCTCGCCAGTGTGGGCAATTGTTAGACCACAGTTCTAAATTGTTTGTTGGTAACAATTTAATTTCCAAACCTGACATTTTGTAGAGGAGATTGAAAACATCTATCTAGGGGAAGGACCGTTTAACAGAACTGCCAGGAAAATATATTAACTAGAGCAGAGCACTTTGGTATTTTTAGGTTTTGTGGCCAAGTGTGTGAAAGGGGCCTTTTAAACTCATTTTTCTTGTATAAAAAGCCAAATGTCACACCACTCATTCTGTTCCCCCTCTTTTCTAAAAGATGATAGACAGTGGTGCTTCGGCGAACAGTGGTCAACTGATTGTTGCAGCTTGACGAAGAAAAAAAAGCCTCAAGAAAATCAAAACAAGCCGCCCTTGGCTGAAGTGCTCAGGGTGTGTGAAAGAAGCTGCCTTCGGTATCGGTATCAATAGTTTTTTTCCCCTACTCTTCACACACACACACATCTCCAGATGAACGATCCTATGAATGTTCCTGCTCTAATATTGCATTTGCTGTGGCACAGATACATAAGGATTAACTTTCAAAGCCCAGGGCTGGATTGATTTATTATTATCTCTGCTCGGGTCATATCCTGGACGTGGTATGCCTGTTTACTGTACTGCATAGCTGGAGGATATTGGTTACTTTGTAATCTGAGTCCAGTAAAAGAGAGGGAGAGACTGAGAGTACAACAGACTCAGACATGAGGCTCTCAGGTCTCTCTGCTGACTGTGCTGAACTCTGGAGTTTATTTTGAACTTACTACAGGCACAAATACTGAAGCAGGATGCTTATTGGAATTAATGTTGATAAAACTGAAAGCAGGTGTTATTTCTTAATGCAGAAAAGGGACAAATATGAAATGGTTTGTACATTGGAAGCTGTGAAATACATTTAAAGTACTATTTTGTGATTTGGAAATAGACATTTGAAATGTGGATGGTGTGAAGTCATTGCTGGTTCTGTTCAATCCCTTCGAATGGGGCGTGTGTGTGATGTATCTATGAGGGTGAGAATTATGGCACATAATTACAATGTGCCTTAAACAAAGTGTGACTTGGTAACACTGAGAACCTTTTTAGAACTTGTTTAGGCCTGCAAAACACTGTTGCCTTTTGATTTTAAGACTACTACAATGTGTGACTTTATTCTTTATTATAAAGGACTAATGGAATGAAGAGGCAAATTTGTACCTCCAGATGGGTCAGTCCGATCCACTGAGATACAGAAGGCTGTATTGTGTCCCCAGAATCTAGACGTCTGTGTACTTGTACATTCTCTAAAAGCTTCATTGAGAAGCTGACTGTTAAACTGTGCTAAAATGGTCACAAAAGATCAAAAAGGGGGGACAACGCATGCTTTCTTTTTCTTTCAGCAGGAGTAAAGTGGCTTGCGATTCATGCAGAGCCTGATCTATTTGAAAAGATACCCATTGTTATATGCCAAGTAACTTGATGGTATTTATTGCAGTTCTTAATGAACATCTGGGAGAAAGATGGACTCCATTATAGTATAAAGACAGGCCAATCTAGTCCAGTGTATCCCAATATTTGCTATTCTGAACCCTTCCCCACCACTACTAATGCAACTATCTGGAAGCATCACACTGTTGTCCCTCTAACCAAGTGGGCAAACCCAAAACTAAAACTTATGTCTGAATCCTGTCTCAGTCACAATCAAATTATTACTAGTTGGTTTATTTTGCTTGAAATCAATCTTCTCTGCTTATTATGTGTCACATTTCAAGCATGTTATCCTTTCTCTTAATAAGATAAGATCACTTTATTGGCCATATACAATTTCTTGCATTAGGAATTTGTCTTTTCGCATACCCCAGCTTGCTCTCCATGTGATACACAGACAGGGAGAGAAGCTGGGGGTCAGAGCGCAGGGTCAGCCATTTATACAGCACCCCTGGAGCAGCTGGGGTTAAGGGCCTTGCTAAGGGGCCCAACAGAGTAGGATTCCTCTGCCGGCCGTGTGATTTGAACCGGCAATCTTTCAGCCACAGGCACAGATCCATAAATATCCATAAATACTGTGCTGCTTTTGCATGGAAATAAGTGCAAATAGGCTTGTCTATGTCCTTTTTTTCCTCCTTCCTTGAGTACTTTCTTACTGCTGGCTAGATTAGTCATTAGAATTCCTTGCATTTACACAGAGCTTTTCATCCCACAGGATCCCAATGTGCAGAACAGCACTAGAACATCTTGCTTGTTGTTGTTGTTGTTGTTGTTGTTGTTATGAATGAATGGAGCAGTACATAATGTTCATGCAAATGTCTTTTAGGTCCGACTTTTAAAAAAAAAACTTAACCCTGTAAATATAAAAAAAACATGCATTATTATTTATTACATAACATATACATTAGGTCTGACCTCATTGCATTCCATATTGTGGGTATGCTGAAGTAATCTGCACATTTTTTGGAGTTTGTGTAGTTTATGTGGTATGAATCACTGATGATTAATATTTATTTTATGTTGCATAGGATTTCCATCCTCCTGACACTTGGTGTAGTCCACAGCTCACACTGGTGTACAATGATTATGGAAATGAAGATGATGGGTCACATGATATGGCTCTCTTAAGTGTGTTGTCAGAATCGTCTCGTGTTTCAAAATTCTTCTTTAAAACCGATGAAATCAAGGTTCTGAAATGTGGTGCGCAAAATTTAGACTTGTCTGGGACCAGTGGGTCGGTCATGCGGACGGGCTACCCAGCTGGGGTTGTTGAAAAACCTCCAAATGACATTTCCTGGGGATCTGGAGTTCGATTCCTGGGGTGCTGTCTGTGTGGAGTTTGAGTGTTCGCCTGGGTTTTGTCCAGGTGCACTGGTTTCCTCCCCCAGTCCAAAGACGTACCGGTAGGTGAAGGGAAAGCTGGCCCTGGTGTGAGTGTGTGTGTGTGTGCGTGCGCGTGCCTGTGTCTGTGTGCCCTGTGATGGACTGGTGTCCCGTTCAGGATGTGTCCTGCCTTGCGCTTGCCTGCAAAGATAGATTCCAGCTTCCCTGCAACCCTGGATTGGAAGATGCAGTTAGAAGGTGGATATCTAGGGTGGAATGTTATAGGCTTGGGAATAGTAGGTTATTGGGATTGCACATTCAGTTAGACCCGGCTGGTTGCATGATTTTATTGGGCCTTTGACCTGTCCTCTTGTCATATGAAAACTCTCATTTCAAGTTACCGTGGAACCCAAATGCAAACCTTCATGTGTAAAACACCACCTTTTCTGTGACCGAATTCCTTCCAGGTTTACAAAGTGCACATGGTGGCTATTGTAGTCTCTGTAGGAAGCCATTTATGCTGTATTTAAACACAATTGCCCACAAAAAGGGATATGTCGGGTTAGATAAGTTAGATTTGATTATTGTTATGCATAAAAATGAGACTGTAAGAAAATACATCTCCACTGAATTAGTTAACCAACAGGTATTTTTATATTTCAGTGTGTGTAGGGGGTAGCAGGGCTCATGGCTTCGACCAATTTTACTTTGGAATTTATTTTTTCACTCTTTTAATCGCAGTAATCAAAATGTTGACTTGCCTCCAAGTTCTCCACAAACTGCGATCGAATGGCAGCTTTCCGATTCCCAGTTCCAGACCTTTTTAGGGCTAATGGCAATGAAACACCAACTAATGTGTTTGGAATTTGCATTTTGTGGATGAGTTAAAGTTTTGGTTTAATCACATCCCCAGTTTCATTTCTGTTAGCAGTTAAATTCTACTAGTATGTGTGTTTCCATGTCCCCTTGAGTTACCTCCAGCTAAATGGCAGATGTTATCAAGTTGAGCACGCCAGGGTAAGTCGCCTGTTTTATGGGAGTGTGTGCTGTTTTTGTCTGGAGGAGAGGGACCGGATGGAATGCAGACAGACAGGCAAGTGCCCAATTCTTATTTCTGCTGCTGATAGACTGATAGTCAGGCTTTGGGAGGTGTCAACAAAAAAACATTATTAAAAAAAATATCAGAAAACTAGGAAAATGTGGTGAAAATGTCCTAATTTTCATTTTAAAAAGCCCAGTTGTTTAATTGAACTAACTTCAATGAATTGTAAAGCACTTGTAATCCCCTGCTATTATCACTCCTGATATTTGTATTGATTTTTATTTAATAAAATAAGCTATAAATAAGGGCAGGCTTTCATGACAATCTGACTTCATGGGCAGTCTGTTGAGCTCTGTTTTTCATGGAAAAGTCTACAATGCATGTACTGTATTGCTAAACAGCAAGACAGTTTACCTGGTACTTTTTCACGGCTATGATTGGTTTTTCTTATATCACGCATTGATCTTCTTTGCTTTTACCATGTGTTCTTATGTCTCAACAGTACATTTCCTTTGTTTTATTACATTTGACTATGAAACATTTGACTATTTCAAATGCTTTTACAGTAGGTTCTGTCATTGTGTCTTCATTGACATGTGCAACGGCAGAATGGCATCATTACAATCAGTACAGTAACAAGGCACACTGAGGTTGTGGTAAAACCGTAGAAGAACACATTTTTTTTAAAATGTAGATGAAAAGGAAATGTAAAATGTAAAAATATTGAGAACTTTCAAAAAAATTCATTTCATTTAAAGCTGCTCACAAGTGTTTTGCAATACTTTATTTCATGTTATATAACAACGTTTGTAGTAATCAAAAAGCAGGTATAACCAGCTCATGTTGGGCTGGGAAAAGAAGTCATCATGAGGTTTTCTCTTCAATGATATAGGAAATAGTTGGACTTACAGCAATCGATACTAGGTGCTACTGCTTTCACGGTGTTAAGTGTTAGGGAACCGTCAATCTCCCTCCTGCAATTGCTTAAAGGGCCATATCTGAATGGTTTGCTTTTGTCTTGTCGCTGCACACGGAATCGATTATTTATTTCTCACATGGTCACACGTGCTCGGCTGTTCTCAGCGCTCATCCTGTGCGATAGTGGATGTGTGATTCTCGTGAGCTCCTGGTTGACTCGGCTTTGTACATGATGTATTTCATTCCGTGGTCCCACTGGAATTTAGTCTTCATTGCTGGATGCCTGAAACAAAAATGCTCTGACGGTCCCTCTGGTGAAGGCGTGTTTTCCCTCCCGCATGTACAGAGCTGCATGGTAAAAGGAGACAAGAGGAATAAAAATGTACTTGTCTGGTCCGAAGGAACCTTGGTTCAGTGGAAATGATTAGGCAAGGCGATACGAGTAGTGAGAATTTAGCAACCTCTTGACCAGAAGACTCCCCATGCATCCGAAAACTGATCTCGTTTATCTCCTCACTATTTGCTTTGAAAATGTATCACGGACTGCTTTCCGTCTGCGCAAGATCGGGTCGATATCTCATCACTGATAAAGGTCACAGTGCGCCACCGTAAAATGAGAGATCCTATGACAGAAGGATAGAGAGGCTGTGTTGTCTTTCTTGCTTATAGCTCAAGAAGACACCTGCTGCTGCCTCTCGTACTTCAATTGGCAGGAATGGCAAAGGATTATGAACTTTCTGTAACATTTTGATTGCACCTCCTGTTTGGTTGTAAGGACTGCCGATCGGAATTTGACCTAATCTCCCTGACGTTTGGGTTCGAACGTAACCTTAAAATGTAATCTTACATGCGCCTCCTTCTATAACGAAGGAAAGCTGAGCAAGTTCTCAGTGGTGTGACAATAAGCGGGGACATGTCCAGTGTGGAGGCGGAGCCCCGGAGGAATGGCGACGCCCCGCCTTTGTCGTCCGGCTGTCCCGGCTTCTAGAGGATGAGCCCCAGCTGGGCGGGGCCTATAAAGGCACACTGGACACGCCCCGACGGGGCGAGCAGGGACACCCCCGCAAGGGGGTTCAAGAGTTCTTGATTTGTTCTTGCCTTAAGCTCCCTGCTCTACCAGACTGGGCCCTGCTGAACAGGGCCAGTCCAGTCTGGAGCTCACGAGCGGTCCACTTTCTTTTTGCCCTTTTGTTTATTTCTCACATCTTTTGTGTCATGTTTGGTCCCTCCTAACCTTCCTTCCCCTTGACTTTTTAGTGGTGGTCGCTGTCGCCATGCTGAATTCGTTTCATTGAGTTTTCTTTTCATTAAATACACGTTAAGTGTCTGGAGTGTAAGCATCACATTTGTGAGCTCTGAGACGGCACACGATCCTGGAGGTCAACCTCAGGTGTTCTTAGCATCTGTGCAAGGGAACAGAGTATGACGCTGGAGGGCAATTTCCAATCGGATTATACAGGTGTTTATGTTTTAAAAAGCAAATCATTTCCCCTTTATAAAATACTTGGGCTCCTCAAAATGTTTTTGTGTATAGAAAGTGCACGTGCAGTATGTAACATCTTGATATTGAATTTGAAGTTGGCTCGTTGTTAACTATAGAAAGAGGAAAAAGCACAGGTGTTCTACCTAAACAGCTATGAGAATGAATAGCAGTCTAGTTTTCAGGGCACCTCATACATCCTTTTCAGCTCAAGTGGAAAAACATCAGACCTCATTACTCCCACACTTGAAAATTTCCCATGCTGAAAAGAATCGGCCAGGGCGTCTCCGGCGGTTCCCGGCAGGACAAATTCCTGCAGTCGGAAACGGACACGGTTGGGTTAAGCGTTCTTAACGGTTCTGCCTTTGGCTGATTCCTCCAAACCAAAGGCCAAGTTCTGCTGGCGGGGCTGGAATTGCGCTTTGCCCAGTTGTGTGATTGCCCACAGAGGGGGTCTGTCTCAAGTCGGTTCCAAGAACATCACCTTGTTTGCTTCATACCGCTTCTGCCCAGCATAAGAAAGTGGCGAGTGCTTAAGGTGATGTGCAGCTGCTTACCCGGCTCACTTCAGCCAGTTAACAATTGCCTGGACTCGCGCAAGATGGAGGAAGTTTGAAAGCCCTTGGGTCTGGAACAGATAACATGTTTTAAATTCAGGGTAACTTCCAAGTGACCCCACCACAGACGTGCTGTCCAGTCCTAGTCTTGGAGAGCCGCTGGGCCTGAAGGTTTTCATTCCAGCTCAGCTCTTAATGAAATAAACCAGCTGGCTACTGGCTTGACTGGACCTATTTCACAGCTTCTCCCAGCTCTTCACACGCTGTTGTTTCAGAGAGACATTGAAAACCTGCAGACACACTGGCTGCTATATGGACTGCAGTTTCGCCCTTTCTTGCTTACAAGTTAAACTCGCTCCTCTCTGCTCTGATGCTACAGGAGAGGTTTCCCATTAGCGTAGACTCTGTCATGCTTACATACACGTGCTATAGACCAGCTTGGCCTGCATTTCCTTGATTTAGAAAAAGGCCCTTTTCCCTATGCTGCACATCCGGCCCTACTCAGATTCCTGTCGTCCAGAACCGGTTAGGAATCCTGTTGCATTTGTACCATGGGTATCACATTACAATGCTGTCACTACACATGACCCTACATCACTGATGAAACAATTCATCATGTGAGCATCAGTATGACCCCACATTTTTCTCGGTACCTTAGCCTCCGGCTTGTGAGCTAATTGTCATTATTGCATGGATAGATCCTCATGTTTGTGATACACCATGGTAAGAGCAGAGCAAGCAGACCAAAGTGAATAACTGTGGCAAAACAGTGGCTTAGGTAATGGTTCATTCCATGCTGAAAGGTAAAAAAAGGAAACAGGAAGGTTACCTTCCTTTCACAGAAAGGCCTCTCTTTTACCATCGCCTGTTCCTTTGCAGCCTACGCATGCTGACGCAGCTCCCTGCTTCAACCATGGTAAAACAGCGTTATCTATGAAAATACTATGGAAGTGTACTGTGGTAAACTTTTATATGACCTAAGTGTTTACCTTAGCAACAGGACTGGTTTCTGAGTAATAATGAAGCAATGTCAACTGCACAGTGCATTATACAAAGGCGTACTACACATAGTGTTGTTTTCTATCAATTAATTCACACTCCCTTTTCAGAGTCATTATATTTTTCACTAGTAATTTCACTGAGAATTTTATATTTGGTTCTGAGTGCAAAAAGCGCAGAGCTGGAAAACTCTTTTATTGGTAAATGTGAAGAATGATTATGTCTAGTGTTGCTTTGTTCAATTGGCTTCAACAACATCCAGTAGCTGGGTATCTTGTTCCATACTCTCACAACCCTATGGGCAAATAATTGTCTCCCGTTCTTGGTTTTAAATGCACTTTCATTTAGTTTCCACTGTTAACTCGGAAGAAATCCACTGGATTTCACTGGCTTGACTGTGTCTGTGAAAACGTTGAAGAATTGTATCAGGTAGGAGACCTAGCTGTAGTGTTCTCTTTTCAAGACTTTTCAAATGGTCGATCCTCTCAGGAGCCCAAAAAATGTAACTTTTTTCTTAACATTCATTAATAATAACTGCAGTCTGAAATAGAACTATCACTTGAAAGACCCCGTCTTTAGTTCATAGCCAGTATCTCTCAGTATCTTTAGTTCTCTCAGTATCTCTTGTTATAAATCAATCCTGTATTCCAGATTTATTTTAACGTTTACTCCTCCAGGGGTTAGTACCCTACGTGAGATAGTAACAGAATGTATGTGAAATTAACGTGCTTGATGTACATTAACCTTTACTGGTCAGAGTCGTTTTGTTCAAGCCAGAACATTTGGAAACAAGACGTATTTCATGGAAAGCTGTTCTATTTTGTTCACATCTGTCATCCAGCTGAATGAATCTGAGCAAAAAGCCAATTACTTAATTTTTTCCATTTGTTTATGCATTTATCCTTCAGCTCACTTTAATTTAAACAAAACACTCAAATAAAAGCCAACCGGTCAACAGGCAGACTAATGTTTCTGTGACCAAGTGATTTTAATTATTTAGAGATTTCAAAGTGCACCTTTTTCCTCATATGATTTTCAGGAAATAATGTTTAAAGCCCAGCAAAAAGGATTGACATTTCAAGCTTCCAGCTTTGTAGCAGGTTAAATATGAAGGCATAATAAAATGCTGATGGGGGAAAATAGGAATTCCAGAGTGGTAGCCATAGAAACAAAGATATGAAATTAAACATGTACCATGTTGAACTTTTCTAAAGTAGGCAATTTCTTCTTTTTCTGCTCAAGCTCTTTGCCTTTTAAATAAAAAGAAAACTGTACACGGAGTGATTCAGAGTGATTCGTTTATGTTCAAGTTGGACTTTAAATGCACTTTTTAAAGATTATGCTTTGATGTTCTTTAATGACAATTCCTAAACTCTGAACCCCTAACCCTGACCAACTGGCTGTACAACACACAAGACTGAAATACTAATTCTTTATACATGATCTGCCCAGTATTGGCATGACTGCTGGCTGTTTTTCAGTGTAATTACAGGAAATAGGGTGTATGAACAGTGATGTGTGAGTCCAGACAAAAGTACTAGCACCTTCTCTCTCCAACAATGTTATTAAGTTGTTTATAAAGTGTGAATTCTGTTAAACTCTATTAACTTAACAGCAATATCTTTTTTTGAGTTGATTGAACTCTCTCTTTCACGCAAGTCCGAGCTAGTTTAGATATTTTGTGAATTGGCCTTTCTTAGATACAAGGTATGCATCCTTTTTTTTTCCAACTCTGCAAGAAATTCCATGGAGTTGTTAGAAAAATGTGCTCACACCCAATGCCTTACACTTAACTCTTTCACTGGAAATCTCATCTCTCAATAGGATTAACTTCCATGTCATATTAAAAAAGAAAAATGTTTATAGAAAAATATTTGTTCAGCAGTATTTTAAAATTAGTGGACTATAATTTTGGAGATGGAAGGTGGTGCTTCTTTGACTGTTTTGAGAGGAATGATTTGGAGAGTTGAGAAATCGATGGCGGCTGATGTTATGATCAGAGAATGTTTCGGATATTATTGGGCCCACCTACGTGGTCCTGGTTACACATTTTCCTATGAAGTTTGAAATATGAAAATTTTTCTCCCACCACTCATACGTCTATGGGATTAAGGGGGCATGAGATTAGATCTTTCTGGCCCTGTCAGATGATGGTCTCTTCATTTCATTTCATTTCATTATCCCCAATGGTTCAGATCACTAGATAATATTCCACCATTGAAGTCTTAGAAGCAAAATGTGAGTTTCCCAAATGGCACTCAGCCTAAACCAGCAAACTGTAATGCCTTTTGACATTGCACTGCTACTTGAGAGGCCCTTGTGGTTGGTGTGAGATCAAACACTGGGTCTCACTGCACAAACTCCCTTTGGGAAGTATTAAAGGATTATTTTGGAACCGGGTTGAGTTCAGAACCAAGCTCTGTGTTTTTAGTGTCACGCTATGTTTGCACAGCCAGCAGCCATATCACCCTGCAGCTCACAGCTGGCAGCCCACTGGAGCTCAGCAGGTGTGAGCCTGGTCATTCCCTGGATGGAAGACCTCCTGGGGAAAGCTAAGGTTGCTGCTGGAAGGGTGTTAGTGGGACCAGCAGGGGGTGCTCACCCTGTGGTCTGTGTGGGTCCTACTGCCCCCAGTATAGTGATGGGGACACTATACTGTCGCAATGCTCCGTGGAAAGCGAAGGGCAGGACAAGGCACAGAAAGGCGTCATGGCCATCCACTGCGACCCAGGAAGTCTCCAGTCATGACGACTACTCGTACCGCTGGACCCAGGCTTCTGAGGTCGAGAGAGTGGGACTGCCCCAGTGCAATGACTTTCCCACTTCAAGAAGCTCTACCAAACGGATGAGCTGCACAAAGTACAACCGCCATTGTCAGACACGACGGACAACCATCATGTTTGCACAATCTGCTACAGTGTACATCACAGTGAAGAAAAAAAGAAAAGAGTCTATCTTTTGAGGAGCACAGGTATTTTTATAGGACTTTCTGACTTTTTTGTTGAACTCCTAAAAAATAGAAAGAGAAAGTTAGATAGAAAATATGTTGCTTATCGTTGCCCAGCAGTAATGACTTGTGTAACTCAACAGAATTCTACCTACTGTTATGTTGTACTGTACGCTAATAGTATGTTGTTATGTGATCCTAACAGTAAAGGGAGTGTACCTCTTTTATGATGGTGTTCTTATTTTCTCTGGAAAGGTTTTGTCTGTGGAGTTGTGATTTGTCACTGAACCTTAAGCCTGTCATCCTGCAAGTTCATTTGTTCACTTCATTACCACAATATCTGTCTGCAGTCACTGGACATTGCATTGGAAATCAATAGCTTTGTTTAAGTGACTAAATGACTGTATTACAGTAGGTCTGCCTTGTTTTTCTGTTCTGACAACAAAGTCACCCGCCACTGACTTTGATAAATTGGTGTAATATGAAAGGTTGTGAAAAACCCAGGTCATACCTGGAATGTTATTTGAAATTTAGCATTACTTAGCTCTGAGCATAGAACCTGACCACTCGTTAAACGTAAGACCTGTATATCCAATGGGTGCATTTCACATGTCAAACTATTAATTCTGTTGGTCATGACCCAGAATGATCTGACACACATCGATTACTCCTCTTTTGTTCATTTCAAAGACGGGTATCAAACTATCTGACTTGTTTCACATGCCATCTCAAGGTGTACGTTTTTATTTATTTGTGGGGTAGACCATAGTCCTTTGTCTTCCAGTCAGCCAGGGATTCTGAATTCCCAATTCATAGCTGGTATGCAACTGGAAGAGTTATGTTTAAAAGCGTTTTGTCCACAAGAATATAATAAAGTTTTTAAGCAAGCAGAGGCCATTGAGGCATTTGGCTGCTCATAGCGAAGCGATCCAAGAATCTCAAGCTGTTGTTTCTTGAAAGATGATTTGCTTTGATATTTGACAACATGGCTGGCCGTGTGTTCCAGATTCCTTCAAACCTTCGTGTAAAGGAAAGGCTGCTTTTCTCAGTTTTCATCGTACTTCTCCGTTGTTTCCATCTGTGTCCTGTGGTTTGTGTTTCACTGTTGTTTCTGATGACATCTGTAGGGCTAATTTTGTCAATGCCATTGAGAATTTGGGACACTTGCATGAGGTCTCCTCACACTCTTCTCTGTTTGAGAATATTTAGTTGTTTCATCTGTGAGAGTAAAATATTCCTTTGAGTCCTAGAAGCCTGGTTGCTCTTATGTGGACTGTCTTCAGAACAACACTTTTTGTATTGTATTATCAAAATTGCACAGAATATTTTAAATGTGGTCATACTTGTGGTTTGAACAATTCTGATCATGAATGTCAAGGCTTTTTAAATTAAAAAGTAATTGTGGAAAAGAAAAAACGAAAAATAAATCTTTGTCAAATGTGTTTTTTGTAATAATACTCACTCCTACTAAAGTCATCTTTAGTGCAGTTTGGCAGGTTCTATTTTCAGCAGATTTATCAGAACTGGAACACGTTTTCCGATTTTCTTGGGGTTAAATTGTAACTAAAGGCTTGGCAAACATTGACAAACACTGTGCAGAAGTGCAGAAACCTCAGACTTTTCATGTGGATTGACAGAACAAGGATCATAGACTGGAGCTTTCAGCAAAACCAATACTCCTCACAAGTAATAGAGTAGCTACATGTGATCTGGGCTATGCACAAAATACTCAGATTGCAAAGAATGTATCTGACAAAACACATAGTCATGAATTTACCAACCTGAAAAAGAAATGCACATAGCAGCGAAGCAGTGCACGTCATCCTTTAGCTTTGTTATATATTTAGAAGCAAATACTGTAGTCAAACATGCATGGTCAAACTGTATTTTGCCTTTAGTTCACACACTGGAAATGTTTGCAGAAATTCACAATTACATTTAACCCTCTGATATAAAACAAAAGTTTGAATAATACACGACTGGGCACAAATGAACTGTATTGCAGGAGCATTCAGCACAAAGGGAAGACTGATAACAGGGATTCTAAAAAGAATTGGGATTTCACGTCCACTGTTTGAGTGTTTTCATTATAAAGTCACTTTATTTGAAAACAATTGCCATGAATAAAATTATTTTTCCCATTGAAAGGCTGTGACACACTCTTGAAAAATGCAGCAGAATTGTTGACACAACCCCTCTCAGTCCAACAAGTGCACTCCCGAGGTTTAACACAAAAACGAATACTGGATACTAAAAAACATGATGTCGTTTCTTTTCTCATTGCCAGCTGGGCCAAAGAGCAACACCAGCTAATAGGGTATGCTACCACATAAGACATCCTAAGACACAGCGTGAAAAGAAATCTTTAAAAATGACTTTTATGTCATTTTGTAAAAATGACACATATTCAATCAGAGGGAGTTATTTTTAGAAGCACAAAATGTGGGTGGATGTTGGCAAACACCACGATATTCGCTGCTTCAACACCAAAGTCCATGCGAATTAAAATTTTAAGCTTGCGTTAATCCAAATTTCCTGTGGTGTTTAATGCAAAACACATTTAAGAACGTTGGAGTCAATCCTGTCGCAATAAGTGTTCTGAAACAGTAAAAGGAAGAAACAAAACTTCTTGGATTGTGAGGACGTAATATGTTTTGGATTTCCTTCAAAGAATTGGATTTTATTTAGACGAAAAAATTGCTAAACAAAAGCTAACCTCACCTTTATTTACCTTTATGCTTGGACCCCTCTCATACTGCCAAATGACTTTTCTTCCTTGCCATTTATGATTTAAAATGATTTTTGAAACTGGCAGGGAATGAAGGACAAAACAATCGGTCTTTGTGCAGCTCTAAAGGGCTGAGTAAGAGCTTGAGTCTGCCCCAGCTTGTCTGTCAGCTGTTTGAACAAGGGCTGGGATTTTTAGCGCTGCCTCAACCCCTCCTCCTTCTGTCTGTGAGCAGCCAGCTTTCAGGACACTTGGCTGTTCGGTTTCTCCAGGACTCTGATTGGCTGGAGATTGGAGCCTGCCCAGCATTCCTGGTGGCTGTTGCTGACGGTATGTTTCTCTTACTCAGCTGAGAGGCGGATAGTATTGGTCTGTCTGTGAGTGTCTGCGGGTGTGTTCCAGAGAGAAACAGTGACCTAGTTTTTAAATGGTGCAAAACCAAAATTGAAAGCACACATGCACACAGAAAACTGTGACTCTGTGGTGAGGATGGAAAACTAGCCTTCAGTCTAAGAAGGATCTGTTTTGTCAGATTTAATGCTGCTGAAATCCTCCATTGTAAAAGCTTCTTTTCGAAGCTGCAGATTTACTATCAAATGGTCTTTATGCTCTGCAGAGCCACGTCTTCATTGGCCATCTCTGCTGTGTGTGTGTCAGAGCCAGTCCCACCAATCAGGGAGCTCAGGGGCTACATTCTAGTGCTGCCAGAACCATCTGAGGTAGTAATAATGACGAATGTGTGGCTAGGGCATGAGCTGTCAGCTGCAGCCCTGTAGTAGTATCAGCAGTACGGGTCAGAGCTAAGCACTTGATGACAGAAATCCTGTTTTTGCACAGGGGCTGTACTTTAAACCCTGCTCGAGTTTGTCAGTCGATAAGGACGCGGAGAGAAGCAAGCTTTCCCCTTTTTTCTTCCTTCATGAGCTATCAGCTTTAACGTGAAAAGTTTTAACCTGTTGTAGCAGGTGCGTTAATGAGACGTTCAAGCTCTTATACCGTAGATCCAGCAGAAACAAAATCACAGTCCATGCAGCTCTCATACCTAGGTAACACAAGATGACCAAAAGTTTAAAGATGAGCCTTGGACAAACATCCATCTGTCTTTAAATGGCAATAATGTGTTTGATAGTGGAGACTAGGTCTGTGGTCAAGATCTGAGTCTTACGTTTCCCTATTCTTGCTTTTTTATTCGTTATCCTGAAGTTTGCTTTGGATCGACCCTCCTTGACAACACACTCCAGACAGACCATTTGTCAAAACTGAGCAGTGAAAGAGTGCACATGGTCAGCATATCAGTTGCCTCTTACTGGAAAAAGACGATCAAACTGCTAATCCTGTTGACACAGACATAGACGACCACACGGCAGATTTTTTTTTGGGGGGGGTTATTGACAGATTGGTTTTCTATGGAACCCTAAGGGCACAGCCTTCCAAAATCACAGAGGAGAATAACAGCCCTGATTTGTAAATACAAGGGCGACTGTGGGAAACGATGCCAATGATAAGGAAATATCAAAGGTTACAAAATGGGAGTACAGCTGAGAAACCTCTACTGCGGTGCCGTGTGGAGGCCGAAATCAACAAAAGGATGTGGCTTTCCGAGATATTTTATTTATAACCAGAGTGGCTTTAGCTTCTTTGGATGTTAACTGCTCATTGGCCCGGTACCTGACTGCCAAGTTATAACAATGAAACATTTAGGCATTAGTGAGTAGATTTACTGGGAGTTGAGTAGAGCACTCCTAATTAATTATTTGTGGGTTCCATTCCTGTTTGAGGCGCTGTGGTTTGTACACACTACATTTTAACCATATAAATGTAACCAATATAAGTTGCTTTGGATGAAAGCATCAGCCAAATAATAATAGCCTTCAGTTTTCACTGGCTCTGTTGTTGTGCCCTACATGTGGCGTTCATGCATCGAAGAGATTGCATTTAATTGAGCTTTGGGATTGGCTTTTCTTAAACCAAGACCCATGTCCTGAACTAATGCAATAGTCTTCATTTCAGAGCACACGGAATACATCTAGACACAGCAGCGAAGCCGAATGAAACAGCCCATGGCTGAGGCAGTGATTAGGGTACAGATGTCTGAAATGTGAGAGGACACAAGCACAAATGTAGAAAAAATATCTATATATATATACATCATTACAAGTAGACTTGATACACAGATGCAGAGGCACTTATTGAAAGTATTACTGCCTATAACTTCATCTTAAGAGGAGGAAGCTAAATAATGAAATTGTATTGTTGTATTGAGACATGAATTTCCTTCACTTTGGAGACATGTAAAGAAAGGGCTCCAGATAGACTTGTATTCTTCTAGCCCATTTTGGAAGGTGAGATGGGGAAAAACCCATAAAGAAAAAAGGAAAGCAAATTTACCAGCTAAAATGGGCAAATTCAAAGGAAAAGCCTTTAAATTGTAGCTGTGTTGACAGAAAATATCTCATTTGATGGGCTCACAGATTGTTTTTGAGGTCACTGCAGTAGGTCTGCTTTCAGGGGTAAATAATATCTTGACTTTATTTACAAGTGTCTTCCAGCATATTTTTTTTTTGCAAAGTTCTGGGCTGTCATCCAGTTGTTCGATAATATACGTGCAATCACAGACGGCAGAAAAACAGATTCATCTCTGTTCTGGCTGACTGACAACAGGCATTCAAGTCTGGCAGTGCACCCTGGGATATTTAAAAATAGCTGTGTCAAGCCTAAGTAGTGGAGGAGGGTGTTCTTTTGCTCAGCTCAGATAATAAACAGAAGCAAAGGCCAACCATCTGCAATTTTGTGCAATAAACACTGTTGGTTTCTCTGAGTGATTGACATTCATAAGTATGAGTAGGGTATACAAGCTGCTGTGTCACAATTAAAATCTTTCCCATGGCCCCAGTCTACTCCATAAACACACCATTTAAAGAGGTAGTTACTGGACTGCACTTTTGATTAATAACACTAGAGATCACTAGGCTGAGAGAACAAATCAGAATCCCGGACTTTCTAGGCTCAGTATCTCATTTATATTTTCTGTACTTTTCACTGGATTTCTAAATGTGGATTTTCCTCCTTCTGCGTGATTTTCAAAGTTGATGCCTTTGCCTATTTCTACACCTAATTAGAATTCACACCGTACATTGTGGTTGTTTAATAAGCATCTGCAGGAGGACATGGTGAGACTGGAGTTCAAGTGTATTGCCGTGTGGTAAATGTTCATGGGGAATGACTATATGGTGATTGCTTCCAATAGTTAAGTCTGATATTTGTTAGTCATCGTAGGCATGCATACGCTTATTAAAATAAAGTGAGTTTTGTTAAGCATTGTTACATACTCTTAATGAATTACGTGTATATATAGTACATGTACCCAGGCAATGACTCTTTGCATATGTACGGAAAGAGGCACCTTTTAAAACCTTGTGTACAATGCACCTAGAGGTGCCTGAAGTGCTTACATTTTAGATTGAAGTTTTATGCATGAATGTGAAGTACATGAAATAGCAAAAGCTTTGAACGTTTCTGAGCTTTAAAGCAAACAACGAGAATTCCCAAGGGGGACAGCTCAAAAGGATAACACAGTGAAGGCTGGAATAAGCACGCTGCTTTTATATTGGCAGATCTGGCTATTATCACTAACACTGCGGAGAGCCCAGCGCAGAGAAATGAAAAACAAATGTTGCCCTGGGAAGACTTGGCACCGATAGCCAGGGGTCATAAAACACTGTACTGCAAAAGGGGATCTTTCAATGTTCCTCTTAGTTCAAGTATGTTGGCACTGTGTCTTAGAAAACTACTTGTTTTCCAGCCTCTTTTATTTTCTTTATTCTGACAGGCCCCTTATTTATAGGGTCAATGGCAAAGTTTTCTTTTAAAAATCTAAATATTCATTAAGGAGACTACACTGCATAAAAAGACAAAACCTTTCTATCTCTTTAATTCTCTTATGCTGCTGCATTAGTTTCATTTTTTATTGTTCTTGTAGGCTGATATTTAGCAGTGCGTTTCTTTGTTTCGAAAAATAAATTGCAACAGAGTTCCTGCTGCATCAAACAAATATGTGTCCGTCTGTTAAGGGCACAACTCTCTAACCTCTAATTCTGCAAAATGTACTTTTCAGAAGCCTATAGGCTCAATTTATTTGAGTGTGAGAATATTTTAAGCTGACTTTACCTACAAGGTCATCAAAAATAATGTGCCAGTGAAGTCACTAGAGAAAGAGATCTCATTTACATGCCCTTTTTTTTAGACCCGTAATTGATCCCATGACACATTTATGACTCATCTGTGGTGTTAGAGAACATCACTGACATTGAGGGTACAAAAACTCAGTGCTCCTGACAGATGAATGCAGAGGCTTGTTAAGAAAGAGTAGACTTGCTATGGCTCTCAAGTGGCTCACCTACTAAATGCAATTGCTCTAAGACCTAGACCATGTAAGTTCAGGCTTACATGGTCTGGAACTGTTCAAGTCACTAGCCAGCTGTGCCAGCTGTTTTAGTCACTAGCCCACTGTAACTGGGCCAACTGTTCAAGTCACTAGCCAACTGTGACTAGGCCAGCTGTTTGAGTCACTAGCCCACTGTGACTGGTATTCCACAAGTGGCAGTGGCACCAGTGAGGGTTGGAGTGAGTTGACTAGTGTTGGCAGCTTACCGGGCAGAACTAGACTTCTGGTACATTGTTGCAAAACTTGTAGCATGCCAGGTGTTCCACTCCCCTAAAGGATAGCAGTTCTTATTGTCATGTTGGAAACTACATTGAAATGCTTTTAAAGCCAAGACCAAGGTGGCACATTACATGAAGAGATGGGGTAGCCAAGATCAAGCTTCCCAACCTTGTTGTTGAAGCCCTGGTTTCCTTCAAAACAACATCTGGATGAGATCCTTCGGTTACTTAACTATTAAGTACCAAATGAATTAGCTGGACCGAATGGTCTCCTCTTGTTTGAAATCTTTCTTAAGTTCTTATGCTCTAAAAAACGAGTGGCTCAATATGCCATATGCTACTAAGAAGTATCATGCTAGAAATGATCACAGTGGAACAGAAGATAAGCCTACCGTTCAGGTTACAGTATATTTATCACTTTGTAAAATATTGACTTATTTAGTGCTTCAGCAATTCTCATTTTTCTCTTGTTAAAATATTGTCTGCTTCTATTTTGCAGGAGTAGTACTTTTATTTGTATCCCCTTATTAACTGTGTTTTTTTTGCCCATTGGAAATTTTGCCAGGTTCAGCAATGGAATTGCTCTTTTGTGCATTTCGATAGAAATTTCAAAACCACAACTCAATTCGGTATCATTAAATGTGAATGGCAAAATGTCAGAGAATGCTACATGGGAAAAGTGGGGTTGAACATGATGTGTTACACAACAGGATTACTAGGAATGAAGTCAGGGCTTACTCTGAATTCAGTGTTTGTCTGCCTTAACTCACACCCCTCTCCATGCCCAGCTCCATCTCGCTCTGTCCAATGGAGTGGAGTACAGAGAGAGTACTGAACTAAAGGACTACACACTTGTGTTTGAACTGGAGCTGGCAGGCAGGGGATTTCAATGGAAAGTTGATTTATTTCAGTGGATTATGCGAGACCATGGATACAGCTGGCAGACTGCCACTGGGACAGCCCTTGACCTAGAAAACAAGAGTAATGGCTGAAAATGGCGTACACAAAACCTACCATACTGAGGCTATCTACAGTAGTTCAGTGGCAGAGGGTAATAGCAGTTTTTTAAAGAGCCCAGAAGAAAGGATCTGCCTCTTGAAGAGTAATAGAAAAGATTGGTGTAAATGTACTGGATGGGGATGATCTTTGGATCTTTGCTATCTTTTGTGAGATACTTAGAAACAGTAACTGGCGTACTTATGATAAACATTGGGTATACTCCTCTCAAAACCTTAAAAGACAGAAAATAGATAAGCAATTTTGTTTCATTATGAACATTACCTTTCTTCTTCACAATGTAATCTGTGGGTTCTGAGAAAACTGGAAAAAACGATCCGAAACTAAACGGAAACTCGTGTTCTACTAGTTAAAGAATGTCAAGCTTAAACCATAGTTCTGTCCACTTTTCACTGTTTTACCCTGCGCATTTTAATGGACGTTTAAGACAACACACACTAATTGAAACCCAATTAAGCAAAACATGGGTAGTAAACGCACAATTAATATGAGTCACTAGCTCAGGGATCCCAAAACGCCTTATACACAGGAGGAGCCCCCACCTGCAGGTGACATGTGGCCATTCTGTGCTAGAATATGATATCGCTGATATACTTCACATTACATTATCCATTAAACCTATGCAAACAAGTCTGATCCAGCCAAAATGAGAATTTAACCAGGACACTTGGTAAACACCCATTCTCTGCTGTCTTGGGATCTTTGATGACCAAGTAGTCAGTTCATTAGTTTCTCAGCCAAAAGACAGCACCACCTTCTGTATATAACACACTGACCTTGAACTGGTCTTTGTGATTGCAAATTTTTGCATACAGGGAAGAGTGTGACCTACAGTATCACCAAAACTGTCACGTTCCTCGAGTTCCATGTTTTCAGCAAATGCCCTACTAGTTATTACATAGATCCTCTGCCTGCTACACCTTCAGCCCACCTGTGACTTGGAAATCCTGCCTTTGTGCAGCTAGTGTCAGCATGATGCCTCCTGGGGTCTCCTGGAGGAGACCTTTTGCCCATCAAGTGGGATCTCCTCTATAACTCCCAATTGACTGCTATTTCCACCGAGTGGTGGGATGTCCTACACTGTCCATTAATTTTACTTGTTTTAAATTGAACCATGTGCGCGAAACGGCATCTGAAGAAAAAATTCCCCACGAAAAGAAATTGATATGATTTCAACTGGTTTCATCCCGTCATCAGATTTGCACAGTTTTCTGATTGAAATGAGGGTAGACGAATACAATGAGAAAAGATGGACATGTTTTTTACTGACAAAAGGGCTGATAACAAAATCTATCTCCTCTGGTTTTATTTGGATTCCATCAATGTGCCACACAGCACTCCACTGATCTCGGAATACTAACCCCAGTGTATTCTGTGAAATCTGAAATGCAAAAAGCAAATCCATTTACCACACAGAATCAAAGCAGGTTAATCTTATTTCCTCATGAAGTAACTATGCTGAATTATCTAAATGCACAATGTGCCTTTAGATTAGTCTTTGTGATTTTAAGATCACATCCTCCACAAATTGTCTGCACTGTACATTTGAAAGCTTGAATGGTGATATGTACGTTCGTGGAGGAATTTTTTTTCACATACTACAGAAAAAATACCTTTTCGCCGCAAAACAGAAAAATCTTGTTGGTAGTAAAGGCTAACAACAAAAGGAAGTGTGTGTACTGAATACACTCATACATTTCCTTGCTTTTGCATATGGGAGTTCCATGTACAATCTGCAGGTGCTGCTGTCATGTCTGATGCTCTCCTGTGCTGGATTTTCCAGCTTTTCCACAGGGAGTATTTCCAGCCTATTGCAATAATAATTGAAAACCTTGTTTTGCTTTACTGGCTAATCAATCAGATCATAACACTACCGGTGTTGTTTCTAGTAGTCGGCAAGCAGACCACCAGCCTATGGCTTTTACTATAGACTCTTGTTGACCAGCCCTGCAGATTACAATTGCTAATCAGCATAATGAATTTGCCTATGACACTGAATTGATTGCTGGGTACTTCATTAAGAGCAGCATCACTAGAAGTAGTATTGGTGAATGACAAGAGCAACAGAAATCCGACTTTCAAGGAGACTGAACTCATAATTATGCATGAACGTTCTCTGCCAACAGGGACAAAATGACAACGTGCCAGGACTGAGAATGCTCCGGCACAAAAGAGCGGGCCTGTGGTGTCTGCCGCTCACAGGTACCACTTAATTTCATTGTCAAGTCAGCTCTTAAAACCCTGGCCAAATCCAGGACAAGACGGGTTTGCGAAGGCCCTTGCCAGCTTGCACTCAGGAGGAGGACTCTTAAGAAACAGGCGAAGGAGTCTTTCCTTATGTGCTGTCAGCCCCAAGACACGAATGTCAATCCATATCTCTGTTGGGATGTGCATGAGAAATGAACAGAAGAAAACTGGAACAAGGTGAAAAATTACAACGGTGATTTATGAGAGAAAACCATAGTTAAGCTTATTAAAACACTTATGTTATTTTTTTTCAGCTAACTGTGGTATAGTTCTAAATGAACTGATATACTAGGGTGTTCTAGTACTTCTAAACCGTACAGGAATTTTAACAGGGTCAAAAGTGGTTTGTCATAGCTTTTCATAGTTTGTTATAGAGCAGGAGAGTGGGTGAAAACTGCTACCTTACAGCTCCATGGTCTTTGGTTTGGTCTGACCTAGGCCACCTGTCTGTGGAGGTTGCATGTAGTCGCAGGTTTGTGTCAGTTTTCAAGAGACACTCTAGCTTCCTCCCACCAACGTAGGCACACACTGGGTAGGTTAGAACTACTTGAAATTTTGGGCCCCCGAGCAAGGCCCTTAACCCCAGCTGCTCCAGGGGTGCTGTATAAATGGCTGACCCTGCGCTCTGACCCCAAGCTTCTCTCCCTGTCTGTGTGTCTCATGGAGAGCAAGCTGGGGTCTGCGAAAAGACAAATTCCTAATACAAGAAATTGTATATGGCCAATAAAGTGATCTTATCTTAAAGCAAAGCGCTTACAAAGTAAGGTGGTCTGATGAAGGCAGTGGTCCTTGAAGTGTTGTATGCTGTCATGTTTCATGTCCATCTAACTTCATAAGCATTATCATCTTAACTATTCTAATTCTAATCTAAGGGAAGGGCAGATAAGACACTTTCCTTTCATATCGGCGAGTTGGTTTTAAGGGAGCTGTCGTCTCATCTCCTCTTAATTGTGTTGCTATTGTCAACTGAAGGTGATTTTTGTTACAGGACAAGGAAAGATATCCTAGCAGTCTTTTTACTCGGCTAGAACATGTAATTTCCTTCTTACTTCAATCTTTTTTATTCAGTCGTCCTTTTATGTACATTAAGGGGGATGTGTCTTTGCTTCTGGCACTGTGAGGAACAGTGACCCTCTACCACAGACAAACATTCTGGGTGTTAATGTCATTCACATTTACAGGATCGCCTGAAGCTCTTGTTTTTATTATCTGCTTGTAAATGCACTCTTTCCCGTTCTTGTAGTGTAAAAGAAAACATCAATGAATTGATCTTTTCTCTCTTCCAGACTGTGCTGCTCTGCTTATAAGAGAGTGCGTTAGTTTACCTTCTGTGGATACTCTGTTGTACAGGTTACACTGCCTCAAACGCACATGTCAGTCATTTCAGTTACAGTTGTGAATTATACTGTCCAGTAGCAGATATCTCACCTTGACAAAACTGTTCACGCGGAAGTGAATTAGCGGTAGTATTCAGAGCTTTACTGAACGATTATTTAAACTTTTTTTGAGGGTGTTAGAATAGCAAACTAAGAAACCGCTGCAATTATCTGTTGACTGATCAGTGCCTTTTGGTTCACCCAGCAATGAAAGGAGAGGACGGTTTTTCACAAAAAAATCATTCGATTTTTTTTCATGATCTGTTACTCCTGGTGAATTGGATATTTTTATCAATTAAATCCCGTTAGTTTTATTGGAATAACCTGACAGCATGCAGGTGTATCAATACACAAATTCCATCCTAGTCACTGTTTTTTCCTCCTTTTAACAATGACTTTATGACCTGAAACAGAAGGCTACAGGCAAGCCAGAGACATTATACATGTGCAATTATATATAGGATTGAAATGATGCACTAAATCCCTAAATTATGTTTTATTTTCTGCATACTTGCACCAAGTATGCTGCGTTTCATGGTGTTGCAGATTACACTTGTTTCATGTAGTCAAGAGGAAAGCATATCATACATATGGATGAAAGCACATAGATTACATTTTTCACTGTTAATGTAATCTACAGCATTAACCAAATTACAATGGGATAAATTTAGGAAGCATGTAAAATGATTTGATTTGTCTAAATGTATGTATCACTGTGCAATATCTGCTTATACAATTTGGATTATGGAGAACATATTCCCATGGGCAAATCTAACCCACCAGTAGGCACTAATGTCATCAGTATCCAACAGAAAATGCACATTGTACTAGTAGGATGTAAATTCTGAATGGACCTGGTACTAGTGTGGTGAGAGCTCTCTTATTATGTGTCATGTTCCAAGGGGTATTTTTGTATTATTTTAAAATCCTGCCGATCCAGACTTTTCCACAGATTCCCTAGTCTCTTGCGGAATCCTTCAGTATTTTAGGGAAAATCACAGATTATTTATAAAATATATTTGTAATATATGATGTCTGATTTTGTTGTAATAATTAATAATAATTCCTCACTCTTATATAGCGCTTTTCTGGACACTCCACCCAAAGCGTTTTACAGGTAATGGGGATCCCCTCCACCCCCACCATTAATGTGTAGCCCCACCTGGATGATGCGATGGCAGCCACAGTGCACACAGTACGCTCTCGGTGGGGACGAAAACAGAGTGATGAAGCCAGTTCAGAGATGGGGATTATTAAGAGGCCGTGATTGGTAAAGGCCAGGGGGAAATTTGGCCAGGACACCAAGGTAACACCTCTACTCTTATGGAGAAACACCCTGGGATTTTTAATGACCACTGAGTGTTAGGACCTTGGTTTTACATCTCATCTGAAAATCAGCACCTTTTTACAATATAGTTTATATAGTATAGTATAGTGGGGCATTAGGACCCACACAGACCACAGAGTGAGCGTCCCCTGCTGGTCTCACTAACACCTCTTCCAGCAACAACCCTAGCTTTCCCAGGAGGTCTCCCACCCAGGTACTGACCAGGCTCACACCTGCTAAGCTCCAGTGGGAAGCTGCAGGTTGATAAACAGTAGCTGCTGGGAAGTGATACCATGGACGAAACTTTTGTGACTGCAGAATTCTCCAGGGGGTGATTTAATTTGACCAATGTCGTAGACACCCTATAAGTCAAAGCCATAATTTGTGTCACCTTCATGGTGCTCAGCCTACAGTGTAATGTATGTGCCTTGTGATTCGAATTAGTTTCCTCAGCTTCATTAACACTCCAAGTACAAATAATGGATTCGTTGGTATAAACTGCATTAAAATACCTGTAAGTAATGAATGGAAACAGTTCAGAAGGCAGGAACAAGTCTCTATGGAGGTATTTTAATTTGGAAAAAAAAATCTTCTGGACATTGTTATTTGGGCTTGCTTTAACACCAAATGACTGCCGAGTCATGTTTTGTTTGGAATGAGGAAAACAAAAACAGCGAAGGTTTTCCCATTCTCCATATCCCCTGTGATCATCCCCACACTCATACTTGTGAGCACATCGTGCAGCTCTGCGAGTCAGTTTTTAAATGATAAAAAGACTTTGTTCAGCTCCTTTGCTCTGAGTGTAGGTATGTAATGTATGACCACAGATTATAAAAGGAGCACATAGAGAACTGTGTGACAGACATAAATGTATTCCTATATATTCATTAGCAGTGCTTGGCTTTCATTTTCAGGTGAGCCAAATCTTCTGTCGTGCTGTTTCCTCTGCTGGGGTCTCAACCAGTACTGGGTATTAGCACAGAACACAGTGGGAAGGTGATTCAGTTCACATAATCAGCTAAAGTCTTACATGAAAGTATCAAAAAAGTAAAAAAAAAATAGAGCTAGAGTTCACGAGGGGAACATTTATTGAAGAAAGTTCAGTTTGGTAGACTGTGGTGAACCAGTGCCTAGATAAAGCCCTATGAATTAAATGTTGTAAAAAGAGTGTTTAAGATTATGATTTGTAGCTTGTACTCTTCGGGGAGTATATTGTAAGAATCACAACAGCCAGATGACACCAGTAAAAACCATCACAAAATATAGCTTGTCCCTGAATGAAATGCTAATCCTTTGGGAAGGAGCAGGTTCCAGGCTGTCAAATTACAGAAAGTATTCAGAAAAATATGTGCAAATGGATCCAGCACTTGTTAATGAATAGATTACAGAGAGTACAGATAAGGGATGTTCAAATTTGATTGATTATCGGAGTACCACAGGTATCTGTACTAGTACCACTGCTCTTCCTAATTTATATAAATGATCTACATTCTAATATACTGTAGATCGTAAACTAGTGAGCTTTGCAGATAATACCAAAATAAGAGAACAGCAGCCACAAACTAATTTCAAAAGGTTCAAAAGGTTTTAATTTTCCTTGCACGGGCTTTAAAAAACTATTGTGAATGTCAGCTGCTTAAACTAAAAATATAGACTTGGCTAGCAGCCTCTTTTTACTCAAAGCACCTATAGAAGAAATTTCTGTACATAGAATCTGTTACATATGCAAGAAAACAATGTTTATCAGTAAATTACAGATGTTTTCTATTAAGAAGGCAGCAGTGTGGAAACGTAACAAAGTGCAGCAGAAACCTGTGGTAAATTACTTATATAAAATATGACTTCAGCAATGTAGAAAAATGCAATAATCAGTACCTGTGAGGCTAGGTGTGTACTATATATAAGCATTTTATTACTATCAAAGGCAGTGGCTCAAGACAAACACATTTCACAGGTGCATTAAGCAACTATCTTCAGTTCTAGAGGAATCTGATATTTCTCAAAAACAAAAATGTCCAAGACACTGCTTGCTCCTGGAAAAAAGCACTTTGACTTTGTATACCATTTCCTTCCGATGAAATCCATAAAGAAGGGTTTTTAAGGGCGGTCTCATATTAAAATAAGGCTATGAAATATTCATTAGCTCCTAGCTTCTATAGGTTGGATAATTGAGCTTGGCACTGGTGTTACACAACAACCAGTTTTCCTGCCTCCTTAGAATGGCGTTTTTGAATTCTGTGTCATTTTTTTTCCTGTACAATTGAACATTTGTAATTCATCCCTGGCACATTTTGCTTTTGTAGGAGACTGCATGTTTTCGTGAGCATTGTGGTAAACGGGCATGTCCTAAATGAAGACCACATTTCCTTTTGCGGCCAAGCCTGTGACACAAGACCAACAAAAAATATTTTCTTATGGTAAGAAGTTCAGAAAAAAAAGTGTCTTCGAAAAAAGAAATTTAAAGAACATTGTGCTACCTTCTCTGGTGTCTGTATGTGATGAGCTATGCTTTTCCACTTTTGTCTCGGCCCTGTGGCAGGAAGTGACTTACA
Organism: Atractosteus spatula; assembly: GCF_055471065.1. Classification (NCBI taxonomy): domain Eukaryota; kingdom Metazoa; phylum Chordata; class Actinopteri; order Semionotiformes; family Lepisosteidae; genus Atractosteus; species Atractosteus spatula. The sequence goes on from NC_142717.1 coordinate 4,308,846, forward strand.
GAGAATGAGCCGAATGATTCTAGCAGTCCAATAATTGGTCCACATTTCTCATCCACATGTTTCTTGAAACATGTCAGGTTTCAACAATCATCTTCAACAATATGACCAGGTAGCTTTTCCAGTACTCACATATTCTGAATGTAAAGAAGTGGCTCCTGTTTTCAATGTTAAATACTCTCCCTCTTAGCTTCTATTTGTGTCCTTTGTCTTGTGTTTCACTGTTGATTCTGAAGACGTCTCATTAGGCCGACTTTCTAAATCAATTGAGGATTTTGAATGTGTGCAGCAGATCTCCCCTGTAGTCATGTCCGCTGAAGACTAAAGATATCCAGATTTTATAACCTGACAATGTCAGAAGAGGACATTCTTAAGCCTGGAGATGTATTTTTTGCTCTTCCTGGAACGATCCCAGAGCAGCAGTATCTTTTTTGTAAGATGGTGACCATAATTGTATTCAGCATTGTACGTGAGGTGATTCTAGCACATTGTATAATTTTAATATTGTGTGCTCTACATCCTGATATTCAGTTGTTTTCTCTGTTGCTTCCCCATATAGGAAGGTCTAACTGATATGTCAGCCTTAACACAGCCTATGTCTTTTTATAGGCATTTAGGTTCAGTGTTTTCTATTAAAGATTCATATTGATTCTGCTACAGTACCTGCATGTGACACTCAGCATTTGTCTGTGTTCATTGTTATTCTACTAGATGTTTAATCAGTCTTTAAAATTTAAATGTTAATTTTTTTGCTACTTTCACAGTGTTTCAAAATGTAGCCCCTATTCTGGTATCAAAAACTAGAGGACGAGACAAGACCCTAGATGACTGATAGAAATTAAGAAGAGCAGTGGTTTTGGTGCAGCTCTCTATGGAAGCTTGTGTTTAAATAGGATGATGAGAATGACCCTGAACTTTGACAAGAATAGACAGCTTGTCAGTTTGCTTATTACACAGCTTTGGGGTCATGCAATCACAGAGTCACCAAGCAAGGGCTATGAGTATTGGCAAAGCCTAGGCAAATAATGAGAGGTGTTGGCAAATATCGTTAACAGTGAAATGTCCTACAGCTCTGTTAATGTTTCTGCTGTGTTGTTTTAAATGCATTGTATGCTGCTTTGTCACTTGTGTTATATGTTATTTTTTATTTTAAAATAGTATCTTTGGTTAAATTTGCCAGCGGTTTCCAGGCCTTTTCATTCTAGAATCACAATTCCTTGCCATCTCCCTCACTCAAAACTAAAACCATTCTTTTCCCTAAGCTCATCTGCATACGAAATCCGTTTAAGAGCAGCAATTATTCTAGTTGAATATTTGAACTGCCAAAGGCAGCAATATCCTTTTTACACCATGAAGTCCAGAAATTAACATAATATTCCACATGAGGTCTTACAAGTGCACTATGCAATTTTGACATGATCTTGATATTGTACCAAAAGAGGGGGGGGGAGGGGTTAAGAAAATAAAAAATTTAAATAAATAATCAATAACCAAATTGTAAAAGATATATCAAGAACATACTTGGTATTGGTAGAGTTCTTTGTTCTCTGGCATAGCGCTAACAAAAGAGCAACAAACAGGAATGTTTTTTTATTAACAATAACACAAACTAAGTAACATAAAACACAACAAATAACATAAAACACAACAGTATATGGGAATGAGGCGTTTCAGAGGCCTACGTGCTGACCTGCCACACAAACCCAGACTGGTAACCCAGTACTCAGAAATTCTACTGGATATCATGACTAAAAGGCCAACAAGAGAGATAAACCTGCATCCTCAAGAAAACAGAATACAACCCAAAGCTAAATCTCTCTTGCTATAACTCTGGATGCTTCCAAAATGTATCTATCTAAAATGAACCTATCTTCATATTCTAAAAAGTGCATCCAATAACCAAGAGAGAACATTTTTAGCCTGAGAGTTCCTTATTAAGCGAATCAGAGTTCTCTAAAATCAAACATGGCAAGCTCTCAAATAAAGGTTTCAATACGTATCTAGAATCTGGTCTTTAAGGTATATTTGAACAAGATCCTCTCACATGGCACTCTTCTTGTCTTCTCTCTCTCCTCCATCTTTTTCTCTCTTTGTGCCCTCTCTCTGCTCTTCTCTGTTTCTGTGTACCTGTTTTTTATCTCGTGTTCCTGAACTGTTGATCACTCTTAATGATTTACCAAGATGCTAATTATGGTGAACCAGATCAGCAAATAAATTCCACTCTTTTCACCCTGACCCTAAACCTTCTGTAGGGTGTTTGTGCAGTTTGGTCAAGACAATGAGAAATAAACATGAATACCTACAGTAGCCTACAAAAGAATTCACCCTCTTCCAGTGGTGTCCCATTTTGATGAATTACAGGTGATGTGTACACACATATTTTAAAGCCAATATTTAATAATCGAAAGTTGAATGCTCAAACCAAAGGGTTTCATGTGTGAAAAAATTTAAGAGCTAGCACAATACGCAACCCTAGCCTTCAACAGCCTCTGAGGATTCCTATGGTACTGTGATCCCTAGTAGGAAATCCACGCTTCTGGATGCACATGTTTTGCAAGTTATCATTGATTTCCTGCCATGAAACTTCACAAGACTTCAGGATAAATCCCCCCTGCTTAAAGACAGAGGAAATCAACCATTAATTTGAAAGGACAATGCATCCTAAGCAAAGCAATACAAATCCAGATGTATTAAGAATATAATACTTCTAATAGTACACAGTAGTGTCTCAACATCCGTATATTTAACATTCACAAAATTGCTTATTTGCGATTCAGTCTGGCTGATGGTGTCTTGTGTGGAAGAAGAGCAGAACAGGATGGAACCAAGCCAAAGGTTGTCAAGCAGAATTTTTAAACAGCCGAGGAACATGAGACGAATCGAGTTAGTGAGTGATCCTCTCCCTGCAAAGTAAGTACCCACCACCCAGCATCCTCAGTGTGGTCTTGTTTTGGTATTGTAACCATCTCTCTGTGGGGAATAACAGGCTGGAGACACGTTTACAGGCTCTCTGGCAGTTTCATTGCCGTTGAAAGTGCAGGCATCCGCTGGACGCAGAGGAGGGATTCATGCTGCTTATTTTAGTTGATTACTATAAGTTTGTGATTAATGTTGTTTTGTTTTTTTGATCAATGTTATTATAATTTACTTAAAGCCCATGCATTGGTAATTTAATTATCATATAGGGGAGGGTTACTCATGTCTTTTAAAAACACATGCTGTATACTGTAATACTTTTTGTGATGGTATAGTGGTGGACTTGGTTATGTGAGAACCACTTCTCTGCACCGAATCCGCGTGATGTCAAGACCCTACTGTATTTGTTTGGAAGTTTACATACTAGTGTAAGTGAAAGTAACAACAGGATACTACCACAGGTTTTTAACTAGGATGTTATGACATGACTAGTATTAATATATTCAGAAGCATATTGGCAGGAGGCTAGTGGTTCTTCTGCTGTAAACTCAGAGCTTTTCAGTCTTCTCAGGCATGTGGCACGACATTCTCTGCCACACTTCATTAGTCCGAATGATCCCTCAAAACTTGCTTAGAGGAGATAAAAGATGTTGTTCATAGAGCTTCAGGAAGACTCTTCTACCAGTCACCAAAGACAAGGATGAAGACAATGGATGGGGAAAAAATAAATCAAGTAATTAAAGGCCTCTAAATCTTACTTCTAATACATGGAAGGCTTTGGAAACAATAATTAGGATGAGAAGATCAACTGTATGGAAATAATGGTCTAAAGGATAATCCATATGAATTAACAAAAGGTAGGTCTTAATTATCTGAGATGTTAGAACTGTTTTAACAAGCATGTAATGGATACAAATAGAGTATATGATGTGGAAAATTTAGATTTTCAGTAAATGTTTGATAATGTTCTTCAAAGAGTAAAGAATAATTATTAGATTGCAGGGGGTATATATTGGAGGAAATGCACTACTGGGATTAAGATTTGGTTAATGGAAAGGAAGCAGAGTACAGGGTACAGATAAGGGGTAAATCCTTAGATTGAGGTGAAGTAATGAATGGAATTCCTCAGGAATCTGTATTGGAAGCAATGCTCTTGCGAATTAAAATAATCATCTATACTTGGACTAGTCTACAAACTACATAAGATAAAAAAATTTACCAGTCCGGGAATATGAGTACTGTAGAAGCTACAAAAGAAATCCAAATGTATTTAGACCTAACTCAGGACTGGACAAACACCTGGCTGGAGACATTCAATGTCGAGAAGTGCAGGGAGTTGCACGAAGGTAGCAGAATAAATAAAAACTTAAAATGGAAAACACTAAGCTTGAAGAGACTGCTTGTGATAAAAACACAGGTGTAATTGTAGACGGATTATTGTCATCTGTCAGGCAATGTGGGGGAAAGAATAAAAAATAGAAAGTTGGGATATATAGTTTATTGTCGTGGTATATTAGAATGGTACAATGCTATAGTAATCCTGCAAACAGATTATTCACAATTTTAATCACTTTGTTACCAACAAAAAGATATGGGTGAAGTGGAATCAATTCCGAGAAAAGCACCTATACCTACATTGAGAGGCTAAAAAGAACCAAGTCTTTCATCTTTAAAAGAAAAGGCTACGAAAAGACCTAACTTGTGTTAGGTCAATTGTTGCCAACATTGACACAAACCAGGGGAGAAAAGTTAAAACTAGGGTTAAGTACATCTAATAAACAGAGGGTTGTGAGAGAATGGATACACTACCCAGACATGTTCATACCCTGGGTCCTTTCAAGAAATGGTGGGGGCAAACCTCAGATCCATGAGTTAGTAGCGAAAAAAATGAGTAAGCTTGGCCCAGTGGTCTTCCTTCTTTTGTAACATTCCTCATATTATTGCATATGCCAAATCAAAGTGAGAATGAGTTAGGGATACTTACAAATTCCAGGTAGAAAAGTGGCTTTCTTTAGAAAAAATTGTTCTGAAGGATTTCTAATTTACAGTATATGTTCTTTAAGGAGTGAGCAAGGAAAACCATTCAGTTAAAATGGTACCAAAATAAAATGTAGTTTCTTAAGGTGGAACCTTAGGTTTCATTAAGGTGGGGTTTTCATGAGCCACAGCTGCCACACACACAGAAAAGCAAAGGTTCTGTACGGACAAGCCTGCATGTGCTTCTCCCTCCCTCTTTAAAGTCTGCAGGCTGGGAGTGTCATCTGAGGACAGTCTACTTGTGCTCTGCATGCTTTATAACCCTCTGTGTTGACATGTGGTCTCGGTGCTTCCCAACACCCTTTCCTATAGAAGTCTGCTTCCTTGTGCGAGCTTGCCGATTTCCTTTTTCATTCATCCTACACAGCTTCTGGCTCGTAAAACAGTGGGGCTTGTGTTGATATTTCTGCTTCCCTCCCAACACTCTTAGACTCCGCAACCACGAAACACACCCGTTCATTCTGGATCTTTAAGAAATACTGTTTGCACTGTAATAAAAGGTATGGAACAGCTTGGATTGGTCTATTAAAGCAGGGGTTTCTAGCTCTGGTCCTGCTGAGCCACAGTCCTCCCAAGTTTTAGAATTAGCTTGAAATGGAAAATGAGCAAAGATATACCGTAGAAAACCCACTTAAGAAGTAATTGATCTAATTAAGTCATTCAGAGTTACACTGTAATACCTGAGCTTTTTCCTGAAGGGGAGTAAGGTTGGACTCTCACATTAAACCAATAGAAGATTAAATCCTGTAGAAAGGAATTGTATGCAAAGGAATCATATTACATACAGTATCCTTTCAGTTTAATATGAGAATATGTAAGATTTCTGCATAGTTCCTATCTCTCTTACAAGCAACAACTTTATTTTGTTTTTTTTTCCAGAGAAAGCAGTTGCTATAACAAATGGAAATGTGAATATGAATGATCTCTGTCCATTTCTCAACAACGTGTGAAGATGTATTCATTTATTCAAAGTCTAGTTAGCAGCCCACAACTTTATCACAATGGCATAGCCAACTGACAGTGAAACAGCTGCATATACAGTTTGTATCTTGCAAGGAACTCCTTTCACGCTTCTTATAGACTGTCTTTTCCAGAATCATACAGATGTCAACAGCATCCACCCATTTTCTAACCCCTTCATCCAATTCAGGGTCCCAGGGGAGCCTATCTCAACAAGCAATGGGCGCAAAATGGGGTTACACGCTGGATAGAGCAAACAGACACACATACTCACACCAGGGACGATTTTCCCAGAAGCCAGAACCTACCAGTACGCCTTTGGTCTGTGGGAGGAAACTGGGGCACCCGCAGGAGAACACACAAACTCGACGCAGATAATGGTTACCACTGCCCCACTGTGCCACCCATGTCAACAGCTTAGCTATCAAAATATTACCTTTCCCCACACAATGTAATCTTAAATAAACAAGGACTCTGCCACGAGGATTATAGAAGTGTAGCTAGAACCTACAAAAAGCTGAAGATCCTGCTGTAAGGTTCAGTATATTAGCATTATACTAAGACCAGGTGCCTGAAGCTGCATTCATGATGGTGTCTTAGCTCCAGGCTAGATTGTTTCACTCGATATTTGAATTCTTAATTTGAAAAGCAGAGACTTGCATGCATGCGTTACAGTGTATTTAAGGTTGTTGCTCCTTGTTTGTGTGGTCCCTTTGATCAATTGATTGAATGTAGTGCTGCACATTAGAACCACTATATACTGTACTGTAGGCAGAGCAGAACTATAACTCGTAGTTTTGGAACAGCTTATAATGAGAATGATTAAAGTTCTACTAACATTCATTCACCCTTGCAGTATGGTCACTCCAGCGACCTCTGTGGGCCTTTCTTCTTTGGCTGGGGTTAAGTGGTATCTCCCTGAGGATGAGAAAGCAGAGGCATTATTTCGTCTTTGATATGACACTGTACAAATGTGGTCAGACCTCAGATCTAATCTGCCATATCAGGCATGTCTCCAAATCTACCAGTCCAAACTAGTGTATTCAGTATACCACTATACCCATAGGGCAGTTTTTACACATAAGATTTTTGTTTGCATTGCTGCTTTGCAATGCCTAATTATTTGACACAAGGCCTGTTTTTTACACAAACCAACACGACAGTCTTTAATCTTCAATACATCGGCTGTTGCTGAGTGATGATGACACTGTCCCCGTTTTGTTCTTTTGAATTTGTGATGAAACAACAACAACGCTAGTTTCTGTATTAAATATTGAATTGTAGTTGCTATTTTGCAGAAGAAAATATTAAATATGGTCAAAAACAGTCAATTATTTTTTGCATTATCTGCAGTATTCAAGAAAAGGGAAATTAATTCAGCTTTTCTAAAATCCATATTTCATAAACATTACAATAAAACAATAAGAGCTTCACTGTGGAATAAAACACAAGAGGTGTATAATCTGAACAGGCCTTTATGATCTGCCAATGTAATAATTATCACTGTTGAAGAACCGTATTTTTCTCAGCACTTCTCAGTAGAAGATACATTAAGCTACTCATACAATTATAATTTTCTTATGAATGCCTCTAATGTATTTTCAGAGTTCTGATAGTTCAGCTTTAATAGATGCAAAAATACCAAATCATGGTTTGGAGGGAAGAAAAATAAACAAATTCATTCTCACCTCTCCTGGTTGCTGGAACTTTATGTTTATGGGTCCTTCAAGAAGTGTTTGTGACCTTAGGGTGAACTGACAACCAGCAACCAAACTAACATAATGGGCTAGAAGCCCTTCTCGTCTTTAAACTTATTTTCTTTAACCTGTGTTGATGTGATATGTATCAAATATAAAGTGAATATTTGTTTAATTTTTTTTTTTGCTACTTAAACATTCACACAAAGTTATCTGGACTTTAGAAACGCAGTTTGCCAACTGATAAAAAAGTGTAGCAGTTCTTACAAGAAACCAGTAGGGGGGAGTATTGAGCATTTTTCTCACACGCTAGAGATGAACGGCAGAGACTTGCAGGCAGGTTGTGAAACACAAGCCTGAGAAACGTAGAAGTTAGCTACAAAGAAAAATATTAGTCTCTAATGCACACTTATTTTAAGTGTACAAATTACAAAGCACCGTATCTCAGATAGAAGAGTGAAGTGTTTGGTCATTGTGTTTCAACACTACAAAACTACTCTAATTTTCATTAGCTCAAGGGAAATGTGAGATTTCTGTACAGGTAATGACTTAGAGAAACTGCATTAAAGCAAATCAGGATATCACGTATATAGTAATGTACAGTTACAGTACAGACCATAATTTTAAATGTTTTACTTCAGTATTACAATTGTGTAAATTGATGACCACACCACTTTCAGCTCTTCAGAACTTTCATTTAAAAAAAAAGGTTTTTGCATAAAGACCAAAACAAGGAAGTTATTACTAAAATTGTATCGTTTTCTTAGATTCTGGGCATGGCTCAGAATGGAAGGGGAAGATTTCACAGAGGAACCATAAAACAGGAGCCTAAGACTACATCTGGCTGGAGCTCCAAGTGTTGTTTTTTATAGGCTCTGAAAAGAAAAAGAAAACTGCCGCACGTTCAGAGACCACCTTTACTGCCAATATGTACTGTCCTGGGTAAAGGGATGTCTCTGAATATCTAACAAAATGTGAGAGATTTTCTCCAGCTACAGTGCAGCTTAAAAACAGCACATTCGCGCTGCAGATAGTGAGCGTTGTTTGGAATTTACAAAGGCCAACGTCTCACTTCATGGTAGTTTTTCAGTTTCCTGTAGTATTTTTTCTTCTTTCCCACAAAACAGTGAAATAAACATGGCTGTCATAACATCACTCTCCCTTGCAGTATTTTCCTGACTGAAAATTTGAGGATGTGGTCATTACCAAGTATGTTTCAGTACTTTGTGATATGAAATCGTTAAATCATTTAAATCAGTGCCTTAAATCAGCTGTCTCTTTATGAGAACCCACTTTTATCAGTTTCACGTTGTACCTTAGTGTTATGTGAAGCCTTGATTTTTAAGATGCTATATTTATTACAAGAACTGCCAAATGTAATTAGGCTAGATGACAAGCAAAAACAACCTTGTATTCTAGAAGGGAACTACCTTGCTTTTACACAGAATTCCATATGTAACAGGCAAACCTTTTGAAACACTGCTAGTTGTTACAACTGACCCCAACTCCTGCCATCTGTATAGATGAAGCCCCTATTAAATGAAACGTATCCTGGCTGTGTTTGCTTCAAGAAAAATCTTTGTCCTCATACTTTCTGTGTTGTACAGTAAATAATCTATCATCCTCTTTATGTCGATTGAGAAAGGAGATATTCTTAAGGAAATTACACACATATGATGAAATCACGGATGTTTGTAGTGTTAATGTCACTAGTATGCGTAATGTTGTTCTTCAGCAAGACGAACTGGGGACTATTTTAAGGTCACGATTTCAAAGATTGTGAGGCATGCCATGCAAGTACCTAATTTCTGACGGATGTGATTAACAGAAATTTGTCAGCAACATCACTGTTTAGAAAATACTTGATGGTAACAGAATACTAAGGAATTCTGGTTCCCTACCAAAGCAACAATGCTAGAATGTCTTATGTGTATTCTCTCAGTCCCAAAGCTTATCACATTTGAAAGACCCTGCCCCTAATTCTAACCCTGACTCTTTGATAAAAGTCATCAACATCAGGAGTCAGACAGAGTACAGAATGTATTCAATTCGTATTCTTCTAATATTCTGTTCATTATCCATTTTTAGCCACTTCTGTAAAGTGGGATTACACAATCAAAATAATCTTTTCAAGTTGCACTTTTTTTCTAGAAACATGTGATACAAGTAGGTGAAATAATGCATCTCCTCTTGCCTCTTGAAATGTAAGGCTTTATTGTGAATACAAACTCCAGACAATCTGTAGTATTTTGCTGTTTTAAAGAAACTGTTATTTAGGATTAATGTCTGTGATCAGCGATCTCTGTATCTACAGCATACTGTTATATTATTTGTTCAATATCAGTAGAAGCTGAGCTGTGAAATTAGAAAATGAATGCTGGCTTTCTGTGTGCCTTTCATTGTCTAATATACAGCTGCTCAGGACTTGAAATGACGATTCCCTATAGTGGGCAAGAGTCTAACTACTGTACCTCTCTTGGGAGATGCTGACAGTGCTAGTCCTCACTTCACTTTGAAATGAGCTGGGACAAATGTCAAAGCTACTTATAATAATATGGGTATGATCTTTATGCTCTATGTAATTAATCTCCTTAAATTCTGAATCTCTTAATATCATTTTTGAAAAAAAAAAGCTTAAACAGAAATCAGAACAGACATTTCACAACTATGAGGAGAGTCGTCCACGGGTTTGTGGAAGAATTTGCTTTAACAGCTTCATAAGGTGGCCCACAGCATTTTGATTGTTTCAATGACTTTGTTATTGACTGAATAATTAGTCTTGTGTTTGACAATGATCAGCATGGGCAAAACAGCTGGTCAGGGTGAGGAGGGGATTATTAGTGGCAACTTAAAACAAATAATTAGGTTCAAAATTAAGCTTAGAATGGGCAGCTGAACCAGTGTCTGAGTTGCAGAGGGACAAGTAGAGGTTAATTCCAGACTTAAATGCAAAAAGAGGAAAAAACAACACTTTGGCTGTAAAGCATCATTAATTTTTCTTTTTACATGAGACCAGTAAATGAGCGTTTAATAAACACTCCCTACCTGTAATTAATAATAATTATAATTGCTTACACTTATATAGCGCTTTTCTGGACACTCCACTCAAAGCTCTTTACAGGTAATGGGGACTCCCCTCCACCCCCACCAGTGTGCAGCCCCACCTGGATGATGCACCAGAACGCTCACCACACATCAGCTCTCAGTGGGGAGGAGAGCAGAGTAATGAAGCCAATTCATAGAGTAAGTACTCTATACTGTAAAAAACTATTCATACTGTAAGACAGTAAAACGGGAAAAAACTATTTTTCCCGTCAAGCTCTTTAGCAAACCCCAGTCCCCAGGATACTGTACTGTATCCCTTAGTTTATGTAGTAGCTGAGCTTTTAATTACTTTGACTAATTGATTCCTTAACTGAACAGTTTCTTAATTAGATCTAGACCCTGTTTAGGCTATTTTCTGCACTCAGTCATGTGTTTCAGAAATACCCTGCTAGTTGTCAAGATATTTAGCAAGCATCATGTGCACAACATTTTCCAGAAATTGCTCTTCTTCTTCATCGCACTAAACATCTAAGCAGTGATTTTAGTGACATAAGGGAATTGTGTAGTACCATGGATTCCCATGACAAACATTAATTTAGGCCAGAATTTAAAATAAATTGAACTCACTTGTCAGTCCCAAATAAAAACTCTACTTGATATTGTGCCACAGGAGCTCCTACTGTATTTCCTCTAACAGGGAACTTGCCATTAGATGTTCTGGTTGGTTAGTGGTGACGGGTTTGAGATTTTAACTTTTGAATACATTTGGGCTTTAGTGTCACCTGATCTCAGTGACTTAAATTCCAGAGGCCTGTTCAGTGAATAGAAACCCCCACAGAAAAAAGGGGGTTCTGAAAACTATCACCCCATACTGTATCACCAGTATCTAAACAGATGAATAACACTTTCCAGTACATTATTGATCTATTGAGCAAGGCATTTGTCTAAAGGAACTCTAGTCCTCAAGGACAGAGTTTTTTGTTTCCAAATGATTTCTAAATCGAGCAGATTGCATCTTTTCAGTCATCCGTTAGGTCCCATGTCGACACAATGCTGACTTGTAAGACTGGATGGGTAGCGGCTCTCCGAGAGCAAGGCTGGAGACCCCGAAGGACCAGCAAAGCTTACACATCGCAGTCCCGATTAATGACTTTCTTGACTAATTTACAATGGCTGCTTTATCAAAATTAAAATGAGGATTCAGCTGAGAATTCATAATAAAAAAAACACAATAGAGAAACCTCGGACAGCGGTGCTGGGTAAATTTTAAGTGCTGAAAGCAGTTAAAAACATTTAACCAGTCAAACCTTCAGCTAAAGGGTTACATTAATTAAGTCAGATAAAAACTCCAAAGTCCTTTCAGTAAAAAGTGTATGTGAAATCCGACAGCAAAGATACCTGAACCTGCAGCTGAAATGTCATACAACCTTGCAATAGAGTAGGGCCCAGCTTTTATTTTTCTACCTACAGTATATTAATGATGTAAATCCTGACAACAGCTCTTCCCCAGGTTGGATGTGTATTTAATCAGTTCACAGGAGTTTCCTAGGCGGTTTAACTGGAAGATGCTGCTGATGTAGATGTTAGCATTGAACCTGAGGATGGTCAACTGGTAAGAGTCATCTGCCTTCGGGGGAACTGTGGTTTCTGACTTTTCTTTTACTGTGTGTGCCTGCTGGGCACTGGAGTCAGTTTTCAACAGTATTGCTCTTGAAGGAAACTCTTTTTCAGGATCTAAGGTAATAGATCTCAGTCCCATGTCCCTTTCTTTTCATAAGGCTTCAAAACTGATTAATGGAATTAAAAATACCAGTCAGACATATTGTTTGACTTGAACAGTACAGCAGTTTTGGAGGTGCCTGTGGACCAATGTGCTTTCCAAGAACAGCTCTTAGCCACAGGCCACAAGAAAAATGTGCAATTTTTACTTTTTTAAATGTAACAGTTAGAGGCACTGTAACTTTAAGATTATGACCCAAAGCATAGCTTTGCTCAAGTGTTATTTAGAAATTAAATATATGATTTTATTGTCACAATCAGGATTTTCAATTGTCCATTTTGCTTTTTCGATACAATAGACTGCTCGCCTGACGGCTGGTGTCTGTTTGTTGTTTCTTTTAAAGACTTTAACAATTTGGCATCGGTCAGTTAAGAAAATCAGATAATATTGACACAGTAGAACGAAAACAAGCATATTCACAACATACAGTATAAACATGTTCTTTTGTAGTTTAGCCAGGAGGAGAACATGTTTTAAACTATCTTTATGTTTGCAGTGCAAACAAATCCTATGCACTCGATGTATTTTAGAAGAAAAATAATCTGGTTGTAATGATGTTTATCATGAACATAGTATTCCTGACTAACCACCTTTTTTGAACCGAAGGCATTTGTCTACACAGCACCTAGTTAGGCGTGACTTGTCACATTTTAATGTTACTTTTTTCATGCGCTAAAAGTAGTCACTTGGAGGGAGGGTAACAGTACAGTAGTAACAGTAAAAACATAACGTGACTTCATGCAGATCACAGCGTTGAATGAAGTACTGTAGCAGTGTGGTTTCTGGGCTTCTGGGCGCCTTACTAGAAGGTAGCGAGTTGAAATCCCGGGCAAGCCAGCAGCTCCTGTTCGACTGCACTAAGGTGCCAGGGCTTCGCTCTGGATAAAAGGTAACACCACCTGCATGCACCACGACCGCTTTCCCCGAACGAGACCGTAAACTTCATCTTGGCGTCTGAGAGAACCGACGATCGGAGCCGTCTACGAAACTGTGAGAAACCACAGCTGTCCACAGAAAACAAAACGTGGGGGAAAAAAACAACAACAACACGACAAAAACTTCCGGCGGCGAAGGAGTTAAAGCTCTCCGTAACTCCGTGTGGTGTGGGTATGCCTTAATCCGCGACTCCTGGCTTCGTGCCAGCGAGTTGCTTCGCCTCCATCCTCTTCTCGCATAGTGAAGGATCCTGGAGCTATTGCAGAGGCGGCCAACTGCTCCATATTTGGCTTCTATTACACATTCACAGAGCGAGCGAGCGAGAGAGAGAGGTGGGAACAGCGAGCGACACAGAGAGAGCTAGCCTCGCTTTGCTGCAGACATCCTTCTAGTAGTGGAGAGGAGACGGACCCGCCGTCACTGCAGGAAAACAGCCCTGGCAACAAGGAAAGGCATTGCCCTCCTCAGACCATTACACCGTACAGTAAGTCCCGGCGATTTATTTAGCGTGATGTCTTGCCTCGGGAGCCCCCGGCTTCGTCGCCGCTTCTCCTCCCCAAGAAGTGAGGAAAATGGCTCTGAGGAACTAGGAAGGGAGACGCGATGGATCACAGTTGGCGTTGTTTTCTCTCCCCCCCCCCCCCCCCCTTCTTAAAACACCACCACGACCAGAAAGGAGGTATAACTTCTTACGCAGAGGAAAGGGTCTGGGAAAAATTTCCGCCCCGGGCGTCCTTGGACGTGCACTGCGAGGCGTGCGCCCGTTCGCAGCGCTGCGCACCAGGCGGCGGTGCGGCAGAGGAGCGGATGTTGCCAGTCACGGTAGCCGAGGAGAAGCGCACCGAGCTGGGGCTGCTGTCGGACAAGCTCTCGCGTCTCGCTGCGTCACTCCACTTCCTCTAGCGGGCTCACGACGCATTACAGAAAACACTTCCTAATCGATGTGTCCATAGTGTGTGTGTGTGTAGTACAGTAATCCACGAGATAAGCGTGTTGTTTCTAGTTTTATTAAGCGGGTTTTTATATTGTTGGGCAGCTCTTTCAAAGGACAGGCGTGTGGGTGCGTTGCGTAAATTCAACACTCTTCTGGGTTGAAAGAAATGTAACTCTTTTTAATAACCCTGTTACCTGGAAATGTTACAGTAGCTGCTTCTAAAGAAAAACAAACCAAAATTAGGAGCTTCATCATCCCTGCATTAAGATTTTTTTCTTAAGGGTAGTCTTATGCGTTATATTATTTGGCCCATGCCACGAAATGTATATTAGTTTAACACCACTATGCCTTTTGTATCGAGGTTATAGTAAGTGTAATATTAAAGCAAACAAACATACACATATTTAGAAAATACATACCGATTCACTGTGACGTTTCTTAAATACACCCAAACATAAATTAATTCGCTTTAAATGGACATTTTTATTCCCGTTCCTTACGGCTAGTGGTTGTGAAGTCTTGCCCGTGATGTCATGTAACCCAGCTAGCTATATCGTTATATAATAGGCTGCTGGGATCTCAGCGTTTGCGGACTATTTATACTTTGTTTACAGTAACGAAAGGCTGTGTGCATTAGGGAATCCTTTTAAACAGATGTGCTTTTGCAACTTCTGCTCGGGTGCTTGCGTATTTGCACGCTACTTGCCTTAGCGTTGGTCTTTAGAGAGGGAGGAGACCGTGAAAAACCACCAATTTATCGCCGTGCTGCAATATATATATATATTGTAGTAGAGTAACGAGGCAGGTTCTCCTCCCAGGCATCTCGGTGTATTTAAAATCTGACATTAACACGAACTGTCTGCATTCACAAGTTTGTTTTCGTGACGCTGTTGTACAGTTTCGACGTTATCAGCACTTGCGCGCGTTTGTGGAGTCGCAAAGTTGAGGTCTGTGTACATTTTTTTTTGCGAGCAGGTCTTGTTCGACGTTGAGATTTTTGAAAAGGTGAAAATAATGTCTGAAGAACTGGGATATACAGTACGTGTGTGGGGGGAAGGAGGCACAGGGCTCTCGGTATCCTAGCTCTGGCTGTGATTGACAGTGAGCTCTTCCGATGCTTTTATCAGGAGCAAATTAAACTTCCCCCATAGTGAAAGACTGTCAGCCGCGCTCTGCACTGAATGGAAGAAGAGTATTAGAGAGGACTGTTGTAGACCGAGGCTGATGGCCTCACCGGAGCTTTGCTTCAGCGGCATGGAGATTTCCAGTCCACTGTGCAGACTTGCGGCGCTCTTACTTCAGCCGTGATCAATCAAGCAATTAGATCGGGCTGCTATGGCAACAGACAGTATTTATTCGCCCATTCAGGTGTGTTTGCCTTGTGCCGGGCTATGTTCTCCAGTTTCACGGGCACTGCATAGTAATCTTCGCTTGCCGCCAATCTGTTTAGTTAACCGCTTGAGGTTTAGTTTTGTAATTACAACACTGTTACTATAAGGCCACTGCTGCTGCAGATAATTCCAATTACGTACGTTTAAATTAAGAGAATTATTCTTCGATAAGATTAAAAATAACGTTCTTCTGATTAACCTTTACAGCGTTTAGTTTATATCACAGTAAGTGCTTCACTGCACGGAATGCAAAATTGCGGGTGATGTTTTTATATTTGTAAAATAATGGAATCAGGGAGAAAGGTTTTCTAAGGATAAAGACATTTTTCTGCTTGGGTTTTTGCACAGTTTTGTAAAGTGTAACGTTCTTTTTTTTGTCAAAGGGAAAATGCTGTGGTATAAGTTAACATCTAACAAATTTCTTGAAGGCTAAGGAATTTATCTAGTGTTGTAGTTCCTGAAACAATGCATGCACAGTATTCAGGAGTACACCAGAAGAGCTGTTGTCAGAACTTGGACCCACAACCTTGCAGTTACAAGCCCAGGGCCTTTGCCACAACTCCAAAGTGCTCTCTCCTGTACCCCTTTTTGTTGTTAACAGGGCACTCAATTACATATTACATTCAGTAAGGCCATTTAACAGTCGTGGTCTTGAGAAATGAAAGGAGTAAGTGAACAAACTTAATTTCAATAAAACTGCTCCGTCAAGTCAGCATTTCCTTACAAGTATTGCCTTTTCCCTAGCAAGCAAGTATATACAGCATAGCTTCCTTTGATAAATAGTTTGCCGTCCTGATCGGTCACAGTAAAATGCGTTTCCATAGTGAACATGGCGGTAGATGGGACAAGTGTCAGGAGTCCAAATCGTTTTTCTTCCTTCCTGTAGTAGCTGTATAAAACTTTGAGGCTAAAAATGGCCTTTGAAAAGTCTCATCCATACAGTAATAGCCTGTCCTGGGGCTGAAATTACTTCTGTCATGTGCCAGTTTTGCAGTGGACGGGGTGTCAGGTTCTAGGGTCTAGCGTCTGCAGTCACTGGGTTACTGCGTTAGTTCAGGAATGGGGAGGGGGGGCAGTGAAGTACATGAGAGCTGAGACCCCCCTCTCTGTCTTGGGTCAGGACGAGGGCATCACCAGTTGAGCAGTATGGCTGAATATACAGGATGTGATCTTTATCCCAGCACAGTCGTGATGCATCAGGAGCAGAGAAGTAAGAAGCCCACACGCCTTCACCGCATGACGAGTGTCAGGTTTCCTTCAGAGTGACTGACAGGTGCCGGACTAACTAACCATCTTTTTCATCTTTGGTTTAAAAAAAAATAGCGGGACGCACCTCAGCCTCAGGTTTACAAGCTTTCAGATTCGAACCCGAGCTCGTCAGGAGACCTGATAGCACTGGGGGCCTGCAGAGGTTCTTTGAAATACATTGAGGATAAAAATCGTGGAGGTGCATATTGTTGTAATGTGTTTGGAACCACTTAACACACACTGCTTGAAGAGGGTGAACGTGATTAAGTATTCTGATAAAAGTTAAAAATCTCTGAAAGAATTCAGTCCTTTTTGGGCATGGAAAAAATATACACTGAAAAAGGTTTTACTGTTTTCTTTGGAGAGGGGCGGTGTTTTCCCTGAGATCTTTATTCTGGTTTTAATAAAGAAATAGGGAACGACAGGAGCAGCAGTAGTTTTGATACCATATTGTCTGTTGAGGTCTGCTAGCAAATTATTTTGAACAAAATATTCAAATTGAAGATATAAGGTGTTCCAGCAATGGAATTAAGGAACAATTCTTTGCTCGTGTTTTGTGAAAGCATGTTTGTGTACATATTAACAGGCATGTCCACTTTGCACTTAGGAATTAGTGCAAGGAAGGAAGTCAAGCTGCTGTTTAATAAAGTGGTAATTCTCTTGATACTCTTTAACTCCTTCAGGGGAGGCAACGTCAAGTACAGCCGTAGAGTATCAAGTCCACAGCACTTTGACAAGCTACTGCACTGCCTGTGCTTTGAGCACTGGCGAATGGGAATTCCTTCTCACAGATCTGACGCTTAAATTCAGACCCAGAATGAGGTCTCATTCATGTAAAAAAATCACAGCAAGCCATTGTCTTTTTTTTTATAAGAAAGCTGGCAGAATACACCTCTGTGTTTGTCTCAGGGGGTGGAGGAGAAGAGATGAAAAGTTTGGTGGTATCTAGTTCTTTATTTCTTGCCCTTTCATCTTTTCGTTTAACAGCTTTCCCTTCTGCGGTTATGGCTCTCTGCTTGCCTTGTACTCCTCTGTGATGCTGCCCTTTTTTTGCAAGTGATGGGGGGGGGGGGGAAAGATGAAAATAAATCCTTTTTGCGACGCAAAGCAGGCAGAAATGGATTATATTTAAACCACAGATATTCTTCTTTCCTCTTACTGTGGCTTATGTGGGACATTTTCTGATGTGATGTGTGAAAAACACCTTATCCCTAGTCCTGGTGGATAAGGCATGCTATAAATGTATGGGCAGTCCTAAGTTATGTTCACTTTAAAACCAAGATGCAGTTCATCTCTGTGCTCTTACTGAATTTTCATTGTTTAGCCAGAAGGCTTTGAGAAACCCAATCTTGTTGCCAGTCAAGTCAATTTGCATTCCCTTTAGCATGTCTAAGGTGCTGTATGTATGTTTTTAAGCCGATGACAGCAAGGGAACTCCCTCTTCTCCAGTTTGTAATCAAATGCTGATATTTGATATTGCCCATGATACAGGACTTGTTAGACAGCGCTGTCTGCAGGAAGGATGCTTTGGAAAAATGTGAGTGTGAAGGATATGCATGAGGCCTGACAGGTAATCCAAGCCCCATTCACAGAGATGTTGCAGGGTTGACCAGCGTGACAAAGTGTAATCAAGAGGTCACTTAAGAACCTCAGCTTTTATAATAGATCCCTCGCAGGTTTCTTTTCTTTATAATAGTTTTGTGCTACTGTCCATTTGTTCCTCTCTATGGCCTGCTTTATTATTCCTTTATGCTATAATGCGATTTCAGAACCTCTCACAGACTTGGAGCATGGAACATGTACTTTTATATACTGTATATGTTATCATGTATTAGGTTCAGTAGCTGTTTAGAAGTTTAATTTACCATAAACTACACGTTTTTGTCTAATAACATAGCAATCCCAAGTTAAAAGCTAGTTATTTTTGTGTTTTTTTAATTTCCCTGGTCACAGAAGATACAAAAGAAAGCACAGTGTGTTACCAAACTATCACATGAAGCTAACACACCACTGATCAATCACGCCTGAGCCGACCTGTGGGTGTCTCCAGGAACACCTTTCAAGAACCTCAGTTTTAGTCAGCCGTCTTTCTCTGCACTCAGGCTTTGCTCCTTTCATGTGAATGTTCTCTCTTAGTATGAATGTCTTTCCCCTGTACTGCTGCTGCTATAGTATCAGATTTTAATGTGTAGAATTTGGTTTCGTGGCAGAGAAAACTAGGAGTCTCCGATAAAAGCAGTAGAAAAGACAGCTGCTTTTCTAACCATTTCACTTGGGCTTTTGTTATTTGGATTTTGGACTGTTGAGTTGTGGAGAGTGCAAGCAGGCTATGTTTACACTCTTTTGGTCGTTTTGAATGCTTGTCTGCAATGAACACATAAAACACAACTTGATTTTTCACACATTTGGCATTTTTAAAGCTCTTCTTCCCCTTTGACTTTTGGCGCAGAATTTGTCCTCTGTTTCTGGTTGCTGCTGTTGTTGTCTCCATCATTTTCTTTACCAACGTACAACACTTGTAGATCTCAAAGGTCGCAACTGGGCATTCCTGTCTTAACTGGACCAGAATGTTTACTAAATTGACCCAAATTCCCCCTGTTTAATCCCTTTTTGAGTGGATGATTTAGGGGTGACATGCAGGACCGGCTGGACTGTGGCTCTCCAGGACTAGGAAGGGTTACTCCTGTATACAATTGTTTGGCTGAATATCCTTATCACTAATTCAAGCTGTTGAAAGCTGCTCCCGCATAATTTAGCTTGTCTTTCAGTTACGGATGTGGTGAGGGTTGTTTTATGTCTTTGCACGCTGCAGTCTCCATATTTTCTGGCACTGTGTTCTCTTTATTCAATTCAATTTATTTTTGTATAGTGCCTTTCACAACAGGTTGCCGCAAGGTGCTTAATAATGCAAGTAACAATACATTTTGTGAATACAGAACAGAAGACCAGGCTTTCTTTACAGGTGTGGTGTAGTGAAAAGCGAAGGGCTGTGATTCACTGTGTCACCCATCCTACAAATTTGGAAAACCCAGCAGAGAGGAGTAGCAGCAGGCTTGCTGACGGAGGGCTCAAAACCTGACGGAAACAGCTTGTCTATTTTTAGCGCCTTAGTTGAAACCCAGTTCTTGTTTTTTTAATCCTCAAAATAAGCTAATTTGTGTAAATATGATTAAATTGATAAAATGCTTTGTCACCTGACAGTTACATCTTAAGCAGAAAGCATGGAAGGAAGACACCAAGTATTTTACTTTTTCCTTTTCATGGTACAAAGCACAAAACAGTCACTATTTTCATAATTAATATGATTTTATTCAGCCTGAGGTCTCTCTCTCAATCTCTGTATGAATAATGTGAAAAAGCGACCCATTAAGAAATCAGACATGTTGAAGAGTTAGGTGTAATATTCCATCTGTTTCATTTAATAGCTTGTTGATTGCTGACAGTCTGCAGTATTGTCTGTACTTTCAACAGCATTTCCTCAAGCAAAATAACATGCTAAACAGCATTTTAATTGAAGGCACAAATTGTCTGCTAGTATCGAATTGTGTGAAAAAGCATCTGGAACGGGTAATAAATTCTATGATACTTGTGGTTATGTAGATTATGGAAGTTGTTCAAATGTATTTTAAATGTGGTGAATGTCGCTTTTGACAGAAGTGCCGTTCGATGAGTGAGGACTCCTGAACCAATTACCTGTTGCTGTGAGAATTTAGTAACTAGATACTTGACTGAACAATAAGAAGGATCATCATGTTCCTCACTAGTGATGCTAATGATGCTAAAAAAATAGTCGCCTATATTGTAATACAGGTATCACTGTTATTTTCCTCCAGCAATAATAAGAATAAGAAATACTGTAATAGACACTTTTGAATTTTTTCTGGATGTGTGGGATTGCCAGGTGTTTTAGACTATACCACACCACAATTTAGAATCGGTCCATGATTCTTTGTCTTGGTTCAAAGCCACGATGCCCACACCCACCGGGAGAGCCACTCACCCATTGAGCTGTTCCTCACAGTGCAAGCTCTGCTGCAGCGCGCAGGACGTTCAGCGTGGATTGGAGAGACAGTGGAGAGGCGGTAGCCTGGCATATCGCAGGCGGGTGCTGGGAGCTATGCGAGCCCAGCGCGACTAAAACACTTCCTCTGGTGGGGGCGGCAATAAGGAAATAATGTGTTGCCACTTGGGCAACTCCAGTCACAGTCGGCTAGTGACTTTGGCTCAGAGCCAGCGACTGCTTCGTAAAGCTCAAGCTGTGCCTGCAGTGAGTGTCTCAGCTGGGTGTTCCACTCAGGAGCCAGGCATAGGAGTCACATTTTTTTTAAAAGCGATTTACAGAGACTGGGAGGTGAATTAATACTGCATCGTCACCCAGAGCAGAATTTTTGGTATTATACTTCTTTCCAAGGGCGGAGAGTAGAGCACAGATCAAACAGCGATATCTCACACACTGGGACATGCACACGCAAACACAACATAAACTGGAATGCTACAGAGCCCTAAGCAGACAATACACACTAGCTAAATATTTGACCAGGATAAGAAACGGCAAAGAGAAACAGACTCTGGTGAAGTACTGGCTCAGTTTCTAAAATCTGGCCATAGAAACTGGGTGACACAGACAGACTGGACTGCCCAGAGAGGACGGAGATTGGCTTTCTGCTGCACTGGGAGAAGTACTCTGGGAATAGTAAAACATTCATCCCTACCATAACAAATCTAATCCTAGAATTCCCACACCTGCCAGAATCAGAACACTTCCCAGTCCTACTGGGAGAGGGGGAGGGAACTCAGTTGGGCTGGCAGCCCAGAATGTGATCTCCCTCACAGCCTGATGAACAATAATGTTCTACTGTATGTGTTGTATGTTGAATGTAAATGCCCTGTGATGTGTTTGTATTGTAGCTGTTGTGTTTATTGTATAGGCTTTGGCAACACTGTAGTTCATTTGTCATGCAAATAAAGTTTATTTAATGAAATAAGGAGGCTTATTAAAATACTTAGGTTAACTAGCACTGATCCCAATCACTCCAATGGTCAGGGGCAGTTTGGGGTTCCTCTTGTTGGTTTAGGTGTTAGAGTTCTAAAATCAAAACTCTAGGCATATAGTGGCCATATAGAACAACAAGCACTATGAATTCCTGAAGATTCAGCAAAGCGTAATAATGTCTCTGTGTGAATTTAAAGGAGGAGTTGATATATAGAAGCATTACATCCACCTTCTTGCTTTGTGTAATGGGCGACAGGATTTGTTTTGGTTTCCTGTTACACCCAGTTTTCTGAGGAAAAAGCATGGCAAATTATGCTGAAACAACAAAGCAAACAGAGGAAAGGATATGCATGAATTAAGGAATTAAAAACAGGGAAACGCACTATAAATGATTTTTTTAACTACTAGGAATCCCTATTATTTGTGGCTTTGTATAGCTAAAGTAGATGCATAAGTTCATTTTCATCATACTGTGAAGTGCTTACAGCAATTTAAATGTTTATTGCATCATGTCAGTGTACCGCTTATGTCAGTACTATGGAATGTGTTGTCATTCGGGTGTAATTTAGGACTGTACGACTGTACACATCAAGCTGTAAGCTTGTTGCAGTTGTCTGGAATGAAACTATTTTTAAAATACAGTGTTTTCGGTTCAGGGTTGACACACCTGAAGAACTCCAAAAGCCTCTGGCCGGTGTGGGGCTTGATGGTAATGAGGAGCAACAATGTAAGAATTTGAAGCTGTCACCTGTAAAAGTTTTTGATGGTGGGTATAGCATTTGTACAGAAGTATTGAAGGTTAAGGCCAAGAACATGTAGGAAGAAAGCAGCTGCCAAAGAGAGTTCTCACAATGATGTTATTATTAATTTGTTTTGCTGGGGGGTCATTTCAATGTGAAATCCATTGCCACCTCACCTCCTTTAATGTTAATGAACTTTTCCATAAAAGCTTGCAAGTGGGAGATAACGATTAGACTGTGGCTTCTGCACCACAGAGGTGCTGAAAGTTCTCTCATGCATAAGACCATCAGACGCTCATATCCTCCTCCCTGATAACCATTTTGGTTTAATTTTAAACCTTATAATCAGAGCAGTCAAACTGTTTCATAAATTCTGTGAAAATAATAGCTTTGAAATTAGAGGTAATTTCTGACTTTTGACCTCAATTCTCATTTTTTCCCAAGGCCACAGTTAAGAAACTGGTTTGCGTCTTCTGAAGGTCTTATGTTGTGCCTGTCTGTGGTTGAGGTGCCACTTGAATAAATTGTCAGGCCAGTCTTCCAGATGAGTTTTCTATTTTGCCTGAATAATGCATTTATTGTTCTGTTAATTTTCACGAAATGTTGATGGAAAGCAGCAAAGCCTAGAAACACTTAATCCATTTTACTTTCTTGCACACGTTGGGTATTTTTGTTCAGTTTGGTTTAAAATAATTGTGAAAAACAGTATCTTTACTTCTCATGATTTGTCACACCAGCACTGCACAATAATCCACTATCAAATAAAATGCCTAGCTTTTATTAAAACAAAAAATACTTTGTTATAACAATATAACAAAATGATTATAAAATGATTTCATGACTGTTTATTACAGTTCAAAATACCAAAAAATAAGATGAGGAAGTCAGTTGAACCAGTCAAAATGGAAATGGAGATGAACCGAGATCCAGTTTAATTACGGATCATTCAGTTAAACACCCCTAAACCAGTCCGAGTGACATTCCTGAGGTGCACCTCAAGGATGGTTGAGAAAATGGGACAAAGGTTGAGAATCGCTCAAATTCATAGGAACCAGTCTATAAAGGCATTGAGTTGAAAGTAGCATTAGTTAATTTTGATGATTAACAGAAAAAAGGAAGAAAAAAAACCCCACATAAAACAATCATAAATCATGTGTTTCTCTGGAGAATATCTGCCTGTCAACCGACATGATATTACTACATGTTCAACCAATTAATTCCAGATATCTTTTCATCTTTTAGCTAGAAAAATGTTTACATCTTATGGTATTTTAAATGTGGTGCTTTAATTCTCAGTGTTCGGTATTTGTCAGTATTGGTATGAAATTTGACGTATTCAGTAAATTGTTTGCTTTAGCTCAATACCTTGCATATCTAGACTGTGTGTAACAGGATGACTTTACAAATGTTGGTTTAGTGCCAAACTTCTCTGACACCCTCTGAAATTCAGTTTACTTAGGGAAAAATATTTTCTTTTTCCACTTTGTAGTCTGTTGGAGTAATACCATTTAACACATTGGTTTGAGAGCACAAGGAGCAAGCTTTGCTTTGGAATGCAGAGCTTTAAAAATGAAACTCAGTTTATTGAAGGTTTTTTCTGTTTGTCCTGAGCGCCGATGAGGCGCTTTTTAAAGTGCACCTCAGCAGGTACAGTAGGAGTAGTGTGTACTTCAGTGTCTTAATTGTGTGGCAGTGCAGTTTGGGATACTTTTTAAACTCTGTGCTATAGGCAAAAGAGATTCCTTCCTCACATGCTGGGTCCTAGGGGAATAAGAGTACAAGACACATGGAAGACCTGTGGTTTAATACTTTGCTTATTACTTAATTTTGCCAGAGAACAGGAACTTCATTAGAATGACACGAACCTTCTCTTACAAGACACTATTTCTGTATTGCTGATTGCTATAGATATTACTATGTTGTGACTCAAGGGTTGTAATTTACTGCTTGATGCTTCTTACAGCCATATCATTTCTGGCAGCAGGAATATTTGCTTTTACTCAGACTAGACATAGGCTGGAGGTTTTTCGTGTATGATTTGTGTGGTAAGGTACTGATGCCCTTTTCTAAGAACTGCTTGGTGTATCAATTTGCATCTTGTTTCAGAGAGTCCAGGGTGCTTCTGCTTAAGGCATGATTCCGTCACAGTTGATGTATTGTACCTGCTGAGCAACAGTCATGTAGGATTATTACTTGTAAATATGCACAGATGCTCTTGCAACCAAATCTTTGTTCTTTTTACTTATTAACACTTGAGGACAAATAGAAATCTGCAAAAAAAAGTTGTAATATACAGCATAATAAAGATCAAAAACGGTCTGATGTTTGCAGAAAAGTGAAATATAACTGTCAGGCTACATAATAAAAACTGACACACATGAACTGTAGTTGCCCTCTTTACTATGTGGCTATAAATATGGTTGTACAATATACTGGAAGGGATCACATTTGGGACAAGTACTGGTATAAATGCAAATTAATTGGTTAATTATCATATACATTGTACCAAACTCTTTACTTCTTTTTGCTTGAAAAGTTTTTGTCGACTACAAGATAATTTCTTAAAAATATACAAATTTATGTTGCACAGTTACACAAAGAATGCAGAAATTTTAAATAAAAAGGACTTAAATGTTTAATATGTCTCAAAGGAATTTTGTAAAAGCCCATTATAGGGCAAGATACATGGTCAAGGGCCTACAGGGTGTTTTATCAAAACTGAAATGGCTAAGATGCACTTCTACTCTCAAGAAGACACAAGTGCAAAACTACACAAATACACATGAGAGCAATCAAGCTCAGTGCATATTGTGATAAAGTGACAAAATTTACATGTAACTGGACTCAATTGACTCTGAGCCTATTATAGACTGTTCTGACACCCTTTTGGAACCCGAATAACATAGAGTTCTTGCAGCCTTTTGTCTTGCTCTGAAGCCAGAGGTGCCTGTGAGCTTCTGATACATGAACAGTTATGCAACAAAAGGGATGATTGCTGTCTGAATTAAAATGACTTTTACCGATGATTAGAATGAGTAAATACAATCTACAAGTGCAATAATGATATGAAAAGTTCCCCTTTCTTTCTCCTTGAGTGAATTCTTTTATTTAATATTCCCCTGCAAGGTCCTGAAGAGTCAATGTACTGTCTCCAAGAACAGAGTAGTGTTAGATGTTGCCTCCTAAATCATAAGTAAAATTAATAATAGGAATTCAGTTTTTGATTGATATAGTTTATAACTAAAACATCAAGTAAAATATATATGTTTTAAAAATATGCACTTCTATTATCATATGAGTTGATGCTGTTGTTTCCAAGTAGCATATATACACAGAATGAGCCGAATGACAGACCTTACTCCAGGGGTACTGTTTAATTAAAATGGACGGAAAAAAACAAACCTGTGGGAAAGAATTAATGAAAGCCATGAGCAAATTAAACACTTTGGTTTCAGTGTTATTTTTTTTGTTCCCAGATGTGCAGTTCTGTACCTTTGATGTTTTTTTTGGGGGGCATTAAAAGGCCATTGAAAAATTTGCTGAGCTCAGGACTGAAGCCGTGTCACCTCGAGTTTAAACTGAAATAAATGTGGATTTAGAAAAAAAAACTTTCTTCCCCCTTTGTGCTGTCCAAAGCCTTGCTCGTTGTATACATGGCGCAATGTCACACATGCCATTGTCTTGATCATGCTGATCTCTTTGGGAGCATTGACCCGTGAGATCATTCTTTGCTTCTTACTGCTTTTCATGTGTTAGTATCTAGTTATTGCTGGTGGGACCTGATGTTTGCTCGCACTGCAGGTGATGCTGTTACACTCAGAAGGAGGCTCTTGCAGTGATCTGTGCTCTTCAGTGGCTGTAGTTTGGTCTTTGTAATATCCTGTGTTACCAGCAACAGATACGAGGTGGGTAAGTGAAACGAGTCTGAATCAGCAGTGTTAGTGTATGGCGTGCTTGTGTTTCCTTTCTTTCTGAGAGAAGGTGACAATGGAGATGAGTCATCTGTCTTGCAGATGACAGAATTTACGACACGAAGAGATTACAGTTGCATGCTAACTGAACATCACAGTTATCATTCAGTTCCATTGTGCTGGATTTGAGGTCAGATGACACGAGACCCTGTACGAATAACCAAGTTTGGTCTTCATGGCGTTTTTCACCACATTACTGTGTTCATCTAGCGGAACCACTTTTGGATTGTGCACAAGGATGCAAAGTTCAGCAGATTCAGAAACAAATTAATTTGTGAGGCTAAAGACGACAAGAAAAAACACACTGCTAGGCTCTAATCCCAGGGTTAAGTTCAAATTAACATGTGGCCCTAGCAGTAGAGCCTTCTAAAGGCATTCAGTTCTACACAGAATTTACACAAACTGAAACAATTAAACTTTGGTTGTGTTTACACGCTATGAGTGATTATATATCCTTTAGTCCTGAGATACTGTGCTTTCCCCTTAGTGTAATGTCTGTTTGAATTATAACTCACTGCCCATTGTGGCAGAGTACCATAAAAGCAGTCAGTTTGTTATTGAAAATATTAAAGATGGTTGCAGCCAATGTGAGTGAGACATGTGCTGCTGAATTTCCAGATGACTGTTTGCATTTCAGATTTTAATTCAGGCCAGGTGATTTTCAAGCAGAAAGAGCTCGTTGATTCTTCCAGCGTAGCTTATCGTTTTGTGTTTTGTGATTGGTACACCTCTAACTGCAGGTTAGGTAACTGGATACCAGACTTTTAGCTAAAACTAATCTTTTAGGGTGTGGAGTCTTTGCCAAGGCTTGTGTTGAGACTTTGTGGTCTCTTCAGCTGATAACAGATCAACCACAGCCCCCCCTGTTTTACTTACATGACAGTTCTGGGAAATAGCAGACTAGTCATACAGCTTAATGACTGTCGCTGAGTTTGTTCCCTTTCAAAAGTAAGAAAAATGTCTTTTTTCACTGGTACTTGTGGATGATGGTCAGACTGTAGTTTGTTTGGCTTTTGTTGATATAACAAAGTCTAAATTCAGACAGCGCATCCGTTCCATTAAGGCAATAAAGATCTCTGTTAAGAAACCCGTGTAGATTGTATAGAACAAGTCACCCCTGGTTTCATTTGGTATTTCTGTCATACCATTAAGCTCTTTGATTGACAGATGACCGTGTTTAAGGCCGAGGTCTAAATTCAGTAAGGGCTTTAAGGTTTTGGCTACTGCAAAGAGTTGCTGAGAAGTATAGGACTTCAGTGGTGGACAAGGGAAGTGACAAGGAGCTTATAGAGATTTATTGTAGTCAGTACTGCAGTGGTTGCCATGGCGCTTGTTTAAGCTTATGAGTATTTTCAGAATGCAAAAAAGACTAGGAAGTGTTACTTAAAAAGTTTTCTTTATCCTGTAGGTGTGTATATTCTGAATGCTGGAGGTGTTCCCCGATTAGAAAAAAATAAATAAAAACGAATGAAACTTTGTTGTATTGCATGGTGGAAAGCAGTAGAGAACCTGAACATGCTGAAACTCTTGAAAACACTGTATACCTTTTGTCTAAGTGTGTTCTACTCGTCCTTGAGTACCACAGTAAGTCTAAACTGCATGGAGATAGCGAATGACTGATTAGCGAACATGTAGACCTTTCATAGAAAAACATAAAATTAAAACCTCATGTGGATATGAATGTTCTCCTCGCGGGTTAGTAAGTTACACTGAACTCGGTGACCTTATGACAAAATATTTTCTTCTCCTTATTTTTCAGCTGTTTGCCAAGGTTACATCTTCGGAAAAGGATGCGGTGTTGCACAATTCCCAATGCTTTCAGAATTGTGCTGCATGGGTTTGGTGTCTTTTTTTACACATTTTGTCCATTACAGGATTTATTCAAATCCTTTAAAGGAATTTCACATAGCTGTGACCGTTAATTTATGTTTGTCATTTCAGAGGTTGGCCTCTAAAATTATCCCCAGAAGGGGTCTTACCGTGTGCAGATATCAACAGCTTCTCAGGCTTTGTGCAGCGTGTCCGAATTGAAGCTCAGGTCCTCTTACCTTTCTCTCTTAAGATACTATTTTCTTGGTGTGAAAAGTCCTTCATAGATGCAGTGATGAGAGATCAGCTCTTGAAGAGAAGAGTTTTTGTTTAGCATGTGGTGCTTTAAGTGTCGGTTCACAGTGACGCCAATTGTACAAAAAAAGTGAATTGAAGGTTGTGGCAAGTGACAAAAAAAAGATATGTTTATTGTGTTGTGGTAGGAAAATAAAATCACTTAAAGCCTTTTAAACCATGCGGTGTCACTGTACAGCTGTTCATTTGATTCTTTCAGTTTCTGAAGCATCGGAGTAAGGTTAATTATTCATCCTTCATTTTGAACAGCATTCATTCTTTTCAGCTTCTCCTTTCATTTCACTCTACACACGTGGATGTGAGGCACATTTTGTGATATTATTCGTAGTTTGGTGCATTCTAAATGGTCTTTTTCCTTGATATGTTGATGTATTTACTTGTGTACTGTACGCTGGACAGAACATTTTCCACCTGGTAGCTTGATCTTGTTTAGATCCCTGAAGCTAAGCAAGGTTGGGCCTGCCTGGCTAGAACTGGAATGGAAAGACCTCTAAACATGTTGCTGCTGTAAGTGGCACTGATGGGTCAGTATGTGGCATTCTGCACTCTGGACTAATACTGTATGTCCAAACCAGGGCCCCATTATGGCATTGTATAGGTGACACTATGCTAAAGAAGGTGCTGCCTTTCTGATGCGATGTGGAGCTGTGCTGGCCTGTAAGAGTAGGATTGATGACCCTGAAATGATGTATTCTGGCAAAATTCCACTTTGGGTTTTTATAGCTCAGCCTACCTAAAGCTTCCCCTTAATTCAGCTGTTAAGGTAATATCTTACATCTCCACGTGATCTGGTGTGTATTGGGGTCTCTGTGCGTAACGGCCACCACTCCACGTCCAGCGCAAGCTGTAGTTCAGTGGTGGGTGAGAGGTTCCCCACCTGTAAATGAAGAGCTTTAGGATCTGTAGGAGTGAAAAGTGCCAAAGAGACAAGCAAATAAATATTACTCATTTATTTACAGAGATTCTGCCTTTTAGTGTTTATCTTTGATTGCAAGACAACTTAAACTTTTTTGAGGCAATTAGTTTGTGAATTTAATGGCTAATTCCTTCACCTCATGTAATTTGATGTCAACATGGTACCAGTTTCTCTGTTTCTGAGCCATACATGTTCAGTAAGCAATTGAACTTAAGCAGAAGGAAAACTGGTTGTGGACTTGTTTGATACGTTGTCATTATTACCTTTGTTCGTTCATATGAAATGAATCACTTATTCATAGGTCTTTAGTAAAAATAAGGGAGTAAGTTCTTAATTTGCACGTTTCTAGTATGCAAGATTGCATGAAGATTTGTGTGCTGAAGTTGTTGGAAATAATGTTCTTTTACCAGTGTATTTTTGAAACCAAGAACGGAGTGGAGGAAACAGTCTAAACAAGGAAGAAGATAAATTTAAAGCACCTGTGTCAGTGGTCCTGCTGGAACCAGTAGATACTGTGCAGTGGTACTTCCGGACGAGGATGGACAACCACTTATTATTGTAATAAAGTCACCCAGAAGCATGTTTGAAGTACAGGGTGCTCACTAAATTTGTTTTGTTCAGAAATCCATCTAACAACATGGAACCAGTCTGAGAAGCATTAACACAACGGGGTGCATTACACTGATTTCACTCTGGAATAGATGTGAGTTGCTCACAGGGCCACATCTGACATGCCAGTCAAATCAACACGCAACCAGAGAAAAGCCACATGACCCTAGGGAGAAAGAAAAGACTCAACTGAGAAGGTGCCCCAGAGAGGAGTTGAACCCAGGACCCAAGAGACCAGCCTCTGGCCAAAGAACTATTGTGAGAACTGCCCAAGATTGCAGTGCGTTTCCATCGGCAAGGCCAGTGCACAACAGAGGGCATGAACATCCCCGGTATACAGTGGTACAAAGCATCATGGCCAAAAATGGTGGTCACGTTGAGCGGATGTGCCATCCTCCTGTCCTTGCTGTGGTCGTCTATAGGAACCAGCTCTGCATGGTCCATTCTGAATTTGTATCCAAGGTTGTTGCTCCTCTGTGAGCTTTTTTTCCCCCGCAATGTGTTGATTTAAATAGGGTAGCTAACATTGTGTAGCCATTGCTCTACACAGGCTCTTTCCCCACTTGTTCTGTATGCATAAGCAAGTCAGTGAATGAATGGGCCAGCTCGCTTTCGAGTCATCCTGTATTCGCAGGGTTCTCTGAAGGTGATGAGAAGGCCTTTCTTGAGCAAGGGTTAGTATGTCACTCAGTGAGTGGGCTAACACTGCAAACCGAACGTTTTCTGTGAAAATTTGTGCCGATTAGTTGCTTTGAGGAGAGTGAACTTAATTCTTCACACTTTCCGCTTAAATTTAATAGCGTTTTGTTAAAAACAGGAATCTTCAGGTAGTGGCATAATTGGAATAACCTCAGGACTGGCACATGGGAGAATCCATATAGGATGTTTTCTCCATCACTCACGCAACTCCTCCTTGTGAACCCAATAGGAAAATTGTTTCATACTCTCCATGTTAACCTTGGAAAATGATTTCTTGGCACGTTATTGCATTTAATAAGCCTGCACACTGATGTTACACAGTGCGTGTTGTTCTTGTTCAGACATTTGTTTTCTTCCAATGTTATTAAAAAGACATACTGTATGTCATTTTCTGCTGTACTGTCACTTTTCGTTGACGGAAAATGGAAACAACTCTGACAGCTGTATTTTTCTTTTTGCCATAAAATTCCAGCGATTAAAGGCTTCACATCCTCAAAAATAGCAAAAAAAATATTATCTACAAAATACTTGAAAATAAGTGCCGATATATCCAATCCTATTGTTATGATCATATATTGCTGTTCCCAGATTGCCTCTTGTGAGCTTTTCTTGGCTGAATTTATAAGAAATCTTGTTCTGCACTGTGTTTGTAAAAGATCGGATATTGATAGGCTCGTAGTAAAATGAGTTCTTGGAAGACTTAATGTACTGTGTGTGCATATCGGTGATGGAGGGCACGTTTCTGAGTGTGTGAAGGACAGTGCGTGATATTCAGGGCATATCGCTCTGCATTTCCCATTTATTAACTCTCTCTCCTTATTTTAACATTTATCTTCAACTGGAATAGTTGAAGAAATATTCTCGGCAGCAAGGAGACAAACATGTTGCACGTCTGCTGAGGTAAGAGGTGCAGTTCAACCAGAAGACTAAAAGAAAATACACCATGCCAGTCCTGTTTGGTCATGTCTGCGGCCAGAATCGCCTGTATGTTTAATGGCAGTTCTACATCCGACCCATGTCTGGCACGAACTGCTCAGAAAGCCACTGGAGGGTGACTTCCTTGTTGTGAGTTTTTTTTATTGTTTTACTGTTAAGAGAAGACTCACCGAGAAGTTGGTCATCAAATTCTACTTCCCTCCATCTCTTGTGTGTGTGATTCAGAGTGTCTTTACCATTAATGTTCAATGATTTCCATGATTTGTTCAGCAGAGGTTGGACAGCCTTCTCTTAGGAGGTTATAGTGATATTTCCCGCTAAATTTGGAATGCCAAAAAGAAAGACGCAACACTTTCATCTCCGCGATAAAAAGAACCTCGTTGTGCTATTGTAGAGATTCCTGACCCTAACAACACACTAAAAAAAATAATCTGCATGGTGTGATTTGTAAGCTGGACTTCATGGATTGCGCTGGCGTTTTTTGATTGACCCAAGGTGGCTGAAAATAGTCTTTTTTAACTTGGAACAGCAGGTTCCACTTGGAGGTGGTACTTGCCACAGTCAATACAAAATATCAAGTGGGATCTCATAAGGAGCTTGGTGACACTGTGAGTTAATGTGTCAGTTCAGTGTGTTTTATATGAGTCCTCTCATCTCATTTTTCAAAGAGATTCCATTCTGGCAATTCAGAGGGTTTTGCAAACCATAATTCGCACAAATGGCATTGAGCTGAAGCAGAGCCCTGTGATGTGTCTTGTCTTTGTTCATTAGAAAGGATGGGGTCTATGAAGGAGACACAGTATATTCTGGAAGATAAGGCATCCTTAGTTTATAGCACTGGAGCCTCACAAAATACAATTGACTGTTTCAGAACAGGGAATCCCTTTTGCAGGAAGAAAGGCCTCAAACCAGCACAGTCCCTCCTAATGAGGCTGTATCTGCAGCCTTCAGGTGATTCATTGCGTTAGCATATTGAGAGAGTTCCTGGATGCCCTGTGCCAACTAGCTCTGTTCCCCCCTGTGATGGGTGCACTCCTGCTGGACTATAGACATCAGAATCAGGTGAGAAACCATCTGTCCTGCCTCCCAGTTAATCTGGAAAACACGTAGGGTCTGGGAAAACCATCCTTTTCTCTGTTGTAATGATCAAAAAAGTTATTGGGGAAATGATCTTTTGGCTTTATTTAAAAAAAAAATGCTGCAGGTCATCTCAAGGTAATTTCCTTGGATTTTGCTGCTTTCTTGATCTTTATCATGTTTCTTGTGTGCCCGAGCGAGTCTTAGTTGTTTCTGCTTATCCTGTTTCTTAGTGAACAACAGGTTGGGAGACGTAAATGTGTGTTCCTTTCCGTAAAGGAACTGGATCTGTCGCCTGTGACAGAGATTTATTTTCTTAAAGTGAAACTGCACAGCAGTGTCCTCTGTTTATTTTGTGTCATCTGCACTGAACAGTATAGACTCTGAAGAGTTTCCAATAACTGGTTGAGAAAAACAGTGACAGAACAAGGACAGCTTTGATACGTTAAGGTTATATAATTCTATATTATATTCCAACCAGAGTTATTATAGTCAATATTGTTAATATATATTAATCAGAATTAATATGATTAACTAATGCCTGTTTGACTGTGTCCATTTGTTTGATGATAGTATGCCAGACTCACGTAAAACATTTTCTCCTTCATTCCAGTATATAGGCAGCAGTGATATTCATAGTAGAAGTTACTTTATGGCAGCATCTGTGGTAGTGTGCACCCAGTAGTACGGGAAAGTAGTTTGTAATTGCCAAGGAGTTCTTGCTGTCCACTTCTTGGCACCATGGTAGTTTTCATTGAGGACTTGATTTCATCACTGTGAAAGCTGTGCGAGTTGTCTGGGTACCTGAGTTCACAGTACAGTAGGGTCTTGACATCTGAGAATTGAACATCTGCGAATTTATTCACGATGCGGTCTGGCCGACAGGTTGCGGGCGGCAGAAGAGCAGAGTGGGATGAAACCGAGCCGAAGGTTTGTTTAACTTTCAACAGCCGAGGATGGCGAGATGAATCTAGCAAGTGTGGGAGTCCCTGCCTGCCACCCCCCCCCAAGCACTTGCTACTCAGGGTCCTCATCTCAGCGCGGTCTTGTTTTTCTGTTGTAACGGACACTCCTGGAGAATGACAGGCTGGCGAGGACTTTACAGGCTCTCTGACGATCATGGAGCTGGGAAGGCAGAGAAAGTGCAGGTATCTGCTAGATGCAGAGGAGGGATTCATGTTGCTTATTTTTGATTACATTAGTTTGTTTTAAATGATCAGTGTTATTTTAACTAACTTCAAGCCAAAACATTAGTACTTTAATTATCATGTAGGGGAGGATTACTTATTTTTTTAACTATACATGCTATATACAAGGTACTGTAGCATAATATGTGATGGTATGGGGGTGGACTTGTTATATGTGAATTTGTCTGTTCAGTTCTCTGCGCAGAATCCTCACAGATGTTGAGACCCTACTGTATGGTAAAGGGTGACATCTTCACAAATGTATAATATAGTTATAATATGTTCAAGGTACATACTGTATAAATATAATTATAATATGTCCCAGGTACATATACATCAGTTTTATTGACAATACAGTCGGTAAAAAGTACATATTCCAGAGGTATAGAGATATACTTCTCAAATTGCCCATCTTGTCTCTGAAAGTACTGTGCTAAATTAGTTTGTATAAGGAAACACACTAAGGAAATATATATTTTATATGATTTTCATAAGGGTGTTTTCTAAGGCTGTAAGTTATTTCACTTTTTATTCTCATAAATTGTAAGATAATGTATTGCGGTCTATTAAATAAACTTACACAGACTCAGAGTTCAGTACTTCAGACTAAAGTAACAAATCAAGTACAAGAAGGTAGTTGAACTGTTGCCATTTTATCAGCCTGCATGATCAAAAATAAAAGAAAACTAGTTAAAAATACTTGGTATAAAATAAATGATAGTTTGAACAAGTAAGATCTAGTTTCCAATATGAATACATCTTGCCAATTTGACAATGATACAAGTTGTAGATTTGTACATCATGAATGGGTAAACTTGAAATATGAAAACCTAAGCAGATTGAGGCTTGACTCAACTGCTAATGAAAATATCTTTGTACTACTGCATGGAAAACAATGGAGGAAACGGGATCGGTTAGAGTTTTTTTTTAACTGTTTTGTTCAGAATGTAGTGAAATTAATCAGACAGACAGGAATCCGATGCAAGTGTTTTGCTAGCTCAATAGATGCAAGCCTAACCAGACATCAGGTCTGAGCTCCGATTCACATGACAACCGAGGCAGAAATGCTCATAAAGATATTGAGAGCTTGCAAAGCATGGAGCAGTACATCATTGTCAAGAAATCTTTAAAGAAGGCATTTTGACTGATTTGTCTCAGGTAATTAAAATAGTTCATTCTTTTAAACTTCGTTCATGATGTGACAAAATGTGCTAAACAAGAAGGCTGAATAAGCAGAGCTCCTGAGCAGATTAAAATACAGCTGTCAGTGACAGTGTCAGTGGGGAAATGCTTGTAAAATACTGTGTAGGGCTGTTGACTGTTATCTCAGTTCTGTTGTTGTTTTTGAGATGTCAGTGCTTCTGCTCTCCGTGCCTCTTGTGAAAGGGAGACGGAGACGGTGTGTGAGAAGACAGAGGACAGTTGACGTAACTCCAGGTTTCTAGGGTGTGTGCCTGCCTATGTGTACAACACACACCACACTGCCATTGAGGAGCTTCACGAGACTGGCCATTTTCTGTAAATAAAAATCTAGCAAGCTAAAATAGTGTTAAAACATTTTTATTAACTCCCATTTTTATTATTATAAATTATAATAATAGATTGATCTCTACAATGTGATTAAAAATATTGTAATCCTGGAGATGCTTGTAGATACTTAAGATTTCTACCAGGAAAAAGTACAAAGCATTTTGTCTTTTAACCTACCAACTCTTTTACCATTAGTACTAAACAAACTGAACCGGATTGCATTCAATGAGATCTTGTTCTCACATATAGGATTTATGTGGGATCTACAAAGCGTTGAATTTTGCTTATAACATTGATAACATTGTTTTCACCTTATTTGTCAAATCCATTCAGCCTAAGGTTGGTGGAAGTTTGAAAAGGCTTATTTTGCCAGCGGTTATAATGCAATGTTTAGACAGCTTGTACAGTCAAAAGAATCCGTTGCTGTTCACAGTGAGATCCCACTACCTCTGGCGACTTCATGTAGGCAACAGCCATAGACCTAGAAATTGTCATTCTGTTAATGTGCAGAGGAATGCTATTTCTAAAAAAAAATAGGCAGCAAAGTTCAAAACTACTAAAATAAATGATGAATTAGAATACACTATACTGTATTATCAGTTTGTGAACAGTTGTTGGTTTTTTAAAACATTTCGGGCCATTGCTTACTTGTCTTATGCCACAGAACAGATTGTGAAACATTATGGAGAACCAGGTGACGTTGTCGTTTCTGTTTGATACTGGCTTGGGGAATTTAAACTATGCGGTTCACTGTTAACAGGACACGGCTCGGCCTCCTCCAGCTAACGTAGAGTTGGTGGGCCTCTCCAACAACACGGCTTACTTTTATAGAGCTGTATAGTCTATATGGAAAGAACATGCACGTTTTTAAACTTAGAGTAACATTCCTCGTATGGGCTGGGGTGGAATCTGTGCAATGTATTTCCTTCCGTGGGACTTTCCTTTTCTCTACCTCTGTCCTGTAACTAATGAGACATCTTAGGTAAGTTTGTATAGCAAGACCGCTTCCTATGAGGCACTTTTAATCCTTCTCTCTTCTGTAGAAAGCAGCTCGATGTAAAAAAAAAAAAAAAAGGAAAACCATAACAGCTGTTAGGGGAAATGTTTATGTCTCTTTTCAAGTGTGGTTCCTGGCTTTGATTTTGCATTCAAGAAGCACACAATAAAATCAGACCTTCACCTACAACCCTCCCCCACGGACTGTGAAAGATCGCCCACAGATTCTTTCCCACAAACCTTTGCGGGGCCAGAACTGCTCATTTCACATTTGTGGTCTCCATGTGCACGTTGCCTACCCCTCAACCTCCTGCCAACACGCAGGATCAGAGAACCTGCTGCGGTTTTCATCCTCTTTACGAAACACACGGAACCAAAAAAAGATCCTTATTGTTCCCAAAATCCAGGAGAGTTTGAAACCCTTAAGCCTTCGAAGAAGGGAATAGCTTCCCCAAGAGCGCTTCTGTTGATAAATGTTATTTGGCTAAGCCTGGGGTGCTAATTTAAAGAATACTAAATTAGTACATGAGCTCATGGCACAGTTAAATTCTTCTGACTACCATTAAACATTTATTATCATATCTTCATTTCTGTGTTGTTATCCCATGACTGGAGTATTCAACTATTTTTTTGTTTCCTCACTGGGTGGAAGCGCTCACTTTCCAGCTTCTCATGGTGTATTCCTCAGGCTTGTCTGGCAGTGCTCACTTCCTTCTGTTCTGGAGTTGCTTCATCATGGTGTCCTCTCACAGGTCGCGGCACCCTTGAACGTAATCTTGGATCAGCATCCAATTGTGGTGAGGAAGTAAGCACGTCTTGTTCCAGAAACAAAACAAAAAAAACTTCTCGTGTGATGAAGATGTGGAAATAAAACAGAACAGCTAAAAAAATCAGCTGCTGCCGGTATAGGAAGAGTTTCTTTCCCAGGGGTCTCTAGTGTACATCACACAGCCGTCTAGTTTCAAGGATTCACAGTGCGTGTCAAATACTTTTCTGTCTGGTTGAAAGGATGATCCAGTGAATATGACCCTGTGTAGAAAGAACAGTGATTGATAAACTGGTCCCACGTTTGAGCTGCACCAGTTCTGGCTCAGAGGGCATTATCTAGCACGCTTTGTCGACCGGCGTCAAGTTCAGTGTCGTCACAATGAGGTAACTGAAACCTGCCACTAAAACACAGCTAATGGCCTTATAAAGATGGCAAGCCTTGAAGCAAAATTTCCAGCTGGAGACGTCTTGAGACATGGACAAGGAAGGATGCAGGACTACTTCGAGGACCTGTTTTATTTTTGTTTTAGTTGTATTTGTAATTTCCCAAGTAGTTCATGAGAGGGAATATAGATGCTTTGCTAGGAATTAAAAAAAGGTAGGCGTTTAGCCTTTTGCTCAAAACCTGTGCTGTGATGTAACTTGTCCACTTTATGGCACATACAGTACAAGCTGAAGTTTGTGCTTCAAATAAACAGTGTGTTTACTATTAATCTTGAATGCATGAAGGCACATGGAATCAAATCCTGGCCAAAAATATGTGGAAGTTGTTTTCCTATTATTATTATTCCTATTATTATTCCTGTTATTTCCTTAGCAGTTGCGTCATTGACATTTTTTCCATTGAGCAGCATTCCAGAGATTTTCCTTTCTGCCCTATTTAATTCCATTTCCAGGTTTTTGTACCCAGCCACTGCTCTGTGAGGTGACTGCTTTAGTTAATTGTTACCGTACATGGCTCTCGCCAAAAATGAGTGTGAATGATCAAAAATAGTTTTTGCTTGAACCAGCTCCTTTTTTCCCCACTGAGCTTCCTGCAGCTCTTGATCAGTGAGGAAGAACGATGCTTTATTCCCAGATTTGTACTGTTGTAAAAAATCTACAGTATGATTAGTGGGCTGTAGCTGACCTGCTGTTGTATTTCGTCTTCCTGAAGTCTTGAGAGTTTGTTAAGCAGTACTTGGCTTGTCTTCTGACGTTGGTGTCCACTTTGTGTTTGGTCTGTATTGACAAGTAAGCCTGATGTGCAGAGGACATGTGGGACTACTGAGAGAAGCTTGACCATTTCCCCATTTCTTCCACTCTGTTTTCCGGGCCTGTATTTATCAGCTCACAAACCAAACACTTATGGTCTGTAAAGGTGCCACAGTTATTATTATGTGTCCACATGGGTCCAGTGTGGACAGACATAGTAAACTGAGGTTATATTCCAGTGTTACAGTTGAGAGGAAGCCTTCAACCCATCTAGCTCATTTGATTGCTGGTAGCTAATTGTATTGAAGAACTTGTCCAGCCATTTCTGGACGGAGGTGACGTTTGTCCAGTTCAGCCAGATTGGCCGACTAACTTGTTCCAGACTCCCAAAACACTTCGTGGAAAGACATGCTTCCATTTCTCAGTATTTCACATCACCATATAGTCTTTCCAAAGCAACAAATCACTCTCAGAGCCCTGTAGTTTTTTTAGATGTGTTTGAAAATATCAGTGTAGAAGAAAGTACCTTAAATTAGCAGTTGAGTGGGATGTGTAAATGCATGCATTATTTTTTGGTCCTTGGCATGCAAGGCTGTTGCAGGGATTTTTCTGATTCTTGTGTCATCATTCATTACATGGAAGTCCATTTTTAGCCTTATTGGCTCTGCCCTTTCTCATAACTTCAGTGGACTTGGGTCTGTTTTGTAATTCCCTAATGAAGCATAACTATCTTATTAGTACTCAGCTTCTTAAGATTTTAAGAGATGCGATTTAAATCTTTTTGTCTTAAAGGAAGTGTACCTTCCCACTCAGAAGGGATGGTTTTGTACATTTTTGCTTCATGGATTTAATATAACACAGTTGAGGTCTCCTATTTGCTATTC
Source organism: Atractosteus spatula (assembly GCF_055471065.1). NCBI lineage: Eukaryota > Metazoa > Chordata > Actinopteri > Semionotiformes > Lepisosteidae > Atractosteus > Atractosteus spatula. Next base: position 4,348,411 of record NC_142717.1, read on the forward strand.
AAACTTTTTGACACACCGTGAAGAACTACTTATTATTCAGCTACACACCTTTATTGTTTCCAGCACTATGCATGGATTTAAGCCATACACAGAAGATGGTGCTGCATTTTTGGCTGTATAAATAACATTCTATGTTTATATGATGTTCCACAGAGGCTTTTATGAGGGAGTTCTCATCTGTGGTATTGTGATAGACTTTGGAGTTAAATGCCTTGCCACATTCTGATTTCTCTCTTTGTGTTCTGTGATCTGTTCATTTTCCTGCTGTATGGAACTCCGTTGTTAGTGTTGTTCTTTCACCAGATAGGATATCTGTAGGCCAGTATTCTTCAATATCCCTTTAAAGGATTAAAAAAAGACATGGTCATGAAGCTAATAGTTTTAAATCTAGCATTCTGCTTTGAGGTTGGAATACAAATCCCTTTCCACTGAAGTTATGACCATTTTGGGAATTATAGGCTGCAGTCAACTCCAGGTTCACTAAATTTCACCTTGGTTTTGAATACATTTGCTTTATTTGCTGTTTTAATCAGAACAATCTATGCGTGAGGTCGTGACTCGGGTAATTGTGAGCTGATCGGAACTGCTGTGCAGCAGGAGTCTTGACCCATCCTGCAGGCCTGTGTACGTTTGTATTTTTTCTGGTTCTGAAACACATTGAAAGAGTTATGAAATGATGTGAGAGCTGCACATTTTTAGAGTGGCGTAGGGGGAGCAATTGACAGTTCTTTTAAAATCCAAAGGTTTTCCCATTTGTGATTTAAGAGCCACTTCTGGACAGTGCTTACCCCACCTCTCGGTCTGTGTACCCCGATATTAGTCCACCAGCCCCTGACCAGCCCTGCTGTCCTAGTGTACCTTAGGCTCCAAGCCAGCTTCACTGCCAGCTCGACACACTCTCTGCTTGCAATGTAGAGCTCCTGATCAAGTGATTCAGGCTTTTCTGTCTTCAATTAATGCCATACCACAAGATATTGGCACCCTGAATAAAGCATTTCTTCATCTTCTGAACCTTCAAGTGTAATGTTTCGGGAGATGGTTACATATGTGTTTGTATTGTGCTTCAATGGCGGCCATTGTTTCCGAGCAGGGTGTTTATGAGTTCATTTGGGAGGCTGCTTCTTGCAGGGATGTCTAACAGCTCAGGGATATGGATTGAGGCTGATAAATGAGAAACTGCTGAATGTGGTGTTATGAAATACAGTTGGTGGGTGGTTTGATGGTATGGGGGATTTCCACAAAGCTGCTCGGAGCCTTATCCTAAGCCCCATGGACAGTGCGCTCGTGTGTGCGTGTTGGTGTGGGGTTTGGGTTGGCGGTAGTCTGCTGCTCAGAGTCTATTTGTACTTGCACATCAGCAGGAGGTTGATGTTTTTACTGCGTGGGAGTTGGATTATGTTTAGAAACAATTGCCTATAATCTCTCTGCATTTTTCTTTAACCCTATGGAAGCACTGTCGGGATGAAAGGCTTTTCACGAGGACTCTGAAATTGTTTTGCCACATTATCTTTGGTAGTGTTTGATTTGCTATTGGTTCCCGCAGTTGGATTTTTATGGGTTGTGCATTTCTAGCATCCCTGTAATTTCCTTAAAGGGCACAGAACTGCGTATGGAAATTGTCTGATGTCTCTGTTCTCTGGGACCCAGCCCGTTTCGAGAGCGTCCATCAAATGTCTTCATTGCACTCCCACCCCTCCCCAACCAGATCAGTAAACTACACCGAATCTCTGTGAATAATGCTGGAGAACAGACTTTGACACAGATTTCCATCCACATGTCCCTGGAGGATTTAGGAACTGCGCTGATTTAGGGAATAATCGCTTGTGCTTGTGGAGCAATTCAATGTAGCTCTGTCCCACTGGCATGCACTCTCCTGGGCTCGTAATTATGCATGTAATCACTGTCTGAACCTTGTACTTGGCTCTTTATCCTAACAGAACCCAGTATCAATGCCTCAAGAAAGACATTGAACCTGGCATAGGTGACTCACAGTAATGACCCAATCGTGAACTGTGAAGATTGCACAGTACGTTGATTTCAGTTGCATAAGAAAACCTGTGACACTCCGCAGTGTATGCCAGACTTGAGTTTGCCAGGCTCTTTTGAAAGTGGAGACTTTGCTCCATTAATTCTAAGAAGCTAAATTCATGGAGAAATTAATGCAATTCATTCCAGCAGCAAAGTTTTCTACTTATTTCCAAAAGGTCCTCAGTTTTAAATCTGGTCAAGAGGAGCACAGGAGATCTTAGAGGAACACATTCTCATTGAGCTCAATGACTTTGGAAAGAGCTGAAGTGCAGGTTTTGCATCCATCTACTATGATGCTGTCCAGAGATGTAGCAGGGCCTGGGTTGTACTCTACGATCTTCAGACATGAAGACTCCTCATATTTTTATTTGATGAGGATCAAAGCATCTTTCACAGTCCTTTATAAAAGTTCAAGTTGTGTCTAAAAAATAACCATTTTGACAGATTGTCATTTTAATAAAAGCACAGATACGTACAAGTAATTAGAAGTTTTCAAGGCTGGTCTGTTTTCACATAAGAATGTTTGTCACGCGAATACATTACATAATTCAATTTCAGGGAAACAATTGAACTGGAAAACAGTACTGAATTTCTGAAGTTTTAAAGGCCGATAACCTAACCCTTTTCTGTTTAATGTTTAATATACAGTAAGTGTATTCCTGATGACAGGACAGTTGATGTGGCAATGAATATTGGGATTCAGGATGAGAAGTTTGAGAGGAATTGTCCAGAAAGGACAATCTCATATCTAACAAAACTTTTAGAAAAAATCAGGTACAATTTTATAGCACTGAATGGTTTCTTGTCCATTTTTTTCAGAGGTGATAGTCTCAAGATGAAACTAAAAAGTAAACGCCAGAAGCCAGAGGCCCTATATATAAAATAATTGTGTTCATTTGTATATCGCTCTGCATCCCAAAGCAATTCATGCTTCAGAAGGGGGCCCATGTCATTCTCCACTCAAGCAGAACCCAGGAGACTACAGTCATTGGCAGCTGCCATTGTGCTAACAGCTCCACCATACAGTAGCGCAAGTGGAGAAGTGAGGAATTACTTCACCAGTTGAATCGAGAGGGAAATCAAGGGGGTCCAAACCACACAAGCTTAAAGAGGAACTTAACCAGGACGTTGGGGCTCGCACACCTACTCTTATGAACAGTCCTGTGAGCTCTTTAATGCCGAAGTAGTGCAGCTCTCGGTTTAACATCTTATCTTGTAGCAGCCTATGTCCTGCAGCACACTGTCCTTGGTCATCATACTGAGGCACTGGATTTTAAATTCTTGTCCAAGGGCAAGACTGCCACCTACAGTACTTGTGCACCCACACCACTTCAAGTAGCAACTTCATTTTCCTTAGTGGCTCCCTGTCCTAGTACAGACTTTGCTTACTTTCAAAGATCGCCCCCTTGACTGCATATTGCTTTGAATAAAGGTCTTGTAAATCACTTCTTATTATTTTTGTAAAAGTGTAAGGGCTCCCTAAAATATAACACATACGTGATTCACTTAACACTGTTCTCATTTCCTTTTTTGGTGTTCTGGAGCTTGGTTTTATGACGTGAAAAGTCTAGAGAGGTATTTGGTGAAGAGAGCATGGATCACATTTGGGCAGTAGAGGCTCAGTTTTCCACAAATGTTCGTGCAGGTATGGTTATCTTCTTTGGTTAATTAAATTGTAGGTGTGTTTTAACTTATGAACTCATTGTTTTATCAAAGAAGAGATGGAATTTATCGGTGAGTATGCTGTATCATGATAAAAAATGGTGGGACCTGACTTGGCGATTCATAATTAAGAGCCAAAGGAAGAACGTAAATAAATAAATGATTAGTTTAATTCCTTGAGAGTGCCGCTGTTGTTTCTTCAATGATAAGGAACAGTTTACAGTTTGCCAGCAGCTACCTCATTTTGTGAAGAATGCAGTAGTAAATTTGACAGATAAATGGCATAACCATGTGCCCAAAAGCAAAACCTGTCTGTTTTTAAAGATGTATGCATTTCGCTCCAGCAGCCATGACTGATTTTCATTTGAATTGAGAATCTTCAAGTAAAGTGTAAGGGACTTTTTGCTGTACCCATCTCCCGTGTTACAATGTAGTCCGATTTCTCAGGCTTGAACAGTATAAGCAGCCCCGGAGTTCAAACTAAAATCACTGCCAAAAGGAGACACAGCTTGTCTTCCAAGATAAAAAAAAGACCTACGGAATTTTTTTTTTTATTGTATCAGTCAAACCCATAAAACAACTGGTGCTATAACTGATGGGAGTTAAAAGGGTGTCCGTTTTCCCACGTACTCTTGGAAAAAGCTTTCTCAAATCCTGAATAATTTTTTTTTAATGAGTAGCAGTGAACAGAAGATGACCAGACAGAAGAACTACAAATCCATTGTAATATTTTTAAATGTGTCGCACGGTTATACGTTTATTGCCATATGTTTATGTGGGAACGGTGATTATATGGAGTGAGTTACAGTTGTTGGCAGTATAGCAGCTGTTCCTTTCGCTTTGGTTCTGGTTACGTTCTGTTATTTTGCTGACTGTTGCTGGAGCAGCATGAGGAAAACATCTTTTTTGGGTGCCATGTTAAAATGAAGACATTTAAGGTACAGTACAAGCACAGTTTATATATAAAAACAAAAAAGGAGTGTTCTGTCTAGCGGTTACGAGTTACATTTAAATGTCAGCAAAAAAAGAGCAGAAAAAAAATGGAAATATGTTGATTGCATAAATATTCAGACCTGTAAACTCAACTGTTTTTTTAAGTACCTGTGTTTTAAATGGTTTTGGGTAAGTTTCTACCAGCTTTGCATAGTGATTTGGGGTGATCTTAGCCTTTTCTTTTGGCAGATTTGCCCAAGCTCTGTCAAAAAGCTAGAGGATCACTTTTTCTAGTCTTATCACAACTGATCGATTCTACTCAAATCAGCACTTTAACTGGTCCACCCAAGGACATTCACTTTCTTATTCGTATGCTACTCTGTTGTAGCTTTGTCAATGTATTTTTGGTCATTGTCTTGCTGAAAGGTGAATTTTTGTCTTTCATTTAGGTTTGATGTCCATTTTTCTTCACAATTGGCAATTCTTTGCTCCATCTTTGTTCCCAGCAGTCTTGACAAGCTTCTCAGTCACGTCTGAAGCCAGACTAAAATGCTGCATCCACTGTGCTTGACAGTAGGGATGGTGTTGACTGAGTGATTCACTATGTTAAGTTTACATTTGCATGTAACCCTTTTCAATTTAGATTAAAAAGTTCCAGTTTTGTCTTGTGTGACCACAAAACTGTTTGCGACATGTTTACAATATCACTTATAAGCTTTGTTGTTGACTAGGTGTGAGATTTGGGATGGTTTATTCAATTTTCCATATAGACCAGTTTTATGGAATGACTGTTGACTCATGCGTATTTTCTCTCAAAAGCCTCACAATTGCATCATGCCTCCTTGATCAGTTAGGACAAACAGCTAGATCTAGGCTCTGTCTGAGTGATACGATACACATTCATTTTCTGTGATCAACCTATTTTTTTAGGGTTTTATTTGTAATTGTCAGAATGTTTGAGAAATTGTTTTTACCTTGGGGGTTTTGTGTTATAATGTGTAAATAAAGGTGTAATTAATTCTGATATAATATTTCTTGATGGTTGTTAGGTCACTAAATATATTACTTTGGAAAGGGTGTGTAAACTTTCTATTGGCACTGTACAGTATGTAACATGAGACACCTCAGTAAAAGTAACAAAGAAAAATATGTGATTGCAGATATACTGTATATGTTCTGCAGTTACTGTCAAAGAGTTCACAAATAATGGGATGGAAAAAGAAGTAAAAAATGTTAATCCCCTCCACAGTAATGTAACAGTGAGCTCACAAATGCTTAAACCCTCAATACAAATGCAGTGTAAGAAACATGAGCTAACACGGACTAGCTGAGAGAAACCAAGATGTAAAACACATGTCCACAAGCTTAAAATAAATGCACTTCAGCCAGGAAGTCCCACCACATATTGTAATTTACCTGTTTCACACAGAAATGACAACCCAAGAAGTACAGTGAAGTAGAACAAATTAGCACCCCTCCCCTCTCTAGAAAAGAAGAACAATTCTCTGTTTTACTAAATCGGGAATAATAAAGGAATACATACGCACCCTGTAATGTCAGGATTGTCTACAAAAGGAAGCGCATCCAAAGATGCAAATGATCCAGCTCACGTGTCTAACAATGAAGCGAATGGCATAGACTTCAAACCAGGCATTGCTTCTCTGCAGCTCAGAGGCAACTTTTTTCATTTGTATACCGTGTCGCATATACTGGACTTGTATCTACGGATAAACTTTAGCTTGGCTGGGTGAAGCACAGTGGGTCTACACTCCAAGGGAGAGAGGGTTTCTGCACTGTACTGCAAGAGCATAGTAATCAGAAAAGAAAAGGAGTGAACCGCAGTTGTGCTGAGCAGTGGTGCTAATTTTATGGCTGCCTGAAGGATGGATTGCCAGTCACTATAGTGAAGAAGTTTGAAGGCATGATACCTGTCCTTCTTTGTGTCAAGACTGACATAAATCCTATATTATCTTGTAATTATAGTGGTTTTGAGGTGGCCAGCAAGGGTAACCATTTTGGTCTAATTCTTTGTACAAAGAATGGAGGAGTGGGTGACTCTCCATTGCTAAAGAATTGAGCTTCATGGGGATTTCAAAATATTAGGTAGCTGTGAAGACTGCCCTAAAGTGAAATTTAAACTTAATTTTAGAAATAAAGTGTGCTGAGTGCAAAATTGTCCTGACTGTATGAGCAACCATCTCTGGTGCTACTAGAAGTGTTCAGATATTCTTTCTCATCTCAAACCTTTCCCCAAACTTTTATGTGTGTAGTATTGTTACTATACTGTATACATAAGATGTTGTGTGGGACCTTAACCTTTGATGTATATGCTGGATTTGTAAACTTTAACTTTAACTTTCTTTTTTATTTTTTAGTTGCTGAATATAAGCCTTATTTTGCCCTTTGGCAAAGATTAACATCAGGTCATCCTTGAGTTTTCTGCAGATTAGAAGACGGAGTATTGTGTCATGACATTTTTTCTTGAAATAAGAAAATTAGACAGGATAAAGAATCTATGAGAAACCCAGCATCTTTCCCCTTGGGAGTTTTTTTTCTCCTTTCTCAGTAGAATATGAGAAAGAGGACTGTGAACTGAACAAAGCCACTATGTGCTGCACACATCCACAGTTTTGTTTGGCTGGGAAGCCTGCCATGAGATAGAATTCAATCTAATTCTCCTTTGGGGCTTCCTCGGGGTTTCATTAAGTACCACTATGGCCAGAGAGGCTAAAGTGAGATAGTCCAGTTCTCCAGTCTGGTAGGCAGGCCTGCTGGTCACATCTGCTGGCAAATCAGGAAAATTAACCAATTCATATATTATCCAGCCATATTCAATGGCCATACAAGTTGTTTGTTATTGATGTAGGCTTTACTTTTCCCGTGCTTGTGGAACAACACAAATGTGACAGGCCTTCGAATTACCTCTGAATAGATGCCGAGAAATTGGTTGCCTATTAAGTGGAAACCTTTTGTTAACACAGCATGTACTGTGATCAGCATCTGTTTGGTAAATGCTGGAGTTTTGTTAGCTTCATACTCTGGCTTTTGCTTGAACAGTGAAAAATTTTAATCTCCACGGTTTGCTCCACTGAAAACCACAAAGAGGGGGAATTCTGGAAATGTTTAGTGAAGTCTACACCTTGCTACCTGTCCAAGATTGTAGAATTTGAGGACATTTGTAAGGTTAGCCAGTGTTTGTGTGCCAGTGTGTGAGGGTGCTGTCCCCAACAGTAGTTAAGGGGGGCAGTCTCTCAGGACAAATTAGCCCCTGCATCAAAGGGAGGCGGAAGATCACAAATTTATATCGTGTCAACAATATTAACAAATCAGCACCAGTCGACATTATTCCTACCGTCAGGTGTAGTGGTGGCAGCTTGTTATGGGGCTGCTTCTCTACATCACTTCAGGTCAAAAGTAGTTCAGATCGCATTGTATTCTAGAAAAAAAGAAAACTTCTGAAATGCATTGTTTGTATCTGAAGATCGTGGAAAATGTTATAAGAAATAAATAGTTAAATGTTGTAAATCCTTGTGGAGTTGGTAGTTGTAAACCACCAAATGTGAAAGGTCTCTCAGGGATTTTTTTTTTGCAAACTCTTATCTCTGTTGTTTGACAGTTAAAGAGAGTTGAAAATTGGACAGTATTTTTGTATTGTATCTGTATTTTTACTGCTGAGCCACCTGGCCAAATAATAATGATTCTAGTATTTGCTGGCTAGAAAATCCAAAAATACAGTGTCTAATCTGGTGTTGTGCCTTGTGGATGGTGGGTCATTAGGCTGAGTAACCATACAGCTCCCATGCTTCCTTCTTGACTGTTATCGGAGTTTGTGCTTTCGACACTGAAAGAGTAATGTTCTGTCCCAGATCACTGCAGTGCTTTTTGTTGCAATTCTTTTTGGTATATAGAGGTACAGTAATGACAAGACACCAGTTGCTGTTAATCGAAGAATCAAAACTGATAATCTAGCCCTAAATAACAGATAACCGAAAGAGTTACCCTGAATTTTAGGCTCGAAAAAAAGAGGCCTAAAATCTTACTAAACCCAGACTCCAGTATCTGAGTGAAGCGGAAGTCTGGGCAAAGCCCTAAGCCAGGAATGTCCGTTCTTAAGCTCAATGAAATTCGTTATCGTTAAGGAAACGAAACCCCCTCTTCGGTAAAAACCAGAAATAGTTTCTAACTCAAACAAACAGCACAGTTTCCATGCCAATGGGCATCTATAAATAGTTCTACTGTTTGTTTTCAGAAGCGCCCTCCCTTGAGAAAGTTCGGTGAACAATGCTGAAGTGCCGGGCAAGCTGACTACACTTTTCATTAGCAATAAATATGTTTTCTTTTATGCTGCTTACGAAAGAGAAGATTTGGAGCAAGGGAATAATAGAAATACCGAATCTTGTGTGCAGAGTAGTGCATCAGGGACTCTGAATCATGTATCATCTGTGCAGAAGAATGACTGATTTTGAAGTGTCATAAATACGATCGCTATCCATCTAGTCATTTAAAAAGTGACTGAATAGCACATAAATATGTACAGTATTTTTATTTGCCTCCCTCCTAAAGGATGGTATTTTACATATGTGGTATTCACAATGGTTTACAGAAGCTAGGAGAATAAATATGAACCAGCACCTGCTGCAGCAGGGCCATTTGTGATGGAACCGCTCAACCGAAGGATCACAAGCAGGTTACTGAGTCAGGAGAGCAGTACCAGGGGAGTCAGTGGCAGAGTCAGGGTCAGAGCTGCCGTCCTTCTCATAACAAGCCACAATGCCATCAGGTGAAAGGTTTTATGCCATTCTGCAAGAGCAGAGGGAGCATGGTTTTAAATACATGCAATATTGTATCCCGACTCTGGTGAGGCAGTAGTGTTTACAGGGGACATGGTTTCTCAAAAAAGCCCACTTTTGTTTCTCAGGGAATGGTGAAAGCACCTGGCGGAGTCACTACCTGGATAACGCGAGCTAGAGCTGCAGGCAACCCCTTCAGGTTTCCACTGAAGAGACCAAGGGAAGACTCCAACTGCAAAACAGACTGGAAACCTTTCCTCAACTGAAGAGCTTTTCGGAAGCCTTTTCTTGTTTTGTGCTTAAGGTAAGGCTTGAAGCAGAGGTAATCCTTCTCTAGCATAAATACATGCATTCCTATGGTTCCACTCCTGGCAATTATCCCAGGATCTTTTCCTCAGATGTTTTTTTATTTAGAAATGCCATTTGTGTTTGATTTATCCACCTGATTTGAATAGCTGATTGTGTGTTTTTCACTTCTCTTGAAGCCACAGGGGTTGATGTATCTCTTGGAACCCGTAGAGGACTAATCCCCTCCTGCCTTCAGTGGTGCTCAGCCAGTTGGTTACATGTTGGTGACATGACCCACAAAAAGTTTTTTTTTTAGCATTAATGAGAAAATATTCCCCCTTTTCTGAGAAAACGTTCTTCCCAACTTGAAGTTACAACATTTGAATTACTGAGAAAGCAGCTCTCAATAATTACACATTATTGTTGATACATTGTGGGTAGATTTGGTTTTAGTAAATAAGGAATAAGAGTTAAATGTAGTTTTGTATTTTCTGTTCATTATAGATTTTTACTGTATTTGCTGCTTATTGCAGTATTGTTCAGAGTTTTGGTGCTATGGTTATGCAGGCTGCTTATTTTACTAAAGATGTTGTGTGCTTGAGTGGCATTCACAGTTTCTCTTTATGAAGGTGTGCTTAAAGATGTCATTTTTTTGCATTCCTTCCTCAGCTGTTGTCAGAATTACTTGTAAGTCTTATAAAAAGAACTGAAGGAGAAAATACATATACAGAATCTGAACTTCAAAGCAGTCTTCTTAGACTTCAGTGGTTGTGTTTTCATATCAAGCTAACTTACTTGCTATAATCTTAGGTATTTTTGCAGAAATGTGTTGCTGAGGGGAGAAATCCTTTTTGTTTTTCCCAGTGATACACCAGTTTTATTGGAGAACAGTTTTTTTCTTAGTAACAAGATGTGCAGCTTTGAGTCAGAGTAAAATGTGACAGTAATACTGGTGGAATTCTTTTGATTTGGTTTTGCTCGTTATTTGATTATTTGATCGCAAGACAGAAAAAAAAGATCACAGATTAACATTTTGATCTCATTTCCTACATATTGGCTGACTACAGATACATTTCTCAGCTCTGGCTTGAAGGACTGTTGTTTTGTAGGGGTTCTATAATACTTTATTAAGCAAGCTGACCCATTCTCTTTTGCGCATCTTTTTGTGTACGAAACAGATGACTTTGTTTTATGCCAATCATTCAAAAGCACCAGGTTGTGAATGCTTTATTGTGAAAAGTAGAATTTCTAAATCTTTTTCATAGTGACAAAGACGTTTTATACCAGAGTATGCGAAGTACAGTATATAAATGGCTCTTGGGGTTTTCAAAACCTAATTAAAATATTTTTTTCTCTGTTTAATTTTTCCTTAGCATTTAGTGGTTTTGCAGGGCAAGAAATATCCATTCACAATTTTTTGCTTGTTCTAAAGAACAAATGTCCCAGACAGACACTGTCCAAGTGTTTAAAATTGTGGATGATGGACTTTTGATTTAAGCTGAAATACAGTACGTTTTCCAGAAGAGTGGTTGTTATCCCTGACATCAGTGGTTTTTAACTTGCAGGCCTAGGATCGCTTGCGGTCTCTGTGTGAATTCCATGAAGTTGTAAGCACAACAGGCTCCACATGCAATATTTCTTTGCTCCTCTTGCAGTAACAATCCGTATACCTAACAGATCCTGTGTCTTTCTTTTATTTTATCGACTCGACTTGTCCTCTGGCAGGCTGTTGTGGGTAAAGTGACGCCGGGAAGTTGACCAAAGACCACATGACCAAAGAATGACTTCTCTCAGAGGATAGTGAGACTTAGCAAAGTAAAAGCATCTACTGTTGTGAGAGATGTTGTATTCGTATGAAGGTCTTTGTTAATATAAAGTTGTTTTTTTAACAAGCGCATAGATAGAGGTATTTTAGTAGTTTGTTTCCCAAGAGAAGAGTTTCCAAAAATCTAGAAGTGAAACTTCTGTTGAAGTGCACATAGCCCTCTAAAAAAGCTTATTCTGTCTGGCCTAACATATACTGTAGCCAGCTTACTGGTGACTCGAGACCATCATGTTAGATGTCCTTTGCCAAGTCTGCTTATTCCTACTAAGCATTCAGAGTGTCTGCAGCCATAAGGAGTAAAATGGATAGGTCTTTTTTTTTGAAGCACTGACGAGTGCACCTGCTGGAACAATCCAGCTGAAGAGACAAGAAAGGCGTTTGTATTAATTTCTGCAGTTTAGAGATCTGTTTTGTTTTTCCAAGCCTAACGCGAATCCCCCCAAAATATTGGGTTTGTAAAAACCCGAATTCCGCTGTATTTATCTGTTGGCTAGTTTTGGTGTTCATGTAAATTTGAAATCCTCGTTATTCTATGGACACGGTATGGAGGAAGGTCCCCTGCCGCTGTGACAGTCAACTGAACTTTTTCAGTTTTTTTTTTGTCATTTTGCCACTTGCATGTTTTTTACTTCCGACGAGGGCTGAAGCCGTCATACGGTGATGCCAGATCTATTTTAAAAGGCGCACCACATCTGGCTCCCCTTATCACCTTTCTTTATCTGCTGCTGACTCATACAGTGTGGTTTGAGAAACCTCCACCGTGCTGTCACGCCAGGCCTGCTTACCGCTCTGAGTTGTGCTCTGCGAGCAGTTGCTGGCAGACATTGCCCTGTACACCAGTCAGAAACCGAAAGTGGTGTGTGGCTCAGTCTACAGCCCTGTGTCCTTACTGACCTCCCCCCCTCTCCTCCTCGCAGCATAGCGCAGACCTCAAAAGGAATAGACAGGCCGAGTGTGGAGCTGTGCCGCTGGGGCTCGTGGTTAGTGATTCCTCTGGTTTTTTGTGAGCATTTGTGCTCGCCGACCTGTTCGTTTTCCGTTTGTTTCTTTTTCTGTCGATCCCGAGATCTGCTTAACAGTCGCAACTATGAGCGTCCTGAAATTGATGCCGGTGACCTGTCTAAACTTTGCCTTAGCAGAGAAGGACATTCTGATGAATTGGATAGACAGCCCGGGGTTTTAAGGTGTTAGCGGTTCACTGTATAGGATTTGCAGACGGGAGCTCTCGCAGGGGCAACGGTCCTGAGAGACCAGACCTGAGCATGGCTTCTTTTTTTTTATTTATGCCCACTGGAGCCTGTTTGCAGAAATACGGGAGAATCCAGGGTGGTCAGGTGTGTGCTGGGCCGGCAGAAAAGAAAACTGGGTTCTTCTCGTGAGTGTTTTTCTAACAGAGAAATCCTAACTGTCTGAGTGGCAATGTTTTTGTTGTTTTTTTTTTAAATACTTTCTTCCTCATTTTTGCATTGGCTTCCAAATACTTCACCAGAAAGCCCTAAGTCATTAGTGTTGTACCTCAAAATAGAAAGAAACGAGGCTTTTGACTGATGAAAGTTCCAGCTTTGCTGTTATTTCACAAGAGGGAAAATGTGATAAGTGGAATGGATGGGCCAGACGGTATGGCAGAAACAAGGTTTGTGATTAGTGAGTGAAAAGATTTTGTTCTAGATAAACCTGTTCTCCCGAGTTATCATCCTCTAATAAGGTCTTATGAAATTCTTGTTTTCCGGGTTTTGATGCGCTGTTTTCTGTTTCAGAACACAATTGAGGTCATTTACTCAGTACCACTTAGCCAGACCTTTTCAGTTAGAATACTGGTACTTTGGAATACACATGTCTAGTACTGCCAGACAGAGCAGCTGTTTAGTTTGGGAAACTGGCTCAAGACCAACAGCAGTACTGTGAGTCCTTCAAGCCTCTCGGAACACTTGTCTGTAATTCAATAGAAAGTCTTTGGAAAAAAAAACTGCACTTTATCTTTGACCCTGAAGGAAAACATCCACCCTGCGTATTTAAATTTTTTTTTTTTACTCTCTCCCTGAATATTGCTCTCTGTGGTAACTGGGCTTATAATCGCTTCCTGATGATTCAATTAACCGGCCAAAACATGATGGATTAATTAAAATACGCCAGAGTTTTAATTACAAAAGCACACAGGCATAATAATAGGTAAGGAAATTACAATTACCAAGATGCATTTAAAATTGTCACTGTGAACTTGTACAGCTCTACCATGTTGACTGCTGTCATCCTGCCTGAGGTTGTCACAAGACTGCATCTATCAGTCTCCTTTTACATGATGGATTTCAGTATCTGTGTCAGGTCCCTCAAAATTGCTTGATGCACAAAGAGTCATTAAGCTGAACTTTTAAAATATAAAAGAATTATTATTAGCTATAAATTATTCTACACCAAAGTCTGAGACTTGATGGTTTAACCAGTGTGACAGCACTAGAGTAGGTAGTCCTCTGGGTTAGAGATTTAGAGTGGTGTAATATATAGATCTTGTTAAAGTTCTGTCTTATTAGACTGCTGCTTTTGTTAACCCTTGTAATTTTTGGTATGTGCCATTTTGAACTCTGGTGAATTAATTTATTCCTCATCATTCTGATTTAATACCCATTTTTCAGACTAATATGCAATGTAAAAACTTAGCACTTGAATTTTGACTAACAGAATGCAGTTAAATTTCTTATGTATAGACATGTACTTCAGTCATGTAATGTTATTTTAATCAAAAGTAAGAAGTGTGTGTTTTATTTCCTCATGGGCTGTTTTTTCTTTCAAATTAAAAAAATAACCTCTTAAAGACATAATGTGTTAAGTAGCACTGTAAAAAAATTATATTCTCATTTATCATAAAATTCTGTAATATAAATAACCTCAAGATGTAACAGAGCATGTACAGTAGAATTAGATAGTAATTGATTTAAAACCTGGTTTTAATCACTGAAAACGTCTGATCCTCACAATTATGCCTATATACTGTAATCATTAATCAATTCCATAACTGTGCTTTACATTACTCATTTCTGTGCACACATACGGTATATGAAATACAGAAGAATGCTACATGCTCATCTGCACAAGTTTTTCAGTACCATGAACAGTGAAGCATGAAGCAGAGCACACAGGGAGACAAAAGAGCACATACAGGTGAGACCTGGAGTGAAGCCGATGTAACATTTCCTTCAAGAAATGTCAGGATTAAATCTTTGGATTAATTAGCTCCTGCTAAACTGCACTGTTCTGAATCATCATCGCGTCTCATTTGCAATTATCGTGTCTTATGTTCAGTATAAAAAATAGGCAGGTTTGAAACTAGTTTTTCCTCTCTGAAGTGGTAATAACTTATGACTTCCTGTTGCTTTAGTCAGATTGTGATGGGTATAATACAGTAATACACAGAGTAGATATTAGAATAATGCCAACCTGTTCCAAGTGCACTTTTATATATCTGCCTATTGTTCACGGAGTCTAGAGGAACTACTGATGCTTAAGCAATATGGGCTCTCATGGCTTTTCAAGCTTAAGTGGCCAACCACTGTAAGGGTGAGTTTTATTTGGAAAAGCATTTTTCAGACAGAAGGTTCCAGAGTCACTGTCTGTTTGACCGTGTAATGGATGCAGGCAGATATTATTGGAAAATGAGTAGGGGGGGGGGGGGGGACTGGGAGTTTTCACTCTGAGGGGTGTCATTTGATCTCCTTCTGCAGTGCTTGCTGCAGACAGGCCTAGAATATCATTCAGGCTGCAGGAGCCTTTGAGTTCTCAGAGATATCTTTTAAACCCGAGCTTCCTGAAACCACTGAAGGGTTTGTACGAAATGAGAGTTAAAAAAAAAAGGGCGGCCTTTTACTGCAGCCTTTTTAAGTAAGAGGGTTTGACACATGTTAAGGGATGCTTTTTGGAGACCAGGTTTTAACAGAGGCAGAGCATGAGTAATACTTAAAGCTTTATTCTTAGGTAGTTTAGCAATGAACTTGATGTGGTATCTTTGTTGTTACTGTGGCTTTTTGTCAGTTTGTGTTATTCACTTCCTAGTGTGCGAACATTGCTCATATGGCTTCTGGTGTTTTGCTGTGCTAACCATGATATTCCCGACACCTTCCAAAATCGGGAGCTAGAGTACAAAAGCGCTTTGTGTCAACAAGGGGGATAAGCAAACAGAAAACGCTCATTTTTACACAGAGATGTGTTTTATTTGCATTGATTTTTTGATACGTGGTCCATCCACACACAATCAAAAGAAATAGAACAAAATAGTGGCTGCTTTATTCGGGAAGTAGTGTGGTGATCTGGTGTGGTGCCTTTTCGAAATTGCACACATTCGCAGAGTTACAGGTTGTGTTTTCTGTGGTCCATATGCAGTAGGTGTTCTCAGGTACGAATGCACACAAGGTGGAGTCGCTCTTTCCGAAGCTGCGAAGCTGTGCTGACCCTTACTGAAGTGGTCCGTATTGGCTTGCTGCATGTCTATGAGTTGACCACCCACTCGTCTGAGTTCAATGGCAGGCAGGCAGCCAGCTTCAGCGTCTGAGTCCTGTCCTGGTTCTCTCCATCCTTCCAGCCCATTTCCAGGTACTTTCCACAGCGCCAACTTTTCAACTAAGACAACTTTCATCCTCTGGGTGATGAGCTGTTCTGTACTTTTCTGAGAACTGGAATATATAATGAGGGGCCACCGTTAGTTAAGTACGAACCCCATGCTGGTCTGTCCACTTTGAGGTTGCCGGGCTGGATGAAACTGGAGCTTTCTAGGGCTCGTGGTGGAAATGTTTGTATTCTCGGGGTTTTGTCTAAATAGAACCAGATCCTTACCTGTCAGATCCTCCAGATTCAGTCAGGGTGGGCAAAGTCTTTTCATTTATATATGTGCCTTGTCTGTTTCTTTAATATAATTCTTTGATCCTTTTAAAGGCCTTTAGTTGCCACTGCAACCGAGATTGACTCTTCTCCATTAATGGCGGGTTCTTATTATTTTTTGACAGTAGGGTAGTCTGACCACAGCATGTGAAAAGTCCATTTTATTTTTTCTCATTCTTAAGTAGCAAAAAAAACCCTGAATGAGCTCTGCTACTGTCCATTCTGATGCTCTTAAAGGCACAGTGCCTCACTGGGAGCTTGAGAAGTCTAATTCAGTTCAGTAAAGTCAACTGCAAAGCGCTATTGATAAAACGTCAAGCGGTAGAAACAGAGTGGGTAGCTGTTATTAATTCCCTTATATTAAATCCGCCTTTCCAGTGCATGACATACAGTATTTCTCTGGTGGTTCTGTCTGACATAAAGTCTTCCTCACCTATATGCTCATTGGTATAACTGTGTTTTATTGGATTTCTGTAGATTTTCCCATGTCTGTTGACTTTTAAAAACTAAATGCACCTATACAATAATGTGATGTTGGTTTTCCTGCTTTTTGTAAGGAGAAAAGATTCAAAGCCAGTTTGGATTGACCAAACCAAACAATAATGATTTGGTAGGCATTTTTCCTTGCAAAGAGAATCCTGTATCCTGATACTGTGTGTGTACTGTAAATACACTACGCCTCCATACATTCCTTTGTCTTGTAAAGCATAAACACTTGTTGCCACCATAAATGATCCTGGTTCATTAGAGGACTGCTTGGATGGAAATTGTGCTTCACACAATTCTCTCCTTCTCACAGGCTGCCAACATATTTTTTGGCCCAAGCAGCACTCTGTTTCTCTCAGTGGTCCATTAAACACACGTCCCCCTTGGACTCCAGCAGACCCAGAGTCTGAATCTGTTGGCGACTGAGAGGAAGTTATAGAATTATCACATTGGGTAAAAAAAGAAGAATCTCAGAAAAGCACTGCTACTAAGCACAACTCATTAATGGTGCCTGTTAATGATAATGAAAATAATATGTAGACAGAGAAGACGTAACACTGTATTTAAAGCTACAAGGGGACAGTCCTGCTGATGTTTCCTACACAACTCGTGGGTAAGTAATTCCTTACAGCTGCGGTCCCAGGGGAGACAAATAGAGGAGAATGCAAGTATTTAACAAGTTTGCAGTATTTAACAAAAGGCAAATTGAGGACACCAATCGATTCAGTGGCTAAAGAGTTTGAGAAGACCTTTGAAAAGGCTGGGAGTCTCTTTTTTGGAGTCGTCTTTCATGCACACCACTATTTTTTGTGCACGCGCGCGCGTTTCTTTTCGGTTGTTGTTGCAGTGTTTGCAGTAATTTGTATTTTGAAACCCCCGAGACCATCTGCGCTGTCCTTTTCATCTCTGTTGCCTCTGAAGAACTTCTGCACCTCTCACTTCTGTCTCCTGCATGCTTTAGCAACGCTAGTGGGCCACTCACTTGAAAGATTATTTTCATTTCTTTGTCGGAAGAAAGAGCTTAACTGTATTTTATTGTTGTCATCCTGAAGCATTAAAAATGAATGTTGCCCGAACAATTAATTTAATTAATGTTACGAAATATTTTTATACTCTGGATGGGAATTTGTTTCTTTCATATGTTATTAGCTGCTTTGGAGTGGGTGCGTGCACAGAGAATTCATATTAAAAGATTACTGTACAATAGATGTAATCCAAAGCTATTTAAAGAGGATAGGGGGTTGAGATCAACAATTGCTGCACCAAAGCCACCTACATTTGCCCCTTAGTTTTTCATCCTACCTGTAGGGCAATTGTAAAAAGGAGGCATGAAACCTGCTCAGTTGCTGAAATAAAATTGGCAAAAAGATGAGAGATTCTGAAGGAAACTTTGTGGGGCTAGGTCTGGCACAGAGCAAAGTGTCCATGGTTGAGCTCGCGCTTCTAGCTCTAGGGAGGAAAAAGGCTTCTTACCAAATTGGAGACATTGAATGGAGTGGCCTGCAGTCAGACAGTTCTCCTGAAAAAGCCGAAATGTGAACAACAGTCTAGTTCGTTAACAATGAGCAGAAATGGGTTTCCAAACACGATGTGAATGACAAAGGATTCAGTGATGCTTTGAAAAAGACGCCTCACGCGGATTGTTTTTCTCTGGGTGAAAACAAAGGCACAAAAGATGTAGAAGTCCAAGGCTGTGAAGTCCAAGAGGGAAGCTGCTTGGATAGACGAAACGTGGCTTAAAGGGGAACTGCAACCATTTTTTATATTTCAGGATTCGAAAGAATCAGCACTGATGAGTGCGTTTCGGACTCTCATAAAAGCAACATGTACACAGTCGCTTCAGAACAAGGCAACAAAACTTCTGGTGATATGTTGCGGCCTTATCACCCTGTACACAAGAAGGCTTGTGAATACATCTCTTTTAATCCAATAGAAATATCACTCTCGACTTTGAGACAGTTTTGCCGACAAATATGACTTAATTGTTAACTCTGCATGTGGATCATGTTGGAACGTTTTCGCAGTGAAACGTCTGCTGCACAACCTGTACTTATTAGCTCAAACAGTACATTGCATGACATTAGTCATTATGGAGACTAGTGAGCAGGAAGGGCCACATCAGGTCGCAATTCGTAGGAACTGCGACCTGATGTGTCGATTCACGATTTTCACGATTTTGTGCTTAATTCCAAATGTGTGATTTTTTTTTTCTGTAACGTCAATTCTATTTATTTTGTTACCGAGCTTTAATAACCAGTCTGAGAAACGGGGCCTGCAGTTCCTCTTTCATGTGTGTGCCATGCCCCTCCTGAGTACTGACCCAGGGGACCTGTGTGTTAGAAGAGTGCGAGGCCACGAGGTTACAGCTGTCCCTTGATGTGGTACTGTGTAGCGCAGTGCTACAAAACGACCTGTCAGCGGTGAAACTTACACAGCTCGTGAAACTTTAAACACTGACTAAAAACGGAACCCAGAAAATAAAAATGTAAGGTTACAGAAGGTCACACTTTGAGCCTGCTCTTACTGTGTATTCTTTTACAAGCTATAATTTAAAAGCTTGTTTTTCAAACCGTGAACTGAAGTATCTTAAGAGGTACGAAAGACTTCCGTATCTCCTGAAATCGGCACAAGTGCTAAGTAAAGGCTCTCTGTATCAGCGTGTAAATTCTGCCCTGTGTGAGCTGCGTTAGCACCCTGTGAAATTGAGAGTGAATGTAAAGGTTTTCAGCTAACGCCTTTCAGGCACTTAAAGGTCTAGATTCGGGTTATTTTTTAAAGGATTTGCATGTGTCATCTGAGGCCAGCTGATCTGAGCCTTCGTAAAGACCAGGCTCCACACAATGTGTGACAGAACCTCCTCATGTGGAAGAACGTGTTGCCCAGATCCGTCAGAGTAGTCACCTTATGACTAAAAACCTTTTTAGGACTAAAAAATACGTTTTTTCTCTCGAAAGGTCTTAAATATTTTTTTTAGAATTAGCTTTTAATAGTTTTACCAGCTATTAATTAGTTTTTCCATTGATTTCATGATATCCTTTTGTTGTGCTTCCCCACCCCAGTTTTCTTTTTATAAGTGGGGTGTTTTATATCTGTGCCTTAAGATGCTTGAAAAGTGCTTAGAAATCAAATTGACTTGTTATTATTTTGCAAAGGGCCAGCTAAATTTCTTTAAACTCCCACCCATGTTCAATATTCCACTTACTAATTGTAAGTTGCTGATGAGCCACCTTTACTGTAGAACCCTAGATGCATTAACAGTTCTTTTTGCGGGCAGGATCAGAAGCTTGTCTACTTTACAGTGAGTTGGCTTGTTGGAAGAATTATTTTGCAGTGTACTGCAAGAAGCAGAATGGATTTCTGCTTTCACGCTGCTGTGCTTGAGAATACGAAGTAGTTTTACAGTATGTACTATAATCGTGTGACACTCCAAGCATCTGTGCTGACTGCACATGTAAAGGCCTAGAGGTGACACAGTGTTGATCTGGCTACAGAGGCATTTTTAACGCTAATCCAAATCAAATGTGTAAATACCCCTTGGAATACACGTCTCTGAAACGTGCAGAGAGGCTATCATCTTCTTCTCAGGTGTGAAGGGATATTGTGCAGGACAGAGGACTTGATGTAGCCTTTACCGATAATACCGCAAGCTTATAGGTATAGGGACCACCACAAAGTCTGCAGTGGCAGTGTTTCTCCAGGCTGTTTCTTTTAATTGGTTAAAAGATACGGGAGTTCCTCTTGAATGTACTGTAATAATCTTCTTTTCTTTTGCAAAGTAACAGGTAACGTTTATTCCATGCTGAAAGAAAAAACAAACAAAATTTCGGCTGTGTAGTCTTTTTCAGGTGTGAGGGAGAGAGAGGGAAATTGGCAGATAAAAAAAAGCATAAGAGGAATAAACAGTAGTGAGGAAGGGGCAGGGAGCAGGGGGAAATGGACATGAAGCAGGTGAGAATGAGTGTCTAGACTTGGGAGGAACAGGAGGAGCGTTGTGGAAAGCCGAAATCTGCCAATGAATCAAGAGGATTTAGAAGGGGAAGAGTCTGTCGTTGACAGGAGGGGGAAGGTGTGGTCCGAGTTTCGGGATAATTTTGATTTTGGATGTCTTTCTGCAGTAGGACTTCTGTTTGCCCCCAATGAGGATACAGAGAGAGAGATCAGAAAGATTGTGGCTGTTAGAGGTGGAATGGGGAGCTACTGTATCTGTCTGGAGAGATCTTTGATCCTCACACAGTTGTGACGTGTTCACTGAAATGGTCTGCCAGTCTTCTTCCGTCTCACCCATATAAATGGCTGGGCATTTTTCTGCAAAGAGATGCAGTAAATGCAATCGCAGAAAATGTGTCTTCTGGGTGATGTATTTCTGGTTGCATGATGTATGGCCTAGATGACGTCTTGTATGTTGTACTGTTTGCAGTAGTATTACCACATCTTTCATTTTTACCAGCACGAGAGAAGTACAACTTCCTCCACATGAGTTTGGAATCTTTTTCAAAAGAGGCCCGCTTGTGTGTAGCTACAATTATTTTATTTCCACATTCTCGGTTTCCATCGTTCTCTCTTAGAAACGGCTTCACTGGGGCTGTGGGTTTCTACCTTTGAAGGTCCATTAGCCAAATCAATGCTTGAGGCCTTAGTCTGCAGAAGAAACAATGAAAGCTGTGTAATCATAAAGCTCGCACAACTTCCTATATTTTAAAGCTTTCTTGTTCTCAACCAAAATAAAATCTACTTAGATACAGAAGGTGCTTTTTTATTTAATTGTACATCCCATTTCAAGTTCAAGACAGTCATTTCTTTTTCACATGGGAAATAAAAAACATCATTAGGCAACTCTATTCTTCCACAGCCATTTTGCTATTACTTGAACAGTGTCTGAATTATCTTACATTCTCCCAACAGATTATTATACATCTTCCTTTGCATAAAGAAGCTCACAATTATTGCGGTGACTAAACCCTTTCTGTATTGATCATCTCCATTTCTTAATTTTGTCATTCATAAGGCAGTTTTATCAAGTCAGCTGCACTTGTAAAAACCACTGTTCTTTAGAGGCAAAAAGCAGCCGGTTAAGCAGAATTAGGATTGAAACGGTAGCTTTTGGGGTTTCCAGGAAACCACATCGCTCTGGTGCTGAGCGATGCAAGATTTCTGAGGATTATATTTAGTGGTTTTTTTTTGTTTTAATTGCAGAACATATAGGGCTGAGTGAAAGATGAGCAGGGGAGTGCAGAGCTGTTGCAGTCCTGCTGACGGCTGGGGTAAAAGGTCTGCAAGCAGTTTGAGATGCCTCTGCTGCCCATGCAGTTCTTCAGTCCATGCAGATTGCTGTTAAAAAAAAAAACCCACTCATACGGCTTGCATTGTGTCGGATGCGAGAAGTGAATGTTTTCGGCACAGGCTTCTGACAACAGGTCAGCATAAACTCTGGGACATGCTCAGTGTTGACCCTCTGCAACAGTGTCTGAAACGTATTTCTCATTTTGCCTACCAGATATTACCCACCGAGTTCATTTTTTTTATCCTAATTAACCCATTCGATATCCTCTAGATGCTGATGAATACCTCAATAGTTTTAAAATGTATGTTAAAACGTCAAAATACAGTCTCTCCTCACCGACTCTTTGATCAGGTACGTGTGTATTACAAAGGGTTAGCCAATATTGTATCAATTAGATTTTGCTCCCAGAAGGCTGTACCTTCCTCTGCGTGTCATGAAGTCGCAAGCAAGCTTGATTTCATTTACCAGAAAGTAGCTCTCTTTGAAATGTTTGTAATTCCAAATGCCTGCAACAGGTGTGAGCCCATCACCCAGGGGTCTCTTACGTAGACATTTGGCAGTGTATTAAGGCGAGTTTGTTTGCCTTCATCCCAGGATCAATTTTGAGTAATTATGCTCTACAACGGGCTGGCACAACCACTCTAGCTGTGCGTTTCTAATTACCTGTTAGACAGCTGCCTTTACTCTCTTTCCCGAGGGTGAATCGTTGGGGATGATTTATGCGGGCTGCACATTACTTGTGTGATGCCGTCCAACAGACCTGTGTATTGGCCTTTCACTTAGAAATGATCTGAACCGGCAGTGATGTGCGTTCCTCCAGCTGTTAGTCGAAAGCTCTTTTAATGGCTCGCCTACCTTCCAGAGAGCGGGGTGGAGGGACTGTGGGAGAGGAAGAGAGGACAGCAGCTTGGGTAGGGATTTCCTGAGTCCCCAACAATTCCCCTCTTAAAATAGGGAAAAAAAAAAGACTGGTTGCACCTCCGGATAGGGCTTGTGGAGTAATGCATACACTGTATCTATTACACTTTCGGCCTGCACTGCAGTATCACAGCTGTGCCAGTTTTCCGTATGTTTTGTGTATGAATTTAGTTGTGGAGGAGCTCTTTCAAATCTGGCCCAGTCTGACAGCGGTTGAGCGCTCGAAAAGTAGATGTTTTGTTTTCTGGTCCTGATCTATACATGTTTTTTAGCAAGCGGAGAGGGCTGTAGTAGCAACTCCAATGGATAGTGGATAGGCTGAGGTGGGCCCCTTTGGGTCTTGCTGAATTTGGGGCCTTTGGAGATTTCATAAAGTTCACCATCACCCAGTGAGGCACGTTTATGGAGGAGTTCTGGTTTAAAACTCGGCTTGTCAGACAGCCAGCCCCCTAGCCACAGTGTGAGGAAGCTAGGACCCCCATGCAGAGTGAGGAGTTAACCAAGGAGTAGCTGTGAAGAGATGCAGAATGAATGTGAGCAAGAAAGGGAGGCTTGCTTTGGTATTTATTGCTTTTCAGAAAGATGAATCTGAGAAAGATGCCGAGATCGAGGTGAGGTCTTGGTTGCTGTCATCCCTCCCAGACTTCCATTTAAAACTCCGTTAATTCACAGGTGTGTTTTTGTTTCTTTTTGTACATACAGTAATTATGACTTTTCTTCACTGGTTCTGTTTCCTTAAGTGTCTGTTTCTATGCCCACCAACTATTTTATGTGCACACATATCGTATATCATTTACATGAAGTCCTTTCTTAAGAACAGTTTGTTCCGGAGGTACTGTAAGGGTCTAATGATTAGGTCTAACCTTTAAAGTATTTTTTGATTGATGCGAGTGGAACTACTTGCTATTCAGCTATTTAGTGTAGATGACAGAGGGAGATACATAAAACAAAGATGCTTAGTCAGCTGTGGTCAACTCTTTCTGTACTTTGATTATATCTTACTTTATATGGCTCCTAGCATGACAAGTAAGAATTCGCCTGTGGCAATTAACTTTGAAGCATTCAGTGGTGCTAGTATACAGCTTCTAGTAGTCTGACTGAGCTCACTCTGCTGGTGGCATGTTTCATGTACTGTAGGTTATCTGGCTTGGCATTCCTTCAGAGGATAACCTGTTCAAACACTACTGCAGTTCAATGGTTGTCATAGCAACAGAACCGGCCTGTGAAAAACAAGAACCCTCCAATTCGCGTGTCTCCCCAAACTCACAGACATGTCAATGTAATTGTCATGACGAGTATAGATGTTGATGGGTCATAGGGCTGGAATTTCGTCTGTTTACATTTTGTGAAAGTGTTGACAGGCTGCATCAACGGTGCTGACATCTGAAACTGGCGCTCAAAGACTGATGCTCGAGGAAAACATTTGAAAATAGTTTAGTGAAAACCCCAAAACCCAGTGGACACCTCTGTGTGTCCAGTGCAAGTTGGTGATCTTGTAAGTTCTCGTGATTTCAAGCCGTTAAGTACAGATGAACTTTTTTGTCCTATTCACACGTGTGTAGTGGTGGGCTGTTGTGATATAATTCTGTGGTTTTGTGTGAATATCCTTATCATCTTCCTCATTATCTACCTTTTTCAATCTGCTTGAAGCTGGGGAATACTCTCTAGATTATTCCTGCCACACTTCTGATGTCATCTTTGTGTTTCCTGTGTGGACATCTGTGTGTATACAGTAATCCAGTAGTGTAAAAAGTTTTGGAGCTCTATGTACAGGAAGAACTTTGTTAATTCTTCTTCAGTGGAAGCCCTAGATATCTGAATAATTTTGCATCCCTAAACAGATAACCCTGCTCTTCTGTAATATGCTACAGACATTGATGGTTAGATTCTCTGAACCTAAGTGTAGCAGGTACTGTATAAGAAAAGCTGTACAAAAGTTGCTTGTTGCCTGATACAGCATCTTTGGCAGGAGTAGCCAACCCCGGTACTGGAGAACCCTAATCTGGTTATTCTGGTCAGTCACCCTAAATCATCTGTTAGGACCGCTTCTCTAAGTAGTTGATCAATTAAGCAATTCATGTTTCAGTGAAGGGAATACTGGTCACTGAGAACAGAAGGTTATTCTGGTTATTGTTTCAAATGCTCTCTGAATTACTTTAATTTAACACGTCTCCTGTTTATTGGTTTTAGTTAAATTGTTCCTGACCACTTTACAGGCTACCTACAGTATAGGACCTGCTGGGCTGGGACTTTTCAGGACCGGGACTGGAGACTCTCTTTTATTCAGAGATTTAAAGTGTTTCTTCCAGCCCAGTTGAGTTATCATCTTAGCTCTATTTCTTTTTTCCCTTTACTTGTTTTTTTTCACCAGAGCGCTGATGCAAGTTTTTATACAATGCATTTTAATATTGGTTGGCTCTTTACTGTATGCACGCCTACACCATCAAGAGCTCTTTTCTTCACACCTTGTCTGAAGTCCGAAGTTTATGCGAGGTGATATATTCACAATCTTGCTTAGTTGATATTCCTTATGATTCGAGTAACACGAAAGTACTTTCATAACAGTACAACTACAGAGGAACTACAGAACCCATGAGCACCCTGGCCTGCTTGTATTTCACCATGGAAACCACATTCAGAGGTACACTTGCAGTTCTGGGTTCAGCTTGCAGTAGTTAAGCATTTCCGAGGTGAAACCGGGCACATCATGCTCGGCGGACGCCAGTCGTTGAATTGAAATAGTACGCATTTTTTAACGAGCAGGGCAGGTGTCTGAGTGTTTGATGGCCGCTGAGTGCTTTTGACTGTGGCATCCGTAATTGTCAGTCTTTAAATCTCTCTTGCTCTTGTTCGTCTCTCTAAGTGCTGTCATGGCTTCTTTTCTAATGTACCTCATCGGGTACAGTTATTTTGGAGCGATTTATGTGTTTCCAATGGACTCTGAATGTGACATACGAGAGCAAAGAAATGACAGTTTCTGGGGCTTGTCAAGTGCTAAAATGATGGGAAAATGGAGACTGGCCTGCTGTCAGGATTTTCTTGGCCTCCCAGCAATAAGACACCACTCTAGCTCTATACTGTACATTAACTCATTGAGTCTTTGTGTCTGGTGCTGCAATAGCACCTAAAGCAAAATATAAGTAATATCTAGTCATTTAGCTGACACTTTTATCGAAAGTGAGTTACGCAGAGTGAACTACAGTGTTCATCCTCAACTTCTGCTTTAGAGGTTTTCTCAGCAGGCTCTTCATTGATCTGAAAGATGGCGCTCAAAGGGGTCTAGTGGCTTCCTCAAAGTCGAGGGCATTTTAGTCAAGTGGTAGATGGGGGTTTGAACCAGAAACCTCCTGGTATGAAGCCCTTTTTTCTTTACAACTAGCCCTGTGAGACACATGTGGTAATGTACGTAATGTACCTGCAGTCTTGCTTGCCTGATGTTTTTCTTTGAGGGGAGTATACAGAGCTCAGGACTGCCCACAAAGCAAGTAACAAGAGGCAATCAAAATTGTCAGAGTTTAATAATAACTAAGCTTACATTTGAGTTTTTGTGTAGTTTAAAATATTCATTTATCATAATCTTTTAAAAGGTTAAACATATACCTTTAAGTTATGTTTTTTGGAGCTCAAAGCTCATAAATAGGATTCATGATCCTCTGAAAGATATACTATTGGTTTGCAATGGTGTGCTTTTCACCGTGTTTAACAATGCCCTGTTTAGCTTTAGGACTTTAGGTACTGTACAAGGAAAAATCCCCTATATTTGTTTTCATCTTATCAAATGTATGCTGTGCTCGAGTATCAATCATATGAAACTATTTCTGTCAAGAGCATTAGGAGATGGCTTTTAGAAGTTGATTTTGGTTTTGTGAAGGATAGCTACATGAACTTGAATTATTTCATTTTTTCAAGTTTGTTTTGGAGTAATCCTTATGCAAGCAGAAGCAGTTTAATTCCTTGGAAGTCTCACTCAGTTTATGTCCTGTTCTCTTCACACAAATTGCATTGCCGTTCAAAAACAGAACAAGTTCAGGCTTTGGTGGTGACTGCATGTTGACCCCCAGCTAAACCTTTAATTATAGAAACAGTCACCTTGTGTAGTACACAAAACAAAATCAGATCAGTGAAATCAGGTGTGCCACAGCTTACTGTGTAGGCTTGTGTCAGACTAGCACAAAAAAAGCAAACCAGTTCTTACTTGGACCGCATTGTGATCTTCAGTGTTTTTAACTAAATACCTCAGGGAATTTACCATTTTAAAAAGGTAAATCCATGTACAGAAGCAGTTCTGGCTCACTATTCTGTCATGTACAATATAGATTTACATATAAACCTACAGTATACATTCTGTATAAAGTACTGATTCAAGGAATGAATGTAAAACATCTTTTTCGCTCATTTAGTTTTATTTCTCCCTATTTGTGGCGCACAAATACTTTTTAGGAATGCAGTGCATTGTCTGTATTTGATTCCACTGTAAATCCATCCATTTTCTAACCACTTCATCCAATTCAGGGTTGAGGGGGAGCTGGAGTCTGTCTTGGCCAGCAATGGAGGCAGGGCTGGACTCATCCTGGACCGCACGCCAGTCCATCACAGGACACACACTCACACCAGGGCCAGGAGGAAACCCACACGAACCTGGGGAGAGCATATAGACTCCACAGGTTCCAGAACTGAATCCAGGGCCACAGTACTGTGAGGCAGCCATGCTGACCTAACCACGGTACCACTGTGCTGCCCCCTGTATATCCTCTTCTCAAAAGAAAGAAATTGTGCTTGGACGTTTTCTAGAATATCATAGGTGTACAGTACAGTTTTTAAGCACCTCCACTTGGAAATTGCACTACTTTCTTTGAATGGCTTCAAAAATGGTTTTTATTGTTTTTTTCTCTCTATATCATACATTACTGGTTCTTTTTATGTACTGTATAAACTCTATATTCACGTGTCACATATGATTTACTGGATATCCAAGCATACATTTACTTGGCATTTGCTTTAAAGGTGTGCACAATTATTCTGTAATCTGCATGTGTGCTTTCACATTCAGTTTCATCCACAGTGTTCTGTAACATGATCAAGCTTAGTCTGGAAAAACAATATTTTTTCCCTTGACATATTGAAACTTGTTATCAGTGAATGTTACCCTGGCCAAATACAGTTGAGCACATGCTTTACAAATACAACCTCAGGCTTTTTTCCATGACTCTTTAATATGTATATTTTAAAAAAAAAATATTTGC
This sequence comes from Atractosteus spatula, assembly GCF_055471065.1. NCBI lineage: Eukaryota > Metazoa > Chordata > Actinopteri > Semionotiformes > Lepisosteidae > Atractosteus > Atractosteus spatula. The sequence goes on from NC_142717.1 coordinate 4,376,731, forward strand.
ATCTTGCTCCATTGGGAAAACACATTTGGCGTTTCTCATTTTGCCAGCAGCAGTGCAGTAACACAGTAGTTCTTCACCTTCTCTGCTGTGAGATTGGGATTGCTTTTCCCCAGCCAGCACGACTTGTGTGGGTGCAGAAACAGAGTGATATTTACACTGTAAACCAAATTCTGCCAGAGCAGCGATGAGGAAGCTATACATGTACAATCTCGGTTTTTAATTCTTCTGAGGACAAACATTAATCATACTGCCCTTAGGCTATTTATCGGTGGTGTCAGGGCCATAATTTAAAGTTAAAAGACCTGGACTTTTTAACAGTTTTAAAAAGTTAGTTTCAGCTTTTATTTTTTTCATTTTTTTATGTCTTTATAACATGTGCTGTCAAATCCAGTTTCATTTCATATTTAACTGGAGCATTCACAGTGTACCTCCCTGCCAGCTTGTCTGATTAAGATTCCTCAAGTAAATACTGTTCAATGGTCTATGAGCACAGCGGTTCTCTTCATCAACATAGAGATGTTTGTGATGAAGAGACCCTGACCAGAGTTTTTCATGGTGAATCCATCACTGTAATTTTGAATTTATATCACAAATTCACTGGGTGTTTGCTAGTTTCCTACCATTTCACTTTGACTTGATACAGTAATATATCATAATAAGTATTCTCTAAGGAATTTTTACCATAGTGCATGACCGTTTTCTTCAAGGCCGGTTTTTTAAAGCGTGGTGGAGGCTGTAATGAACCGTAGGAAAAGCATGAGCAGAGTAGAGAAAAATTTGATGGTTTGCTCGCAAAAGTACAGTAGCACAGAAATAGTGCTGTACGAGTTGCATAAGGGCTTGGTCGTGAGAATGCTGAGCTGTCCATGTCCCTAGGTGATCTACTGACTGAGGGGGTGTGACAGTGCGACATGTCTTTCGCACAAGGAGCTGAACAAACCAGTCTCCCAGCAGCTGACCCGAATATCAACCTCTTGGGCTCAGCAGCAGCAGGAGCAGCAGCAGCAGCAGCAGCAGCCTGAGTCTGGATTGGAACTGGAATGAGCAGAAACCACCAGAGATGACCAGGGTCTATCTATATGAAAACATAAATAATCATGCACATAAATATCCCTCTCCTGGATGCTTCTGGCTTGAGTTGGCGTGGCCTTAGAAAGACGGGCACAGTCACCTCTGGAACAGTTGTTAAGCTCCAAGGTGGTGATCAATACCAGTGCTTCCTTCTTCCTGCTGCGGGACTCAGGCTCAATATCCATTGATTCCGAATCATTTGGTGAGATAAGTGTTTCCATGCTGGACTTTTCCATTACTTGCTCATCATTGTTTCCCACAAATTGGACACAAAGGAAGCATAAGGATCCCAGGGTCTGCTTAGGTTGTTATAAGAGGTCTCAGTGGCCCGTGACATTAAATAATGTTTACAATCATATTTCATCTCAAAATTTCAATTGAGAACAGTGTAGCAAAATTTTTAATCAAGGAACAGTGCTTAAGGTATAAATATCCAAATATTGTGCTGATCTAATTAATATAAATTGTATTTAATGCATCAACACAGAAGTATGACATGCATTATCCTATGAGACCTAATCGATGTGCATTTTTATATGAAAAACTTTAGCTCTTTATTTCCATTATACACTTTTAAGTTATTCTGTTGCAGCATCATTCTTAATTTTGATAGATCCTGGGCATCTCTGTCTCTGCAGCATGCTTTACTAATCTTGAGCCATGCACTGATAATTCTCTCTGTTTAAACCTTTTCCTACTGTCAGTGTGAAATGCAGTTTTAAGACGTTTCCTGCTGTGCCATTGTACTCTACTCACTGAATTTTAATCAGAGATGACACGAGTGGAGAAACCCATGATGAAAAGTACCTAGAAAAGAAGAAAACACACAATACAGCCACAACAGAACACAACACGCCGTTGTCTGAGGAGCCTTCTTCAGGTATGACACAGCACACTACCTTCATCTTTCCTTATTTCTGCCCATCTCTCTGGATTACAGTGCAGTAGATATTGGTTTACTTGTATGCTTGGATCCTACAGAAATCAGTCTCAACAAAGCACCGATTTTATTTACGTTGCTTGGAGTAGACAATCTAGCAAAGAAAACGATCCGATGTCTCATTCATTCAGGCGGTGACTTTATTTACCCTGCCTCTTTGAGGTCTGCTTTTGACGTGTATCCTCACACATTGATTTACCTCCATGGGCCTTTGACAGCGCTCTTGTCAGTGAGTCGCGCCATCGCCCCCTTCTGCCTTTAACCTCCATCTCGCCTGTCGCTAGGCTGCACTTGGTCCTGCTCCTTGCAGTCGCTCAATGGAGTAGGCGTGTGCTCATATAGCCCCCCAGTGTGTGTGCTCTGCTGAGGCTGATGATGAGTCACTGCTCGATATGGCAGACAGATTAATTACATTGCCTGGGCTTGCTCTGGAACAGGGTGGCTGTAGCAGAAGGTGTGTTTAATTAAGTGACTGAGCAGGGGAAATCCTGCTCTGCTCTGCGCGGTATGCTCGGGTGGAGGTGCAATGAAGGTCAGTCTATCACTGTAATATGAGCGGTTCACGTGTTATTTCCCCATAAAACTGCCCTCTTAAGCAGCGAACCTCCACACTAAGAGTAATTCAGACTGTACGTGTCTGTGGAAGCATCAGGGCCTGTGTTGCGCTCGACAGACGGAGAGCCCCACTGGTGCATTTCACAAGTTTTGACTTGTGGGACTGGGGTTTTGTGCTATATAAGGAAGGTGTAATCTTTTACAACGGTGCCCTGGGCTAGCATCGTTGGCACACTTGTTAAAATATAGTCCAAATAAAGAATAACACTGTGGCTGATGTTAATGACTCAAAATATCTTTGAGGCTGAGTTCTTGTACTTCGCCTTAGAGTGTGTATTGTGCAGATCAACTGCGGACTAGCTGGGGCTAGTCCTGTGGTTAAGGTATAGGGTTACTGGGAGGTGCCCACTTTAAGCTCTCTCTGCTCCATTCTGTATGCTTCCCTGAATCCTTTGGTGCTCTTTTCAACTTTTCCTGGTAAAGAAGTCTTCTAATAACAATTACACTTATGTATGACTTTTCTGGACACTCCACTTGAAGCGCTTTAAACCCATTACTCCATACAGGTAATGAGGTCTCCCATCCGCCACCAGTGTGTGGCCCCCTCCTGGATGATGACAGCAGCCGCAGTGCACACAGAACGCTCACCACACACCAGCTCTCAGTGGGGAGGAGAGCAGAGTGATGAAGCCAGTTCAGAGATGATGATTATTAAGAGGCAATGATTGGTAAAGGCCAATGGGGAATTTGGCCCCGTCACTGGGGTAACACCCCAGCTGTTTTTGAGAAACACCCTGGGATTTTTAATGACCACAGAGAGTTTAATGACCACAGAGTGTTTTTATGTCTCATCCGAAGGACGGTGCCGTTTTACGGTATAGTGTCCGCGTCACTATACTGGGGCATTAGGACCCACACAGACTGCAGGGTGAGCGTCCCCTACTGGCCCCACTAACACCACTTCCAGCAGCAGCCTTAGCTTTCCCAGGAGGTCTCCCATCCAGGTACTGAACAGGCTCACACCTTCTTAGTTTCAGTGGTCACCAGTTGTGATTTTCAGGTAGATATAACTTTTGGCTGAAATGATTGGTTGTGAGTATACTGTAGGTATACTCAGTGCCTCGCCAGTGTAGCCCAGTGTGCCTTACTCTTATTCAAGTCGAAGTGTGCCCCACTGGTATCACATTACAGCGGTGTTCGTTTTCTAGCATATGAGAAAGAGGTTTGACCTTCAAATCCGTATTTAAACATTATCCTACTGTATCATTTTAATTTAATTTAATCAAACTGTTTCTCCAAACAATATCAGTATCAATTTCATATCAATTTCTGTCTCAACGGTGTTGGCTCAGACTTGAGGTGACTCAAGCTCTCCTTTTCCTCATTAAATAATTAACATCATAAAAACTTGTGTTGTTTTAAATTGCCACAGCTGCCCTCTGTCACAAGCTTCAGTACCGTAAACGTGCATTATAGGATGTGTGAAACGTGTCAGAGGCTTCTGCTAATGCTCTGCTTTGCATCGCGGCATGTCTTTGAGTTGTTAAGTCCTGTGACTACAGATAAATGGCAAGAGTAAGAGTTACAAGACACTGTAGAAACCCATAATGACACTGTATTACTACTGAAGTCTTGTATAAAAGCAGTCATTTGAAGCCATTTAGCGTTTACACTGATAAAGGCAATAACTGAAAACAATTACAGCGAGCTTAGTACATGGAGCCTGCTGGGTAGTGAATAACTGAGACAAAAACAGAGCGAGATTTTTTTTTGCAACTCGCCCTCTTATTCGAACCCCAGACCTCACGTTTTTATCGTTTGTGGTTTCACTTTTTTTCTGTGTGTGCTTTCCCTCTGCTTCATGATATAAAAAGCATTGTATGACTAATCGAGATGATAAAAATAGGCATAATTGCTTTGTTCTGTCTGTGATGATGTTAACATGACACTGAAAGCATCGTCTCGCTTTAGAGAACAGTACAATGATCGGTTTGAATATTTAAAAGTTTCCTTTCAAATGCCAGTGCCGCAGGATAGAGTTACGATTTGAATATTAATAAAAACATCTGAGGAAAACTAGCCAAAAAAGAAGACGGTTTACCATAATAACCATATTGAAAGGTTCAGAAAGTTTTTCAGTCTTTCTGATAATACATGCGCTTGCTTTGTTAATGCCTATTTAGATTAGGCAGTGTCCTCCAGCTCTTGTTTTTCCTGATTTCTGTAATTTAATTTTTTGGTTCATTGGATAAGTATCATTCATCTTGCTCTCAAAAATATCATACATCTTCCTCTCATTAGATAAATATCATATAACCTACTCTCAGACTCCGTGAGGTTAAACCCGCTGTTTCAAAGCTGTTTTTCTGGAACTAGGAATTCCATGTTTTTGTTTTGTAAGGATGGCTTTGTTTTTGCATTGGACATTTGTCTTTACAGTGTGATGCTCACACCTGCAGTTTATCTCTGTGTAATATTTTCTGTGTTAGAACAACTTACGGTGACAATATTTGGAGGTGCACAGCACATATTGCCAAACTGAAAACCACAATATTTTAATGATATTGTCAGAAGGATGTGTGTGGACATTGCTTTCCTAACTGACTGACACATTGCCATTGGCATATGGGCAGAATATGTCTGAAATGGATGAGCAAAGTATCTTATTGCCCAGCCAGCAATGAGGTCTGAGACCTAAGTGGCCCTTGAGTTCATTTTGGGTTTCAGAGATTTGCCCAGTTTATGTTATCATTTCCAAAACAATTTATTTTCAATGGAGCAAACATTTTTTGTGTTCTGCCTCTAAAGATTAGAAGTATACAGGTGCATCCTCTGTTTGCCTTTTTCATTTAGATTTTGTTCCTATAATAGAATCCTCTTTAAGACTATATGTATATATTTTCTAAAATACATTAAAAATATGAAACATGATGTGGTGTTGTGGGTGTATTTTTAGTAGCATATTCGATAGTGACTCTGCCTTATTCTGGGGGCTGAGTTCAGATCTTTACAGTGCCAGACCAAAGGGCCTAACTGCCTTCTTGCTTGTTGTGCTGTTAAATGCAGTAGAAGCAGAGGGAATGGTTGGCAAGTTGCTTGAGGTTCTGGGAAATTCATTCAAACAGGTTGACAACCTGCTAAGAGTGATGTTTTAAGGTTGGTAGCGTCTGCCTTGTAATCTAATTCACACAGCGCATAGATCACTGTGAACAACTTTAATCAAATGAAACCATTAGCTTACAAGAAGCATTTTGTAAATGCTTGAAACAAATCAAGTCTAAGCACAACACAAGGCTATAAAATAAAGCAAAACAATTCAGTTGTTGCCGTGTACAAATTTAGAGCTGCTGTGCATCTATTAAGTGGGAGCAGAAGAGACTTTCTATGGCACATTTCTTATGGTAGGTTTCCTGAACTCTTATAAACCCAGTCAATCATTCAGTTAGCTCTTTCATCACAAACAAGAAAGCCTTATTACATCTCCCACGACCCTTTTCATTCCAGACAAACATGAAACTGAATTTGTAGGTGGAGAAAAAGAAGTCCCCTCACAGACTTCTCTGTTGAATTTTAAAAAGATCTTTTCAGTATGTCAGAGTAGGACATTACTTTTAAGCCCATGTATGTGGTCACTCCTTTTGTAATAATCCCAAAGCAGCATTATCTATTTTGTAATGTGGTGACAAAAAAATGTATGTAGCATTCCAAATGGGGTCTTACTAGTACTTTGTACAAAATTAATGTTCATCGCATTATATCCTAACATTCTGTTTGCTTTTCATATTGTTTCCCCTTATTGTCTAGAGAATGAATAAGATGCTTCATGTGACACTCTGTCCTGTTTTACATTATATATTATCTACCATGTGTTTTCGTTTTGTGTTTCCTTGGTATCTTGGTATCATCTGCAAAATTTGCTAGTGTATTAACTGTTCCAGATTATAGATCTTTGACACTTATTAAGAAGAGCAGTGGTCCTTATACTGGTCCCTGTGGTACTCTGTTAATTCTGTCATACTGTCATGAGCTCTTACTCCTTAGCTGTTTTCTGTCCAATATGTGCCTTAGAAATCACTGAAACATCTTCAAGTTCATCAACTGGATTGGCATTTGAATTAAGATAATTTAACTTGGCTGTATACTGTATATGTGCAAAAGCACATTAGAGACTAGGTCCTATTCAGGTGTATATTATATGATCAATAACCTATAACTAACTATAGTTATAACTATAACTATATATAAATATATTCTATTTTAATAAATATAACCTATATAGTTCAGATAAACTATTAACTATTAACTATAACCTAGAAATAACTAACAACTTTTAAGTTGACAATACAATATCTTTGACATCTCTTGTTGAAATGTTGTAGCTATTTAAAGAGCTGTGTTTTGAAAGTATGATGTAATAAGTGTTAAATGTACAACACTTGCGGCAGGAAGTAGAGAGGTCTTTGTTTTCAGAGGCCAGCAGCCAGCAGAAATGTTTGAGCTGGTCTTGAGACACCCTTTCAGAGTGAGAGATAACTGTTTTTTATCAGATACAGTGTTGGCAGCATTGTAATTCCCTGCCACCACCTCATTTCACTTCTACCACTGCTATGCACCCCTTAAGAATGCCTTGGTTTGTTAACAGCTGAAACACTTGGGATATGTGTATAACGTGTACATCTGAGTCTTCTGCATAGCTGCACAGTTCTACACTGTCTAGGTTCCAAGGAGTTGATATCGCTCCTGTAACGTGCTCAGTGGCACTGAGTTTGCCGAAAGAAATATGGCATGTTCAAATGAGGACTGTGAGGCCATAATAAGTAGCAATGTTTAGCAATGTCTTACCATCTTATGTCATCTGTGTAGACTGTGCTGAATTTGCTAAGGAGAGTGTGACTTTCAAACTGTAGGACACTGTAAGAAATGTGCTTTTTTATCTTTCTGTAATCTGTTTTGTTCTGTCCAAAAATATTTCAGCATTTTTGTACAAGTAAAAGAAGTCTGATTTCAGACCCATAGTGCACTAACAACATATATAATAAAAAAATCTGATACAAACAGAAGGAAAAGTGCTGTATGCTTTGTGTAACAGTGCCAGCTAAGTCATTGTGCTGTAGAGATAGACTTAGTCATGTTATTTCCTGAATTAGGTTGCAGTACCATGAAACTGCCTGTGCTTTTTTACACTGGAGCTCATGTGAGAATATAACTTGAACACTAATATTAGAAGTGCCAGCGAGCGAGGAGACACTTCTTGTAGTGTGTGCCTGAGTGCTCCTGGGATACTACCAGTGATTTTTAATTGCAGTGTCCATATCTGAAATGGGATGTTTGCAAAGAGGTCTGTATCACCTTATATATTGAGTGGACTGCGTGATCTAAGTTGATTTGTTTTCTTGCTAATCAATGCGGCGTTAAAATGGCTCAAAGGGTTTTAACGGCTCTCAGGAATCATTCAGATTCACCTTTGCGAATCAATAAATGATGCAGAAGGGAGAAAATCCTTTACCACAGTTCAGTCAGCCATCTGCAAAGGCTTGCTTAGCTTTGGTGCTGCTTATTCTTTCATCGCTTTACGCAAACTTGAGTATTGAGTTAACACTGTGGTTAGGTGTCAGCAAAGTTCAAAAGGTAAAGCGTTTGTTTTATTGAAGTTATATATATCTACACAGGAGCTTTGCTTTTATTCTCAGTCGAACTGACAGCAGTGTCTGAGAAGCAGAAACCACCCACAGTGCTGTGCCCCAGGTATTCTTAAGCTGAAGGACTGAAATGCATCTTAGTAAATCAAAAAAAGATATTTGGCTGTATCTTGAGAAATTGAAAATGATGGACATGAAATTCATCACATTGAACACAAATAGAAAACTGGCACCGGAGCTGGTAAAGCATATGTTTGTCTGAACAGTGAATGAAAGTGAACTACAAAATACATATTTGAACTAACTCAAGAAATTAATAACAGGCTTTTGCTTTGTGTGTTTCTAGACTTAAAACAATTATCACACCCCGTGAGAGCAGCAAGAGAAAGTCACTGTGATCAGGTTGTAAAAAGAATGGTTTTAAGAAAATAATGAAACATAAAAATTGTTCTAAACCTCACTGTGCTTAATACCTGCCGCTTTACAGAGACGTTTATTACTACAAATTAGACAGACGTTGTGGTGTACTTGGAGCACGTCCAAAGCCTCCATTCGCAATGCGAGCCTGAAGGAAAAAGCAAAGCTGTAATAACATCTTAAAACGAAGAAAACAATATTTGTGTTCTTGTGGTATTTTCATCAATGATTAATTCCAGATTTGAAATATTCTTTGTTTTGTTTTTTTTTAAATTGTGAATGTCTCTGCTGTGCGTTTTTTTTTATCCCTGTAATATTGTAATGCTTTGTTAATTAACAATGTGAAGTGGCTGCTTCACTGAGCAGCATCCAGCTCCATGCCCTCAGAGCACTCAGGAAAATCAGGCTGCTGATGTCATCCGGATGCTGTAGGCCACACTTAGTTACCCCTGACTGACCGCTGTCCTTGCCCTTCCGGACTGACCCCGCTACGCAATTAACATTTTTGAAGATTTAAAAGAAAATATTCTCACCGGTTTTGTGCTTTCTTCCCACTAATGTCTGCCTGTTGACCATGTGTTTGAAATTTCCTCCCCAGTAATGACTAACACATGCAAACAGCCTGCACTGCATGTCATGAGAACAGTCACGTTGCACAGAAGTTACGCTGAGAAATTACACTCTTACAATATGCAGGTTCCTGTTGTGTTGTTTTTGACATTAATATTCTGTGTTGGCATATCAGCAAGAATGTCATGATTAGGGTGGCCTCAGTCTTAGGATGATTTTAGTAGTTTCTTCTTTTTTGTGTGTGAATCAATCTTAATTAATTTTATTTTTTTCCCAAAACAGATGAAGTATAATAAAATACATTTCAGCATCTCCCCCAACATCATGTGTTTCCTACCAAATGAGTCCTAATTTAAAGTCAGACGTGATAGACGTATTGTGCAAAAAGGATTTGATCCTGTCTGGAATACTCCCCACTGTTCTGTCTCCAGCACCCTCAATCTGATCTATAGAGGGCTGCATATAGTGGTCAAGGCCAGCGTCCATTGATTCCAGGGGATTGAACCAGTGCAAACATCATTTTAGCTGTTGCCTAAACCAGATCGGTTTTTGCAGCTGTAGGAAACCAAGATCTGAGTTCTAATTTAACAAAAATGCTAGGGAAGAGCAGAAAAATAACTTTATTTGGAACAGTGGACAATGAAGAAGAAACCTTTTTCCACAAAATATAGATACATCTGGACCCTGTTTATAAAGATATAACCAAGGACAGAACAAGCACAGGGGACTAAGGACAACCATTGTATGATAGCATCTACAGTCAAGCACATTCAGTAACGAAAAAAAAATAATCATTTGATTAAGATTTTGCAAATTGCAACTGCTAAAGGTTTTTTACGAAGCTCCTACAGGAAAAAGAGGAGGCAGGTCCTGTGTTGGTTCATTTGACATCTGGCAGATTGTGCCTTTGTGTGGAAGATGAGCTGAGACAGTAGACCCACACAGCAGAATGGAGATGCAACTAAAAAAAAAGAGAAACCAGAGAGAAGATATTGAGACTGCAGACTGCAAGTTCTGAAGTTCCTCCATCCATTCATTTTCAATAACCATCATAGTTTACATATGACAGTATTTCTACTCAATGCCATGTTTTGATTTATTGTAATTATAGTTCAAAGAGGCAATCTACAGTACCTAAGGGGAACACTTATATTTACTATACAAATCTTGATGTGTACTGTATATGGTGGGACCAGATTTTCTTCGAGTGGTTGCCAAAATACAGGCATGCAAACCAAAAAGAGCTTGCAGATCACTGCAGTGGAAAAAAAAAGTAGTTTGGCAGAAGTGAACTCTCTGCAGATTGATAATTCAGTAAGCAGTCACTTCCTTTTCCATAGGAATTTGGAGATTTATGAGTATACCATCTAGCCTTGCATCTGAAAAATAACCTTTAGAATTTCAAGCAAGAAGGCATACATTTTTATTGTGGAAAATGTGCCCATACTTCTGGCTAGTTCTGGTAAATGAAATTTGACACTGTGTTTAAGCATTTAATTCTTTACTAGCAGTGCATATTTCTAATACAGAAATTCCAAAACGTGTGGTGTTGTGCATCTTCTTGAAAAGACAAGTTGGTTTCCAATTCTGCAGTTTTGCTGAGATGAACTACGAGTATGATACGACACAATTGTCTTTAAATACTGCATTTTAGCCCTAGCTGCTTTGTTTACAAATAGTTGTCAATCAAACCAGGTTGAATCAAGGAATTCCTTCAGCTTGGCTTGAAACTGTCCACAGTGTCTTGTTTTGTAATGTTCAGGTATCACAATGCCAACAGGATGCATGTACATGTTCATCGGTTCAAATCTGTATACTGTACATTGGCATAGCCATCTGTTAGAGATGTGGGTAGTATCTCTGAGCACTGTGTGTCACGAAAAATAGATTGGGAAGCAAATATTAAGTAATTTCTTGAATTAGATGTATGATTAGTTGGAAAAAAAAAGTAAATTCTTTGGAAGAGAGTTAAATATGTGCATCATCTAACCTATCTGGAACAGACATAATTTCTCATTGATGTAGATATAGACGCCAGTAAATCAGGTGTTAATATTATGTTCACTAGAATGATCCTTACTGTTACGTCCCAGTGTGTGTTCTGTGTGTGTTTTTTTCCTGTTATGTCCACACTGTTGACCCTTGATTGTTCTCCCTTCCCCATTGGCCCACCATTACACCACACTTTCAGTATGACGTCATCATCAATTAGCTCTCAGCCAATGAGAACACATCTTATTCAGTATATAACATGGAGGTTTTCAGCAAGGAGAGGCCTTTCGTTTGACTCCGGTCCCTTTTGGTTTTGGTTATCGCTTCGCTTCTGGTTATTGCTTCGGCTTCGTTTGTTGGCTTGTTTTGCTTTGTGTGTGTGTATTTTCGTATTGCTTCGGCTTTGTTGTTTTGTTGTTTTTTTTGTTAGTTTCTTTCTTTGTCTGTACTTTCGTTTGTTTGTGTGTTCATCCTTGTTTTGCCATTACCTTGCCCCAGTGTTACATGTTCAACTTGTGTGTTCTTTTGTACCCTGCTCCTGTTGATTACTCTTGTTTTCCCTTATTTGTATTCCTGGTTCACTTGTGTTTTTTTGTGAACTTTTATATATAAGGTTAGTTTAGGTTGTTGGGTACACTTTACACACTTAATTGATTTTGTATTACTACACTAGTTTAGTACGGGTGAGTGCCGTTTGTTTTGTATGGTTTTGGGTAATCAGTGCAGGTTAGCTAGGGTGTTGAAGACGCCGAAGACCGTGTGTTTCGGGTTTTCTTTTGTAGTCAGATTAGCTTTCCCTCACTGTCCTAGCCAGCTCCATTTTGTTTGTTATTTTCTTTCCTTTGGCACCACTCTAGTTCCTTACCCTTGTTATCACGCTTCCTAGTCCCTCACCAAAACCCCCCTGCTTCCAAAAGAATTATCCTAAATGTTACATCCCTTTTCCCCTAGACACTTGGGGTCGTAACACTTACCTTTTATGGAGTTAATGCTCCAAAACAGTTTTTGAGCAGATGCAGTTTGAGTGATGGGCCATGTTTCTCCAAACAGGTTTAGAACCTGCTGCAGGCATAAAAATAATCCTATCACCTGTACAGGTGCAGACCTGAAAAAATCTTAATTGCTGATAAAATCTGCTAAGTGTCAATTGAACCTTTAATTTCAAAAGATTTCCCTTTCCAAATGTGTCTGGAGATTCTTTTGTTAAATGAGTTTGTGTTCTGTATGTGTACAAAGCTACAGTAACTGTTCTTTGTCTGATGCTCCTTTAGTCAGCTGAGACTTTGAACAGATCACAAGAGCAGGAGACACATTGCTAACTACTAGAGGAGGCTGTATGGGATTTTTTTATTACTATTAGTGTTATGATCTGAGAGTTTTATCCAGATTCTTCTTTAAAGATCCCAAGGAAGGCATCTTTAACGAGTTTGTTCCAGACACCCACGACTCTTTCTGTAAGGGCTTGCCTCCTATTTATTTTTTGAGAGACCTCCGACACTGAGTATGTGAAATGGCTCATAGTGTCTGGTCCTCTGCCTAGTTATAAAATCCATGTTTAGCAAAAGTTGTGGAAACCCTTCATCTTGGATATTTTCGCATTTAATTTAAAGCAAACGATGTTGTGTTAAAATTGTACAGCACTGTGTTAAAATTTTTATTTAGAATGCTGTGTACAGTACAGGCAATAAATATTTAAAAGTGTAGACGTTAAAGCAAAGGACGTTACGTAAGAATTAATTCAACGATTCATGTGTTCACATTCTTTGATGTCAAAGAGCTTGATAACCCAGTGGACTTCAGTATCAACAGGGAAACATGAATCGGGGACACAGCTGGAAATTAAGGAGAAGTACATTTTAAACCAGGAACAGGAGAGTTGTGCCTCATACTACCCAGCCCAATACCGTCCTGACTTACAGTATTTGAAGAGAGTTGGATGAAGTCGTCAGATCTAATAATCTTATATCCTTATACTGTATTTAAAAACTACTTTTAAAAAAATTATCGAATAAAAATCTTATAGATGTGTGAGGTCAATCACACCAGATGTGAAGGATATTTTTACAATGCTTGCAGTATCTGAATACATCTTTCTTTTTAGCTGCATCTATACTGCCTATCAAATCTTTTCTATTGATATGTTTGTTGTTCTTTTGGAGGCTGGTTTCTTGCAAGTTATTGGACTAAATATCCTGACATGCACTGTGTGGCATCCCTGAAGACTTTTGTTAAAGCTTTGAAGAAAATTGGACAGATGCAAAAATGTTCCTTCTTATTAGTTGCCCATGGGGTCTAGAAATTCTCAGGCGATAAAAATATTTTTGAGTTTTAATTTGAGCAACCTTTTTCTCTTGAGTCTTCTTCCAAGGAAGTTCTCATTGGTACCAAGTAAGAGAGCTGTATTTACATTAAGGTAAAAAAATTCCCTGTAAAACATCTTTAAAGAATGATTTATTGTTTCAGACAAATCCACACACAGGCATTTATTGCTTTTGAAAACCAGCTTATACAGTCTTTGTATTTCTAACTTGACACTTTGACAGCTCTCCGTCTAGTTCTGAGTGCAAGAATGTGTTTATGAAAATGTGAATTTTTACTCCACTTCCTTACCTCGTGGCAATAAAATTAAATGATAATGTTTTTTTGTTTTTTTGTGGTCCAAGCTGCTGGAATTTTTGGCCTTAGAGATTAGCATTGTTTGTCTTGCTTTAGGACATATTATATATCTAGGATGTAATGCCAGAAATAATTATAAGGGATCTGGAAGTTCAGAACAGTAGACGTACAGGTATCTGTAGATGTGGTGATTAAATGCATCAGGTGCTCTCTCTCCATATTCTGTAAACACTGGTATATTAAGAGTTTATATACTGTGTGCGGGTGCTGTATTTGTATTTAAGCCCGTTCTCCTTGATATAACGTCCTTTATCCTATACAGACACCCCCAAATCCTTGGAAGAGAGTAGACAAGAGTCTGCTAGCTCATGTCATAGTTCTTGGATTGAGAAACCAAGCATTTCTGAAAAGAGTGTTCACAGCTCAACTGGATTTTGTACTTAAGTCAAGATTTTCCTCTTAACATTCGACTTTTCTCACAGCACAAATCAGCCTCGTCATTTGACAAAGTGCTCACGGTATCAGAGCATGTGAAAAGATATCAGGGCAGACCTGTTGGAATGTCCTCCACACTTTTCTCATAGTTAGAAATGCCTTTGTGTTTTTAATAATCACCTTACATGACCCTACTAACAGTGGAGTCTTGCAGTCTAAGATGTACAAATAGAGAAACCTTTGTTTGGTCTTCTGGCAGAGCTGGGGACTGATCGATTTAAGTTAGGACTACAAAGATGGCTAATGATGCCACAGGAGGATTCGGCAGAGAAAAAAGCATAGTATAAATGCGACATTGGGGTTTCTGTTGCCTGATGCACTAGAGTGCCAGAACAAAGCAAATACTCCGGTGCCAAAAAGACCCAGACTTTCTGTGTTTGTTTTTAGTTTTGAAAGCATTGATTTTGTTTCAGTTGCACATATGCCTGGGAACACAGGACTTTTAGAAAAGCCATTTCACACATTTTAACTTATGGCTGAGGAAGAAAAACATCTTTGCCATTAGCATCCCAAATCCCCCAAAATGCCCTACAGAGCAGGGTTTAAATTTGTGTTCTAAGAGAATGACTACATCAGGATGGTCACAAGTAAAAATTAAAAGATTGGTACTTTTAAGAATACATATAGTGTAGATAGGCATATCTTTACACAAAGAGTGGGAGGTGTCTAGAGTAAATTACCAAGAGGGGTTGTTCTAGTCAGCTTTCTGAGATGTCATGATCAGTTTCTGCATTTGAAAGCTACTGCTAACAAAAACAGGCAAGACAGGGTGATACCCACATCTTGCATGCAGTCCTTGCTTTAGAGCTTAAGTTATATATGTTAATGATCTGGAATATTTTTACAAATCTCTTCCTACAGGTTATTCAGGCACCCTTTTGAGAACTGATAAAACTATTATCTTTAGAAATCTTTTGCAGAGGCGTTTCAAATGGTAGTGTAGGTGAAGTGATCAAAATACTGCAAAATGGGTTAAATGTCACACCTAGAGAAATGAATTATCTACTGTAGAACTTTTCTTTTGCACTTCCACTATGAATTATTTTTAGACCTGCCTATGGCTAAAGTCACATGAGGTATACAATTTGATTCATTGGCTCAGAGCATGCATTTGTAATGTAAAGGGGAATTTGTCTCCATCTTTTAATTATTCTTATTATAAAACTGCATGTTATTTTAAGTAGGGAAACCTTAATGATTTCCTAGATGGGCAGAGCTCGACTTTCTCAATGTGGTGTGAGAATATGTCTTGTCTTTGAGGTGTCTTCCCATGCTGTGAGTGTAGAGGCTTATTTATAGACTGTTAGAGGAGGGGTTCCTTGTGACATGTTCACTGGAAGTAGCTAATGTCTGTTTCTCCTTCTGTCAACAGCTGCCAGCATGTCTTCAGCAAGATTTTCAGTGTTAGGGTTTTGTTCCTGTATCAGACCTCAGATACTCAGTAGTAATAAGTAGTAATATGCACAGCCCTGTGCATATTATCGCAGATAAATATCCAATTTAGATATAAGTGGACAATAAAATGGTATATGCTTTAATGTCAGATAAGGTGAATATACATTGCAACATAAGCACAAGATGTGTAGGAGCTCCTGTACTCAATAATGTACTTTTACTACAAGAAACAAAATAGAAGTAGACCTGTTCAATTTTTCTGATTAATTTCATCTGTCATTTTCAGTAAAAACCCATTGAGCAGGTTCTTATCGCCTGTTTGAGGCTGGTGGTTAGTTCCTTTTTTAAAGGTTATTACTGTGAACTGTTCTGCTGAAATATTTCAAAAGGAAGTGTTTTGGAAAAGGTTCTTTGGAGGCTGAGAGCAGAGTAATGCACAGCAAGGAACGTCTGAGCTGTACAGTACATATTCCAGTGCACAGCTGAACGTCAGTAGCTCCCTGGGCACACAGAGATTGGTTCACCTGTGGTCCTCATTGCAGTCAGCTTTGAGGTGTCTTTGCAGGTGGTGGTTAGCTGGTATGGCAGAGATGCCAGGGGAGAACTGTTTTCATGGCGTTTAATAAATAGAATAGCACTCAGCAGAAAGAAAACTGCTGCTTTAATGCCTGTCTCTGTTTCCTGAGACATTGGAATTTGCCCTTTAAGGCTGGAAAATGTTTGTCAAAGCACCACTGTTAGTAAAATAGCCAGGTGACGCTGAAGAAGGAGCATGCTTCAGGAAGGGAGGAAATGATCACTAATGAACTCCTATAATATGAAGATTTGTGCCAAATATCTTCTTGTCCCTGAGATGTTCCTAGTGACACCTTGAATTCGAGTGCACAAATCAATCTAAGGCAAAGGAGCAGAATGTATTTTGCTGGTGCAAAAACTGTGACAATGTGGTGAGACACTTTATCTTTTGGAGCCTTGTTTAATTGCCCCCTTTATCGGTGGTTTTCCTGTAATGGGACATCATGTGTAGGAAATTTGGGTGTTTGATGTTCTTTCTGATTTTGCTCCTAAAACTCCAATATTTTTTTTAAATGCTTGCCCCCATCTTCCTTCATAACCACATAGAAAGTTCTGGAAGCATATCCAGATCAGATCTGTAATGAACGTACGCTCAAGATACTAAGTCTGAATGATTTATGAGGGAGCACAGAGCTGTGGTAAAATAATTACTGCTTCATTTTTTTTTTGTGTTGTGGGCTGTCTCTCCAAGCTTTCTACCCAAGAGGAAAGTATGCTCCAAAATGTCAGAAAATAATTCAAATTAAAGGTGTGAATTTAGCAAGAAACAACCTAGGTGTGGAAAAGAAATCTGCAGTTAGTTTTTTTTTTAGTTATGGAAAATAAACAAGATTTAAAAATCCTGAGCGAATCCTGACACTGAATCGGAAAGCTTTGAGAGCTGTCCGGATGTAATATTAATGGTCAGTCAGGAAAAAGCCTTTCCCATTTTTTTATCACATTTTCTAGCTTCCTGGATTCTGAAACACAAAAAGCTAAAATAAAAATGTGAAAATTGGTTTCAAACACATACAGTACCAGTTAGAATGAATTAGCTAAATGCTCTCAGTCAAAATTAGTATTATCAAAGGGAGTAAAATCTGAAGAGATTCAGAACAGTCATTAGGAAACATATTGGCTTGACTTAATGTGTTTTTGCTTTTTTATGCAACACTTAAAACCGTATTTATTGTGGCTGATAATAGAAATATAATAAGAATTTGAGAAACAAATTAAGGTGATGAATTGTATCGAAAATATCTTGACACCCAGGGGTTCCTGGTCCAAACTCCAGCTTGCACAGTTTGTACCCCTAGGTGGACAAGTCAGGTGATGAACTTGTGCTGTGTCTTCTACGCTGGAGATGTGAAACAAACATTATAAGTGATTCTATGGCAGCAGTTTCTGATATATAACCTACCACCAAGTCTGCATAGGTTTAAATTGCTCAAATAAAAAGCCTTTCTAAACAAGTAAGCTTTCTGCAGTGCTTTATAGAGATGTTAGTGCTTCTTTACAGTATAGAGGTGTGTGAAATTGAACTCTGCCATCGCTAAGATTGCCTTGAAATATGGGCTTCGGTCTTTTACCATTGCTCTTTCCCGATGTAGCAGCTATCCAAGTAAATCAATTTGAAATACATTAGGTCTGCATCTGAAACGACTGGGAGCCTGCCCCTGTATGCTATGTATCACTTTTAATGTTCTAACAGCCAGCTTATCTAAATATCCCCACGCCCCCACTCACTGAATTGCTTTGTGCATCTGCTGGGTTTTTTCCCCCAAGAGAGACATATGGGCTGTTTGTTGGTTTACATAATACTGCAGATCTACAGCAGAAGCGCTATATGTGTGTGCCAGTACAATATCTACAGGTTATTGGATGAGCTGCTACTCAAAAGATGTGCAAAAGAAACCTGCTTCTCCTTTAGCGGCGTGCTCTGGTATTCGTGGCAGCACTAGAATTGGGAAATTGAAATTGAAAAAGTGTTGCGGCTTGTCACTGTAACATCCTTGCCTACGGGATCAGAGTGTTCTTTGCAGTAAATGATGTTTTCCCCTGACACTGGTGCTTATGAGTGGCATAGTTCATCTCAGAGACTGGGACTTTTTTCATTTGCAGTTGTCAATTATTTCTGTTTATTTTACAACCTTGATTTAGACTAGCCTGATGTTATTCCTCCAAGCTGGACACTTTAATCTTTCACACAGGACTTGGGAGAGATGAAAACAACAGTATTTTTCTGCTTTGACATGTAGGCTATATCACCAAGTTGGTGTGTCCTGAGACATAGGCAGTAGATCTTCAGAGTGAACCAGCAAAGAGTAAGGCTTTTGGTGATACAACTGTGTTTCTGTTAAGCCAAGAAATCCCCATTTGATTCGAACCCACTGAACTCTAGCAGTGCTTTGATTGTAACCATAGTTGGTCAGCAGCATAGCCCGGATTCAAACAGGCAGCCTCCAGGCTGTCTAATGTATTCTGCAGTCTGTGTGAGGTTGGGGAAAATGCATACAGTAGTTTATTGTAGATAAAATATAGATATAAATCTCTTTTTTTAGAGCCTCCTGATTTTTTGTTTTGCAACACAGTGCCCACAGTCAGGTCTGAAGGGTTTCTTTAATGAAATGGATGCTGCAAACCAAAATGCTGGTAAAATGTGGGAGAAAAAGGTTAAATATGAATGTTGCACCTGAGGAGGTTTTGGGTCCTTTTTGGCCTTTTGCTTTTTTGTGTTCTTGAGAAGGAACAGAACACTCTTAAAATCAAAAGGCGAGCGTGTTTAAACTGCTTAGAGGTGTACTTGGATTTGTATCCTGAAACTCACACGTGACATTGTGACGTGGTAGTAGGATTTTCATGAAACATTTTTTTTTCGAGGCTCCAGAGCTGAGAGCCCTTCAAAGCCTGTTTGTTGGCTATAGTATGATTTCCTTTTTGTTAAAAAATTCTCAAAACAGCATTCAGTCAAATTGTTTTGATTGTTAAGTGCTGTTTTTTAGGATTTGTCAAACTTCTGTCCTTTTTGCTTTTATGAATTGTATGTAATCGGGGTGTGTGGTGGCTGTAGTATGAAATATTATTGTAGCTACGGTATTTTTTACTGATTCTCTGCTTGTGCGCCCAGTGGTAGGATGGTTGCTATCGATAATGGTTCAGCAGTGAAAACAAAGACAGGGGAGCAGGCTTTAATTGAAGTCCACTAGACAGGCAGGCTGAAGCTGTTTAAATGAGCTCATTGGCATTGTGCACAGCTTTTCTCTATCGATCGGTGATATAACTGCCCTGCAGTAGTAATGATGTCACTGCAATTGAGTGTCTCCCTGAATGACCTTGATGTGGCTCCCAGCTTCCATTCTGACTTTGCGCAAGGGAAACTGTAGTAATTAGTGACTGATGCCAAGAGGGGCTGGGAAACAGAGGGTGGTACTGTACATTGGCTGCCATGGCGAGCATTGCTGCCTTGCAGTTCTGGGGCCCTGGGTCCAGTTCCAGACCTGGGATGTATGTTTTCCCTGTGTTTGAGTTTCCTCTAGGTGCTCTGGTTTCCTCCCACGGTTGGTAGGTTGATTGGTTTCTGGGAAAATTTACCCTGGTGTGAGTGTGTGGGCGTCTGTGTGTGCCCTGCGATGGACTGGCGTCCCATCCAGGGTGTACCCTTCCTGGCACCTGTTACTTGCCAGACACTGTTAGAGAGTCTAGTAAAATTATAACAAATGTACTTTTTATTTGAAAATAATATTTAGGCTTTTATTTGTAGAAAGCTTTCCTTAGACAGACTTGATTGTTTCAGATCCCCTTTTCTTTTTTTTTGCCATCATCAAGAAAGAAAAGAAACAAGAAGTTTCTTAATTAGGCTGTAGGCATAAACATAATTAAGATGAGTCTTTTAATTTGCTGTTATTTAAAAAAAAAGAGAGCTACTGGATCCAGTCCTATTATAGTCTACCAGTATACAGCTGTGTTCTGTTTCATATCTCAAGAGAACAGTGAATAACTCAGTTAATTTTTTTTTCCCATGTGTCTGTTTCTTTTATATAGATCCAGCAGCTAACTCAGTTTAGCCAGTGACTAATTGCCTGTAGTATATCACTATTCAGTTTAATTCTGACCCACCTTGGAAATGACTACCAAGAGACTGAGCATGAAAGCAAAGCGTTACAGTCACCAAGCAGAACTGTATCAACTGAAAATGATCTGCCCAGCTGATAAATAACACATCTCTGCAGTCAATTCATCTAATATTAGGACGAAATTGTGCTCCTCATTTGTTAACAAAATTGACGTTGAGAGAGTAGAAAGATTTTGCTTTTCTTTAACAAAGGCAATTCATAAAACATTTCTCTCGTCTTCCCTGAACCACCCATGATTCTATTTTTCTAATTTAGTTTTGAGCTGAAACAGATGATTAAATATTGAAAGTTTGGATAAAGCTATCAAGGGTTGCTGAATTCATTTGTTATTCTGTAAAGCGCTTTGAGAAGCCACCTTTAAAGACGCTATATAAAATAAAGTTTATTATTATTATTACTGCTAGGAAATTCAAAAGAGTTCATATTTTCTACTGATGATACACAGTTAAAGCATAAAAAGTGTACTGGTTTTAGGCAACAAAATGCACACATTTGCCTGTATTTTACCAGACTATCTTATTCTTCCAGATTTGCAGTATTTCTGTGGGGATGATGCGTGGGAATCTTCTTACAATCTCAAGGCTCTATCACTTTTGACACTCAAAGAGCGATAACTCCAGCATAGAATGTCAGCTCACTTCCATTGTAGTTGTCATCATTGAATGCAGATGACATATTTTCAGTTTCTGTACAGTAAATGCATAATAATACGGCCAAAGTAACATAGTGTAACGCATACAGCGGACATTGCAGGTTGTGCGAGCCGGCTTACCAGCGCGGTGACGTCACCGCCCTTCCCTGTGAATAGCAGGGACCGCAGCCGCCGGGCTGACGGGAGGTCTCCCTTTAGCTCAATTTGTTGGGTCCCTGTTGAGTGACGCCGGAGGCCCGGGTTCGAGTCCTCATCGGTAGAGGGCCGACCTGAGGTGGCAGTGGCGAGGGCGCACACCCACGTGAACCAGAGAGCGCTACAATATATATGGATTTCTTATAAATCCATATTTCATCTGTTATAAAATTGTAGACCTTTCTGTTAGGTGTTGAAGATTCATTCTTTGTGTACAACAGTATGAAAGTGGAATTTAAATCTGTTTTTTATAATCTTTCCACTTTCCACAACTTTGTCCCATATGCAAATGATGAACTTGGTTACCCTAGATCTTATGTATGAGTTTCATGAGCTTTGGGACTAGTTCTCAAGAGCAACACTGAGGCACAATGGAGAAAACTTTTAGTCTGTACTATTCTGGGGGGGGGGGGGTGTTTGAGGAACCATAGGTGTGTTAGGGACCGAGTAAGAGGTTGGGAAAGAAAGCGAAGGAAACTGGATTATTGGAAGGGAACAATGAACAAGGAGAAATCATCCGTCCATCTATTTTCTAAACGCTTCATCCAGTTCAGGGAAGTCGGAGCCTTGGAAATCTCAGCAACCAACGGGCGCAAGGTGGGACACATCCTGTATGGAAGGCCAAGCTATTACAAGACACACACAGACTCAGACACTCACACATACAGTACATTCACATCAGGGCCGGTTTTCCCAGAGGCCAATTAACCTACAAAGACTGGAGGTTTGGACGTTTGGACTGGAGGTTAAGAGAATAAAGTAAAGCTTTCTTGTTTTAATAAAACACATTCTGTTATGAAGCATACTGTAAATGCTGGGAAAATAATGCCATTTCCCTTTTCCGTGTGTGTATTTATTTGGCCATTTTTTATGATAAATGTACTGTAACACGAGAGACTCTTCTCACCCGGTACAGGCAAGTGATTCTCATGCGTTACTTTATTATTTGAATTCTTTGAGGCAGAGACAGAACTCTAGAAATTCCCATCAGTCCCAGCAGTAATGATAAGGTTTAATGTACAACTGAATACGGGCTAGCTGAGTACTTCTGAGCCAACTTGGAAAGAGAGTTCAACGTTTTTTTCACCTAATCGATTTTTAATGTTAAATCCAATTTCTTGGAACGTACTGTACATCTCTGCGTGTGCTGATGTTTAGCCAGCAAGGGCAGAAGGCCAGCTTCTCTAGGTTAAGAAAGTCAGAAGAATATAACTGGCAAATCATCAGCAATTAGGACACGTTACGGTACAAATGTAAGTTGCAGGTCTGCCAAAGGTCTCTACTTCATTTTCATTGCACTTGGACCAAAGTAAAATAAAACTCACTGACTCTTAGCAGCCTCATTGTCAATATTGTCTTAGCGTGCGCTGTAAAAAGATTTTAAGTTACCCTTGTCCTGTATGCTCATATTATAGAAGGTAATGGGTTACATAAACTGAGTAGCCACTCGGTTTGTCAAGTGTACTGTGGGTTTCCTTGAAGAGAAGCTCAAAAAACAGCCTGACCCAAACTGAGAAACATAATGGACTGAATTTTGTCTTCAATTCTGCAGGTTTCGAATGCAGCAAGATCTCAGCCCCTTGGTCAGATGCGCCATGCCATGATTCATCCAGTGAGTATGCTGTGACTTTCTTTTAAAGCTGTGCTGTACTTTCATTGTATGCCCAGTTTTGCAGGGTTTTTTTTTTGTTTGCAGAAGAACTGCAGGAGTAGTTAGAAAGAAAAGAGAAAAAGATTTTTTTTAACCAAGGACAGCCTGTGCTGCTTATGTTCATGTTTAATTAAAGTTTGGCTTGCATTTTATGTGCTTGTTCAAAGAGTCTGCCCTGAAGATAACATTTGTTAATATTACCAATACTAACTCCCACCCTCCCTGTCCTCTCACCCCTGTCTCCATCTTCCTCGATATGCTCTCCTTCTGAAATATTGCAAAACTGTTCTGTTATGTGAAAAGAGTTCAAGACAAAAATATTGTAATATCAAGCAAAGTCATGTGCACTGATGTAATATTTGAGCAGGTTCACCTCTCCTCTCTGCAAGGGCTCATTGGCAATTTAGGCAATTTAGCTCATTGGGACTGTTCGGTAGTTAGTAGCTTATTGATTCCAGCCATTTCTTGAAGGAAGACAATGTGTCAGCTTCAACAACCCTTACAGAGATCATCACTTTCAGGGGTACCTCACCAGGTGGGGGATTTGAATCCATGCCTTGAGGAGAATGCAGTTGGTCCACTTGGCCATGTTGATGATTAGTTTTTTCTATCAGTAGTGTATTTGCATTGTCACTTTATTCTTACCCCTGCATTTCATGGAAGTGTCTGTCTCTGAGCAGATCTCCCAGTGGTCATCACTGAAACAGGTTTTCTTGTGAAAGAGGTTTTCTTATACCTGTTTGAACTGAGGACAGTATTCAACTGTACTGCCAATAGGCACCCAACCTAGCAACTCCTGTGACTTAAAATATCCGGGCGGAAGATTTCTCTCAGAATAGTACAATGCTGAAAATGTTGTGAATAACGTATGCATAGGAAATCAGAAATGTTGGATTACATAGTTCTGTGGTTCTAACTATGATTAGAAGAATCTGTACTGTATATCTTGTGTTTTTTATATGGGATGTAAGCATACTTCCATTATGTATGTATATACAGTATTGTTTTGTACATGTGCATTCTAGACTCACAGTTTTAGTTTAAGGGGAATTTTCAGTGAGCTTAAGTACTGCGTGCAGCATTAAAAGCTACTAGACCCTAGCGGTCATTAAATCCTGATATCTGAGTGCGTATGAAATAAAACGTTTTGTAAAACCACAGCTAAATTTGAACTGTAATATGATTTGTGCTGGATTTTTCATTTTTCCATGTACAAAAAACCAATGGAATTCAGTTTAATACAAGATACATGTTGGTTTTGAGGAAAGATGTGACTCATTGGCCTCTGCATTCCTTTTTTATCATAGGCTTTGTCTTGTTTTCCAGATGTGCCAGAAATTTTACTCGGGGTTAAAAATAGCATTCATGTTCCTCCACATCTCTGGGATTTTGGTAAAAACCCAAAAATTATAATTCATGTTTTTTAAACCTGTGTACACCAAATATGGCCAGGCAGGTGTATAGTTTCCTTTAAGATCTTTTCTTGAAGAGCTCATTTCATTTCAGAGAGGGATGCACTTTGTCAATTTCGTAAGACTCAATGTGTCTGCCGTCTCTGAACTACTTCAATTTCAAAGTTAAAATCCTTTTTAAAAAAGTGCTCAGGGATAACTAGGGGTGTTTCGCAAGTGGTGTATCTGCTTTCAGGGAAAGCGTTAAGTTCCTAATACAGATACCGAAGATCATAATAGCTATGTTGGCGTTGAAGAGAGTGCACTTCACTAAATCTTTTCTGTGATGTCGGAAGCAGGACAGAGCACTATTCATCCTTCACCCAAAAGCCCCTCAAGCATAGGGCATAGACTGAGAGCACACTGCTGCCTCCCTCCCTGAATGGGGTGACAGTGCAGGGTAGGGTGACAGAAAAACGGACAAGTCAGAGAAGCTTGTCAGGCCTAGCCAGGCCAGGCCAGGCCAGCGTGTTTATGAGAGTTGGGAGGAAACTGGAGCATCCCGATAACTCCCACACCAATGCTTTCAAACTACACCAGCTCCACACAGATTGATGCCTGAGGCTGAAATCGAACTCTGGAGAAATCTGGAGAATTGAGTATAAACCATTCAGTTATGAGTATCTATTACATTTTCAAGACAAAGCTGCATAACTGAATACTTTTCACTTCCAGCGGCCTCCGAATACATTCAATTCAGTGCTCACCTTATTCCCGTTGGAGGCATTTATGATCTGTATCGTGAAGGTGTTTGAAATGAGATGAATTTAAAACTCACATGATCATCATCAAGAAGAATTGAACTGGGTCTCAGGTTAAAGGTATTAGGAAAGTTTAAAGGTATTAGGCACAGTGGTACTTAACTGTGCATTGTAAAAGCATGAGCTGCTTTTATGGCATAGTGGAGCAGTGGCTAGCGTTGCTGCCTCGTGTAGGGGGGCTCTGGGTTCAAATCCGGTGGTGCTGTCTATGTGGAGTCTGCATGTTCCCCCCCCCCCAGTTTCACAAGGGTATCCTCCAGATGCTCTGGTTTCCAGAATTGAACATTAAGTCGACGGAAGCTGCCTTTTC
This sequence comes from Atractosteus spatula, assembly GCF_055471065.1. NCBI lineage: Eukaryota > Metazoa > Chordata > Actinopteri > Semionotiformes > Lepisosteidae > Atractosteus > Atractosteus spatula. The sequence continues at coordinate 4,402,129 of NC_142717.1, forward strand.
TTGATGTTTATCAGAAAACGGTCCAACAAAAGTTATCTGGAATCGCCTATGTTTGGCAAAGCTTTAGTCAACATAATAGTTGATACATCTGATATATTTGTTGGTGTTTGTAACAGTATTGCAATTGGGTGTGTGGCCAGAACCACCAGCAATGGTGAGTATTTTTCTTGGGGTGGTCAATATATCGCTAAATATTTCACAAGGAATATTCCTGGTTTAGAATGACACAGTGAACTGAATGATGTTCTCTTAATGACGGTAGCGAGTTGAGTTTGCTGCAAAACATTTCGGAGTAAATCCATTTGAAAGGAAAGTCTGGCATGGCATTGAGGGCAGTGATATAAAGTGCAGGAAATGTTTGCCTTCATCTGTTTCACCATGTTTTCACCATCCAAACCAATGTTTTCATTTATAAAGGCTGTTCTCAGTACTTATACAACAGGAGAAAAGCAGACAGTGATTAAGAATCCTGATTATTTTTGTGAGCCATTAGCTCATAGACACAATATGGTTAAAAAAAAAAACATTTTAAAATGTTAGCAATTACACAAAGTATTTTAGGTAATGGAAAATGACTAAGGTCTTGACACAAGCAAGATAAGGAATATCGTAAGTAAAGTGAAATTAGTAGTAATTGGAGAGAAATTTGAGAATATGGCTGAAAAAATAAAAAAAGATCCTATTTTAAAATGTTCCAGCATATCTCACCACAATAGTTGTGATAATATTTTCCTCTATTATTAATATTGTGAAGTACAAATATATATGTTTAGGATCTACAGTATATCACCATATTTCTCAACCATATATGCAGCTGTTTTTCAGCCGTTAGTGAAGGTACAGTGCTATCTCCAGAATTCTGATTTCAAGTTCAAGAATCTGGTTATCAAAGGCCCATTTTGTTCTCCAACTTTTCTGGAAAGTTTACCGTTGCCAGCGTTGCTATCTCTGAGTGAGCTTCCTGATTAGTAAAAGGGAGATGCCCAGCGATTTGTGTTTGATGCATTTTGCATGGAAATGAAGACAGGAAAGGGTCTGTAATGTGACTCATTCAAAGGTTCGGCACTCTTTTGATCAGTTCCAGCCATTATTACATAGTAATCCATGGCCTGCTGAGCTAATCTGAAATGAAACACCTTCTATTAATGAAGATAGAAGCCTTCCACTGTATTTAAGGTAGAGTATCTTAATACTGTATATAGCCTGAAGCTGTTGGAGCAACAGAGCATCAGAGAGATCGTGCCTTCAGAGACCAAAGTAGTTTTTACAAGGCCAGCACTGTAATCACTTTTGTCTGTTTGTTAAATCGTGAAAATAAGCATTGCAGTACAGTCCTGTTAATGGTCTTAAGGTCCTTATGTAAAAATAAAAGCCTTGTATCCATAATAACTCGCTTTGTTTTCAAACATGCTAATCTCACGAATTAGTTTTTAGTTTTGCTACTCGTCATTCATCTTTAACAGAAGCTGCACTTATCAGTTTCTAACATGATTCAATATTTTTTTTATGTTCCATAACTGAAAAACAGTAAATCGCTTGGAATTGAACATCTGAGTAGAATCACTCAATATTTTAAAGTCTGTAAAGTCCGTGTCTGTTTGCTGTTAGAACCTTTCAGTATGTTTATGAATATGTTTTTGATTCTCCTCTTTTATATCTCTCAGTTTCTAATTCAGAATGTTCTACTTATCGTGATTAACTTTAGCTGAAAGACTCTGGGACAAACACAGAGACACTTCCCAGTTGTCAAGGGAGGAGTGGGTATAGATTCTTTAAGATTGTAATACAAATCCAATGCAAAAACAAATTATAATGAAAGTCTGTTAAGGAATCCTGCATTTCAGCTGCATGACAAATGTTGAAAAGCTAAATATCAGATTAAGCGTTTCCTAGTATTCCACTAATGTAGTGACAGCCAACTCAAGATAGGGAGCAGCCTGTTTTAGATAAACATTTACAGCTTGAATGCCTTGCATTCTTTGTAAGCTCATGTAGGAATAAGATAAATATCAATTAGAAGTGATCCATGGAAACAAAATTGCAAAGAATTCAAGAAATCTGAACTGCAATCGCGGACTTTTATCTCAAGATGAATATTTTAGTTCTTTTAATAGTAAATTCTTATTTTAATTGCCCATAAATAATTTATATTCAAATAAACACTCATGCCCGTCACAGCTTGACTCTTAAACCTTAAGTGATCAAAACTTAATACTACAGCTACCTTTAGAGGTTCATGAAATTGCACTTTCCAATAAGGTAAACGGTTTAAGCACTAACTATGCAAGTTTTGATTCCACTAGCGACACGAGTCTGAGCTGTGAAAAGCCTCATATAAGCGTATAACTGTATTGGGGATGGGAAGATAGAGTCGAAGGTTTTTTTCAGCTGTGGTGATACTAGTGATCAATATCTGTCTGTGAACAGACTGGGTCTGTAATGAACACGTACTGTACAAGTCAGGACTTTGTACACAACTTACTGACACACCTTTTTTGTCCCACTAGTCTTAAGGTGGGGCGAGAAGAATAACGGAACTAAAAAATGTTCATGTTTAGCTTGCAGTTGCATATCGATCATTTTGTAACAGCACAGTATGCAGAAATTGGCACAGCAATCTGACAACAATATAGTCGGTATCTCAGCTTTGAATACCACAGAAACAATAACTTGGGAGGTGCAAAAATAGTCAGTTCTTGCTTATGATTTATGTCTAGCCAAAATAAAATACATTCCTTGGTTTCTATATAGCTGCCACACCCAGATGAAAGAGTCTTTCTTAATGCTCTAGTTACCAGAGATTGGGCACTTACCTCTTTCAATTTCGAGTCAAGTATATGATTAATGACTTCATTTCTGCACCGAAAATCACATCAAACTCGGCAAGATCGAGCACAAATTTGAATAGAAGATTAAATAAAAAGCCGCATTCAAATATTCTGGCATAAATTGATAAAAACTGCTTTTTGTATCTGGAACAAATATTTTTTGAATATTACAGTCTCTCTAGTTCATTGTCCTCTGGAATTAGTATAGATTCAGACTCCATTGTAATACATTTCAGGCAGCCTGTTTCTTCTCTTTCGAAGAGGAGGTGCCATTTCCTTCTTTAATTTAATTCTTAATAAAGTGATGTACAGAGGTCTTGTTGTTTTAAATAAGACTCCTGTTTTGTGGAAACTCTAGCCAGCATATTTGTTAGGAGAATTAAGCCCACATATATTCCAGCACAAAATAAAAGTAATTGATCTCATAGACCAAATTCAGTGCCAAAAAAAAAAAAGAAAATACTGTCTGGTGTGAATATAGTACACACTGCCACTGCTAAGGCAGATTGGAGATATAAATTAACAACACTGCAGAAATTAATTTCGTAACCTCCCTACTCAGTAGCTTAGCATAACCTCCTCCCCAATCTCCTCAACTTGTCTAGTCCTGGTCATTGACTCTAAACACTTTGTGAACATAACTTTATTAGAGTGTATACAAGTGAGTCAGGTGTCACTCTGAATAATAAACATCCAGTGAGAATGAATGCAGTAAGTTTCGCTGAATTACTGTACTGTAGTGCTTTACTGAATTACTATTGTGCAAGAAGAGACTGATCTGCCATCATGCTGCCATCAACCAAAGTCAGTTGGCTGCATTGAAGAAATGCAGTGCACGCACACAGAAAAGCAGCATAGGTCTGATCTGAACTATATGCACAGCTAATATAAAGATCTATATAAAGATATAAAGTATCCTTAAAAAGAGAAAATAAGGAGAAGCTCCAGCACAGCTACGTCCGATCTTGCATGATCCTACATGCATCACAACTATAGAGGAATACTGCAGATACCACCAGTTTTCTTGAAAGAGATGAGTCTTTTCTTCCTTTTTTCTACTCCGTCTGCGTTGATGAGTTAAGCCCTTCAGAGAGGATCCTGTGTGTGATAAACTGGGGCTGCTTACCTGCATGAACCATGGCAGGGGTCAGATCTGTAGTCTAGATACAAATGCAGCACATATCAGTGCACCCGAGAACTTTTAAAATAAAAACTTGTGGGCTTGTCACCATCTACATGCTGTATATCCTGTGTGCTCTTTCCAATCTGAAGTCCGGCTGTGGCTGATTAGGAAACCACTCTTTTCAAGGCTCCGACCAGATTATCCTGAATCTAGCAAGCCCGTTCTGCAGGAAATGGCTTTCCTGACTGACCACCTTGCATTGCTGACTAACTCTGTTAGCAGAGTAGTCAAGTGGCCTGTTTTGGTCCGGTTGCGCATTTTGAGATGAAGCCCAGTTACGAGATCTATAACTGCATAATTGCCATCTGAGAGTCTGGATCTTCAGAGCTTGCTGTTCCATTCACTGCTGCCACAGTGGCCAGTTCAGCCAGTACTGGAGAATTGAATGCTTTCATTTTCTTCTTAGTTGGGCAAGAGGTACAGTATAAGAAGGGTGGTGTGTATTTTTGTTTTGGGAGGGGTGGGAATGGGCAACAGGATCTCCTAATTCTGGGTAACCATCTTGCCATACTGATCACATGACCCCCTTGTACACAGATTCTGAATTGTTAGATAAATTCCTGACCTTGAGGCCAAATAGATTTGCATGTGGTTAGATTGTTTGTTTTTCCAAGCTATTGATTGATTGTAATGTTTCATGAGCAGCTTCCAGGAAATGTATTCAGTGAGGCTAGCAAACAAGCCCCTCTTTTTTAACAGAATTGCACTTCGACAACGATTTCGTTATTCGTCATTAAAAACTGTGAAAGGTCAGGGCATATTTTTTTTTTTTCCCTAAGAAACTAAAATATACTGAAAGAGCTCAGATGAGGGATTTTGCCATTTTAAACTGTTCACACCAGAATTAATTCAAAACTGCAACATATCCACTGCAAGTTACTAAAGCTACACTTGAAGGCTTCATTAAAAAGGACTCAGGGCACTCTGGGGGAAAAAGGAACCTACTGGGTTTATTTGCGATTGGCAGGTATGGTAGGTCAGAGGTTGGTTTTAATCTGGGTCTAGAGGTCCTTAGTTCTCAGCCGATACTTCTGGTACTGCCTTACATTTTATAGAGGGGATATGGAACTCAAAAAGAGGGCCACTGCATTTCTTACTACTGAACTGTAAAGATTCACACTCAGAGCATCTTGGGAAACTGGCGAAAACGAACTTGGGTAGTGTTTAAAGAGTGAAGGTCCCAGAGCTCCCTTTATTGAACCAGCAGCTTCCTTGCGCATATCAGAAGTTTGACATGATGTAACTAAAGCCGGTCGTGGTTGAGTGGCACTGCAAAGTGACATCTTCTCTCTAGTAGTTTGAAGGCTCACATACGAATACAAACTGCCACACAAGTTCTCAGTCTCCCCACATTCGGCTCTATATCCTGCTTTCAGGTCTCTTTAGTTTCACACGTGAAGAATTCTCCACAGCCTTAATTTTTTTTTTGTTTCTTTTCACTGTTCTGTAGACGAGTAACATTCTTCATTCTTCATTAGAATTGATTTTGTTCATTTTCATTTTTCCCTGTGATTTTTGAATGTTCCGTTAAAAACATACAGGCGCGTTACCTACAGTACTTTGGGGGCCGGGCTGAACTGTTAAATGGTATAAACGCCGCCAGATCCCACTATTCAAGGGAAACCTCATCCTGTTTCAGAAAGACAGACAGAAATGTTCTATCGAGGTCACAGCTTTCTCAGACAGCTTCCAGTCTTTTGCACATGGTTCTCAGTTGAAAGGGAATGTTCTTGTGCAGTTTAAAGTAGAAATAGTTTCTTTTTTTCTTTCCTGCACTTTTTTCCTACTTACTGCCTTTTTGTAATCCTGCCATGCCAAATTCTCTCTATCCAAGCTAAACATGCCATGTATATTGGGTTTAAAATGATCTGCATACTAATGAATGGGATGTTCTTATTAAAGGAAAGAGCTCTTTTGAGGTGTTTTAGTGAGCCATATATAGATTGACTGTAATACAGATTGCAGGATATTTTGTTTTAATACTATGGCAAATAAGGATGGCTGTTATTCTTTTCTAGAAATGAAAGTAGTAAATGTCTCTGAAAATGAGGAGAAGTGACTTCTCTTCCTGCTTTTGATTACTGTAGTTCAATTCCTGTTTTATATGATCTGTATGATCATTTTAGACCTCAGTTCTTTTGCATCAGATGGCTTCCTTGTGTCCAGTGGAATCTGCATTTTTTCTTACTGCAGCAATATTTAGCTAATGCTGTTTTAATTATAAACGGTTTTGTCAACAAGATGTGAATGTGCAGGAGACTGCCTATCAGGGGAGCAGGCAGGAGGAATTGCACACTAGGCTGTGAAGAGTGCATTCTGAGGCAAGTTGCCAGTCATGTGAAATCTACAAATATTCTGGAATAAAAGACAAATTAAGTAAGGCTGGGGTGAAAAACTGGAAATCATTTTGTAATGAAGCGGTAACTTTTATAATCTACAACTATAAACTTTTTGTATCTTTACAAAACTGACCTCACGGTGTATCCTGAAGCTAATGTCACAAAGAGTTTTTAAATGCTTCGTCATCTGTTAAATCCATTAAGTGCAGTCTATTTACTCCTTAATTAAAAACCCTTAAATTGGATGAGCAGGGCACACACCAAGACTGTCATAAATGATTTTGTATCAAGAAGAACCTGTATGCTGGTTTTCAAAAATCTGCATTGTACTATAGCTATTTTGAACCTTTCTAGGAAAGAACAGCTTTGCTTTTGTAAACTTATCTCCCATCTGTATAATTAAGTTATTTATAATGATGATTTTGTTAATCTTTCCTGTACAGCTATTTTGATTTTCACTTGCCAAAGCGTTTTGGTCTTTTTCGGATTTCTGTACTGTACCAGTTTATTCTGGTAAGCTTTTCTAATTATAGGTTAACCCCAAACCTGTGAATTTATATAGTATAGGGGGACAACACCTCCTACACACCACTGTCTGTCAAACCAGCATGTTCATGCAAACGAAACATGAAGTATCATTATGTGTCAGCTGGTCTGTGTCTGAGTTGTTCACACTGTCATAAACTAAGCTGTAAGCTAGGAAGGCCTTTATCTTGGCTTACATTTCTGTGCCTTTTAGGGTGTAGAGCAGCGGTCAGCTCAAGCTCTGAAACCCAAAGAGTGCATTTCTAGTGTCCAGATTCATTATCGAAGAAAAAAGTTTAGGTGTCTAATAATTTTAAGATTTGTATGTTAATATGAAATATGTTTTAATTTTAATATCTGTAAGTGCAGACAGAAGAGGGAAAAGCGCATGTATTCAAGTGCTGAGCCTTTAAATGGCAGATTTCTAAATGCACTAAAAATTGGTTAGCTGGAGTAGAATTGAGATAAGGCACTTTGAGTCTGTTCACAAGTTCCTAGGTAATTTGGCACACCATTAACTAACTTATTTGATAGTTCTGCTTCATTTAGTGGAAAGTGACTAATACGGGTTATGTTTAAGGTTTTTAATTAAGTAAACAAATAAATGTAGTTATTTTAATTGGAATTATTTAGTCATTTTGGAGTCTTTAAAACCTGCTTGTTGGAGAGGATTATCTCTCCAGGGCAAATAAGCAAATTCTGCATCCAAAACATAGTAAGAAACAAGTAGAAAAGCAGAAATAAAAAAAGCTCTGCCAAACCCTTCAAGACTGGATGGATTTGGAAGCGATGTGAAGACAGGTTATGGTTTTCCACTCATAACAGCTGGATTAAAGATGTTGAAAGAATAATTTATATAAATGTTGTTGTGTGGTTGTTTCATTTCTTACATTTTGCTTATAATTTACCTCTTCACAATGAAAATGTGTACATGCTTCTCTCTTTTATTCCTTCCACTTTGGAAATAAGTTGTACAGTATGTATACTATACTATATAACAATTGGATTCTCAAGTTTTGTTGTTTTTTCGCTGGATTTGATTGTGAATGAGTCATGAACTCATGACCATTTAAATACAGCTGTTTCAGGGTATGAGGTTTGGTTTCCTGCTCATCATTTCACAAATATAAAACCTTCATAAAACAACATCAAGACTTGTAATTGAAAGAAGTGAATTTCTTTTCAGTCTGATTTGTGCAATACCACTCCCGCCTACTGCTCTCTTGACTTGGACCTCACAGTGGAAAGAAATTCAAGAGAAAACCGTACTGTCTTGATCTCACTTATTTTTAACTCCACCAGTAGCAATAAGTGTAGAAAATAAGAACATTTAAACATTATAGGAGGCTATGTGACCTGTCTAGGTTGCTTGGCAGATACTGTAGTAGTTAATCGATCCAAGGCTCTCATCCAGCCATTCCTTGAACGAAACCAAGGTATTGGCTCCACAATTGCTTGTTTCATGCTTATGCTACACTTTGGATAAAGAAGCGCCTCCTGTTCTTGCACATACTGTGGGTTCCACTTGTGTCCTCTGATTGGCGTTTCGCCATCCATTCCTAGGAAATCCGCTGTGTTCCCTTTGCCAGGGCCAGTGGGTTAGAGGACCGACAAAGGTTAATATCTGTGGAGCTGCAGATCTCGCCATGAGGCATTTGACATCGCCCAAGGCCCCTGGAGAAGTCTGTAGTTACCGGGCTTCAGGGTAGGAGGCATACATACAATATGTACAGTAGAGGAGGTACAGTACAGTATTTGCACCTCCTGGCTTGGAACTGCCGCCCCATGCTAACTGACTCCTTTAGAATGACTGCGGTCAACTTTAAACCTGCTAAAGGTTAAAGCTTGTCCTGAAAAAATGCGATGGGAATATAAAAAAAAACGGGGCATGAGTGTGGATAATGATGTACTGCGTTTTGTGGAACCCAGCTAATAGGGCTTATAAACCACGTCACCTTTGGCATACCTATACTTTTACACTATGGTTAAAAAGTGTCACCAGTAGAAATATTGCTGACGGTGATCAAATGCTCCAATTAATTGAGTGTCCCCGCGATTACTCAGAGTGAGGGATTTTTAATGAGCCTGTAGGAGGGCAATTCAAATAACATGTCACAAAGGGTTTGAAGACACAAACTAAAGCAATTTTTTTTTGTAATAGCTCCCATTATTTAACACAATGTGCAGTGAGACTAGGCCAATGGTTATCCATCACCATAGCAATGTCAGTAAAACATATTTTGAGATTGTATTTTGTAATGGAAAAGGCTGATTTGGTAAAAAGAAATGTGTTCAGTAATTGTGCAGGTTGAAAAAGTGAATGGGATTTCTTGGCAATTTAGTCAATTAATAGGTTTAGTTTAGGAAAACTGCCATGCAGTAAAATCTGTCCTTGCTTTTTGGAGCATGGATATGTTGTTTTCAGATACAGTAGCTGTCAGTTTCAAAAAACAACATTCACTCAATTAATATTCGTTCTCAGCAAACAACAACTTCACTGCCCTGTGGTTGTATTTCATTCTATGAAGAAAAGGCAGTTTCTTGTGCAAAATGTCCTGAACTTGTGTGTTAAAATCTTGTGTGTAGCACGAAAAGCTGCCTTTTTTTACACTCACTCACTCTGTGTTAAAGAAGTACGGAATTTACAGAACATGTCTGAAGATGAAATCCAGTTTGTGGACTGAAAGAGAATTTTTAACAACAACATGAAAAAATGGCGCTTAAAAACAACAACATAACATAATTCATGAGTAAATAAAACCACTACAGTATATTTTATTATAACTTCATTTGTTTTTTTCTCTCTTTTTATATATGAAATTGAGTGAGAATATTCATGCCGATTCTACACTGTGTCTTAAGGGAGCATGGCTCCTATTACAATCTTTGTGAAAATAAAGTCATGGAGGCTTTGTTCGTTGGTGAAGAAAGCAGAAATATTTTAGGAAAACTGAGGTTTTAAGCCTTTCCCCCCGTATACTGTAAACCAAAATTTTGTTGTTGTTTTTTTAAGTTAAAAAGGGTACGGAGACAGGTTTGAGTTACAAACTTGTTGGCCATTGTTCGCTGGCTTTTACCTTACTGTGCCTTAGCTGTGTTACAGGCATGAGAGCTCTGAGAAAGCTTTTCTTTTCCCCAGTCCAGTGTTTGTAAATAACAGAGATCCATGGGAGAAATTAGCCTTGGCTTCGAGGGCTGTTTACATTAGGAATGTAGGTTGCTAGGAAACTAGAGGTGCATGGGAAAATTAAGCTTTATTTCAGAAAACGTATTGGGTTGTAGCTTTTGACGTGTAAAATATCATTTAATCCTCCACATGTTCCCATGTTGATCTGTTGTGCTTTCCATGATTTGTATACCTCCTGGTACTGAATGGAGTTATCTATATCTCTTTATATTGTATCATTGTGTTACATACTGTACATTATATAAGAATGCAGATATTGTTTTTGGCCAGATACATGAATGCTCAGACTTAAAAGGAAATGAGGTGGAGAAGTGTTTCACCGTTCAGCAGATGATTGAGTAGTGATTGCACCCCTATTTTCACTTTATTGTATAGAGGTACTTGTTTACACTGAAATATTTCATAATGTGTATGTGTCGTTCATTAATTTGTTTACTGTAGTTTTTACCTGCTCCACTCTGTTGACATCCCCCGACTATTATTAGAAATACAAGTCAGTACAAACAAGGTGCTTAAGGTAATGGCTGGAAGAATTACAATTGTGTATTTTATATACAGTTGTACACATCTGTTACTAATATGGCAAATCACTAGGGCTGATAGTTTTTCTATTAGCTTTGAACCTTTTCTTAATCCTTTAAGGCCTGTCAGGACATGAAAGTTGAAACCAGTTGAAAAAGCCTATGAACTGGGCTTCTGACCTGCCAGGATTGCAAAGTAATTTTAAAAGACATGAAACTGCAGAATTGAAGGTGGACACTATCCAATGTTTTTTTTTTCCCCCCAAAGAACCAGATGTGAATTGTGCGCCATTAAAATATAGAATCTCGGCCACATTCAAGGTATACACACTGCAAAGTTTTCCTTAAGCGAAAGAAGAAAAGGACTGCTTTTGTGAGGATCAATACATGTTTTTTATTTGATTGAATTCTTTGAATTCATTGTAGCTGAATCATTATCCTACTGTCTAAATGCATCTTGCATCTCATCCTCGAGAAATGTGTGTGTGTATATATATATGATCATATACCTAATTAAACATTATATGCACTCATTGTTTAAAGCAATCATCTGTTAACCTATAACATCAGAATATTCAACTAGGTATAGAGAGACTTGTTGGGATGACTAAATCCCATTGCTTGTAAATATAATAGTTTTTTAGTTATTTTTCATCAAAGGAAGCATTTTTGCAATATATGAGCACTTATATGCTCTTTTTACACAAACATAACAATTAAAGACCTAAAAATGTCTTTTCAGAATATAGATAACTTATAACTCTAAAAGCAAGGATATCAGATTCTTTTCCAAATACAAAAACAGCTCTTCTCTTTCTTGTAGTTAATTGGTATAGCTGATATTGAGAATGTCCTCTTCAATTCTGGTTGTCCAGGCCCAGTGGAATGGGCCTGTGATTTGTTTTGGGGTAAACCCAGTCCTTGATAACTGTACTTCCTTATATTCTGTATGTACCTAACAGCAGTTAGTTACTGTACCTAACCTTGTCATTTCCAAATAGATCTAGAGCTTCCTTTTTGTGACTATTACTTGGTTTTTGAAAGAATAGCGTTTCCTGTAGAAATACCCACTCATACTCACACTGTGCTTTTCCATAAACATGGAAGTTTAACATGTTGTAATGACTGCAGGTTAAAGACAAAACAAGCTTGTGTGTGGGCGGGTTAAGCAAATTAAGGTCTTATACAGTACATCATGCCTTAATGGCGTTAAGTAATTTGTCTCTGATTCATCTCTTTACCATCAGCATTCTAACAAGTTTATATAAATCCTAATTGAGCTGCGACTGTCAAACACAGTGCACTGAAATTTTCTGAACTTGTAACTTACAAGTTTTGAACCTCCTCAGCAAGAACTGTTATTCACAGAGCTGTAGCATCATGAGGTAATGCATACAGTAATGCTGTATCTTTTCCTGTTTGCTCTTTATAGGGCATGCCTACAGCTCCACTGAGTGGAGGTATTGTGTGTGTGCTGAAGTGCTGAAGATCCGAGCTTGGACACACACCTAGGACTCAGACCAGCAGCCTCAGTGCAATTGGCCCAACGAAAGCTTGCAATCCTGTCTTTCAGGTGAGCTGCTGTGACAGCATCATGAAAGTCCAGTGCTTCACACAGTGTGTCCCCAGCCTAAACCCGTGATAAAGAGGAGGAGTGGTATACTGTAACTTGAGACAGAGGGTTGTCTGACCTAGTGAAGAATGGAAGGAATGGGACTTAAGATAAGATCACTTTATTAGCCACATACAATTTCTTGCAATAGGAATTTGTCTTTTCGCATACCTCAGCTTGCTCTCCATGAGACACAGACACACGGACAGGGAGAGAAGCTTGGGGTCGGAGCAGCTGGAGTGAAGGGCCTCGCTCAGGGGCCCAACGGAGTAGGATTCCTCTGCCGGCCACGGGATTTGAACCAACAACCTTCCGGCCGCAGGCGCAGATCCTGAGCCACAGAGCCACTGCTCCGCACCCTTAAAAGCATGATTGAAGCAGAATGATCTGCAGGACCTGCCAAGTAGGTGCAGCTGTAGCGAAGCATGCCGAAGTCCTAAGAAGTCACGTTTAAATTCTGGATTGAATCCGTTTTCTCCCTGGTGCCGAGAAAAGTCTGTGTTGGACTAAGAAACCCATTACTGTGTGTTAGGGCAGACTCTTAATCAGGTTAAACTCAAGAGTGTCTTGTGGCATCTGTATTTTTAACGGTCTGTTGAACCTGCAGGTAACCGTATTGCATACAATTGATGTGCTGAATCTTTATACTGTCGCATTCTATTGGCAAAGATAATTGTGCAGAAACATGTCAGGTTAGCAGGGAACCCTCTTGGTGTTGTTTTCTTTTCTTTCTGAAGTGTCTTTTGGGAGAAAGTAGTAAACAGGTTGATGTTCTTCCTGGTGCTCGGAAAGGACTGAGCGGGGCTTCTGAGTGTCTTAGCTGGTTAAAGCACCTGACTGAATGCAGCATGGGCTCGTGACTAGGACTCCTCAGGCTGTACCTGAGCACTGCCAAGGGTAGAGGGGGATTAGTCAGCCAGAGGTCTCTCCTCTCTCCTCTCTCAACAAACACTGCGACCTCTGTGGTTTCCCCAGCGCCTGTAGGTTTGTGATGCTATCGGTAAGGGGCGTTCCTCTCGGCCTCCAGTATGTTGCCGGTCACGTGCTAAAGGAAGAGTTATTCAAAGGGGGGGGCGGGTCTTCCTCCACGTCCTCATTCTCACCTGTGTGAGGTCACATGATTCAGAGCCGGGAGCCAAGACGTGGAAAAGAGATGGAAAACAGGTGGATGCAGCAGAAAAAAAATAATGGTCAACTCTTTGTTTTCCTCTTGGTCTTAATGGTACTTTTTTACCTCCTGTCATTGGCTTGCAGTTACAGTACATGGACTGGCCAGTTCTTTTCTGTTCAGGTAATCTAGATCCTAACAAATGTTGAAAAATTCAACTCTGATGACTGCTTCAGGCTCAGCAATGAAACTAGACACTAGGATTGCAGGTGTGAAGTGAAGACACGTTTACACTACTTGGCTACAAATCAGAGGTGCTTTTTTAAATAAAGCATCAGGGCAATCCTTGTCAACATCTTTGTCAAATCCTTTGTTTTTGCCTCTTATTTTCCCAGTAGTCCGTTTCAGTTTGAGACGGATAATGTTTTGGATGGGGATACAGCTCACACAGTATATAGCCAAGGAGCCTTCATGTTTCTAACCTGTGAAATGTTAAACTGCTCATCAAAGAAAACATTGTGGCTTGCTGCCCCCAGGGATGACATAAAGGAGAGCAGAAATTACCGTTGCAATTGGGCAGTGGTGAAGACTGGCTCTATTGTGTAGTATAAAGTAGTTTTGCTATATTCATCTTTTCTGAAAAACTGGCCTTTCGTTTTCCATTTTCTGAGTTGTTGCACAACAGATTTCTTGTTAGTCATTAAAAAAGCCTGTATCCTTTATCTCAAATAATGTATCATATACTGTACCACACACTCTTACTGTGTGTTTAATTAAGTTGTGTGGATATTTAAGTTAATACTGCATCTGTATTTTTTCAGTGTCGCCAGATGTTCCTTAAGTCCTGATTATACTGCATCTTCATTTTCTTCTCAAACACATTGGATCAAGTCCCCCTTTGCTTCTTGGTGCTGTGGTTTTGCATTCGCGTCGTTCTCACAGTTTTTTAGATAAAGATAATATCACTTTATTGGCTTTGATTTCAGATGAGAGGTTATGTCAAATTTTCTTTTACTTATTCATCACTTGTCTCATGTCTTATTGATTGTGTCAGATTCTGAGGTGAGGTGATCCAGTAGCTAAGAAAGGTCCTGGTGACAAGATTATTTCGGGCTCGACTTGTGACTGACTGTGTGTTTCATGGGGTCTCCTTGTGCCCTGTACTTGAGATGTAAAAATGTATAAGTGACTCTGCAGATATTGAATCGAAGTGTACGCTCTGATCTCTGAAGGCTGAATTGGATATTTGGTAGCACATTTGCTAAATAACCACTCTGACTGCTAATGGAACACACAGAGGTTAGTTCCATGATGTAAAGGAGAAAGGTAAAAAAAACTCTGCAGAGTATTCTTTAGGTGTGCTTTTCTTGGACACCCGAACAAGGCACCACAGTCGACACATTTTTTTTAATTCTTTTTACAGTGTGGAATAACCCTGGCAATTATACCCTTGCAGTTTGCATTCTGGCAGAACTCCCCAATCTCACCTCTTCCCAGTCCTAAGAATGCATTCCTCTTTCTTCTACTTCTTCTTTGTCATGATTTCTGTGTATATTGTTACTTGCTATGCTAAGTAAATTCTCCAGCAGAAAACGGCTTCTGAAAGCCTTTTCTGCGAGGAAGCGCAATGTTCACCTTGCTCTCTGAGCTGATAGAAGTGATCCACTGGAGCAATGTTACACTCGCTGAACTCCTTCCTCTTCAGTCTCTCTTGTCAGCCCACTGAATCATGTCAGCATTTGAATTTTATTGAAGCATCTGTGTATCGTGGCAAATAACCATCTGAGCTGAAGTAGCAGTAGAGTCAATAAGAAAGGCTTAGAAGGAAGCCATGAATTTGGATAACTGGTAAACAAAAAAGGTTTATAACCTGTTTTGCGTGGCATGTGGGCGCAGTGGTTAGTATTTCTGCCTCAGTTCCAGACCTGGGGTGTTATTAACGTGGCGTGAGTATGTTCTCCCCTTGTTTGCATGGTTTTCCTCCAGGCCCTCCAGTTTCCTCCCACAAAACAAAGACATACTGGTAAGTTAATTGGCTTCTGGGAAAACTGGCCCTGGAGTGTGTGTGTGTGTGTGTGTGTGTGTGTGTGTGTGTATCCTGTGATGCACTGGCGTCCTGTCCAGGGTGTATCCTGTCTCATTCCCGGTGCTTGCTGGGATAGGCTCCGGCTCCCCTGTGACCCTGAATTGGATGAAGCGGTTACAAAATGGAGCGTTGGATAACCTGTGTTTTTAAAGCTGTGGTAAATGAACTTTTGAGTTAAAAATGGAAAATTTGGGGTATAGGTAATTTGACAGTACAGTAGGTGCTTAAACCTCCTCAAAGGAATCAGTATGGAAAAGACTCAGTTTAGATTCAGACCACCTCTAGGCCTGTTGAACTCATCCTGAAATCCAGGTTCCTGGGGAGTTACTACAGTGATTAAGTCTTTGGCAGAATGTGGTGTAGGTTCGTTCAGATTAGATAACCTTCCAGTTTAGTGCTGGTCCTTTGTGAGTGAGACTGGCTCCCATTGGAGAAGCCTGGCCAGCTCTGAAATGGGAGCTTATAAATCGGGCAGCACACAGGCCTGTGAATGGCTGTAAGCATTCAGCTCACAGAGTACGGAGAGCTATAATCTGGAAGACAGGCAGAGAGGTGAGGGGAACTTGGCGTTGAATACTGTAGGCTGCATTCATAAATGGTGGTGCAGTTACAATATAAGCTCTCCGCTGAGCTTTTTTAAATCTATTTATCCTGGACAAGGTCAACAAGGGCAGAAAGAGAATATAATTGTAATGAATCCTAAAAAGAATGCTGTATTGTTTTTGGAATGTTTAAATTTTGCTAATGCTCCAATAAAAGGACTCCTTCCTGTGTGTACTGTATTTAGAACACACAAAGGACAATGACTAAAATAAAAACAACAAGTAAAACCAACATCAATAAACAATAACAGTAAAAGATTGTATTACTGGAATATTGCTAAGATAATTTTGAATACTGCAATCTAAAACTGTTTTAGAAAACTGTGCTTGAAGCTTTTTGTAAGTTATAAAGAATCCATACTGAGTGAGTCACCACCAAATTTTTCTGGATTGTTTTTTAGAAGTGGCAAAATCTCATTTATTTGGGTTTTTTTCTTCTCTGTAATATGGTCATCTGTTTTTTTTTAATGACACCTGGTCCTCAACCTAAGAATAGGTTATGTTACGAAACCACATTCGTGAAGTTTGTGTGCTTCTTAAGTAGAAAATAAGTTTAAAGGGAGAATTTGGTTTCGATTCTCAAAAGTTATTATCAGCTACATTGGTGTGGAAACTTCGGCAGCTATGACATATTCATTTTTGAGGTTATGGCCGGCCCTTCTATTTTGGACTTGACATGTCTTTGGCACTTCTCCTTTCCTCAACCATTTTTAAGGGATATTAATGCTATTAATTGTTGAAATCTGAACAATAGTTTTGAACTTGTTCTCTGTTCCACCATGTGAAAGTCTTATTATTTCTTATGGGAACTAGTTTGTATCTACGGGTGTTCGAATCTCGATTTCTTGTGCCTCGAGGACAGAGTACACATTTAATACACGGTTTGATAATTTAAAAAAATGGCAGTTTTGCCTGGCTTGCAGGAAGTGCAGGCCGGTTTGTTCCTGCATTGCCCTACAGCCTGGCAAGTTTGGAATGACGGGCTGCTATGTGCATACCTGACACAGTACCAGAAGGCAACATGACTAAAGGAAGCAATGTGCATTTATATTAATAAAGATAACAAAGATTTTAATGAAAAATAATCATAAGGATCTAAGTTCATGTGATGTCAGAGTTTAACACTATGCAGTTCCATTACATAAATACCTCCCATACCATAACATCTTCCTGGTGGTGCCTCTTCTTATTGGTCTGTAATCTATCAATACTCCTGGTGTGTTCAGACATTAAATTAAAAGGGCTGGGAGATGGAAACTTAAGATCTGTCATTTTGTTTTTGTGACCCTGCTTTTTTAAGCCACTGAGGGTGATTTAGAAAGCTTAGAAATTGATGGTTTGTAAGACAGACTCATCGCTCAGTAAAAGAAAATGTATGATCTCTTATCCTACCTGAAGCTCTGCATAATTATGCGCCTGATTGTGGGGGAAAAAAAACAACAATCCTTTCTTTGTATGAATCCTTTTTTTGTGTCATTGGGGGGAAAAGAGTATGGTATTTGTACAAATATTACACCAGATAGCTAGGTCAAGTAGCAAGTCAAGATTTCCTGCCTGCCTGTTATCTGAAAGATCCTACATTTCCCCAGTGACAACAAATACTTGGCCATTAATAAGGACTCTTTGCTGCCATGTTTCTCAAGCCATAATAGCGATGCAGTTGGTATCATGGGGATTCTAGCCGGCTTTAATGTAAATTTTTTTAAGGTGTCTGGAGTTTAAAAATTCCAATTTTGTGTAAGACCATAGAAAAACGAGATCAGCCGGCACAAGGTTCTGTCATATCTGACAAACGAAAAGCTCTTTGAAAGAGAAATGGAAGAACGGCTATTTTCCTTGCAGTCACAATTATGATGAAGCCCTCAGAACAATCACGGCACCTTTCACTTACTGTGAGAGACGGGTCCTCATCGCCGTTTGGATGCCTTCCTTTGTGTATTTTCACGCGGCTGCCTTGATGGCTCCTCTGAATGGGAGAGAAGCGTGGGTGTGACGTTAGTCCACACCTGAAGTGTTACCGCAGGAGTTATCGATTTGTACAGTACATACAAAAGGAAATGTGCTAGAAGGCTGAGAGCTGTATGATAGGATACCTCAGGGGCAATACAGGAAGGTTACAAAACTGCCAGTGCAAAATAAAACCCCCCTTGCCTCGGAAGCTTTTTTTTTTCTCACACGTGAAAGGCAGAGTGCTGCTTTTCTTTTCAGAGGGCATTAACAGGGCAGGGGTCGAGCTTTTCTGCACGTGGTAACTGTAGGTTCTTAAACGACCAATACCTTGGCCAGTGTATCGACCCACTAGTACACATGCAAACCAGCTATTCAAACCAACAGAATTGCTTTTCAGTCCTTGTACAACAGTGACTAGAGTAGAGTGTGTATCTCTGTGTAATGTGTTCAGCAATGGGAGAAAATCAAAGCTTCATTCCTGTTCCTCTGGGCCTTTGTATATGTTATTATGAATCTGTCTGCTGTTCAAAGCAGTGTAGCCGAACTGTACTTTGTTTTATGAGCATGCTTTTCTCCTGTTTCCGCTCCCTCTAAACAAGTCAGAAACTACCAAAGGCAAAACTCTCATTATCTTTTTTATTAACATAAAGATTAACATGAAAGCAATGCCGAAGCTAATTGTGCTAGTGGAAAAGTTAAATTCAGAGTCTTTTTTACCTCCCCAAAATCTTTCCAGCATTTCTTTCAAGTAATGGCAACTTTAAGTTGGTGTAGATGCCCCTGCTACAACCTCTTGTTCAAAGACCATTTCAGCCTTCACTCTTCTCTTGAAAATGATCTACAGCCACCCCTAAAATATCATATAACTGTATGCTGAGCCAAGAAGCAAGCATGCAGACTACTGTAGCTCCTGCGTAGCACAACTAGTAAAGGCTTGTTTCAAAGCACAAGGTTGTGCCCAGCAACATCTGGACTGTATTGTCAGTTGACAGTGTATGGGGATTGAGTGGTTCGTCACCATGGTTGCATAAACTTGAACTGCCTTGCAGCAGCAGTGTCTAGGATTGGCCATGTTTTCAGTGAGAGCCGCGTCAGTCACTGCCCTGTAGAATGTGCCAGGGCTTGTGCTCTGGAAGGTAGTAGATACCTCTGACAAATATACTGGATGGTTCATAGGAAAGCATGTTGTCTTGTTCCCTCTTGGTACAAGGGTTGTAGCTATAAAAGCAGAGTTGATCATCATCTGCCAGGGAGATCAGGCCAGGCAAATCCACACGTTAAAAAAACAAATGCTTATACGTAGAGACAGACATCAGAGCCTATTGTCCTGTTTAGTCTCTCTTTGGATACTTTGTAGGTTAGGAGGTCACTTGGGTAGAGTGACAAAACTGGCTTGTACTGTATCTGTATTAGAGCTGCAGACAAAGTACAATCTGAGCCCCCTCCCCAGAGTTTACTAATGGGTGTGCCTTCACAATAGTGTCGCTCTCCTGTAAGGAATTTCCCATTGTCAGTGAGTGTCAGGCCTCAGTGGTCACAGTGCATGGGTGTCAGCAGAAGAGTCACTTAGCTCATGATCACGAAGGAACTGCTGTGAGGGCAACAATGCCTGCCTCTTTGAATCTGCGGGAGGATAGTTAACTCTTTTATCTTGTTTTTGTTGTTTTCCCCAGACTGGACTGGACTGCCCGTGCTGCTAATTATTAAGCTTGCATTAGGCAGTTAATGGTTACTGTCCCATACTCCTTCATATTCTTCCTAACCAGCAGTAGTCTGGAAGGTGAGGCCTGTGTAAAGAAGACTTCACTTGTGCTGCATTTACAGGTATTTCCTGGTAGTTAAATTAGGGGTTAGGAGTTCATTAGGCATGCCACATTTATGTTTGGATATCCAAACGCTGTGTTTGGTAGTTGAGGTAGAGGAGATTATTACAGTACGTGCAGTACATTTGGTTATCCTAAGTTTGGATAATCAAATGTCTTTGTCTTCCCTTGTGTCTTCCTGCTACCTCAGGTTTCTCCCGTGCACTGTAACTAAGAGACGCTTTCCATCAGTGTGCATTCTGATGGGACCTCCTGTCCTGCCAGCCCAGACTGAGAAGGCCAAGGCCCAGAAGTGGAAACCGAAGTACATGTGGTAGGGCTTCCTTCCTGTCTGCCACAACACCTAGGGTATTGATTTAGAAACACAAAAGAGTTTCCCTTTCACAGTTTTCATGTTTTGTTGTTTTAAAGCTTGTAGCCATGACAGTTTGAAGTAGCATTGCTACTAGCATTACATGTTTTTATTCAAACCACCTTCGCCACACGTTGTTGGCGAATTGTTGCAGGATGATGTGGCTGCTGGATATTGCTTGATTGCTTGATATTGCTGATTACCGCTTGACGGGCCTGAATATTTATACATGCAACATTAGAAGTCTCCAGTTTCAGCATTCAGACCCTGAAAAAAATATTCAGTTTTAAAAATGTGTATGCTTCAGTTTACATAGGGAAGGCCTACGCTTTTGGAAGGACTGAAGGGCACAGCAGAGGAAGTAGACCAGAAAGAGTTTTTACTCTTGTGTTTCCGAATATGACTTGCTTGCTTTTGTGTTTAAAGGTGCCGCATGTGTAAGTTTTAGTAAAGGATGTAAAGTTTGTGTAAGTTTAGAAGGATGATGATAAACATTAAGGGAATTAAGGGAAACCAGTCAATAATTGGGAAGCACATCCTTAATGTGGGTTGATGTACTTGTTGACGTGGAATAGTGTATACTGTAGTTTGCTTGATTTTTTGTTTATTTTCTTGAACGATGGATATTGCTTGCAAGCACCACAATGTGAAACTTTATGGTGCCATCTGGTTCTTCTCTCTGGAAAATTAAATATGCTGCTTCCTAATCCATTAAACATAAGCGTTTCCACTCCCAAACAGTTTCTATGTGTTACACTTCACTTGTAATACAATCCTGACTAGAAATGTTAAGTATTTGACTTACATACCATAAAAAATCTGACCCAGACCACTTCTGCTTCTTGACAGCCCACAGATCCTTCAGCTGTCTGTGAAGTCTTTCCGTGCTTAGCTGTTACCTCAGCCCTAATTGGAAGGAAAAAAAAAGCAAAAGTACGCCTGGAAACTGACTCTTTGTTTACCAAACAGCCAAAGACTTGCATTCCATAAGACTTTCTGTAGGAACATAGCTAAATGTTTCCCACACTATGTTAGTGTGAAGGACAGTTACGCATTAAAAAAACAAACTACCAGCTCTTTATTGATTGAGTGGAGGGGAAAAATGTGCCTTAATGTGCAAATAATTAATGCAGCTGTTGCAAAGACTTCCCTTCGACAAGTACTGTACTTGGGGCTGCAGCAGCTTGCCAATGTTGTGCAGTTTGCAGTGTGATGGTTTTGAGTCACTTGAATTTGTGTTGTCTTGCAAATGATTGTGCGACACATACTGTAGATTCAGTTCTCTTGCAATGCTTCCATCTGTTTTATGAATTATATACCAAAAAAATATCCCTAAAGAAGGATATATATATTTACTTAAGTATATCATTTATTAACATAACCTGATGTGGAGTCCGGGGGTTCATCTAAACAAAAGTGGGTACAAGTCTCAGTTCAGAATTGCTTTCCATGATGCCTGGATACTCAGAATGTTTAAGAACCTCAAGTGACACTTAACATTTCTAATTAGTTATCAT
The DNA here is from genome assembly GCF_055471065.1 of Atractosteus spatula. Lineage (NCBI taxonomy): Eukaryota > Metazoa > Chordata > Actinopteri > Semionotiformes > Lepisosteidae > Atractosteus > Atractosteus spatula. Next base: position 4,423,762 of record NC_142717.1, read on the forward strand.
GCCATTCATTCATGCCTCCCTTATTGGAAAAACAGAGCAATCCATTTATCAGGCTTTTGTATCCCTGTTTCGAGTGGCCAGATCTGTGCGTGAAATAAGTGGTAAAAAGAGTTGAAATCCTCTGAACCCCTGAAATGCCTCTTTTAATTCAGTGTAGTGAAGGGATGGGGACAGAGCGTAGCAGCTAGAGCACAGGTTTCCCTCGTGCCCTCCTGATGTTGTCAGGTATTCTTTGCTCGGACACCTCAATCCCCCAATGGATTTCCCTGCCCCCTGAGCGCGCCGGTGCTGGGCTTCATGACAGGACTCGGCCTGTCCATCACACAGCAAGCTTTCTGTTCCACGATCCCCTCCCTCTGAAGGGTGATGCTGTGCCGATTTCTGTCCAACATCGCTTTGTGCAGGAGAGACCGAGCCAAATACAGTATTTAAGAAATAAATAAAACGTGTTTGTTACTGGGGAGTGTGAGGGAGGTGTTTCTTGGATAAGCCAAGAATTTGAGGCCATTAATAACCAACCCATGATGGGCAGCTGAAACATGATTAAACACTGCAGATTTTATTGCCCTTCTTCATTCAACTGTGACTGGGAACTAGACCCTTCCTGTTAAACGGAGAGAATGATACCGAGTTACTTTAGGGATTAGGATCCCTGTATGATTTGGAGGGAAATCTTCCCTCGACTCATAACAAATAAGCTCTGGAGGCTGCTAACACTCAGAGCTGTTCCATTGTGACCACATTGGTAAGCTTGACTGGCACAGAATTGAAAGGTACAACAAAATTCTCTTTACTCTGTTAAGACTTTAATAAATTAGAAGTTAGATGTGTTTTAAGAGCAACAGTGTGTCACCATCTGGGTATTGCAGATAACTGATTTTTTGCATATAACTGTATCTGCTATAGGCTGCTAAAAAGTTGGTCACCTTAGTCTGAGTTTTGTTGTATCTTTTATAGAAGACAGAATTTAAGACTAGTTTTTCTATCAATTGACCATCTAGATGTGAATTCTTCTTTAATTATATGAATTTTCACAGAGTTTTTTTTTTCATGAATCCTGATAATCTTAAGAGCAGAGTTTAAATTGAGAAAACACAGCTACTTGCAAAACAATTTCTTTGCACTTTGATAAATGCAAACCCCCAGAGCTGAAGGCTTTGTGTTGTAGGTAATTTAAAGATATCTCTCAAGGCAGCTGCACTGAAATACTCTAATAATCAGCATTCTGTTTCAGTGATAGGTGCTTTGACTGATTAGGAAATACAAGGACAGGCTGATAAATACAAATAAAGTAGCATGTCCTGTACTGCAAATCGTGACTTAATTGTTAACAGTGCCACAGTTTGACCATTTTTTATCCACTAAACTTCTAGTTAGTATACAAAAGAAATCCTTGCTAGTGATGAAGTTTAGGTTTGAAAAACAAATGTGGAAGAACCCCAACCTCTTTGATTATGTGATACATCCTCACACAGTGAATACATAGGGAGGTTTTAGACATTGTAGCCTTTTTGGTCTCTGTTGGAAAGCTAGAAAAAAATGTTTTTGTCTCAAAACTCTGATCTCTGGGACATTTCTACCTGTAATAGACTTAGGAAATTGTTCATCCCCTGTGCAATCTCATTGTTAATGAAAGTAAACGATTCTCTTATCTCCTGAAACATTGTTGTGCTTTCAATGTGAAACGTTGTTGAACCCTTTGTTGGTGATGTTGTTTTGTTATATTGTTGTGTTGGACACGGCTGTAAAACAGCTTTTCCCCCAGACGGTCATAAAGCATGAATTGCATTCAGCTATGTAGCGTTGTGTACTTTAGTGAGGACAGTTTAAGACTCAACTGGAATCTCTTAGAATCTGTTCAGCTCTTGCAGCGCCCTCTTCTGGACATGAGGAGTAAATGAAGAGACACTGGGAGCACCGCAGAATTCTGGTGAAGGTCTAACCTGTCTAATTGAAAGCTGCTCTCCAACAGGGGTCTTCAGCAACACAGTACAATGGGTTCCTAAGTGCTGACGTTTTGGCATCTGCACATTTCAGGATGTGACAGGGTGTAGAATTTTCTGCACATTTTACATACAGACAGTATATGCAGGGGATAAAAACTAAAATGCTAACCAACCTCTTCCTAATATTGTGTAGTAGGGAATTCGCTGTGGTGCTGCATGGTGTGTTTAAAAGGAACTGCCACCTCCTTAAACACTGAGACAAAAGCTATCATTTTAGATCATTTTAGATCACAAATGATAACTGGCTAGTTTTCTGTTTTCACCTGCTGCCCTGTCATGCAGAAAGGACCTGTTAAAAGGGGCATTGTGAACAGATACTCTTTACATAAATATCAAAACTCATACTTAGGAGGCTCACAGGAATGCCCTAGGTGTGTGGAGGCCTGTGCTTTTGTGCTTCAAATGCAGTTTGATCAATCCATCTCCCACTTTATGTATGACATTAATTATGAAGCAACACAGGGGAATTTTTAGTCAATGCTAAGTCTGTATACATGGACAGTAAAGCATAGTGCGGAGTGAATTCTCATAACTTCTTTTGACTCCTTTTGACCTGCTTTTTCATTTAATTTGTGCTTACATCACCTGCATGAAAAAAATGTAATAGTCTGATCTTATTTAAATTGTTTAGAAATACAAATAAAGAAAAAAATAGCAAATGACTTGCTTTTGGGGTCATGACACACACATTTTTACAGCACATTTGTATGCTGGAATCATGCGTGTTAACTTCAAAAAGGCTTATTACATCGTGATTAGAATATGAAAAAAATTACTTCATTTATTTTCAGTAAACTTGACAACGAATTCCAGAGAGATCTTTCTATACAGATTTGCTAATTAAAAAAAACTTATTTACCCAAAAAAGACCACGCATTTTTATCTCTTTTTGTCCTCGAGAGACAATTTTTGCCCTGGACTTATTGACCTTTTTAACACCTGAGTAGACCTGGTTTAAGGTCTGTCTGGGGACACAGAGCAAGAGAAGAGTGATGGTCTGTAATTAGCCCCAGTGGACTCCAGCTCATGACACACAGTGACACCCAATTTATCACAGCTCAGACATCTGCCAGAGATTCAGCACAGAGTGGCAGAGGTGTTGAGGTCAGGACTGAGGTGTGCTCGTTAGTCGTGCTTGGAGTCAAACGATTTCGCTGCTTCTGCACACTCTTGAGACTGAACAGCTTCATAGCCTGTGAAGGCACTGAACCTGCCACCCGCAAAGTCCTAATAAATTGAAAAATACCATATCATTCTTAATAGTATCTCATATGAGTAGACCGTTTGTTTTTATTGTTGGTTTTTCAAACCTTATGTACTGCAGGCATGGTTTTTTCTAACATATTTGAGGTGATGTCCATTTTTGGACACGGAGGTAGGAATTCATTCAGCGGCAGTTACTGTACATTATAGCGAGGCATGTTCATTAGGCACTATTTCAGTAATATACTAGCTGAAGTTTAGGTTCAGCCCTTTCCTCGCTTTGTCAATACAGATGATTAATCTAATTTTGCTTTTCAGTACTAGACAGAGTGAAAAGATCAACAACAGAATACAGACCAAGTGTATTGTACATCTGTATAGATCGCTTTATATAGATTGTTGTTCGCTGAAGAAATACTCAATGGAAGAGGATCCAGTAAAAGTACATAGTAAAAGGCACTTTCTGTTTTAAGCACAGTTTTAAGCTTCCATTTACTAAAACGGAACAGAGAATGGTAAGAATTAAAATTTTCGTGGACAGGGGCACATAAAAGGTGACATATCAATGTGAGAGAAGTCGATTGTCTGCCAGTCTTAAGACACCGATTTACAAAGGTTTTAGACAAGAGATAAAGGCTCCTTCCTTTCTAGCAACAAGGAGCAGTTGTGGAACACCTGAAAGGGAAGGAATATAACCACTCTGGGTTTCCAACTTTCTGTAAAGCTCGCTCGGTAAATGTGTTAGGTCAGACAGTTTAAAAAAAAAAGTGTGACAGTGTGAGTGCTGGTGTGTGTGTGTGTGCATACACATTTGTCCGTGTGTAAAAAATCCCAAAGGACCCAAAGGGCACAAACAGCACCGCAGAGCGGAACGGCGCGCCTCAGCCCGGGCCCGTGTGCGTGGCTTCACAGCGGCGGGTGTCGGTCCGAGCCCGTTGCTATGCGCGCCGTTCCGCTCTGCGGTGCTGTTTGCACCCTTTGGGTCCATTGCTAAGCAGAGGCCCCTCTCATAAGGAGCTGATCAAGTCGGTCCGTTTGCCTCTGTGGCCGGAGCCAAGATCAAAACCAGCAGTCTGGAATCTGAGTTTAATCAACTGGAGCTTTCAGGATTCCTTCAGCTTTGCCAGAATGGAAACCAAATATTGGGGGGGAACAGGGATCTGGCCTCCACTGCCCTTTGTGATAGTGATGTCACCCAAGTCCCTCCTCCCTCTCTTCTGCACTCTCTTTCTGAATACGAAGTGTCTGAGGACTCCAGTGCTATTCTTGGCTGATCTGAGCAAGGCCCTGGGCCCAGCCGCACATGGGAAAAATGGTTTGGCTTCTGAGAAAGCGAAAATACGCCATTGTGCTTTGCCTCTGCTTTTAAGGCCAATTAAAGCAGCGCACTCTTCAACTGTAGTAGTTCCAGCTCAGGCACCCTACAGGATTCTCCTGTACTGTAGAAGAGGAAAGGGTTTTTTACACACGGACAAATGTGTATGCACGCACACACACACACACCAGCACTCGCACTGTTACACTTTTTTTTAAACTGTCTGACTGCAGCAGACAAGCCCAGCTAAAAATGAGCCCGATAGCCTTTCTCACTGGCGGCTGGGGCGGCTTCGTTAGTCAGCGTACAATCCAGAGAACCTCAGCATGTCTGAACGACGGCCAAGAGTCGCAAACTGGCAGCCTTCCACTGAGATATTGACGCGAGTAAGAAAGATGTGAACTCAATGACTTGTTTCATGGGCTGGGCGTGCTGTAGTGGAAGGGTGGTGGCGGAGGAGGAGGAGGGGGGGCTTGGCAGCCCGTGGAGTTCTGCTGCCGGAGTCTGCGTGCCGGTGTTCCCATGTGACCACGGCGTGTAAGATAATGAGCGAACTCGCCGTGCTTTTTTTTTTCCCTTCCCCCAAGTGAGCCAGTCAAGGTGAGGAGTTTGTGGGTGTGCTACAGTACATCTGGGAGTGAAAGGAAAGAACAGAGACAGACATTCACAAACCCGCACAGGGCACTGCCCAGATTTTCAAGTACCGCAGTCAGAAAATATTTGAAAATAAGCGAATGTTCTGGCACTGAACTCTCTTAGACTGCAGTAAAAGGCAAAAAAGTGTGTTTATGGAGCTTCATAGTTTAGTGTTTAATTGATCTCTTCATTTAAGGCAAAGTCAGTTTCTAGTATAGAACTTACTCCACGTTATGATAAGATAGAATCAAGTTCTCTGCTGAGTCACATTCTCATTGTTTGGTCTGGGTTCCAGGTAGAGTCATTCTTCCAATTGGGTGAAGTTGTACACTACCTTCTAATGAAATTTTAAAGTATAGTTTTACTCCTTTTATTTGTTCTGTAACAGTTAAATACTCTTATCTCATTGTACACTGTAGCAGGGGAAAATGGTAGTGTTTTGTTGACCCAACTACTGTAAATAGAAATGTAATCTTAAACCTCATGAGTAATAACAGCAATTAATAAAAAAATCATACATGTATAATAATACATTAATATACTGCAAATATTAAAACAACAGAATCCAAGTGTTCTTAAATGAAAGCCGCCACTGACATGAAGGTGAATGACCAGAACAGCCAAAAAATGAATAGGGAAGTTTGCTTTGTACAGCTAACCAGAAACAGTACAGTAGGTCCTCTATAGTCTGACACTGTTTTGTCTTATTACACATTCTATATTGTATAGTTATATTCTATATTATAGATGCCATTTATTCTGTTTAGCTGTAGACATACAGTATTTCCAAGTAACTTTAAAGAGCATGTCATTAGTGCAGCATGTCAATGGAATGAACCTGTTTTTGTGGTTGTGCACATTTTCATATTCTGAAGCTTAGTCAGATCACATTGATCACATTTGCTCTCCAGCCTTCTGATTCTGTAAGTTGATCTGCATTTCTTCAATAAACATCAACAGCCTGTAGGTGTCAGTGGGCTGCAGCCTGTAGTCAGTGATGGCGTCTGGCTTGTGCTTAAACACATTTTGTTGCACTCTCCTGTTAAGACATATTTTCATGTTAGGATGTGATCTGAAACCAGATTTGGGTAATATAAACTGCACTAGAATAAAGTAGTTTAAAGCAGCTTAGTGGATGCTGCACATTGGTGGGGGTGGAGGGGATCCCCATTACCTGTAAAGCGCTTTGAGTGGAGTGTCCAGAAAAGCGCTATATAAGTGTAAGCAATTATTATTATTATTATTAGTTAGTAGATGTATTAGTGATTAGGTTTGCATTTTGAGCTTCTAACCTTACAGTAGAATGATTTTTTTTGTTTATCCCAAAACTAGTACTTGTAGCCAACTGAATGTGATTTTCGGAATCTTTCATGATTATTTTTGAGCACTCTTACCATTGTACATTAATTTCCTGCTACGTGGTGAGCTCTTTTTAGCTGCAGCTGTTTGCGTGCGTGCTTCTTCAGTATCGGACTGTGTGAAATTTGAAACCCTGAGCAACAGTTCGAACCGACTCACAGGAAGAAAATCCTATGCAATCCCAGTGCTAGTTGTCAAACAGGGCCCAAAGAAGAATTTGAGGGTGTGTCCGTTTCATTCAAACCCCATTATTTTGGCTCCTTTAAAACCTAAGTATTTAGTAAAGGTTCGGCATTTGGTTTTATAAGAATTGGGTGCACTTTTGTAGAATACTGTATCAAAGAACAGACCTATGATAAGTTAAGGGCTCAGAAGATTTTTGTGTAGGTTGTAGTAAATGGAACCAGATGATCTTTTTTCAGACTTTACATGACATAAGTTTTGATCCCCTTTTTAAAAAAAATATATTTACAGTACAAATATAATATATACAGTACTGTATACTTATTGCATTTTACTGATCAAAGTCAGTGGGTTCTTTTTCCTGATTGTCTGAAAATGTGCCCTGCTGTGGAACCTTATAAGTTATATAATTTGCATGTCCTTCTCAAGCAATTATTTTATAGAGACACGTTTGTTTTCCACAGTAGCCTAAGCAAACAGTTCTTTAAATTTGATTTAAAATTGTTTTACATTGATGCCTTCACACATATAGAGATATAGTGGGGTTAGTTCCTTTTTTAACTTACAGTACTTCCTATAATCCTTACAATTTCAAAGGGAAAGGAGTACACTGGCCAAAGGAGTGAGAGAGTGCAGTGCATTATCTTGTTAGTGCTATTTCACTGAGCGTTTCTGCTCTTGCAGGCTGAGTCTCATGGACTACAACTGAGCTCTGGGGCTTTGGAAGCAAAAAGATAAACTGACACACTGTACACTAAGATGCCTTTGAATTAAAGCCGGTAAATTCAGTTCTCTTTTTAACAATCCCTCAGTACAAATGAGAAACATATTTCTTTCTTCTGAGATGAGAGCTGCCACAGATGTGCACGTACAGTACAGTACCAGTTGTCTATTCAGCGGCAACAAAAATGTCCTGCTTTCTTTCAGCTCAGACAGACGTGCTGGATATTCACAAGTGCTGTGGCACTGATCCAATAACTAGCTCATCCGGTTTTATTTTTTAAATCATGGACCTAACACTTTAGATTTATGTTGTGTGGAATACCAGCTAAATGGAAATTTAAGTGCCATCCAATTCACGATGTGTGATCATCTGGGATTAAAGTTGTTATGAGCAGCTCCTATTAAAAAAACCATTAATTGTATTTGCTTGCTGTCATTCTGACAATGGAAGGACCTGCGTTATCAATGCATCATAATCAAATCAATTTCTCTTTAGTAAGCAAGTCATGTTTCAAGGAATTATGTTGCCTCTTTTACTCATTGCATTACTTACATGCTGTATTGTTCATGTTTCTTGAGATTCTTTATCGCTGTTGTATGTGGCAATTCAGCAAGTGTTGAGCAAGATGTATTAAGTCTTTACATGCTGCTGGACTTTGACTTACCATTTTTATTCTCCTAGCTTTGAGGTGACTTTTCTGAAGGTGTTCTGTCCAAGAACTTTTACGTTAGCTTGAAATCACTTTGAAGAGGATCCTTCCCCAGACGATAAAGAAAATGCCTACAGACAAAAATGCAAACCTACAAGAAGAGAAATTGCACAAAAATGCAGCCATTGAGGACTCAGTCATCATCTGGACTGAACACATCGAGTTTTATTACAGAGATAGCAGTGAAGATACACCTCAGTCTGTCTGCAACAGAATCATCCTTCACAGTACCCTGACCTCAGCTACTTTATTACTTTGGAAGCTCTTTGGATATTTTTATTAACCGTAAGAATTTACACTAGTGTCCCGGTTTCTCTTTCAGCCTATAGAAGTGTGTAATATGCAGAGTTGGAAACACTGAGTTGTCTTCGAGGCTTGAGATTTCTATATACAGAGGATCAAAAGTGTTTATTCAGTGCTTTCTTTCGTCTTGAATTTCAGAGGTAGACGTTGCACATTGTAGTAGCCGAATGTTCAAAAGGCTGAATGTTGAAATGTTCTGAGATGCTGAAAAGTGTTAATGTAATTTATTGCACATTTTAGAGTCAAACTGCATCTAAGTTTGCAGTTAGGCTGTGGTTGTATTTTATATCCAGAATATTTTTTTCAACAACAGTGGCTTTTTTTTACGTATTTAATTTTGTTTAATAATTTCAATGGCACGTGAATTGATGTGGTTGGCTTATTAACACCAAATTATGGAGAACCTGGGCTTCTTTTTCAGGCTTCTCTTAATATTATAGCTCTTACTCAAAATACTGTAGTTAACTGTTTGCACTTACTGTAAAATGCCTTGCAAGCAGAATATAACTATTCCTGAGAAAATGTTCAGTATTTTAGATAAAGGTTTTTATTCCCACTAGTACTTTTCTTTCATGTAATGTTCCTTAATCGTAAAAAATAATTGTACGATCTTCCATTATTGTCTTGTAACATACTGAGTTTATATGTGGTTTGTAACATACAGTACACTTTCACTGTATTGCTGAACGTTTTTTCTAGCCTTAATTGTTTGTTCCTTTTCATCAAAGGCATTTTTGATAGAATGGATGTATTTTTACAAGCCAAGCATAGTACCATAGCATTAAGGATAACACTGCAAGATACAGCTGTAGTCTCATTAGAGACATTGGATTTAATTGTTCCAGCCCTTTCTAATCTATGGAAGGCCTGGGAACCAAAAGTTAAAGAGTTAATTTTTTTCTCAGCGTTGTTTAATTTTAGTCTTTTCTGTTTCTTAACACTTTAGGTTCAGTGATTCATTGTGGCAAGAAATAAAATGAAAACCAACACAAAAAAGTTTATGTGCTGACAAAAGCTTGCCCTCACAGTGCACGTAATTGACCTCATTTTATTTATAGCTTCAATTATGAAATTAAACTAAATTCAGTTATGGTTTCAAATAAACAACCAAAAAATTGATTTTCTGTATGTTATCAAGTGCCATGGGGAAAACAGAAGTCTCATATATTTTTTAAATAAATTAAATATTTGAATAATTGTAAATGTGCTGTCTCCCAAAACTGTCTCAGGATCCTAGAAATTTAGTATTGAAGGTTAAACAGTAAATGATCGTAATTGGAATTTGCAGCCCAAGTTAGTCATGGGTAATGAATACATTGTTTTCTAATATATAAGGTTGCTGTCACCTGAGGCCTTGGTATTGGGCATTAGTACTTTCATTAAACTCAGGATTCCAGACATCTCAATGGGCTCTTTCACTTACTAACTCTACATGACCTCATAACACAGGCTCAGAGCAGCAGAAATCTTTCTTAATGGGGATTGTGAAACAGTGGAGTGGTCCTGTTGCCATGGCAGCCAGGGCTTTAGTATTCTCAGAGCACACTTCCAAGAGCACATAGTACACTCATAATTCATCTGAGCCATTAGAGGTGCAGAGAATTTCTCAGAATAGGAAAAGGAAGGGGCACTTGTCTGCTCTTCTCAGTCAAGTCCTTTTTCCCTTTCGGATTTCTCTTTATTAGCTCGGTTTACCCTCATTTCACACCCGTGAATAGATTTACAGAGCCCATTTTACCCACATACAAATCCCAATCCTACAAACGTTATTTAACCCTACAAGAGGGCATGCAAATCGGATAGGAACAATCCAGCAACAGCCCCTAAAATCAATCGTTCTGTTCGAATGTGCTACAACTGGTTACTTGATTATGAGCCAGGCACATGGAAAATAGTCAAAAAATGTGCCCGGTGTTTTGGAAGATATGAGCAAATACTGTAAATGCTCTTCAAATGGCTACTTTATGACGAGAACAAAGAAGTTAAAACGCTTGATACAGAGATCTCTTCAGGTTTCAGCAGAAGGGGAAATATGAATCGGACTCCATATCAAGAAATGTTTCTGAAGGAACTGAGGACAAATAGAATAAACAAGAAAACCTGGGTGGAAATAAATATACAGTATACTGTAGATTGGAGCTGCAGCTGCTGTGAGAAATGAATTGTTTGATACGTTTTTCCTGTTGATGGGGAAAAGCACATTTCAAATAAGAATTAAGTTTACTTTGCCCAGCAGGCTTGGGAGCTGTTGTCACTTAACACAGGGGGGGATATGTTTAGATCTTTCGTGTTCAAACATTATTTGGAAAGTTTTTTTTTTGTGTGTGATCTGCAAAAAAAATCATTTTCAGTTTTCCGTTCTCTGTAGTGAGCATCAGTCCCTGAACGTGGAATTAGATTTCATGCACTACCAGGGGTTACCAGTGAATAAATCCAGTTGGCTTTCTACAGGATACTTCCTGGCAAAAAGCTGTGAGATGCCCTCAGGTGATCAGGAGAGCAGACCACCTTTATTCCATTCAAGCTGATAGCAAGATTGGCAGTGTGTTTACACACTTGACCAGAGGTCCCCAGTCAGGTCTTGGTGCCTTCAAGACCTGAATCAACTCATTACTGGCTTGACTGGACCAGTTTAACAGCTTGTGCCAGCTCTTCAGGTGCAGGTCTACATGGGAGATCTCACAAGCCTTCAGGCACACTGGTAGTCCTACAATACCAGGATAGCAGACCCCTGTACTTGACCACATAAGCACTGTTAAATAAGGACTATTTAGCACACAACAAACAAGGACTATGTTGGAATCCTAGGCTTATGGTAGTATAAATACAGCTCAAGAATAACAGTTGAAGGCCAAGTCACACATAATGCATATAAACAGAGGTGAACAACTCTGATCCTAAAGATCAAACAGTCAGGAAGTTTTGTGGAAAGCTCTAAATCAGAGCAGGTTTTTTTTTGCCCAGCTCAGAGACCAGATATAAGTCTAATCAAGGTGAAATCCTGATTTTGATGGTTGATGATGTTAAATTCACGGACAAATGACTGCAAAATACGTGGGGATATCTCTTCCTGACTGGGCTGAAATCGCGTTAGATCCATGTGACTGCCTGTGAACTATTGATTTGCCATGTGTACTGTATGTGACTGCCCTTGTGATCATCCATGAGGATGCAGCTGTTGGTGGTTACTGCTGTGTTAGCCGATGGCTGCTGTCCTGTTTATATAAGCTAGCGCTAGCTTCCAGAAGGTGAGTGAGGTATCTGGGAAAGGGCCAAGGACACCACTCACCAGGGCTCTGTGGGAGATTCCCAGACAGTGGGAGTGAGAGATCGACTGGATATTTGAGACAAACCAATCAGAAGGAAGAACAGCTTTGTAGGAGCTGTCCAAGGGACTGGTGGCTGTTGAACATTTCTTGTTTATCTCCTGGAGAAAGTCATGTCATTTCATTTGCCAAACCGCTTTATACCATACAGTGTCGTGGGAAGCCGGAGCCTACCCAGCAAGCAACGAGCACAAGACAGGGTACACCCTGGACAGGGCGCCAGTCCATCGCAGGGCAAGTGCAAGCCAATCATACATGGGGACAATTTGGAGGCCACAGTAAAGGCCGAGGGCGGAAATTTGGCCCGGACACTGGGATAACTCCCTACTCTTATCGAGAAATACCTGGGGATCTTTAATGACCACTGTGAGTCAGGACTCCTGAAGAAAAATATTTTTTGAAAATCTGTTGCTGAAAAATAGCAACCTGCTATTAGTGTAACTTAAGCACATGGCTGAGATTGCTGCTCAGTGAAAGCAGTGTTTAGTATATCGCTTCGCTGGAAAAGAAGGCCCTCTGTGCACCCTAACATGAAAGGATATTCTTAGGAGCTGTCTTGCCTGCAGGGTCAAGCACACGTGACTCTGCACTTTAAAAGCAGGCACTCAGTACAGCTCAGGGTCCACAGAGGTACTGCTGCCTCAGTCGTGAGCAAAACAGCTTAATCAAACGCTATAGTGAAATATCTCTACCAGTCCGGCTACAGTAAATCCCAGAGACATCTTTGATATTCTTTCAAGCTGTTGTTTAGTCATCTGCTTTCATGTTAGAAAAGCTGGAGAAGAGAGGCTAAGATCACAGGAACAGCCGTGCTTCTGTCTTTCAGCAGTTTTGCTTTTTCAGTTGTGAATTTTTTGGTCCTTGGCTATCTTGGAAGTCTGAACAGTGTTAGGGAATTGCCTGAAAAATGGAATGCCCTTGAGATGCTCAGTGTCTGAACAACCACCCTGTGAGATAAAGAATGTGTTTACAAATGAGAATTGGGCATTTGGCCTACTTACTGCAGCTCATTTGATTCTTAGTAGCTAAAACCAGTTTTTGAACAAATGCACATGGAACATGGGTAGCAGAGTAGATTTGGAAAATGATCTGTGCTTGAGTTCTGCTTTTCGTGTATTGAACTTCACTGATTTATGTATCACTTACGTTGCTATCATTTTCTCCTTATTTTTGGTTTCCCCTCTGTCGTTATTATATATTTATTTTAGCACTGCCTTTAAGCCTGTTTTAGCCTGCTTTTGTTGCTAAAATGAATAATTAAATTAGAAGTGTCATTTGAAAGATAGGAGCTGCAGAGAGATTAAATCCTAGAACTATTTTGCTGCTTTAATGAATTTTATAACTCAGAGGTCTTCTCTGATTTTTCAGCTGAAGGTAAGATAAGAGATCAAGATCACTTTATTAGCCATATACAATTTCTTGTATTAGGAATTTGTCTTTTCACATACCCCAACTTGCTCTCCATGAGACACACAGACAGGGAGAGAAGCTTGGGGTCAGAGCGCAGGGTCAGCCATTTATACAGCACCCCTGGAGCAGTTAGGGTTAAGGGTCTTGCTCAGGGGCCCAACGGAGTAGGATTCCTCTGCCGGCCGCGGGATACGAACCGGCAACCTTCCAGCCACAGGCGCAGATCCTTAGCCAAAGAGCCACCGCACCACCCCGTCCACCACCAGTATTTCCCAGCTCTCTTTGGGTTAATTGTAATCCTGCAGACACAGATTAATCGTACAGTCCTCATCCTTTGTCCTTCTGCTCCATGTTGATTATGTGAGTACTGATGGCAATTGTGTACAGCCTACTACTGGCAGATTACAAATAAGTAACCATCATAAAGACTGTCTTGCATAGGCCTTAAGTATGGTAATTGAACAAACTATTCGGGCAGTAGCCAGCATTCTTTAACAACATCCAAGGATTCAATACTGTTTTTTTTAATACAGCCTATAATTTGTGTTTCACTATAATTATAAAAAAGAAAATTGGTGGATTTGCAGAAATAGTGCTGTGACCTTTTTGTGTCCAGTGCTTCTCAATCAGGAGCCATTTGTGTTTTGCTCATTTTTAATCAGCACTCCTGTGATCTAGCAGCTTGGCCACTGTAATTACTTCTTGGTTTTTTTATTTATTTTGGAAATAAAGAGGGGTTTCTCAGCAGAATCTGAGGATGCAGTCTTTTTGAGGCTGTCCTCAGAATTAGATGTTTTTATTAATTAACTGAATCATGGCCGTTTTAATGAATGCTCACTAGTCCTTTAGAAAGACAAAAAAATCAGTTTTCGTATGGAGATTTTGAGAAAAAAGGGGAAATTGAAATGTTTCAAAAGGTTATTAACACACTTAATTTACTTCAGGAAAGATTCTTATTTATGTATGATCTATAACAGACTCGGCAGATGACGATTCCTTTAAGCACAGAAACCACACTGCTGTGTTTCACAGTAGTTGATTATGAACTGCATTTACTTCAGACTTTCTGCCTCTGAGATAATCTTGATGTGGGAAATTTCCTGTTACCTGGGAGATGTTTTTGGACAAGCCTTTTTGTGGATTTCTCGATAAAAAAAATCAAAGAAGCCAAAGTGCGAGAGCTGTACCTTCATCGCGCAGTAATTCAAATTCAAATTGCGTAGCTGAAAAAAACAAAAGAAAAACCTGGCTGATTAATCCCAACTCTACCCCTGGCGGCGTTCTGCCAATTGTGAGCTATTGCTGGGGTAATCACACGCACAGTGGGCTAATGACATTATCCAGACTCAAACTCGCTACATCTCAGTCTTGGAAAGCAGGATGAACTCGGAACAAACAGTTTTACTGGTTGAGCCACTCAGAAACCAGCTATTCATTGTTTTTACAGTACCTTTGGATGTTACGTGCAGCAGGTTTGAAAGCTGTCTTGCGTAAATACTGCGCATGTCTTTTTAGATATGCAAGCCTGCATAAAACATAAGTCACATTAGTGTAAACCATTTGCCATTTGCTCTGTTTTACACTGTTTTTCTTCCAGCTCATAGTGATTTACCTACACATGAAGTCTTTTGTAATGTATTACTGTTCTTTGACATACAGTAATTTAACTTAAATGCAGTTGTATTGATCTGTATCATTAAAAAAGTGCCCTCAGTGTCTGACTGACATTCCCTAAAATGCAGCATGGAGGAAAGAGATGGGTTTAGTCAGCCAGGGCTCTCTTGGCCTGCTCTTCCAGTCACTGCTATCTCCCTTGCTAGGCGCTGGGGAGCTCCCAGCATGTCAAAGCATGAATGAATGGTCTTGTGGGTGGGGAATGTGAGAGCAGGGTGCTTCTGCGTGTCATTCTCTTCCAAGTAGTACAGGAATCCCTGCCAGAGAGCTTGAGACATTTTGAGAACTCACTCTGGGTGTATATACGGTATTTAAAAAAAATGGCGATTCCAAAATCCAAAAGAAGAGAAATATTGGCTTACCATAATGATTTATAAACCTTGGGAGGATTTTTTCAGATCTGATTTGAGCTCACACTCCACAGAAGAACCCTGTTTTCCTCTGTTCTCCCAGATACTGTAGAACCCGCAGGAAATGAGTGTCGGTTTAATGCTGGACCATTTGTGCCTCGCTGTTTCCCACTGGTCTAATTTCAAGGCTGATAATGTGACTAGAGTTTGTGTTCTGAGACTATGGTTATCTTCAGATTTGCAGTGTTTGGACTCTCTAGTAATCTCAGTAGCCTTGAGGTTCAGGTTTATCAGGAGCTAATGCCTTCGTGTTCAGATTTCAAACGAAACAACTGTTTCCAAATGCCATGCATTGCACAAAGCAGACCTTTAGTGCACTTAGCGTTTAAATTTTAATAAACTAAAATCCCACATCTCTGCTGGTTTGTGGTACAGCATGTGAGAAAAGAAGCGATTGGTTTACTGCACAAACATTGCGTGCTTCTTTAATACTTCTGACAGGTCTGGAAAATACTTTCGAAAAACATCAGACAATTATAGAAAGAGTCTAATATAGCAATTGCTTCCACAAGTTACACCTTCCCCTCTGTATTGAACCCGATAATGATATCCCTGCAGAGTTCAAAAGCACCCCATTAATACGGTAGCCTTCTGCATTTGCAAGTTTGATGCTCACTTGGGCTGTGTGGAGGTACTGGGTATCTACACTATCTACATTGTTCTTTTTCATCATGATTTCCAGTGAAATCCAGCACTGAGGCTGATTTACTCTTTGCCTGATCTCTTAGTTTCAAAACTGCTTAACAACACGAAGGTTACCAATGATAGGGATGCCGCCGTTCAGCCTATTTTGCGTGTTTTAGTTGCTAGGAGATGTTTTATCCAGAGATCTAATCCAAGTGTTGTCAAACCCTGGATATCAGCTTCAGCAACAGGGCTAGGTAGTCTGTTTCTCAGCCCTCTGTTGGAGAGGTGCCTTGTGATGTCAGTCTTAACGTTTTCCTGAAGTTATTTGTTTAAATGACTTTGCTACAAAAGTGCTGAACCCTGTTCTAGCCGGGGGGGCTGACATTTCAGACCGAGTATTTGGATTTGTTTGTAATTTCTTTGTTTCTCTCTCAAAATGCAATATCCTCTGGATAGGAACAATCTTGCAAGGTTTACCAAAAGATGATTTGGGGGAAGTAAATGAAAGCTGTGTAGCTAATGTAGCGTTTTATTTCTATCAGTTATCACTGGCATTCTAAAAACTGACAAATTTCAACTAATAAGAAAAAGCCACACAGATTCTCATTGCTCTCCATCGTGTTAAACTTATTACATTATACTTTTTCGTACTTGAGCCCCTTTTTGGTTCACTGCAAAACCAGATAATACAGTGAAAGAAATGCAGTTAAATGAGAGGATATTTTTTGCTAATGACGTGACTAAAACAAAGCTATTTAGCCCTTGAGCCAAATCTGTGTGTACTGAACCTCATCATTGCTATATCATATAGAGAATCTTTTTAATGGACTTTTCATTGAATTTTGAAGTCTGGAGTAAGAGACCTGCTTGTGTCTGATCCTTTAAAACCCCTCTATAATAGTCCCACTATAATAGATCCCCAGTCAGCCTCAGTTTCCATTCTTCTCAAAGTCTTTAGGTTCAGTATATGGGGGAGGCACTGTAGTACATAATGTATTACATTGCCAAATTTACAGAATACTTTGTGAATATAACTGTATATTTCCGTAGTGAGCTGTTAGATTTTTTTAAATTGCAAATTCTCAACCGTCCTTTAGACGTGACAGACATTACAGATCTTTGCCGTTCTTCACCGTCTAAAAACACAAAGCCTCACTTACGAAACGCACACAGAATAAAAGGGCAGGCAAGGCCATTGCAGGTCAAGGGTCTTTCACATCTTTACATAAACCTTTCAAATGAAACAATTCAAGCAATTTTCTGCTTCCTTGAAAATACAATAATGTTTTCAGCAGTGGCTTCAGTACAGTCAGGCTGTTTGGGACAAACACTCAAATCATATCTGCCCTTGTAACGTGGCATACAGTAGTTTTGTAGACAGCCAACAATTTATTTTTTCTTATCTCTGCATTGAGGGTACTAGTACTATAGTGGGGATATGGATGAATCCATTGGCACTGGGAATATTTTGCAGACGTTGTACAGTACGTTCATCGTTTTGGTTTTCTGACTCCTGACTGGAAGGGGCCCTTTCCGAATGTTCTGCATTCAATCCAGATATTACGCTCTGAGAACCCACCAGCACAAACTAAAATATTGTCCGGGTTCTCCTGGAGCTGGTCTGAAATATGTTCAGGTCACTGTCGACTTTGCTTTGAGATTTGGGGCAGGAAAGTGCAGTGAAAATGGAAAATGTGCCTTTGTGTTCATGTTAAGTGCAAAGGTTGTGATAGTATCTTATTGGCTGGGCCATTGTAATGGTACCAGGACCCAAAAGTGAATGATTTGTTTTGTTTTTGTTTCTGTGAGTAAAATAAAATACATCTTGATTTGTGATGCTTGGGTTAAAGTAGATGCTTTTCTGGCCAGGTTCCTGTATTTGTCTTTCCGGTTTGTTCCACGTTGACTGAAACTTGCCTTGTGTGAATGTTGCAGACTACACCACAGCAGGCGACTCAAGAAGGGCTTCTGGCCTATTCTGCCTCTTTTGCCTCCTCACTGTGTGACTTGCATGTTTCATTACACTGGAAGGGAAGAAAAGCTCCCAACGGCCATTCAGGACTTTTCAGGCAATACAGTATCGCAGACAATTCAATGGATACAGTGCACTTACACCACAGGGTCCTTCATCCTTGCAGAGAATCCTTCCAGGCTCTTGGGTTGGTGAATGTGCAGGTTGGGTGGCTGTTCCTGGTCATTTGTTTACTGTTGACGTTCCCCTCAGTTCTCTTCTCTCTGGCTCTCAGTTCCACGGTCATGATTTCCAGCACAGAGCCTGTGACACTGGGATTGGGAACCGCATATTTCGAAGACAATGTTAAGTGGGCCAGCACACAGGCTGCAAGGGTTTAATTTGCAATAGTTTTCTGTGAATAATTAAATGGGGGGAAAAAAGAAAGGCGTAGGAGGCTGTCTAGGTTTCAGCTCAGGCTTGCATGCGGTTCCTATGTGAGTAGTGACAGTTGGGCCTGACAGGGGGTAGTGTCCTGTTAGTCAAACACACAGTTAACCCTAGGAAAGAAGCTATTTTCCTGGGAAGAGATGCATCTGCCACAGCTTCCCGATAATTGAAAGCAGGCTGTATTTACATGTGGTTTACACATATTTGTCAAGCAGTGTCAAGTGGGTTCGTGTCTGTTTTTCAACAAAAAACAATTAAGGACATACAGGAAGGAATTGGACTGATAGTGTGTAGACTAATGGATAAGTAGGTGCTGTTGATAGGTAGAAGCCTTATGGGTTAATCTTCAATTTTTTAAATTTGTTCCCCTCTGTACACAAATCAGGCTGCAATATCTGCAGGTGCTGACTTTAACTTTGCAGTCCTTATGAGATGGGAAATGCTTGTTAGGCATTTTTGGCACGACAGGAATTACAAGTAAAATGTATTTAGAATCAGAATTAAATAGGTTTTAGCCTAACTTTATTTTATAAGGGAATTCAAAATGGGACTTGATCTTTTTGCCTAGGAAACATAGGATAACTGAATTTTGCATGAATATTTTGCTGTCGGGGAATCCCCTCCGTTCTCACTGAAGAATTTAGCTTTTAGATATTCAGCAGGAGGTGGTGTCAGAGGTTTCCACACTCTTTGGCGCTCTGGCCTAGAGTGGAAAAGTTCATGCCCTGCAACATGGAATCAGACAAGCGGACTCAGGTACACTTTGGCCTGCACTTGTTTAAGATTGAGTGTGCCTGGCACAGAGGCATGGGAGGGGTAGTACTCTCTGTGTGTGTGTGTGTGTAAGGCCCAACTCTCACGGATTACAAAGTACCAGAAGGGATTTGATTCTGCGTGCCCGCCCATCACTCTCACTCGCTAATCCTCCCCAGCGCGCTCTCACAACAGCAGCTGCTGCTGTTACCACTGTCTTACATAACAAGCCCTTCTGGAGGTTACAAAGCCGATCTCCGTTTTACACTGGGCTACGGTGCCAAAGCTTTCAAATGCGTGCAGGACAGAAAGTATACGCAGAGGCCTGCGTAGAAATGTCACCGTGACCACATGAAGAAGTCCTCTCCTTCCTTGTAGAAGTTTTGTCCATTTTCCAGCACTGAAGTCCCTGAGGTTTCCCCAGCCCGTAAGCTGGAGTCGGCAATCCAGAGTAATCATGAGATGAGCGTTTTCACAGGCTATTTGCTAAAGCTCCTTGCTTGTAGCATCCTTTCAGATGTGGACTTGCTAATGAGGGGTATCCTCACTGTGTGCAGTTTGTACTACCGTCTCAGCCGCAGGTCTGCTGGTCGCTGTTTCCCACTTCAAGTGTTTGTATCACTGTTTTTACAAGGCGCAGGGAAGAGGTAATCTTGTCATGTCTCTTTGTCATACAGATGCTTGACAGTCTGTCATACGCAGCCTCGTGAGGATCATTTTTCCTGTTTCATGAGCAGCCAAAATGAAGAAATGTGTTCATCTTTCACATGTCATCGCCATTTTTTTTTGGCATGGTAGAACAAATTAAATGTGCAGAGAGTAAATGTGCTGTCATAATTAGGTTCTACATAGGTATGTCAAATAGAATATATATACAGTAATAGCTGTCTGCTGAATGTGTCCAGACTTGTCTGGGCATGTTCTCTCGTGTTTGTATTTGGCAATGTGGAGCTAAAAGGAATTGTCCACAGGATCCAAGTGTCAGAAGGAAAACAAGACAAAGTTGAAGCACAGCACTGTTTTTTTTCTGTGTAACGTTCTTTGAAACAGCTGTCAATTTGTCAATCGCAAAAGCCAAACTGATGCCTGCCACCTCCCTGTGTGTAGGACTGGAACAAAAAGTCAAGTCAGTAAAATGTACATTCTGTGTTTAGGCTGTGTAGGTGTGTACAATATAAACTTTGCAGGAAAATAGGCATTTTGTAAACTGTTTCTGGTCTTTTTATTTCAGATTTGGTAATTGATTAAAATTCTTCTTGTTCTGTGCCCGTAACAGTGAGAAGATGGGGTGTCCTTGATTGTATTTGCACTGCAAAATGTACACATTGGCCTCATAACGACATTCAGTGCTCCTCTGTTGTCACCTGGAACTGGACTTCATAAGGCAAGAGTTGCAAGTTTCAGTGGACTCAGAGCTCTGGACACTAGTCTCCTTCAGGATACTGTATGTTTACAGTACTCATTCCCATCCCCCAGGACTGCTCGTCACTCCTCCGGGTGAACTTATTGGATGTGGCAGGTCAAAAGGGAGATGAAAACTGTATTAGAATGGAGGTCAGGATGCTACACAGGTAGGGGTGCATTATTTCCGAAGATACACATCTTATCGACTGCTCTGTTAAAGGTTGGCTTAATGACTGGTTAGAAAATCTGTGATGATTCATTCCTGCACAGACAGTCACAAGGTGGAAGAGAGTCTTCTGAGGCGATCCTGCAGCCAAGAATTACTGTGCTCTGCATTGTCTGTACGTGGCAATTTTCTCTTTGGAGTGCCCCGACTATATTGTTATTTCACGGAGGCAGTTCTGAGGCAGCGTGTTTTCCATTACATTCTTCCGGAGGTGTTTTTATTGTAAAATAAGTTGCTCAAAGTGACAGCTGTGCTTTATCCTCCTGAGCAAGTCATTTGCAGGAGCCCTTGGGCCTTCCCATTGTCAGAGATAATAAGCCATAAGCCATACAACTGAAGATAAAGAGCCAGCAGCTGCATATCTATCTGTCTGTGTAAATGGTGAGGTCTGAGCTTGAGCTCCAGAGCTAAGCACCGGACTGGACCTACACTAGGTGTACTGCTGGAGGTGTCAGAGTTCCCCCTACACACGAAAGGAGTGTGTTTTTCATTGTTTGTGCTACACCCCAGAGCATATTTTCTCCACGTGGGTAGAGGAAAGATCGCATACTTTCAGCCTCTGCAGGCGCACTGCTGGGGCTGTGGTGGCGGTTCAAAATAAGAGGCAAAAACAACAGGGATAACGGCAATGATGACAACAAAAATAATGGTTATGTCAGACGGGAGCCATGACAGCACCAAGCCAATTTCAGTGCAAAGGAGTAATGCATGGCATTAATAGTGAGAAGAATAAGCCTGCAGTGTTCAGAGGTGAACTAATGATGATTTGCTTTAAGTGCTGCGGTGCGGGACGAACCGGGGCTCGCGTTTGTTCGTAGGCATTATGTGAGTAGGTGGATTTGCGCGGTTCCCTGGAAATGAATGTGTTCTGTTGTTGCCGGCGCTCTCTGCTTTATTGTCAGGTATATTGTCACGTCCCTCACAGGGGAACGTGTTTCTTTTGTTTGTGTTTTCGTGTATTACTCGGTGGCTTGCTGGGAATATGACTTCAGTGGTTATTCAAGAGAGTTTGATCATCTTTGACCGTGGTGAAAACGAGTTGTGAGGGCTTTGCTTTAAAGTACAGATGGACAGAGGACCACCTGATTCTCCTCTGCCTTGTGAGTGCACATGGTTTTTTTTTTTGCAATCTCCCTATTAAAGATCCATTGGTCTCATGACTGTATTGCTTTTAATGTAATTGATGACTTGTACATGCTAGTCTTTCAACGTTTTCCGTGTAAAGCAATGTGGATGCTTAGACAGCTGTATAAAACTATCCCTAAACAGAAACGAGCAGTTGGCTGAGCCTCTCCAGGGACAGATGGGCCTGAGTTGGGAAGGCTGGTGATTTTCCTGGAAGACACTAGGTCCTACAGCCTAACAAACAGTGGGTATGGTTGAGGTGCATCAGAGTGGTGTTAATAGTCCTCATTCTTCCTCGGGCTGAACTGAACTGATCGACAACTACAGTTCCCAGGTGGGTGGATCAAAAATGAAGACATACTTGACAACTCCATTGTCAGTCGGAAAACTGCTTATTCCTTGAACTCGTTGAGGCAACCTGGAATCTGTAGTGGAACGATGGATTACAAATAAATTCACAGTGTGGGTCTGCACACGGGACAGGACACCAGGCATTGTAAGGAACACACACCCCAGGACATACTGTTGGGACAGTTTAGAGACACCCATGATGGATTCTGGAGTCCAGGTTGGGCTTTTCATTTCAATAATTAGTAAAGATGCACGATTCGTCTAAAGAAGTAGTCATTTTTAAAATGGGCAAAAAGTTGTTAGATTTTGTCTTGTGATGTAGACAAAAGAAAAGGCTTTTTTGACAAGAAATTGTACTTTTCTGTCAACCACTGTAGTTCTTTGTCATTTCATACAGTATAATGATCTTAGGAATTGAACGAAGGAATGTTTTTGATATCTGAGATGAACCGATGTACGCTGAGCTATAAACGTAATCTGATGTAATTATCTCTATATCTGTTGATCTGGTTTCCTTGGCCACTCTTTATTCCTGCAGCCATCAGAAATGAAGGATTTAAAGAAAAACAATTCCAGACTAATAGATGTGAACACGCAAAGCTACTCTTCTGTGTTTGGTAATTGAGAATCTTTATGAGACATCACATCTGCAGCTTCCTTAGTGCACTGAGCTCTGTTACACAACCTAAAAGCTTGGAGAAGGCAGGGTAGTTCTCTTTCACCTTCAGCTTTGCAGAAATAAATGCTTGGTGATTTCCTTTTTCGGGCTACAAATGTGATTTGAATACAATTTCAACACATTAAACTTTTATGTTGACATTGCTGAAGCCAACAGAAGCAAGTTCATTTGATAATATTATTAACAATAAATATATGATAATGTCATTAAAATTAAATATACTGTACATAAATTTATGGCTTGCAGTGAATTGTCTAGTGGCAGTGTGAGTACTGACCTCAACCTGCAAAATAGAGCACGATTATTTTATATAGCCAGTTAATAACTTACTTGTCTACTTAGCTGTCTTTAAGGCAACTGAAGTTAAAGTATCAACCAAATTATCCTGTTAAAGATACTATGTTCTTGTGTACTTTTTCACATTTAGCACCCAATTTAGGATAATGTATTCACTCTATTCTGATCTGCTTCAAACATTTCTTATAGCATTATCTATACATTCAGTACGTATCTCTATGTATCTTTTGTTGGGATTTGAACATGGGATGGATGAAAATTAAAGCTCGATAACAAATGAATATATACAATTTTGTATGATTTCTCCACTTTCGTAATTGTATGTAGAAAATAATACATAATTATGTTTTATTAGCTTTTTTTAGTTTGTAGCATTTTAGGTCTTCTGCAACATCACTTTCCAAGCTCAGCACAGAGCCACTTGAGCTCGAGTTCCAAAAAGCATACAACTGCAATGTCTTTACTGTCTTTTGTCATTCAGTCACTTGGTAATGAGCTCCACACTGTGACCTAATCTGTCAGGCAGGTTCTAATAGAATCTCCAGCCAGACAAGGATAAATAAAAATATCCTATCCGAATTTCTGACCTCTGCTTCCGAGACAGTGTGTTGTGTAGAGGACGTTTTGTTTTACCACATCAAAAGGCATTGCACTTCCTTTGATGGACAGTGTTTATTTATTAACAAAATCTGTAGGACCACATGGTGGTTTATGACATTGGTACATTTCCAGAAACGTTCGTTAATTACCCCCTGCTTTTCAGGATTGCGGGTGATTGCTTGCTCTAAAAAATATAATTGAGAATATTTTGTTTTCTAACAATGAACAGTGTTTTTTCAGAACATTTTAAATGTTTATTGAAAATATTATTCATGCATTCCATTAACGTGAGCAGTTTTTTATGTTTCAGTTCTAAAATGCTGGTTTCAGCAGTAATGATCATAAAGTTTACTCTTTATCCATTTTTTTTCTCGGTGTCTTGTTGCGTAATTCATTTTTCAGAATCTGTTCTTCCCCTTCTGATAAAGCCCAGACTGGAAGATGCAACAACAAATGTAGTCGGTTAAAGAATAAAAGACATGTGAACTCTGCTCAGCAAGTACAACCACAGTTGGAAGTTGTTGGCCAAGACAGAGGTCCGTAAGAAAATGGAACTGGTCTGTTATCTTTATGGTGGCAGTATTCATTATATTTTCTTCCCAGTTCCGGTACGACAGCAAGCCTTCTGACCAGTTTGCTTTTGTATTCCTTTCTGTGCAGTGAGAATCCAAATATATTTCACTTCCTGTCACCAGAAGAGAGCGAGCATCTGTTACAGATCAGAACTTCCAAAGGTTAAACAGCCAGTCACACTGATTGCGTGTTAAAAAAATTATATTACTCAGGGGAGGTTCAAAGCCTTTGTTAAAAAAAATACACTGGAAAATTTTATTGTAAATGCTGCTCTTACTGTACTTGTCTTTGATCTGTCTTTAAGCTGTTTTTACCATTTTGCTTATGTTACACGTATTGCTTAACTAGTGGGTATTGAAGAATTTATTGCTGGCTATAGTTCACCTAAGGAGCCGAGTTAGCAAATCTCCCTACTTAAAGGCAGATTCCTCCTAAAGAGAGTCTACAAACCTGGGATGTAAGCTCTATACTTTTGTCACGGAGCAAAACTGTAGGTCTGACTTTCAGAGGCTACTGTACTTACCCGTCATGTTATCCTCGTGCAGAAAAGGAGTGAGCTATCTTGTAATATGTGTAAAAGTCAATACACATGAATTGAAACAAAAATGATATGAAACTGGTGAGATACAGTACCAACTTCGTCACGTGCTGCTGTTAAGCTCTGGCTCCATATCCTTGGTGTAGGTCATTTGCGAAATATAATCAAAGCTCACATTAGTCCTTGTGAAGCACATCAGGGATCACATTACACCAAAATCTGAAACAAGTGTGACTTGCTGTACCTAGAGGCAGTCTCATTTTCAGCCCTTGTTAAAATGAAGGTTACTGGTGATATGAATAAATGAAAAAAACCTAGTGTTGAAGTAAATGGGTTTTAAATGAAGAAACCGCTCAACAACAGGTGACAGTGTTTTTAAGGCAAGCAATGGCTGTGTTGATTATTTTGAATAGTGTAGGAACGAACCAAGAGAAAAACAGGAAATGTTTCACTTTGTAGAATGTGTTGTTTATCGCAATACAAGAACTATAGTCGCCATTCCCAGACACTGGCTGCTCTCAGATTTACATTTATTATGGCAGACTGGAAAAAACATTAGCACTAATTTCCACTAGCAATTTCACTCAGAAAATATGAAACCTAGTTGGGGAAACTAGGTCAGGCAAACAAACATTTAGGCTGATAGTATGAACCTGTAGTTTTTGGATAAGCAGCCTACAGTGACCTCTAGGGGTTGTTTCAGAAACTTGCCTAGGAATGTAATTTGTGCCACTACAATGAGAAGCTCAAACTCAATTCATTAAGTGTTTTCTGCTGTTAGGTTAACTGGTCTAATTATATGATATTGGACAAGTATAACAGTTGTGTACAGGTCTCAAAGTGTTTGTGCTGTACTTTGAATTGCGTCTGTCAACTCAATCATCAGCTGTAAAAGACATCAAAAATGTAAATCGTCCAAATGAGCAAGTAATGTGATCGACGTGCTGTTTGAGAATTTGACCTGGAATGAAGACCAGATGTATTGGCAGCCCTCAGAGCAGGGAGACTGGCAGCCTTGTTCTGGTGACGTCTGGCAGGTGGCTGTAGAATCCGGAGAAGGCGGAAGTGCTGAGTTCAGCCGTGTCCAGTGGGCTTCAGTCTCGGCGGAGGGATATTTACACACAGGGGAGAGTGGTGCAGTTGTGAGTTTTTCTCACTGTTCGCCTGACCTAGCCCCTGGCAGTGCTGTGCTTTGTAATCAGAGGCTGTGGGTTCCAGCTATGGGTTCGCAGTGTAGACTGTGGATTAATCTGTCCAGTGACAGTGCATTTGTACAGCCTTGCGCTGGGACATTAGTGAACCTAATGAATAGTTCCACACATGATATTATGCGTTTCCCTTTATTTGCATCTACCTTTATTGCAGTTTTCTGGATAATTATTTACCATTGCTGCTAGTGACAAAGGCCGATTAACAGGTATAGTGTTTCCATTGGCTACTGTGATTGACCATGACTTCACAGTGTAGAAAGTTCCAAAGCTGCAAAAGCCATGTTTTCCTCACGTTTCGTTATTTGTCTTCCAGTGGAAATTCTAGAAACGTACTGAAAGTGCCCCGTGTGTTCTTTAAAAGTAAAACTCAAATGTTTCTGGGGCAGTGTGGTATGAGTTCTAGTTTAGACTGTATTAGATTAGACTGTATTGCTCATTTATGGCTCACTGCCTGAGATTAATAAATACCTGGGATAACATCAACAGTACTGTTCATCCCCGTTTATAACAGGTTGTTTACCTGTTCTCTGACTTTTTTGTAGCTGGAATCACAATTATTTAGTGGAAAGAAAATAAAATCAAATGGGATATTACAGTATCTTGTACGAACTTATTCAAAGGGTAATGTTACTATAGAATGTCTAGCCTCAAAATTATTACCGTGTTGAAAAATGAGAATGAGACTCAACATAAACACAGGACCCACAGTTTGCACATTACAACAGATTATGGAAACTGTATTAGAATTTGGATAACCCGCAAATCGACTTTAGAAAGTTCTAGAAAGCTGTGGTCAGTTAAGCTCCTCCCCCTTCCCCACTCATACCCGTCCTCCTCTCTCCACACAGACGCACGGTACATTAGAAGGTACCCACTGCGACTTCAGTTGAAATACAGTGCTGTACTGTCCAAAGGTGACCTTCAAAAACTGTCACACCTTCTCTGCCAGTAAGTATACACAAACATAGAGTACGTAACTCCAAGCTCATTTTCCCCAATTCTCATTATGTCTCAAACAGCAGTTGTTTAACTTGTCATTTTTGACTAAGGTTTACTCGTGAACTGTTTTTTTTTTAAAGTTACCTGGTATTCCAGTATGACAGATACATGAAACAGGCTTTTTTTTTTTTTTTACACCTGTTGTTATCTGTCAGTGAAGTCTCCACTACATTAACAACTTACACCTGACCAAGAACTTGCCAGGCCAGCAAGTTCTTATTTCAATACTACAATAGGAATTGATAGTGATGGAAATATTACGCTGTCAGCAGCTTTCCTTCTGAATTGAATTTTATGCCCCAAGCTAGGTTACCAAATTTTCTTCAACAACAACTCTTAACATGTTTTTTTTAGGTATGCCTGACGCAATAGTGTGTGATGGCCAGTGAGATTTCCCAGGTGTTTATTAGTGCCCTTTTTGGAATTTAACCTTGTTGTGCAGAGCCATAAAAAATCTATGCGATCAGTTCATTATTCAGGAGGGTAGGTCACCATTAACCAGACCCTTTTAATTGTGACCATTTGTTCATGTAGGCATTCAATACGTTTCCCTGCCACTAATTACCTGCTGGGTGGACCAACCACAACTGCTTTTTGCTGTTAAAGTGGAAATTGACAGATGTGAGTGATGGTTTGGCAGTGACACAGGCAGTGATCTAACCCAATATTCTCATGATCTCACTTTAGGGAGTTTTAGTGTATTGCCTTTCCAGGACGGCTCAGGAGAAAGACGCGGTGTGGCAGGGAGTTCTGGTATAGATATTACAAGCTGGAACGAACATACTGTACCTGCAAAAAGGTCTGCCCACACTTTGCTGGAGACAAAATGCCTCCTCTCCCTCTGCTATAAAGTTGTTGAAATGATCTGTCCGGTAGGGGCAGCCATCCCAGTCTAGGCCAGCTGCAGTGCTGCTACGGGCTGTGCCTTCTCTCGTTGAGAAAAGATGAGCTGAAACGATGTGCAAGGCCGCTTGATTAATAATTGATCGTTGCTGAGTCTGAGTTACTTAGAAGCATTTCTCAAAACATGTTTTAAATGACAGTTTCTTGCACAATTTGCAAAGCAGATACTCTGAGGCTGTGAACCACTTAGACACGTGCAGGCCTTTTTTCTCAGGCCTGTCAGTGTGCTCTGTTACAACATGCAATACTCCATAAAAAGCTAACAACGCCGGTGGCTTGACACATGAGCTTGGGCAAGAGAGGAGTTATGTAAGAGTTGTAGATTTGGCTTTTAAGTTTTTGGACTAAAGGATCTAAAGGCTGAAGAAGAACTAGGCCCCTTTGCAGGGTAGCCTGGTTGGCCTAGCAAGGGCTTTTTTTTTTTATCAGCGTGCAAATCGCCTGCTGCTGGGTGATAATTCTCCGGTGCGGGAGGTTATTTTAGGACAGGCGCTTTTACCACACCGCAAGGGAAGGACTGAGCAAGCAATGTGCAACCCCAGCACGGGGGCCAGAGAGAAGCCGGGGGAATTCTCTTCTGTCCCCATGGTGAGAAAACAAACTCAGCTCGGCGTTTAAAAAAAAAAAAAGGGCATAAAGTCTCCCTGGAGGATTTTATCCTGTCTGCGTGTGAGTGTGTGCATCTCTCTCTCGCTCTCTCGCGCTCTCTCTCCCTTCCTGTCCTCATGAGCGTAGTCTGGGCACGCTGCCAACTGGAGTGTGTGTTTTTTGAATGAATACCTGATGAAGTTAATGAAGCGAAAGCAGGGAGGAGCGATGACAGTGGAGTACTGTGGGGAGCTCTGGCAGCCTAGTGCCCTTGCATAACACACTCTGGAGTGCTGCACGCAGGGCTTCATGTGAGCAGGGGGATCAGCGCGGCTTCCTTTCTGGGCTGGACACTTGCAGTGTGTGTGTGTGTAGGGGGGGGGGGAAATGGGGCCTGAACAAAAAAGGGGGCCGGGGTGCCTTCCTGTTTTTATTTGTCAGAAGGAGTAAGGTTCAAAAGGAGGGAAGAAGACCCTTCTCCAGCCTGCGGGCTCCTTCTCTCAGGGACACGGACAGAGAAGAGATACCGAGAGGGTTGGCTTTTAAAATGCCAAGCAAGGAAGGATTTAGGAAAGACTGGTAAGCAATTCTAGCACCCCACCACAACCCTCACCCCTCACAGCGGCGAGGGGGTTGGGTTTGCTGTCGGTCGTGCTGTTGCTGTGGGGGTTTTTTTTTTTGCTTTAAAAGGTGTTTTCCAATCCTTCACCCAGCCTCCTCCTCCTCCCTCCCTCTCCGCCTCGGTCTCTCCTGAGTGTTACAACGTCTCTTGTCTTTTTATTACCTGGGAGCTCCTCCTGGTTAAAGAATATGCAAGTCATGCGAGCTTGTGATGCTACCGTGCCTCTACAAAGCACTCTCCCTCTCCTGCGTGTGGTTTAGAAACAGGGGTGCAGAGGGCTTGAGTCATTGTGAAGACAAGGGCGCCGATGTTTGTGCTGCCTGTCTGGTTCAGATCCATGGTCCGCCTCTTAAAGGAGAATACTCTGACAGTGTAGGGTGGGCAGGCAGGCAGGCAGGAAGGAGGTCTCTTGGACCGATAGCAAGCCAGCCACAGATTCTAGGCTCTTTCCAGTTCAAATGAGTTCTAGGGTATCTCATTGTAGAATTAGGGAGCAGAGCGAGTTACAGGTATGGAGGTTGCTGTCGCTGGTCCTAGGATTTCTGCAGGCGGATTTGTTTCAGTCTCCTCTAACATCGTAATCTCCACATTCAGAGCGACAGTAAGTATCTGGTTTCTTAGCTTCTGGGAGCCCAGCCTGTCACGTACTGTAAACGAAGTGTCTCGTTGTCTTATAGATGGTGCTCATAAAAGAAAGAAATTAAAAGTAATGGAGGAAGCATTTCAAAATGGACTTCTTTTAACTTTTAATTTTCCTACTGCGGTTTAAAAATGATCTCATCCACATTTAAAAAATAAAATTGTTTGCTGCTAGAAGTACAGTGCTGTAGTTCTAGTGTTGAAGCACTTCTGATGAGCAGCCTTTTTTTTCCTAATTATTTTTTTAAAGCATAGATGGGTGTTTCACACACACTGTAAAAAGTTTTGAATGTGGCAGATAATACTTTTTGTAACGTATTGCCTTTTTACTCATACCAGGTGTTCATAGTAATTCTAACAAATAATAACACTGATTTATATTGGCAGTGGCTTTATCTGAGTGGTGGTGGCTGGAGTTCGCAAGTACCCATGTCTTTTGCGCCACATGAAGCTTTTACAGGCAAATCTTACCCTATCATTGTATATTTTATGCATTTAAACGTGTACAACTCTCCCCCTCTGAAACATCATTAAAACCTAGAGGTTTATCATTTCATTATACAGAGTCCAAAGTGCCTCATCGTTTGATTTAATTTTGCTTTCATTTTTATTGATGTGGCAAATCACTTATAACTAGTTCTACAAAATCTATATTTTCCTCTCAGACGTATCAGAAGGCTTCAGCTGTGGCGTTGCCTTTTCTGTAGCTCACCGTGGGTTATAAAAATAAGACATTTTCTTTTTGTGGTACAGCTAATTGAGGCGAGCGGTATGTTCTGGGTCACTAAGTCTTAAAATGATTCTAAAAGCAATGAGTACCTTGGGGATTTTTCTAATCTAATAACTAAACTTCCAGTGTGGGAACCTGATTTACAGTTCCAAATTAATTACACAGGGTAGTAAATTGAAAGGCTGTCACTATGCACGCAACCTCTGTTTTCAAAACTGCCGCACGTAGTTAGGAGTAGAATTGTGCTCTGATTACAAGTTACTAAGTTAATGGGCACAGAGTGGTTGAAATAATGAAAAATGGGGATCTCCATCACTACCGCTGTTTTAACCTCTGAGCTTTTCAAGTTTTTGGAAAAAGACATGCCGAAAGTAGATGGCAGAAGACTTGCAGTTTATTAGGAAAGTTTGTGGCAGTTCACAGATGACACACTGGAAAACGATAGGCCTTTCACATTTTTCTGCAAAGCATTCATTTTCACCTCTAAAGAGTGTGTGAAACACCAAAAACTAAGAAACTGGAACACACACATATATTAGCACGTCTCATTTTCCATGGGCAGATCCAGACACTGCTAACGGCCCGGTACTAGGTAGGTAAATCACAAAACACTATCGTGGAAAGTGGAAAAATAACATTAAATATGACGTGTTTTCAACTCCTAGCCTTGTTGGTTCATGGGTTTTTAATATGCTAGGAGAATATTTTCCTGGAAAATAATCATATTGTGAGGGTATGCTTTTTTTACTGTGTGTCCGGAATTAAGCTGCTTACTGGCTTAATTGACACACTGTCAGAAAAGCTTACAGCAGCAGGCTTTTATTCCTTATCATGTGTGTTTTCAGCTGGGGTGTGTTACACATTAGCAAAGGTATAGATATTGTTTATAAATAATCTTTTAATGAGGAAAAGTAGTGCATTGTTCTGTAACACTACTTTTTGACAAGTCCTTTAATGGCTCTGACAACATGATATCGTTCTGTTTGTTTTCCTTTTTGAAAGCAGCATAACTATTAAAGGCATGAAGAAGAAAAGATCTTTGATGTGAAGTAATAGCCAGAGAAGACTATAAAAAGAAAATAACTGAGTTATTGAAATTATAGAGGCTCTTGGGAAACACATCAGTACATGTTTTACTTGGAGGTCTCCAAGAATGTGCTACATCTATCTATAAATGCTCAAAACATAACATACATATTTTAGAATAAATTATCATTAAATTCTATGGAGTTATCATAAAAAAGGAATAATACAGACTTTTAGAAAATTGCCACCCACTTGAAGTGGTAGTTCGTCAGACACATTAATACATTATCAGTGTATTAAAAAGTAGTGCCTAAAATAAAATGTGATCCTTGCCTGTCTGCAGGTTTTCAAGGAATGTGTCCCTGCAGATGATCCACAGCTTCAGGTTGGTCGTTCAGCCACTTTTCGGTACAGAAGTCTCCTTGAACATCCAGAGAGGTGGACCAGAGAATGTTTCTTTCCGTAGCTATAGTCTAAAACAAAGCATTTTCGCTGCAATATGATTAGCACAGCAGTAAGGAGCAGCAGCCAGCAGCAGCCTCTCTGTGGGGGTTAAAGACACCAGATACGACCACAGAGTATCCTGTGTAATGCTCTCCTCAGAGCTCCTGACTCAGGAAGCAGTATGAACTTATCTCAGAAGCAAAGGATCCATAACACACCTGAAATTGTCACACGGAGGCAGTCCCTCAGAGAGAGACAGTTCAGATAAAATGGTACAGTATGACGTATTGCTGTTAATTTGATCGTCACATAGCTGCGTATTTTTAAATAATGTAATAGCAAGAATCATCTTCATTTTAATGGGTTTTGAGTTGTCATGGCCACAGTGATATCTTTCGATAGCACCACAAATCAGAACTCCAGTGTTACCAAAGGAAAACATTACTACCTCAGTTGCGCCCAGCAATTTTTCTTTTCTTGCTATTATGAAATAGTACTCAATTTTTAACCGTAAGATAATTTGACAACTTTGTTTCTTCCTTTCTTTTAAGCAGTGTACCGCTCACTATATTAAGCTTTCTGCTCCTTAGGAAAATGTTCTCTTACTATTGAAGGTCACTGTGAAATCTTGGAGATACACTGTAAACTGAGCAAGAAAAAGACCAAACAATGGAAAAGAGGGAAAAATGTTTGTTTTCTTTTGATGGTGGCACAGTAGTGTGGCAGTGAGTGCTACTGCCTCATAGCTCTTGAGTCCTGGGTTTGATTCTGGCCTGGGAAACTTTCTCTGTGGAGTTTGCATGTTCTACCTGTCTCTACAGGGGTGTTCTCCAGAGGCTCTAGTCTCCTCTCTTCTATCAAAGGCTGCTATCTGGGTCGATTGGTGTCACTGAATTGTCTCCACTTTGCTTGTGTCCGCAGTGAAGTCCGGGATGTAGTCTTGTGTTATGCCCTTCCCTTCCAGGATGGGCTCAGAGTTGTCATAATCTTATCACGAATATGTGGCTTTATGATAATAGGTGGATGGATACCTTTTGATGTTTAGCTGGGCCTGATTTGTGAGTACCAAAAGGTTGAATGAAATATGCAATGAAGCAAAAAAGGTACAAAGGGGACTTTAATACTTGAGAAAACATTTCTAACTTTTGGAGCAAAGCTTCAGCCTAAATTGTCATGTACCTGCATGGAGCTTTGGAAAACAGGCTGGACAACATGTGCTGTCACAGGCTGCAGGCAAAACAGTGTCTCGCATTGAAAGACATCGCTACAGCTTTGTATAGAACAGAAAAGACAGCCATCCAGTGAGAGTCAGCACACCAGTCCTTGGGTTTCATTTTCTCGGCTTAATCCACCAGAATAAACGATAAATATATAGTCCCGGCTGTGCGAGATTAGGCCTGGCTTTCACCCTGTACAACTCTATCTCAATCCATGGAAGTGCGTAGGGGTCACAAGGGGAAGAACAGACATTCCCTTACAAATGAGAAGTGAGTCTGTTCTTTTTCCAGTCAGTGAATGCATAAAAGAAAAAAATCAGAAAGAGAGGGCGATATCTTACTGTTCTTTTCTTTAGTGATCATGTGATACTGCCTACAAGGTGATTGAATACTATATTATGTTTGTTTTTCATAGGGAATGTACGGCATTTCTGTTCCCAGTGTACAGTATGTGTTTGCCATTCCGAAGATACCGAATTATTTAAAGCCCAGGCACTTGACCAAAGAAGAAAAAATGGAAAGAATCTATATTGTTTGTGCATTCTGTTGTGTCTGGAATCTGTCGCTACAGGATCTGCAGAGCCATAGTAACTGTAGTTGGAACCTGAAATGTTTACACGTGGCTTTGTTAAATACACATGCTCATTCATTTTTCAACCTGGTGTTTACATTCCTGCTTTCCTGCCCGTACTCTCTGTATATGCTTGGTATTCTTGAATCCTCAGTGGCGATGTGGCTTGGCAGGTTGTTCTCTTGGTTGACAGAGCAGGAGTCGTGAGATTGATCCCGGCCTAGCTTGCCTGTTTTCCCATTGACTGCATGACTTTTCTCTTAGTTTTCCTGCTTTTCCTCCCACGGCCTAAAGACGTAGCCCGGTGTTAATTGTCTCTAACGTGTGTACGGTATGTGAGCGAATGTGTGTGTGTGTGCCCTGCAGATCGTGTCCAGGCCCTGACTAGCCCTGCCTTTCAGCTTCCACCTTCCTTGGAGAGATTAGATTTCTTTCTTCCCTAAAAACAAGCCTCCACTAGTGTAATTGTTCAGTAAAGAAATACAGTATCTTGATTTTAACTGCCTGGAACTCTGCAGAATGTGTAAGAGCTGGACGTTGGTAGGTGTGCACTCCTAGGGTTCATAAATATTCTTTCCCTGCTGGCGTTTGGCTATGAAGTCACCCCAGACATGTCCTTTTTCCTCACACCATGTTTAATTATTTTTAAGGAAACACAGGAGGCTGTTGCATACTCACAGGGTATTAAAAAAGGGAAGGCATTTGAATGAATTTTAGAGCCTGGCTTTGAGGGGGGAGAAAAAAAAACATTCTCTCTGCTTTTCTTTCCAAAAGGCATTCATAGTAAACAAATTTCAAGACTGCACTGAACTGAGCTGCGACTTCCTGCATCCCTGTAGCAATGTTAGGCTCCAGCACTCAGCGGGCCTCTTTCGGCTGAAACAGCTGTGGATAATTGATGTTTGGATGTTGATGATGTTAAACCTGAATGATTTTTTTACTCTTCTGATCCCAAAATTCTCCTCACTGTTTCCTCTGTGTATTCTTTGTTGACATTGTTTTGCTGGTAGAGGAAGAGTGCATGCTGGGAATTTGAATTTCTTAGGGCATATTTCTTCAGGGATCTACAGTATGTGTCATTCTCTGGCAACTGATGAGATTTCTTTTGGTTCCTTGGATATCAGCACACTTGTCATACTTTATATCAGGTAATTCAGACTAGAATTTAGTGTGTTATGCACGATAAGGTGTACTGTACATGACCCTGCTTAAAACTTGCTCTTATTGCTGAACTCGCATACTCTACCTCTCATTGGCAGAATGTAAGAATGTTAGATTAATGGCCTGAGTCATTTTGAATATTCAGAAAGAAAATTTTCAGACATACTGTGGTGCATACTTGTAGGAAGTGTAATGTTTGTGAGAATGTGAATTGTATAATGACTGGCTGCCAATCTAAAGCAAAAAGGCAGATACTGTACTGTAGATCTGCAGGCCCTATGGAGATGTCATCATTGTGACATTGTTGTAGTCAACTGTAGAAGCTGGAAGCTAAGGTGTTGGATATTCAGGTTTGACCTCATCATTGTTTTATTTCTTTAAAATGGGTGTCCACAGAGTGATTGGAAATCTGAGGGTGTTTCTTTTGCTATTATTTTTGCTATTATTGCTGGTTTTGCATTCTCCAGAGTACAAGGTAAAGGCAGGTCTGTGTGTTACTTGTGTTAGCAGGGATAAAAGTCAGATCATCCCGGTTCTGCTTTATTTTTTGAGAAAGCATGCTTCACAAACTCTCTCAAGCCTTCTCACTACTGATGTGACTGGAATGTTTGAAGGCAAACATTTATTTTAAAACCCATTCTTCTACAAACTTGTTTTGTCATTGTTTTTGTTCTGCCATTAATAGCAGATTTTGTCTGTAACTCGTGAACATTATCTACAGTGAAGATTGTTTCACGTGGTGTCTGAATTTACCCCTTCTCACCATTCTGCAGTTTTTGCAGAAGCAGATCTTTTTTCTGTCATTTTTTCACAGAGGATAGCACGTAGTTTATTTTTATACTTACGAGCACTCTAGCAAAACAAATCTGACACTTCTAACTTTGCTGTGAAGGTCTATCTAACTTTGTAGTGTCCCGTGATTCTTGTGTCATCTTTGAAAACTAGAAAGGCCCTATTACTGTAAATGCACAGGCCAACACATACAAGCTTTCAGTTTTGCAAAACCTAGTACACTGGGTGTGTGTAAATAATTATAAAATAGTATATTATTATATATGTAAAATGCACATCTTTTCTAGTTTATCGGTAATTACTATATGTATATTAAATGTTTCAGAGAATCATATACGGTACATATGGCTATACCAGTTAATAATAATAATTGTAATAATTAATAATTGCTTATATTGTATAGCGCTTTTCTGGACACTCCACTCAAAGCGCTTTACAGATAATGGGGATCCCCTCCAACACCACCAATGTGCAGCCCCACCTGGATGATGTGACGGCAGCCATAGTGCGCCAGAACGCTCCCCACACACCAGCTCTCAGCGGGGAGGTGAAAAGGACTGACCCCGCCGTGTCATGATTTTTAGGATTTTTCTATTAACAGAGGTATTTGAGAGTCTAGTGGCCCAGACCCCGAGATAGAAAGTGACATCACTTCCTTGGAATCCACATGGTGCTGAGTTAGCCCGAGGCAGGAGGCCTGGTCTTTCAGGGTGGGCTGAATTCTTCGCTTTCCGGGGGAGCACCTCTGCGTGGCTCTGAAGCTGGCGTCGCCCCTGAGCGGCTGTGGCCCATTTGAGGTACACTGCTCACGTCAGTGCCACGGCCAGGACGACAGAGCGCAAGGCCGCTGAGGGGAAAGAGGAGTTGTCGGGGGAAGAATAAAACAGAGCTCGGCAACAGTAACCATGTAACGGAAGTGACATCACCTTGCTTGACTCTGGGCGTCGTTGAATCCATGGCAGGAGTCCCGGTCTCTTTGTGTAGCAGAATTCACTGCTGTCTGGGGGAGTCGAGCTGTGTTGCTGTGAAGTTGTTGATACCCGTGAGCGGGCTGTGAAATATTGGCGGCCTGTTCGGAGGGAGCACTCGTTTTTACTTATCGCAATGAATTAAAAAAAAGGTTAAAAAGTTAAAAAGTCAAGATGGTTCTAATTAAAACAACAAGTGGTGTAAGAATGATATGACTGGGGATTCCAAACTCGAGCTGCCACTTAGATAATGCTCTCCTAAACTAACAACAGTCTCAATAAACCTCAAAGAAGGCTGCACTTAAAACCCCTTTTTAACGAAAAACACACTATTTTAGCGTGCTTGGTATGCTGGTTATTTTATACTTATTGTATGTCCTGTGAAAGAGCTTTGCAGGATAGGGAGGAAATGTGATATTTGTTTTCTCTTCTGGGTAGTGCAGGATTCAAAATGGAAAGGGCACAAAGCAAGGAGCTCAGCATTGAATGCATTATTAATGAGACCTTATCATGTCAAGGCAACACTTTACAACTGTACAGAGGCATCCAAGCCCTTTCCCTTGTCCCTTCAGAGTATTGTAAAGATAATGATAATGTTTGTTAATGGGAAAATCTGCCATTCTTTTCACTGTGCTTTGTAAAGGCACACCTTGTGGCAATACTACATTTTATCACACAGTGCAGAACTAATTGTCTGAACTTCTCTAATTTTCAAAAATAAACTGCTTTGTACTGCATACTGGAAAAATTATGACCTTCTATCATGTCTGAATTTGTAGGGCAGTGTCCTAAAATTCTCCTACTACTGCTCTTAGGCAGTCATTTCACAGGCTCTGATGAGCTGTAGTCCTAGATTCCCTTACATAAATGTAAATAGTTGCAATTAGTGATAATGAGGGGTATGTGAAATTGCTTGGAAATGCTTAGGAATTAACCTTGCCAGTTTAACAAAATAAGGTTAATCGCTTTTTAGTGTTTGTTGAGTATTGCTGTGCAGTATCTTTTTTTTTAAATATATCTTAACACGGGCTTATTTGAGATGGAATGCTGTTCCAGGCAGTTCTGTTCAAATCCCTTATCTTTCTGACCTGCTTAACTTTTTTGTGTTTTTAAAACAGTCTTCACATTGTGTATTCGCAGCACTGACCTACACCGTGTGTCCGTTGCGCTTAATATCTCCAAGGATAAAATGGATTTGTGTTATTTTTCTTACTGCTGAAAGCAAATAGTTGCATGGCAGTAGCAGGGGATCTGATGTCTGGTTTACCTTAATCTTGTACTCGGATGGCAGTGATAATTGTATTTTAGACAATAATTGACCAGGGTGGACGGCCAATATGCTGTCATATGTCAGCTGAAAGTTTATATATATGGTCTGAGACTTTTTGCCCCCCCAAAAAGCATATTAAAACCATTGCTGATCTTTGCTTGTCCATTACTTGCAGATTCCTGGAGTGGCTGTGCGGGCTTGTGGTCAGTGGGAAATGATTCCTCATGAAGTCCATGGATCACACACTGACAGCAGGCGTGACTTCCCGTGCATCAGATTAAGATCCGTGCCGGTCAGACACTGAAGACAGACCTCCAGCACAGAGCTAGCCAGTGGGTGGCAGGAACCTGGTGCCGAGAAGGGAAAAACGAGAGAGAGAGAGAGAGAGAGAGAGCGAAAGAGAGCGAGAGAGCCAGCTGCACAACCATGAAGTCCAACCAGGAACGGAGCAATGAATGCCTGCCCCCCAAGAAGCGTGAAATCCCAGCAAGCAACCTGCCCTCGGATGAGAAGCCCCTGGCTGTGGCCCCCGCGAGTGAAAGCCAGCGGGGAGAAAACCTGGCTTGGCTCGCCAACGTGGCTGGCAGGCATAACAGCGCCGTGCGGCACAGTAGCACCCCGGTCGAGGCGGGACTGACGCAGGACAGCTCTTCGTACAAGACGCTCGCCACCACGGTGGAGTATTCTTCCTCCTCCTCCAGAGTTCCAAAGTCGGGGGCCACTGTGGCTGCTCTCCCTACGGTCTACCCATCATCCCTTTCTCAGCCAGGTGGGACCATCCAGTACACCCAGCTGCCGCCCAATCTGCAGTTCATTAGCTCCGGTTACACAGGGCCGTATACTAGCTACATCTCCTCCCAGCTAATCTCCCCACCAGCCACCTCTGCCCCCACGCCCCCTGCCCAGCGTGCCCATCTGGAGGCCTATACAGCCGCCGTTATCTCCCAGGCCTCCAAAATTGACCAGCATCACTCGTTAGGCCGGTCGCCCGGGCTGGTGGCCGCGGGCGGGACCCCCCCGCCCCCGCCCACCTCTGCCCAGCCGGCCAACCAGTACGTCCAGATCGCCGGCTCCCCTTTGGGCGTCAACACTCGCGCCGTCTCCTCCCCTCCCGCCCACCTCTCCATGCACCTCCACTCCCATCCGGCCGTCATCCCCCACGCCCTGGCCCTCGGCGGCCCCTCGCAGGTGGTGGTCCAGTACGCAGACGGGCCCTCAGCAAAAAAAGAGGACGGGCGAATGAGAGAGATGCTGAACGGCGAGCTGGAGAAGGGCAGGCGCTACGGCCTGTCCCCCGAGGCTGGCTTGGCCAAGGCCGGCAATGCGGCCAAAGGGGCCTCTAGCCATCACCACCATCACCACCAGCAGCAGCAGCAGCAGCAGCAGCAGCAGCAGCAGCAGCACCACCACCACTACGAGGCCCGACACGTCATGCTCCCTCCCGACTACAGTACACACGAAACCTCAGGGCTACGGACCTCACTAATGCTGGTGCCCAACAGCCAAGCCAACAGTGGCGCCGACTTGGAGATGGCCTCGGAGAAATCACCATCCTGCGCGACAAACAGCGACAAGGCAGGTGGCCTCTGCCTGGGCAAGCCGGTGGCCAGGGCATCGTCTTTCACCTTGTCGTCGTCACAGCTGGGGACGGACGGCTTGAAAGCCACGGTCACCACCCTCTCTCCCCACACCGTCATTCACACCACGCACAACGCCACCGAGCAGGTCTCCCTGGGTCTCTCTGCTACCAGTTTCTACCCCACAGCCACGCAGCCGCCCATCATCGGCTACATCGCTGGGAGTGGGCAGCAGCAGCCGTCTGTTGGCTACCACGCTAACCTGCCCCAGCACTTGGTCATTCCTGGGAACCAGCCCTTGCTCATACCGGTGAGTGGCAGCAGTGGGGAGCTGGAATCCGGACCTTCTCTCGCCACAACATCCCAGCAGTTCGCTACAGTGCCTCACGCCTTCGTCACCACCACGGTCCCCAAGTGTGAGCCCTTTGGGGCCAGCGAGCCACAGCCCCCTGCCCCCTACCACACTGCTGCCGTGGTACAGGCCCAGCTCCACCTACCCATAGTCCCTGCCACTGCCCCCGCAAGCGTACTGCCCCCGCCTCTGGCCTCCTCCTCCTCCTCCTCCTCCTCAACTTCACTGCCTCCCTACTTCATGAAGGGCTCCATCATCCAGCTGGCTGATGGCGAGCTCAAGAGGGTGGAGGACCTGAGGACGGAGGACTTCATCCAGAGCGCCGAGATCAGCAGTGACCTCAAGATTGACTCGAGCACGGTCGAGCGCATCGATGGCAGCCAGACCCCCAATTTCGCCATCATCCAGTTTGCTGTTGGGGAGCACCGAGCTCAGGTGAGAGAAATTCTACTGGCAGCTGAACTTTAATGGAAATCAAATTGGAACGTTAGCGGACCTTGACAAGCTTAGTGATATGTGCCGTTTACAGAGACTCAGGTGTGTAGCCTTTTCATTTTCAGAAATGCTAAACCCCAGAAAAAGTGCCAAGATGTCAAGCAGTTTGCCTACTGTGAATTTAGGAGCATTTCTGAGCACTGTATTGTATTGTGTGGTATGTTTTATTTCAACAGGCAGCTCATACTAATTATGTGAAAACTTCTAAAAAGACCTTCTAAAATCCAGGCATAATAATCCAGGTTTAACAGTACTTAACAAAAGGGGCTACCAGCTTTTTGTTATAGATCTCCAGGAGATCAAGAAAAATGTTCAAAACAGGTGTGAATCCCACATCTGTGTATGTGTAAGAATCTGGGAAAAGTGGTCTGAACTGTGTTGGAGCTAAATTTTCTCGGGCAAAAATACCTCTTCGTTTGTGGAAATTAAACTGAAGGGAAAACTAGTGATAGTGCACACAAATTCTAAGGAAAATTCTAGAAGTCTCAAATGTATCTGAATGCATCCTATCAATAAACAAAGTGTGGATTATGTTATTTAATTGTCAGCAAATTCTTATTAATTATGTCCATACCAGCTGGGATTGTAATTTTGCCAATTAAAGACTGTGCAGTTAAGGAATAAGTGGGCATGAAACCATTAGCTAAAGGATTTTATCTGGATTCATTCAGAAATAATTGAAGCCTCGTTGTTTCAAAAGACAAAGATAAAAATGGATGAGATGCAATGCAAGATTTTAGAACAAAAGAACACAATAAAAATTACAAATGAAAGGCCATCTCATTTATTTGCTAGTATTTCAATTGATCTGAAGATGTCATCTACAGTAGTTGCTTCTTGAAAAAAAGATAGGGTTTCCACAATTTGTTCTGTAAAAAGGTGCTTCCTTTCCTCAATTTTAAGTGCCGTCCTCTCATTTATGTTTTAGTATTTTTTTATTCTGAAGGTGTCTTTTGCGAGTACCTTTTCGAAATCCCTTTTTAAGGATTTCGACTCAAGTTCCCTCTAAGCCTTTTTCTTCAAGACTAACAAAGATTTTTTATATCAATCTGTCACTGTAGGGCATTCGTCTGACCCTGGGATTAGGGTTTCAAGCCTTGGATTGATCCTAGAGAAGCAGTCTTTTTAGTTTTGTGACCATAATTATGTACAATATTCCTAATGATATCTTGTATTGTGCATTTGAGAATTTAATATATTTTTAAGTTAAATTCTATACTTTTAACTGTGTATTCTTGCATTTTGCTTCTTTGATTGTTTCTCCTCATTGCCGCGAGGCAGAAAATAATGTCAGTTTTTGCTGTTTATGGGTGGCTTCTTTCAAGTTC
The DNA here is from genome assembly GCF_055471065.1 of Atractosteus spatula. NCBI lineage: Eukaryota > Metazoa > Chordata > Actinopteri > Semionotiformes > Lepisosteidae > Atractosteus > Atractosteus spatula. The sequence goes on from NC_142717.1 coordinate 4,465,487, forward strand.
AGTATTTCCCATCTTATTTTGTAGTTCGGTTTTGCAACCCGCGTTTTATCACTCTGCACTTGTCTGTATTAAACGTCATCTGCCAGTATTAATTCTTGTCTAAATCATTTTCAGTTTTACTGCTCCTTTGGCAGAATTTCCTCATTCTCCTATTTTGGTGTTATCTGCATACTGAACTAGTTTACTTACTACTGACTGTGTAGATGAAGAAAAGAAGTGGTCCTAGCGGTCCTTTCAGTAATTACATCAGCCCCATGTGAGCAGTCACCCCTTACCTAGTCTTTATTTTTAATGCATGTACTGTACAGTACTTGCATTACCTTGAATTACCTTGAATGTCCTCCACCTTCAATTTAATAATCACCTGTTTAATAATCACTTGTTTAATGGTCACTTGTTTATTTGTATGCTAAACACTTCTACTGCTTTGCCAGCATCTCTACACTTTCATAAAGATCTCAGAAAAAAAACACAACATTAGCTGTAGTTGACAAAATATACAAACTCTGTTCTGTGCTCCAGTGGGTATTATTAGAATTATTGGTAGGCCTTGGCCTGTTCGATATACAGTATAGAGGTGTAATGAATGAAGGAACATGAAATATATATTTTTTTATTCAGAACTTCTGCACAGTCTATGATTCATTCCATACCACCGACAATTCTCTGTCAGATCCTTAAGTCCTGAATTGGTGTCATTTTTACTGGAAGAGGTGCCAAAGCTGTTTCAGACCAATGAAATGGCTTGCTGTTGCTCATAGCCAGAAGTCGCTGCCACTTTACAGAAGGCTGTGTCTAAAGACCTCTGTCTGTTTAGTCTGTTAAAGCTCAAGGATTCTGCATCTTCTTCTTTAATCAGTTTCAACTATTCCCAACCCCTACAGAAAGACGTCTGAGAAAACACAGACCAACTTGTTTAAGCTTTCTGCAAGTTCAGCAGCACCTGTGAAAGCATTCGTTACCTTGAGAAAAATAACTAGAGCAGCACAAAGGATGAGCAAAACTAAGACATGCAGTAGTAGCACAGAACAAATTCCTTCCTTTAGGGTGAGAATGAAAGAAAGGGTCTTGCTTCAGCACCTTGTTTAAATCTGAAAATACTGTACATTTTTTGTGTTTTCACCTGTGCCTTCTGAAAATAAATAAAACCTTTCATTACAGACTGGTTAACTGAGAGTGAATTAAGAAACTGGCTATAGGGATATCACATTTAATAGCAGGAGTTACAGTCTTATTTAAGAAGAGTCATTTTAGACTGTTATTGCTTGATAGTAGTTTTAGTTAGGTAGACTTACTGTAATTAAAGAAAAGCATCTTGTTTTTAGGGGGAAAATGCAGTGCAAATTTCAATCATGTTTTACATGATTCACAATTTACAAAGAAACACTAAATAGGCCCATACATTTGGAAAACGTATTTATGCATGGTCTAAGGTGGTTCACTGCTCTTTAGTTTTGAACTGCGGTGTGTTTTGGCTACTGGCTACCTGCAGAAATGACAAGCATATCAGGCACCACAACAAATTGCTTTAGAATCAGAAAGTTTTCAGAAGAGTGCAGGAAGCAGATATAGCTATAGAAGACCTTACTGGTGTCTTTTTTTTTTAGTTAAAATCTTGTTTCTAAAGAACTGATGAATAGTCTGAATAGAGGAATCGGAGATTAACAGGCGTAGTAAATAGAGAAAGGAGGAGATACAGTACTGCAGTTCAATCCCTGTCTCACACATACACTACCTCTTGATATTTGCTTCAAAGAGAGTGTTGTGTTCGGTGCTCAGTGTCTCAGTGAATGGTTTTCCATAGTGGAAGTGTTTTGAAGGGTAGCACTGAGAGAACATAATTTATTGTGCCCCGAGAAAGATTTTTAAATGTGTAAATATTAGTCCACGAGGGTGCCTGAGAAGTGTTGCTGACCAGCAGTTCTGCCGGTTTTGCCGACAGAACCCTCAGGTGATGTGGTTTGTAGCAACGATGGAGGAATTTGTTCAGGCAAATCCCTGATCAGCAGGCCCAGCTGACGGGATGATAATAAAGAAACAAAGAGCAGGACTGGGGATTCGTAAGCACTGTATCTCCTGCGAGGCTTCAGAGCGTGCCAAAACACAAATGAACCTGATGGGTGGGCAGGTTAGAGGAGCGTGCCCGGCGCCCCCTGTTGTCCTCGTGGGGTATGACAACCATTGTTGAGAGCCGGGGTGGAAATAAACAGCCGGCAACTCAAGATTTGCGTGGGCGTGAAATAAAGAATGTCGAAATGCCGCTGAAACGAAAGCGTGTGGTGAAGTATCATTCAGGCGTAAAGTCAGATTATTTTGAAATTAAACCCCGCTCTTTCGGGCAGAGCAGGATGTAATGTGCCGTATAATGTCTTTATTCTGCCAGGTGTGTACAGTGCCGAGACTCGTTCACGGGAAAGCTCTGAGGGATTTGTGCTGTCACTTTTCTTCCCGCAGGTCAGCGTGGAAGTGTTGGTGGAGTACCCCTTCTTTGTTTTTGGGCAGGGGTGGTCCTCCTGCTGCCCCGAGAGGACCACCCAGCTGTTTGAGCTGCCCTGCGCCAAGCTCGCCGTGGGCGACGTCTGCATCTCTCTCACGCTGAAGAACCTGAGGAACGGCTCCCTGAAGAAGAGCCAGCCCCCGGACGGCAGTGGCGGCCTCCTGGCGAAACCCCCCAGGGCGGACGGGCCGTACGGAGGCCGGGGCCGCTACGCCGAGCAGCAGGAGAACGGACTCGGGCAGCGGGCCGGCGGGGCGGGCGCCACCGGCACGCCGCCGGTCTCCGAAAACGGGGAGCTGAAGCTCCTGGAGCGGGCGGCCCCGCCGGCCGCGGTCGCCGCCGCCTCCTGCCGGCCCCCGCCGCTCGCCAGAACGGAGCCGGGCGGCAAGCCCACGACCCGGAAGAGGCGGTGGTCGGCCCCGGAGAGCCGCAAGGTGGAGAAATCGGAAGAAGAGCCTCCGTTGACTCTGCCCAAACCCTCTTTTATCCCTCAGGAGGTTAAAATCTGCATCGAAGGCAGGTCAAATATAGGCAAGTGAAGGCTCGCGGGGGACGTTTTTATAAATGGGGGAAAGAAAAAGAATACCCTTCTTCACAGTCGTTTTCTTTCGTATTTTTTTTCCATTTTCTTTCGTTTTTTGTTCTATCCAGAATACTGTACTGTAGGCTAAATAACCCAGTATTTACACGTTATCATCTTAGGTTCATGTTATAACCTTTGTAATAGTTGCATTTGGTATTACACAGGCAATTGGCGCAGGTGTTTGTTCCACAAATCTCTGGAGAGTACGTGTGGGGGACAGATATGTGGGCGCTTATACACCACTTGACTTCACAGGGAACGGACAGGCTGGTCTGTGGCTTTCCACCCATATTTTACTTTTAAAGACCCCCCCCCACCACCACCAATACCACCACCACCACCACCACCATCAGCAACACAGGCCCAGAGAGATTCAGGAAGGGCAAAGCACGACACCGAGAGTCCAGCCGAAAGTAGCAAGCTGAGGAACGTCAAAACGGGAGACAGCTGAGCCACTTCATGTCCGCCGACTTCGTCTCGAGGCGTAGTCTCTTGAGGCGCAGGGTCATTCGCCCCTTCACATTTAGATAAACCCTTTTGTACTTGACAGAGCCTTCTCTGGGCAGTAATGTGGGCTTTTACTTGAGATGTTTGTGCTGTAAATTCAGAATGTAGAATATCGGCACTTTCCCATCTTGGGTTTAAATGCACGGGGATGGCGAGACGGAATCACTCCCCTACATCTCGTTTCTGTGGCGACAAGACCGCTGGTAGGGGTCGACATGATGTCAGCCAGCCCTGGCACTTGATCTCTCTGTTTGAATATATATATATATATTTTTTTGTCTTTCGTTTTTAGAGATAGTCGTTATTTTTGGTTGTTGCAGCACATTATTATGGACTTTGAGATGATACAGAAAAAAAAAATCGTCTGCGTGTTGGGGCTCCATCCATTTCGTGTTTGTTTTCACGCGAGGCGAAGTAGATCAGATGATCTTAAGTGTTCTCAGATCCGTGACTGATACGCACGTTGCAGTCTATGGTGGGTAAACTGCTTTCTCGTATGCTGTGAATTTGGTTTTCTAAGGCATGCAGTAACCAGGAAACATTGGGGAGTGCCAGCTCCCGTGATTAAAGACCCCAAAAAGTGGACCACGAATGGGGAATGGGAAGGATCCCAACCACAAGGTCTGTACCAGATCACAGTACCGGACTCCTTTTGATAAACCAGTTGTAACTACATTACCATTAGTGACGGGGATGGGTTTTGAATGAATTGAACTCTGGTTGGCTCTTTATACCACTCCCAGCAGCCCCCAAAGATTGTCTGAAAGTTGCTTTAAAGGGAAATAGAGCTGATTAGTATTTTTGAGGATGTCTGCACACTTTAAGCTGTTTACATTTACTTTTAATTTGTGCCCTTCTGCCTCATTCTAAATTAAGATGCTGTTTCTCTCCCAGAAACAGTACCACTAAAAGCACACTTACAAGATGTACATTATGTGAATATGTTTTAGAAATTATATACATTATAAGGTTGGTATTTAAGCGTGAAGTCAACAGTTTGTAGAACTGTCTGCTCTCATTTAAGTTATCATGCAAATGTTCTGATTGGAAATGCATCCTGCTAAAAATATTAAGCCCTTTATGTAGCAGCTTAGCAGCAAATAACAGCATCGCTGATTGTTGTTTCTCTTGACTCTGTCAGCATCTGCTGTTTTTATTTCCGAGTCCATCTTGCACTGGATCACATGGCTTCGAAAAACTCATTGCATGAATGTCTGGAAATTTCAAAGACACGCAGACGGTGTAGTATCTGAGAGATGGAGACCAATACAGAGATGCGAGTAGAGAGATCTTGAAACATCTACAGGTTACTATCTTGTCCCCTTTATACGTGATTGAATGTTGAAACCCATATTATAATCAAAATAGGTGCCCAAAGAGTAGGCCTCTTCTATTCCTCTTATGAGATCATGCAACATTTTGTCCAGTGATTTTTCAAGGCTTGTGTGGAAAGGGCCTTTATGCCCAATAATGATTTAGGAGCATAGCAGGAGATTTTGTCTTGCTCTGGACAGTGTACCTGGAACAAAACTTGATTTCCCAGGGGTGAAATGTATTATTACAGGGTACTCAAGATCGATAACCAAAATTCTGATGAGAGGAAGTGAGCGTGAAGGAGCTGTTTGTGCAGCTGTTGCAGGTACTGTTGAAGCATTAAGCATCAGCAGTCAAGGGCTTTGTCCCTCAGGAGTAAATGTTTTCCTCTCTGCATGTACAGTACGCGAACTGTATCCAACACACCTGGACTGGTCTTCACCCAGCTCACTAACTGCCTGACCTGCTCCTCAGGGCACTACAGTGGAAACAGCCGATTCATAAAGCAGAAATCAAAACGTGTCTCAAGGCCTTTGGAGAAACTAAACAACAAAACTGCCTCGTCATTTCCTCAGTTGACTTGCCTTGTGTTGTATCTGACTAGACTAGGTGTTGTGGCATTAGACAATCAGACCAGTCGGGTATTACTACAACAAGCAGTGCCGTATATCTTTCAGAGAAAGAAAAAAGTTGCTTTTACTATCAGGTTTGAATAGACTAGAGTCAGCTTTACATGTTTACTTTCAGTAGTTTTTTAGATCTGTAATGTGTTTTTTTTTTTCCTTTTTAAACCTCTTGTTAAGATTTTGGCGCATTTTGCATGATAGATAGTTTATGTTGTAGTGACTATTCACACCCTGGGGGTCAGGAAACTTGCAGAGGCAGTCCATTTGATTGTAGGCTTATGTCGGTCTCCTGACATTCTGAACATGATCAGAGGAATAGGGGAGAAGAAAACTAAACTCAATCCAAATTTTGAGTAACCGGTGCCAGTGTAGCCTCTTTGTCGCAATTAATGGGAGAATTAATTAAATGGTGCGAGAAAAGATTGGAAATGAGGGGACAGGTGATTGCCTTCAAGCTTTTAAAGTGTCTGTCACACCTAAAAACTGAGAATCGTTTGAAGTGTGATTTTTACGGTCTCAACATTCAATAAGTACTGTACGGGGTGTGAGCAAAAAGAAGACTAGACAAAATAGTCTTCTATAGTCTTCATTAGCATTGTTTCCAGCAGGAACATCGTAAGACAGGTTGCATCTGGGGTGAATGGGATGAATGTGAATACTGAAGTAATATGTGACAGCGAGGAAAGAAAAGGTCCCAGGGAGGACTGATTTAGTAGAGGCACTTTTGTTTTGAAATTTTTGATGCTCCGCTTCCAAGAGCACAAAAGCCTAAGAAAGATTTAAAGAAAGGGTGAACCACTTCAACCTTGTGTGGCTGTTCGATGAAACTGCCTCCGAAATGTAGTAAGGTCTTGTTACAGGCCAGCGAGATGGCTCTCTGAGAGAAAATTCTCCTGATTCAAAATTGTACCGAGAGGCTGTATACTGAAAAACAGGAAAAGTGATATTTTCCTTTTATATAAGGGAAGCAGATCTGCAGCTATAGTGAAGATGCATTCACTATATCCATTTCTACTTAATGGCCACAAAAGTTTGAAGGGTACCTTTTGTCTTTATTACACTTATGTTTGTTTGTATGTATATATACATATATATTGTGTAGGTGTATATCATGTGTGTATATATATACACACACACGTATATTTTCTTTTACATGCACACAGACATATTCCACACAACATTGAAATTGCCCTGCTGTGTAACTGAACTGGTGTGGCAGTGGACTGATTTCAATGTTTTGTAGTGTATATAGCGATATGAATTGTCCAGTGTTTTCTTGTTTAAAGTTATACTTTAAAGAATATTGCGATTTGCACATCAGGAGAGTTAGTAACTTTTGTGTTGTTTTTTTTCAGCTGTAAATGTGGGGAAATTGATGTAGCAGTTACTTAACAGATCTGCCTAACCTCTGGACCCATACTGATGGGTCTACTCTCCTACCTTTTTTGTTGTTTTTTTTTTCCCCAGCAGACACTTTCAAGAATTTCTAGCCTCATCATGTACAGTATGTGTGGAACAGAGACTAGTGGGTCACAGAAGAGCCATCAGTCATACTGAGCGCAAGCGTCTCGTAAGCTTTCTGTTTGGCTGTGAGGTAGCAAACTTCCTCAGGTGTTAGTCTTCTTAAGGCAGGAGTGTGCCAGGCAGGGACATTGGGGGTACGGAAAGCTTGGGGAAAAAAATGTACCCATGCAGATTTAAAATGTTTTTATTTTCTTATAATAAAACCAGGGTCTCTTGCATTAAACACAAGGCTAGACTTTTTTAGTTCTTTGGTAGCAGGGGAAGGGAATGATCTTCAGCCGAACTTTAGTTGTTTTTTAACGCTTACAAATAGGAGCAGCATGAATTTGTGGAAGGCCGTCGATGTTTAACTTAAACCGCAAGCCAGATGGGGTTTAAAAAAAAAGAATACTGAAGATGAAACGCTTATGCTTGGATGCTGTGGAGGCAAAAGTCTGGCATCCTCCAAAAGTGTGTGCTTGCACTTACAGTACACGTTTAAAACACGTCATCCAGAGATGTCTGTCATCTGCATTGTTTCTATACAAGTCCCTAAGATGGCCTTACAGCAGGAAATAAGACTGGGAGGCTAAAAGAGAGGTGATTTCAGAACACCTCAGTGGTCCTCTACACCACTGATATTTTGGAATAACCAAACAGATGACAAGAAAAGAATCTAACTGTCTGTGCTAGTAGTAAGAAGGGGACAGTCCAAATACAGACTGAACAGAAAAACTTGCAACTGAATACAAGGCTGTCCTTTTGTAAAGCTCTTTTAAAATTAAAGTAATTGTCCCAAAAACATGTTTTAAAGACGAGGACAGAGACTTTTTTCTTGTTTTTAGGTGCATTATCCAGCGTAGGTGGTGTGACTGAAGTCTACAGCCTGCCACGACACTTTTTTGCTCAGTGTCCCGTCATGGACAGAGTCATTCTCCATGCCCAGTGGTGCACAGAGTCTTTCCCATTTTCTGTTCATTTAATTTCCATTACATTTCTGCAGGAACACGTGGTGTTACTGCCAATGCCAATGTTAAGGTTTTCAATCTGAAGTGTTGGGCCTTTAGCTATGTTGGCGTCGAGAGCACCTCTTGACCAAACCCAGTATCTGTTTTTCCCACAGCTGCGCTGATCCGAGCACAAGCCTCCTCTTGCTTACGGTATGTAGGGTGCTGGTTTGAATCTGAATTCTCTCCGCCAGCCTGTGATTCCTCCTAAAGCAAGACGTAGCACAGACAAGCCCAGGGTAACTCCCCAAAATACCGTACCGTTTTTTTTTTCCCCCCAACTCAGATCTGTTCTTGCAAAGAAACAACATTTGGGGTTTTAACCTTCCCAGAAATAAACAGGAGTATCTGCTAGCATTCTTACACTCAGATGAGAAAAGGTTGTGGTCGAGTTCCTAGTGGTGAGGCCCAGTTGTGTGCCAAGTCCAATTCCACCAGGTTGGTTCAGTAAAACAGAAAAGTATTTGGATCTTAGCTTGGTCATACTCACTCAGTACTTCCATATTCTCTACTCAGGGCACGCACATTCTCAGTGCTTTGTTTTTGAACCGAGTTGGAAAAAGAGAGGCACACTTCAGTCTGGCTCAAACTTGCAACAAATATACAGTATAGAGGTTCCAGCAGTGACCTTTGCTGAGGTGGCAGGGAGACGTACTGTAGGTACATAGTGCAAATACAGGAATTAAAAACTGACTGGAATGACTTTGACACTATATACAGAAGAATGAGAGTGGTGATAAGACACAGTGTGATTTCGTTTTTTTATAATTAAGTGTTTAATTAAAAAGGTATCCTGGGTAGTAAGACTGTTTCTTTCTAGACGTCAGTTTGCCCTTTTTTATTTTGGCTTAGTACGTGCAATACCTGTTTTCCTTTCATCGTGCCAACTTGTAATAATTAGCGTAGCGCTGATACCCACTTGAGTTTTTCCCCTTTTCTTTTAATTGTTTTCCTTTTCCCCTCATTGTGTTTTTACATTTATTCTTCTTCCTCCCGGTCCGCTTTTGCCTCAAACTGGAGAATATGCAGATAGTGAACTTTACCAGACTAGCAATGTGCCTCTGTACAATGTCTAGCTTGCAATATGTCAATATTATCTCTCTATATATATGACTCTCAGATTAACTGAACACAGGCTTTTTTTTTCCTTCTGTCGACATTAAGTTTCCAGGCAGTTTGTTTCTAAGTCAAATAGTCAGGATGCATTCTTCTGAGGGAAGTCTGTATAGTATGTTTTATTAAAAAAAAAAGACTGTTCGTGTCATCATTTGGAGTTGTACATCCTGGAGTTTTACTTAGAAAGTGTTTTTTTTTTTGTTTTGCATTCTTGTGCAGGCCACACCATAGGCAGTGAGCGAATGATGTCACCTGCTGAGCTTTTTATGTAGCGTTGATGGTTCTTTTCTACCATGTGGTCAGTGGTAAAACAGGAAAGACCCAAAGTGTCATAAGAAATAGGGGGGTCTCTTTTCCCTGACAGGCTGTAGTTACCTCCTCATTCCTTGTTCCTCGTACAGATATGAACTGCAGCACTCAACCCTTCTGACTTATAAGGTCCCTGTATTTTTTTAAATATATATATTTTGCAGTGTATCAATCACCCCCACCCCCTTCCACCCTCCCACCCCCCTCCTTTAGCAAACAAGACAGGTGCCCTTGCAGGTGACATCATCCGCTGCACCCTATCAGCGGCCAGAAAAAAAATAAAAAAAAACTTTCAGAGCTCTTACTCAGGTATGGGGGGGGGGGGGGGTTGGCGCGCGCATGCGCACACACTTGCGTGTGTGAGTGTGCGTGCGTGCGCTTGTGCGTATGCGTGCGTGTGTGCGTGCGTGCAGGGGCGCGTGTGGTACACTGATGTAACCAGAAGCAGCACTTTTATTGCCCGCGAGCAGAGGTGCTCCTCACCCCTCTCGAAGCCCGTCAAAAAACAAAAACAAAACAAAACACAACAAAACCACCGGCACAGAGATGTGGGTCGCCTGACCTCTGGACCCTTCTCCAGACCGGCCGCTCGTTCAGTTTTCCTCCTGAGCAGCAGCAGACCTCAACAGCGCCTGTGACACTTTGTCAGGGCGCAGGGCCTTCCTGAGCGAGAGCTGACACCTCTCGGACTCTGACTGGCATTTTGGGTGTCGTCGCGAGTCCTGTTGTTGTGAATCGCAATGACTACTCATCCGGGTGGTGTTGTTCGCTAATATCATGAAACATGATGGTAGCGCTGACGAAAAAAACAAAAAAATAACCTCATAAAGTGGGGACCACTTAAAAAAAAATGCACATTTAATCCTTTTTTTAGGGTAGAATTAATAATACTGTTGATGCACTTTTTGAAGCCAGGAAAGGTCAGGCTTGCCTGTCTGTCTGGGGAGGCCTGGTGCTTTCAAAGCTCTTACATTCATTTCAGAGAGAGAAAGGGGAGACTGATGGAAGTGTGGTCTGCAGTTTGCTTTTAAAGCAGTCAAGGCACAGCAGTGTTTTCCTCACCTTTCCGCTGAAACAGCCTTCCTTTTAGCTCATTAGTGGGTCTAGTGAGTGAGAAAATGAGGTCAGGTTTTGACGAGGTTGAATGGTTGGGTGGATGGATCGTCACATAATTCAAAGTGGAATTGGACACCTTTACTCTCGGGCTTATTTTTCTTTTTTTTTTGTCATAGACCTCGCTTCAAAATGTGTTACCTTACTGATAGGATCTTTTTATTATTATTTTCTTTGTAGCACTATAACCTTTTAGTCGGGACATATACAGTAGATCTTTTTTTTTTAATTGTTTTAACTAACTTGAGTGGCCGAAGAGCTGTATGTAAGCACTCTCATTGAGGAGTACAGGTGATATTTTTATTTGTTTTTCTTTCAATTGCACAAATGAAAATTTGAATGTTGGTGCGCGAGTTTCAGTATTTGGAGAATTTAAAAAAAGGCATGTTTTTTTTTTTGTTTGGATTTTGCAATGAATTTGGCACCTTGTTTGAAAGGAGAAAACCTGAATACAAATCAAAGGATTACTCAGTTGAACATGTAACTGTTGTTGACCTCATGTCGATATTAAAGGCTTTTGCCAGAATTCACTCTCAGGCTGAGACAATTATACATGCCCACCCAGCACTTCAGTTTAATTTTGATTTTTTTTTTGTGGGATGTTTAATTTGGGTTTGATTTTGTTGTTGTTATTATAATTGTTCTGGTTATTTGAACTTTAACAAAAAGGTGCACCACTGTCAGAAAGAAAATTGGCCACTCCGATGCAGTGAAAAGCATTGGAGCTCATCTGTACCACTTTTAAAATGCTGGATGGTGAGCTTGTTCTATGAACCCATTTTTATTTTTTTCCCCAATAATTTAATGTGGACGCTCCTATTTAAACTGAACCCAAATTGAAGCTTCCAAACAAGTTAGCAAACATTTTGCTTCATGTGTTCTTGGTTGTCTTTTGAGTCATCTGAAACCATTCCTTTCGAAGAGTTTGTTTCAACCAATGCCACCACCAAGCAGAGACTGCATTTAATCCCTGTTCAGGAATGTATTTGTTGGTTCCACTTCGTATTGCTTTTCAAACTTAACAGCGTCATTCGGGAGCTGTTATTCAAAAATAATAAAGTCTGTAAAACAGGCTGCTCAGTAGACAAGAAGAAGTCCATGAACCTCACAAACAATCCACAGCAATCTATCAGCAATAGATAAATGAAATTCTTGAAATTGTATATCTACAACCTGTATAGGAGGTTCTTTTCAGTTAAATGTATTTATTAATAGATTCCTATTTGATATTTTTATAAACACATTTCTTTAGAAAACTTGACATATCTGTAAGAAATGGACAAAAATCCTCTGTTCTCCTCCACAGTTTCACAATTTGACAGTTTCATGTGGTGTTTCTGACCTAATGCTTTTCAGTCTTAAATACTGCCCCCCTCAGTGAAGAGCTCAGTTCACTAGTGACTAACTATGGTTGCTTGTGTTACAAAAAGAAATGTGCAATCCGATTAACCCTCTATTGCTAGAGGTTTTCAAGAACAGACTGGTGTCCCAGTTTTCTGTTTTGACCTTGAGACCTCAAAGCAGCAACAGTGAATGAATGAAAGAAGGGAGCTGCACAGTATTTCCTTTAGATTAAGCATCAACATACCCTGATCTCGCAGGGTCAAGAGTTTGACAGGGGATGTGGTTTACTATAGAAGTGCACACATTTCCAGGCAATTCTAATTCCCCGTTTTCTTTTATTTCTGTGTGTTTATTTTCCGAGTATCTTCAGACATGAGGTATTGTTAAACAGGAAGCCATGACAATTTCACAGGATGCAGGCGATCTTTTAAAGGAGCCTTTTAAAGAAACAGGTGGGTAGCTGCGTCAGCATGCGTAGGCTGCAAAGGAACAAGTAATAGGTTTAAAACCTACCTGAAGAAGGCTCCACGGCCGAAACGTTGTGTTCTCTTTCTTCTTTTTTTCAGCATGGAATAAACCTATTACTTGTTCTTTTAAAGAAACAGCTACTGCCGTAGCCCCAAGGCCTAATCATTACAGATGAGCAGATGAAGATGATTTCATGATGAGAATATGTCTTCCACCAAGAGAGAAATGGGGCTGTGTTACAGATCTCTTTTTGCTGGCAAATGGGCAGAGGTGATATACAGTAGTATAAACAGATCTGGCCAGTAGCATGTGGAGGGGGTGTCATTGGAGGAATTAAACATGTTTTGCACCTTAGTGGTAAGAGGAGAAATAGTACAGACATAGTTAAGAGCTTTTATTGTGAAAGGAGAATATTTTTTGTTTCCATATGCGTGCATACTCTCTGTAATTTCAGTGTAAAATATTGTACTTGCACTAGCTTTTTTAAAAACAAATATAAAAAATGGAAGAATTGAAATTCTATTTTCTAATCGTGGTGTGTCTATTTGTAGGATACACTCAAGTCTGTTTATTGGATTTTATGGTCCCTTTCTTTGATGGTGCTTGCAGGTTTTCTAGTTAGAAATTATTTCATTATTATGAATAATAAAACAATATTTGATTCAGGATTTGAACAAATTTGTTTTAAAAAAGAAAAAAAAAAGAAATTGTCTGTATACCAGTACAAGTTTATTGTTTCAGTATACTCGTACTAATAAAATAACAGTGCCAATTGCAAAGCTGTGCCTTTTTGACTTGCATCTGCCTTAAGAGCTGAGTAAAAGATTTGGATGAAAGTACATTCCATGGTTTCAATTTGCTGTATTATGCGTGTTTTCAATTTTTTCCCCATTTCATTCAGAATGCTACACAACCTCTGCTTCCTCTTCATTGAGGTGATGATCAAGCGGATTCATGGTTTTCAGTTTCGAAGTGTCAACTTGTAATGTTGTTTTGCAACCAAATGCTAACTTACTATCCAATTATATTAAATAAAACCCTTACACAGGAGAAAAAAGTTTTTTTCAATTTCCTGATTTGCTGTTAGGCTTTTTGTTTATCGACCAGAAGCTGAGATGTCTAATTAACAATAAAACACGCTGGTTTAGTTTTAAATGTATGGCAAAAACATACAGTTGTAATGATCAAGTTAGTATTTCAAATTCAAATCAGGAAAAAATAACATTACAGCCTAAAGGAGGGAGCAACGGTTAAGCCAGTAATTCTTCAGTACTGTTTTGCATATATTCTTAAATAAAAGTCTGCAAGTATGGGCCTCATTCTTCGCTGGTTAGCACCGTTTGTATCCTCCAAACAATCCTGTATTGAGAGTGGACTTTTTCTGAAGGAATTGCTTAAGTAAGTTAATATATTTTAAAGGCGTTATTTGGTCCTTATGAATGGTGTTTGACAGCACCGAAGACCTGTTGGGAATTTTAGACATGTTCTCAGCTCAGGCCTGAACAGCTCGCTCTGAAATGCAGGTTGAGCTCTGTAGTTAATGGCCAGGATGCAGCAGAGACATTTGATCGAGCCCCACCAGCTATAGGGTTGAAACTAGCTGGCCATGCCTCTCTTCACCATCAACAAAACAGAACAGAGCAGACTACAGCTTGTGATGACCCAGGCACCTTCAGGCTCACTGTGGCAGTGAGGGATGGGCCTTCCCCCCCCCCCCAATTAATCCTGAACTGTCTGTGCATTTCTGCGGAGGCGATTTTGTCTGGAAAGATTAATACCCACCCGGGTGGATGAGCAGGTCGGAGGAACTTGTTTGCACTTCTTCAGTCTCCACCTGTGGTAATCCACAGGAGTGTCATCGCTGTGAGCCAAGATGTAAAGACACACTTGTCAATTCTAAATTTGGTGAGTATGTCGCTTTAAAAAAAGCATTCCTAGAACTATGGTAGTGCGGGAAAGTGCATTATGAGTTCCTGCATTGCCCAAATTTGAGCCCCTTTCATTTACTGGTGGAGCGTCACAGTACTTTCCAAACTCGTCTCAGATCTCAAATTATCTTCCAGTTGTATGATGTTGGGCGGTGTTGCTGTGCAGTGACCGGGTATCAAAACAGCAAGAGTTCAGAGATATCAAGCTCAGTTGAGCGCAAGGAATACAACTTGGTGGTAAAAAAAAAAGAAAAAGTTTGTGTTGTTTGTCCTACCTCTGCCTTTGACATACACCCTTTGCCCCATAAAACTGATGATTATGCCTAGTGCTACAAGATTGAAAGTGTAGAGCAGGTCAACCATTATATTTACAAAAAGTTATTACTGGGTTTAAAAGTTTGAATCACAATTTGTTGTAAATGTATTTTTCCTTGCTATACTCAAATACCTGTGATGCTTCCACAACACACCTATGCACTGATCTACAGTATTGCTGCTGTTTTTATACAGTAGTTCTACTTATGCATGCTAAACACCCATCAACCCTAAATAAAAAGACATGAAAACTAAATTACACTTTGGAATATTTGTTTATTGATTTGAACTTTTGCTACAAGGTCTTTACATTCAAGTTAGGGTGTGTATTTATACAGTTTATATTACCCACCCCACACCACGCTCAGAAGAGATCAATAGCAGGAGGGTAGTATTTCATTCACAGTTCTCATGCTGCCAACCATAGAGCTGGGCCTCTGGTTAAATCTTTCTTTTTAAAGCTCAAGGAAGCCCCTCTCCCTACAGACATGCAGCCTTTCATTTTTCATGGGTTCTCTGGCCACCTTTATTTGTCTATTTCAAAATATGGGTTTTTAACTGTATATAATTTTCTCAGTCTGTCCTTGTACACTACAATAATACACAGCGTGCTATCTTGTCTTACCGCCGCTGGTAATCAAGTCCAAACCTTTTCTTCAAAATTACTTCCACACAAAGTGTGCTACTTTGTAGCACTTTATTCTATCTGGCTCAAACAGAAATGGCCTTGATCGTTCTGTAGTGTTCTTGTTGCCTACAAAGTCAGATCCCGGCTCATCTGTTCTCTTAAGGTACAGTAAATCACCACTTTATTATTCTCCTGTGAAAGAAACCGTTTCCCAGGCTATATACAGTATGCAGGTAACCATGCTTTCTCCATGCTGAGATAATAAATGTAATATCGTGCTGGGCTCCACCATGCCTTCTGACAGATTTACTGTGCCTTTTCACACTGTGAAAATTCACGTTATCCTTTGAATTAGCTTTGCCATGCTAGAAATGGTTTAAAGGGAGAGAAATGAGATGTACTGCCCTTCTGTAATGTCACAAAGGACCTCAACTAAAACACTTTGCTTCAACGCCACTGAAGGAGGTTGTGGGGGGGGGGAACCTGAAGAATAACATCGACCTGATTTTTTTTTTCCTTTACACACCATGACAGCTAGAAATAGGGAACAACCTCACATTCACACCCTCCACACCTGAGTGTAAAGAGAGGCCCCGGCCGAAACCAGCAACGAAGACCACACCAAAAATTCAACAGGTAGCATGAGGGCAGCGCTTCTGGGGCAGTTCTGTCAGCGCTCTGGGTGACCAAAGCTCTAAATCGGCTCTGAGAGACGATCTCTGCTGAGCTCTGGAAAGGCCAGGTAAGGGTTGGGGATAGCATGCACAGCACACCGGCTCTCCTAATCCGTGTCCACAGCTAGGTGAACATGTTACTGGACTGCTGAGTGACTCTGATGAAGGTGGTCCGGCGGCTCAGCTCTTTCAGTTTGGCGGCCCCCACATAGGTGCAGGTGGAACGCAACCCCCCCAGAACATCGCGAATGGTGTTCTCTACATCGCCCCTGTAGGGCACTTCCACGGTCCGGCCTTCTGAAGCCCTGGAAGAACGAGAGAGAGAGCAGGAGCGAAGATTCCAGGAAAAAAAAAAAGGTCAACCATCTTCATTGAAGAGCGTGGGCAGGGCAGTAACTCTTGGATGATTTTAATATTAATCAGTTATTGTCCATCACATGAGTGCTGAAACGCTCTGCATCAGGTTATACGGTGGGTCTCCACTCAATATGTGTATTTCCACAGTAGAGCTGAATTTTGAATCTACTCTACAACAAGAATCTTCACCAAAAAAATAATACTTTATATTTTATTAATGCATTTTATTGATAAGCCTCTTTTCTATTTTTATGACGCATTCTAAGAGTCATAAAGGATCCACTGCGGAAAACTATAGGACATTTATTTCCTGCTGGCACTAGAAGAAGCAGCTGCCAGAATTCCCATTCCTCTAGTTCTGAGGGATTCTTCACAGAAAGAGATGCATACTTATTTTTACTGGCAGCCAAAAGGGGAAGCCAGTATAATCCTCAAAATAATTAAGTGACAAACTTAAATATGGGAAGTATACTCAATTATATGTATTATTACCGTGGTTCATCCTCAGAACTAGGAAGCTGGAGCCTGGCAGTGCAGAAAGAAAAGTGAACAGATGGTTGAGGAAGGCGAGATACCCCCAGGCAGTTCTAATTAGTGTAATTGGCAGTCTGAGTTCTTAACGGACTCCTCAAAGAAGTGTGGAGAACCGTTCTGTCCTTCCAGACAAGATGATGAGGTCAGGGAGGCCACGTTTAAAGCAAAAGCACAGAGTGTGTTGATACCAAATAAACAGCATGTGTTTGGCCTCCTCACACCACTTATAGTACAGCACCTTCACAGCAGAGAGTTAAACATGAGATTTTCGTCATAAAGAAGCACAATATATACAGTAGCTGACCTGGGTATGTCTGTTCATGACAGCAAGGAAGAGAGAAATTGAAAGAAGAGTTTCGAAGAACAGTTTTTTTTTTCCCACGTAAACACTGCAATAGAATTATAGACTACAACAGGGAAAGCCCAATCTGCTGTTTCACATACTGTATCTGACCATTGCTCATAATCGGTGTTTTGGAATAAATGAATCTTATGTGAAGTGAAAAGAACTAGGAAAAACCTTCAGAGCAGGATTTCTATTGGAACTACTGCTTTTCAGGGGCTGGATTCGACATTTTGGAATGTGAAGTGTAGTTGCTGGTGCAAAGAAATTTGGTTAGTGTAGTGCCTTGGAAAAATATTCACCTCCTAGCAATGATTTGTAATTTGATGAACTGCAAATGTTGACATACATACACGTTTTTTTTTTAAAAAAACTAGAATTTTCAAATTAGAGACTTTTACAGGCAAAAAAAGTTAAATGTCAAAAATATAAAAATACAAAAAAAAAATAAAGCATGTCGATTGCATGCAGTAAGGATTTATCCCCTTTTTTACCTAAATGAGTTCAGAATCCCAAAATTGCTTTGAAAAGTCACTCAATTAGTTGAATGTTGAATGGCCTGTCCCTGACTCCTTCAGTCAGGTAGTGGTTTTCAAGCAAAGATTCAACCATTAAGGCCCAGGAGTTTTCAAGACATCTCAGGGCTAAAGTTGTTGAAAAAGCACAGATGAGGAGAAGAGCAAGAAACATTTTTTGCAAGGCAATGTATATAAACGCCACCGTGAGGAATACATACTCATGGACAATGACCCTTGCGTGCACACAAGAAGGCACTTCACATCACCAGTGTCCACAAGAATTAATTTATTCCCTAGGAATAGAGTATGCTCCCCCTGGAACCTACAAAGTTAGGTGGCCTATTTGGTGTCTATTGAGATGTGTTTCCCATGGTTCCATTTACATGTGGACCAAATTTCACCGCCCCATGCTGCAGCGTTCATTGTCCAGGTGTTTGAATAGGCCAACGAACTAGGCCAGCTGACGTTGCACACGTCTTGTGTGTTAAATATGAAAGCAACTCACCTGTACTCAGCCACCCCCCCTGCGTATTTCTTCATAGCAGTGTCGGAGCTCATGCCGTAGAAGAGCTTGACCTTCTTGCCGTTCTTCTCCGTGACCTCCCCCGCACACTGGTCGTGACCAGCCAGCATCCCCCCCAGCATCACGAAGTCGGCCCCCGCCCCTGGGGAGACGCGCGCGGCACAAACAGAACGAAAACGCTGAAGCCGGGGAAAAACGCCCAAGCTCACGCCCAAAGAACCCGAGCCGGTGGAGACCACATCCCTGCGGCACTTCTCGAGCCAAGACATCGTAATGTAGTCAGTGATATTGACTGAAATCAGTTACAGTCGAATTTAATTTTGAACTTCACAAAAGTGTGTTTTTTTGGGATTTGTTCAGTGAGAAATCCGGCTACCATGAAAAGGAACTGCGATGCTGTTTTTACTTCTCAGAGTTGTAATGAATTGGCAATAATGAGCGCAGTTCAAACCACAATAAATCTACCTAGTACTTCTTAATGTGTACAACCTCCAATTTACCATATCACACAAAAGAGACAAAAGAGTGTCACTAGTGAGTGTGAAATAGCTCACCCTTCTGTCCCTTTATATACTGTAGGTGTATAAATCGAACTGCCTTTGAATAGCCTTTTTCTAGAATGAACAGATTTACAGCAGCGCTTTTAACCTGTCCATAGATGATAAAATGAGTGGTATCTCACCAGTGTATTATAAACCATACACATAACTTCCCTGGATATGAATTCTACTTTTTTTGCTATATTGTATGCCCAAGCATTCCATTTTTTTTATTACTTAGCTTATAAAATATCGTTCTCTTGATGAGGACGTGGAAGGATCTATATAACCACCCAAATATCTTTCATATGCATTTCCCTGAAGCAAGCTCCTACTACTACTACTACTACAGTGGTTAACATCGTACATATTAATGTTCAAATTAATCTGTCATGCGTCAGCCCAAATCCATGACTTTATCATTCCTTTGCTACTATTATGCATTTCTTCTTTTTGTTGTTAGTGTCCTGCCAAAACAGCAGCCAGCAACAGCACACCTCACTTGTGAAGCAGTATGCTGACGTCTGACTTCATCAGCACTAAAGCCAAGGGAACATACTCCTATGATATAGAAAGGTGTCTTAAAGGAGCTGGTTACTATAATGACAAAGATGGTTTCCTTCTGTTTATCACCCTTTCTACTATTTTTGTGTCTGAATGAGTTTCTCATGTGGATTAGCTGTTAGCAACCTTATAGAGTAAGCAAGATGGTTAAATGACTGTCGTGTTTTTAACCTATTAGAACTCTTCTGATAATTGTTTATTTTTACTAAAGGTTAATTAACATTTGCAACAGTATGTGAATGTGTTTTTTGTTGCTAAGACAGAGATGTTTTTTTTTTATAGTCGGGCTGTGTTACTCTCTCTGGCTCTAGCAGGAGGGATTGTGTGGGTGTTAGGGACAGGCTAGAACAATGGCAGAATCTGTGTATGGAATTGACAACTGAGACTCCCTTTGGAAAAGCAATTGTTTTCTCTTCCAGTACTAATTGAGGGTTGCTTAGGTATTAAACTGTCAGATGCATTCTGTGTTTGTAACGTTTAAATAATTCAGACATCTTTCTCAAGCTAAACCCTGGTAAGAATGAGGTTATGCTCATAAGCTCCCAACATCAGCTTTGCATTGCTGTTGACTTCAGTCTGCTGAAATTAAACATTTGTTAAAAAGCTGGATTTTACCTACTGTATGCCCCCTTTTTGCAATTTGAAACATCACAAGAATATCTTTCTTCCACCTGTATAACACCGAAACACTGAAAGCCCTTACACTTTCTGATAGTGAAATATGGATTTTTTTTATGTTTTATCAAGAGTAGACTCCTATCAGACCTCCTGTCAGAGGTGAAACTGTGGATTAGCAGCTTTTGAATCAGATAATGCTTGCTTTATAACCTTTTATTACTTTATGTATTCTCAATAAACAGTACAGAAACTTTTTATTGAGGTTGCTTATTAGTTTAACTGTTGATCACTAGTCAATGAATTCTCAGATGTTATTTCAGGTTGCCCAAGGGATTAATTTAATATTTAAGCTCATGCACTGGCTGACCTCAGCGGTACCTCTGTCAGCGCATGGCATTTTTCAGACCCTGGTTGCACGCTCTTCGATGATTTCACTTTTTAATCGGGCAGGTGATAAACCTGACCCAGGTGAGCATGAATGGCCTGAAAAGCCAAGCAAAACTTACCAAAAGCTTTGGCAACATCACCTGGACAGCTGCAGCCTCCATCCTGAAAAGGAAGAGCGTGCAAAATAACGTCAACACTGTGAAGTTTAGAGTGAACATGCTTAAGAATGGCTCATTTCTGCATGACTTGGACTCATCACTGATAGACCCTATGATATTAAGAGTCATTCAGGTGATCGGCAGTATAGGTACTGTATTTTAAACTCCTTGACGCGTCTAATGGTCAGTTTTATTTATACGGTACGTTTATTTGAAATAAATCCTTTATGTATCCAGAAATTCTCATTCGTTCATATTTTGATGACTTGGAGAGTTACACAGCGGGACGTGTACTGAAGCAACATGAGAGTGTACAGTAGTATCGTGCTGAAGGGTACAACAGTACAGACTAGTTTGGGATTAGGACCTTCCAGTCTGGAGTCAAGATGTGTTGCTGCAGCAAGATAATCTACTTACATTATGAAAGAATTAGAACCTGGATTGTGTCTAATCTTTCTTTTTTTACAGGCTTAATGCAGAATTTGGTACTACAGTCAGTTTTTTCTTATAACAGATACTGGTGTCTGGAAAGGACCATACTGCCCCCTTGGGGACTGTTAGTGCTATCACTTTTTCGCTGAGGAACTTCAGAATCTCTCAACTGTCCAGTGTCCACAAAGTACTTATTTTGCACTTGTAACTACATTTTTAGTGAAATGTAAACCAGAGTAAATCTTTACTTATCAAAACTGATAATATATTTATGAGTAAACAGCTGCTTAAAAAGGAATTCTTGTATTTGGGAATAGGACTGTGCTGTCTGATACTTAGTTATGATCAAAACCCAGGTATCACAGATGCTAAACTTTGCATAACCACCAGAATATGCTAACATCCTGCAGAAAATCCTGTTGAGGGTTTCATACTTAAAGACTACAGTATCTTCATTTTTTTATAGTACTGGATAGTTGTAAATTTACAGCCCACTGTTCCAGGTTACACTATTGTAGTAGTGTACAGTTCTTTTGTACTTGCTACACTAGCTTCAGACTCACACTTAATTACACATCTGAGCCTATGTGAAGTAAAACACCTTCAAAAGGATTATTACTCAACAATGGGAACAAAGCAAAAACATTTCAAAAGTATTTCAAAAGTGATCCAGTAGATCATGTCAGCTACCACCTTACAAGATACTGGAAGTGTTTCTGATTGTGATTTGCAGCATCGTCTTCCTGCAAGCCTTCCAAAAATGTATAATTTCATCCCTTTCAATCCTGCTTCCATCTCTTCAGATCCTGTATGGTTATGTGAAGAGGTGTTACTGATGAGTGTGTGAGCGACATCATACACTCACTGACCAGATTATTAGAATGTGGCTCGTATACCACAACGCCCCAACTGAAAGACATCCCAGGCCTCAGTGAGCAGCAAAAACATGGCAAGCTGCAATATACATCATACGATGTGCCAGATTTAAGTCCTTTCAGGCCCCAGGCGAGTGTATTGATTTCTCTGGACAGATGAATGATCAAAATATCTTCTTGAATCTTTTTTCCAGACAGCTATTTCCTGTTATATACAGTAGATTTATTCAAGAAGAGATCTTTGTTATCTGTTTTCGTCAAACAAATAAAAAATAGACACAGTCAAACACTTTTTCCATGGACCCTTTAGCATTTGTAGGCCTGAGGCAAAGAGTCGATCCTTTTGGATTATACAGCCCTGATCATAAGGATTCAAACGATATTGTGGTAGGACTGCCTTCCGTTATGAGTTTGTGAACAGGGTAGTAGTGTAGGGGACTGAAAAGCAGGTTTCAACAGACAGTGAGGGGGCTGTGCTGATCAGGTAGCTGATGGAAATGATGATTAACACTATGTCTCATGGTACTCAAGCCTGCCTCTGAGAGCCTATTTGACTGGGGGCTCCTAGTATTGGGCAATGAGCCTACACCGTACGTCTATTAAGCTTATGAGATGCCAAATATTGAAGATGCAGCTGTATACTAACACTCGCCAAAGTATGAATCATTCAAAAAGGCGTTCTCTGAGGAACACCAGAGTGGCTCAAAGGCAGAGGCCTCTTACTGAAGTAAAGGTTGGACATAAATCTAGATATTGCTGGGATTGGCAAATTATTAGTTGGCTCTGACTATGATTCCCCAGATGGTACTAAATCATTTTTTTTGTGCTACCAGGCCTCAGTGGTTTCAAAATCATTGTTTAGAAGAGTGTAGAAGAAACAGACGGAAACACTGTGCATTTCACAAACACGTTACCTACAGTACATTTCTCCAATTCGAACAGAAGCTTTTCGGCAGCACGCTGATCCGGTTAGCAATTCACGATTCCAAATCCTCGTTTCCATTTTTTAAAATATCCTGACTGAGTATAAAATATGGAACTGAAGATAATCTAGGATGTGATAAGCAAAGAGTGATGCTTTTGAGCAACATGATCTTTAGTTAGACATTGCCCCCGTGAGTAACATTTGAACGTATACTGAATTAATTTAAAAGCACGGAGAGCTTCAGTCCGACTTCATGCCGTTTCAAAACTCAGTTCAATTACTGATCTCATATACTATACTCTGAACAACAAGTGTGTGAATACTGTATGTGTGCGTACCAACATGTACAGTATGTCTTTACATCCTGATGTTTGTGATTGATGAGGAATATGAATTTGAAGCTGAAGTCTGCACTCTTGTCTGAGCTCATGTACATTGGCGAGGAGACTTACAGAGATGATGTGTCCCTTCAGCCCATGAGCCGAGTCAGCACACTCTATAACAGCACTGAGCTGGGGATACCCCACGCCCGTCTTGATTCTGGTAGTACAGACCGAACCTGGGCATAAAGAGTCAAAGGAAGAGACCGACGTGATGTTCGGCAAAAACCTAAAAAGCACTTTAAAATTGAGTCATATTCTCAAGACACACAATTATGAGACCACAGGACAAGCCTGAAGCTTGTATTTATATACTCTATTTGTCTCACATGAACTGACACTATAAAAGATATACTGTATGAACATACTGTATAAGAATGGAAACAAATGGGAGGATGAAATTCACCCATTTTTTTCATTTATAATGACATCTCGGAATTTTGGTGCATTTGCTTTTCTCTGGGAGGCTGTGTGTTACAATGTGTAAATAAAGGTAAAATAAATTCAGATTTATGGTGTCTTGATTTCAGGCTGTCAGGCCACAAAATGTGTTACTTTGGAAAGGGTGTGTAGACTTTCTATAGTCACTGTATTACTGATTAGGAAACCTACTGATCAGGAAGTTGAAGGAAGGTCAAAAAGACATTTTCCACACCATACTGCAAATGTGTGTCTTGAACAGACAGGTTAACAGAACTGAATACCTTTTGTCTAGATTAGAGTGGGCTACAGGGACCTTCATTCATGTATTTCTAATTGAGAAAGGTCCTGTCAAAACACTGAGGATGATCAAATAAAGACAAGAGGAAATAGAAACTAAGATAATCTACATTTTAGAAGAGAAACAGGATATGCTTTTTTTAATGAAGGGGTTTGGATATCTGGAATAAACTGATCTCTTCACGTACTGTACCTGGTCCAATGCCCACTTTTATAATGTCAGCTCCAGAGAGAATGAGCTCCTCCACCATCTCTCCTGTCACTACATTGCCAGCCTGCCAGGGAGACAACAGGACTTGCTGTGTTAAAACTTTGAAGCATGTGTGCGGGCGTCATTTTAGCAAGCTGATGTTCCCAGATTTAAACATTATAAATACTTAGTTGAAAACAGACAAAATCACTTGTCAAATCTAAAAATGGCCCACTGAGATAGACTGTAGCATGCACAATGCAGTAGACAACAGCTTAACTGCCAAGTAACCTCTGAACTACTGTATGCAGAAAAATAGAAAACAGCTGGTTATTTACGTAGTCGACTCGATTCAGCTGTGCTTTTTGATTTAGCACTATTTGCAGTCTGTGATAAAAATGCATTGCACTTTTTGTTTAGTCTTGGACAGGAATATACTGCCTTTAGTGTTTAGATACTTTTTCAAACAGTATATTAAACTTGAAAAAAGGGCTAGTCAAGACTGAAGAATGGTTTTACAAATTCTAATACTGAAAATAACATTGACAGATAGGCGGAATTTGTGCAAGTCAACAACTATCCTTCTATTTTTAATAACTATATTTTTAACTATGCCTGGAATGCTTATGTAATTCTTACATGTAATGAAGAGTTGCATTTTCAATCAGAATTCTATTATTTGCTAAACAAATGCTCATATTAAGTACAACAAGTGGATATACAAAACAGTGAGCAAATAAAAGGCATCAAATCCACTGTTTCTGAAAAAGTTGTACAAATATGTGCTTTGGAGCCATCTTCTCTATGCAGTGTTACAAACAGGTAAATGGGGCTTACCATGATGGTGTGATTAGGAAACTTGCTCCTGACAGTCTTCACAAATTCCACAAAATGCTCTGAATATCCATTAGCGACATCAAGACAGATATACTTTATGCCTGGGATGGACTCCAAAATGCTGCACAGCTTCTCCAAATCTGCCTGGCCACTGCCTGAGCTGGCTGCCACATGCTGCAGGAGAGAGGCCAGAGCAGCTCAGTGTTTTCAAGCACGTTTTCAGACCACAGAACACGGACCCTACCAGAAACAGGTCACAATCCTCTTTTCAGAGACCGCAATGCATCACAGTCGCAAGTTCCATTCTGAAAATCTAAGGGAATGATTTCTGAAGCTTCCTGCAAGTACAGTATGTTAACACATTGCAGTCATTTTCTTATTTAGTCCAGGTGGGTAGCTGCGTCAGCATGCGTAGGCTGCAAAGGAACAGTATATCACACCCGAAGAAGGCTCCACAGCCAAAACTTTGTTTCTTTTCTTCTCTTTTCAGCATGGAACAAACCTTTAC
This sequence comes from Atractosteus spatula, assembly GCF_055471065.1. NCBI lineage: Eukaryota > Metazoa > Chordata > Actinopteri > Semionotiformes > Lepisosteidae > Atractosteus > Atractosteus spatula. The sequence continues at coordinate 4,490,827 of NC_142717.1, forward strand.
TTGTTCCTATTGTCTTATTCATTCTGCATTGCCCAGAAAATGCTTACAATTTCAGGACTGGTTCAGATCCATCCCTGAAGTGAAACTTAATCTTTATTCAAGAACATGGTGTTGGTGTCTTACTGATCCAGCTTCTGTACTTCAAACTCTAGACTATGTCTTCAGGTCACTGTGTACAGGATTCCATAAGTCTTCCTGTATAAGTGGGCAAACGTTTCTTGTATTGGTGCAATTGGAATTTAACCAGCTTGTCATGCAACAGCATCCATTGTGGCTTACTAGCTACCTGACAGTGTGGTACTGTATGTATCTCTGCTCTGTCCAATGTCCCAAAACTGCCGTTAACGCTGTAGGCTTCAGAGCTGCAAATGTGGCATTCGGTCACTTGGGTCTGAAGACTTTTCTGGGTCCAACAGTAACAAAGTCTTTGTTAAACTGACTAATAACAAATCTGCAAATATACTCTATAGGGGGGTTATCCTGAAACCGTGTGACTTCATGTCAATATTATGTGTATATACAGTATACAGTATATATCAAAGAACATAAAATAATTCACCAGTGTTTGGAGGCAGCTCTAACAGATTCCGGGTGACAAATACAGGACTGACAGCGGTACAGAAATCCAGATGTGTTGGCAAGTGATAATTTAACTAAAAGTTGCAAAAAATAATTTTGTGATTCTTAATGCTTATTGAAAAACATGCTAAGGATATTCAGTGTTCCAGTAAAACAGTAATATGATGCAACACTCCCCAATCCCACCATCGACTATAAATGGACTAATACCAATGGAAATGTCTACCACTCACTCATCGGCTTTTTAATTCTGCAGTATAGGAAGTGTTGTGGTCTCTTACCTCTAAGCAATCTGGAGAATTGGCTGCAAATTTCTTCCAGTCCTCCAAAGAGTAGTGCTTATGAATAGCAGTGAACAACATGTGCTGCAAGGCAGGCAAGAGTGGTTATACAGCATGCGACTGAAACATCTAGGAAGAGCTGCGATGGCTTGTTGTGGAATAGTTACAGTATCAATGCAAAGAGAGTAAAACTAACAGAGAATCACACCTACCCCAGCATGTTTACAACACACATTTTACTGTTCTCGTTCTGTTAAAACAAGTACAGCAGATGTCCTCCCACTGACTCAGAACTTCATCAAATAAGTTTGTAATCCAAGTAGGGGCAATATGCCATATTTTCATTTTGAGGCTTTCTAGAATGGGGGGGGGGGGGGTTACGAGTGACCTATCCTCATTCTTGCCACTCTCTGCTTTTTAATTAAGCAATCCAAGAGCAGTTCCATTATCCCCTTCACACAAGTGAGCGCTTCTACTGAAAATCTGTTGCGGCACCACGCCGCCACACACTCACACGGTATGGCTCACCCGGATGTTTAATTCAAGATCCTTACTTTACTCAAGACCTCCGCCATCTCAAAGGTTCCAGTGGTGTCCATGTTGGCAGCGATAACTGGGATTCCATTGTAGGTCTGTTTGGAGTTACGGAATGTGAAGGTTCTCTGTAGGTCCACCTGTGGAAGAGGGGCCGATTAATCCGTAGCTCTAAAGACGAGGTTTACAATATGACCAACAGCTGAGCCATTGTTTGGGTTTGGGCAGCTTCATCTAAGAGGATTCTTGTTTTAACGAAGAGACAAAGAAGATCTATGACAGGGCTGCCTGTGAGGGGACTGTAATCACAGCCAACCTGCCACAAAAGGCCTCTATCATCTGTAAATAGACATTGGGTGATGGATTAAAAACACACATTCTCACATGGGTGAGTTGTGTTTGTGTGATACAGTATATTAAAGGCCTCACTGTATTAGTTGGTGGATGTTTGACAGAGGTTTAAGGAGGGGGCAGGTTGCTGAAGACCTGCATGGTTGAAAGATAGCCTCACGCACTGTATTGTTCACCTACTGTTATGGTGAGTTGTCATGTTTTCTGGAGCTACAGTATGTTAGTCAAGTCGGGGCACCAGATCATTTTAACTGATCTGGTATAGCAAGCATGCAACGCTATATTAAGGCTAAAGGGCTTTGCTTTCCTGTAAAGGAGTTTTACGCTAAACACCTACAGTAAAAAGGGGGAACTACTATAGTACAGTTTGTGTAATAATTTACTGACACAGAACTCTATCATTATTTTTTGTTCTACAGTATATATAAACATGCAAGACCTGAAATTGTGAGAGTCAATCGCATATTACCATAACCAGCCAGAAACAGTGTGAGAACAATCAACATCAATACCTGGACTTTGAAGTTGTCATACAGTAATGGAATCTTGCCTGATATTATCTTAATGCAACATCAACATTTTGAAGAATCCCAGTGTATAAGGTTTGATCTCATGCACTGGCACAAACTATTTTCACTTAGAACTAGTCTCTTTTTTAACTTAGTTCTGAGTTTTCTTTACTAAAAACATTATGTGCCTCTTAATCTACTGAATGAGCTAAGTCTGAAGTCAAGCTTCTTCATTTCTGTGCAGACTTCACAGGTCCCAAGCAAATCTCTTCTGAGGTTATCACCTACTGAGGCTGAAGAGAATTCTTTCTCCTGGTCTCCAGCTACATTCTCTTCACACCAAGCCCACCGCTGTGACTTCAGCCTGTAACGTCTTGAACAGAACCGTTGATTGTAAAATGTGGAAGGTAACTGGTGCACTTTAGAATGTTGTCACTGAAACAGTTCTCACTGTAGCTTCAGTATCTCTTCATTTATATCTCACCATCTGTTTTCTTAACTTTTTTTTTAAACTTGTATTCATCTGGCCTTCTTTTCTGTTCCCATATTTACTAATAAATAAAAATGTAATTATTCTTTATTGCACTCTTTGTGTTTTAGAGTCAGCTTCCTGACTACTACTATTCCCAACAGCACTAAGTATTATCCGTTACACTGCCTCGTGTGCTAGTTACACAATTTAGCTACACCAAAACTGCAGACATACACATGTGCACATAACATCCTGCTTGCCAACAAATGTCAGATTGTTTGCGTATATAAATACTATATTAATACATAGAGTAAGTGTATGTCGCTAACTTGTTATACATTGTTTATAAAATGTGATTTGCAGCCCTTTGTGTTATCCCAAATACATATAAATCTCCAGAGCTTTTTTATTTCTTTGTGTTTATTTTTTCAGGTCTCTTTACACTTTTTTTTTGTTTTTAGCTTTCTGTTTTCAGCCAGAACATTTGTTAGAAGATCCCCGGTAATCTTCTCCTTGGGTTTAGATTATGCTGAAAGCAATTTACAACACAAAATGACAAATTCCTTTATGGGTGCTGTACAAGTATACTCCACTGTCACAACAAAATGACATACTGTAAAGAAAGTTTTTCCTCTGTAAATTATAGTGTATTTTTATGTTGCAAGTATGCCGAGTACGTATCTAATTTTTCAGTTTTTTTAAACAAACTCTGTAAACAATTCTGAAAAACAACACATTTCTTTTTTTAACAGTAAATCAAAGTGCTTTAACAATTGGGTATGATCTGTATTTTGGCCAAGAACTTTATTTTGTAGTTTCATGTTGGTTTGTTTTTTTGTTTTTGTTTTTGTAGTTTCATGTTGATAATCTCCAGCTATTACCGATATGCTCTACACACAGCAAGGGCTGTATTAAAACAATGCATATTGCCTATCCTTAATACTGGCAATCAGTTATGCCTTCAGGCAACCGCTGGCACTAATCCTCCAGTTAAAAACTAAAGGAAGAAAGTAGGAAAAACACAATGGTAATGGAGTTTCAGGGAAATCCTTTTAAAAGTAAGGACCCTGACGTGCTCGTCAATAACAAATTATAGCAGGGCACACAACACTTTCTTGTTCTGCTTCTCCTCACAAACCCACTGTTTTACTGTTCTTACAGTTGTCTTTTCCTTGTACCTCCATCCATTTTTCAACTGCTTTATCCAATAGAGGCTTAAAAAGGCCAACTACAAAATGAAGCTGTCAGCTAAACCTTATCCAGGCAAGCAACAGGTGTAAGACAGGGTACACCCTGGGTGGGACGCCAGTCCATCACAGGGAACACACCAACGATTGTGCCGCCATGATGCCCCAGTTGTTTTCTGCTTAGTGGACTTCAGGATCGGAAAAGTAGGGCTACCGATATTTGTGGTCTCAAAGATCCCACGGCAGGTTTAGCAATTTTTAGACATACTGGATATAGTGTGAAGAAAGCGTAGATTTTCTATCACAGAAAAAAAAAATGAACAGGCGCTTGGGACCTTAAGGAGAAGCCTTTTTGTTGTACCATCAGCATTTTTAATTACACAGTGTTAACAGTAACAGGTACTGTAGATGGTTGTGGCTAGGCTACCACTAGGAATGTTTTCATCACAGAAAGGCATACAGTACGTGTACATTAATGAATGATTAAAGCCAAAGTGTCTAAATGCAATTCTAGGGATTGGACAATTGTATGGACATCGTGTCCACATTTTTTTTGTTATATTTTAATGATCACCTTGTAAGTCTATTTTGTTCCAAACTGCTTTACATTGTCTTTTCACAATGGAAAGCACCACGTGGAAGCATACTGTAACCATGGAGACATGAGGCACCTACTGCATTTGGAAATACGATCCTCAATAACTACGTACATAACCATTAACAAAATCTGTTTAGTAACGGGGATAGCCCATTGTATCACAGATGCAAGTAAATCACAAACCGATCTGCCAAAATGAGAAAACTATTGCAAGTATTATGGTACAATAAATTCCAATGAGTTAACATTTAAAAAACTTTTTTATCCTTATTTTTTTATTCGTAAAAAAAGAGACATTATCATATCAAAAAAAATATATACATATTTTAAAAAATCTAAAATTAGCCTGCGAGTTTTCTAATATTATCAGAAAGGTAGTGAGCAACACTATGCTGTAAGTGTGAGCAACTGACACAACAGGTATTCTGAAAGAGACCTCAGTAATGCTGTCTTAGATCAGTGCGCATTCCAATACAAGTTCTTTAAAAGTGGCCACTAGCATCTAATGAGGCCAATGGTTCTAGAGTACTTGACAGCAGCCAATTTTTAAAAGAAATCATTCATGCTTTGTTAATTAACAGGCACAAAATTCAAGGCTATGTAGCAAAATGAGAAAAATACAGCAAGTGATTATGAGTGAATAGATCAGAAATTACATACTGCAAATGAAATACAGTAATCATCTTTGGTTTTGTCCTTTTTGTTATCCAAAAATGAAAAAAAAAATTAAAGGAATAATATATTCTGTGTAATATCTCCTCCATATTTTCCTTTTTATACAGTACTGAACATTCCAGCTGTAAAACCCATTTAAATATATATACACATTTGTACATTACTAATAGGAAAACTGTTTAAAGACCTTTTAAAATGAAACGTTGAGCAACTGAATACCCTGGCTTTGTAAAGTCCTTATTGGTCTGTGACACAATAGTAATGTTAAGATGTTGTCCTGGCATATCAACCCTTTTTGTGCACAAATGGGCTAAAACACTAGAGCGCCATAGATCTCATCTCTGAATATAGATAATATAGATCATCAATTTCCCTTCGGGTTCAATAAAGTCTTACCTATCTAATCTCCGAATATGCAGGTAACAGGCCCAGTACCTGAACAGTAACTTAAAGCTTTGCTTGATTATCAGCTAACCTGACACGAGAAACAGATTGGTACTTCTTCTCTGCTGCAGAGTGCAATGCTGGTGCTGACAGCTGAGTCCTGTGCACCAAATAACTTTACATTTCTATTTTTATCTGCTCGCTCTGTGTCCTGGTTTCATATTTCTTCACCTTGACTTGTCACTTGTTGTCTATACTTCAATTCTTTTTCCGATTATATGCCCCATTGATGCTGGAACTGAAAGTTTGGAAAGTCCTCGGTCTTGAAGAGGGAGTTCAGACTCTCCTGAGAAACACAGACCCCTCTGTGCCCTGACTGTCAGTACTACGAAGGTCATTTGTATTGTACTGCACTGGAAGAAAGTACCACAGTTCTGATTTCTAATTCCAGGACACATGTGCCGTTTCAAGTTTGGTCTAATTTAGCATCTCCAACCTAATGTTTTTTTTCCAGGAAATATGTTCATCCAAACATGTCTGTTTCTCCAACCTGTCACAAAATCACACATCAGTTATGAAAAAGCAGCTACTGTACACGCTACAGGCCTCTGAAAGTCAAAATAGGTACAATAAGAAAACAACACCCACCTCAGATCGGCTCTTCAAGCTACTCCTTTTAGGTCTTACAAGGACATCTTTAAAGTCCAGTTTGAGGTCAGCATCCACCCGGGGCATGGCGAGATTTCTGAAGGACAAAGCTAACCTCCTAATGCCTCCGGCTATAGTCACCCGTCCCGATCTACAACAACCAAAGCCGAACTGTCAGGCAGAGAGAGTATTTATAGAGCAGAGGAGGCCGTCTCTGTCCAAACTCCCATTGCTTTATTTGGCCAGGCCTGTTTTGAAAGAGCACTGTAAAAAGCAGCCCTGCTCTTCGCTCAGCAGCTACACACAGACTGCGGATGGCCCCAGCACTGCAGCACACACATACACCTGCAGTGAGGCGGCCACTCCACACCACTGCTCCACACTCAGCAGTCCCCATGGGAGCAGTACTGCAATCGATACCCTCCGCGCAGACGCTGCCGGCCTCTAAATATTGCAGAGCCAACCTTAAAGGGGGTGAGGTGGGGGGTGGGGAACCCCATCGAGTCTGTCTGTTGTTGTAACACGTCTGCAGGGGAGCTGTCGGTTTCTAAGCAAGCACCCCGAGACAAGCTGCCTTCAATCTTTAACTAATCGGCATGTTGTGTTCAATTTTAACAGTTGGCAGGAGCTGTGGAGACAGCCCAGAGCAAAAACACATTTTGAGTTTCCTTAACATGTATTGTCTTAAACCTTTTTTTATTTGCAGGGAGAACGTTTTATTGTATTGAAAAGTGAGAAATAAACATTTTTATTTTTATTTCAGCAAAATCTTGTGTCATACTGTGCCTAGCCACAAAGATGACTGTTATTAAGCCACTTAAATATAGTCAAATAGTCAGAACCTCATTGGAAGCAATAGAGATGTAAGTATCATTTCTTTATTCCCAATATTCCCAAAGTTCTGGAGGCTGGTTGGGAACGCTGGTTTTCATTACAGTCGAGCATAGCTCCGTCATTTAAGCCCTAACTGAACGAACAAGTTGTTGGTTTGGAATATTTTCAGGTACTGAAATGTTTTGGATTTTATTTCACTTTTTATTTCAAAAGCAATACTCGACAGGCAACCTCCAACACGCTCAAGAGCTGAAAATGGCCCAAAGTAATCCTATTATTACGTCAATTACGGGTTCAATTGTGTAACTGAGAGGCGGGCTTGAATCAAAACAGACATTTTGTTGGCCTTCAGGATCAGGATTGAGAACTCTCAGATTGAGACTTTAATTTACAAGCAGTTAATTTTACAGGTCTTCATTAGCACTAAAATGAAACCACAGTATTCTGTGGACTACCTTATCAAACAATGCCCATTTACAGCTCCCTTGTCAATAGATAATGTATATACAGGTATTTAACTATATGAATGTACCCCTAACCCCTTCAAGAAGCACTCTGTTGCAGTAGCAGAAGTTACATCTTCCCAGACGTACTGTAGGTAGAATTCTTTAAACGCAGTATAGAATGCAAGATAAGCATTAGTTACAGTACGCCTACATTTACAGAAAGAAATTACCTCAGCTCAGGTATAAAACAAGGCTATGTTTAGTGGCAAAAGCTAAGAAAGTGCACTTACTTTTGCCTGTGAATAAATCGTTTGAATTAAGAGAAATATTAAAAAGGGACGGACATCACTAAATGATTAAGCCTGTTAATAAAAATACCTAATTCGGCCACAAGGTGGTGGGAAACAGTATGAATTTGTACAGTAAGATTATAATGAGCGAAAACACAGAAAAATAAAGCCATGACTTGATCATTTCCATTTTAAAACACTCAGAAAACATGTTGAAAACAATAAAATCTGCTATTCAGATGTACAAATAAAGCCAGTTCAATTGTGCCACAGATACTGTTAGTTTAATGAGCAATGTCCATGCCCAGCTGACACTTCTGATCTGTCTACAGAGCTTTAAAAGTTTTGCATTAAACTGTATTGAGGTGAAACACATTTGGCTATCATGTGAGAATTTAAAAGACACCAATTTACATTGAATTGAAAATAAATTCAATACATTTAAAATTGACAATATGTATTCTATACTATGGAGTTGCTAAGCCTGCTACAGTAGCTTACTTTATCACTACAAGCTTTGAGCCAAGTGGGGGAATCTGTTGACAGTAGATCTGTGCCTGGAGTGCTGTACACTGTTGAGTCATCTGCCATTTTTCACCCTGCAAGCCCCACAACACGTACAATAGAGAGCAGGGATGAATAATGAATTACTGCCATGATTCTGATAATGTAAGCTCGCTGGTCTCTGGAAAGTATCTTTCGAGAATCACTACAAGACCAACAAGAGGGCGACTTCAGCCTCTAAAAAAACTTTGCTACTGTACTGGTTATACTGTAGCATTACATACTGTAGTACTGCAAAACTGCAATGCACGCGTCACAGAGATATGCGTGTTTAATTAAAATATCACAGACAGTAGTAACAGAGAGAGAGAGCGAAAACCAGACATAACAGATAATGTGGTGAAGGATTTATTTAGTAGGAAACAGTTATAATCTAGATCAATTACAATTTGGTTTGTTGTTTCATATTTGTTTGAAATGAAAAATTAAATACAAAAATAGCTGCCATACACTGTTTAATTCCGCAAGTTGGTAATTGTTATATCCAACAATTGGTATTTGTTTCTTGAAAAAGCAGATAGCTACAATTTTAAAGACAAGCAAGCATCTCTTTAAACTATGGTACACCCATTTTATTATTGCATATGTGATATGTCGCCGAAATATAATTGTTCTCTTAAGCTCGCAATGCAAATTTTATGACACATATACAGTAGATTGTGTACGCAAAAGCAGTCATATGCAGAACGACAACATAATGTGTTAAGTAATGTCTAGTTAGTACAGTAAATGCTTGTCCGAAAACTCACACCACGCCACTGTGTCCCTGTCCTTCATACCCTAAAGATGCTCTGCTTTCAGGACATACACCTACAGCATTAACACGCTCTGATTAATTATTTAAATTTTGCCCTGTCATTAACTCTTTTTGTTCCTGAATTTCTATATTATATACGTATTTATAGTACAAACAGATTCCTTAAGCAGGCTTTGACCATTTAATTTTAAAGGAAAAATGTACCGTACTGTACGTACCTGTTTCCAACCGGAATGGTCCCCACGAAGGAAAGAGAAACTTTCCTTTGAGAAATTCTCAATGAATTAATTTAAATGACTCGGGAATATTTTTGTGTGCTTGATGTAGGTGTTTATCTACGGAGCCCGGGAGGGGCCACCAGTAGGGGGGGAAAAAGTTATATCGAGGGAACAACTTACAAATCGTGCGCACGAAATATTTAAATCGGTCCCTCGTTTTCTTTAATTCGTGCGCACGAAATAACGTTTTATCTTCCCTTCGTTTTCTTTGTGTCACGGTAGTCACACTCCCATAGAAAGTTGCTAAAACGCCAGCATTATCCCCGGCTCCTACCAACAACGCTATCAAACACTAGTTAACACGTTACTGTGTCTATTAGTACAATAAAGCCTAATTGACACTGCTGTAGAATTGGGTTAATGAACACAGGTGAACTGATTAAGTTTTATTTTGGTTTGGGGATGAGATATTAGGGCATTGTACAGTAGCTACTGTACTCTTGAACTACTAGTTAGGACTGCACCTCTCTTTCACTGCTACTAGTGCCACACCTGTCCTTGCGGGGGTCAGAGTTAGAAAAAGTTATTTCGGGAGCACGAATTAAAGAAAACGAGGGAACCATTTAGCTATTTCGTGCGCACGATTTGTAAATCGTTCCCTCGATATAACTTTTTTTTCCCCTACTGATGGCCCCTCCAGGCTCCGTACGGTATTTATCCTACTGTAACTCCACTATCATGCAAAACCTCTTGGTTGAAGGAAAAAAATCGAAATAATAGAAAGTAGTAATTGGATGGCTGTATTTATATCCCCATAGCTCCCTCTTGTGTACTGGAAAAGAACTGGCCTACCCATCCACTAACCTTCACAGTGGTGCTAAATTGACTAATACGAAAGTACAGTACTCCCTTTAATAATTGTAATCTGAAGACGATATACTGTACCACACACACGGGGGGAGCTATGCACGCCTGTATTATTTGTGTCCCTGTGGGTGTTTTTGACTGTTTTGGAAGATTGTTATGTTCTATATTTATTTAAGGAAACGGGCGGTGTGCCTTAAACGAGAAAATATCAGTTAACAAGTAGAAACATTTTTATATAAAAGGCAGGCTATCTGACCTTCTGATCAGACCAATCCTGATGAACAGAAGCTCACGACCATACGTTGCACTGCATAAGTACTGCGACAGTGAAGTGAAAATTACTATTTTTGCTGTATACTCAAGCAATTTGTATGTGAGAAGAAAAGATGAAAATTAAGCAAAAGTACAGAATGTCATCTTTTATTTCTGGTACTTACTGTACTGTATGTGCATATATTGTTTGATGTTTTAGAATATTACCATTTTTTGGATGGGGACTTACTGTATATTAACTTAGCTTTGTCCAAAAACTCAGCACCCGCTTCACCATCGTGGTCCAGTACAGCGTCTGTATTACTGCATCCAGTGCACCAATCCGCAGGTCAATCCCACGACTTCCCCTGCCCTCGCTCATGAACAAGCCCCCGAGGTACAGTACTCACACTCCTGGGGCAGCTGTCCTCCCCTCACCCTGGAGAGAGCCAGCCACACTTTCCTGGGACAGAACCAGGGCCACAGACTTGGAGGGGCTGAGCCCCACCCTGAACCTCAGAGGAAGCCAGGAGCACAACATCATCCGCAAACAGCAGAGCAGCCCTCAGTCCCCCAAACTGGATACACTCCACTCTTTGTCTCCGCCTTGAAATCTTGTCCAGATGCACCCTTGATGGTGAAGGTGGACCCTTGATGATGAAGATGCACCCCTAGCTGAGTCCAACATACACCTGGAATGGCTTTGACATAAGGCCGAGAATGGGACACACAGCCCTAAACCTTCTCCAAGTCCACAAAACAAGTAAAGATGGGATTGGGAAACTCCCATGTCCCCTCAAATATCTGCACGAGGGTAAAGAGTTGGTCTACTGTACCACTGTTCTCTTATTGTACAAAATACTGTACAATTTATTTTATCAAGCAGTATGCAAAAACTCAGAGGTTTTGTTTGAGTCCTGTCCAATCAAAGGATCAAACCTTAAATCAAGGTCACCTTTTAAACCAGTGCCGGCAAAAATGATAAATAAAGTGTCCAATTGAGCAAATAATTATGCTGTTAGAAATAATTCATTTGGAACAGAACCCAGAAAGGAAAGGGGTCCTAGGGAAATTGGATTTTTAACACCCACAGTGGGAAATAATCAGGAAAATTGGCTCTTGCTTTCACGTTTGGATAATGTATCGCTCTCTAAAAAAAGCCTCATAAGGAAACTGGGATAGACCACAGTGAGAGGCTTCAAAAACGCTTGTTGAAGCTTCTAAAACAACAGCACGCAACATTTTTCCCGACACAGTCAATATGAACTGAACAGGAATAAGGTGAAGTCATGCTCCATGAAACCTGATACACATTTGCCGATCATTACCCAAGATTGCTCCGTGTTAACTTTGGCAGACCTCGGCTTGGCTCAGAAATGAAAAGGAATGATGTATTTCCTCTTATTTATTATTTGCACTGGGCTACTGAAGAGAAAAAAAAGTAAGAAGCGTTCTGTGCCCAGGAGTGGTTTGCTTATGCCAGGAATAACAGTACAGAGCTTACACTGGTGCCTCATTAGCTTCTGGAAAACAGCCCCCGCAGGTCACGACAGGGTGTAAATAAATTTAAAACTTTTCAGACTTGCAGGTTAAAGTGATGCCAAATGTCTTTAGATGGCAGCGACTAGCAGTAGAGGCTTGAAAGTGCTATAGCCTCATGTTGCGTATCTCATAAATTTGGTGGAAGAATTCACCTAGTTAAGTGAATTTTAAGTCACCTAGTTCAGTGAATTTTACTGAGCATAGCACTATAGAAAGCAAATAAAAAAAAAATTACAGAGGCTGTTATTTCTGCTTAACTTCCCAAAGTTGTGATATCAGTGTTATCAGATCACCTTTTATCTGTAGTCTATCTTTGACATACAGGACAGTATCATCGAATGAAATACCTTATTCTCTGCATATGTTTAAAATTCACAGCAATGTGTTGAATGATTACCCGTGTAAAACAAAACACATCATAAAAATCCTAATGCACTATCATGGTCTATGATTCGGGCTGTCAGAAGACAGTTTTACCATCACCAGAGTTATTGAAATAATGCAAGGACTGAATTGTGTAACCTGTTCCTGTGGTTTCATGATTGTTTTAATTGATAACCAAGATAGCAAAGCATGTTTAAAGGGGAAAATGATGCAGAGAAAAGAATGGGAGAACAAAATAATCAGAAATCACTTTGGACATATACCTTAAAAGCCACTGTTGTTCTCCAGTGGGCTCTACTTGGCTGATTTCAATCTATTATGGAGAAAACATACATCACAACATGCTTTTTACATCTTACAAAAACTGTGTGTTTGTGTAGAAAATGGCCTGTTTAAAATGTTTTTTTTTTGTGAAAAATGTACTAAATGTTTACATACAGTAGTTGTTGTGCAGGTGTAACCCAAAAGACCCATTGTGAGCATACAGTAAATATGATATACAGTATCTGCCGACTTTCCTCTTACAGTATATGGAGAACTTTAATGGTTCATGAACATAATGCTGAATAGCGTATTATGAGTAAGAAGAGATGACATATATCCTTTGATACTTTAAATGTAATTTTACAAGGAAATTGAAACTGCGTGCTTTTCTGTTGGTTTATATCCAATATTTCTCTTAGGATTCAGAGATGCAGGGGCTGTCTCACACTTCTCTGTAACGGTGTGCAAGACGTTTTTCAGTCACCTGCACTTATGTGTCTGTGAACTCACATTGTTTTAATACAATATCTATTTTTATAACCACAACTGTACAGTGGTAATTAAAAAAAACACATAATTGCAGAGATTTGGCTGTCATATGATACACCTTAGAACAGTAGATATATCTGAACACTTTTATCTAGACCTTCACCTAACATCTGATCTTTTTGGTGATTGAGAAGTCATCCTGGTGTGCAGTGTGTGCAGAAAGTATTCAAAAATATTTTAGACTGTGTAATTTAAACATAAAATGTTAGGTTTCAAACATGCCTGTGTTATACCTGGAGTTTTAACCCTCTACCTTCCAGTTAGTTATGGGTCTGGAGCTTAAACTACCACCACTCACTCCTGCATTACTGTAATAATGAAAACCATGGCAAACTCTGACACAGCAAACCTTTTTAAAGATGTGAGTGTGGCAAGCTCTAGGCAAATTGTAAAACTGTGACTTACCTATAACAGAATGAAATATATATATATAATGAAACATGAAGGATAACATGATGAAATTTTGGGCTTTTGCTCCATCCAAGAGCTTCGCAAAAATAAAGGGGGCCTGACATACTCAACAAATAGAGTTTTTAAAATTTCATCAATCTCTTTTAAGAGTATAATATATTGGCGACCCTTGGCAGTGGCTCATGACCCTGCTCCCAGGCGCATTCATCAAGGGAAGTGGGCGTAACTGGGCAAACAGCCCTCTCCGTGAATTTACTGCCTCGCTCCTCTGCTGTGTCCGCCGAGTCGCGTGCTGACACAACCGAAACCGAGGATGTATCCTATAAAACCTGTATTCAGACTGATTTATAGCTGCACACCTTGCACCAGGAACTCTGGGTAATGGCGCCATTTTGGCAAGGAGCCATTTCGACAGAGCAGATGTTGGCCGCAGGAGAAAACTTTCAATAGGTTTATGCACCAAACATCTGTATTGGAATGCACTTGCACCAAGACACATGAAAAAGCTTCGACTCTAATATGGAAACTGTTTTCAATCTGTGCAACAGTCCTCCGATGTTTATTGGCAAGTACAAGCAGTTAAACGCTTTTGAAGGAAACCATTAAGACAGATGTTTAGGACGGAGCTCAAATATATTTGGACAAAAACTGGGGTCTGCCTTTGCACCTGTAGCCTGAATCAATAGTAAAATGTGCTGTATTTAAATAATGACTTTTGAAAGTCTTACATAAAGAACTATCAATGTTATAGATTTTTGTGGAAGAATAAAAATCAGTCGCTGTATTTTTGTGTGAAGGTTACATATAGATATAGATAAAAAGATCATGCCTCACACCTGACAAAGGGATTAACAGATGAAATGATGTAATGTTTCATTTTACTTTTTTGCTATAAACTATATAGACACACATGAAAGGGTAAGAGCAAAGTAATATTCAATCGAACCAAAAGATTGATGAGATCCAGTCACAATCTTTAAACTTTTAAAAACTTTTCCAATCTTAAAAATAAAATATCTTATACTTTTTTAACTTTAACTTATGTTTGAGTTAGAGTAAGTTAGCTAGATTAGTTAGTTTGAGTTTAAATACCCACTCAAATTGTGCTCTATGGTACACCAAAGGAAAATTAGATAAAAATATCCTATTGTAGGCTATACACTTAAAAAAGAAGACATTTTGAACAGTACATTTTAAAATGACACCACAATTTATAATAATCGTGAAAACCTTGATATCCAGGTACTGAAATGTATGTACAGTTTGTAAAACATACTATTACACTCTGGAACAAATGTGCACTAAAACGTACTGTGCAATAGGAAGCAGCTTAAGGAACTCTTCTGGAATTAGCAGTTTATTCACTCTATTATTCCCAGGAGTTTTATTTTTATACCTTCCTCAAAGTCCTGCCTTAGGCCCCATGAAAACCACATAAACAGCATCAAAGGTCTTTCCATTGCATCACAGGTCTAGAATTTTATTCTCACATCTGTGAAAAAACAAAACAAGACAATACAAAAAAAACAACAACAACCTTTGTACTCAAAGCTGAAAGGTTGCTTTAGCACATACTGTAGATTCTAGACCTAATTTTGAAGACCATAGCATATATACTGTACATCATACTGTATATCGTCTTTGTGGTACATTATAATATTCAGCACCTTAGTGTTTTTGCAAAGTTTTTCAACCCTTAGCACAGTTTTAGTTCATTTATGAAAACAAAAAGCAATGTACAGTACAGTTAATATTTTTTGTTTTTACATGACAAAAGTAGATATTTTGCAATTTCACTTTGGTGCAATCCCTATTAGTAACTCTACATGAATGTTCTTAAATAAACATGTTAACTGCAAGAATATCACCTTGAAAACATACCTGCCAATCGGGTTTGATTATCAAACATATAATGTCTGTTGCAGTATTTTCCGGCACTTTTTCATTAATTACAGTATGTGTTTGCTTGGATATCTCTGTTGTAGGCGTCAACATTTTGCAACTTTTAGACTCGGTGCTCTTTCTGATTTACATAATTTATCTTGGTTTTGGGGAAGTCAGAAAACTTGTCAAAGTACAGATGGTACAAAATGGTTCTCCATGGCCAAAATGTTCCTGTTTCCACTTATGCATGGAAAGATTAGAATGCTTTGGTAGCTTTTATAGTATAACATAATCATAGTGTATTTTCTCTTATTTACTGTAGTTCAGGGGTCTTTCCAAACCTTGAAAGAGCACTGTACACTGTCGGGGGGTGCTCCTGTCACAGTTCTGATTCCAGATATTGCAGTATTATCTTGAGAAGTGGAACAAAGGTATAAGGAGCAACAGTTGAACAATAAGCTATTTGAGAAGCTTTTTATCTCACTAATGCATTCAAAGGCAAGGACTCTACCTTTTCAAATAGAACTTTCTATACTAAGACTAAGGGAACCTTTTGATACAATTATTTCTTAGATTATTATTCAGAAAACCGGTCATCTTATCTATAATGGAAATATCAGGCATACAATTCTTATTGTGATCAATATATTCTAATTCAGCAGTAGTTAAAACATAAAGAGAATTTGTTTCTTGGAGTGTGTGAGTATTCTACCCAATATAGCACGACCATTCTCTAACTGCTTCTTACAATTCAGGGCTGCGGGAGAATCAGAGCCTATCCTGGCAAGCAGCAGGCACAAGGCAGGGTACAGTACACTCTGGATGGGATGCCAGTCCGGTGTAGGGCATACACACAAACGCAGACACACACCCACTCACACCTGGGGCTAATTTTCCCAGAAGACGATTAATCTTTGGACTATGGGAGGAATCCAGAGCACCTGGAGGAAACCCATGCGAACATGGGAGAACATACAGTACAAACTCCACACAGTCTACTAATATCATTTATAAATATTAATCATTGATGGGTGTGAGTATAAGAAAGTGATGGCAATATGAGAATTGTAAAACCAAGCCTACATTGTCTTAATTCTGTCTGGTGACTAGTAACTAGTTGTCTGTATCTTCTTTATAATTTTTTTTTTCAGTATCAATACAGAAAATAAAAAAAAACTCAAGTTACTTGTTAAATATTTGTTCTACAATGAGGGAGTGCAACTTTATGACCTGCTTCATCTTGTTGTTAAATACGCTGTTAGAATCTTGGGCTGAGCAGTGCAATTGCTAATGAAAAAAAGCTTAAAATATTTTTACCAAGTACAGATATCATACTGATTTCATGTTTTGACTTTGTGACATTGCATTTGAATGACATTTTTTAAAAACAACGGCCACAAATGATTTGAAGACTTGCACAAAATGTCATTTTTATGCCCTTTTAAAGAAAGTGAGAAGCATCTATGCGATGGATCGCCAACTCTTGTCCAGGAGAGTTCCACTCCAGTTTATCTTATACTGTAGATCACATCTTTTTAAAGATTTGTGATGCCTATTAGATATTCATTAATCAGGCAAGTGATCTGATCAATTCAGAGGAAACTCTGTTCCTAAAAGTACTTTAGTCCTAAATTGTGACTACAGCAAATTACTTAATTTAACATTTCACCTGTTTAATTGATTGCAATGGAATTGTTAGATATTTTTTTTAAATGAGTGATTTAATGGTAGCCTACCCTGTACTAAACCTGCTGGATTGGAGCTCTCCAGCAGCAGGGCTGGAGAGCTTTGGCTCATGCCTGTCCCCTGCCTTATAATTTGGTGTAGTGTCATTGGTTAGCCACAAGATGTCCTATTCTGCGTGTTCATACACAGGGAGAAATAAAGCAATTACACATGTCGCAGCTGTACAAAATCATGGGACCAATGTCACAACAATTTACCACAGAAACAAAGATAAGAGTGAACTGATGAAAAAGTGAAGGTATGCAGGACTAATTTCTGGTACACAAGAAAAGTACCACTGGCTAGAAGTAATGAGTGTTCAGTAAACCTTGCAGTTTGTTGTATATACTGTATACAATCAATATAGTTTATATGGTGGTGCAGTGGTCAGCATTGCTGCCTCACATTGCTGAAGCCCTGGGTTCAATTCTGGACCTGAATAGCTATCTGCATAGTGTTTGTTCTTCCCATGTTTGCATGGGTAGCTTCTGGGAAAATTGGCCCTGGTGTCAGTGTGTGCTTGTCTGTGTGCACCCTGCAATGGACTGGCATCCCATCCAGGGTGTATCCTGCCTTGTGCCCATAGCTTTCTGGGATAGGGATACTATTGGAAAAAGTGGTTGCCTTGCACATACTGCAGGAAGCACATTCTACCTCTTAATTACAGACTTCAAGCTAAATCACTTTGAAAACGTTTTGTGACCTTTCAAACTATTCATTAGAACCCGAACAGATCAAGGGCTGCAGTAGCTTCAATACTTACATTATGTATTTAAGAAACTTCTAAGTTAAAAAAAATCTAACTTATGTACTTACAGTACAACAGAACCAATATTTTTGCAATATAGAGTAGATGTTGTAGATTCTAAATATAAATTCTAATTTAAAATTCACAGGATTTTAATTTCAGGTGGCAAAAATATGGAAATCTTGTAAGGGGTTAAATAATTTTGCAGGTCATTATCTTTACCATTCCAGGCAGAGGATGAATAAATCAATAAGGACATATTCAATTATTATTTTTATTTAACTGACCATCACCCATGATAATAATATAATCTGGCCAGTATGTCTTCCCTTATAATAAATCACATTTCTCATTCCTGTCTTTTAATCTCAATAATGCTCTGGTTCGCCTGGTATTCTCAAAAATTCATGTATCCCCCATAGGAAGTTATATTGATCCTGATCAGGTGAAGTAATATAATAATAATAAAGCCAATTATTATTTTTTTCGAAAAAAGAAATAAGAGGAAATCTTTTCTTCAGAAAAAGAAATAAAAAAATGTCAAGAATATCTGTGGAATTTTTCAGTGAGAACAGCAGCTCTTAGCTTTTTTTTCATAAATTTAAACTTCAGGAGGAAATTCCAGTGTGAAAAAAGCTGCTTGAAGCAATAGTTTTGAGCACAGGGTTCAACCAAGCCAACACATGGGCACAGGTGCAACACAGTGTGGTTCTGCACAAGTATTTTCTTTTCAGCTTGAGAATTCTGTCAGTGTTATATTACATATGCTTTACAGACACTAGAGGGCTCTAGCAATCACTGATGTCCATCAGGAGAGGCATGCAAGTCACCAAGGACACAATGATCATAATATAATGAACCAATATAATGCCCTCTTATGTGTACTGTTCTGAACATACTGTATGCTTAATTTTTAAGGAAGGCTTTCCGGTTTTCCTCCATAGGCTTGTGAGTACTGATCAACTGTATTAGAGAATAGCAAAGTATCGTATTCAAGGGCCCATTTCTAGACGTTATACTAGACTGGGTTATTCACATTAGTAAGCTTTGCAGTCTGCCAAGCAGGGCTTCTCAATTTTAGTCTGACAAGGCCAAGATCTCTTATGATACTTATGATAATTAATTTTTAACTGACCTCTTAGTCAACTGAGTGAACCTATTCACTTAATTGGATCAATTTAACCCTTGCTTCAGTCCCAAAGACAATCTTTCAAAGAATCATGGATCAGAATAAAACAAAACCAAAGAAAATGTGTGTGGCCTTCAGACATCTTTAGGGACTATGAGGCATCCACAAACAACATTACTGTACTTAATTTATGTAAACATATTTGATGGTTGAAGTAATGTTTTTCCTATTGTTAGAAAAGGCATCTCACAGGATATCGCCCAGGGAGACAGTTTGCCTGACTGATGTAAAAAAAGGTTTACGAGATGTACTGGACTACGTCAAAACTTCTAGGGAGGAAAATTATAAATTACAATTTTTCTTTGAAAAGGTATTAAAGGAAGCCTTCATAATCATTGTCCTGATGGGTGAGGAGGGGGGAGGCCCATTCCTGAGATTAATGTATAGTAATGATACACTCAAGCAGGTGTGGAGCGTGTTTCTGCTGAGAGACTGTCTATCACAGTCATTACTGCAAACAACCCAGGTTGAAACAACTTGAAAGTTAGTCTCTGCAGGCAGTTAAGGCTGTAAATTAATCAGTTGAGTTCTGTGTGGCTTTCCCCTTCTGACTGAATGGCCTCATTAGTTTCCTCCATATAATATACAGTATCTTCCTCATTTATTCCAAAGTCCAGCACCCCACTATGCATATGAGAAGCAAAATTATCACAGTTGCCCTTCCAGACAGCTCTTAAAGTAAACATCCGTTACGTCACACGCAGCAATGGTGCAAAATGACCGATGACATGACAGCACACAAGCAAAATGTTGTGTCACATACAGTATATATACTGTATATATATATATTTCAAATGGCATCTTTTTTGAAGCAGCTTGGAAGATGTTCCAGAGCTAAACTCTCTTTGGAGCTGAACACATGCCTTATTCACAGGGAGGGCATTTTTGTCATTTTTTGGTATTCCATTTTTTTCTTGTAACAGGTCTGTGACAGAGAGAGAGGACCAGTCACTGCTTTGTCAAGAATAATTTTACAAATGAGTGATGCCACAAGGGACGTATGCATTTCCCCATCCAAGACATGATTCTCCCATGAATAAGACAGTTGATCTTTGACATTAGATTTAGTGCTGTGTAGCTTCTCCAGTGATGCTTGAGGAACATTCATGTTATACACCAATCTTCTGGCCTTTGGTTCTCTGGTACTCAATGTTAGTAATGGTGGTAGTGGTTTCTTTTAATCAGAAGGGAAATCAAATTAACTAAATGGATTATTAGATAGATAGATACTTTATTGATCCCGTGAGGGAAATCAATATTAATATAACTACTGTAAATATTAATTTAGTTATATTGGTAAGAGATGAAATAAGAAGTCAATGTCAGTTGCATTTCACAAAGTTGTCATAAACATAGTATGTACAGGTCACCTATAGGTCTTAAAACAACTTAAAGCAAAGCAAACTGCATACTCTGTCTAACCAGTCAAATTATTTAATTTATGCTTGCCTATTACATTTACTTATTGCTTACACTTTTGGTTCTGAAAAGGTACTCTTATTTATCATTTGTAAGGGGTTTCTCAACTAGGTTAAAAAGACTGGGACATCCAAAACTCTCTATTGCATAATAATTTACAAATATGAAACCTAATAAATTCCTTAGTAGAAACACAAAAATACAGGATACAGTGCAACAGTCGCCCAAATATATTTGCATCTGTGACCATTTGCTTTTTTTGTTCTTGATTGTACTGTAAACCCTAGTGTCTTGGTTCAAGTCCACTCTGGGGTTGCACAATACTGTCTCCCTGACACTCTCCCTTAATTTATCTGGTGAAAATATTTTTGCGGCTGGTACTGTATGATGACTTCCTGTTTTGTAGCACTCCTACTGAATAAAGTAGATGAAAGTAATGTCAGGGATTATTTTTGCATTACCTACAGTATGTTCCATAACTCAGTAATATAACAATGGCAATAAAATAAACATATGTTGTCACTCAGATATTCAAAAGCAATTAAAGGTGAAAATGTCTATATTCCAGTCTGTGCCAAGAATCCAAAACTGTGGTTTCACTATTTCAGGATTATTGTTCAAAAAACGTACATGTCTCTACCACTTTAAGTAGCTGTGGTGCTCACAGAGATCCAGTGAGACCCTAGAAATATATACAGTGGTTACGTTTTGGGTTTGCGCCAAGACAAACAACTGCTTTAGGTGAAAACCCACCCTGGTGAGGGAGAAGGGCTTATTTCCATTGCAGCTTTTTCACGTGCAAGATTTCAGTTGTGACTCGTACTGCACCTCCAGCTCTGATTACATTTCAATGAGGCAAGGCACAAAATCCAGTTCTCAGATTCTGCAGGGGTCTTCCACGGGTGTTTCAGGCTTGTGGTGCATGGTTGGTCTGCTTTTCAAGAGCAGTAACGGGCTGTATGAGGCTTGTGACTGGAATCAGAGGAACAAGAAGAACTGAATAATTTGTCATCCCTAAAGTATTTCTTAATTTTTTTTCCTTTTTCATTATTATAGACTTTTTTAAAGTAAATAAATGAAGGCATGAAAAGGTTGCAACTTTTATAGCTCTTAATCTCTATTTCTTTTATAATTGTATTGGACTTTTTTCTTGGAATTTTGCTTCTGGGGCTTTACAGGGTTACTTCCCTATAGAATTTGAGTAAATAGGGGATTTTGTGTGTGTGTTTATGATGGGGGATATTCATACTTGATTACACTGTAAAAGATAAGATATGGCTTATAATTGAATAGTACGCTTACGGTAAAGCAAACAAGAAAAATTTAACCGGAAGAAGGAAGTGTGCATACTGTACATTGCTGTAGATTTTTTACACTATTTTGCACACAGATTAAACTTTCATCCTGGTCAAGTGGAACATCTTTTAAGATATGAAGTTCTGATTTAACTTAATGTAGTCAGGAGGAAGGACAAGATGACTAAGCTGGTCATTGTCACGGACGTCCAAAGGGACAAACCGTGGAGAGCAGGAGAGCGGAAAAAGACCCATATGCGTAGCGGCAAGACGGGAAAAAGGCCCGGGCTCGTTAGTGCAAAGAGTTCAGGAGTGCCGTATAGAAACCTATGCCCTCAGGTAGCAGACATGGGGCGACCTGGTGCTAGGCGGGTCTCAGGACATCCGAACGTCAATGCTGAGCGAGGGCAGAGTCCAAGACCCGGAAATATATATCCCAAGGGAAAGAGAGGGACCGGAAGGACAGCAGGCAGGAAACTAGGGACAGGACAGAGTAAGGAGCGCCCTCTGGCTGCAGAGGGCACGACAGTCATGGCACTTTCAAATGCTTAAGTCTGGGGTATAATCCCTGGATGATTCCTTCAGGCTTTCTATCCCCAGCCCTGAATTACACCCGGACAAGAGTGCCTTTACTGCTTTACCTGTACTTGTAATAACTCAAATCAAAGAAAGGGCTAGCAAACTCTTCTCTCATCCAACAAGTTTTAAAGAGGAGCCTCTTCTTTTATGTCATGTCTAACGGGTAAAAACTGCTTAAATGGAAACTGTACTGGAAATTCAAAAGCCTGCACCTCAAACTATCAACCACCACTAACTCAACACAAAAACAAAAATTGCCAGTCCATGTTGAGCCTGCTTAATAGTGGCAGCAGACGTCATGTACTTCTAATGTGAAAATCCTCTATGGACCAAACCTGTTTTTTTCTTGCTGTTCTGCCTGCTCCTCACCGCCAGAGTAAAGAAAATATCTGCTGACTGACAGCCTGGGTGAAGGTTTGGCAACACTGACATACACAAATCACTAACACTGGTAAAATAAACTAACCTCCAATCAAACAGTGTCAATCACAAAACTTCATCTCGGGGTTGGTGGTGGGGTAGGCTTGTCTGCATTACAAAATTCCTAGGAGGGAGAGATAATTATTACCAGTCGTAATTAAAATATTCCACTGAATTCCAAAACTTTGCTGCATCTTTTTAGTAGCCTTCTTTGAAGTGCCTTTTGTTTGCAATGGGAATTTATAGGTTTTCAGAGAAGTCATAAAAATAAAGATGGATGTGACATGCATTCTTTTCCTTGTAGCATTTAGTGACAGTGGGAATTATAATCTTACTCAATTTCATTTCCCACGAGCATGCTTTCGTTAACTAACTGCCTCTCTGTGATTGACTGCAGAGGAGGGTTTTTTTTATATCGTACATGTTATTCTATTGCTGGGTCTCATCTGCATCGTCTGTCTTTTCAACACGTATTTCTGGCTCTGTTTCTGTCTGCCTCCTTTGGGCCATATTAGACAACTGAGAAGTTTGGCTTCAGCTTTCTTTCTGTTTTTAACACAGTCTCGTTGAAATCTGCTTTCAAGAGCTTTAGAAAATAAGTGTCAGGAGTCTGCAGCAATAATCACTACTGACAATGATGCCATCAGGATAAATGTAATGCTTAGTTCAGAGCTGCTGAAACTGTACTGTGCTGTATGTGACCATGCCTCAACAGAAGCTATAGGATTCATGTCAACCACACATAATGAAAGATACTAACCATTTCAAACTAAGCACATGCAAAGTTAAAGAGGCACACAGACTTGCCTTGATGCTTAAAAAATACAAAATACTTCAATCAGATGATACAGAACCTGTGTCTATTGTTGTTTTTTCCCAGTTATTTTGTAATGGTCTCTCTTTTCATTGATGCTCTGTGTAAACTGTAAAGTCAATCCAGATATAAGACAAACACAAATGGCTCTATAAAAAACATTCCCTCTCAGTAATTTTTTTTTGGAGGATTAGCTTTAGTCTGTCTGCTTGTAAACGCACATTCCAGAGGTAAGAACCTGTAGAATAGCTGGGGATTTTCATCAAAGTACATGATAATGCAGTTCCTTCAGGTACATTTTCTCTGACCTAAAACCACTAAAAGATAAAAAATGAGAGAAAACATTTTTCCATTTGCTTTCGTGTTACAGAGAATCCTATTTGTTCTTTACATTAGACATTAGTTCAGGTAGGGGACAATAGGGTTTTCTAAGAATCCTAATGCACTGCCTGTGGCATCTTCCACATAGTTTCCACTCTTTCATGTCTGAATCACTGACAACCATCCTGTTCACTCCTTCCTTTAAATACTTAGCCACAACACTGGGCCCAAACATTTAGGGGACACTAATGCAGGAGTTAAGCCCCAATCTAAACAACATATTTCACATAAAAGATTTGGCTGTACAATTTAGCAGACTTAAAGAGGTGGTACTAGTGATCTTGTCCTCTAATGGGACTTTTTATTTTGCTATTTATACTTACGGATTTGTATTATCCTAACATAACAATCTACATTACTGTATTTAGATGGAGGGTTTTTTCCATACCAGCTGTTAAAATATGGTCTGTTCCATTGTGACATACCAGTTTGTGTGGACACAATCTGCTTGCCTTATTTTTCTCTTTGGAAACATGTAATTTACAACCGCCCAGAGAATATTACTGGCTTTAGGTTTGACTCAGTCAAAATTATTAATCCTGCAGAAAAGTTGGCCTAAGACCAAAGGGAAGGAAAATGTTTGGTAGTTGGTCTCTGTGCTGTCAATGCTCTGAATCTGAATAGAATCAAGGTTACAGGTTTGTCAAAGAAGATAACTGCTGCCATGTTTTTATACCCTTATCTATTTCAAAAGGCTGCTTCCAAGACCTGCAAGAATTCTGGTGTTATCATCATGGGAAAATGCTAGATGACATGTAACTTCTTCACTTCCGATTCCCTTTGAAGTCATTAATCCTCTCTGTAGGAAATGAAAACATGAAAAAGAGCTGCTTTAGGGTGGAGCAATTCATCTACAGTACGTTTTCTCAACGTTTAGGTCAGCCTTGGCCATTTAGAATCAAATATGACTTGTTCTACCTTTTTAAAGTTAAAAAACGATTCCACGGCTAAACATAGAGATTGAGCAGGCCTGATTTTGCTTCATAAACATCTTTTCAGCTCTGAGTGGCCTCCGTCAGACAGCAGACAACCAAGTTTAGTGTCCCATCTGGTTGTCGTCATAGCAACCTCTCAGTCTAGATGTTAATCTTATATTGCAGGGAAACGTGAGATAATGAGGCATTTGTCACTTTTAATCGGCCTTCAAGGTATAGTGTAAATCCTTTCCACATCAACGATGGCATAGTACCAGGGGTTGCTCCACTATTCAGAACTTCACCAAATTTGACTCCACCCCACCATTTAAACTTGAGTCATGTATAGGTCACCATTCCACTCTAGTCTGCTCATCAATTAAAAAGCAACTTAGTGTTGTTAAATATTAATTACATTTATAACGTTTTGTTCAGGTGGCATTACAATCCATGCTGGAAAAAAAAATCATAGTTATTGCAACAAGAAATAGCATTTTTACGATGCTGCAACACTACCACTGATTTGTTTTAAAAAATATTTTTTAAGTTTTACGAAAATATAAAAAACCTGAAATTAAACACATTTCTTTGACGGAAATGAATTTAGAAACTTTTGTCAGTTATTCTGAATAAGGATTTTTTTTCTCAATTTGGTAAGATGAAAAGACTAGACAAAGAGAATTTTTACAGTTTATTTTGTAAATACAATTATTTACAGTAGGTTTAGGTTGGCAGAATACCTTGGATGCACAATATACTATTAATGTACTGTAAGTACACAGGACGCATGATGCCTTAATTAGGTCTTCTGCTTTTAACTGCTTATTATTGATACGATATTCCTTTTGAATTATTTTAGTATGATTTAGTTGTTATTAAAACCTTAGAACTCTGTTAATGACAAAACAAGATTAGATGCTGTTAACTGAAAATCCAATAAGCTCCAAAAACAACTCATGTTAGGAATACTTATCACAGAATAAAACGAAACAAACAGAATCAGAAATTCATGGAGACACTTCTGGTAAGATGAGATGGTTAAGGCTGAATTTAAAATATCTCTAATAGTGGTGAGTAACTAAATTGTGCCCCAGGGTCATAAGAAATGGTCTTTAATAAATGTAATCTGTACTTTTGATTAATGCCTTTCACATTGGATGCAAGATGATGGGTGATTCTGACAGTATTTTGTATGTACAATATGTGCAACCTCAGTAATATTATCTATAACAGTGAAAGTATACAGGACAGAGCTTTCTCTAATCTGACATGTTAGTTTTGGGTGCTGGTTGGATTGCCTGCTCTATACAGCCTGTCCAGGGCAAGAGTGGTCAAGTGCTCTCAGTCCTGCCTTTCACCATGAGCTATCAGAAGAGGCTCCAGCAGGGCACAGTGACCCTAACAGGGATAAACAGCTGCTTATCCATAAACATGAATTGACTGACATACAATTGAAATCTGGACTGAGAAGCAATACAAATAAAAGCATAATTGCAGGCCTAAACATTAAAAAAATGATGTGACAGACCACAGAAGACTGAATCTTTGATTTCATAAGCATTTGAAATCCTCAAATCAAAGAGTCAACTTCGAAGCCAGATCAAGTGAGAACCAAGCGATTGAAAACTGAGAGCAGGAGGTGCTTTTTAGCACAGAGGGATGATGAGTCAGTCTAAAAGAAACCACCTACCATACTTACGGGGTATTGCTAAAGCCAGTCCTTGGCTAATCTCAAGAAACAGCTACAAAAGATGAGACGAGAGATCTCCAAGAAGATGAGATCTTCGGTAAGCTACCAGCTACCGAATGATCCACACAGGTCAAGTGGCTTCCTCTCCTTTGTAACTGTTTTTACCTCCTTAAGTTGTTGATAGGTTTAAGAAGATTTCCTGATTAAGAATGTGGCTAAAATAAATTCTACATTGGTTAGTCTAATTACATTTATAGTTAAGTCTGGCAGTAGTTCATTTCAAATGGGATGCACTCTGCTCATCTGGCACACCTTAAAAAATTAGACTGTTTAGCATAAAATGGACTTGAGGGTCCTCAGTCTTTATCACACCAGAAACTCCCTTTGACATGTATATTACATGGTGTTGACAGTATCAGCTGGAGTCTTTTTCAGTCCTCTAGGTGGCATCTAGAGATCTTCTGATTTTTCCCTCAAAGTGTGAAAGAAAGACGGGTGTACTGGTAAGTGTCCATAGCACTTTTGTGTAATGTTAGCCGGTTCACCTATGGTTGAGACTGAGTTTAAGGATGACTCATAATGGAATAATGATTGTTAACTTCAAGTTGGGGCAGGAAGCACACATTTTTTTTTGTTTTAAATAAAATAATAATTCTCCGCCATCCACAACATCAACAATGAACATTAACTGAATGGGAAGATTAATTCTAGAGATGCCATTAGACATCTGATGAAGAATCAGCCGGAAGTCTTTTTTTGATTTTTGAAAACTTCACACGTGAAAATCTTTTTAGTTTATCAGATGACACCACTGAAGATCCAAATTTGCCTCTTTTTGTTTGTTCTTTCCATGGTTGCTTAATGTGAAAATAAAACAATATGGGCTTAATCTGTAATTGTGGGATATGAAGGTTTTTTTTTCTGGTTAGCACTCAATTACACAAACTACTAAATCGTTTCTGGTAAAACCACAGTCAAGTGGAATTTTCAGGCAAAAACATTGTGTGACGCTCGATGGGAACATAGAGCACTGTGAGTCAGTGATGCATGACAGACTTTGGAGAGCTTAAGCAGTAAATCTAGAACTTTTCTGATGATAAACGTGGCTTAGCCTTTTCCACATGTTAATGGTTTTGAAGTCTTGTGGTGAACTAGGAGAGGGAATGACAAATATTCATAGAATCTTAGATTCAGTTTCATTATCTCTGTATTTATTGCCTCTGTGATCAATGCGCTTTACAAAATATGCCATAAAAAAGTTTTATGGCTAAATTATGTGAACCCCCCATTGAGAAAATGTGGTGATTCTGTTCCCAAATGAGGTATTTAACCCATTTCTTAAGTTTGCCAAAATTTTTAACTGAAAATGAACAATTTATATTTTCCAGAGAGGGAAAAAAAACAATACTTGAGTGAGCAGTAAACAGATATTTTAGCTATTAGCATATGAGAGTAAATGTAAACTTCCATCTACTGTATGTTTCTATGTCTTTACCTGTTCTTCACCCCTTCATTCATGCAAAATAACATGAGATATTTGTTATCATACTGCATAGCCAGTGAAAAAGGTGCCGATTGCTCAGTGTGTGAAAGTCAAACTAGTTAATTTTACTATTATCTTTTATATTATTCATTGCACATTGCTTGCTAACAGTTAGTCATTTAAATATGACAACACAACAACAAAGAAAAGGAAACGGACATACTTAAGTGCTTATTATTCTCACATATACAGTATCATATACTGTAGATATAGTAAAGACAAAGTGAGGAAGGTATACCAATAGTATACAATAGCTTCAGTTTTGTAGATTCAGATTCTTGAGAACATTTCTGTGAGCAAAATTCATGACCAGGTGACAGAGGTCACCAGCAACAAGGTCGGGAGTCTTTGGTTTTTTTCAGGGGCAAAAGCACACTCAGATGGCCCTGAAACAAAATCTCACAAACAAAAGGGAGGGTTTCTTCAAGGTTAGCAGGGTGGAATAAGATCTGAATGGTGCTTCAGGGGAGACTCACACCTTTGTAAACAGAGGTTCTATACATTGTTTAGACTAGCAACCTAACTAAAGGATAGGTTGAATGGCCTCATCTTGTTTATAACCCTTCCAATATCCTTATTCTCCCTGTGGTCAGTGGCGTATCCTTCATGATAGTTTCCCACCAAAAATAAGTGGTAATGTCTAGCATTGAAGTATTTTTATGTATCTAATACTTTTTTGTTTTTCTGTCAGTATGTAGTCTTAGTGGGTCTACCATTTGGCACTACACCAGTCTGCAGGAATACCAGATTTTACAGAACAAATGATTTATTATGAGGTTACTCCAGCGCTTAGAAATGTTTGCAGTTGTAAGTCATGAAAAGTGCTCGGTCAAGATCAGCAGTCTTGTTCTGATTGTACCACATTGCTGGCACATTGTGTGTTCCTGTATGACAGAGCGCTGGAAATCATGTTAACTAGGTTACGTTAACAAAGTTCACTCAAGGAGAACCCACACCTCTGCTCTGTTCATGCCAGATAACTGCATCCACAGCATGATCACTGCTGGAAATACTGCTTCTAGGTGACCCCCACTGTAGAAAGACAGGACTCCTTGCTGAAGAATCTTGACAAACTTGGCAGAATTCACCTTTTGAATGATGGGGATCCAGCCTACAAACTGTATGTAAGAGAAATGAATAACATGCCTGGACATTCCAATTGACATTGATTTTTTTAAATATTAGAATTATAATATCTTGTATGCCTACTTTCACATACTGTATGCATTTCAAGGTACAGAAAAATATGATGGGTTTTAAAGTCTAATTAGTTTAAAGGCATGTATGACAAGTAGGAGAGTAAGAATGGAGACTGCGTAGAGCAACAGAGGATATTTCTTCAATCCAGTGCCTCAATATCCTACACCTCAGGAACAATATGTGGGAGGAAATGTGACTCAAAATTAAGTATGGAGAAAAATCAGTGAAACTATAACCATCTCAGGTTAACCTTTAACTTCAAGAGAGGAAAGGGAATCTGGCCAAACACTCAGGAACTCTGAGGCTGGATTAGTAGTTATTAGTGTCATTGCTTCTTCTACTGTGAAAACAGTGGCTGTGTTATACAGATCTAATCAAGCATTAGCCACAGTATTATACCAGTAACTCTTCCAAATGCTTTGGGGAGCTGAGATGGGTCAGAGGAAAGATTGGTAGACAGGAGCTGAGAAAAGAACTTAATGCCAATGGGGTCTTAAGCTAATCTGTTATCTTTGCGACAAATTCACTTTTGCCCCCTCTTTCCCCGTTTTGATGGATATCTCACATGATTGTTAGTAAACACTAATGAACTGCTTTCCTCAGCCCTGAGTTCCATGCTCTAATCCTGGCTACTGGCAAAGGCAGAGATGAACATTCTCCTGTCCAGCACTGAGCAGATGGGATTCTGATAAGCTGTGCTGGAATTCCTGTCTGGGTGTTCTGTGTGACCTGGGTGGCAGAGAGAGTCAATGAAAATCACTCAACACTTGACTCTATAATGCTTTGTCTCAGTTTTTTTCCCCCCAGTTTTGCATGTTGGAGAAGAAGGGCCGACGATGGGGGGAGGGGTTGGGTGGGTTCGAGGGATGGGCAGCTATGAACTCTTTACCCCCCACGCTTAACTACTTTAAGGATTATTCTTTCTTTCCTGTAAGTATGGCGAAAACAAACAACCCAAGTTCTGTTTATAAATTTCAGAATTTTAGAATTTTCCGGACTGTAGAATGGAGAATCTTAAGCACTGCAATGTAGAAATTGTAACCTCCCTCCTGCATTTCTGCAACTGATTTCCTTCGGATATGGTTAAACCACAGAAGAATAATTTGTTTGATTTGTCCTGTTTTCAGGGCTCTTTTTAGAACTTTCTGTGAAAGCCTTTTTTTTTTTTGGTGTGGAATAGTAGGAATGAATGTCAGTATGAAACTTAACAACGCAAGAACATCATAAATTGGAAAATTTTGCAGATGGACCCCGTAAAAGTTTTCCACTGCTCCATTGCTTTGTCGATTAGACAAGAGGGCTATAATATCGTTATTTAATATTATAATGGCGTTTTTTTAGGCAGTTATTGTGTTTCTGAAAAAGTTAATTAGGAAGTGAAACCTCAAACAGTTGACAGCATGCTTTGTTGGGCACTGGTGTTCTGTGACAAATACCACTGAAAGGTACTTCACTTTCTTTTGTAAACAGAGAGCTAAGGAATTTGAACAAAAATGTATTTGTAAAGATCTGCTTTTCATCAGGAGCTGACCGCATGGTAAACAGCAGAAATAACTTGTTTTAATAAAGTACAGCGTTGAAACATTTATCAATAAGAGCGTCTCATTTCATCTCAGAAAGCCACACAGAGAAAAGGCACACATCTCCTTCACGAATACTAATCCTGCTGTTGAAAGTTGTCTCTTTTCTTGCACTTCATTTGTCAAGGAAAAATACTTTGTGTTCTGAGCTGCTGTAGGAAAAGAGGAAACAAAACAATTAACTTGCTACAATGCAAATATTCATACTATATGGAAAGTGCTGTATATGGCATTTTGAATGGCATTACTGAGGAGAAATCAATATACCCTTATAATTTACAAATGAAAACCTATATATTTGACAAACTAAAAACTCTAGAAAAATATGGAAAGATGTAAATGATATTAAAAATAAGGATGGGGAATGTCAATTTGAAATAATAATTATAACAAAATGTATTTAACAGGTTTCACTTAAGTTTCAAAAACACAGATAAGATTAATTTAATTTTGTTTAATATGCGTGCACATGTATAGCTCTGGCATAGTATGTGGGATCCATTTACCCACAGTATTTATTCATTTAATAGAACTGGAAATAGTTAGTGACAGCTACAGATTGAAAACAATTAGGTTCATTTTTGGGACAACGATGATCAAGCTGTCTTTAGTAGAAATGTATTTATATACTGTACATTAAAATGCGCATAAAACAACACTCACAGAAAACCAGACTTTTCTATTAGTAACAGCTCTTTCCAGGCCCTGCTTGATACTGTTCAAAGCAGTCTTCCGTTCAGAAGAAAACTAATCTATAGCAAATGCTGGTAAACATGTAAGCATTTTTAAAAAAATGAAGAGCAGAGGGAATGAATGAAATATGTTAACTTTTGTTTGTAATAACATTTGCTCATGATTACTTACTATAACATCACTTAACATATTTCCTGGGGGCTGGAAAAGAAATTGAAAAAGAAACACTAAAACATCTCAGTGCACAGTATATTAGCAGGTTGAATACTTCTGTAGCTGATAACGGAAATATCTTTATTGACATTTCGGCAGTTTGAGTAAAGCCTTCCCTAATTTTCAATAGAAGCTGTATATCTTATAGAAGGAATTCTAAAGCTTTCTGCCTTAGTATACTTTGCGGTGCATGACAAACACGACTTGATTTTTGGGGGGAGAGAGTGAGAAAGGAATGCTACTTTTTGCAGTTGGAAGATTTTGTGGAAATACTGCGCTACAGTTACCTTCTATGTATAGAAAATCAAGCTATATTGGAAGTCTACAGGACAGTAAAGTAACACACACCTTCATAACAGTGGCTGAGGATAGTCACTTTTTTTTAAACAAAAAATAGTTTCACCAAAGATTTTATTCATTGGCTTAAACCATCTCATTTAGGTCTTTTTTGCACTTTTTGCAGTTGTACATTAAAAAAAAATGGTAAAAGAATGTACATTTTACTGACACGATCAAAAACTTTGTTTTGTGTATAAAGACCTGTCCAAAAAACCAATGCAGGGGTTTGTGCTGTTGTAACAAAGACTATCAACATCAGCGCAATCTGGCTTCTTGTAAAACATAATGGGAAAGATACAAGACATTGAAATGGAACCATACAGCTCCAGTTGAGCCACAATCACGAATCCATGCACACATTTTCAGCTCGTATTAGCCCAGGTATTGAAAAGGCACTACAAGATCGCTACCAGGATAAAGGTTTACAATGTTTTGGTTTTTTTTTTAAATCAAATCCTAAGGCATTTCCATGCAAAATTTAAAACCATTTGTCGAAGAGAAAGCTTTGGTGTTCGTTATTGAAAAAAGTGTGCATGAGTGATACAATGATTTCATTACTTCTCTTATTGTCATCCCTGGAAAGATGGACTCAAGGCACTAGAGGAAACTTCAGCAAAAAATAATCTATAGCCTGCTTAATAGTGCATGATGCTTTTGGATGGCTTTGCTGTTGCTAATGTTGGAATTGTTCCATGATCTCATCCAACACACCAGCCCCTAGTGTGAGACATTCTTACTTCATTCCTACACCAATAAATGGAAACGAATCCAATAATGCCATTGAAGAGTGCCATCATAAGGGCCCAGTCCATGTCAGCAAGTGTTTCAGTGATGAAAATGAACTTGGATCTTGGATCTTGAACAAATCCGTGGATCGATCAGTTTTTCTTGCTTGGCGAATGTCTTTAAAACATGGTGTTAGGTAAACAACAGCTGGAATGGAGGATGAAAAAAAAAAAGAAAGCGGATAAGTTCAGACATTCTTGGAGCTATGTATGGGCATAGGCATAAGTCTTACGAAAGACAAAGGTTTCTGATTAGTTTCATATAACGAAGGTTCAAGACCACAACAAACAGATTCCTTTTCACATTAGCCTTCCAGCTAATCTATAAAGCAGCCATCAGGATGTGTAAATGCTGTGTTCATAGTCATGCTTACCAGACACTGGCATTTCCCTTTGTTTCTCCCTCATTAGGAAGATGTAATTTATGTCTGGTACTTAGCAGTGTCATTTTCTTGTTTAAAGTATGTTTTATGTTTTCCCCTTACATTACTCACACGTTGACTATGTCCCTGCGTAAAGAATACACTGAAGCACCATCCTTTCCACCTGTTTGCCCTCATGGTAAATGTCTTTCATAGTATGTTAGCAGGGCTTTACTGGGATATATGATGTTGAAATTGTTTCATTGTGTCTTCATCTCAATCCACCACACTTAGTGCTGTTTCACAGATACTGTGTTAAAACTTTATAAAACATGTCCATCTTATATTACCTGTAATTGTAAAGGCTATTATGCTGTGCTATATTTAGATTTCCCCCTTGGGGTACAATGCGTTTTTGTTACAGTTACTGGTGATGTCAAACACACTTGTCTCATTAAGTCGTGTTTGCAGAAGCTGCTGTGTTTACTTTCTATTAATCAGGTGCTTTGAAAGCTACGGAAAAGCTCTTGGGAGATAAGGTTACTCTAAAATGAGAGAAAAGACATGAAAGAAATGTAGACACTGCCGAAATGTAGATAGAAGTAGTCAAGCTGACATACAGTATTGACACATCACCCCTTTTCAACACAGATGGCCTTGGTGATTTCTAACATGTTTTGCTCTGTTAAAGCTAACATGATGAATAAATCCCATACGATGCTGGGTGACAGAAACACATTTCTGAATCTCCTTTCATGCTTTCTTTCCTGAGAGCTCATCCCTCTTTTAATTTTTTAATCAATAGGACTCTGCAACTCAAACACAAACGGAAAAAAAAGCACACAAAGTGGTACACTTGTACAAAACTTCAAAGATTGATGCTGTTGTGATGGCAGAATATAACAATCATTCCAAGAAGATCTGAAGTCTGTTCCTATTCCGCATGGTTCTTGTTACTGTTTTCGCTCCACAAATGCTGATGTCTCCATCACTATTGCAGTGAGGAGCAACTGGAGGCATTGATGTTCTGCATAGGAACTTTGTGATGTTTAATTGACGATGTCTGAGCTTGGCAAGGTTTGCAACTTTAATAGAAGTCCCCAATCGCTTTAGACGTATAGGCCCAATAACAGAAGCTTTAGGCGGAGCAAGAGTTTTGCAAAACCCAATATCCCAGAAAATAGTGACCATGCAAGTAAGTGAAGACATTTGGTGCTAGAGATTGAGGCACAACCCCCATGTATAGTGGATCCTCACCTTTTGCTGCAGATATCACTTTCTGTAACGGTCAGTTTCACAGGACAAGGCAGACTATTGTGTCCACAGTTTCTTCAAACCTGAATTAACAACCTTAAATTTGCAGAACAGATAGCGACAGCCACTCTGTTTCCATTTCCAAACTGCTGGACAGTGTCCTCACATAGCTATTGATGAATATGTGACAGAAACACTGTCAAGCATCTGTGACATTATCTGGTCTGCTGCACAAGAGTCTGGGACATTGACAGAGGCCCTGAAAACAAGAACAGGAGATGAGAAGCCGAGGGTTTCCTTGAAAGAGCATCAGCGCTGAAATGACAAACACTTTTGCAGTGGTTCACAATCCACTGAAAAAGGTCGAGTTCAAAGGCCCATTTTCCTCTGAATCTAGCTGGATCACTGCTTAAAGGAAGATGGTTAAGTGGTTTATGGTCAGTTTAATATTGTGAAGGGGTTGGTACTAAGATAATGCAAAGCATGTCTGACAGACCAGATGACAATCGCCCATAGCTCCCTGTCATATGTAGACCATTTACAATCTGTATTAGACAAAATGTGACGTTCATACTCAATGACTTCTTTTATTATATAATAGAGCACCTACAGAAGTGGTTGGTTGAAATCTGGAAAGGTCATTACAGTAGGCTTGTTTAAAGTATATTTTAAGTACTTTAATCAGTCCATACACTCTTGTCTTGTGAGACTTCCTTTTTCTCAAGAGCCTTAACAAATCTCCGATAATAGGAAAACAGTCCCAGAAAGGCCATCTCAAGAATAGGAGAGGCGGCTTGAGGCCAGCTTTTCACTTGCTTTGTGTTTTTGGGGTTTGGATGAACTCTCTTTGCTGAGATGAGGTGTCCCAGAAAGACAACCTCCTGCTCAAAGGAACTGCACCTGCCAGGCCTCTGTCTCAGACAAACATGTCAATACCTTGAAAACACTGTTCACAGTGTTAGAAAGTAGAATCATCTGAACAGATTGATAATTCTGTGTCGTATATAAAGTCTAAGCAAGCAGCGACAGGCAGCAGGTTCTGCTGTCTTACGGCTCATCAGTGTGCTACAGCTTTGTTTTAATACATGAAATAGTCATTGACAAAAAATGCATTCTGGTAGCAAGTCCTAAAAAAGATGGCAAATGTAGATCACAATACCTGATCCATTAAACAGAGTGGGTAGAGGGCTTTTTAAAGGTGACAAGGTTACATTTAGAAAACAAAGAAGACATGGATGACAAGAATTTATCATCCAAACGCTCCTTTCGAACTGTGGGGTCTCCACACAGTTCCATGCACCCTGTATGTGATCAATTATGTTATCCATTTTCAAGTAAAAATTGTTCAGTAATACAGTACCAGCTATATGATTTTGCTAAAATAATGAGTATCAACAGACTGGCAAGTTTTATTTAATGGATGTAGGACCATCGGAACATAGGAACACCTACTGTATGTTAAATAATAATCTATTTTAAATATATTATATATACAAATTTTATTTTACAGGATTTATTGAAAACAGTATTGCAGTCAACCACAAAATTCTGTCTCACCCTTTGTATCTCCATTTATTTCTTGCATTGTACTCTTCATAACTCTGTGTCTTGAAAAAATAAGACATATCAAATTCAATCCACAATGAACTAACACAACACAAAAAAGTTTTATTCATTAAATTACTGAAGTCATCTGATCTACATTCTTACTTATCTTTAGTATTCATCAACCACCGGTCCCTCAACCTCTATTCTCATAAAACAATCATGTGAACAGGAGCATAAGGAGACACTTGGGTAAAGAATATCGCTCAAGAGGGGTATAAGATCTCCAATTGTGAAGCTTTTCACTCTTAAAGTAAGTTCTTCCCTTACTCAATGTCAACATATCACTTCGAACCTCAGGCTGGTGACAGGGCAGACATCAGTCAATCTGCAAGTGTGTGTTTGACTCCTCCTTTGATAGTGAGAGGAAGGCTTGGTATCTCTGCCTTCCCAGCCTACAGCCACAACAATGACGTGCAGGGCTCCATGACAGCCCTCAGGGCAACTTGACAATGCAAGGCCATTATCGGAAACAGGAAACGGTTTCATCCTGTGAATGTGTGGATTTTATGAGAAGCAGAAACCAGCGTCACTAATGCAGCATTTTTTCTCTCTAGCCCTAACCCAGAAGAATCCCTCTCTTTCATATCTGATTCTCCTACTACAACGTACTCACGTACTCATTAGGCACTCATGTAATAACTGGAGAGGCCCTCTACAAGGGCCTTTACATAGACTTTATTAAAATGAGCACCTCAAATGCAGACATGCTTTTTTTATTGTGTTTTCCAGCATCCCTTAACTGCCATCATGCAATCCTTTATTCAGGTGCTCAATGGGCAATGCACACTTAACAGCTCTCATCAAACCATGAGCTTTATTTCCAGTTATTGGCACTTTAAGATAAGATCACTTTATTTGCCATATACAATTTCTTGCATTAGAAATTTGTCTTTCTTCACATAACCCAACTTGCTCTCCACAAGACAGACAGGGAGAGAAGCTTGGGGTCAGAGTGCAGGATCAGCTTATTTATACGGCACCCCTGGAGCAGCTGGGGTTAAGGGCCTTGCTCAGGGGCCCAACGGAGAAGGATTCCTCTGCCGGCCGCGGGATACGAACCGGATGCAGATCCTCAGCCACAGAGCCACTACTCCAGCTGTTAGCACTGCCTCTTTTGTTGGATTTAAACAAAATGAAACTAAGGCCATCTTGAAAAATTCTCAGGCTTTATCTTTCAGTTGTGTCTCATTTTCCAAATTGAACGACTAGAGAAGATCAACATATCCATAAATTTGTTGAAATAATTTCCTGTTTCATGAAGACTCCTGAATCTTCTGTGGGGTAATGACTTGGTTAAGCATTTCATCGTCTAGACTATTTGAGGTCTTACTGTATATCACGAGAAGATGAGTGAAAGATTAAAGGGATTCGGCACTTGACACTTCCTATATGAATATGAAAAACAAATGGACTCTCTATCTAATGAAGAAGAAATGTTAATTTGATTTATAGTCTCAAAATGAATTGAACCGAGTCAATACAGATGTATCAGAGAATCCTCAATCATTTTGGGTAAACTGTGAATATACAGATTTTATTAGCAATATTTTAGTATTATAGAGATTCGTACTGTATTAAATGCTGTTACTCAATGTGTCATAAAATATACCTCAAAAGTCTGACAATCTTACCAGCTCCTGCATGAGGTATCTACTTTAAAAAAACAAGAGCCAGGTGTTTGTCTATGAAGTCATTAGCTTAAGTAAATTCCAGATGGTGTAGCCGAAACTTAAATAGTGCCATCTGCTTTAGTTCAATTATAAAACTTTTTTTAGATTTGGCAAAGCTGAGGGCAGACTACTCAGGGACTTGATGTCATTATCAATGTTTCAAGCACACCTTGTGAATGATGCCGCCTTCAGTTTTGGAAAATCATTTATCCAGCCTCCAAGTATTTATTGGAGCAGCACTGACGTGACAAATGTTATTCAAAGTTTTAAAAGACGTTTCTCAGATGATTGTTTAATTGAGAAACTGGATAGAGTGGCCCTGATCTGAAAACCTGTGCTTGACAATGGTTTCATTTTACTTGCTGAGGATAATCAAAACTCAAAGCTTCTAGAAAGTTCCATTTCAGCCACAGATAGGAATGCCATGAAATTCATAAATATTCATGTAAAATATTAATGCAAAGGAGAAAAGTCTTACATGTTGTATTTACATGTACATATACATTTGATTTTAGGAAATTGCATTTAGGGATCAGAAATGTTTATGAAGTAGGGTATCTGAGACAAAATCGAACTGGGTGTTGTCAACCCCCCCAAACTTTTGTTGCCAAACTTTACTGTTGTAAAAAATAGGAGATCGTGACAGTGTTAGTTTTCCATAGATCAAGAACAAAAAACATCTTTGGGACAGTTTTCGGTACATCTACCTGTACATCTGTTAGGTAGCTTTCCCACGTGTTCTGGCAAAAGTTTGTAAAAATTAAAAAACTCTAAACAGGTTTTTTCACAAATGTGCAATGAAATGATGTGAAATCTGTTAAAGTGGACCATCATACAGGTAATGGGGACTCCCCCCCACCTCCAGTGTGTACCCCCACCTGGATGATGCGCCAGTGCGTTCAACACACATCAGCTCTCTGTGGGGAGGAGAGCAGAGTGATGAAGCCAGTTCAGAGACAGGGATTATTAGCAGGCCATGATTGGTAAAGGCCAGGGGGGAATTTCTGGCCAGGACACCGGGTTAACACTCCTACTCTTTTTGAGAAATGCTCTGGGATTTTTTTTATGACAATGATCACAGAGAGTCAAAACCTAGGTCCCTACTCTCATAGGAAGGACCTT
The DNA here is from genome assembly GCF_055471065.1 of Atractosteus spatula. Classification (NCBI taxonomy): domain Eukaryota; kingdom Metazoa; phylum Chordata; class Actinopteri; order Semionotiformes; family Lepisosteidae; genus Atractosteus; species Atractosteus spatula. The sequence goes on from NC_142717.1 coordinate 4,529,850, forward strand.
ACAGGTTCCACTACACCTGTTTCAGCAGCAACCGTAGCTTTCCCAGGAGGTCTCCCATCCAGGTAATGGCCAGGCTCACACCTGCTGGGCTTCAGTGGGCTGTTAGTTGTGAGTTGCAGGGTGATATAGTTGCTAGCACTCATTATCTTTCAAAGGTGAATGGGGAATGAGCATCCGCTGGTTAAGGACTCCTATCTTACAGTGTGTATGGACCCCCGGTGTAGTTAATAAGAAGGTCTCAGGAGACCTGAATCTCCAGTGTGGCGGCTCCAGCTGGGAAGCAGTGTCTCATTTGTCACTTTTGCCTCCTACGGAAACCGTGCCATGAAAAGAAGCTGAAAGGTAATGATAATGAGTTTTCATTGCCTTGGGACAGTAAACGGCCAGTAATAGGTTACACAAATGTATAAATGGGACAAACGCTTTTTTTCAGGAAGACCACACGAGGAGTATCTTTCTAAAACCGATATGCTGCATGAAGACAATACGTAAACCTGCATCCTCACTCTGCTGGAGACACCAGCTTGGAGATCACAGTCCTCAGGAAAGACTACTCTCATGGACATTCCCACTCACTATGACTGTGCTCATTCCTCCATTCATATGGCTGACTATCACATCTCTTTTCCATGACAAAGGACTGTAGGTGTAGTAAAATACCATGCTAATTGTACAATTGTAAGAAACCAAACCAATGAAAGTCCCAGCAAGCCTACCTAGCAAATAAAAGTACTCTGCAAGTCACTGGGATGTTGCATGGACAAATTCAATTGGTTCTGATCCAAGCCCACAGCAATGTTTGGCTATTTGTGTACTTGCTCCTGGAGAGCCAGAATTGTAGTGTGCCTATTCACCGAAATCTAATGGAAAAGCCCGGGCTCAGAGCAGACAGTATTTCAATTGTATTTATTCTGGTGATAAATACAATACTACTTCACAAGCAATCAATATACTTCACAGAATGTACTGTAGCTAGGGAAAGGTCTGAGCAACCAATGTGTTGAGGAAGAAAAGGAAAATCCTACACATTTGGAAATACAGTACATGTCTTTCCACGCAAGGTTTGCTTTTGCAGTTTTGCAGCTGGCAAAACATTGGACCCACAGGTATTGTTACTTTAGCATAATTGGCTATTAAAATTTCATTGTTAATATGCTTCAGTCACAGTTGCTGCTGAGCATTATGATGATGTCATTAAAAATGCCCAAAAAGGAAAAAAAAGGTCACAGTTGTTCTTGTTCCAAGTGGCTCTGTCAAACATAAAAATGACCATGCTTTCTGTGGGGCCTTCCCTTTTTTTAGTGTATGTTTTTGTAGGAATTTCTGTCAAAACAAGGAAAAAAAGATAAATGTAACTAATTAAAAGAACATTTTTTTTGGTAGTCCCTGTAATAGATACCTCACTGTGGGGTCCTGAGGCATGGCTTTCTTTAAAAATCTATTGCTTACCAAGTCATTGAGTTTGACTTCAAGAGCATTTAAATTTTGAAATTTTAGGCAGCAGCTGGTGAACAGTTTCTTTCTTTTTACTTTTCAAAGGAATTACATGTGTATGTAAAACACATTCCCATCATTAGTACAATGCATTTGGTTTCTATTTACCTGTAAATGGAGCTCGGAAACTCAAAATCGACTTGAATTATGATTATGTATGCTGGAAATCATGGATGATGATGTTGTAGCCCAGAGATACTCAAACGTTTGCCAATCCAATATGCTTCTTTATTGAATTTTATGACAGCTCATTCCTGAATGATCATTGGCAAGATCAATACAGCACTTAAAGAGTTGGTTATATCAAAGCACTGCAAAGGAGTGGATTGGAAAGGCTGCAAATTGACTATGATGTTGTCATGCACAGGATGTGGAAGACCTAATAGGCATCTTATCTGATGTTGTAAGACCATGTTTTGAGAACATCTTGGATGTTGTGAGATATCATAATTATGGGTATTATCTTACTCAAAGTTATATTCATGACATTAATAATTCATTTTAAAAGTGTTTATTACAGGGATTTACAATTCCAGTCCAGGAGGGCCAGAAAGTATCAGGTTTTCTTCCCAACTGATCACTTATATACCTATTTTAAAATGTAACTCTTTATTTGCTTAAATCAACAGCTTGAAGCCTTTCCATGTTATTAAGAAGATCTACAATACAGTATAAAACCTACTGCACCGTAATCCTAGAGAATCAGAGTTTGGGCACCCCTGGTTTACTAGATAACAATGGTTCCTTCCTGTTGTAAATAGCAGCGGTTTAAGGACAAGAAGCATCATTTTAATCAGGAGTTTCTAAAATCTGCAACTCATTACAGAATACATGTCAATCTTTAAGCCAGTTCTTTAAAATTGTGTGCCAAGGTTTTACTTTGGATAACACTGTACTAATCCACATGAAATGTTGTTAATTATTAGTATAAGCCTTGTAAACATTTTAAAAGAAGAACAAATTCAGTTTTGTGGGGGATCGCAACTGTAGAAACAAGTTGAAAAGAAATTAACCTCATTTCATGGAATCTTGTTTCATTTGCAGCATTTGAGTAGACCATACAGATACAGTATCTCAGAAGCTGATTCGATAGCTTTCAAAACCCTCTAAGAAAAAGATAATCCAGAAAAATGGGCACAGAATGAAAGACCCTGGTTGCAAACATAGGCTAATAAACAGGGTATCTAAAACTTAGGAAAAACAAACTCTGTTTTATACATTGGATTGTGATTGTAAGGAAGAAAACGACCAGTCATTAACCAAGCAAGGAAGGTGCTTTGAATGGCTTCAGCTCCTCTGTAATCTCCGATTTCTTGTGCTTATGACAAACCTACAGGAAATTGAGAAACAATTACAATTGAGAAATGTCTGAATTGCCAGAAGCATACTGTATCTAAGGCACGTTTACAGTACATTTATTTGCTGTAACTGTACTGTAAATTAATAGCATGACAAGAATGAGCATCTTCCAAGAAATGGCTAAATGAGATTTTTGGATAACTTCATTACTAGAAACCAAACAAGCTACGCTAGCTCAGTGTCTTCTGGCTGATAGCAGTCGTTCTTACTTTCTTATAAGGAAAAATAGCGACACACATCACTGCCAAACATAACTGCAATTTAAAAGTAGTACAGTGCCATTGTTAATTTCATTATACAATTGTTTTCATGTACTTATTTATTAGTTTTAATTATTTATTCATAAAATGTCCTTTTCAACTTGCTTTCTTTTTAGAAATCTTATGTACTGTATAGTACTGTACGTCTCCATCTGGAAAATTGTTCAAATCTATTATGTGTTTACTTGCATGTCTGTGCTCACATTATGAGTGTTTTGTGATTAATCTTCACACATGTGAACTGTACACATTCAGTGCGAGAGACAGGAAAAGAATTTGGAAAAACATAATTTCGTAAATTGCTCTAAATTTGAATCTGTTTAATATCACAAAGCATGACTGGAGCTAACGAGAATGGAAAACCACAAAAGAGAGGATGTTTTGAAAACCTTATGTTCCTTTTCAAAAGCTCTCAGGGCAGTCTCCAAGAAATTCACACCATGACTTGATGTATTGTGACAGAAGGATCTGAATGGACAGAGAGCCTACAGCCTAAGATAATTAGGCCTAAGAAGAGGCTCTGTATGGTGTCCTTTACTGCTTCATCCATTGAAGAATATGCCCCCTTCTGTACACTGTTTTCTACCAATAAATCTGGCCAATAAAAAGTATATCTTTCTTATCTACTGTAACTCACTAGAAAAAGACATAAAACACATCAAATAACCTGTTTTTTCAGCACACTTGTAATCAATTATGCATAGCAGCATGAAAGTATTCAGAACTCTTTTCATCTTGTATAAAAATCTGGAAATCAGAAGCTTGGAAAGTTATAATTCAGTGACCAGAATTCCACAATCTAAGTATCCATTGAAAATAATGCCCAAGTGGTCCTGTGGGTTTTTATGAATTTTCTTCAGTTCTTTCTCTTGCTGTGGCAACTCTGTATTTAATCAGAATACACACATGCCATTTTTAAATGATCATGCACCCACCTGACTACAATAGACACAAGGAGTAACTAATCAATAAAACATCAAGAATGTTTTTGTACTAATCTTTGAATTTAGAGTGTTTAGGCGTGTGTCTCTGTTCCCTTGTGTTTACTAAAAAGGCCTTTGTTTGCATTGTCTTTGTGTATAAAGTTATTTATCTTTAAAGCCTGTTAACCAGTTTAGAATTAGCCCCTTTTAAAGGTAGTTGTTTATAATACTGGACTATTGGCATTTTTAATATTTGATTCATTTCCATCAATAAAGCAACTGAACTTAAAATGGATTGATTTTTTACAATCTATGATTTGTTGTGTAATGAAGTTTTATTTTAGAACCTATGAAATTATGATGACCCAAATTATTGTATAGTTATTTGTTTGTGATATACAGTGTATGATTAAAACATGACTTGATAATGTGCAGAAGTGCCTTTATTAGTTCAGTTTTGGAACTGAGCTTGCAACTCTTCAGCTGTAAGGGCTGCAGTAGTGATGTACGTAGTCAATCAAACAGACTAATCATCTGTGGCTCTGTACTGTATTGGTATACAAACTCAAACTGGAAGCATTGTTATGTGTTTGGTGGCAAGATAATAAATAAAAACATCATATACAGTAGTGTGATACCACATGTAAAGCATAATTTGAAATTTCCAAATCATAGTCATCGCAGACACAAACAGGAGATACATTACAATATATGCAAACTTGTTTATCATCAATGTATTTATTGTATGTTTTCTGCTGTGATAAAGTTTGTCTACTTTGCAATGTGTTTACAGTTTATTGAATTTGCTTTTGATAAAATATGTTACCAACATATGATTTTCATACTATCTTGAAATGACTAGTTCTGTAATCTGATCAACATGAGATAAGGAAAGGCTGTTTTGAATAAAAGAAAGACAATCGTCTCTGTTTTTCTTTTTATTCCTTCTGTTTTTGTAAGTTTTATTTGATCAGTTAACTTTCATATTGTAGAAGCTGACTTGTTCTTTGACTGGAATTTAAGGTTAAATTAATCAGATGTTGATGACTTTGTATGATGTGCTGCAGTTAATCATTATTTTTCCAGCATCATTCACGTTACCCTACATTTACTTTTGGCAAATAAATTGCAGTGTAGACTGAAACAAGGCTGGGAGATTGAATATCTTTTTCACTGCTACGCAACAAAAAAAACCCCAGAAGATCCAACAAAAAAGAGGAAAATCTTCAAACTATTTCAAAAATATAGTAGGATAAATTATCCTACCCAAATCCTCATCGTATAGCATGACTGAAATCAGTGCGCTAAGGGCAGAAATGGGTTTTCCTATTGACTGCTACCACCTCAGAGTTTATCCAAAGGTCAAAAATATCGTTAAACAAAGAAATACTGGCCCATGTTCAAGCCTTGGACAACATGTTCCTTGGCTCATCAGCACAATTACAACGAATGCCTTAGATGCACGAAAAGTGAAGAAATGTTTTTTTTTTGGGGGGGGGAACATAGAGGAAGAATAAATCAAGTCTAATCATCTGCTTTCCCCATGATAAAGACAACACATATTGACATTTTCTTTAATCCTTGATACACACCAACCCATATAATTACATATGACCAGCTTTATCCTTTGGAAAACATCTTGATATATTAATTTCCCATGAACAGAAAAACAAACAAAAAAAAATCAAAACGTGACTTCTGCTATGAAACAAGATACGTAAGAGAGGAAAGATATTCTTTGTGAGCAAAAGGTTATGAGTCCTAATTTATTTTGGAACAGGACAGTGTAACACAGCAACACTGCCTCCTCCTGGGCTGATCAACAGAGGTTCAACTGTGAAAGCCATAGGCAGATGGACTACAGTCTAGTAGTAGTAGCAAGAGGCTAGTATGCTCCAGCTGAAAGCAATACGAGCTGTTACATCTGAAATGCTTTCTTTGCATCAGGTTGCAGATGCTATCTTGTTGGATACTGTACCACCATGCTTACAATCCCTTGACAGTGTTCATTGGTACAGACTCTTAGATCCCACATTGATGTTTTCATCATGCAAGAAACTGTTGTTACATGAGCAGCATGAGGACATGAGCTGTTCTGCTAGACTGTTCTGCTAGGATGACCCCACCGGAGGGCCATTAAGTGGGATCCCAAGATGTACTGTAGCGTTGTGTAGTGAGGTCACAATCACTCATGTGTCATACAGTAGCCTGGATTTTCAGATGCAGTGTGAAGATGATGATGAATATGGGGCATAATGATATTTCAATCTTGGCCGAGTATCATGGCTTATCAGTAATGGACTGTTTTTGGCTGTAACGTCTTGCCAGGTTACAATTTGCTGTGAGCTCTCTAGACAACAATGAACAGTCCACTGACCTATTTCAGCATCAACATACCCATGGCATAAAAGCAATATTTTCTTGATAAGCAGGGCAAATCATCTGCTTTCTGTGTTTTTCTCCTTTGATTCCACTAAGCCTTGATATTAAATAGTTTAACTCATCTTTTAACCATCACCTGTGTCCCAACGACTCTCTCACTTATAAGGTGATTTAGTATTTATAGAATAGACAAAGGCACTTGAGTGTATCATGAATGATCAATGAATCAAAAGTAAAGCAAAACATTCAATCAATATAGAAGATTCATACACTTTAGTTTTCTGTGAATATACAGTACACTGATAAAGAAAGTGACAATTTTTAAATTCATGGGCACAGCAGTTTTGAAAAGCTTGGGGAGGGAGATCAAAAGTGATCAGGAACATTTCCTGATCACACATGTTAATTAGCATAATGCATTTACCAATGCCAGTACGATCAATAAGGTCAGTTAACCTGCTACAGGAAAGATTTTGCCCTATACAGTACATGTAGGTGTTGTTTGCAATGTAGACCACAGTGGAGGATGACCTGTGAATGGGTCCCTCCTTCTGGGCTCACTTTAAACTACAGGTATGACAAATGGTGAAAAATAGTTAATATTCTAATTGCTGTAATTAACCTGTATTTATACCACTAATATTGAAAGTCTGTCACTCAGGGAAACTTAGTTAAAGTTTTGTCATCATTTGCGCACTCTCGGTAAGAAGAGAAGCACTTTGCCATTCAAATGAGGGACGCCTGGTGAAGACCTCCTGAATCGTTTCCCCTTTAGTCTGTACTATGGGTTCATGGATCACAACCATGGCCGTCACAAGGAAAACAGATGACTGTCACTACACTTTTCATTTCTGCCACTGGATCTACAATACGAGATAACTGACAGACTAGCAAACGTAACACTGTGGTCTCAGATTAGCAGTCCAGGTCTATCTCGCGTAGACTCAGAGGTGTAACATAAGAAGCGCATGTCAGGCCACGCAAGAGAAGGAGGCAGTTCAATAGAATAAAGCTTCAGAAGGCAAACTCATAATGAACTAGGCTGCACTCCTGCCATGACTCTGCCATTACTCTCATTCCAGGCCTGCCCGGGGGCAGCCAACCTCACACGCCCATCACCACCACTCTGGGAAAACCAATACCCATCTTTCCCAGGCCAGACTCCTTAGGGAGCGCTGTTCTGTCACTCTGTCTGGCCGGAGGTTATGGAGATATATGGAAAACAACCGTTTGGATGGAACAAACCATGTCAAGCATCTAAGCTGTCTGGGAAGGTATTTAGCAGACACAGACAGATGGGAACCAGTCTTTGAGGTTTCTCTTATGTGTGCGACCTTGGAAAACTTATGTCACATGCTGACAGTTTAGAACTGATTTTCGAATTGTTGTTGAATTGTTATACACGTTTCAGGCTTAGTATTGTTTAAAGCAATACATTAGCATACACTCGGAATTATCGGACAATGTGAAAATGATAAACTGTGGAGTTTCTAAATTTTCTGTGTGGATTTTACCTTTAGTTTGTAAGGAAGTCCTTTTGAAATTAATATTATGACCAGGCCAGACCATTCGTTATGTGTGGTTTAATTCTGTGGGCTAGAACAGAAATTCAATATCGAAAGCATACCCCCGGAAACTAGTGTGACACTATCATTAATCAATCATTATAAATATCAGAACACATTACATAAGGCCATCATTCCTTGGGTGGGACTGACATGATCAATTTGTTTGGGGCCTTTTGATGTGTATACAGCACCTCTATAAAATGCCATTTCAAGACATTACAAAATGTCCAGTTTCAAAGGGAACATTATACTCAATTGAAAATATGTGTAGGTAAGTGTACTGTATGTGTAGTTTTTATCACTAACTGTATTATACACGGTATTGTAACCTCAAATCAAGTCTCACGACACATACAGTACATAACCTTTTTGTACTGACTGAGCAGGTTAATATAAACTGTATTTCTGACTATGAGAAAATATAGTAACACGTGTCACATGCTATGGGATGTTGTACGTTGTAGTAGTATGTTGTAAGCTACTGAAATCTCTTATGTGATCTATTACATTTTTTACACTGTTAATGTTTTGAATTGAAAGTTTAACTGTAATACCTGTAATGTGTTCCTCATTACATCATTTGCATTTGTACCAGATTTCTATGCCCCACACTACACAATTTTCAACATGCAGTGGTTTGAATATGCCAGCAAACACAATAATCACCCTATAGAGTCTTTTCAATTAGAGAATTGATTGACCAGGTAGTGAATTGAGGCCAATGGATACTGAACCCTATACCTTTGGATTACTCCTATAACGCTCCATTAAGGGAGGTATCAATTTCAGTGAAAATGACAGCAGTTAGTGCCATTAAGCAATTTAATCACTGGTGATCTGATCACTAGCTTCCTCGTTTGTAATGGCACTTATGTTCTATATTTTTATTGAGTATTCATGTGTGCACGTGTTAAAACAGATATTGTAAAGTACGTAGTAGTAATATATTCCTATAGTATTGTTTAGGAAATGTTTGAAAATTATATTTGCATGTATGGGTATGGTCACACATTTGTTAGCTGGCCTGTTGATTTACCACAGACATCACACTGTGTGTGCTTTTGTTTCTGTTATATTCCAAAATGTCAGACTTACAGTATATCCTATTTAGTTTGTGTATAAATGATGCATTCTCCATTTTGGCACCATTTACAGATTTCCAATGATTGCTTTAAGTGTTGTACATCATTTGTAGTTCAAGACCTCCCTTTTGACCTTGGATAATCTATTACGAAAAGGACTGTCTGAAGTACTGTACTTTAGAGCTTGAACATAATGCTTAAATCATAACAGAATGTCAGCAATGTCACAAGACTTGGCAATCTCACCAGGTTGTTTTTCTTCCATGAATTGGTAACACATACTGTGGGTGATGTACAGTATAGGGATTTTAAGAATTATATCTTTCAGATAATAGACTATAACTTAAAAGGTTAAGCTGATATAATTTAAATTGAAATTGTCTTGCTCGCAGCTCAGTATGCAAACAACAGTGATAATTGTTTCTTGGGATTTTCTTGTACTTTTATTTATGTCCATATTTCTCATGCTAGCGAAAATAATATAAATAATAATACACAATTATTGTGTGTACCGAACAAGTGGTTGGTACCACTCCTTTTCTGAAGTGATCACTGGTGATGTGATCACTAGCTTCCTTGTTTGTAACTGTTCTAATTTTTATTGAGTATTCATGTGTGTGTGTTAAGACAGATATTGAAATGTGTGTAGTAATAATATATTCCTAAAGTATTGTTTAGGAAGTGTTTGAAAATTATATTTGCATGTTTACAAGGGTGTGGGAGTGTGAACGCCTTGTGCCCTTATGCCAGTGTTTCAGTAAGGTAGGTTTGAGACTTGCCTGTACTTTGAGCTGTGCTGACATGATGCTCTTAGCTATCCTTGAAACACCGCCAGTTCAGACTACAGCGGTGTCAAGACGTAGCTCATTGTGATGCCACTTGATAGTGTTGCTGTTGAGTTTTGAGGTGGGGAATCTTCCATTGGCTTTCAAGAGCACACAAATACATGTCAGTGGATCAGCATACTGTACGCCTTCCTTGTGTCTGAGAGTTCAGATACTGTAGCAGTTCTAATCTGTGGTCTGTTTGAATATTCGACACATATACTGTACACACTTCATGGGGACAGTAAAATATTGAGACTCCATAAGGAATCGGTAGTGATATTATAAAACCCTTCACATGGTTTTATTTTTATTACAAATCATATGAAAAAGCATAATAGGATAAATATTATGTAATACAGGTATACTGTATGTTCATACGACAGATTTCTGTTTTAACGCTCTCTAGTCTAAGCCGATAATGGTGGGATGACAAATCTTTTTTGAGTATAACTCTATTTTGTTCCTTAAAATGTCTTACCAGTCCTGATCTGATAATTATTGGTTAAAAAAAACTGTTTCCGCTGAACTCCCTGTGGAGTGTTTTTGGGTGTCATTCACAAAGGAAAAAAAATGTTCTCTTCGGAGAACAGTACTCTTTTAGGTGGATGTACTTTCTTACATAAATAAAATATTTTTAAAAAAAGTAAATAAAATATTGGGGTAATTGCTTTACCCTTGAATCCATTCTTTTTTCCATCAAAACAGGTCTGAAATGAGAACAATTTTAACTGGATTTTTCCTCCTGAATTTCAAGTCTCGCGAAATGAGTGGACAGTAGGCTTCAGAACTGTTTGCAGCATTTGAAATGGATTCCATGTAAAGACAATCCATTCGGGTTTGCTAAAGAAACTTTTTCAAATTTAACAGCATGATGGACAGCCTGAATGATTTGGAACCCGATCTTCTGAGCTTGAGATGAGTCTCGAACGCTTTTAGTTGAGTAATTCTCATAAAACTTTATTTTCTGCAGACACATAGTTAACTGGAATAGGATAAGTATTATTTTGCACTGAATATTGGTAAAATGCACTTAATTGACCACATTTGACTCAACGAGGTTACATTTAACACAGCACATTTATAGTATTGCTTGGGTTTTATGTGAGGAAAGGACTAAATGTTAAATACCATACAGTCAACTCACAATAATGTCTTGCCTGGAGGCCTAACAGGGTGAGGTCTGTGTCCAGGGTTGACTGACTAGCAGGAGGCAGCAGCAGCGGCACAATCTGTTTAAAAAAAAAAGCTCAGTCCTGGCATGCATTTCATTAAGCAAACAGCATGCTGTCTATGGGAAGTTTACTGTTGTGTAATGATGAATGCTCTTGCACAACATATCCTGAAGGTACACTTACTGTAACTCATCAAGGTACCCAGGATCTCTGGAAAAAAGGTCACATCGATACAGATGGAAAATGTCCTCAGCCCCACTGGCTTTTCTTTTTTTTTTTAACTTTTTTGAGCTGAATTAATTTCCCAGGCTCCTCAAGGAATAGCCTTTCCTGCAGTACGAGGAACAAAAATTGCTCGATGACATGCAAAATATGAAACATCAGTGCCTGTGTCTGTTTTGCTCAGCACCCATCAAAACCATAAGAAGTGTCCCACAGTTGTGTTCATGGCTCCCCCATTATAATTATAATGCAACCTGAAAAGACTGTTTGGAAAGTCATCCCTTTAGTGCAACAACAAAATCCAAAGGGCTTCAAAGGAATAACTGTTTGTAAAACCATTGTTTATATACTGTAAAAAACACTTTTTTTACAACATTTTCTTTTGCCAATAAAAATAAAGATATGAAAAAACAGAATTTACTAAGGAACATTTGGCTGAGACTCTGAGATTTTAATTGATTCGGTACTTGTAATGGATATGCCCAGTTTGCAGAATGCTAGGATCTTACCCGGAACTTCAAAAGAAGTGCAAAATTCCTGGGAAGTGGAATCTCAGGTAAGAAGTTCAATTCAATTTACTGAGTAGCCAAAGGATATGTGTGATCCTTACCAGGCTGATACATATTCTTTTTCCTGTGGTCTTCATATGACCAGCACAGTCAAGGCTGTCTAAACATCTTTTGCCATTCAACATCTCATTTTAGTGCTTTGCGATGACACCAGAGCTACGGATAGTTAATTCTACTGTGTGTGTCTTAGTGGCAGACGTAAAATTGTATTTGCCAGCTGATTTACACTTGGATTTAGTCTTAGCTTCGAACAGAGAATGTGTTACCATGCTACCCTTTACTAATACAAACAGTAACAATTATAATGGAAATAATAAGCAAAATCTTAAAAATAAATTAACCCCAGCCTATAGCCCTCTATTGAACAGGGCTATGTGTACTGCATTCTCTTCCCGAAATATTTATTTTTCTAATTTGCTAACGATACTTATCACACTTCATATCTAATTGTTAGTTTTACTAAAATGACTGTGTGCTTTTGACCACGGTCCCCTCTGTGACCCAAGCCTTTCTTTGCCCCAGTGTGCAATACGCACCATATCAAGAAAAGAAAATAAATCTCCTAAAGTTACAGTAGGATCCTTGCCAGAAATTAATCCAGATGGTTCATTTTGAAGGCCATGAAAATGACATTATTTGTGTATTCAAGCTTCATAAAATTGCTGCTGTGGTTTCACTCTTCCTCAAATGACAGGAATGCACTTCATAAAAAAATAATATTTCTGATAACTTTTGGCAGCACTCACTCAGTCTAGAATGTGTTTCAGGATTAACACACACTTACGTCTTGTGGGGTTAAAAACTAGAAGATAGAAATTTATTTCCATTATTTGTCATGGTTCCTCATCAGGATTAACAGGAGAGTATGAAAGAAATCAACAGATGAAGTTCTCTCAGTGTCGGGGATAGATTTAATCTGATAAAGCTCTTTGTGGAATGTAAAGTCTTGTTGAGCACATTAATCTGTTAAATTTCTCCTTTCAGCATCTTCAGGTGAGGAAAAGTGCCTGTGGTCAAACACCAGGCTCTTGCAGAAAGCATTCTGTCTTTTTAATTGTGTGTGTGTTTCCTTTTTTTGTGCTTCACCAAGCTAAGCAGAATTTGTCAACATGCTTGATTTGTTTTAATGCATCCTTTTGTGATCTGGGCTAAGAAGGATCAGGAGCTGAGCCACAGGTGCACGAGTACCAGATCTGTGTCTTTGCCAGCCTCTTGCACTTCCAGTTACACCAGAGGCAGAATGAGCTCGCTGCACGGTCCTCAAATACAGGAAGGAGCTTGTAAAAAGGAAATGAGTCTCTAGGAGTGCTGAAGTTTAATAAAAAGAAATGAATGAGGTGTCCCTCGGACTATCCGAGGAAACAAAGAAGAAAAAAGATCATTATAATCCATTAAAATAAATCGGACAAAATAAAAAACAGCTGTTTTATAAGACAAAAAGCGGCATGACAAACTAGTTTGTTAATCTTTGTAAGTAATAATCTGGTCATTAAAGATTGATCAATGGATATCAAGCCTTTATAAATACCTTTCCTGAGAACAGCTGAAGAGAAATGTATAAGTCTTCCTATTGCTGATGAAGTGAGTCTCATAAGTCATGATGTTAAAGTACAACATTTGCTTTTAAGCCCACGGTTACCGCATGCTGAGGCTCAGGCATATCATTAAATTGAAAGAAACTAGATGATACCTTTCCTGTGTCTTTTTTTATTAGCCTTATAAATTTTGTTAGAAAACATAAATGAGCATATGTTCTGAGTAACAAAACCAGTCATAAATACACATTGCGTTGTTTAACAGCAAAGTTATACCACACATTCTTTAAGTATACGCACACATGTACAGTATACAGTACAATATATGCTGACACACAAACAAAAATCCATTCACACACCATGCAAGTTTACTGTATATATTTCTGGAAATAAGAGAAAATATTTTGCAAGAATACTGAATCTGCAAAGCAACAAAGATGAATCAGTTCATCTATAGCCTAGGAATGTAACGCACTAATTAACCTACTGTATTGGCATGAAAGTTAGCTTTCAGGCAATCAACAACAGTTATTCAAAATATCCACAGCAAAGTGCAGTAATAGGGTTCACAGTGAAAAACATTGATAAACATTTCTATTTACAAGATGAAAAGGGGTGATTTGGTTACTTTTATAGAGTGGCTGTAGTTTGACTACTTTTATGCCCAGAGGGTTAAGCTTGGCTTTTAAGTGTGGACATCTAAGTGCCTGAAGTGTAACGCTAAGCAATCTATTTAGAAGCAGATCATCAGGAGAACAAAGGGAGCTTTAAGACCTTTTTGACTTGGTGGGGAGAATGAGCAGTTATTAGCTCCTGATGTGATTTGACAGACTACTTAAAGACAGTTTCCTTTGATTGTGACAGTGTAATTGTTTCACAGATACCATTCTGTTCCACGTTACCTAGGGCCGGGGAAACTGGACTTTCATTAAAGCGCAGGAGTGACTAAAGAGTGTTTTTAATTGCCTGTTGTCTTTTTGTGGTTGATGAACTCAGCTCTATTAAAGATCACTGCAGTGCTATCTGCGCCAGTATGTATTTAAAGCTTAAGTGTGTTGCTCGGCTTTCGCCTAATACAAAATACAGAACAATGGCTGTGTTGGTGTCATTTCATGTCAAATTAACATCAAGTAACAGTAAACATCATACTTTCTCACTCCTGTGGACATTTTACGTTGCTTTGATTTGCCATATGAGTAAAAACCAGATTATTAGGTAATTATTTTCTCTTGGAAGTTTTGTGCTTTTTCAGCTTGGGCAACTGTTTTCCACTAGTTCTTGGAAAAAAGGATTTTAAAAACCCAAAAAATATTTATTTTTAAATTCAGGCAGTGATAAATATTTTGTTGATATCTGAATTTACGTACAGTATGCACCATATGCAAACAGCTTAACAGGAAGATTAAGTTTAATGAACTCCCACAAAGTGTCTGAAATGCTTAATGATTAATTCTAAATGTTTTATTAAAACTGTAAAAAACTTCTTTGTTTACTTATGAAATACCTTTTTTCTTAATATGTTCAAAACATATTTTGTAAAAAAAAAATTACAAAAATGACCCATTCTGTGATTTTTATTTCTGGGGGAACTTAAATAGGAAGATTATCACCTATAACCACATAAGGTCAATGTAACTCCACCTAAATACCAGCCTGAAAACTAGGCTGTAAAATCAGAAAATATTTTCAAGGATAATGCAAATTCTGCCATTAAAAAGATGTATAACTAAATGTTAGTATTAACAGGAATATAAATTAATCACGTTTACTTACATATCTTTAAAAACCTTTCAATACATTGTCTTTTGAAACTGCTCAGAATTCAGAAGAATATGTCTGTTACACTAATAGTGCTGGATTGCTGCTGCTGGAAAAGCATTAAGAAACAGCACTCTACAAAGATCAACTCCTCGGTAGATATTTTTAGAAGTTGTCTCTTAGAATTTCTCAAAACAGTCAGCGCCATTAATGCATTCAAAAATAAACTACATTGTTGCATATAGACTGTATGAAATGCCTGATTTAGTTGCTGTGGACTGGAATGTTTCCTGTAAACAAACTTCATGGAATTGTTCTGCTAAGTGTATTTAAATGATACTGTAGCTTGGCAAAGCTCTGTTGTTTTTTTTATGTAAAACAGAAGATCAAAGATAGAAGATTTGAAAGAATACAGTAAACTTAATTGAAAAACATCTTACTGCAAAGATCAGTATTAAAACAACATTATTATCATCAGAATGGTTACCGATGACAGCAGGCTGTTTGGCCCATAATACTGCTATGGCTTTATTTTTTCATAGGGACATTTTTGGGCAGCCAATCCAATCTAAACTATGTTTCTTTGGGAATAAAAAGATCACCTGGGAATAAAGGACACCTAGGTCCTACTGTTAAGCACCACACCAGCATAATGCCCTGATCCCTGGCTTCATCAGCCAACTCTTTTTCAGCTTAAGTTACAAGTACAGGAAGAAATTTTACAAATTTGATGACAATTGACAGACATGACAGGTTTGCTATGTGAGCTCCATTCTGTCGGTAATCCAGACACAAAGACGGTCTGTCAGTTCAGGGTGCGGGAGCTATATGTATATACAGCACACTGTATACAGCAGATTCAACCACCACGGCTCTAAATCACTCAGAGTAAGGCTGAAGCTTGCAAACCTCAGTGTCTAGCACAGTATACTGCACAAACAATTATCTTTGTCATGTTTGTGAACTGCCCAATAAAATATCCCTCTCAAACTCTTACAAGAAAGTATCACCTCACAAAACAAAATATACTTCGCTTTCAAGAAATGGAAAAAGGGGTCTAAGCATATGTCTGTGAATATATTTTGCCCTTATTAATGACGGTCAAAGAAAGTTCAAAGGAAACATGCAAAAAATAAAAAATAATACAGTAGTAGGAATACTTTTATTGAAGGTAATGCATAACAGCAGAGCAGTTCCACTGCTGTTAATAATTTAAAGGTGTCTTATTGGTCCATCTTCAAAGAAAGTCAATTGTAAAGGGTTGGATGATAAAAGAGACGACGGAGCACTTTTGCACTTTAGAACAGAGAAAAAGACAAATTCCTTTTTGCTAGCTCTTCCCTCAGCAAGCTAACAATTAGGTTGTTTGTTTTTGGTTTGGGGACAAAATGACACACTCTGTTGAGTATTCTATTGACCATGGCTTTTGAAAGGGTCTGTAATTAACTTCGATGTCGGAGTCAAGAGTAACTAATACCAGAATATTTATGCTTCATTCTTTAGCTCCAGAAACTTTAAAAATGCAAATGGCGTACTGTATCTGTTTTCGTAATGAAACTGTCAAGGGGTTATTGTACTGGGAATAAAGGCACTGCAGAAGAAGGATAAATAAGCAAATGTATGAAAAGTCCATTAAGCATGACCAGTCGAAAACAGATTGGAAAACTTCATAAACTGTAGAAGAACTGACCATTCTACTTGTATTTATTTTGTCACGCATGGTGAAATATTTGCCACAATTGGATTTATTTATTATTTCCAGTCCATTTCTTATTTGAGATGTAAAATAGGGAAATTTCTATCTTTAACAGTTTATATGTTATATGTAAGTGTATGTACTGTATTCGTCTTAGACATCTTAAATATATTAAGGACTTGCAAGAAATGTATATTATGAGAACCAGTAAGTCTAGTATATTCTACTGCTATTATTACATTTTTTAATATTTAATATTTTAAGGCAGTTTAGCACAGATTATTATTCATACAAACACCTGACGTTATTCAAGCACTGTCTGGTTATACTGCAGCGATTATGCTAAAAAAATAGATGCAACAAAATATTTTTTATCATCTCCACAGCTGTCTCAACCTTAATTTACTTATTTCTGGCTTTGGAAGCAGTCCAAATACACAGGAATCAATAAGTCAGGAATCTTGCTGTCTTTTATGTGAGCCTTTCATCTGAATCTCATAATGTTTTGAAGGTGTCCTTCGTCTTTGCCATAATGCTCCTTTCCGCGTCTGGTCTCAATCTGAGGCAGAGAAGCGCATGTCTGCATTTGTTTACTCCAGAGTTAAATTATTGAATTACATTTCTTACTGATGTATCCAAAACACTCTTAACAAATTGCAGCATGTTCCAAACTCAGCTATTTACAGCATATCTAAAGTATAATCAAAATATACCATTCTTCTGTACAGGTCATATACTGTACATCATATTTATACTGTAGACCTTGTTTTAGGTTCCTTGAACTGGCTCCTTTTTGGATTTCGGAGTGAAATTCAAAATATGTCTGTCCATCAATGATTTGACTCTGATTTGACTGCATCAGTGAATTTTAAACCCCTGTATACCTACAAATTGTGCTGTGTGGATTCCAGTATTCTAGCAATTCCTAAACTGAGCCCTGGTTCTTGGGAGACTGTAATTTGCTTACGGGCCTTGGAATCTTGTAGCAAATTTGTCAACATTTTTGAGCCTTGTTTTAATCCTTAATTTTAAACTCTATATAAAATACTCAAATGGCATTATGTAAAAGTGTTCCACCAATTTGTGTTCATACTATATATTTTTAGCAAAAATACATTTTCATCTTTGTAGTGTTCGTAAGGTTCTAACATCAACATAGGTATCTATTGTGTGTGACAGACATAAAATAAAACAAATAAGGAAACTGTTAAATCAATATTTAAAACACTTTCTTCAGCTCTATAAATGCATATTTGACACACATTGGGCATGCTAATTGCAAGACTTTTGATAGCTATTAAAAATGTGTCTTTTGGACAGCATAATGTGGTTTTAAATCTTCACAAGGAATTGAAAGTAGCTCACTTTCCTCCAAACTATGAAAATGAAAGAAATGTTTATTTCAATGTAAAACAGGTAAACGCTGTTGCAAGTACTGCAAAACAGCACGACTTCCAAAACCTACAAAATCATATACTGTACAGTATCCTTGTAGTAGAACAGTATGAAGGTACCAGGCAACTCAGTTAACATGGAACCGATTGGAAAAAAAGTGAGAAATTATGCCATATCTATTTGTATTTGCAGATTGGTCGACATGTTATTCACAATAGCATTTTTGAATTCCAGCAGCAGCAGGCTTCTGTTGTTGCAATGTATTTAGCCCAACTGTGCCAAAAGCAACATGTACTGTAGTACGAAGCTTAGACAAGAGGGCAATTTAATAGAGCCCTGTGGAATATGGCCGTAACGTGGAGGCTGATGAGCTCTCTTTGGGAAGATCATATCACCTGCAGTGAGGCCCACTGCCTTTCTCTGCCAAGTGCCTGTTTCTAGATTTCTCACATTCCACAGATCATATTTTCTGAATGTGTTGTAAATCTGGGGGATAAGTGTGAGTCTGGTGATTACAGGTCATTTTAAGCCCCCAAAATCCTGAGGTCATGGGAAAGGAAGAGATAGCGCGCCATAGAAATTTAGCGATGTCCGAAATATATAAGCGGCCGACGCTAATAAAGGTAAAACCATCCTTTTCCGAGAGCCCTACTGCACTTAAGGATTTGGGTTCTTGCTCCGCTTATAACCCCCGAGCCCAGAATTTAAAATAATAAGATTAGGTTTCCAGCAGGTAAGTGCATCCAGATATGTTATCTGTGATATCACTGCTGCCTTACTCTCTTCAGTACTGTACAATGAAATACAATACTTGCATTATATACTTCATGAAAAGCTGTTTCTGCAGCATCTTGTCATCGTTTCATGAGTGGTGCTTTGAAGCCGTTTCGAGTTCTGAGCTCAGTGCATAACAGCAATGGCTCAATTGCACAACACCGTATTATTTACTCAGATGGGGTTAATTGCTGAATAAAAGAATGGTTCCTTTCAGTTTACCATTGTACAGTCTCCCTCACACTGGATATGGAAGACAGGAGGGTCGATGATAAATATCAAACTTTCTAATCAGAAAAGAGAGCCCCAGTCGCATTTGAAAACTTGAACTTAATCCAGAAACAGGAAATGCAGCCACTTGTGTTTCTGTTGCTGAAAGAAGAAAACGGGCCCTTTTTTTATTGTAACTTACATTCATTATTGTCCTGGCAAACACACTGCCTCAGGGTAGAAAAAGCTACAGCACAAAGTAGAGCTAAAAGAAAAGAGTTTGGGGGTTGCTAGTGTCTGATGCTAATGCTGAAATTAATCATACTAATGGTATTTTTATATCTGAAGGAGCAAAATTGATTTTCTTTTTTTTTCATCTGAAATAATACTTTTATGACATGATTGTCAGAAGTTTACATTGTTTATTGAAGTTCAGAACTGTTTTTTAATTCATTGTAACACACACATGTTTTTAAAATGTTTTTTTAAAAGTGATATACTGTATAGTAGATATATAGGCAACAAAACGTTTGTATTACAAATGGTAAAATAGGAAAAAAAACTGTGGAACATGCTTTTAATAGATTGTAAGGCCTCATTCTTGTATATAATCTCAGTTTTTGTTCACTGCACGAGAAACGGACAATGATTCAGGTTAGCAATAGGACATGCGTGTGCACGGTACAGGGCTGTTTGAAATTATTAGCAAAATTCAGTTAGCACATCTGATTTCCACAAAATTCCAATCCTGGCATCTGATAGCTAAAATATAAGAGTCTCCACAAATCTGAAAAAAGGTTTTACAGGACCATTCCTCTGGTCACTACGATTAATATCCATTAAAATACAAAGTCGGCCTCTTTGTCAGATAATGAACTTTACATTGTTACAGACATCCACAGTCAATTTAATAAATTTTAAAATATTTGTTGTAGCACTGTTGATCATGTTTTTTAACTTATTTTTCAAATAGAAAAAAATAGGTATGAAAAAGCACCTGACCCAGTTGTCAGAGTTTTTACACAAGCAATGTGTAACTTGACTGGATTTCTTTTTTTTGTTTGTTTGTTTTACAAATGCATGGTATATATTCTTTTTAATATTACAGCGAATTTCAAAACAGGTAAATTATGCTCAGTGGATGCAGACTATTCTATTTCATATACAAAATGTCTTCCAAAAGCATTTTTAAAGAGTACTAGTCAGAGATAAAAAAGACATGTACAGTATTACCCCTTACACTGCCAACATTTTTCTATTTTCTACTGTTCGGATTGGTAACAGTGAAAGTGTTAATTTTACACTTAACGCTAGTAATTTCAAACTGTATTTTAATTCAAGAAACATTATTTATAAAAATGTAATTTTGCAATTACTGCTGTCTAGTGGCTAAAGTCAGACAGCAGATTTTAGTTTCATGATTCTTTTTACCAGAAAATATTGGTCCTCGAGGACAAATGTGTTTCCTTACTATAGATTAACTGGTTTTCTAAAAAACAAACTCTTAATTTTTAAATGTAAACACATTTAAAAACCAGTCTTATCACATGGTTTTTATAACTAATGTAACAGGCAGGACTGGACTTAATTAATGCATACAATAATTTTCCTATGAAGAGGAAATATTAATAATCTGTTCTCAAAGACACTAAAATTATAATAAGTTGCTGATCAGGGTTAATATGCTTCCTTCTGAATATAATATGCCTTTGAAATTGGACAGATGCTAAAAACAACAATAAAGTCTTATTAGTCCTAATACTAAATCTGAATTCTCAACGTTGACTGAGATTCTGTCCGAATGTCATTGAATACAGTAGCAGGGGCGTGTTTCATGGAGAGCTGCCAGCATTCAATTAACATCACTTCCAGGGATTAACTGAATCAGAGATTGAAATTCCTGCTACGGTTTAATTCTGTCAGCTACCACATTTCACCTCAGGGTCTGTACAAAAATGTAATTTGCTTTGCTGTGTTGTACACAGACCAGGATTAACAGATTTCCATTTCAATGAACTGGCAAGTGTAACATTTGTTTTAATAAATGTTTTGTCATTTGTCAGTTAGTTTACTTCCATCTTTAGAGCAAAAAAATGTAAGCTTTTTTTGGGATATATTTAGTGCATGGAAAGAAAACACATTTGACCTCTAATTATTAAATATGGAACACACAGAAAGCAACCTAAGATATTAAAAGAGACACATCTATGATATACAAAACACTGAAAATTCACAGCTCCAGACATCTGTTCTTGTTACTTTCTGAATATGAAATAGACCATGATACAGTATGTGCAATTTTATTTGAAACATCTGAATCAAAGTATTATTCCTTAATATTCCATTCTATCCATCAGATTGCTTTCTACTTTTCCTGGTGAAGGTTGCAGATTAATATTCTCTGTTCTTTTCATTTTATTAATAATGACAGTATGCATAGTGTGGAGGAGAGCTAGCAAATAAAAAGAGTGAAGTGAAAATAGTACAGCATCTGCTATATTCCTTTTAAACTTGTATTACTTTTATTAACTTGTGTTACCAATTATTTTTATTTTATTATATATTTTTTGGAATTGCCCGTTTTGTGTTTTCCACATTTCCGACTCACGGCTACAAACCCCCGCAGCTGCACACAGAGCAGGGAACGAGGAAATGGAAGCAGACTCCTCCGACATGCCTCCTTTCATTCATTTGTTTTTTAACTCTTCACAGAGAACAAGCTGACTAATGTCACCCAGCTCTCAGAGGTGCCAGTTGTGTGCTGCCGTTTGGTTAATTCCGGTCAGAGTCATTGCCAGTGACACAGCATCACTATTTTCTGACCACAGAAATGCAATATATCTTAAAATGGATTTGCTCCAAAGACACACCACAACTGATGAGGTAACCTACCTGCATGTACTGTAACCTACTGTATATATTAGACACCTGCATGTAACATACTGTATATATTAGAAACTTGCCAAGCATTAGGTGTGTCTGTTTAAATACTATACATACATGTTTCAATAACAATGCAATCTCTGTAAATTCACACATTAGTGGAAGGAAAATAAAAGTAAATACAATTGAAATAATGTATGACCTTTCTCCCATTTTGTTCAGCCCTGCCCTGATACGAATAATAATAATTATTATGATGCTTGTCAATAATAAGTCTTTTCTGTACCCATTTACTGTACATCACACATTTTAATTTCAAGCGAGATCCCTTATCTTTTGAGAAACCAAAAGAGAAATTTGATCTCTTTGGTAATGCGAACCACTTTTGAAAACTCTGAAATCCTTCCTTCAGAGGAAATCCACATTTGAAATTTTCAGCAGCGCTAGAAAAACTGAAAAGCAATTTCAAATCTAAAAAATCCTTTACAAAAGCCTACAGTCTACCGGCATCAAGGAACGATACCATGTTGCTTTCTACAAATAAATGCGGGAGAAAGAGAAAAGAAAACATGAAATGTAAACTTGGCAAAATAAATTATACCAATTTCTCAGTCTGCTGTTATTTAAAAATTCAATTAGTCTCACGTGAAGTAATACATAAACAGTGTACAGGCAATGTTCTAAATTATATTCTTGCTTTTTGGTGCTTTCGCACTGGTTCAATGGTTTGGGGAAATCCTCACTAAGTTTTTGGCTTCAGCACACCACTAGCTCTCTAGTCTAATTAGGTATCTTTTTGTTTCAGACACTTTTTGTTAGGTATTACAAAATCATATACTTCTCATGTGTAATTGCTAAATAGTTATTAAAGTCTAGATATTAAGTCTAAATGTAATGACTGAACATGCTAACCTATGATGACTCATAGCATCCCTTTTCTGCAATACAGTAGACATTTTCTTGGCTTGTTTGAAACAACTATCAATAGGAGCATCGATGCCACTACACCTTCATCATTGCTTTTATGGACCCAGAAATTCTGCCAGTCAGGTTTTTTCACACTTTACAGTGTGTATTTGTCCTGTTTTTGGTTTATAAAGTATGGAGTCAGCTATTTAATGACAGACTGTGCTAATTTTGGTAAAGGGATATTATATGTAACGTTTTCTATTTTTCTCCAATTTCATACTGATATACTGATATATATTATGTCATGTATTACATTTAATTTGACATATACACTATGCACAACTGAATAACAGGACATGTTTTACTCATCTGTAATTTATTCTGGTTATTATTATGGCCTCGACGGCCTTCCTTGTTATTCCCTGATAATTCCTTACATTTAGGTTTACATTTCTGGACACTCCATTCAAAGCGCTTTACAGGTAATGGGGACTCCCCTCCACCACCAGCAATGTGCAGCATCCACCTGGATGATGCGCCAGCAGCCAGTACTCTCACCACACACCAGCTATCAGTGGGGAGGAGAACAGAGTGATGTAGCCAATTCAAAGACTGGGATTATTAGGAGGCCATGATTGATAAAAGTCAGGGGGAAATTTGGCCAGGAAACCAGGGTAACCCCTTCTCTTGTTGAGAAATGCCCTCTGACTTTTAATGATCACAGAGAGCCAGGACCTCGGTTTCACATCTCATCCAAAGGACAGCACCTATGACCCATATGGCAGCCGCTGTCACAACCATCAGCTAGAATTCAATCCGTATCTTGTCTGAGCCTGAATTGCAAACCACAGAATGCAGGGTGAAGTTAGTGATGTCACTGCATCAGTCTCACATATGCACAGTCCCCTGTCATTCTCTGCCTCTATGTAATTGCAGCATCCCTGTTTGATGATGTTACAGACAGCGTTTGACAGCAGCGTTTTTGCGTGAAATTGACACCTCAAGTCCTGCGCGCACACTTCCTGCAAACGCCTTGGTCTCACTGAAACCGTACAATAATCCCAGCTGTGGTATTTTAAATAATTATACAGTATAAAACCTCCCATACTCAGAGATTAATGAGTGAGTTTTGCTAAATTGGCACCTGGTAAAGACACAGTGAACACCCTGCGTGCTACACTACCATGAGAACACATAAAATAATACTATGGAATAGTTATGCTTCGTATTTCAATAATCTGCATGGTAAACATTTAAATCAAATCTGGCCCACCATAGCGAATGAGCTTGTCATCCCTGTTTTATAAGTTCACTGTGCAAAAGTCCTGCAGTTTTTCTTAGAGTCAGCTATTTCCAGAACATTATTTGTTATTCTGTACTTGTGTGTGTGTGTGTGCAGATATAACTTCCTAGTGCTTTTAACAGTGTTATGACTTCCTCCGCAGGTTAGATGACGGGAGTGCAGCTGAAATTGAACAAAATGAAATGATTTTCTAATTTAAAAATCAAATCCCGCTTTTTAATGCCTTTTTAAGTAAACAAGTGGAAAACAACTTTTCTTTGTGACGGGGAAATTGGGTACATTCTCATCATAATTTGAAAGTTGGAAATATTTTTGACACTATATTTTATTGCTCTCTTCATGACTCAGCTCTTCAAATCTACTTGCATTTGTTAACTGAAAGGTCTAGCCACTCTCCCTTTAATTATATTGATATCCAAATACATGTCCTACAGTACTTGGATTTTGTGGAAAAAGTAATGTCTTAATGCACCACCTGTCAGCATTCATGTGGGCACTTGTTAACTAACATTGGTCATCCAGCTGTAAACTCACTGTCTTCTATTTGCTCCTAATAAAAGGGGCCTCTGTCTTCTTATTTTTGCTTTAATTATATCTGTTTTGGTCTTCACTGTGCTTTAAAGAAAACCTAATGTTACCATCCTGAACACCTGGCAGTAACTGAATCTGAAGGATCAAAAGTAAAAAAAAAAAATCAATTTATCTTATTCTTCATAGTCTTAACAATGATTTAGAAGCCCCCGAAAACTGAAAAAGAGTTAAAAAAAATCCCAAGGCCGATGCAAGTGCACTCAAGGTTTAAACTCAGTGTAATTAAAGTAATTATAAAACCATGTGTGACTATGAAGAAATAACCATAAATCTGTTATATTGCCATTTCCTGAACAAAGGCATGATAACCATTTCATTTTATATGGGATATTTAATAGCTAAGGAAACCCAACCTATGGAAAATAATGTCCTACTATTTAAGCCAGTTCAGAAGAGCCTATCTGCATGTCCTAAGGCAGTGATTCCAAACTGTTGCCCTGGGAAACCATTGTGTCTTCTTGTTTTTGCTTGTTTTTTTGAGTTCTTAAACACAAAGCTAATTGATTTCATATTCTGTTTAAGGTATATCTTTAATTGGCTTGCTTTCGGCTTTTGAAATGTTGAACGGGAAGAAAGAGCACACTTTTTTTTGTGGGGGAACTAGATACACTGCCATTCCCACTTGAATCTATTCATCATTAATTCATCACTCATTAATAGCACGTTAGTCAGAAATATCAAGAAGGAGGTTGAGAAGACACTGCTTTAAGTTCTATACGCTGAAGTATACTTAAAGGGATTTTTTTAAATTGTAGACTGAGTGCAGAAACAAGTAAAGCACAATCTAAACCAAACAGTCAATTAAAGGCATCTATTAACAATTTGCACCTCCATCAGAATGATAAACTGCAGACACAGTGTGCCAGCCTGACTAAGGTTGGGAACCCCTGTCCTAGGGCATGAAATGTTTTAGTTTAATTAAGGAGATTTTGAAGAACATACAGTGCGTACAGTCATTATTTATGGTGCAGAGCAGCTGTCATCTACTTATTACAGTACTCTAATAGGTATTGTCTCTGTGGGTTTTAACTACTGATAGCTGACCCTGGTCTTGTACTTATGCATAGCTGTTCACAAAGAATTGTTGGTTACAGGACTATAGCAAGATTGGACAATTAGCTGGTGGAATACATGTATTATTATATAATATTATATTAGGCAGTCACTGGAGATGTGGCTCACTGGTGACCATATCTTATCATATTCGCAGAAGGGACACTTCTTTCTCCACTTAAGGAGTAATTGACCACATCTACCTTGTGATGTTTGAATGAAGTTTAATGTGGTTGAAACTCTGCTTGAGATTGATTGCTGTCACCTGGACACGTTTCCATTAGTTCAGAGCGTTAAGCCGTGATCTCTCTCGATGCTCACGTACAGTAGAGTAAATCTTCTCTGATTACAGAAGTAGCTACTGTACATTAGATAGCACTGGTAACAATGGAAATGGGACGGGTTTGATTTGTGTGCCATCACAGTGGGTGAGTATGCTGTTGCACCAAAAATGGACACAGTATTCTGTTATTGTCTGGACCTGAGCTTGTGCCAAAATTCAAAGGGTTTGAGCACAGCTCACTAATGATGTTCCATGTATCTTTCGAATGATGCCACCCTCACGATGATTTTTTTACCATCGGCAGTTAACCAACGCAGTTAGTTGTTCAGAGTCCCCTTGAAGGAGATCGCCTAGGTGGCAGAAGATGGTAATCTTCAAGCGGTCTTCACTTTTGCATGTGAAAGCTCAACAAAAGGAAGCACATCAGCAGAAAATCTTGACAATTATGACATAGATGACCTATTACATAAAATATACTTGCCATACTTGAACACCACATGTGAATGAATGTTTCTGGGATGATTGGTGTCATCTAAGGCTTATTAACCAGTAAAGAGTCAGGTCTGGCTTATTCCTGGCTCTTTGAGAATAGTCCAGAATCCCACAAGACAGCACATGCAACCTGTTACAAAGTGCATTGCTGATATATAGTTAGTATGGCTTCCTGTCATGGTCATGCATAATACTTCTCTGTGATGTGCACACGCAGTGTGCTTGTTGATCAATACTGTTGAAAATTCATCAGTCTACTCAGTGAAAGTAAAATGTCGGTGCACCTGCTACAGAAATTATTTATTTGGTTTTCCTGATAGCATTCTGAATTTGTTGCAGTTAAAGTACAAGTGATAATTTAGTGTGAAGTTTCTCTACAATGAGCCAGATGATGTAGACATTGGACTGCACTCCTGCGTATCTCAGGTACATTCCTTTCTACTTTTTCTTTGATCCCTTCATTCTACTTATTAAAACAATGCTACTACTGACCTCCCATAAGTCTGAAACAGTTTTGGAGCAAAACCAAGAATGATTTCATCATTGTATTTTTTGTAACCTTCTACTTACTACATACTTGTTAGAATACAAACAGTACATTAATTGTGGGACATAAAGCCCATATTTACTTATTTTGTTGTCAGTATAATTTATTAAAGCTATTAGGGTAAGAAAGGAAATACATGATATGATCCAAACACATGCTATAATTTGATGGCTGCATGCTTTTGACCTCAACACAGTATTATATGCATTTTGGCCTCATGTGAGAGATCTCTTAGCTGCTTTGGGAAGGCAAATCAAATAATGGCTTCAACAATCTCAGTCCCTTGGTGAATTAACAAGAGGAGAGTAATTGCAATGGAACATAATGTGAGGATGTATTTATTTCATGAGCTAAAGTAATAGCTTCTCTTTAGAAACTCCAAGCTAAAATACAGAATGATACATTTCTAGTCTGACAAGAATGAGCTAATTTCTGTATGCTCAGTGAACAGTGTAGATGGCGAGAGAGATGTCTCGTTAGTTTTATTAAGGTGATCAATTGATCGTTCCAATACAATACAAGTGATAGTTCCAATACGTTGTTAAATGAATTTCAGTCAAATCTAAGGAATAAACAAAATACTGATTTTAGAAATAATTCATACTCAAACTGTAGGTCTAGGAAAAGTGCAGTCTAAATTAAAGGTACTGTAATATGTCAAGTTGAAATCCTGGCCCATTTTCTAGAATAACTAAGGGCTTTTGGATCTGGTACATATACCCCAGTGACCACTGGATGTAGGCGAAGTGTACAATGTGCAAACATTTAAATGACAAACCATTTAGTAAGAAATTTCAATTTTATCTGGCTGTGAACTAACAATAAAAGAAATAATGTGTGGTACAAAATTAAAGCCACATGTTTCAATTCAATAAAATATATAAATTTTCTCTCATGGAAATTATAAACTATTTAATCTGGTAACTGAGGACTACAAAATTATTAGGGTTTTTTATTTATTTATATAATACCCCTGCATTCAATGTGTCCAGAAGGAGTAGTGCTATGGAAAAGGCTTTTTTAGATTACCTGCTCAACTTATAATGAGTTTTCTACAAAATAATTTGCAGCATTCTGATTTTATTACTAATTAAAACTTTAAATATCCATTCCTTTTATAGATACCTTCAAAGAGACGTGAACTCTTATACGTAATCTGTAACTGCTTGTGTGACATGAAGCTTCTGAATTGAAAGTTATTTGCTTTTTCAGATGATATTTAGACATGATTTTGTCCTGGGGGTTCTCATCTCAATACCTTTTCTCCCTACTCTTTTCTATATTGTATTTTTCTGTGTGGATATAATGGGAATCAATTATTCTAAAAAACTACTCCTTTATAAATGTGACATGTGCCCAACTGCCACCATTATGGAAAGGTAAGATACTTCCTCTGTAGTAGCACAATGAGATGACAGGAATGGTAGCTAATCGAGGGTTTTATTAATAACGTCTCTTTCTTTCTACAAATGACGCTATTTCCACACCTCCACATAGTCTAGTTCCACTACTAAAGCCATCAGATTTGGGATGATTACGAATTTCAGAAGCTTAAAGTATTGAGTAAGTAAACATTTCATTTTTACTAAGAACCTTAACTTCGAGTTAGGCTAAATGTTCTTCAGTTTTATGGTTTTCCCTTCTAACCTGTTTGACATCTCCTGATTTTATTGCTCTCGTGTTGCTGTCTCTGTTGCCAGCTTTTGAGTTTGATTATTACCTCCAGGAAAAGTGAAGACTATTCATTTTTCATCAATCGCAAAAGAGCTGGGATTTCTAATCTGAAAGGAAATGGAAAACATCTGGGTCACTCTGAAATAGATTCCATTATTCTTCTACAAACACTGGCTGCCACAGGACACTTTAGTAATAATAAACTTTATTTTATATTGCACTTTCAAAGCAGTCATCTTGAAGTACTTTCCAATATATAAAAAGCTTCAGAAAATAAAATTAAAGAACATTACATACCTAAGAAAACAAAACAGACACAGAAGATAAAACTATCCCCCAAAAATCCCTCTAATAAAAATGTTTAGGCTAGATTTAAAAGGGCTCAATGTGGCCTGAGATCCTGATTTCTTTTGCGATGCTCTTCAAGAACTCTGGGGAATAGTAACAAAAGGTCACAGTCAAACACAGATTGTGGCCAAACAATGGAGCACATAATAAATCAGAATCAAGCAGTGCACAGGTCTTGTGGAGGAGTGTGAACAGATAACATATCGGCTAGATACTGCGTCTTCAATGTAAGCTGAATGATTTTAAAAGCAACTTGAAACCTGACAGCAACTGCCAAATTCTAAACACATCGTAACTTGCAAAGTGGAGCTTTAGGGATTCCTGCAAATATGGCAAGTGGTTACTTGTATCCTCTGAAATGAAAGGAAAAGTCAGCAGCAAGTGTTGTGAATTCAAATTGAAATTCATATTCATAAATAAACCAATCCGTGCCCTTTTCTTTTCAAAACAAAAATGACATTCTAAAAAAGGGTGAACTACTTTCAAGTAAGCTTTGTACACAACAATTCAATATCCATATGCAATATTGCACTGACAAACCAGAGATACATAGAATAGGAATCGGCAAATATTAATTTCTGGTTATCCAGCTCAGTTATATTCACAGCAGAGAGCAAACCTTGCAATTTCATCCACTAAGAAACGCCACAACGAGATAGATTGTTGTCACAGGGAAGTGAATTTGAGATGTGATTCTTTCCGTTTTAAAACAACCATTTAAAAAAAAAAATCTTAATGTCTTGGGATTATCTTCTTTCTTTCTCTGAATTAAAATCAAATTTATTTTTCAGAAATATTTAGTCGACATTTTAGACACCGGACAACACTCATCTGTCCCCGTGATGAGAGTTCAACTGTTTTCCAACACGAACAGGATGGTGTGGTAGAATTTTTGTGAAATGTGTTTGTTACTCTTGTTCTGAGAAATTACGGGTTCTCCTGACAGAGGCACTGCATGAAGCAGTGAGCCAAGGGCTGGGAAAATAAAATTTGTTTTGGTCCAAGTTCAAAAAGTAAAGCTGTGGTAGCTGTGGTCTCGATTTTGTATCTTTAGAGGGCAGATCTGTTCTCTGCAGTTAGAATCTCCCTGGTGTCAAACATCTGGCTCCTTTTTTATTCCTGGCAGGTGAATACAGGGATTGGATTACTTACCACTTACAGCTGGGCAAGCTAAACTTCATGGCCCCCTCGTTACTTAACTTTCCAATGAAAGAAATGTGGTTTATACAGCTTAATAAATTCTATAGAAAAACACATTTTTAATTTTACAAACTAATGAGGGGGTCACAACTATAAGCACTCTCCGAAACAAACGTGTTTCGGATGTGGTCCTGGCCATATCAAAATGGTTGCGGAATTGAGCACACTTGCAGTCACTATCTATACAGGACGGATCGTTTTGCACTTTTCAGGATATTGCAGCAACTAAACTCAATCCCAGAGTCACCAACCATTCCAGTTTTGAAAATGTAGTTCTAGTTCCAAACATTCGTATGTCGAATGTAACAGAATAAGTTTAGTACCTGTCATATAGTAATGGCAATACCTGTAAATTGCCAGAGAAGAAAAATAGCAAACATTTTGGTGCAAGCCAAGTTTACCACAAATGTTTCTTGTAGTTTGGTATATATTTATGATACTTCCACCTTTATGGCTGGGGTTGTCTTGTACATTAACCTTTTTCATATTTGTAATGTCTTTGTTACAAGTGTGCATGCCACGCTCTTGAGATAAATTTCAGTGTTTGAAAATGCAGAGTAAACAAATTCCAGTAGGATAGGAGCTGGAAATAGGCATATAACAAGACATATATGGTTTTCATTTATACCATCCGCCCTCTCTTTCCAGTTCCCTGGAACTCTGAAGAGATTTAAGTTGATAGGTGAAAATTAGTCATCACAGAAATGAAGAAATTCCACTTTCAACTTCCTTTTCTGATTTTTAGGCAGGAGGCTGAGGGTAGGAGGACTGGAGAGAATTATTCAGTGTGGCATTTAAACCCAACTCAATAGACAACAGGTAAAAGCAATGGCAAAAGACACGCACTGTTTCAGGATTATGGGAATTAAGGATTTCATGGGAATATCTTTAAACGCCCACTACATCCACACACCTACAGTCAAGATTACACCTACGGTGAAAATTCTGTGAAATTACAAAAGGTGTGTACACCTCTTATCTGTACACGATAAATCTAATTCCCATCATGTTTAACTGAAGCGGTCTAACCTTTGCTACACGTGTAAACAACAGACAAAATTTCTTAAGATCTGATCTTTAGAAACACAACAACACAGTATTAGTTAAGCATAAACCTGTGTGCTATTCTGTTGAAAAATGATATGATCAGCTAATTACTGATCATGATCAGTAATTGATAAGTATATAGTACTGTACATTCAACATTCCTGGTGGGCAGTTAAAAAGACCCAGCAATAGTGTATCACACTTCATAAGATGGGGGATATTGATGATTAACATTAACATAACTCCCAAAAGTACTGAGAGAATGCTGTTTATATTTCATCTCTGCAAGTTAAACCAGGGAAGTTTGCCCATCTAGACACTGTGTCTAGACACAGTCATTTACACCAAACTGTCATGGGGTAGGAAGGTAGAGAGACCTCAGCTAACAAGGTAGCATAATGGTAACATTACAAAGAAAGTTGCAACATGACAGCATAATGTGGTAGAGCACATCTGTGAACTCGAAGGAATGTTGTCGAAACATTCTTTGCGATGTTGTCTCAGCTAAAATAAAACAGTAACACAATGCTGCTGCCATCTTTGCTTTTCAGCCTGGGACTCCACAACATTCTGAACTTTTAAAAAGTATAAAATATTCCCCAGTAACATCTTCAAAGAAAATGTTCATAATGTAATGGAAATGCCTTAGTTTTAGCAATGTGGCTGCAACACTTCAGAAGGCCTGAGGTAAGCAAAATGCACGCTTTTAGCAAAGCCAACATTTCATTTAATATAATGAAACCACAACCTTCCAGCAACATGAAGACAGGTTATCACAACATTTTGTGTAAGCTGGGAAGAAGGATCAAGACCTAAGACTTGTGCAATGAACAGAAATGTTTCCTTATTACTATTCTGTTCCTGGTGTTTGCTTTCTGGCATTGCTGGTGTCCAATTTAAATTTTAGACCTACCCAACAACAGAAAATCCCAAAATCAATGCTGATGACTGCTCTCCATGAGGTAGACCCTATAAGCCTCTGACAGTATGATTTTTTGTGGCGGCCTGTGTAATGTCTTGGGGGTCTAGTAGTTAAGAGAGCACTACCCAAAAAAAATAGAGAAAGTTAAACATTTAGAACTAGCACAATTATGGTCACAAAACTCATATTTCTGAATGAGATGCAATTAGTTTCCTGACTAGAATGATAACACTTTCACCTGATATTCTTTTTCAACTTTTTTTTTTACTTCATTTTTTCCTTAACATTATATCAAACACCACTTACTGTCTACCCAAATTATTAATATTTTATTTTAACATACTGTATGTATGTTCTTCAACAATACTGAAAAATGAATTATAACACAGCTGTGATGTACTGTAAATAATAGTAATGGTTTGAAATATATAAACCAAAAGAGGCTCTCTATTTTTTAGGGACATAGATCAGCCAGAAGAGGGATCTTTATCAGCAGCTATGCATGGGTATTTTTCTTTTAATTCAGTGCTTTTACAGTGAAGACAGCTACAATACCACTTATTTTTGTGATAGTAAATGGAGTAATATAATTAGCTTTTCAAGGAACTCTCCAGTTAAAAAAAAAGATCAATACAATCTGTTGTTGGTTCAAGACAAGTTATTTCATGCTGTTTGTATTTTAATGACTTTATAAGTGTACAATATAAAAAGCTCCTTTTAGGTTAAATATTATATTGTCAATCATATAACAAACAACGCTATATAAAAGATCCCTTTGTTTAAAATATTTTAAAATATTTTTTTCCAAACAAACAATTGAACAACTAACAGCCAGAACGTGTTTCCTTTCTTCTCTTGTCAGCATGGAATAAACCTTTACTTGTTCCTTTTCAGCCTACGCATGCTGACGCAGCTCCCTACTTAAACTACTTCAAACCATTGAATATTAATTGTGACAATATACTACGATCAGAAAACAAAATGTGTTTACGATGTCTCTGTGGTTCTTGCAGTTAGTCTGGTCTTACTTCAGAGGGTATATAAAGTATTCCTGAATTCATGTTTTTGAATAACCTTTCTAACAGGGTTAAAATGAGATTATTTTCACAACTAAGTCATTCTATTAATATTGCTAAACCACGTTTTGCTTACTTACTGTATACACACGAGGAAAATGTACAGTATCAATGTTGACACTTAATTACAGTGGTGGAAAGCTAATACTGGAGTTTGGTGGAAAGCTAATACTAGAGTTTGATGATGGCGGTGTGCTATCCAGATGAAGAAACCATGGGATAATGCTGTATCATGGGATTTATAAAGCACAACCTGCTCTTCAGAATGAACCTACAACTTGAACGTTAGACCAAGAGCAGCATAGCATTGCAGCTTAAAGCTCATTAACTTTTATCCATGGCACCTTGCTGAGTTTAAAAGGCTTGGCTGCCTCGGGAAGACACATTCATTTGCAGATAATTAGGTCAACAGTGGAATTAACTGAATTTGGTCACTCGTGCTTGTGGGTTGTAAAAATACTTGCTTTGAATGTCATCATAGCTTAATGTGATAAAGCAGCAGTCTGTCATTTTGAACAAAGGGTAAATATCCCAAGGAAGCGAAGAGACAAGATGTGCATCAGAAGCAGCAGTCGCCAAAGACAAACTAATCTTATTACTCACATCATTTAATTGCAGTAATGAACAGTATCACTCACAGACATGCCGGAAGGTGTTAATGCTGACTGATTGCTAGACTACTTTGTACAAATTACAGGATCTGTCGATGTCTGCAACATATTATCTATAAAAGTGGTCATTAACAAAAAAACCTAGCTTAAGAAATGCTATTCTTGATCATGACATGGAAAACAAAGTTCAGATGGAAATGAACCCCCCACCCTCTGTTGTTCAATTTATATGCCTCCGTTAAATGGCGCTTCCTGAACCTTTTACATACAATAGTAGCATTCAATCTGATGAAAAACTTACCTGCTTATAGGCAGCAGACTTTGCATAAATGTATGATACTCTATTTACCTGATTGAAGGTCCTTACAGAGATGGCAAGCCATTGACTACTGCTAACATTTAATTCCTTTTTAATAGGTCTTACATTTTTAATTGTCATTGATTGCAATCTGATATGAATGGAAAAAAAAATCTGAACTTGTCACATCTCTTAGCAAGGCTTAGTAGAAACTTAGGGCCTGATCAGTACTGCGATGGGAGACCCCCTTTAAACCAGGTGGAGGTCTTCCCTTTAGAACAAAACTACCAAATCAAGACCCGATATTGTGACTGGGGAAACCTTGGTTGCTTGGTCATAAAGATCCCAAAAAGCTTTTTGAAATAGTAAGGTAATAGTAATAGAAGGTTCCACTTTGGGTTGTATAATCTGGGTTAGTTCAAACTGCCCTTGAATTCAACTTTTTTTTTTTCTTTTTACCAATTTCCTGGGCACATATTGAGCTTAGGATGTTTGGCCAATAAATACCTAAGATGAACATCATCTGAATGCACGCACATTCACATCTGTTTGTGCACGCTGCATGTCTCACAGACTGCCTGGCACACAGATTTCACATCTTTCAAACTGAAAGCATCAATCTGTCACTTTAGTGTATAGTTAAAGTGAGGCAATAAAAGGATTAAATACCGGCTGGCATCTATGCATGGCATGTGTGCTTTTGTGGGGGCATTTTATCAAGTGCTTGTGGGTTAAAACACCTCACAAAACAATTTACAACCCTTCAAGTAAATTACCTCTTTAAACATTCCCATTCTCGTGATTATCCTCATTGAGCGTACTTCGTTTTAAAGACTATTGCTATATGTATGATCCAAGCTTTGGAAGGGCTTTTCACGTTAAAGGTTGTGTTCTTAAAAATCCAAAATACAATGAATCTTAACCTTAAAACAGGTCTTATAAATATGTGCGAGTTTATTATGTTTTGGATTTTGTCAGCATGTCATTTGACAAACATAATATCCTATCTGAGCATTATTTAAAATTCCAATGATAAGGCAGATAAATCCAAATTGTCTTCAGAAATCCCAACTGACTCATACATTTCCTGCGATCTTCCTCTCTTAGGACCAAAAATGGTAAATCATTCTTAATACATTATAGGATTATTAATTATTAATGAGAGTTCATTTGGTCAAACATGCACAGAAACCTTTCTGCAATAACTGAACTCTAAAAAGGCTCTATGTGCTGTCCATGAGACTAGGGTGATGTGACCTGGTTGAGCTGTATTCTGGGCTTCCACAATCTGACCCTCCTTAAAGTTCCTCTGGGCTGCTGGTGCATAGATGTCTATTGCATGTCACCCAGCAGGAGCTGTGTGTGAAACACTCTGGGATTCATTGAGATGAGAAATCAATCCAATCAGTTTTACAGTCACTGGAAAAAGCATTCTCCCTCTTCTAATAATGACACATTCAGTTGATTTACAAAGGATGTGTCCTCATTTTTAATCAAAGCTTGAATGCTCAAAAGAACACTTTCATTAATACCGAGCACCTTTCAAAACAACTGAGAGATAAAGCTGTAGAAAGGCACAGATCAAGAGAAGGGTATCAGCATTTTCCCTTGAGTGCTGGGAAGTTGATCATTAAGAATTGGAAGGTGCATTGTACCACCCGGACACCGTCTAGATCAGAACAGCCCTCCAAACTGAGAAACTGAGCAAAGACAAAAACGGTGAGGGTTGTGAACGTGACATTGATGATGATGATTCATAACTGGCAACGCACCGACGCTATGCAGGTGTGAGCCTGGCTGGTACCTGGATGGGAGACCTCCTGGGAAAGCTAAGGCTGCTGCTGGAAGAGGTGTTAGTGGGACCGGTAGGGAGTGCTCACCCTTCACTCTAATGATCCACTATAGCCCTGTCCTTTGGATGAGACATAAAACTGCAGTCTTGACTCTCCGTGGTCATTAAAAATTCCAGGGTAATTCTTGAAAAGAGTAGGAGTGTTACCCCCGAACTATTATTATTATCATTAAAAGCTGAAAAAAGATAAACATTATAACATTATATTATAAAAATTCTGTTTTTAATGGAAAGAATCCCAAATGCTCATGTGGTGAGCAGAAAAGCATCATAACCCTGAGCTGTTAAAAGACCACAGAGTAACTTTAAAAAGGAACAATTAACTTCATGACGAAATAACATAATATTTATAACAATAATAACGCTGCAGATATACAAGTCTGCAAATGTAAAATTTATTAAACAATTTTCCTTTTGCACTTTAACCTCCCAGTCATAAGGCATTGGGAGGACACAGGAGTGAATTATGTGAATTTGGCTTTTGGGTTATATGCTCTGACATCTCTCTGTGAATTACTGCTCATGACCCATCACTTCTAATCGTAGACAGTGTGCATCAAGGGTGGCTTCATTCTTTTGGAGCTTTTGGAAGTTAGCTTTTGGAAAGTTAGGATATTGCAATTCTTGAATGAGTGCATGAAATTAATGTAAATAGTATATAAACTACATTTCAGCATAAGATAAGTCAAAAGAACAATCCAAAAGGCATCTGCTACAGATTTATTTCACATTAATCTTTACCAGGATTTTACAAGCAGGAAAAAAACATTAAATGCAATTGATATGCTTCTGTATATTTGGAATAGGTCAGTAGTAAAATGCTATTTAAATTGTACAGTTAATACTTTACAAGTTCATCTTAGGTTGGTTTTACTGAGAGGTTTAGTACAGTAGTCCCAGAAGGTATTTTTTATAAAATGAACAATCTTTCTAAGCACATTTCCCTTACTTAATAAAGAAATACGCAGTTTCTAAAAGAAATTAACATGTGAGAATCTTGTTACTGTATTTACTCAGCATTTATTGCATGTTTCCAGGTATGGCTAATAACTGCAAAGCAGTTTACAAATGCCGCAGTGTGCTGTCTCAGTGTCTCAAGCCATGGAGTCTATAGAACAGTGGAAAAAGTTTGGGATCTGTAAGAAGTCCATAACATTCAACTTCTCTCCAAATTCTTTGGATTCCTTAAAAAGCCAGGCACAAGTCTCACCATGGGGTAATTTCAGTTGATTGACATTATTTGCTACCATTAGGCACTACTATGTGGTTGCCCTTTGACCTTCTACAAGCAAGCTGTTTGAAACAACTTTAAACAATATGGTTTAATCTCCCTGGGAAATGCACCCGAATCCTGCACAGCTTCCAAGACAAATCAGCACCTACAAGTGAGATGATAGAGTGAGAAGCTTCAAGGTCAAAATTCCTTTGAATTCTAAGTAATTATTTTTGTAATTATCATTACTGTATATTACTTTATGTGGCTTTTACCTCTGACACTACGTTCCTTTTAATCTGCTTCATTGTAAGCTACATTGAAAGACTTGTCCTTTTAAACATGCAATCACAGCCATGTGATCACACCCATTTTTATAGGCATTGAAGATGGATAATTTTAGTCAGCGTGTGTAGCTGAATGTTTTTGCTATTTATTATTTTAAAAAAATTTCCCATCCCTTTTTCCCAAAAAGTACAAGAATCTTTTTCAGTATCTTTCACCATGTTACTAACTAGAGGATATTACAACTTCTGTTATCTTTGTCTGATCTCTTTGTACGATTATAAATGCTGTATTACATTGATGTAATTAGGCTGAAGCTTGTAATATTTATGCACATAATGGTTATGAGAGACACATTAATAGAAAAGTTTCTAAGCAAACCCCCCTTTTTGGATCTATGAAGCTTCAAAAGCTAAATTTCAGTTTCAGAAAAATAAAGAAACACTGCTTTTCATCTCTTAGCTTTTGATTGCTGGATTTTCCCCCATAACATTTTTTAGTGATTATAGGAAATAGGGAGCAAAATTCATTCTGCTGTAAAAACTATGACATCTTTATAAGACTCTACATAACTTTTTTGGAAACTAAAAGAAGTCCTGTTGGACTCTCCAAAGCCTAAATAACTTTCATTAGATGGAATGCAACTCAGCACTGGCAGCCTACTGAAGCTCAGCAGGTGTGAGCCTGGCCAGTACCTGGATGGGAGACCTCCTGGGAAGGTTGCTGCTGGAAGAGGTGTTAGTGGGGCCAGCAGGGATCTTCACCCTGAGGTCTAATACCCCAGTACAGTGATGAGGATGTGCTACTGTAAAAAAGGTGCTATCCTTTGGATGAGACGTAAAAACCATGGTCTGGACCCTTCTAGGTCGATACAAATCCCAGGGCGTTTCTGAAAAGAGAAGGGGTGTTACCCTGGTGTCCTGCCTAGATTTTCCCCTGGCTTTTACCAATCACAGTCTCCTAATAATTCCCATCTCCGAACCGGCTTCATCACTGTTCTCCTCCCCACTGAGAGCTGGTGTCGTGAGTGCACTGCTGCACTATGGCTGCCGTCACATCATCCAGGTGGGGCTGCACACTGGTGGAGGTGGAGGGGAGTCCCCATTACCTCTAAGTGCTTTGAGTGGAGTGTCCAGAAAAGCGCTAAAATATATAAGCGTAAGGAATTATTATTAATAATAATATAAACATAAAAAAGCATAGGCAGACAGGAAAATTTGATTGACAATGCTGTCATGATGTCAAGGAAAGTTTGAGGCAGCAGCAGTGTTAAATGATTAACTCAGCAGTAGGAGGGCTGACCTGGTGGAAATATAAATACTACAGCTCTCCCATTCCTTACATTTTCTGAAAGCCACTTGGCAGAGTGTGGTTATTCATGTTGGGAAACTGAAAAGATTTTTTTTTTTTAAATGTAATTTTGAAAACTTGACCTTTGGTGAAGTGGCAGGTTTTCTGAGTCATTAGAAACAACATTGAACTTGTAGCAAAACTATTCACAGTCCAGAACCACAGGAAACCCAGAATAGCTATAGAGATTAAAATCTAAAATTAAACTAATTTAGCACTTTTAAACTTCTTTATCATTAATGATATGTCATATGAAAACAATAAAGTCCGGTATTATAATTTAGTAAGATATGCAACAATGCAAATGCAAAAATCTAGGACTATACTGTATATGGCATATTTGATTAAAATGTTCAGTTACTGACGTACATATCACAAGCAGAAAATTGTCAAACAAACTTTTGGGGTTGTAAAAGGGCTTTATTATTTGTTGGAATTCAGTATGCTGGTCTCTTCAGTGGTAGTTTTGTTGAGCAAACATTATACTGCATTTCCAGTCAGTATTTACACTGATTGTATCTGGATCATGGTGTTTTCTTTATCTTGATGTCCGTTTGTTAAGATAAAACGTTTTGTCTCTTGATTCTTCCCAGACACTGTTTTAAAAAATTTCATCAAAGAAAATAGACCACTTTTTTCTTAATAACTGCACAATATGAACACCTTGTATATGACCTTCCAGCTCAACAACAAGGTGGCAACCTGGAGAGTAAAGAAATGAAAAACAGCTGAAGTAAATTAACATTTTGGACATGTTGAACTCTGTCCGTGCATTAAGCAGCAGGTGTGAAATAAGGGTTAATAATTCTAAACTCTTCCAGAAAAGAAAGCAGAGATACCTTAACCTTGTGTTTATGTTTTTCAAGAGAACATAGGTGTGGGGATATGGAGACTAAACTTGAATTGTACTCATGATCTGATCTTCAAGAAAACCTGCTGAATAGTCCACTGAGGCAGCTACAGTACCATAATTAAAAGTGACTTCTCATAATAAGCACATATTTTGGCACAAACTCACAGATACATAATTTAAATAAATACGTTTAATAGAAAAATTTCCTCTCTCACATGAAATCAATATACTGTTGTCCATCAAGCCACTATGTCACTTGTACTTCTTACAGTGTGATGTAAACCGATACAGAAACATTTCTAGGAATCACACACTAAGTAAAATGTGTATCTTCTTACCAAGACCCCCACACTGTGTGTTAGAAAAGTGCTCCTCGAAAACATCAATCTACTTCCTTCACCCTCTTTGTGTAATAATATACATCATTGTAAGATGATGTTGAGGTCAAAGACCTCTGCTTTTCTTTATATACTGAGAAGCATTAAAGCATTGCATGTAATAAAAATGTGTTGTGTTTGTAATGCCTCTGTTCTTTTTCTGATTGATCATTCTGTTTATTGGTGACACCTGATAATTACCTGAACATATTCCTCGTGTTTTCAGGTATGACCTAAGGTGCTTTTTCAGTGCTGCAGATTTTTGTAGTTATTTCCACTAAGGCCTTGATTTCGTGTACAGATTCTCACAAACAGGTACTGTATTACAAAAGAACAGCCTTGGATGTTAGGGTGTGATTTAAGAGCAGCTTCTGTATTATAGTGAACTGAAAAAGTTGTCATCCAAACACAGACTACAGACAGAATACTACATTGATCAATGAAATATTGTAAGTGTACATTTTATGATGCTTAAACACACATTGTAAACTAAGGAATTACTATATAGGGCAAAGTCCTGAATAAGGCTCTTGCCTTTTAACTCTACATGCCATAACTACTCAAGAAAAAAAGTTTGATAATGAAATTGCTCCCTACAGTGAATCACAAGCCAGCTTACTGATACAGTAATGTCAAGTGAACAAAAACAGTTAAAAAACAACAACAGTAATAAAGGTGGGAGTGTTTTTCTAAGCAAACCAGCATGAAGTAAAAGCTGATTGCAATTATTTATGTCATATGCAACTTCTCCCTTACTCAAGCAACTTGTACATTTTCTTGGACAGTTTAAGTGCCATAATTTAAAGCACACTATTAATGCACTGTAGAGTTACAGTAGCCTGGTAATTGCTTAAATCTGTTTTTCCCCCCCCGAGTCTTTTGTTGAACTGGGTTATTAGTCCTTTTCCATTCTTTCAGGAACATTCCAATACTTTAGAAAGTGTTAATTAGTGCCATTAATATGACTTTAATAAGTGTAGCTTATGTTATATGTTAAATATGTTGCAATTATGCATCATGAATTCATTAACCATTTCCAAAATGGTGAACTTCGTTTTACTGTACTGAAAGAACATTGACATCAGTGGATGAACACACCAGAAAAGCACAGGCCTTTTGATTATCATTGTTCAGACAATAAACAAACAACAAATGACAGATTTTCTCCTTCAACCAAAAGCTGTCCAATAAGCTATATTGATATTCTATTTGCTTGTACTAAATTTCTGTAGAATGTGTAGTACAAGAATAAAGCTTTTGACATTTTTAAAATATTGATTAGTGTGAAACATTACGGTTGAACTATGCGTTCTGTACGAAAACATTCTGTTCAAAAAGTTAGAACAGTTTTTCTGTCTCTTCCTCTTCATTCCAGAAGCATAAAAACTCTTTATGACATTAATCTAGTTTACTTATTAGAATAAAAAGAACTGCAGTATAAAAATATCAGAAGAAAAGGTGATTCATCTTTCTTGTTGGTCTTTCCTGTGACTAAATAGGATTATGGTGTGCAGTAGGAAACAATTTATTTTTTAATAAACTATTCATTATTCCACAAAACAATTAAAATCATGTCACTTGGCTGTATGTTCATTTTGTCCTACAGTAAATAAAATCATTTATGGAGATGAAGAATACATTATTTTTTAATCTGTCACTTTTTTCTTTTGAATAAAGGTTCCCTGAATGATTTGGACTAACAAATTGCAAAGAAAAATGGATAGATACTACACGGTGTCCCCTGGAAAAGGCAACTTTTTATGAGTGATTGGTTATTCATTTGTTTTCTTTTTTTTATTTTAAATAAGAATGACAAAATACAGTGTGTCAATACTGTGCATAGGCACAAGGAAAAATAGAGATCGAGACCTCTGTTAGGAATAAATCTAGATTTAAAAAGTTACCTTAAAGAACATCCTTCATGTACTTAAAATATTGTGTCTTTTTTGGCAGTATACAGTATGTGTGAGTGGGTATTTGCGCTAACAAAGGGACTGGCGGTGAAATACTAAACTGTAAAAACAAATTGAAAAATGTAATCCTGGAAATTCTGGAAGTGCTTCTTCCTTGAACACTACAATGCAAATTGAGGGTGATATTATTTTGGTACAACACACTCTACGTTCTCTGCAGGATTGCAGATTCTCTGGTTCACATTTCCAGTTCCAGATGCCACTGGGTCCTTCCCTCATCTGGAATCACTCCATAAAGCAAACAGACGGACTAGAATGACCACAGCAGGACTCGGGCAGTGATTAATAACGACAAGCGTTTTGCCTCAAAAAGCTCAGATGAAGAAGTTTATCCACAATAAAATATGGTACAGTAAACCAATCTGATACTTAGCTGCTCTTTGATCATGAATTCCACTTGTCCTTTTGTCCCCATTCTGGAGGAAAA
The DNA here is from genome assembly GCF_055471065.1 of Atractosteus spatula. Taxonomy (NCBI): domain Eukaryota; kingdom Metazoa; phylum Chordata; class Actinopteri; order Semionotiformes; family Lepisosteidae; genus Atractosteus; species Atractosteus spatula. The sequence goes on from NC_142717.1 coordinate 4,572,643, forward strand.
ATACTGAACCGTTTTTTGATCAGGCCAATACATCTCATTCCTTAGCACTGTAATTGAGAGTCTGTGTCTTTTGTAAGTGTACCAGACTAAGGCAATGCTCCCTTCACAGTGTACATGATTTATTGTTGTTAAATATAGTAACTGTGCAATTTAGTAAGGTAAAAACATTTTTATTGAATAGACCAGCACAGGACCTTCACTTTAATGATGCCACAGAAAATAACAAATAAGGTTTAGGGAAGGCAACGAAAAGATATGAAAAAGAAAAAAGTGAATCATTCAAACTGCTGTTCATGGGTAAAAGGAATAAAAAGATGTTGAAGCTTAATACAGGCATTTTGAAAAGCAGTAATAACACATTTAAATTGCAAAACAAAAACATATTTTTCTAAAAACATACGTAAACGTTGAGTCCACCTTATGAAGAACTTTTAAAATAGTTAAAATGTTGTTTGAGAAATGCAAATATTAAATTTAACCTATCCATGACTGAACTGTGTCTTGGTTGTTTTGTAGTTTTAATATGACTGCAAGACGGGGGAAAAAATCTTACAAATCCATCTGTTAGTGATTGGTAGACTGTGAGCATTTGGAGGTTTGCGGAGGACATATCTCAGTTCATTACAAAGAAAAAAGTGTGAATGCTGTCAAAAAACCTCCAGAAAGAAAGTGCAGCTTTGGATATACGAGTTTAAAACACCCATGCAGTACACATATGCACAAACACACGCAGAGTGCAGTCTACATGATATACTGGCACAGAGCGCCATTGAAACTTAACTGTTTTTCGGTCATGAATCTGTTTATAAATCAAATGTGTAATATTCTGCAAGAATTACAAATTGGTCAAACTGATGTAATCCAGGCAGCACTTCCTTAATTGTAGCATTTACTGAGAGGGTGGAGGCTCACATGGATCTAATGCACAGGCTAGAGCCCCTTGGGACCTTGATCTGGATCTGGCTTGAGTCACATGCAGAACGGTGATGGTGGTTGTTGTTAAGTAGGTAGCTCACAAAGAGCTCCAGCATTTGGCAGGCTGTGTAGCAAAAATAAACCCCGATTTGAGTCAACCAGGAATTCGTTGTACTAATAGGAGGTGATCGCCCCTAACCATTCTGTCTATGTCTAATACGTTGAAGCCATGAGCTGCCCTCCAGCACCTCATGTGTTCAGTGTTTGAAGAAGTAGAAGATGAACAGTACAGGAAAGGTTACAAATGAGTGGAAGCCGTTTAGCCTCTATTGACCCCTGCAGTATATTTGTTAGTAGTTTTACAGATCCAAAGATTTTATCCACAATTATCTTGAAAGATCCAAGAGAATTTATGTTCAAAATATGGATGGTAGCTTATTACCAATGCCCACAACCTTTTTGAGTAAAGAAACCCCTTGTCTTCAGTGTCTTTTAGTCTTTTTTTGTCTTTTTCTCTATGTTCTTGCTGCTTGCTTTGCGAACTAGTCTATATTATCAGGCTTGCAAAGCCTCTTTGATTACATTTTCTCACCATAAGAAATCCTGTATTTATAGTTCCTTTTCATATAACAATGTACAGTATATTGTTACATTTTCTGCAACAAGAAAAACCTCACAGGACTGACCTTGAGAAACTGTCATGGGGAAAAAAATAAATGTCACAGTCTTGAGTTCACAGTGCTTTACAAGAGCTTGTGCTACATTTCCTCAGTGGCAGTGATCTACCAATCTGTTTAGGGGTAGTGTTGTATTGGCTCCTGGACAGATAGCAGCTCCTGAGAGTTCCTGGACACCTGCAGTATTGGTGAGAGATGCACAGCTCCTCTGCTGTTAGCCTTCCTGTCAGGAGCTGTTGAGGCTGTTAGTTAAAAGCTGAAGGGCTTCATGAATGAGTACTGAAGAGTACATCAAAGGCACCGGTCTGCCTCGCCTTCTTTCTGTTTTAGTACAAAAAGAATCAAATAGGTATAACATTAATTTTTATTGTCATTTCATGAAAACATTGAAGAAAGTTGCTTACATACAGGGTGGATGGTGCACGCATTTAAAGACAAACAGAAGATTCACAGCTCATGTCCAGACTCTGTCACTACCTCTGTGGATTAGTTTGATCACGTTACATAAACTCTTTATAATCCGTCTTTAGAATGATAAAGACAACCTGTTTATAATTCAAAACTACGCTGACAAGTGATGCAAATTAATGTTACCTTGACGTGTCTTAAATTAGGTTATATCTCTTCTAACTTAGATGTGTGTTTCCTAATTGTTAAATTGCAACTTGTGAATAAGGTTTCTTGTTGCAACATAGCAGTGCATGTACTGTACATATGGTTGTCTGAAGTGCTGTCCAGAACTATAAATGGCTCAATGGCCAACTTCATGTGTGGGATTATGGTGTGATTGTTATCTACAGTCTCCTCAGTGTTTAGTTTATATCGTACATTAAACATGTGTCAGAAACATATGCTACAGTAATAGGACATGAAGGTATTCTTGGTATCTAAGGTGGTAAAATATAAAGGGTCATTATACCAAACATTTCCTTTTTAATATCCTTTTTTTTTTTACTTTTTAGTGGTACTTATATATCAGGTCCATCATTTCTTGCTGTACGGTGACTGATTAGTAGATGAAGTGGATTTTGAAGCAGTATTCTATGTTCTGCAACACCATGTAACAATACCGTTATTGTTAACTGAAACATTAATTGCCCCTTATTAAAAAAATCTCCACAGAGTATTTAAACTTTAACAGCACGCAGACTTTAGTTTTATTGGAGAGTGGAGAAACTTCTTAAGAACAGCAATAGAAAGCAAGGAGGAACACATGCCCACACTGTTGTAGTACCATATGACTCTTGGCCCAGTGGAGTCTTCGTGTGACTGATTAGGTGGGGTTGCTTTGCGCGTCACACAGACGCTTGTTATGGTGGGCAGCTGTGGTCACTATGGATAGGGTTTGGATTGTGAAGAAGCAGAGCTTGATTTTGATGGAATGGGTGCCCTAGTGGTGTGACTAATACAGCCTGACTTGCTCAATTCGCACAGTTTTCGGAAACGAGCCTAATTACAACTTGCCAGTGGTCTATTCTGGCCATGCGGCGATTAGTAAGTATTTGCACTTTTGGTGTAAAAGTATTTGAGTCATTCCTGATAAAAATCAGAAGAGTGAAATGGAAAGCCATAAAAATCTACGTTAAAAACTGAACTGAAATAAAATGAAAAGCAGGGGTAAAGTAAATCCTTTTTGTGGATTCACACATGTTCCATATATACACAGTACCCATCAGAAGTATTAAGACACCCAAATCAAAACTCACTGCTGCTTTAAAGTCAACTAATTCAGATGTATGATTATGATTAATATTAATTTCATAAACGTACATATATATTGTATCATATTATAATATAATCATACTTTGCATTGAATTCAGTGATTTCAAGATGTAATGGGACATTCAGTACAAGTACATTTCATTGTAAGAGTCAGTATTTTGCTGCATATCCTTTTGTGACAAAATATACATGAAGTTTGTGGTTCATTGAGCTGGTGAGAAGTTTGACTTGCTGTTTAACCTGTGTAATTCTCTGCTGTTTCCATCTTCTATGAACAGTTGAATTTGTACATTCACCCCCATCCCTCTGGAGGTTGCTGGTGAAATCATTTACACTTGTTTTAGAATTTTCCATGACAACTTTGTTAATTTTTCCATTATCAATTGCAGATGGTTTTCTTTTCCATCCAGCCTTGGCTGAACAGTAATTATACCTATAATTTCTTGCTTTTTCATTGTATTCAAAATTGCTGATTGTGGTATGCCCCTATTTCTGTGCTATTGTTCTGATTATTTTTAGTTTCAAAATTGTTCTATTTACTTTAGCAGAAAAACCTTTGGTTCTCATCTTGGCGTTTACTACAGAGTCCAAACACTAAAGCAGAAGTAAGAAGTGGTAGTGGGATGTTCACAGCTCTTTTATGAGTGACTAATTGCACAACAAGAAACACCTGACTAACAGGAGACACCTGCCAGCTGATTATCCCAATACTTTTTGTTCTTTAAAATGCAGAGATTCAACACTATCAGTTTTAACAGTTTATTCGACTTAAAAGCGTATACCATAACAGAATTTACTTTGATAGAAATACGTAAGAAAAAAATATTTTAATCTGGACCAAATGTGGTCTTCTTGTTTGTAACTCTTCTTATGGTTTTATGGATCATTAAGATATTAGTACATTGCTGTCTTAGCATTAAGAGTGAAACTTTTTTATCTCAGTAGAAATGTCATTTGAAATGTAATTCTTGTGACGGGTACGTTTAGGATTTTATGAATCAAAATTTATAAAGAGAGCAAAATTGCCCTCTGGAACATGAATACAGTACTCGCATCCCATAAACAGTAGAAATATAAACATTTGTTGTTTACTTGCTGTGTAAAAATGTAACTATTCTAAAATATACTGTAGATGAATGTTTTTTTAAAGTCTCTTATGTAAAATGTATTTTCAATTTACCTAGGTTTTCCTGTCAATTTGAATATCATAACATTGTGAGAGTACAGACCACAAAACATTACCACTTACTCACAGAGAATGATATCAAGAAATGACAATGTTATGTCTGTAGAAAGAACATTTACAATACACCTGATGTTGGCATTGACAAACAAATTCCATATTTTTTTTTATTTGAACAAAATATTTTACTTGTTGTCCCACTCTTTTGTGGGACATGTCATGTATTTTTATTAATTGATGACATTAAGACTCTTTAGACATACACTACAAGACTCTAATATACATACTGTACATGTATGTGACATACAGTATATAATATTGTGCTGTATATATTTTTTCCTGTAACACAATGTGCAAAAATGACTGCCTCTTTTCTAAAGCTCTTTTGTTTTAGAAAATACTGAAATTGTTGGTGTCTGGAAAATGATATTTTAAGTATTTTCTGCCCTGCTGCACTGGTGAGAGAGTGTTTTTTATTTCTCCTCTACGGTCATTGGCACACACCTCACAAAAGAATGATGTCAAAATCTTTAATGCATTTGAGGCTTTGATCTCAGTTGCTCCTGTTTTCAAACTCTCATAAGTTATGGTTTTTAAAAAATACACAATCAGCGCAAAGATTCTAAGTGAAGCAGTCTGAGACTTCTGCATACTGGGAAGACAGTCATGAATTAAGCTTAGCTGTTACAAGGACTTGGTCCAAGAATGGATTCAACAATGTGTTCTTCTGTTTATACTTTTTGCTCCCTTATCTCAAGATTGATTTAATAGAAGAAGTATGAAAATACTTCAGCCATCCGAGATCCTGGGGGGTCTACACTGTGATGAGAGACAGCTATGGGAAATGGCATACACTGTAGCCCTCCTGTCCACGCACTGTGTATGTGAACTATACAAATTCACCTACCCTGCTCCCTAATGCCTTTGGGTTGAGTGCACTCAAAAATAGTTTTCCTGTCTAATCATGGCTTTAGGCTTACTGCTTCACAATGCTTTGCAAAAATCCCAAAAATGATAAATGTATTTTGATTACTAAGTATCAAGGAAGGTGTCAAATAAAATACATTGAAGATTCTCAAATGTGCTGCACCTTTAACTTTCATTACAATTTTTTTTTTTATGAGCAGTATTTTTGAGTACAGAATAGAAATGCCCCCTCTTCTCAATGTCTTACAATCTGTTGAGAGTTATATATATTTTTTTTATTTCCAACAGTTTTGTAGGAGGTGGGATATATAAAGTAATGTATATACAGTTAGGACCTATTCCGATTTAACTGGAAAAGGAGGACTTTCCTATTGTGTTTTATCTAAGAAATTAACATCCTATTTAAATAATACTTTATCAATTTAAATCATAAATCTAAACAGTCTTTTTTTATATTTTCCAATATAAAACACTCAAATAGAATAAAATACAGGTTTCACATCAACTCAGAAGAAACGATCCTTATTGAGCAGTTGTGTTTTTTATTCCATTGGGTGTATTTTCAAAGTTTTTCACTTGAGGGCAGAATTTGGTCTTAGTAATAATAATTGTATGAAGATGTCAAACAAGCTGGCAATGAGTGTGGAATAAAAATAATGAAATTAATATTTTTGAACTGTGTGTAATGAAGCAGAGTTAAAGAAAGGCGGGGCCTGGTCAGTACAAGGATGGGGGACGTCTAAGGAAATCGGGCTGCTGCTGTAAATTGTGTTAGAGGACCAGTAGGTGTTCTGGTGGACCCAATCAGTGCCCCAGTGTGGTGACTGAGGAACCTGTACTTTAAGACATGCCATTTTTATAAGACCCTAACTATTTAATCATTATGCCTTGCTTACAAGATTATTTCAGACACTCTCATCCAGCTCAGCTCCTCTCTGCAGGAAAACACTTTAAAGCGATCCTTTCAAGAACCTTCCCCCAAATGTAAGGTTTAATGTTCACATATGCGTGCGATTATGATTGTGTTTTGCTCGTCTTTTCAATGAATGTTTTTTTTTTATATATTGCATGTGATGAACGTGGGCTTCATCAGTGTTCACTTGCTGTACCGAAAGTAAATTCTACCAGCTATTGTTACAGTACAGAGCAATAAAGAATTCTATTCTATTAAAGAACTCATTAGACTACTTGTAAGAGTTGTTCTGACTGAATTCTATTATTATTTGTAGTACTAGTAGTTGGGTTATTATTAGTCAAAAAGCAGTCATAAGAACTGCTTTTACACCTGGCAGTAGGAACTGACCAGAAAAATGCTGATTTGACAAATGTATAAGTGGATCACTGCTTTCTATTTTGTATGATTCCTATGCAGATCAATCTAGTAAAGACCAAGGAATGATAGCACAAATGGAATGTCTTCTTAATTTATGTTGTAAAAACATTTCTACTGATTTAGGATCAAACGGTAGTTGGTATTATTTTATATGATGATTAGTTGTAGCTGAAAAAAACCCTCTCGCTTGTACTGACATCACAAATGAAGAAACAGAGAAAATTATGCTGACACCTCATTTCTGTCAGCTACCCTGCTCTGTCTTACTTTTTTACTGAGTTCTTCAATCTCTTTAGAGACCATAAGACAAGCAGAATCACAGTTTTCTTCATGATAAGAGTACTGGTTGAGTAGAATAATACTTCTCAGAAACAGGTTATAAGTAAAGGTCTCTCCTTAAGTGGCAGACAGGACTACTAATGTCAATTTATGGATGTAAAAGGAAATGTTCAATGTGCTGTGCTATAAATGCACATAAAAATATTTTCCTTTCCTTACATTTGTGTCTGGAACACTCCATTCAAAAGAACTTGTGACCACTTTCTTTTAAAAGGACTTTTCACCTCTCAAGAGTTGATTCTTGCACGTTTTGTGAGTTTACTTTTCTTTTTCCGATCAATGTGCAAAACAATAAAGAAGCTTTGTTATACACACGAGGCCAATGGTAGCCTGAGGATTAGAAGCAAAAATTACTTTTCAAAACTGTTCTTTTTTCCCCAGACATTGTACTGTGTAACAAAGGAGAAGATAAATGTGCAGATACATACAACCTAAGATTAAACTGTAATAACTCAGGGTTTTCCTTGGTATCCTGGGTGACGGTGCACTTGCCAATTTCAGCCTTGAAAGGCTTCTCAGCACAATAGCATGATTGTAATTCTGATACAGAGCAGGCGACTTGCCATCACCAATTCACCATAAACCTGATCTATACAATGGGTCTCTGCAGAGCAATTATTAAGACCATAAAAAAGGTGAGTACAGCCCCTCCAAAGTGGCATTTTCCAGTTCAATACATTGCTGTTAAACCAAAAGGTTTCTTGCATTCTCATGGACAATATTTGCATGACAGCCCCAAAAGTGCTCATTTAGCTTTTCTGGAATTTAATCCAACAGCACTTCCTATAGCAGCCTGTAAATGTCAGAATATATTTCCTTTCGTTTCTGATTCAGGAAAGGGTACAATGCATGTACCCAGAAAATCACCAACATTTTTAAAGTCTTGTGATTTTCAAAGAAGAAGACAAAGAATGTCTTTAAAATAATGTAATTTAAATATTTGTCTTTCAGCACTAAATATTTTATTTGTAATGCACAAAAAGGATACAACTGTTAAGTAAAATTTAGGTGAAATGTGACTAAAATGTTATTTCTTAAAACTGAGCAAGAGACTCCAAGAAGACAAGTTCTGCAATTTCATAGGTACTCAACCCAGGAACATTCCGTTTCCTGTGTAGTCATTTTCTTTTCACAGTTTTCAAATTAACGTGTTGCTGCAAGCTTGAATGAAATATCACCAACTTTCACTTCATGCTTTACTGTTTGTGCATTTACTCACCTGGCCGAAGAAATGACAGCACTGCCAGAAAACTCAAGATGCCTCAATTGTGAGGAATGAGCCAGGGAGACTGCTGCAATGGAGAAGATGGGGTGGGGGGAGCGGAGCTAGAAAAGATGTACACAAAGGGGACTCAGCAGAATACTTCTATGTGAAGATATATATGTAAGAGAGCAGAAGTGCAAGATTAAAATTCGACCTCCTAAGGAACTTTTGTTGAACAAATCCATAAATAGACATATGCATATTTTCCTAAAATATTTTACATTCATTACAAATGTGTTTCAGTCCATCTGCATTTGTTAAATCTTGTCATTTTCGTGGTAATGTAATTGCAATGCATGCTAAAGAAATTCTTTCCAAGTGTGTATTTGGATATTCCTTTATGTATGTGTGTGTTGCATGTACATGTGGCATGTTGGAGAACTCTGATTGCCATGACAAAAACCTGGTCACTAGCTATAAGGATATACTGTATATGAGACATACTCCAATAATGTTTCCGATCTCTTTTGTAAAAATACTAACACAATAATGATCAGAAACAATGGATATCCGTATAGAACAGTCTTTGTAGCACAGTCTCAGTAATTTATAAACAGGAGAAAAGGAAGACAGAGTTTGTCTCCATGCCTGCATGGAGATATTGTCACATTGCATATTTAAAAAAATGCTAAGTTGTATGAAATCCATAAAGTATGGCCAGGATGTTTTGGAAAAACAAAGAACATGGTTAAAACATTGGAGAGTGTGAGACATTAAAGAATGTCTGACGCACAAAGAGTCTGCAATATCTTTCCCTCAGTTTAATGATTAATCCTCACCTGAAAAGACTTCCACAAAATGGATGTGAATGTATTGAGGACCTGTTTGACATTACGGTCCTAACCCTGTCATCCCAGGATTACTAGTTTCTACATTTTTACAGTGATGTTCTGACTTGGGTGCTGGCAGTAAAACATCCTCTTAATGGTGGCTAGTCTGTAATTGAGGTTCCTTCCATAAAAAAAACAGCAGGTTAAACAAAAAACAAGGGAGGTCAGTAGTGTCAACAGCACTTAACTGAACCCATACATTTTTTTGGTTTCATGCACCTGTGTTCCACACTTAAGTTTATAATGGCATCTCTAAACTTTGTTAAGCTTGTAATGAACTTGTGATGCAGACTGAAATTCTATTAAAACACTATTTTTCAAGAGGCTACTCCTACAATCGCAAGGATTTGGGTGAAAACATGCATTTTGTCTTTCGCTCCCATGCACTGACGGGTCTGTCAATGAATATTCTGGCGACGCGAGTTCAGACAGTGGCAATGAATGTCTCTTTGCTGTTCAAGCATTTGCTTTAAGCCGGATTTTGCCCTGTGAAAGTTTATATGTGATGACCCTGGCTGTCAGTTGCTGCTGGGTAGTAGTTTCAGAGTGACTTTGATGTCTCACAAAGGATGTTTCGCCTTGTGTTTTACTCCAGAATTAGAGAAGCCTACTGTTTTTCTCAGATAAAGGTGAGTTCCCCCCCTACCCCTTACTCAATTCTACTTAGAGGGAAGGGCGAAGCTGAGGCATTGCAGACCACAGAAACTTATAGAGCTTACTGTTGATCAGATAACGGCTTCGCTATTTTCCTTTGACTTCTGCCACGTTTCGCTGTTAAAAAAATCTAGGGTGCCTTTATAAGAGATCCAGAATACAAATCTAGTAGTGAACTGGTATTTTGATCATTAATAACAAGTACTGCATGGTACAATCTAAGGTAGTGCTTCACGATTAAGAGATATGCTTATTTATTTTTATTGTCATTTGGGGGATGGAGATGGACAGCAAATGTAGCTTTCCCTGCCGTATGGTAAAATTGTAATTCCTTTGAAGAAGAAATGTAAAACATTCCTGTAGTTAGAAGAGAAAACGGATGGTAAGAGCTAAAAGCACATGTAATAAGTAAGCTACCAGGAAATTGGTATAGTCTAGTATGATTTTATTGGGATCTTGGGTATGGCCTTCAGATTAATTGGGAGGTGGAATGTGGAAGCAATTTTTATAGGAAAGTAAGTAAGGAACCCCTGTTGTTTGCTTCAGGCAAGAGAAAGAATCCGACCTGAAGAAGCTGTAACCAAAGTTGACTTGATAGTCGTATGCACACAGGTACAAAATATTTATTTGTTATAAAAATGAGATTTAATTATATGGTCTGTATTCGTATATTTCTGTAACCCGAGAATGAAATTGGCATGATCCCTCAAGTTGTCGATCCCTGTGGCTTTCAAAACTTCCATTTTCATAAAGCATACCTCACACACACCATGTTTCCCATGTATTCATGAAAGGGGAAGTTTTCAATGTGTTCGACACAGAGGTCAAACTCGCCATTTACCCCCACTTTTTTTTTAAAAAGCAAAAAAGTTTTAAAACCCCAAAAATAAAGATTCCAATATTCACTGCCCTTCTACAGAAGTATCATTCTGTGACACGTTACAGCCTTAATGTAAAAACATACACATTATTGTTTAGGTAAAAGAAAACAGTAACAGGGTTACTTGGAAAACATTGTTTTATGCACATTGCCTTGTTCATAACTTTATCTGTTAAATAAATTCCTGCCATCTTTAATATCAGCAAAGATGACATACAGTACCATCAGCTGCTGGCAAATGAATTTTTAGACTGAGATGTTAGTAGGCACTTGTCGGTAGGGTATTTGGCAATTTTAGTGCTGTAATGAAAGTCCCTCTGTAGTGTATTAAATGCAATAAAGTTTTAAAACAAGTTATTTTACTGCAAATTAGTTTGGATATGTTTTTTCTTCAGCGAAGCAGGGAACTATGGCCCGCTGAAGAACAGCAGACAAAGCCTGCATAACATTCATAACAGCAATTTGGTGTGTGTTTCGACTGCCTCCTTTATCTCGTAAGAGATGTAAAGGAATATCTAGAGCGTACTTATCTGTTTAATCAATTTGTCGTTCATTTCGTTATTGTACATACATTGTATATTCTAGCTTCGGCGCTGTATACAAAGAACTAAAGTGCATATTTCAAATTCAATGTAAGATTGTAGTGAAGTTTATCTCCAGGTATCAGTTGCATTGATTTAAAAGAGTGGCTTTCAAGTGAAAGTCACGTGACCTGGTTTCCCTTTGTGTGACATCATGAGCTGGTTTACCGCAGTATCAGCATTTGATTAAGGAAATGCTATCCACAGTGCTCCGACAAAATACGTTGCTGCTTCTAAAGAAGGCGTTTGGCACTGATTCTGAAGGGGAGGGAGACAAAAGAGGATCTGTAAGTAATCAACTGCTCAAGGAACTTCTCCGATTTTTGAAAAATTATCCTTACTAATAGTTTGTCTTGTACTGTATGTAATTTTCTTTTGATGTACATATGAAGGAATGATCTGTGATCTCATTTTGTAGCAAAAAGCAGCAGGCATTTTTAATTACAGGGTACTTATTCATTGTGGACTCCTATCATCTGTTCCACATTTCAAATGCAGACCGATCGTAAAACAACACTAATCCATTGCTGTCATTGAAACCACCCCTCTAATGTACGAGCATTTTTCCCCCCTTCTGAGAATCTGATAATAATGGCTTCTTTACCTCACACAGAATCCTACGGGCAAACATGTCATGCGTAGGCCAGCTTGACTAAGAACAGACACATGCCATTGGCCATAAACTGTAAACACTTTAGCCATTTAATGTGGCCAAGCCATAGTAAATGGACAGTGTCTACCCTTTTGGATTATGAATCTTTAAATTGACATCTGGATAAATAAGCATCGTTATTGACAGAAAATGAATGCAGGGAAACTAGACAGTTTTTGTTTTGCTGACCTTTTTTGCTAATCATGTTGTCGACTTTTTAAAGTGTATTTCGATACCTGCACTAGGTTTCTAACTTTAAACACAGAAAAAAGTATGCGTCACATCATGAAGCCATAATGATTATTCCTCCTCTCTGTGTACTGTATATATAAGAATTTAAACTATGCAAGTGCTTGCATCTTTTAATTTCCATACTGCCACTTGTGGGAGACACCACAGATCATTCGAAATCTTGAATTCCTATACAAAACTGAAGTGAAAAAAAAACATAGGTTTTTGATTTCTCAATACTAGCAGTCGCGTAATTTGGATATAGGTATTCTGCTCCACAAAAGGAGATGACTGTATGGCAAAATGAAAGACATTGCTATCTTTTTGTCAATAGCTCTGTAAACTGCTAGTACTGGTATTTTAAACTCAACAGTGAGTGTAAATAGCCACCCTCTTTCTTTCAGATAAATGAGATTCGCAGGTCATTAGACACCCTGCTGGAGGGAGAACCACACTGCCTGGAAGGGATATGAGATCTAGCAATAATTCAGAAACCTCAAGGAATGTTCTTCCATAGCAGCCCATTTATAGCCTCACATTCAGATAATGCCACATTGATCCATAGAGAAACATACCTGAGAGCTCACACTTTGGATGTTGCCTTTTTTAAGTTAAAAAACAGAGATATTTAACGCCCTTTTTAAGTGAACATTTACTGTACATGCTGGACAGCAGTTTCCAGTGAGAACAATAAATTAATTGTTTAAATGCAGCTGATGTTCTTCAGCTCCATGGTGTTCATTACCAAGCAGTAGCTGAGCGTTGAAGTGCTCTGTGCAGCAATACCTCTCCCATGTTTATAGAGATTCTTTTGCGACATCAATACAAAAGCTTTTTTTAAAGTAAAATATGAAGTACAACTTACATAAGTGCATATGCCAAAACATTTCTAGAATGGCTAAGTCTATGTGGGTGAGGGGTATCAAGGCCACTTAGGGGTTGCATTGACACTGCCAAATTACAATGAGCAACCTTGACAAAGAGATAATATTTAGTGAACACAACATACAGTAGCAGACACACAGCCAGCAGTATCTGGCAGTCAGACTGATGCAGATGATTGCTGAGATGGCTGATGTTTATCCTACAGGCCTGTAAGTGTTGTGAAAAACTCCAGGCAGTGTCTGAGAATGTTCATTTTTTATGGCATTATTCTGTGTTTGTAAATATGGAGATCTAAGGGTTTGCTCACTGAATGTATTGAACACAAGAGGAGGTTTTATTGTGTTATACTTGAACTGCTTTTTCAGGCAGTGCAGAAGATCAGGGGCTGTAACATCTGTTAGTAGATTCTGCAAACCTTTCCTGAAGTGTACATTGCCCCTAAAGCATGCAATGGCATAATTGTGTACGTTTAATAAGTAGTCACAAAAAAAATTAACTAGCACACACATCAAGAGACTGAACAACTGCAAAACGTGTGAAACATGAATCTTAAGATAAAACATTTCCGTTGAAAACATGTGGCTGACAGACCTTTTAGGATTTAAAAAAAAAAATGCCTTTGACTAAAAAAATATTTTTATTACCTGTAGAATTCATTATTTAGAAAGATTTAAAAAGGAAAACGTGATTGCATGCAAATATTAAAGGATGTTCTTTTTGCACTGTACGTTTTCTTGTTATGATGATGTTAGCTTGAACCCAGGATGTGCTGTAACAAGTCGGCTGAAATGGGGAGTTGCAGGGCAGTGCAGCTGATTGGACGGCTGCCTGTCCGTCACAGGGGAGCAAACTGTTCTCAAACTGGCAAAGAAACGTTGACCTGTCAAGAACCTTCTCTCTTGGGTCAGCAGCAATAGCCACAGTCAAGTACCAGAGTGGCAATGTATGGAAAATTCAAAAGGAGAAGCCAAAAAAAAGAAACGGCCAGTTGCAAAATTCAAAAGTTTGAGGTTAGCCCTGTTGTGAACGAGAGGGGGTGTGGAACAGTATAATTGGTGTATAGCTTTTGCTTGTGTTGGATTGGTCCCAATCAGCTGTCCTGGGACCACATTGCTGAGGTTCAACGTTGCTGGCATGGCCTTGTATGTGTGTACTATACTACCCCACTCCACTAACATATTATAGTGTTCCCCATTCAAAACCAGTATAAAACCCTGAAAAAGGACTATTACGAATCAGACAGAAATCCCATAATGTGCTTTTCCCATTTCCTAACTCATTTATCAGGTTTTAATCACTGGTGTGCTTAAAAGTGGAGTCACCCAGGGAACAGCCTGGTTCCTAGCCCAGTCTCTGCTATTTCAGTACCATGGCAGGGGTAATCACATGTTACAGTAATCTGTTTCCCGCTTTGCCAAGGTTTGCTAATGTTGTGTTTAAACTTCTAATGCCTCAATAAGCTGTGGGCTGAGCAATCAGATTGCTTGCTTTCTGTGGTGCATTAATGGGGCAAAGTGTCTGTCCTATAATATGCCTTTAAAAGGTTTGTTAATTCCAGTTCAACAAAAACATCTAGGCATGAATGGAAACAAGTGAATTTCAAGAAGTCTTCAAGAAGCAGTCCTCACACTCAGCCTAGTTACTGTGAATTATGAGACTCTTTTGTGACTAATGACAATCTGTTCATGACAAATAGAAGTTTGTAACCGATGTTTAGGAGGGTTGATCACAACCACACATTTCACGCCAATCATAATCATTTGCAATGTCATTTCTCAAAGCTCTCTCTATATAAGATGCTCCCCCCTCCATCCCATCTTGTTCTTTGCAGATATGCTTTGGTCAGTCTGCATGAGGGTCCTAGCTTCATTGTCCTACGGCCAGTTGGCTGGCCTTCACACAAACTCACTATTCCTGAGAACCAAATAAGCATCATCGAGAGCATCTAGCTTTGGGGTGTCATTAGATACTGAAAACCAATAATATAAATTACAAGTACATAATATTTTGTTTAATCGATTAAATGTTTGTGCATATCCAAGCAAGTTAAAGAAATACCCAAAGGGAAAGTGACCTACCCACAGAATGCAAATGATAAACCTAGCTATTGATAGCACCATCTCAGTGGGTCAATGCAAGAAAATTAACGAGTTAACCTTTGAAGCCTGACGTTCAATGGTGCTAAAAGTCCCACTGTTCCATATAAGGCTTTAAGCACCTGAGTGCTCTGAACGAGAGGCTTCAAAGAGTCATTGGACAATGTAATTGATAGGCAGGTCAAGGTTGTGTCTGTGACAATGTCAAGGGAAACATTAATTGAAAATTGACGATCCATCACTCAAATCTACAAGCAGAAATCATCTTTGAATACTGACTTTCCTATTATTTTTTTTACTGTTTGCTGTTCTTTCATTTTCCTTGCACGTGAAAAGTTTCCACTGTGCAGCAAAGCTATGGTGCAGTAGAAAAAGTATTGGGGGGATATATGCTGCAATTTTCATATGATTTGACCATGACGTAACTTAAAGCTGTCCACATTTCCTCAGACGTGTACAATGAATTGAACTGATTTAACCCGGAACATGGAATATAGCTTACAGTTAACTCATCAAGATTATTAAGGGAAAACAAGGCTAAGGTAATCGCATAGTGAGAGGACAATAAAATGTCAGTGCATGGAGTCTATCTACTTGATGTTATCTTTCACTTGTAGTCGCTTTCTTGTGTTTTAGTAGTGTAGTCCATCTTTATCTATTATGAATAATGAATGGATGCTTCTCTTTTTTCATGAATGTACTGTTATTTGTTTGCTGACTTTTTGGTTGCTTACTGTAATACTGCAGCTGCTCTTTTTGATATTCAGACATCCCAACTTTGAGAAACTGATTTCAGGGAGGGGGGGGGGGGGTCATCCCTCCCGTGAAAACTTGCAGACTGGGGGGAGGGGGGGATGGGGATCCACCTTGAAAAAAATCACAGCTATATAATTAAACAATTCGCTGATAGATACTATAATATATATGCAAAGGAACAAGTAATAGGTTTATTCCATGCTGAACAGAAGATGCTGAGAAGAGAGAAAACACAACGTTTCAGCTGTGGAGCCTTCTTCAGGAGCCTTCTTCTCTTCTCAGCATGGAATAAACCTATTATTTGTTGCTGTGCTACGCGTGCTGACGCAGCTCCCCACCTGAACCACTATACTATACAGTATATGCAATACACTATAAATGCTATAACTCACCTTCCAGCTGAATAACCTCACTTTCTTTGCAAACTTTCGTTGTACAGAGATGGGACTTTTTTAGCAGATTTGAGCAGATTTGCTCAGATGACTCAGGGTCATATATATTAAATAATTTGTTGATGATTTTTTTGGACCGGGGGCGTTGACAACAGAAAACTGTGAGAGCGGGGGGGGGGCGGGGTGATTTCCGGGAGATTATGGATCACTTGTGGGAGTCAGGGAGGAGACGTTGGTTTCCGGGAGACTCCTGGAACTTCCTGGAGACATGGGACGTCTGGATATTAGTTTGTATATGTTGTTTTCTTTTGACCTGTTTATAGATTTGTAATGCAGTACTGGTACTTAAAACAGGTGAGACACTTGAGCCTAAACACAAGGTTGGCAAAGGACCGATAATTGAAAAAAGCAGATCTTATCGATTGGTGGGTTTACTGTTCACGGGCTCCCACCAAATAGGGATCACACATTTCATAGCTTTTAACTATGGTTTACCTACAGTACTTAATGATCACAATTAAACTGGTTGAAAGTCTTTAGAAATCCATTATTTAATGGTTCCATACAAAACCTGCGGAGTTGGGTCTATCAGGACTAGGAAGAGTTGGGAGACTTATTTTTTTTGTAACCATTACTTTGGTTTTTTTGGTATTGGTCTTGTTAACATAGTAAAATTAATATGACTCCTTGGCATCACACACAGACTGATGGGCAACCAAACTACATAACCTACTGTAGGTAAAACCTGTTTACAAACAACCGTATACGGTCATTTTCAAGGTTGCTATGTATGACCTTTATTATTTTTCAGCAATGTAAAATAGTTACCATAAATAAACAGAACAAAATAATTGAAACACATGAGATAAGAGGTACTGTGCTTCCTAAAACTTGCTGAAAGTAGCAACTATATGATGTCACGTTCTGCCCTTGAGGTATACACTATCTTAGAACTGGGGACAACAACGTTTTGTTTTGTTAACTTGTCTCTGCATCAGATATCACAGGTACACGAGTATCTGCAAGAGGATCTAAGTGTCTGCTTAACAGAAGAGATAAGGCAACCCCAGGCTAGTTAAAATGTATCTTCTGAATCGCTCTGAGGAAAGCTGTCTCACCAGCTGTGTTGTGGAGCCCATCCATCACAGTGTTGGCATAGCTGTGCAGTCAGTCACTGGGGTATTGTGATCAGTGCTGTGATGGATACCATTTTTAACAGAAGTAATGGCAGAAGCAGGTTTGCTGTCATTGCGGCCTTTCTAAGACAACCCCTGTGCCTTTTGTAAATATTGATTGCACACCTCTGGGTGAAGCAGAATCTTGTTCTGTTCTAGGTAATGTGAGATTTGTCCTTTATAATTATTAATGACAGTTTTAGGGCATCATTTTGTCACTTTAACAGAATTTATTATATCATCATTTTAGAGGTTTAAGGGGATTATAACATGAAGCACTAAGCATCAGATTAAATGACTTCAATTTAATGAAATATTAGGATGGCCTTGTGCTCTTCTGTGCATGGAAATAGGCTATCATTATGGCTTCATTTGTCATAAAACATCTTTATGACCACCACTTTGGGTGTGCACTCAAAAATTCAATTGTATTATTACTGATTTTCAGTATTCACACAGTTATGCTGCCACAGCTTCACAAGGTTGTGGATATCTGTCCTGTTAATAAAATGATATTGATTGATTTGACTATGTGTGATTGTTTCAGCAGCCACCATACAAATGTCCAAATTGCACACTTTTAGATTTTCACACATTGATTGTGATGGCTTGATGAAGAAGGAAGAAGAAAACTCCGTCAGTCAATCATCCTAACTCACCATTAAAACTCCTGCACTAATGTCTGGACAATGGCGATCTCAATGCACACTCAAGTCATACTTACTGATGAATTCATCACCATTTCGTATGTAATAAACAGTGGCTTGGGAGTTCGCACATCCCATTGACAGCGCTGCAATCACACATGCATATCTTGTGCATCTGGCATGTTCCAGCAGCAGTCAGTATCGCATAACAGGTCTGGAACATACTGGCCAGTATCAATGCACACACCTGGGACAGACAGATCACAGTTAGTTAATGACAATATAATCTAAAATAAAATCTAAAATCTAAAATAAAAGCCATGAAAGAAGGAAGCTGGTGTTTTTTATTTCACATTTTAGATTCTCACATAGTAAACAGACATTTTTTGGTAAACATTATTTTCCTGAATACAGTTTAAAAATTATAGTTAAGACAAACATCTCAGTTATCTTATTCTTGCACGTGATTTACATGCAGTAGAAGCCAGTAAGATATTTTCTATCTTTGTGAAATATGTTCTTCATTATTTTTGGCTTCATTTTTATTTTATTGATTTTGGTTTTGGTTTTATATTTTATATTTTTACAAATATACATTGATTAAACATTTTAATGTGAGAATAACTTGATTATTTCTGATAAACACTGAATTAGCATTCACTTAATTCCTTTTTATTCCTTATAAGTTTTTTATGTTTCAGGTTATATGGAATTTAAAGAGTGAAATGTGCAACCCCTAATCTACATTGTTACTAATTAATCTTTATGTACGACATGCGGAGAACAACTGATCATTTTTGAAAATGAGAGCTTCTTCATGTACATTTTTTGCAATGCCATAACCTAGACACAAGTTCACATTATAAATTCAGTTTCTGTCCCTTTTGTATTTCAACAAACCACAGTGAAATCTTGATCTGATCAAAATGGTGAATTATCTTCCTTCTTTTTGGGGGATTGTTCCAGTTTTTGTTAACTATTCTCTTTAAACAGCTGGCAGGATGAGTATATAAAAAAAATCTGAATTCTTTACGATCTCTCTCAATCATAGTTGAGGACACATACATTACTCGGCCCCTCATTTTTTCAATAATGATCAGATATTTTAAAACATGGATTGATTAGATGCAAATGGTTTGATGCAAAACAACCCTGAAGCATCTGTTGTATATCTGTCAGGAAGAAGGCTATACGTTTCGAGGGGAAATGTAGACCAAAATTAATTTGATTCAGTGCTTTATTCTGGCAATCCTAGAAGGTTGAAGAGAAATACCAGATCTTAATTCAGACTGTGTTTCAGCTCTCTGAAGTAGACAAGAAGCTAATTTTTAAACCCATCTGGATCCTGTAGCAGTAGACCGGTGGTGTAGATTGCTTTCCTTGGTCTGTTTATCATATAATCTTGAAAACAAAATCAAACATGAAAGGGGTGAGAGCTCATAGGGCCCTTCTTAGTTCCCCAGGAAAAGTTACATTTCTGGAAGTATTTACACAAAGTGATAGCTGACTTAATGTGCATTTTCAGTTAAAAAATGATGCTATCCAATGAATATTTGCAGATTTTTTAAAGAAGCGCTCCGGATTTTCCAGATTTCAGTATTGCAAACCAAACGTTATCCATTGTTGTTGTGGTTTGCATAAATGAATAAAATCTTAAACATGAAATAGTACATTTTTAAAATCACTTTTTATTTTTATTTTCTGTAATTCAATCGTTGTAGACCATCACTGTATGATTTTACTAATATTTTCACTACAGCATTTGTGCTACATCTATGTTTCATACAGATTTCTATGCCATGGAGTAATTTTCTTCTTTGCATGATGATCTTTCAAGACACTTTTATACCTTTTCTTACTTTATATTTGCATCTGAATTCTCTTTAATTAAGTGTCTCTGATAGAGATATTGGTGACCATTGCATTTCACTTGAGTTGTAATGTTTTGTGCCTAGAGATACTTTTTTATACTTTTATGTTACCTACATTCACCTTTCTTATTTCCATGTGGTTTTCTCAATCGGCTAATTCCAGGCAGGAGTGGTATAAAACACTTTAACTACTAAAATACACATCTCCTTTTCCAGACATATTGACATACGGTAAATATTAAGCTCCTCTTTGCAACTTCAAGAACACTAAAGGGGAAAAATATTTTAAGGAGAAAGGGGTTTTTGCATTCAAAGAATCTATTGGCACATAATTTTAAAGTCAAATTTGTATTATTTCAATTATTGAAGACATACATTATCTATTTGTTTGAAAGCAAGGGCTGGGAATCACAGCTATGGGAGATAAATTGATCACTGGCACTGCTTAATTTTGTTTATGTTAGTTAAATACTGCAGGTCTTCACTTAGAAAAATGTCCCTAGGAGTTGCCTTTCTGCTCTCTTTAGAACAAGCCGTTCTGCATTCTCCTTGTTAGTGTATATTTAAACACCACATTCATGTGCATTCATCATACAATAAAGTTATTAATGTTCTATTGCACTCCTGTGGTAAAAAAATAGATTTGAGACTGCAGATGTATTTTCTCCGTGTATAATCCTTAAAATGCATCATGAAATACCTGTAGAAAATAAAAACGGCAGCCTGAAATACATTTCTTAACTTTTCTGCAGTACACATCTTCAGGCCTCACCACTGCAGTCCATGGGCATAGTGAAGGCAAGACGGTGTTGATAAGGGATGTGCCATTTAACACCTTTAAGTATTGCAATTAGCTCTCTTTACATAAACAAGTTTGAGAAGCAGGTATTTGTACTCAGATCCTGAGCCACTTTGTTGTGTGAGAGATGTGCTGCAGCAGAGCAGTGAAAAAAAAAAGCCTAAGTACATTTTAAAAGTTGTCAGCATGCAGAGGTCAAGCCTCAGGAATGGGGACTTGTTTGGAAACGGAGGGAGTAGTAATGGACACACACTTAAAGGAGAAGCAGGCTGTGTCATTATCTGGTGAGGGGCTCTCCGAGCAGGATTAACATGACACACACAGCTGCCCTGGGAGGCAGGGATGAGGCTGTTCCCCGATTGGAGAGCAGCAGCAATTCCAGTACGGAATGCTGTGGATTAATCTGCATTTCTCACAGGCTCACCGTAAGCCTGGGTCTCAAAGAAGGCCACTGTGAGAATTCGTCTCTTCGATTTCTGGTTACCGTTCGCTGACACCAGGAACAATCAACCAAGATTTTTAGCCCGAGGCCTTTCTGGGGCAACTTTGTGACAGGCTCCCCCACAATCCTTTTCCCCGGTGGAACCTTGTGGGCGCCTCCCCGGAGATGGGGAAATGGGTTGGTCTGTTTGCTGTGCCATCATGTTGCATGTGATTGCCAGCAGTAGGAGTGAGTTATCACTAATGACACTGAAAACGTGTCAGGGGGCCCCGGTGCAAAATAAGGTATCGTGATTCCATTTTCCTTTACTTACAAAATTAATACAGTGCATGAGCAGATGCAGCGCACTGTTATTTTTCATTGCACAATCATGCACTGATGTTGTTTCCATTGTCAGATATGTCTCATTAGCACACTGTCAGGCACACGGGCACACTGCAGTGATAAAAGGGCTAAAGCCATCAGCAGCAGGGATAATGGGTGAGAGTCAAGGGTCACCTCCCCAGTTTGTGTGGCAGATTGGAGAGTTGGCTTCTGGTCTGATCCTATAGTCTGGTAAGAGTCATCCTGTCAAACAGTCGATGGGAAGAGGCCAATCCAATGAGTCAGGCAGAGACCCGGAGTGAATCTATTCAGCCACTGAAGAGAATGTTGTTTGCACACTGCACTCATCCATGAACGTCTCCATCTTCTCAGTTACCCAGCCTTCCTCTCGTTCCAAGTCACACCAAGCTAACAGAGGAGACCTCTTAAAAAAAGACCAGCAACATTTTCCTTTTCACCCTACCATGCAAACTATTTTTTTTTTCACCTTTGTATGTGGTTGAAAGGCATATGGTTACTGCTATTTGATTCCTCAGCTGAAAGTGCCTTTCACTTAAGAGCAGTTCACAAAAAGGTCAGACACGAGCAAACAGAAATATTGCGGAGCAGAACTAACATTTTTGCTTGTGCCCAGCTTGCAGATGCAAAAAGGTAACTGATCGTTTGCCACCGGACTAAAGAGTTATACGGCTCATTCTGTCTTGTGCTGTGTAAATATAATCTGCATGTTTTGATTAAGACTGGAAGAATGTCAAGTGAATTTAAGTTTAGATTGTATTGGAGAAGCCATATGTATTTGGTGCCAGTTAATTATCGACTTCTTCTATACTTGTACTTGCAATAAAAATTCTCTCGAATGAATAATGCATTTCCATTGACTCATCAAAAATAGTTTGGGAGTACGCTCACTAAATATCTTACTCGTTAATGGTAATTATGTAACCTAATACTTCTAAATCACCAGGGAGCCAAGTTCAATTTGACGATCGGAACATTGCCTTCTGTTCTATATTTTATTAAAAAATAAATCATCTAATTTAAAATCAAATGGGGGAGAGTTTAATAAGTGAATGATTAAGCACGCCCTCAGTCTTAAAACATTTACAAAATTACAAAACATTTATAAAATACCTCAGCAATGCACAAAATATATCAAAAAGTGAATTAAATGTTTTGGTACATATTGGTTTAAAACAATGCCTACCAAAGTTTGAAAGAATTTTCAGGAACTATACAGAGAAATTGTATTCTATAGGGAACAGCAGAGGAAAGATCACAATTCATCAGTGGGATTCTAGCAGAGTAATTGTCTTGCCCGTGACACGACTGTTCTTCCGTTCAAGCTTTCCGAAGGTGATGAAACGATATAGATATCAGACGTGCATCTTTGCATGTTCTGAAACACATACAGCACCTACGTCCTATCTGTACAGGAGAAGTGTGAATCAATAAAAAATCAAAATTCTCTCTTTGACTATTAAACAACATTCAAGTTGTGAGTTGCTTTTTTCTATGCTTATTCTTTTTAACTGTTTGCTGCTGCGGAAACACTGAATGTTCTTGTTGTTTTATTATTTAGAAACCCTACGCGTTAACATCCAGCCACCCATTTTCAACATGCTTTTATCCAGTAAAGGGTCACAGGGCAGCCAGAACCTATTACTGTAAGCACAATACAGGATACACCCTGGATGGGAAGCCTGTGCTTTGCTCACACTGATAACCTGTGCCAATTTTCCCAGAAGCCAGTTCACCTACCATGTCTTTGGACAGTGGGAGGAAACCGGAGCACGAAGAGGACACCTATACAAACACAGAGAGAACATACAAACCCAAACAGCAACCCAGGAATTGAACAGCAACTCACCACCTTGCCTTCATGTTTGTTCACATTTTATCTTAAATCAAATTGCATTTACGTTGTTGTATGTTAAAACGTGACATAACTGTTAATCAGATTAATAAACACTCTATAACTACATACTCTTCTATTTACTACTCTATATATTCTGCAGTTTTGCTGTCTTGTTGTCTTTGGTGTGCATGTTATAAAAATATTGACATCACAAATTCCTGAACTCGTGTTTTCTCAGATGGTTTTGCCCTGAGAGAAATGCCTGTCAAAGTTAAAAGAGTAAAACAGATAAGAATTTAACCCTGACCGGTCTCTAGATTATTGTACACTGCATTCTGAGCAGACAAATGTTCTACTTAAACAGCACAAGAGAAGGAAAATATTACTTCGTCTGGTATTATAAATGTTATAATTTTATATGAATAACATTATACATTTGTGTTTAGTTTACAAAATTTCTCAGAACCTTTGTAAATCTATTTTCCTTATATGTCCTAACTTTGGATTAAATGGTTATGCTTAACTACTCTGTGTGATTTGACACCCTCTTCATACATCACTTACTTGACAGCTTCTTAAAAGAGCACAAACTAAACATGATAAAAGACATTAAAGAACATCTTCTGTTTCTCTCTTACCATACAATAAAATTAACATTAATGACATGGTTGCCCCTGGAATTCAAAAAGAGCAAACACTGCCCTTTTGTTTTCTTGGATCTGGAATAGTTTTCCAATTAAAGCAAAATGAGAAACAAGCAACTTTTCAAGATGGAATTGAAAGAAACTCTTTTAATTAGCGCACAGACTGTAGTACATCACATAGCAAGATGATGGAGGTGGCATTTTGTTTTGAAAGCTCATCAATTGGAGGCCTCCTCAAAGCTGAAGGCTTATTATATAATAATATAAGTGAAAGGGCATATAGGAGTTCACTAGCATATTTGCTTTCATTTTTCTATTGTGGCAAACCTCGCTTAAATCCTCAGACAAGTTCTGGCCTCTCTGGAGAGCCCCAGCTGTAGTTTTGGATTCCACTGTAGATCATTTTAGCTGCCATGCTGGATATGGGCCTATTTGAAAATCCATTAAAAAAACATTTAGTAATCCTTTGGCTTTGACAAGCTCATTGATAATAGGAGTTACAAAGAGAACTTTATTAAATGGCTTAAGTGGTATACGTAAAGTACATCACATGACAGGGCAAAAAAAAACACAAAACTGGAATGAAAACACAATAGTAAAAAGTCTGTTTTAAAATCATTATGAAACTCTTACAATAGGCCTTTTTTCGTTATTCTTAGTCATAGTCAATCCCAGTGAAGCCATTTTGCTGTAAATATTTGTTCTTTTCTCAATGCTGGAAATATGGAAGCACAATTTCTTTTTTATCGAAACGGCCAATTTCTTTTTAAAAGGGGCATATTGTCAGGTTTAACATGTGACATTATATCTTTCCACTACTGAGGAAAACATAGAACCTACTCATTGTCATGGTGATACTACAGTGAAAGGTACTGTATGTATACCATCTTTTATACACTATTTGTAATTTAATACCACGGTCTTACTAACTAGTTAGTGAGAACTTGTAGCATTTGTCTTGCTAATACTTACTAATATTACAAGGTCTTATTAACTATATCATATTTAGATACTAATCCTATTTTAAGATAATCTGGTGATATAACCATTCATGGTAAGAATAAGCAGAGTAAATGGGTAATCGAAAGAAATGAAACAGGAGCAGAACTTGGTACTAAATTTCAAAGATTGTTAAAAAAGTATTCTACACGTGTCATCCTCCAGAGCCACTGTCCAAAAGCTTCGTTACACAGAAAAAAAATGTATAAATTGGTCTGAGCAACGCCTTCAAATGCTGGCTAATTAAAAGGCAGAGAAAGTGGGTAAGTATTGGCTGATGCTAAAAATGTTTGGAATGTCTAAAACCTTTTCCCTTTGTGTTTATTTATCAACCCAGTCTGTGTAACTAATTACATTGAAACATAGTTTGGCAACATGATTTATGAATGTTAATGTCGTATTCCTTTAATCATGACATCACTTCAACTAAATGATGGTGTCCTGGCCAAATTTCCACCTGGCCTTTACCAATCATAAATATTCTCCCTCTCTGAATTGGCTTCATTACTCGGTTCTCCTCCCCACTGATTGCTGGTGTGTGGGGAGCGTACTGGTGCACTGTGAATAATAATAATAATAATAATAATAATAATAATAATAACACCTTTGTACATAATGGGAATATTCTGGCCACACACATGCAGGAGATATAAAATGTCACATCCTATGAATAATACAATTTACCACACGGAACGTCACCTTTTGGACCGAAAGCAATATGGTGGATGATGACGGATGTATTCAATGGTCAAAAATTTCCATATAAACTATTGAAGCTGCTGAAAGATGGTTAAATAAGCAAGGCAGAGAAAAGCAGCAAGCCCTGGGTAAGATGACCTGATGCCATTACTGTACTCACCTCACTTTGGGTTTCAGGATATTTAAAAATCGAGCAGATGACAACACTCGTGTTTCAGTGATAACTGACACAAGTAGTCATGTCAATCACAAGTGTCTTCCTTGAAATACCAATTACATGTCATCAGTAGATATTTACCCTGTAATTGCATCTTTTCCAGATTTTCTTTTTCCTTAACGGCAGCTGCTTTGTAACTTTCTCAGCAGATCTCTGAGGCTGAACAATGCTGGGCCTCTGTAGTATTGAGGTGTGACACCTCCAGGGAAAACTGGGTTGGGGTTGTCACTGGTGCTTCTGTAGTGGTAAGTAGGTGGCACGCTTCTGGACCAGAAATTCAAGACCTGTGCTCGATTATGGTGAGCAGGGACACTGCGCTGTAGCAGGTGCTGTCCTTTAGAGAAGAAAAAAAACAGAGAATCTGACTACTTGAAAGCCACACAGCCTGCAATCGCACAATCAGATAGAGAATAAGGAAACGCAAGCAGACTTCTCCTGCTCTCGGCCTCTAATTCATGCATTTTGGAAGTTGTCGTGGGAAACACAGGCCTGTAGCTGAACAGACTGGAGCAGAGACACATCCCTCGGCTACAGCACTGCACGCACCCAGGATGCTGATGTGCCACTAGGATCCAAGGCCGCTCTGGCCAACTAACGCCACCCTTGGCAGTACTCAATGTGTGCCACTACATGGGCACTAAGAACGTTAACCCCAGAGCACTGGCAAAAGGACCCCTCAGGTCCATTGAACGTCTCTATGTGATCTGCTGTGCAGTGTGGTTGTTAGTTCATGGTGGTCAGCACCGGCAGCAATAATAAAAGCTGATGTTTAAATTTGTCTTAAAATAAAGTTAGAATTGTTAGTTTATTTAACGCTTTGATGAAGTTCCTTGACTGAAATGCTAGCTTTCTGTTCAAAATGAAACGCTTTGCCTACTACACTGTATAGAAGGCTTTTCTTTTTTTTTTCTTTTTTTCAGGTTATCTGCCATGCAAGGTATTAAGTTGTGCCCAATGTCTAAGATCCAGCAAAAGATTACTGTCCATCAAATAGGCAATTACTGGGAGTTGCAGATCTGAGCTCCTTGGAAAAAATATGAGAATTTCCACACTGGTCCAAACAAAGGAAGACAGTAATTTCCAATCCTAAATATGAAGGGTGTAGCAAATAAATACTTTTGATAATTATCATTCTATATTCTATAAAGTACAATACTGCTTTTTATGAAATTTTAGTTTTTGTTTAACCCCGTGAGGAAATTAAAATTGCTTATTACCTTTTTCATCTATTTCAAACAACAGCTTACCTTGAGATTATTTTCTATTCAATGTGAAAGTTCATATTAGAGATAAATAGGTGACTATGAAGATATTTTTGTAATAACAAACACTAGTTTCGCTGTGATTTTGTGGAGAACATTGTTAAATTCCTATTTAATAGGAAGTAGTGATGTTGAATGCTTGATAGTTAATCCAGATCAGAGGTCAAAGAGAAGTTCAGATGTCTAATAAACAATCACATACTGCAGTTCAGAAATACCACTCACAATTGTATTATTTATGTATATTGTGTTATTGTAGAAAAATACTAAACAACCATTAATGATTATAAATTAAATGCAACAATTAAATGTGGTGCTCTAAAACTTTAACGTTTTTTTTATACCAATTTCAGATTTTCTGCATCACATTGCTGCAATACTAGGTCTTACAATTATGCAAGCTAAAAACTTTCATTGTTTCATTGTTTTTTAGCATTCTGAGAAGTGTTTAACTGACATAACTAGGATTTTTTAAAGTTTCTTTTCCTGCTTGCTGATTTTGAGTTTCTTGAAAAAAAAACAACAAATGCGTGACAAATGAAAGGCTTTGGCCATAAAACATCTGCAACGGCCTCATCTGCCACTGTTTTAAATGAGGTAATTACCATTTTAGGGGGCTGTGTACCAATACGTTACTGTTTCTTTGCTGTTTTGAGAGCATATGTTACTCAGCTGTTTCTGAAGAGAAACAAAACTGTTCAAGAACGTCACATTTCTGTGGAAAAATTCCACGACACTTTAATCTTAATCTTTAATCTTAAATTAGTGCACAAAGATTAACTGTGCTTTTGTAACTGCTCTTGTAGTCTTACTGTACGTCCTATATGATATTAGTTTTGTGTCTCCTCTAAAGGAGGGGCAGAAGGATGAACCACAGCAAGTCAGTGGCAGATCCACAGCTTCAACCACTGGTAAGAAGCTCAATTTGGCCGAGACTGGATTGGGTAAAGTCATCTTTACGTATTGCTATGTATTACTCTAATAGTAATGAGTGGTACAGTAGTCCTGCATTTTACCAAGCAAACATAAGCGTGTTAAGCTTGATGTGATGTACTCTGATATCCACACCTACTGTAGCTGAGGCTTAGCCTTTTGTACAATAAAGGAAATAAATGACAAAATCACCAAAAGTGAATGTGTATGATTCATTTTAATGCTAGCTGCAATACGTATGACCTGATGGATGTCTATCTACTGTATATAATGGCCTTTATATAGAACAACCCTCCATTACTATATTACAGTACGTCTACCCAAGTAACGAGTTTTTAAGGCAGTTTTACAAAGCCCATATTACAGTATTCAAAAGAAAATCCACCATAGTACATTGATAACTATGAGTGTAAGACATTTCCATGCTCTTTTTCTTTTGTAATCGCAGACGTGTTCCTGTGGGGAGTCAGATCCAAGCTCTGCACTCTGACAGCTGCTTTGTTAATGTTACTGAGTCAGATGATATTCATATACTGGGGAGAGAGCAGAGAAAATACCATCATCGTCGCATCAATATCAGGACTGTTATTTAAGCAAAAGAAACGATACGAGTGACTACAGTTCAACAAGAATTTTACATTTGGAAAGTGACTTATTCCACTCTAAATCCTTTATGACCACAGTATATCCACAGCTTCCTTGAGATTTGACTCATGAGCCAGAACATTCTTTAAGGAATACAAACTCTTCTGTGGCAGCTAAAGTCCTTCACTTCCTTGAGGGAGAAATGGAGAAGATGCGTACAGCTCAGATAGTGAAGAAATGAAACGAATTAGAGAGAATAACCCTATCTTTTATTATGCAGTTGCACCTCTATTCTTACAATTGAACCCATCTCTATTGTTTTTTTGAGTCTCATGTGTTAGTGACTTCATATCATCCATGTCCTTGTATCTACCCTTCTGTACAAAGCACTAAAGCTCCCTCTGTCCTGAAGACGCTCGGTCTTTCAGCTTCTTCTGTCATAAAAGGCATGACCAGCAAACGTGGCTGATGTTGGGATCCTCCCACCCTTTGTTTAGCGTTCGTTACTTACTGAATGTGCCCAGCAGCTGGATTCACTCCAGGCATCTGTTCTATTTACCCCTCAGCCCCCAAACTCATCCACCCATCTGTGTTTGCTGGTGTCCTTCTGCCCCTCCTCATTGTGCTGAGTCGGAGCACGAGCAGCCCGAGGGAAGATACAAGTCGGCCATTCCCCCAGGAGAGTTACACCATCGCCTGCAGCCCTGAAAAATCTGCTCGAGGTAAAGAGAGCGAAGGAGAACGTTTTTGAGTTTTTCAGTGCAGGAGGGCCCATGCCATAGAAACCTGAAGACATGTATGTTTACACACAAAAAAGAAGCTTTGTCTTTTGTTCTTTTCTGGCTAGTTAAATACCTCCCTTGGGTGATTTTCATCCATAATTCATCATCACTGGTTTTCATCTATAATTCATCATCACTGGTTTTCAACCATAATTAAGATGCAGGACACCTCATTTCACGTTAAGTGGAAAGTATCTGTGGAGGTGCCAATGGGGAAATGTTTAGGGTGGAGGTGTGACCAAAAAAATGAATCTGTGCAAAAAAAAATCATTAATGACTTGAACAAGCTTCAGTCACCCAACATCCAAAGGATAAAATCAGATGAATGGTCACTAATGTTCTTACTCCAGCTGTAGGACTGAATCTGGTTGGACTAATTGACAGAAGGAAGGTAGATACAGTATGTAAATTAAGTGTTACAACTATCACACACTCTAAAGTAAGTTAATTTGATATCTAGCTGCACAGTCTTAATAGTAAATTGGAACTCTGCTAGTTTATAGACTAAATATTGATTTAAATGTATTGTATCTCTATAGTGCTTTTTGTCTTAATACTATTCACCCTGATAGGAAAGAACCCATCTTATACTCCTCTAAGGTTCAGCACACATCTGAGTGACATACAGTATACATGTCATTATGTGCCGGCACCCCTACTCCACAGAAGATCAAAATTCAAAGTTTCTTTACCAGCGATCAGAGGAAAACTTTGGGTAGACACCCCTACTTTTCTGGACGATATCACATAAGCTTTACTGACCCAAGTCCAAGAAATCAGGACAGGGTTTTGGAAATTTTGTGATATCAAGAAGTGTTATTGACTGATTTTTGTGTTTTTTCTTAAACTCAGCCTAGAAGGTGGCACTGTTGTCTGGGGGCATCCTTCCTACTAAATATACTGCAAACATTTATGAGGAGTAAGAAAAAAAATACTAAGAAAATTCCGTCTCCCTGTATTGCACTCAGCAATTTAAAGTTTTTCTGTGTGTGATACAGCCTCCATCCACACATACTTACAAAGTTTAATGTCATTTTCAAGAAGCACTCATGATCACAGATGTGAAGTGTCAGAAGTATTTGGATAATACATTTTCCAAATTTCCTCAGAAACCCTTCCTCTCTTCCTTGAGCCAATACAGTCTGTTTCAGAGTCAGAATGGATGTTGTCTTAGACAAATATATTTAAAAGAAATTAAATAAACACTGTGCTTTCAAAACTCCCTTTAGGGCCCTTCAGTGGGAAGATAACAACATAGCAATGAAGTGTCTGCATTTCTGACTGCCTGGAGAAAAAGAATGGGCCAACAGCAATAGTGGAGCACAATTACAAGACACAAACAAACACAGAGATAAAAAATTGAATTACTTGCATTCTTTGAAGAGAAAACCAAAGAATGTAGCTCTGGAATGAAGGTGAGGGATAAACACAAGAATAACAGAATTGACCAGGGCTGTGCATGTCGTTTTTCTTCTACAAAGACGTCGGTGCAGGACAGTAAAGCAGTATTAAAAGAAATTTATAATGAGGCTGTTCTGCCTGGGCTGGAGTCTTGTAATGAAAGGCTAGGGGAGAGTGGGGGGTTGGCGGTTCATGATGGATTAGCAGACTGGTGGAATGATAATGTCTCTGTGATGCTGTACCTCTGGTGTTGGCTCCTTGAGGCAGGGGTGTAGGACTGGAAACCATGGAATTCGACTTGCTTAGCCTGACTTGAAGGGGAATCGGATGGGATTCGGAAAGTGCCAAAAACAGCAGAGACCCTACAACCGTTTGAAAAAGAAAACAGATGCAGAAAAAGGGTGAACGTCATTCAGATTGCTGCCTTGCAAGTCACAGGGATACAAAAACGAGGAGAAAAATACTTCTTGAAAAATGAAGACAAAAGCTGTTCACTGTGTTATGCACATGATAAAGGAAGTCATCATCTCACAGACAAAACTAGGAAAAATGAAAAACTCCGGTGTGTTGTTTACCTTTCAGGATATTACAGAAACATAAACAATTTGTACATAAATATTTATACACTGAAAGTGGTGCAATGTGGTTTTTATCTCAATTATCAATTGGGCAAAACTGAATAACCTGCTTGAGTAGGACATTATGAGAACTGCACACCTTGTGGACAACATTAGAGCTCTTACTACATTTTATCCATTCCCCATTACCTTCTGAGTATGAAATGCCAGATATGCACATTCGTGGTAGGAATTGTACTTGTGAGCCTACAGAACCAGAGGTGATATCTTCATGCGTGACAAACACACTCGTTCCTTGCTTTAAGGTGAAATTCACTGACTCCGTGGCTCAGCAAAAAAGAGAGAATAAGCATTATAAATGCTGCTAGCACTAATTTCCACATGTCGCATTCAGTTTTAATTCACGTTTCATATACACATCTATATAAATAGATCATACTGTATATACTAAAGCAATTCTGAAAATGAAATATAAATCAAAGCAGCTAAAATATAAATAAAATATCACACATAATAAAGACAGAACAAGGGCAGATAAAGACATGTTAGTAGCCTCCTGAATTTTTAATTACAATATATTTAAAATTAAACAGCTAAGACTAGCAAAAGCAACACTCTTGAGTGGTAGTTTATTCTAAGATGTAGGCCAACATTCTGATATTTATTTTTAAGAGTGAAACATACATTTATTTTTGTAAGATCAATTTAAAACATTATATATGTATGTGTTCAAAAACGTTACACTCAGATTAGAGATTATTGAGATTAGAGATTAGAGATTATTATTACACGGAGAATAATGGCACCAATTTATCACCCAAAGCTATCAGGGGAAAGAAAGGCAAAATGTCATTGATAACAGCTGTTTGACGTTTTAACACACATTAACATATTGTTCTATGTCACTCTTTAATTACTCTATTGAGGCCTTAAATGTGCACTTCCAGAACATGTGTATACTGTAAACTGCACACTGTTTTATTACATCTATTATCAGAAAGTTGCTTTCTTATGTTTAGGGGTTTGGCAACCTGGAGCCTATACTGGAAGTATGGGGCACCACACCTGACACTTTTGTACCTTGGAAGGGATCTCAATTAATCTCAGGACAAACACACACATGCAAGCCCAAAGGTACAGTTTAGAAATCAGAGCACCTGAAGAAAATACAGTTGCAATGCAGAAGATTAAGTCATCTTAGACAAAATGTACAGTATGTATGATAACAACATCAACAATTTACTCAAGCATCTGTTAAGAGTCTGTAATAATTACAACAACTTTGGCTGTTATTGATACAGCCTACTTTGGGTGAGGAGAAATCAAATTTGTTGTTGAGCAATTCTGGATTCACTTTGATCAGAATCACTTTGTACGTTCTCCCTGTGTTTACATGAGTTTCCTCCAGGTGCTCCGGTTTTCTCCCACATTCCAAAGATATACTGGTAGGCTAACTGGCTTCTAGGAAAACTGGCCCTGGTGTGTTCATGTTTGTGATCTCCCTGCAATGGACTGGGTTACCTGATAGGCTTCAGGAAAGCCCTCCTTTTTACCAAGAAATACAGAATAATACAACAAAAATGCTTGCACTTGCTTGGTTGGTTTTTTTAACTTTGCAGGTGCTGTTGCTGTTATTAAATATTGTTGAAGAGGAGGTAATTAGCTTTATCACCAAATCTGAATCCTGTCTGCAAGTTACACTACACACCACAGTCATGAATCCCCATTACACAGAGTGTAGGATCCATGCGAGACCTATTTTTTTTTCTTTTCTACGACAGCCCAGCCCACCAAAAGGCATAAGCTTGAGTTCAAACATGGCGCGAAGCCTGAAAAAAAGGTCGAATTGACAGTCAACACTGGAACAATTCTAATCAAAATGTTTCATCCCCATTTTGATTAGAGAAAAATTAATGTTAAATCAACTTCATACCCTGGCTGCACAAATACTCATCAGTCTGTCATACTTTTAGTACATTGTTTTGATCCAGCATTTGTCACATTAATTCTTGTGTTTTACTCTGTCACTCCTAGCTTCCATTTCATTTCTGTTTTGGTTTAAATTTACTTTGATATAGTTTTGTCACTTTATTTATGCATTTCAAAATGTGTATGCACATTTGTAAGGCAAAGAATAAAACAAATATATTAAGGCATGTACTTTGAAATTAAGCGGCCCAGTGCTTTCTACAGTTATGACCATAGCGATATACTATTATTTACTGGCGAGCATACAGGAATTTATTAATGACAAAATGGTATCTGTCCAGGAACATAAAACTAAATAAAACTCTGAAGTTAAAATATTAAACTTCTCTTTCAGTGCAAATCCCAACAAAGGAACAATAATATCAAACACAAAGCTGGCTGATAAGCAAGACTAATTCTGTTTTTATAAACATTTATATTTAATTCATTACCAAGAATTCTTATAAATCATCTCATACAAACATCCCAGATTTAGCACGACAACCAATTCTAGAAATGCAGAAACAGCTGGAATAAGAAATAACATCTTGAGTACTTTTGTCCGAGTGATATGTAATTCCATGTTCATTTCCTTGAATGTTATTTTATGTTTTAACACCACCGTAAAATTGGGTTAAAAAAAGAAAATTGTCACTAGAATTGCCCAGAAAAAAGGGCGAATTAAAAATAGGTAAATGGACTGCACAGAAAAAATTCTTCTAGACTTTCGCTTTTCTGCTTTGTTGCAATATGGCAGATTGAAAATTGCTTAGATTTCCAAAAATCCTGAACTGATCTCATTTTTTACTGTATATGTTCTCCTTTGTGCAGGTTTGGGTGAAAGTGCAGTAAGTGTCCGAAATCTTTTAGAGTTCTGTGTTACAAAATGATGTGTTACACAACAGAGCAATAAATAACCCCTTGTTGTCGAGTGTTTAACAAGGATAATCCCATTTTGACTGTTAAAATTAAAATGGTGTTGAACAATGCCACTTATCTTCCACATGAACAACTGAAGTAAATGAACTAGAAGGGTAGTTTTCACACAGTGTGTTGAAAGGAAAACTAAAACCAGGAGTTTCTTTTGACCATGAGAGTGATTGTATAATATGTGCAGTAAAATGCATAAACTGTTATGAGCCTGTGTGCCTGGGTGTGAGGTTCCAAGCACATCATCAGCCACAGCATTTTAAAAATGTAAATGTTTGTTAAACCTCAGTGAGAGAAATTCTGCATTTAAAATATTTTTCTTTTCTCTCACATGAAGCAACTAATTTCTTTCTAGGTATAGGCAAACATTCCTTGTCATGCTTAGTAGTCAAACAATCATTTGAGTACAGAACAAGAGTATTTTACATTTTATTAATACTTAGCAATAGTGTGGAATATTATCCACTAAAAATATTTATTGTGAAAGGAAAATAAAACTGACACTCTAAGTGGATGTACCTCAGATCTCTCTAGAAACTAGTTTACTATGAGGTAGGCATTGATAATTTATTTTCTCCACCCTCAGTACAGAATATTGAATACATGTAACAATTTAAACAATTTAAAAATAATCTTATTAATGTATGAAATATATGATTAACATCAAACCCTGTACAACACAAATACAAAATAATATAATAGAAATTATTACATTTTGAGTGCATATAAAGATATATACATTTACAAGAAGTAGTTGCTCATTTCTCAGTTTTTGCACTTGCAGAGTTTAAATATACAAATATTTACAGATCAAGTTATGAACAACAGTGCATTAAAAGCTAATGTGCATTTAAATATAATCTCGCTTGCGAGTCTTTTTAAATTAGGTGTTTATTTTGATCAGGTTACAGAGGATGTGTTACGAAAGGGCATTTCTGCTTTTGTGGACACGGAAGGTTGCTGTAGAAGTGCACTTTTAAGATGATGCATGGTACAAATGTCAGTCCCAGCAAAGGCCTTAACGTTCTTTAAAAGTATATTTACACAGAACAATTATGAGCGCCAAAATTGCTTGCGTATTTCTCCAGGCCTCGGCTTGAATGGGCTAAATAAACAAATCTGAAATGCCCAGTCATATATACAGCAATGCACCACAGTTTAATTTATTCTCTGTTTAATTAAAAAAAACATCCACCCCTCACTTTAGCTACAGTCATGCCTTTACCACAGGCTTTATGTAGCTGTTATCTCTTAGGAGTGCTACCTAGACCGAGCAAGAGACGTGTGCCTTAAGAGAAAACCTAGGGGGAAATAGTCCCCCCCGCTTTCTCCTTTCATTGGATCTCTTTTTGTGTTTGGTAAATTACCTTCACCTTTAAAGAGGCAGTAAAGATCGGTTGATAATTCTTGGGAAGTGGTGGAATAGAAGAAACTTTATTGGGCTGTGCCATCGGTCCACGCCGATTCCATTTCTCTCCGCATGCCAGCCCATGAAAGGAGCTGCGACTATTGCCTTTCCCTTAATCTTAAACGGTCTCAGTTTGAACAGGTGCTTGTCACTGCAGCCTGTGTACACTCCTGAAAACTAACAAGAGCATGAAGCAATACAATCCTCCTCTGTCCGGACGTGACTGCCCCCGACCTGGTTTCTGATGGTGCTCTTCGCCTCCGAGCCGAGGAGCTGTCGGCGTCGTTCTTATTAAATGCTCGTTCGGCTGCACGAAGCCGCGTCACCAGACTGACTTCATTGTGGAGAACACGTTAGTCCTGTCTGACTGTTTGAAACGTCCAGGACCCTCAGTTGTTTTGTATCCGTGTGTATTTAGAAATGGGATTAAAAAAAAATCGGATTTGGGGGATTCAAATAAAAAGATTTTTAATCGCAGTGGAATCAGCGGCGTTACTGCCCGTCTAAAAGATATACAGCCTTCCTACATTGAAGTAGTTCAACACCTACTGGTTGACATCTAAACCTGTTCTAAACTGACTACAAAAACTTGTTTCAAAAATGAAATAAAATGTGTTCCTTTCAGCTCTCCCTTTTGGACATTCATGAGGCACTCACTCTGTGGCAAAGCTCAGTTGAAGCGTCTGCTCCAGAACAATTTTGGGGCTTCTTCTCGTCCAAACACGACCTGCCCAGACTTGCTCTTTCGTGGTGGTTGAGCAGTTTCAGCAGTACACCCCAACCCCCCACCAAACCAGGGGGGGGGGGGGGTGAAAAGCAGACCAGAAACGCTACCTGCAACCGCACGATTCCACTACCATGTCTTCGTACTGCTTGTATACAACGTTATTGCCCGAATCGATGTAAAGGATACTGATGGGACTCAACTTTGTGGGAACGCAGCAGCTGGGAGGTGTGGAATTCGGGTCCATTGAATTCATCAGAGTTTGAATGATGGCGTGGTTAGTCGGCTCCAGGTGCGACCTCAGGGGAAAGTCGCACACGCCCTCGCAGTGATAAGCTTCGTAGTCCAACGGAGCGATGATCCAGTCATCCCACCCCAGCTCTTTAAAATTCACGTGTAACGGTTTTTTGCTGCACCTCGACTTGGACTTTTTGCCGTGCCTTTTCCCGTGACGGTTGTTAAAAGCGGTTCTCCTCCTCCGCCTCGCTTTTAATCGAAAACCACTTGGGTCTTCCGCCTTCCGAGAAGACTTGATTTTTTCTTTCATTTCGTTGAAGAGGTTCTCCTTCTTCCTCGACCGTGTGAAAACCACCAGAATCGCTTTCTCTTGCTGACGACGATGGTGTCTTTCGAATCCGAAGTGTCTCAAGTCCATTTCCCTTTCTGATGTGCCAAAAGTAGCCTTGAGTTCGAAACAAACCTGGTTCTGGTGTGCTGAAGGTCGGTGATTTTTAAATAATTCCCACACATCCAAAACCTCCCATCCAGGCCTCTGAGAATCCTGGAGATCAAGAGATCTTGAATCCAGTAGCCGCCCTGATCGACAGGAAAGTAATTGAATGCCATATAGACCTGTCTCAGACATTTGGAAATCCCCGGGCACTTTTCTAAATATCCTTAATTCAGCTCCCACCAGCTCCTCTTTGTCTGAGAGAGTTGAGACATCAAACAGATACTTTTGTCTTCGCAGAGGAGAGTGCGAGAGATCGTCTGTAAGATAAAAGGAATAATTGCAGTCAGATTCACTCAGGGGAACACAGTGCACAGGGGGAAATAGCGCATACAAACTGAAAGACAAACCAAATACATTTTGCCTAATGCGTTATGAAAAATGACTTTTCAATATTTTTTTTTTGCCACAAGAAGTTAAGTATAAGCCAAGAACGCCATGATTGGTAAGATGACCACAAGTTTACTGTGCGTAGTTTTCTTTACCACATACCGAAGCATTTACCTATTAAATCTAGTTATAAAAGTATAAATAGTAAAGAAAATTAAAATAGAGAAAACTGTAATAGACTAAACCTATCTTCCCAACGACTTAAAATGCTGCATCTTAAAAACAAACTTACGGCGATAGCAGCAGAATACGCTGGGGTTCTGATTTTCAACGTGCACTATACAGAAGAAAAGTAAAATTCTTGAAGAGTAAAAAATAGTTCGTCTCTATCGGGGGCGGTTTGGGGCATGTTCACATTTAAAATGTTTACTATAAGTCTAGATTTGTTTTTTCAGAGCGTTTAGAATTCTAATTTCGATATAGATTCGTAACATTAGCATTTATTTGTTCCTTACATGTTATCAAAATGCCCCCTTTTCATTATTAGTAGTAGTAGTAGTAGTAGTAGTAGTAGTAGTAGTAGTATTACCATCATCATTTTGGATAAATATTTATTATTAATAAGTGCCTTTGTTATACCTAAGGTTAGGGTGACATGAGAAGATTTTGCTTCTCGGAAATTGTCATTTGTACACATTATAGACATATATATATATACGAATTCCTGGCGAATTGCCAGGCTGCTTAAAGAACAAAAATATCCTAATAAATATATAATTTGGTCTGAGGCTCAGTATTTTTACTTTAACAGTGATAATCTGTAATCGATGGGGATTTACGTTTTTGTTTCCAAAATTCCCAGTTCTTGCCCATTTTAGCAGTCGTGACTCACATTTACTACAAGCTAACCCATTAGGAGCGCATTCCCAGTTTTGTATATACAAGGTATTTTGTGGCTTTGAAAGTTGTAATCAAGATCGGAATTATGTTTTTCCCCGGGGCATGAACATGTTCAAAGTAGAAAATATATTGTAAGAGACATCTAATTTAGCCTTTCGCTGCATTTTTTCCTGCATCAGCGGGGGGAAAAGGCAACTTTATTCTCTGCAAGTAACACAAATCACCTTGGGACCATCTTTGTTACATGTACAGCAACACCACGATACACCTATCGAAATTGTACTTTTGCACCTAAAACTAGGTGGTCAATGTCTGTGTGTGGTGGTAGTGGTGGTGTGGGAGCAGCGAATTTCAGTAACACATAGTAAATTGAATTGCTAAAAGTAAGAAATCTCAAAGACACATACAATTCTAACCTTTTCGAAGCATTTTTTCACACGAAGTTACTTACTGTGTAAAAAAATGCAGTATTGAAGGCCACGCTTTGGGTACCACTTGTCTTTGTTATTGTGGCTGGAGCTGGTTAGTGGTATTTCTAACCCAGTATGGGCTCTCTGAACAGTTTTGAAAGATCGGTTTAAACGCATCATTATTAACCTGACTATTTTTTTGGACTAGAAAATACAAACAATTAACCGAGTTAAAATGAGATTGGTATGGTAAAGTTGAAGTGTCGCACTCGGGACAAAATACACAACCATGATAAAATTATTATTCATTAATTATATCACCCTTTAACGATTTTTAGGCTAATGTTCAAGCCTGTACTGTAGGTCCACTTTTCACCGGGACAATTAAAAGCTTGCACAGTATGCTAACATTTGCCCTAAATATGTATGGATTTTTTAAACTATTTTTTTTGTTAGTACATTTTAAGAGGTCATTTCATTGAACGACATGCTTTCCTGGAGTTTAGAGACACAGCTACCCAAAACGCATATTTAACGTAACTTTAAATTTTAAGTAATTTATTTGTGTTATGGAATATTGTTCACCGTAATGGTAGCAGTAGTAAGGTTTATTGATGGTAGTGGGTCGGTTTTGTATTATCATCATAATCATAAACGTAAATAAACATAAACAATATCAAGGTGTTTTAAGTCACCTAGAAAATTAATATCACCTGAAACAGGAAAATTCTGCATTTTGCTTATAATAACTATGTCTTGCGCCCAACAGCACCTTTTTACTAGGTTACAGATATAGTTATGTTAGCTTTCCACAAGGAAAAGAGACGTCATACCAGACTTAAACTTTTACTCTTATCTTCATTCCTTTCCTCGCACAGCAGATATACTGTAGGGCGCTCAGAAAACGTTATAGACTCATACAGGTCGTGGTTCATGAAAACCGAGGTTTTCTTTCTGATTATAAAGCAGACATAAACACGAACACGATCATTTCAGAAAACATAAATAAGAGTAAATTTCTGGCAATGCTGCATTTAAGTAGTTGAACATTAACGCCACTCGCGGATTAGATAAATGCGATTAGCCTTTTTTTCTTATGCACAAATTTAGGCCTATGTTGAAGATACATTAACACAAAAAATATTACTGCTGAGTGTATGTTTATATTGTACGGAAATGCAGTGCTTCTGCGATTGTCAGATTTCCTGGGCTTTCCGCCAGATCTTAATTTCACTTTAATTTACTTGTCAGTGCATTGCATTCCTCGAACATGTTTCTAAAAATCATAAAACAGATCCGAACTCACTTGCAGATTGTATGAAATTACTTTATTATCCGTAAGAACGCTTGAATACAACGAAATTTTGTTTGCCACCTGTCAGACCAAAACCTTCACCTACTGTAGGTTTGAGCTAGCATTTCTAAGTCGTGAGTTAAATAATTATCGGAGCAAACGCGAAGAGTGGTTACTGAAAAAAAACGAAGGAAAACTCACTGGTTATAGAGCCATCACACACACCCGAATGTGTAGTACTGTACGTATAAACCACGAGTTTGGTTAATGTATGGATGGAGAAAAGCGTGATAAAAACCTATCTTAGAACATAATGCGATGGACATATTTTCGTGGACCGTGTTTAAAAAGCACTCGCATACGAGAGTCACTGGACAAAATCGAATAATCTCTTTTTTTCCTTAAATGCATGAGAATATTGGTTGTGCACAAACAATGGGATTGCGAGATGGATGTTAATTCTAGAGTATTTAAATGAATACAGTGGGGTACAGTTTTGCCAAAAGAGAATATGGTCTCTTTTGGATAATCCATCTAGTTCCATTATTAAAAAAAAATAAATAACACCCTGTAATCACGCTAACTACGAGTAATTTGTAAGTATGGCACAGACTTGATCTTAGGTTTGGATGTATTTTTCTTCATAATGTATGGCTCATTTAAAAGTGCTTGAAAAGTGTATAATACTTTAACACTAAATCGTTTTTCAGAAGTATCTTTCACTCTCGCATGTCTGATACAAAAACAATGTTTTCGATTTTTGCTCGATAACTAGTTACTGATGTTTAACTTCTTCGTGTTTTATTTCTGTACTTGAACCCAACCGAGTTAAATAATAAAAGTAGATTGGAACCTTCTGTTTGTTTCAGTTGCTCAGCGCGTCTGGTCTGCATTAGAGATTTTATAAGAGCTCAAACAAATCGAATACAAGGTCACCGAATAATTAACAGTTGTGAATTCCCTCCTTACCCATTAAAATACTTCCCTGCTTATATTTCATTTCCCGTTTGCCAACGACAACATTCCCAGTGCAAAACTGCTCATACCGATTACACTGAATTTAAGGTTATTACACTCACATCATCATATTACGAGAACGTATTTCACACGCTGGATATTTCGATAGTTTGTCTCCCTAAAATACAACCAAAACATTTTTTTTTCCCCAAAACGGACCTAATAGTACACAACTGCTTTTTTTTAAAAAACATTTACTCGAATGTTTATTTACATCACACCAAAGAAGATGTTGCTTCTGATTAAGTACCATTAATGTACATGTAAAGATAATGTAGTCCATGCCCAGACGGAAGGTACCATCTGAAAGAAACATGCTAAACTCAATAGCTCCCCAAGAATTAAAAACACTCAACTAAAATTGGTAAATGACTTATCTTTTTTCCCAGACAAAACATAACTGTATATTTAATCGTTCATTATTGACAAAGTTGACGAGTTACAATCCCAGTTATCTGATCTTATTTTCTTTATTCATGCGGTTTCTTTCATAACTGTCATTTTTTTCTGAGCTATTTCTAATGCTGTGGCTTTCGAGGCCAGCGAGCACCATCTGCGTTTTAATGAGTTACTTCAAGTGCCAAAAGTAATTTTCATACATTCAGCTCGTTCTTGTCTGATCTTGCGACCGTAACGAAGCTAAAATCTACGACGTTTTGAGATCAACTTTTACATAAAGCCGATCGCTCTTTTTTTTTGTTCTTTTTTCCAACATGAAAAGGGAATGTCGATGGTTATGGATACTCTACAGTGCAGCCTCAACACTTCAGAAGTGCTTTTGCTTATAAATTTATAATTAAGGACCAATAACGAAAACACATATTTTTATACCCCCCCAAACCCTCTATTTGGGGTGCAAATTTGTATATAAAGGCGACTGTTCACTTCGTTTACACTTTGGTATCAGTATTTATCACAGCACATACGTTAACGCTTATTTTTTCATTTTTTTTTTACACGGATCTGCTTACTTCATCTGGTATTTTAAAAAGACAGAAAAATGCTGTATACAGTAAAGGGGGTATTTCCTATCGGGGTCAATTTAGACCATAGTTTCTGGACGTTGGCTTGGCTAAATCTTTACAGAAAGCCTGTTTAGCGGAGAAAAAAAATCATTCTAGCAATTAAAGTAGCAGTCACGCAGGGAGGTGGGCTGTAAAATAGTAACCACTTCATAGGAACGGAAGTTCTCTTTAATTTTTTTGGTGATGTGCCATTGGCTGGGGTAGTTCATTATGGGAGAATAGACAGTATTTGATATGTTATGACATGAACACTCAATTAGATCACTGAGTTCAAATACTCCAATCAGTGGCTGGATGCTAAGCAACCCTCTGAAGGCCCAGCGAGAGGTCACAGCCTGTGACACATCAAATCAAAATCAGGAGGAAAGTGAGGCTTTTTCCTCATCAAACCAGTTCACAATTCACCCCTTAAAAGCCACGGCCTTTATTTACGGACCAGGAAGAATGTCGATGTAGTAAACTGATCGCTTTTATTTTCTCTGCCGAAGATAAACTCAACATTCACCCCTTGTTGACCGTGAGTTCAATGTGTTTGTAACTTTTCTGCTTTCTTGTCTGGAGTTACACTGTCAGATCATTCGGTTAAATACTTCACTCCCCCGCCCCCACTTCAGTTAAACAGAACAACGAAAAAATATTTTTCCCTCTGCTTTACCACTCTCAAGTTGGCTTACAACCACCCACATGATGCCTTTAATATCGCAGTAAACACTCCGCATGGCAATGCCAAAAATCATAATCTGCAAAACGAAGGCTACATTCTTATATCTTTTGGCCACAACTGCCCTGCTTATTTTTAAACTGGTATAATTTAATTCTTTTTTAAAGTCGATTGGTTACGACACAGAACTGAGAGGCTACAAAGGGGTCATTCAGTTTTGGCAAAGCAGGAGAGTTGTCCTTACCGACATGAAATAAATTACGGTACGGTAATGTAATTTTTCCAGCATTTCAACAGCTAATGAACTCCGCTGACTTGAACGAACTGCCACTCGCACCTTTAGAGCGGGGATGTGGTCAGTTTGTAACAGGCCAATTTGAGGGCAAAAGTGCTAAGCATAGAATTTACTGCCCCATTTACAGTACCTTTCCGTGGATGTAACATCAGCCTCACACTCCCCAAAACTTTTACAATTTTCAAAAAACTTATTCGGATACTTTAGCATTTGACACTGCTATGCTGTCTATGCTTATATCGTTAAGGCGTCACCTAGTTGCACTAAAGCATTCAAAAGCATGTACTGTACCACATACGAGGGATTAGTTAAAGAACTAAATTAAGGCAATCCTAGATTATTCCCAAGAACAAACCAACAAAACGTAGAATGGTTTTTAGAGTTGAACAGGTTTTCAGGTGGACAGCTTATAATACTACTACTACAGTAATATTTTTCTAGATTTCCTTGTTACTAAAACAAGCCATGTTCAATATATACAGATTAACGCAAAACATTCTTGTTAGCCTACTGATTGTTACACTTGTAAAACATTCGCAAAAGTTTCTCTCTCTCTCTCTCAATTAATACAAATTACCAGTAACCCTTGAAAGATAACCTGGAATAATGTTATCATAAGACCTTCCTACTGATACGCAAACTAGACCATAAAACTGCCGAGCACGCGGATGAGCAGCTAAACGCACGCACATTCACTCTTGACGAAATGTTTCGTTTACAGGTGAAGACATGTTGTTTTGTTTTTTTTTTTCTGACCAACCTTGTCCTCTGTCCACAAAACTTGTTATGGTGTTAGCAGTCTTTGACGACCGAAAAAAACTTGCGTTTAGCCCGAGCTTTTCCGCTGCAGAGTAAGTCCTATAAATAGATAGCATATAGTCGTGCGGTACGATGGCGTCTTTAAGCGCATCGGCGTGATGGCTTCGGAGAGTGGAAGACGATAATATTTCTTTGAGAGACTTGGGTGCCTTCCTCCCGTCATTCAGAATCTTGGTTCCCTTGTTGTTCCTCGGGACAGGAGAAGAGAAAAGAGCAGCTGACTGTAAAGCAGGTACATCCCAAAGACAAATAAGGAACAGGGAAAACACCGCGGCTCTGAAGGCATCCATAGCAATATTGTCCCACAGCGAACTGGAAGCGCTCTCTACAGTTTAGTCGGTGCGGTAGCTCAAGAAACGCAGCGGTTAGAGATCCGCAGGCTGTACGGGCAAAAGAAAGTGCGCTCCACAGGACAGAGGGACTGCTGAGGCGATGGAGGGCTACGCCCACTCACTCATGGGTCTGTGCTCATGTATTTATTGGAGAACCTCTACCCCCGGTCCCTCAATCAAGTTGTTAAAGAAGACGAGAAACCCATCCCACGGGCGAGGCGAGGCAGATGGCGTTTTCTCTCCCAGCGCCACATCCAGCAGAAAGGGATGGCACGCTCAGAAGCAACAGGTTAACTTTTCAAACTGCCCACCCCACCCCCTCCGACTTCCACAGACAGTCACACGCTCACTGACTGGTTAAAATGTAGCCACTCTAGATAATTCAGAAATTCATTCCCCCCCCCAAAAGATCAGGCTCGGTGGTCGATAAGCGTTTAGCATTGATAAGCTGTGTACAACTAATGCAAGCTAACAGCATATACAAGACGTTGACCTTTTTCCTATTGA
Source organism: Atractosteus spatula (assembly GCF_055471065.1). NCBI lineage: Eukaryota > Metazoa > Chordata > Actinopteri > Semionotiformes > Lepisosteidae > Atractosteus > Atractosteus spatula. The sequence goes on from NC_142717.1 coordinate 4,617,523, forward strand.
GTCACAGGAAACAGGTTTAGATATATATATTAAAATACACATGAATATCAAATCAAATTAAATCAAATAAGAAAACGCCGTAACAGCCTTAATCGGTTAATATATCCTATGTCATTTTGTGCAATGCGAGTGTCTCATGTGAACTGCTTTGGGCACAAGCAATTATTTTTTAGACAAGAAACCGCACGCGTGCAGTATTTGCACCTGTAGCAGATACGCTACATGAATACCCCGTCATTATCGTCGGAACCACGACAGATTCTAAGGGAAGGAGGTGTTATCCAATTGTATGTACACGAAGATACCAAAAGCTGAAAAAAAGTCGAAAATGATTAGTCCTAGCTTCACTTTACCAGTCACAATAAAGTCGAGAAAAGTTCGAGAAGAAGTCTTACCACTTCTGTTTTTGCCTCGTCACTTTCTTAGTAGTAGTAGTAGTTTATTCTTCTTTTTAAATCTTGGCGAAAAAATAGCGTTACTTTTCCTAAAACGCTATTTTGCTCGTTTGCAGAAAGCTGTGACCTTTACTTTAACTACTTATCGCAAAATATTACCGTATTTAACCACTATCCACCGTCTCACAAGTTTCTGGCTTCGTCACTGATAAATTTGCAACGCTCATTGAAGTTCTCGTATTTAATTTCTGTTTTCTTTAGCTCTAGTGCCTCCAAGCGGACCAAACGCGAATGCAACCTTAATTCACCTAAGAAAACGACAACGCTTGATGCGACGGCTTTTCTGTCCTGGTAGTTTTAATGCCATTAAACGTGCAGACTGGGCATGATTCTACTTTTCGTTAAGGTGCGGCTTTGAAGACAGTAAAAAACAAGGCTTTAAAAAAAAAACACTGAATAACATAAACTGTTTATGTTTTTCTGTGGCTCTGTAGAACCAAAATGCAATGCAACCGATTGCAAAGAAAAATAAATAAATGTATTATTAAATTAAATTGATTTTTTTTTGCGTCAAGCTTTTATTGTTTTATTGTTTTTATTTTTTTCTGAAATCATACACAAATGGGATCGGAGTAAGGATTAGATTCAACTGACATGAATTTTGCTTTTTGAAATCTTTAATTATAATTGTACCCCTCTGTGGCTGTTCTCAGAAAGCAAGGACTTCTCCGCTAACCGCTGCTCCTCTTCTTCATTCTGTAGCATGCTAATTAAGACGACAGGTTCCCTTTAAGCTTCTGCTGCTGACTGACATTTTTTTCTTTATCACACTATCATTACATTTACATGCTGCGGCTTCTATCCATTGTGAACAATCTGACATCCAGAGCAGCATAATCAGGCTAACTAAATCACATCTCCCTAAATAAAAAAAACGTCTTTTAGCAGCAGATAAGACGTGCAAACACGATGTTTGGGAAGTCACATATTAACCAGCTGCAGTATTTGCAGGTCGTATCTAACTGACAGTCTTCCTCCACGATAAGATTAAACATTTTGAGAAACAGGAAAGCCATGAGCAGTGCCACACAAGAGAGGTGATTTTACTCATTCAAGTATTGGTGCGTGTGTGTGTTTGTTCGGAGTTTACATTTGTTAAATCTCTAGATACATTCCAGCACAGCAACTAATTGTGCTTGAGGGTGTAGGTTAGATAAAAACCATAGTTTTATTTTGTGGTCCTCAGAATGATCTTAATTTAAAAAGTCACTGTTATGTGTAAATAGGAATCGAAATATTTCTTTGAATTTTATATTGCTTCTAAACAAGAGCTCCTTCAGCACATTACCTGAAGACGAGCAATGCCATTGCAATGCCTTAATGTGGCCTCTTTTTGAAGGTCAGTGCCTAAAAAGACAAAATAAATTAAATCTAAAGACGTATGCTTGTATTTTTTTAGGATCTGACAAGGCTAGACTTGTAATGAATACACTTCTAGCTCATTGTAGAATGAGCAACAGAAAAATTGTAAAAATGTTTCAGATTGTACCGTGGAATGTTAAACACAGACAATGTGTACAGTAGCCTGGTGATTAGTCATAACCACCCAATTCCATGTATAAAATAAAATACAAAGGTTAGTTGATTCATCCAAAATATAGCTTTCTTGTAGCTCAGTATCTATTATAGTTAGTAATCCTTAGCAATGTGGATTCTGTCCTACATTTCATTAGTTGTATCATAAGGGAATTTCTGCATTGGTATTAACACATTCCTTTATGGATCTGTTACAGATTGTTGTTTTGGATTGTTTTACTGATTCTTTTCACACAATAGTAAAAGCGTCTTCCTCAAAATACAGATTATGAACCGATCTTTGCAAATATCATGTCAAAACTTGTAAACTTTTATCTAACTTAAGAAAATCTCTAATGTATTCAAAATCATATTTTTCAGAATAACCATTTTGCATTTCAGAAGGACATGCATGTCATTGTATTAGGCCATTTTCATTATAAAGTGACAGAACGTAAAATATATTACTGTTATAAATATATCGATTGGTTTAAATAAACCTATCCTTTTTTTGTTTGTTTTTTTGATAGGTTTAATCCAAAGAAACTTACCTATCTTTTTGTTAATACAGATTTCGGTGTCCATTTACACAGCTGGGTTTGCTGGAAAACTCTCATCAAAACTACCAGTGCTCAGTAGCAGTGTCACCCCCTAGAATTTCATTTCCATTAGAATGTTCGACAGACTGTTCAGAAAATACCTTACAGCTATTATCAGTAAACTGTTATCAGAACAAGCACTGGAAGAACAAATGCCCTTTATCTTGTCCAGCTGAAGGAGAGAACAAGAGCACATCAGTACAATATACCATTTAAAACCACACCATGAAAACAATATCAGAATTCAACTATTTGTTCTTTGAAAATGAATCCATTTGTTTTCACTTTTGATCAATTGAATACAATTCCAAAGTATGATGCAATAAAACTATACAGTAGAAGGCTTTAGCTTTTATCAGAATAAAACCTGGTATAATTATGGTACATAACAGCTACCATAATTATACACAGAACTTAGCCAGACCACGTACTGTATGTGGTAATTGGAACTAAGGAACATAATCTTACAGTGACACCAAGTGGTAGAATATTGTAGCTCTAGATGTTTTAAAAGAAATACAACCATAATACAATTATCATAATATCTGCAATAAACGAGAATCCATACTGTCTAAGCATACATTAATTTCTCATCCTCATACGGAAGTTTCCTCTTGTTCTTTTATATTAAACCAGTCTTCAAAATAAGTGCCAATCACGTTTATTTCCGCCTCAGAAGTAGTCCAAATTCTTAACTACTTAAACTACTTATACTTTATTTTTGTGTCGTATTATGAGCAGAAAACAAACACAAATGTCCAATTAAACAAACAAATTCAACTTTACATTAAAGTGAATTAGGAGGTCGAAAGAGAACACAGCCATGGAGACTAGGAATCAGATTTAATCATAATATCAGGCCATTTATATTCCAGATTTGACTGCGTGGTGGAAAGTCGAAGCCTCTGGCAACAACAAAGCTGTCATGACATTAGTGGGTCTATCATTTCTGACTGGCAAGTGGGTCAAAGTTTTGATGTATTCCAATTTGGGAATACGTACAACACTTGGGGTTCGGCCTATGCGTTTTTTTTGTGTTTTAAAGAGCACAGTTCTTTTAAAACATAAATCTGGTTTATTTTAATTATTTCCAGGAACACAAAAAAACAGATTTTTTTGTTGGGTAGCACACGGACACAGTGGATAGCTTTGTTGCTTCATAGTGCTGGGGCTCTGGGTTCAATTCCAGACTTGAGGTGCTATGGAGATCCCCACGTTCCCTAACACACACCAAAAACATACTGGTTAATTGGTTTCTGGGGAAGCTGGCCCTGATGTGAGTGTCAGCATGTTTGTATCTGTGCTCTGCAATGGACTGGCATCCTGTCCAGGGTGTATCCTGCTTCGTGCCTGTTGTTTGCTGGGATACAGTATGTTCCAGTTGCCCTGCAGCCTTGTGCTTGATCAAGCGTTTAGAAAACGGATGGGTTTGTTTGACACAACAGACAGTCAACAACATTTTCAGCTGCTGCTAGCCACAGCAAAACACATCACATCACACACATCAATAAAACTGTTGTTATACAGTAGGTTCAGCATGAGGATGTGTGCCACACAGCTGAAATGTTGTCAAATCAATATGAGGCTGGAGAGGGGAGAAAGTGAGGACACAGGATTTGATCAATGCGGTACCATGCTGGTCTGATTGCTACCCATCATTATAAGTGGTGTGGGACTAGACACTCCTGCTCCCATTATCATACTTGGACCTGCACATCGACGGGTCATTTGTACACATTATCATATGGCTCTCCATATCTTTACCACAGTTGCTGAAGATCAGTCGGGTGGTATAACAAAACCTTGATTCATTGCTAAAAGGGACTTGTTTCCACTGTTGGCGAGCCCATCTGAGGTGCTGTTCACACCACCTCATAATATTGCATTAATGAATGTTGGTGAGCACTGAACCCCCATGCACTCTCTCTATATAATTATGTATCTTTCTCTCCTCAGCTGATCTGCCAACGTAAGGGTTATTTTTGATGCAGTGGAACAAGAGTGGGAAAATGTTCACGAAGAAGAAACATGTTGATGTGTCGGAGAGAGAGGTGATGAGGTGAACTAACCTGTCGAGTTTCAAAAGTCAAAAGAAAGACAAAGGCTGTGCTTACAGAACAGTTAAAATCACTCTAGTGATTCACGAATTACCAATTAAACAAATGATACTAAAACATTTAGTCACAATGGTTATACTTTATTTTTACAAAATGAGCATGCATAGGGTACTGATGATCAGTGTACGCCAAGCACAGCCAGAGCAGAGTACTCAATCATTCTACAATGTTTCTGAAAATATGATAGGTTTCTCTCCCTCATCAGTCCTTAATAAGTAAAGATCTTTACCCAACATGTCTGCAAAATGATAAAAGGTGGATTTGAATCCAGGGTTAAATTCCTGTTGTAATTCAGAAATTATAGGATATTAACCAAGGAAAAAATATAATAATGTCATTTCATTGACAGAGACTGGATTAAAAATGTTTAGGCTGGAACCCTGGACAAATAATGTAGAATCTTTAGTAATACAAATAGAGAGAATGTGAATAGAGAGAATGAATAATACAAATACAGAGAAAATGAGAAAATGAATAATTTCCTTTATGGATCAAGTTATTTACTGAGATGTATATGTTAAAAAATACAGCTAAAAAGCACAGGTCCTCAGTCTTCAACCAACTACGGTACAACAGTAGTGTAATTTATTTTGAAATCCTCTATTTCACATTTACAGTATGTCCTAGATAGTGTTTGATTTAAATTAAAAACTTTGGATATTTAGGTATTATCTATTATTCTGAAAGAAGTCTGATTCTAGCTCTCATTTATTCAGCTTTCCCCAATTTAAAAAAATACATAGACAGCTGGTTAGACCGCCTAATTGAATTCATTTGAAAAAAGATCTTTGAGTTGAATTTTAGTCAGTTCTGCCCAGAGTGCTCAAATAGTCGATTTCAACCACCAGAGGGTAGTCACGAATAAATGTCTTGACGTCTTTGTTGTTTACTGGGCAATTATGAAATTGCCATTTCAGATTGTTTGTTTCACTTCATAACTTGTACATTTGAGTGATTTCCACTATGGAGCCTGAGTGATGACAGAAATTTACAACAGCACAGCTGTACACATAAACGGTCTTCAGCAAATGACTGCTGCTGCATTAAACTTTCAGTAGGTGTGCTCCATCATGAATAGGCAATCAAGAAGCACAAGTCACAGCAGATTTTATTTAAAGCACTAATGGACATTTCAAGAATAAAAAGTTTTAATAAATTTCAACAACAAACCTTTGACGCAGAAAGCATAGGAGAAACTCCAAAATACGACACTTATATTACAGATATAATTCAAACCTAGGGTGGCATGGAGGCACTGTTGTTCGCATGTCTGCTTTGGAGCTCTGGGTTCAATTCTTGTCCTTGGGTGCTATCTGCAGGGAGTTTTTAAGTTCTGCTTGTGTTCACGTAGGTTTCCCTCTGGGTGCTCCAGTTTTCTCCCACAGCTAAAGATATGCTGGTAGATGAATTTGCTTCTGGGAAAATGGGCCCTGGTGTGAGTATGTTTGAGTGTGTGAGGAGTGTGTATGATGCATTGCAACCATTGCTTGCTGGGGCAGACTCTGGCTCCCCCGTGTACCGTCAATCCCTGTTTTGGATAAAATAGTTAGAAAATTAACGGATGGATTTAACTCAAGCCTAACATCAGTGCAACCATAAATAAGCATGCATGCCCATCAACCAGTGAGTCAAGCATACCTTCAATTAGAAATCTATATTCCTTATATTTACCATGGTTTCTGGGAGGTGATTGTTGAAGATGATTTCCCCATGATGTTGGGGCAGTTCATTATGGTTCAGGTGTCTCATTCATGTTACCTATATATGTTTTCACTTCTCAGTGGGTCGTTTGTTCAGTGGCTGAGATTCTGCTCAGGGATTGCTAGTTCAGATCCTAATTTTGCTGCGAGCTTCCACACTGTATTTGTGCTGCATATTTATTTAAGAGATACTGCAATTTCCAGCAGAGTAGTTGTCTGGGGATTCTTAGACTCACTCCACATCATCCCCTTAACCTGCCGCTCAGGCACCTGTTCTGTAAGGGCTGTGTTCATTCTTTGTCTCACAGAAAGACCACTGCAAAAAGGACCAGAGTCAGCCTGCAGTGTCTTGTGCAATGATATACAACTCCCAGAGAGCCACAGTGTCTGATTTCTTCAATTTCAGGCCATTTCTGCTCATAATGACCTAAAGGAGCTGATCGTTAGCTTAATGGAATCAACTTAACACTTTTCAAAGGGTCTTCGGCTGCTGATGATATAAGGAGAATATCTGCTGAATTTTGCACTTCTACATATAGTATGTAAACCTATAGTCTTGTTTGCACAGTTTACATATTCCGCAAACTGCCCTGCAGACCTTAATGATAAGCTGGGTTTGACACACATTGTTTTTCCCAAGTAAATGAGTAAAAAACTGTAAATAATAATTGAGTTAACATTGGACTTTTTGAAACTTTTGAATTTGTATTCAATTTTTTTCAGACCTAACAAGACCTAATAAATACACTAAATACTAGTTAAAAAAACTAGTTAGTTCTATATATATACTGATGGGGGAAAAAAGAAACACAACACCTCCTCCTCCACACTCTGGCCCTCCCCTCTGCGTGGAACAGGCTGAAGAGTGACTCGTCCGTGAAGACGACCTGAAGCCACTGCTGACGAGTCCATCGCAGCCTCTGTCTGGCCCAAGCCAGTCGGGTGTGATGTCTAGGAGGTGTGAGCACTGGGCCTCTGACAGGTCACCTTGCTCTAAGGCCAGCAGCATGGAGCCTCACTGTCCTGTCACTGATGCGGGCATTGTGTCTGCCGGCAGTTTCAGCAGCAGTATGGGTGGCAGATCTGAAACGATCTCTCAGATGGACCAGTCTGATGTGTCGGTCCTGCTCTGGTGTGGTCACTCGAGGGCGACCGGATCTTGGACGGTCATCTGTCCTGCCGGTCTGCTGAAACCTTCTCTGCAGTCGGGACACAGTGGAGCAGCTTACTCCATAGTGTCTGGCAACGCTGGCACATGACATGCCTGCCTGCAGCATGCCAATGGCCCTCTCCCTTGCTTCTGGTGACATTCGAGGCCTTATGGAATGCACAGAAAACTGACTAAGTGTGGCCATTTTCTTGCAGTGACCTCAGCTTTGGATTAAGGCCTTTTTAAAGGTGACCTGATCAGGCACTGTTCCACTTGGACCTCGTCGGGTAGAAGTGCACCTAATGAGCTTTCATGTGATTGGCAAGCTGCAATGCCTCACTGCACAAGCCGTATTGCTGGTCAGAGGGCTTAAAACAAATTGACAACAGTTTGTGAAAGTACATCAGCTATAACACTAGCATTCTCATTGCTGCGTTTCTTTATTCCTTCAGTGTACTGAACGCGATCACAGAGTGAACTGGAAGAACGGCTCTTTATCGGCCCGTTGGCTTCAGCACCACGGACAGCCGTCGACTCTGTGCTCTACAGCTTCATCTCGGTGAATCAACTCGCTTCAGGACCAAGGACAGTTTCCTCGGTTCCCTTGTGATTTAATGCGCTTCAACCGAACACAACCAGCGCGCAAATCCCATCGTTTCAGATGCGCATTATAAGTACTGTACTGTATATAGACAGTAATTACGTTTACGTATTACAGTTAACGCTCTAACCGTATATTGTTTTCAATACTGCAAGAACAATTATATTAACCTACTTCAGAAATTGTACAAAAAAAAGGAAATGTTGATATCGATACAGAGAATAAACAATGAACCAGAAAGTAGAAACAATCGCCGAATTTTACTGCCCCACTTTAAAAAGCAAATTCTTCAGGATCCCCAAGACACGTTGTAAAGGATGACGTAATCCGTGCTTCAGAGCATTACATCTGGAGTGGTGCTAAATAATTGATCGAGCTGCTAGAGTGCATTCACATCTTGTTTTTGTTCTAAACGCACTTTGCGACTTCGAAACCCACAAATAGACCACGGCCTACTAGTGTGGTAAACAGTGAAAATGATTTATTTTACATATTTAATGTTTGCCTTCCTAGCAGGCTTACAATATTAATCATGGTTTTATATAGTTGCTATTATTTTAAAGATGATAAAGCTCTAAATTCAATGGTTATTTTGCAAGTATATTGAAAATGTGGATTGTAAAGCACAACTTACTGTATGCATCCTTCATTATTGTAGTTGATTATAATTAACTTGATTTGTGCTACTGTACATCAAAAGTTAATCATTGGTTTGTCTTTCACAAGTGTAAGAAGAAGTGATGATCATTTTTCTAAATCTCCATGCGAGCCCTGTTACTGGTATTACGTTCTGTTGTTTTTTACCCTCCTCCCGTGCGGGGGTCCATTGCTGGAGGTGGGTGTGTCCCTCAACAGGATATCTCTCTGGATTGGTTGAAGAGAACGGTCCGGTTTTAAATGTCCGGAGAGAGGGTGCGGAAGAGAGGTGTTAGAAGCAGAAACGGCGAAAACGCGAGACGTATCGGATTGGTTTTCTTGGCTGTGGTGTAGGGTTGGGATTGTTATGGCTTCCGTGTTTTTTTTCAGTTTTCCCTTATAGCTTATTTCAGATAGAGTAGACAGATGTCTTGCGGAGGGCTTTGCTTTGGCTTTGCCACCCCTTTCTCAGGAGAGAGGTTTAGAGGGTACTGGGTTGTAGAATAGTGTAATTCGTGTTTTTTTTTTTTGTTTTGTTTGTGTATTTCCGTCCGTTAACCCCTGGCTCATGGGTAAGTCCCCATGCGTCCCTAGACTGAGCCATATTGGGGATGTAACACTGGTAATCCATTTTAGACTCCCCCCCCCCCTCCTTGTAATGAATCAAGACCGATCCTTTTTCAATCCAAAAAGGTACGGCCTCTACTGAAAAATAGTTCTTCAACAGTGGGAGACGACAGCTTCCAGGGCTGTTCCAGACGTGTTCCTCCATTGCTCCACCAATTGTCTAACCAACTTATCCAATGCAGGGTTGTGGGGGAGCTGGAGCTTCAACAAGCAACAGGTATGAGGCAGGATACTCCCATCCTAGGGCACACACAGACACAGTCATGCACACACTCACACCAGGGTCAGTTTTCCCAGAAGACAATTATTCTCCACACTGAACAAGCGCTGGAAGGGACTGTGGGTCCTGTACGGGGACTGAGGAGGAAAACCCTGTTCCCTTGAGGAGGACTGGACGATCGCGTTTTCAGAGCCAGGACAAGAAAAAAGGCACAGACAAGTGATAGGGCCTGGAGGGACTCTTTCATTGCGCAAATCCAGCCCCAGCATCCACTTGCCCGGACTGAGAAAAGACAACCAGCCTTTTAAGAAAGTTTTTAACATTGTAGAAATTGCATGAGTTGTTAGAGTATGTCCTCACTGGAAGATGTCTACTGTACGTGGAATAAAATTTGTTTTGCTAGAAAAAAAAAATCAGTGTGTCTTGAGACCATGGGAGGAAACCAGAGTACCCAGAGGAAGCCCATGTTAACTGAGCACTGAGAGGCAGCAATGCTGACCACTGAGCTACCCTCATGTTTAATCTGTCCTGGAGGGTCAGAGGGTTTCTGGTTTTCCTTCCACATGAGCCTTTAATGACCTAATTGAGCTCATTATTTGCTTAAATAGAGAAGTTGAATTATTTCCTTGCTCTTAAGAGGCTGGAGATTTAGAGAACTATAAATGAGCTGGACTGCAGCCATTGAGGACTGGCATATACAGTAGATGGTACAACCTGCCAGGGATCCAATATTGTAAAACAGGGAGCTTTTGTCCAAATTCCCTATATTATGCACACGTGCAAGTGTAATGTCGTGTTACAAGACATCAAAATTAGAAAACAAATGTGTTCTCACCTTAAATCTTCCACGGCTGCAGGCTGTAGGTGCTGTACTTGCCAGTAGGTGTTGCCAATCTCTTTAAGTCATTACCTGCTTGAGATGAACATGCCAAGTGCTGTAATTGAACAATTATGTCAATAGGGTCATTGAGGTGAAAATCAAGAACAACCTAGAGCAAGATATTGACTGCTGAGAGTCTTGCTAGGCTCTCAGTTGTTAAATTAAACCCTTTATACAAACATATAAAACAATAGATAAAACTGTATCAAGATAGTTCAGTATAAATACTGTATAGCCTTTATATACTGTAGCTGAGTAGGTTCTACTGGTAAGAGATTGCATGTTTTATTCAGAAGTTGTATACATTGTATACATTTTTTGTACTTTTTTGGGCAACTCCTATGGCATGCACTTTGCTGAAGTTTATTGTATTGCAGGGGTTTGGGAAAGTGAAGGCACTGAATTGATTTTAACCAGCAGGCTGGATAATTTCATTTGTTTCAGCACTTTGCCTCTCCCTTTGAGCAGTTGATTTCACCTCGGATAAAAGAAGCTTCCCAGCAAAACACCTTTACCTGTAGCTTTTATTTGGATATGTCACCCCCCTACTGTATTCCAGAGTTTTTCCAAAGAAACCCTGCTGTGTGTTGCATTGGGTGTAACACAGAAGACGGCTCTCAGAACATCAAGCTCATTCACCTTGTCCCATTGTGGCAAAACTAACCGACCACTTCGGTATAACTCAGGGATAGTTAGCATCTGGACTACACGCCATGACAGGACTTTTCATATTCCAATAAGTACCGAATTCATTGTTAACTGCTTAATTAACCAGGTGCTACACATTACTTTATCAATTAAGGATTAGCCTAATTAAAGACTTTCCAAGGCATGGTGTCCAGATTGCAGGAGTGACTAACCTTGCTACAGACTAACTGTATTGTGTGCATGATTGACTCAAAGGCAGGAGGAAATACACTTCCTATTCTCTGGTTTCTACCACCAACCAATCAAGAAGAGTTTCAACATTTATGACCTGTGGAGATTCTTCAAACTGGACTGGCAATTGTCAAGCTCCAACCAGACTTTATTCCTCTGAACTAATAACCCATAATGCCTCAATTAGATCTCAATGCAACAATTCAAAAGTTCATCACCCAATAAATGCTGGATTTAAAAATACAATACTTTCGAAATCTAAACGTTTGAAATTAAATAAATACAGAAATCTATTTCAGTGATTTTAAATATATGTGAACAAGTTAAATGTGTAAAATGTGTATGTTTATCTAGATAGATGAGGGCGATTAAACTTTATTGATATTCAAACGTAACGAAATAGTTAATATCTGTTATGTTATATAACGTGGTTAATGTTAGTCATATTTTTACGTCCTAGTGCCTGTCAGTCCGGAGCTATGTTAACAGCTACATGTTTATCCAATCCGATCTCGACATTTCAGCTACAGGCACATCAGAACAGAGAGCGAAAGCTCAAGAGAGCTACACTCGCTCAGAAATCCCCTGGAATGAAAACTACCCCTTCGGTATTACAATCCTTGCAAGTGTTTTTTTTTTAGAAAAAATATAATTAAAGAGGTGATCAGAGTTGTTAAAACATATTGAAGACGAAGGATAGCCACCTTAACCTTTGGGGACGGTGCTGGAAGAAATCTCTACACTTATCACAGAAAGGCAAGTAGGATATTTATAGACGGTATATGAAAATTGACGATGTCTTCAGAGCATGTTCGCATATAATAATACAAACAGGTTAAATGCTTTACGTACTGTCTAGATACTGAAAAGGATAAGTAACCGAACAAATGTTTTAGATTAAGTAGAATACGCTGTATATCGGTACCATTTTTGGTTCTACGGATTTTCCATACAAAACTGATGCCTCAGAATTGTAATTAATTGTAATTAATTTGTTCCGGTAATACTCAAGATTTTAGTTTCTGTCTATTGCCATCAAATTCCAACAATTTCAACAGTATAGAATAAAAACACATTGATCTTAACATGGATGATGAAAAGAGTTCTCGTTCAAAGCAAATGGTTGATCTTAGTCTTCCTACAGTAGATTCGCATAAAGTCGCTTAAATCCAGTCGCATCAAATAAGAGCGAAACATTTGCAATTCTTTAGATAGCCTGCCCATCTTCCATTTTGTTTTCAGTCACGTACAATAAATTATAGATTAGCAATAAAATGTTTTTTCTTTTTTTAATTTTCCATTATGTTTTAATGGTAACGGATCACATTTTGAGAATTATTTGGCAGCTAATTACATTTTAAAGTAACACTGGCCATAATAATTTGATTATGAAACCCTCAAGACCCACCAGTTATATATTTGTATGTTAAAGAACACAGGGGTTGTAAAACTATTGATACTGATGACTACTGGGGTCAGATTTTGCACTGGATTTGTATTAACATTTAATAAACATTTCCAAGTATACATCTATCCAATATAATTAGCATAAGTTAATGGAAGAAATATACCCAATCTAAAATTATGCACAAATCAATTCATCCATCCCCTGTATACAGTACCATTGTTATTTTCATGAAGGCTCAGTTCAGGGTTGCTAATGAGTGTGATCACGTAACTCCATTGATGTTAATATTGGGATAACGCTAATGGAACTACTGGCACATCAATTGCTGGACCGTTAGCAAATAAGTGTGGTGGAAGACTATCCAGCTATTATATTACTATTCAAAGATGTTTTGAGTATCACCGACAGTCTTAAAGACTATCAAACTACACGCTTTGAACAGATGGAGCATGATGACTCTGAGATGGTAGATGTTGGACATGTCTTTCTGCAGACGTTTTCTCGGGTCTGACAGCCCTTCTAGCACGGTGTTACACATGCCTGTGTGAGGAAAGCATGCAGTAAATGCAGGATCCAGACCCTGAGGGACTACTTCTGAAATATGCTGGAAGGCTTCTGATTCGACTAGCTGGACTTCCACAGGTCCAAATGCTGTATAGGAGATTCTTAGACTCTGAGGATTTTGTTTTGGATAAGCCACCTTTGTAGGCAAGGGGTACAACAAAATACATTTAAAAGATAATTTTCTACTTCTGTGGCACTCTCTCAAACTACATAAAGCTCCAACATTTCTTCCAGCCTTTCCTGCCAAACAAACTAGACTTCCCCACGTCTAAATTTCCACATTTGTGTATGTAACTCACTTTTCTCAAGCACACTTGTTCTTGTTTTAAAGCTAATAATTGTAGTATTAGTACTTAATAATAATTCACATGAATAATTCATATTGAAGTGTAAAAACTCCTTAGTATTTCCATAATGTCAATACAAATTACAGAATTTATGCCTGTGGACTTATTCCATTAGTGTTGTACATGGAGTACTTTTCTGTTGCTAAGTCTGTTGCTAGGCATGTTTTATGGCTCTGCAGAGCCTAATCCGATTCCACTCTGAGACATGTTCAAGAGCTGCTCTCCTGATGTAAATGAGTCTTTTTGGACCTCATAGTTTTATCATTTCTGTGCGCAGTACTGAAATGTAAGTTTCCTGTAAGATTTGCTATTCACATTTTACAGTGTATTCTTTGTTATGTGTGATAAAGAACAATGAAAAAGAATAATTTTCATATGTATCACAAAGACGACATTATCAATAATGAGATATTCCAGTAATGGTTTTGGAAATGCAATGTTTTATGGTATGTTATGCATAAGAAGGTATGAAAAGGTATAATATATTCCTAATAATTTAAAGCACCTTGGCCTTGAATAAATCAGTTATCAACAGGATTAAAAGTTTTAATTTAAGCTTAAAAATATTTTACATTTTCCCAAATACTGTATTTATAGCTTTCTTTTTTGAGGTGGCGAAGGTAAAAAACGAATTATGTCAGATTAAATCTTTTGAAGCACGTACAGTACAGTACATGGAAGAGACTTGAATCTGCAGTCAGGTAGCCCACTGGAATAGCTGAGAGCTGCTGCTTAGCACTTGGGTTAGACTCCAGCCTGGGGACCCTTGTGTGTAGAGTTTGCATTGTTCTCATCATGCTCTTGTGGTTCAGATTCAAAACACAGGCTGTCTAGGTTCATGGGTGTCTCTAACTGGCCAGCCTCGCACATGTGGGAGTGAATGTGTGTTTGTGCCCTTTGATGAACAGGTGTTCCTTCTCGGGTGTTATCTCACCTTGTGCCTTTTGCCTGCTACTTCAGCCTCTGGCTCACACTTACCCTCTGAGGATAAACCTGTTACTGAATATGATGGATGTGATGGATGGAGGAATATTCAGTCTTGAACGATCGTTATAATGCAGGCTGCTTTCGTCTCCTAGACAATTATACACCTGTTACTTTGCATATACAAAAACAAACAGTGCAAAAGCCTGCAAAATCCTCAAATTAATAAGATGTTTGCCCTAAATATTACTTGAATATTACTGAACATAGTTTCAGTTTACATTTAGATATAAGATTTAGTCATTTTAAAGCTATAAATCCTTTCCAAGAACTGACACATACATTTAAAAAGATTTTAATGATTCTTCTAACCTCTACGTTGGCTGTACTGTACTGCAGTTTTCAGTAGCTCAGTAGTTTTTATTCGAATCAGTCCAAATTTCCTATTTCCTCTTTCACCTCAGAAGAAAATGTCTTGGTAATATGAATTTGGGACACTGGGCATAAAGTACATTCATGCCAAGATCAACATTTGTTTGCGTAGAGGGCAAAATGTTTTTTTTGGAATAATAAATACAGCATAGCACATAAGTCATGATCTAAGACATTGAAAGCAAGTCCACTGAAGTAAACTCCCCAGGGAAGTCACTGACATCATTTTCCATCAAAGAGCAGAAATGACTGTTCTTACTTACATAACCACAGCCCTTAGAAATATGAAAAGACTTTACAGAACACACAGTACATTGAAAGATCATGACATTACAAGATGGAAAATGGAGGGTGTTGATACAAAATGCATGCATACACTACTGAGAGACTCAAGATCTAAAATGAAATATTGAGAAAACACAATGAAATTTAGCTACACATTTTTACACAAAATAAAAATACATTATAAATAATGTTAACAATGTACAGTAGTTAGTGTAGTAACAATGGCTACATTAAAAACATATTTTAAGGTGTAAGCTATAACATATCTGCTAGACAGCCTTTCACTTATTGATTTCATGTCAGGAAATACCAAGATGATAACCTTAAACTGGATGAGAAATCAATGGTTACAAAAATGTTTGCTAAAATTTTTCTTTGCAAAAAAGCTTTGTAATAAAGTAAGATGTCAGACAACTTATACATTTTAGTAATAAAGAACACAGTCCAATCTCTGGGCAAAATGATTGATCTACAACATGTAATCTTGTGTTTTACCACTCAAAGTCCTCCTGCTATCCTGCTTTTTATTCCTACCAAGCTTTCCATCGTTTAATTAAACCAGATTAAAATGACTTTGACCTCTAACCACGGACTGAAGACATTTAAAATCCTGAAAAAAGCCTTGAATGATTAGGGCACAGCAGACTGAGAAATCATTTATCCAGCTGATGACACAGTCTCTTGGGTTTAGTTTGTCCTTTCATGTAGGCACTTGTCTAATAACTACAGGTTCTGTGAAATCCTGTGCAAGAGAGTGATGGACAGCAGCAATGATGAGATGCTTTTTTTCTAACAAGCTTTTCGAGATCATAAGGTAGACGTTTTTCAACGCAAACGTTTAAATCCTTTTTATCTCAATTTTTTACAATTAACATCTCCCTTTGATTCATAGACATATTCAGTAAGTTTGGCTGGATGCAGCACTGGGCTGCATGTATATACTGTAGTCTGTAAAGCACAGTCAGAATTTGACCTCTCCAAGGCCCTGTGTAATACTAACTTCAGAGGTCTCCCCTATCATCAACTAATTTATACCTGCTAAGTCTTGTTTTTTATATTATGTTTTTTCAAAATCTCACTTTTATTTATAGATCAGCAGCATATTCAATTACATTTCATGCATAAGACACCGTTTGTTGGTAGGTTTTGCAGAGTTGACAAAAAATAAAATACAGAAGTGTACTAAACTACAATACTTTGATTTTTCTGGAGTATTTCAGAGCAAAATCACATATATTACAATTTGGGCCAGAGATGAATCAGTTTAAAATACAGTATTCAGGAATATCGGTGAGAATCTGCATTTCGATTTCTTCACCCCCAACAACAGTTGATGCAAAACTTAGGAGGTGGAGTCGTATGCTTTAGCAGCTTTGAAGTCACGGATTTACATGATCACTCTTGCTGTCTCATGCTCAGTCTATGTCAAGATATTCCCCAAAGCACTGGGAAATCCAGTTAGCACAAGTGACATTTTCTTGGAAAAACAAAAACCTTCTTCTAAGGGCCATACCCTGGTCCAGCCAATCCCTAAATGGTGCACAGTCAGCCAATTACACAGACCAGCCCTGAACAGGTGATTTCTAAACTATGAAGCTTGAGCCGCACTTTAAACAGACAACCTGCCCAGTCCGAGCAAGCCACCAACCACCCAGCAGAATTCCCCTGGGTTCCCTGGTCCTTTCATTTTAATTTAATTAATTAGCAAGGTGCAAGAACTTCAAGATGGGCTCCTACAAAGGAGGCTGTTTTTGTGTCAGATGTTTGTCCAATAAAAAAAGCAATCATATTGTACAAAGCCTACAACTCTGCCATAAAATTCCATTTTCACTGCAGTGAAGTGTTTCATCGCAGAACAAATTTCACGGTGGAGGCATGCTTTGATCGCCACACAGAAGCCAGAATATAATGCCAGTGTTCTGTCAAGACAGTGCCAATGTGTAAAAACCAACAGCAATAGCTTCAGAAGTGCTAGGTGGCTCAGTGGGACTCATTTGCTAATGACAGGGTAGATAGTTATATCCCTTTCTGTTTCCAAGGTGATGGGGTGGCTCTCTATTTCATTCTCTCACTTGGCCACAGAGGCTACAGAATCATCGGCGCTGAGCTCTGATTTGACACCTGTGGTCAGCCTCTGCAATAATTACTGATCATTAAAAACACTGAAATGTCCGGAGATTTGGGTTCTGTAGCACAGATTGTAAGAATATGTGCTATCAAGTTATGAATTTTTTATTTTCAGTTATCTAAATATTTGAGGGCCTTGAACCTCGTAGATTAATTCTCAAAAGAATTACATTTAGAGAAAAAACAGATAGTCCGACTCTTTAGAGAAATCATGGAACCATCAGTGGTGGGATAAACTCTAGGAGATCCCGTGCCTGTATCAGCACTGAAGCCCATTCCTGCCGTAGAGAATGGAAGGATTTCTTTTTCTTTTTTTTTTAATATGATTCAATCTGAAAAATCAGTTGAGATATTTCATTTAAGGACTGCAGTTGATTTACTCCCAAAAACACTTTGGATTGTCAAGGTCAGCAGTAATTTTCCACTGTTGTTAATGTCTTGCAAAAATAAAAGTATTTAACATTGAAACTTATAGTTAAAAATGAAATAAATACAATATTTACTACTTCACTTACATTAGCTGTTTTATTAATACATATTAGCAATTATATTTTGATATACCTGTATCTATTTTTATGGTATTTATATGTTATTTGTAATATAAGTATTTCTAGGGTCAAAAGTAAATATTGATCAAGAATTCTATTTCTATAATGTTAGTAATCACAGGTTTTGTTAATAAGGAAATTCAAAACTGGAATTAAAAATCATAATGACCAACACCATACTGTACATTATGACTTAAACCCCTAAACCCTGGGACGGAACACTGTAAGGTAAACTATCCACAACATTAACAAAAATGTACAATTTAATGAATAATACTGTCGCTTTGCAGCAGTTAGGTTTTTGTTTTTTAAACATGTATGTATTTCCTAACCACTTCATCCCGTTCAGTGTCTGCAGGGAGCCTGCCACTGGGAAACAAGGAGCACAAGGCAGGAGACACCCTGGACAGGATGCCAGTGTCACAGGGTACACACAGACAGACACAGACCAGGGCCAAAACTTCCAGAAGCCAATTAACCTACTAGTATGTCTTTGGACTGTGGGAGGAACCAGGAGCACCTGGAGGAAACGACTGTGAACAGGGGGAAAACATACAGTACAGTACTAACCCCAGTACCCCAGGTCTGCAGTTGAACCCAAGTGCAGCAATTCTCACCACCAAAATACCATGTCACCCTTTAATAAAAAGCATGACAAAAGATCCAATGCAATACGTTATGTTTAAAATTTAAGCCCAATTAACGTATTTAAAAGGTCATTTCAAGGGGCGGCTGTAACAGATACATTAATTCGGCGTTTATGACAAACTATGCTCTTGTAGGCTACATGGACAGGCATGGAAAGATCTTGTCCAAAGCAAATACCTGAAGGATGCTGCTGGAGTCACTGACGAGGAGCTTGCAGTGAATTATCTGATCTGACAGCACTCTGGCAGATCTGACTCCCGCTCTGAAGTGTTTCGGAAGGAATGTCATTTTCCATCTGCATCTGCAATGTCGTTTTCCACCTGCGTTCTTGGGTTTACCATGCGGTAAATTCCTGTTTTTTTTTCTCGTTAGGCTGTTTGCAACGTTATTAGAATAAAGCCTGCTCCGACGCGCTTTCCGACTAGTGCCCCAGTGCAAGACACTCGGTACAGTGCGCTCTGAGCTTTTCCAGCTCGTATATTTCCAGTGCCACGTGTCTCCGCCGCACAGTACCGCAGTCGTCTGAGCTCTCGTTTTTCTCTCATCACAGGTTGGGGAGAAGTGCTGTTTCAAGCAGAATGGGACCTTTCCAGGAATACGAGGTGCTTGTGTAGTCTTTTCATTACTTCGGGACAAGCATTGTTCTGAGCACTTAGTCCTAGAACAATGTAGGGGAATATCTCACACGTGCAAACGGATATTTTGCACCGTCTTTCATTTCTCTGTTAAGTTTGAATGGCATTTATATTGATGGTACGTATGAGCCACTTAATTGTGTTTATTCCACAGCTGAGCTCTGTGCAGTCTTTATATAAACGTGCATTTTAATTTAGTTAGTTCACATTTAAACGCTGCCTGCTGTTAAACGCTTTGTACTTCAAGGTACTGTAACTACTGTACAGTAAGTCGCTGCGGCTGAAAGCAATACTGCAAAATTTATGTTGCTGTGATGCGCATACTGTCGCTGCTAGATACGCTTGGTGCTGGGTTGCGGTGCTGAGCGAACTCTCATGCATGTTGTAATCCTGTCGGAATCGCTATTTCCTGGCGAATAATTGCTCGCTGTATTTTGGTTTTAAGGAACCGAAGTCGCAGGGGAAAGAAAACTACCGCAGTCGGATCCCTCGTCTGGTTCTCCGCCCGTTCCGCCCCAAGCCAAAGGAATCGCCGCTGTCAGAGTCACCATTTTATGGAGAGGAGAGCAAGGACTGCGACCTCAGTCCCGACCATTCTAGAAGAACTATCAGTAGTAACAGTTTTTGCTCAGGTAAACTGTTAATAACTCTTACATCTAAGCGGCCATATTGTCAGTAGTGCATTGATTTCAGGTGCACGCAGTCGAAACATTAAATAATGTTCCGTCCATTTCGTTGTGAACCGATTCACGGAGGAGTTATTGAGGAAGGGAGTGGAATACTGCCAGACAAGGCACATTGCATCATCCTGACTGTCCCATTCTGTACAGAAGATATGAAACACTTTAATTCTTTCATCCTGTTTTTTTCCCCCATGTATTTGCAGTAGTTCACTCCTCTTGGGAACTCCTCAACTCCTGGGTTGGTTGGTTGGTTGGTTTGTTTAACCATATCGTTTTAAAAAGAAACACCATATGATTGTAAACTGTCCTTACCTCTCTTTTGTTTTTGGAAGTTTGTGTTTAAAACGAAATCTAAAAAAAAAAACCCCGAACTTTTAGGTCGTCATTGCAACCTTACGGCAAATAAAACTAAAGTATATCATTTAGATGTCTGAGTTTGGTTGATCTGGATAGCTAAGCAATACTTCACCTATGATGCCTTCCTTAAGTACTGGGACAGAGAAGTCAAAATGGCTATTTCTGCTGTATACTATACAGATCAACAAGGCAACAGGATCCCACCTGGATAATAAGAAACACATGGCACCCAATTGTCTCAATACTTACGATCACTTGAAAAGGAGGGGATGAAATAAAAAAAGTGTTATTATTCTAAAATGTTAAAATGCCCAGAAATAAAAGGTGGCGTTCTGTACTTCTGCCTCATATTCATCTTTTCATCTCAAATCAGAATTGCTTGGGTTTAGGGCAAAAATAGCCATTTTGACATCACTGTCCTAATACTTCTGGTGGGCACTGTAATCCACACTTTATTTCTGCTTCATTAGCCATGATTGTAAGAAGAAGGAACTCTTACTTAACGAGGCTGGAATGGCAGCTCACATTATGTGAGCTGTTAAGAACATGCAGAGGTTAATCCCATCTATGCCGAAAGATCGAAAGAGTAAAAAACACTTGACAAAGACTCCACAGATAAAATGTAATGTGTTTTAATCTTTCGTTCTGCTTTTCAGTGTAGATGGAATTAACACTGCTTGTTGCTTTGCAGTCCTTGTCTAAATTTGCTCTTTTAACACCTCTGTGATCTGACGACACCCGGCTCCAAAACGAGACGCTTTGTGGTGCAGGAAAAGGATGACTTCTGAAGTACTTAGAGAAGGCGCCTGAATGTTTAGACAAATAGACGTACTCCACCATAGCCATACTGTAGATGAGATATAATAGCAAAAGTTTTCCTTCCTGTGTTACGGACGTAAAAAATAATACTAGACGTTAAAGATTGAGAGATAAGACAACCCACGCGTCACACCAGCAATCTGGCTTTCTTGTCAAGATTTTTGTAATTAGACCATATGTCCTATTTTTCATTTAACATTCACCTACCCTTCCCATCACCCCTGGCTACCTTGTCCTTAAGGCCAAGCTGTCAGCCTGGAGTCATGGCAGTCTGAGAAAGTCAATAACTACTTTCATGCACCTAATAATAAGTTACTGTGTTGTGGAAGTGTTGTCTGTCTGCTGATAAAATACTGTTTTTGGTAAAGAAACATAGCCTTGTAATCACCCTCAAAGCGTAGATCTGCGGTGTAGTAAGTGGTAGACTAAACCCTTCATTATCCTGCTGAACAGTTAAACATGTTTTTGTTCTCCTGTTCCCATCTCAGTTTGAGAGGGAAACTATGGAAATGGGGGCAGCGCGCTTGCTTGGGGAATTTGTGGTTGCATCCTTATAAAGTGACAGATCCCGTGATTGTTTGTCGACAACATGAACAGAGAAAGAAACAACCATTCGCTGACAGGTGTGTTCCTTCATTCTTTTCCGGACCACCGCCGACCGTTCCTGCCTTAGATGACACCGGATGCCCAAGCAGTCAGTCAGCATCCCCTTCGAAAAGTCCTTCAGGCTCGGAAAGCAGCCCGATAGGGCTACCTCCCCCGCTCGAAGACAAAGAAAATGTGAAGAGGACCAAAACGAACGTCATGGCGGAGTGGAATGTACCCCCAGTTCGGCACAAGAGGGAGCCTAGGTCATGCCCTTTGCAGAGAGGTGAGTCGTACCTGCTTTCATTGATACCGCACAGTTGAGTACAGGACGTTATGACTACATGGATGGTGTGTTTAGTCCCCAGAGTGTTTCTGGATTGCTGTGACACTGAGAGCACGATTGGTCTGTATAAAAAAAGGCTTTTCAATCTTTTCAATCGTATTACCCTACGAAAGTGCACACGTAAAGACAGGACGGGGAATAGCTCTCGCAATTAACTTGTAGGGTAACTTTCTCCAGTTTGTTCCAATTAAAACAAAATGATGCAGACTGAACCCTGTACACCCAACGCGAGCCATAATCATAACCTGTGGCTTAAAGTGTTGCCTGAAGGTTTCAATAATTCTGGATTGTACACATTCAGTGCATGCATGACAGTTGGTTTCTTGTCAGTTGTTTCTTGAGTGTGGTTATGAAAACTCTCTGCCTCCAGGAGTTAATACAATGAGTGCAGAGTTTCTATCGAGTGCGGTGAGACTGAAGCTCCCAAGGACAGGGCATAAATACTGGACACAGTATTCTTGCTGAATGACGGGAGTTTAAGAACATTGAAACATAAATCCCAAGATATGCCTTCAGCGAAAACTGGGGGGAACAGCAGACACTTCTTCTCTCAAGAATTCCATTCACGAGAAAGGTACATATCCTTCCCAGAAAATTCTCTAGATCTTTTTTGCACAGATCTTAGAGGATTGGCTGTGTGCCCCACAAGCAGTTTCACATTTTATTCTGTTTATGTTTTTTTCCTGAACGAAATATATGGTAAACCCTAATTGGTTGTCTTGTGTCACGTATCCAGTGTATAAAATGGCTGTGTACAGCATGTGTTTCTGTGAGTAAAAGAATACCTGTAAGTAATGAAAAAATGAAGCCCCCCTCAAATTTTTATTTCCTTTTTTTTCCCTGGGTGTCCTACCATAGTCCCATAAAGTCTTTTAAAATTGTTGGCTGTGTGAGGGAGAGCACTCTGTGACAAACTGGTGTGTTTTCATTTGCTAACTGCATACATTTTTAATGCCGTGTATCAGCTAATATTATTAGATGCATGATGAATCTGTGTTTTACTTTTTCTGCATTGTAGGGTACTTATATGCTTATTCAGCATTGCAGTGTAGATTTGTTTTATACAAATACTTGTGAATCCTGAAGAAGCTGTACTGTATATGTACATTTCTGTTTTTTCACAGTTTTATGAAAATAGACGTAAATTATAATTGTGAGCAGCTGGCAACATGTTTCTCTTCAAATACAAATGTGTTGTTCAAGCAGCTGGGTATTAAGGAATTAATGGTTGATAGAAGGTGTAGCAGCTGTGGATTGCTAGTAACACAGGTTCACATTGTAATAGTCGGATCAGGCGCTATTTGTTTTAATTGATATTAAAGTGGTGGAACTTGATTATGCAGCAAATCCAAACAAAAAACACCATAACCTAAAGAGGTTGATATTCTGTAATCACTCATAACTTAAAAATAAAATAGTTTCTCTTCCTTTTTAGAATATTAGTTGATTTTAAGTTTAATTGAAGGCTTAATTAAACAAAGAGTAATTATAGATGTAAATCTCCATTTGCTAGAGCCCTGATTTACCATAGCTGGGAGGCAGTTCTTTTCAGTTGTGATCTGACTTACCTGTGCAGAGCTTTGTGTTTTTTACACTGTTTGGCTGTTAATAACCTGTGATTTTGCTGACCATTATGGTATTGGCAAAGGCAAATGATCGTCCTTTTGGTAAGTTCTAAAGGCTTACATGTTCTTTTCTTTCTAGAGGCAAATTTCTTGCCATCATAGTGGTATTGGTAGAATGTGCAAGATTTTTTGTTTAAAATTGAGCAAATGTTTTGGTGTGATACTTAATAGCTCTTGACATGTGTTTGAATCTGGTCTCTGTGTTTTCTAGGGATATTTTCCAGGTAGTCCTGTTTTCTTTAACTTTCCAAAAACATGCTAGCTAGGTTAACTCTTCTAAAGTGTGTGTGTGTGCCCTACAATGGATTAGTGTCCACTATTTGGTTAGTCTATCCAAGCGCTACCAGAGTAGACTGTCTTGTTGTGTTCCTTACCAAGAATATTTGGCTTTCTGATAAAAGATGGATGGCCTAGTTTGGTGAACTTAATATGCAAGAAAGGGAGCTAAAGGATAAGAATTATGATTATACGTGTGGTTGATAGCCTTTAAGTTATCAGTCAGTGCAGGGAATCATTTTTGCATTGTGAAGGACTGTTTTAGAGTGTCTGTTAATTCTATGATAGGCCATCTGGCTTTTAGTTGGAAATAGTTATGCTGTGTTTAGTATCTTCCATGTCACTGGGGGAACTGGGCTGGGACTGAGAGATCCAACTGGGACAAATGTTGCTTTGGGAGAGAACTTTACTTATTCAGCTTCTCTTGATCCTGTTTCTCAAAATAGCCTCCACAACTTCCTATCCTACCCATAAATAACTCTGTGGATACACCATAAACACCTGCAGATTTTTTTTTCAGGCTTTCAATTTGCCCCATTTATGTCCTTAACGCATTTAAGATTCCTTGACTTTGGCTCCAATCATGCTGCATTGTCAAGAGGTTTGAAGCTGGCTTTAAATCAATTTCTTCTCCGTAAGAAACTGGAGAGCAGCAGTTAGCATAGGCGGAACATTGTGCTAAGTCGGAGGTATCGTAGTTTAAAAAATACAAATGATCAAAGCCTTGGGATACTTACATGACTTTTACAATTTTAAAGGTGTCACTTGACATTGCAATTTTGTTTTTATTTAATTATAGAGAGAGAGAGAGCATTAGTTGTTAACTGAACTGTAATTCCACTCTGGAAATGTTTAAAACGAGTGAGTATACACTCAAGACTTTTTTCAATTGGAAATCCAAAATAATTTTAAAATGCATTTGTTGCTTCTCTGATACACTTCATTGCATGTGCATTTTTTATCTTCATTCTTTATACTGAAATGGAATCTGTGTTAGATATTTTCCTTTTACTGTTCCAAAACAGTTTTCTGTAAAACTTTAAAAAGAAAAGGTTGTTTCAATGTTTTTTTTCTCTTGTAGTTGCTCACTATTGCTTTGCGTTATTATTTTTTTATTTTTCATACAATGAAAGATATTTTTGATCTAGAAAGCTTTTACAAATTCCATGTGTTTCAAATCTGGGGCATCATAATTAATGAGAGATCACAAGTTAATTGGCTGGTACTTTAAATAAGGCTCTGATATAACACCATAGCTGTCAGAGGAACTGTAAAGGGATATTATACTGTAGCAAAAAGATGTTAATGCACTCTGGAATTCATTATTTTACTATTTGTTATGAACAGTGAAGGTTGCGCCTGTTTTGGCTAAATATCAGCCAATATAATAAAAAAACAGCACTTGTGCCTTTTTAAAAAAAATAGTAGATTTTTTAATGTGATGAACGTCATTTCCATTGAACTAAGGGTATGTTTTTCTTTATTGGGACATTCAGAGAAGGTTATTGATTGGTATATGTTTTACCATGAGATGTACAGTAAAAGTGGCTCTGTGTATGGATATCTATAAGGCTGTATCAAAAAGAATACTGATATCAGATAGCGTGCCTTTTTAAAAACATCCTCTGTTAAGATTTAAGTGAACACTGCTATGGGTATTTATTTAAAGGACAGAAATATGCGATGGATTACTTAAATATCTTTATCAGTTAGTACTTTTGACTGCTTCGCAGGCAGTGAAGCGGACTTCAGTTCATCGAGCAGTGCAGGCAGTATTACCGCACAAGAGACCCTGACTACAGGACTCAAAAAACCAGCTTTCACACGCAGGTAGGTTACTGTGTCTGAGGACCGATTCCCTTTCCCGAATACGAGAGATGCAATTCAGGATTGCTGTAAATTGATGCTGAAAAACAACTAAAATATTTAGCTTTCTGTTCGATTTCAATATTGAATATGTAGACATGCAGAACAGAAACAATTAACGGAATACGCTTAATATATTTAGATGCGTAGTAAATCAATTCTGAATAGTATCAAGTCAGAATTCTTGGTGGATTTTAACTGAATTATTCACATTATGGTATCGAGCAAAAGATACAAACAGTTCATGTAAAAGTATTAGTTTCCACAACAAGCTTCTGTTTCATTAGGACTGCAAAGTTAGCTCGATGGCTTTGCAAGAGCCTTTTGTGCATTTCTTGGCAAATGTAGGTGTTCTGAAACCAAACTTAAGTTGCTGACTGTAGTATTTTTGTATGCAACATGGCCAGTTTGTACTTGAGATACCCCGAGTTATTGTCTAAACAGCAAGGGGGCAGATAAGATGTTGTATTGATGGAGTAGTCTTGACACATGATGATGTTCCTGTATTTTCACAGTCTTTAGAATGTGTGATATTGTTGGGGTTTTTTTATATAACAAAGTGATAAATCTTCACTACTGCATAAATGTTAGTCGGCTTAATATTTGTTTTGTCTCTTGCGACAGCCGTGGCTCTCACATGAGGAGCAGTGTAACATCGCAGAAATCCACCATTAGCCCAGCCTCCTCCGCCCGAGACAAAGACCCCTTCGCCAGCCTCTGCAGGGGGCCGCTTCTTGGCACGTCCTCAAACAGCAGCAGCAGCAACTCCGGCTCTTACAAAGGCAGTGACACCAGTCCTACCATCAGGTACGCTGTTCAAGTCCATCGCCTCCGAGTTCAACTTCCAGGGTTACATGCTTGGCACAGAATGTGACCAAATCTGAATAAGGGTCGGAGTTATACGGGTACAACGGTGACTCGAGATAACAGGGGTCTAGCTTTTGGGCGAAGACTTAAGGAGAAACATGGGTGACGTTACTCTGTTTCTGAACTGTAACATACGATGAAATACTCAGCTGTTTCTGAAGTGGATTAACAGAATTCAGACAGGAAATGGTGTAATAAAGGCACACCCAAAGAAATAGTTAGCATGTGGAATACAACTGGTTTCAGCAATAAATGGGGTTTTAATTTTATTAAAATACCCCCGCCTTTGATGCAGTTAATTAAAAACCAGTAAATTCAATGCTTTATTGCTCTTTATGAGACCATGTTTATATGCACTGGTAAATAAGGTGATCTGGCTTTTTTTGTCTTTCATAATGTCACACTGCTATTTACTTCTCAGTTTTTAAATATTTCAAACTGTATGACAGCATGGTGGAAAATGCAATTCTCTCATTCTAGGTGTTGTATGCTGTGAAACCTGTAATTGTCACCCTCAACACAGCAGCCCTCTCGTCTTCAGTTCTGCTCGACTGGGCTTAAGTGATGTTCTCATTTTGAATCGAAAGTGTACCTTCTGCTGGGGCTGCGTTCTATTTCTGGCAGAGATGCAGTGCTGACATCAAAGCATAGTCACAGGTTGCTAGGATATTGTATGAGCAGTGCTGCTGGTGAAGAGCCACTTTGCATAGAGGCAGTCTTGTCTCTATTCTTGGTGTGTTTAAAACCTCTTCGCCTGCTACAGCTTTATAAACTTACGGCATTAGCCAGAGACTTCTACAGAAAATCGAGCACTCTTCATATCATTTTGTTTCCCATGCTTTCCTTTATTGTAAAGGAACAAGTAATAGGTTTATTCCATGCTGAAAAAAAGAAGAAAGAGAACACGACGTTTCGGCCGTGGAGCCTTCTTCAGGTGTGCACATTCCCATTCCAACGGCTGCCAGTTTGAGTATTTCTCGGTCGCAGTTAATGGCAACGTCAGCTCAAAGATTTGGTTCAAACCACCAAATGGAGACTGGTGTGTCGACAAGCAGACCCTGCTGATGCGGGATTAACGCTAGGAAAGGGAGATCCAATACAAGATTGTGAGGGAGCTGGGGCCTATCCCGGCAGGTGATGGGTGCAAGGCAAGATACACCCTGAATAGGATGCCAGTCCCTCAGTCTCGCACCAGGGTCAGTTTCCCCAGAAGCCAGTTAACCTACCAGTGTGGGAGGAAACCGGAGCACCTGGAGGAAACCCACATGAATATGGGGAAATGAACACGCAGAGCACCCCAGGAATTAAACCCAGGTCGCCAGCACTGCGAGACGGCAGTAAGGCACTGTTCGATCGCACTGTGACTCCGCCCAAATGCATTCTTATTGATCTGTTCTGATTATGCAAACTGGAAAAATCCCAACACACCTGCTCACAGCTGTGAGTCACGTGTATAAACCTCCTTTTAGACATGTCTGTGTTTTTAATGCCTCTAAAAGGATTTGGAAATATTTGATCGATTTTTCGGTCGGCAATTATTAGCCCATTAAGATCTTGTGATCACCTGCTCTGGGCTAGCTGATGAGGGGTGATAGCGTAGCTGTAGCATTGGCAAGTTTTGAAATTTTGTGTGCCTCCTCTAAAAGCTCCAGCAGTGCACTTTAATCAAAACAAGCCATAAGGAAGACCTCCACCCCACTGAAAGCAATTGTGCCGAGTGTGCCAAGAAATCATGTGAGTGTCTTGGCCACCTCTCCGTCTTTTAGTAAAATCGACCTCTGCTCTCTCCCCTTTTGGATACAGACACTGGCACCTCATTGTAGGCAGTGCAAACATTTCATGAAATAAACTCCAATAGATTGGAAAATTTTGATTGTGCAATTTATTTCCACATAGACAACTTCTAGATCTTAAATGTGGGATCAATTTGGAATTCATATTAAATTCCAGGGTGGTGAAGTGGTATTTTTTGTTTTTTTAATTTTAAGTTACAGAAGATCCAGCGGCGTTCGATACACTTCTTGTGGGGACAACCATGGCATTAAGCCGCCAAACCCTGAGCAGTACCTCACCCCGCTTCAACAGAAAGAGGTCACCATTCGACACCTTAAAACCAAGCTGAAGGATTCGGAAACTAAACTTCGCGAAAGGTATATTTCTCTTTTACATGTGGGCATTTGTACATGGCCCCTCCATACAAATACAAAACTCATTGTGGTATAAGACTGTTTAAGACTAGTGTCACTGTCTTTTATGCAACGTGTTCTTGTTCTAATTTGAGTATCCCATTCGCCTACTGAAACTAATTATTTAATATTGATATTAATCTAAAATCAATCTCCATTATAATGCTGGGAAAAGAACAGATCAAGGATAATTTGTGCCGTATCTTAATCCTTATAAAAATACAGGAAAGCATGCAAGTATTTTGTGTTGTTAAGGATATTCTACGTTTTTAAGTGTTAAAATCTGTTTCTTGTTGGACACGTCCCATAATTGTTACAAAAGTCGGTCGGATGTGGGGATCCGACCACATGCTGTACTTGCCAATGACGAGCTGTGACTTGTTAACAGGGAGGTGGAATCTGCAGAGCTGAAGGCCCAGCTGGGTCGCATGCGGGAGGACTGGATTGAGGAGGAGTGCCACCGGGTGGAGGCCCAGCTGGCCCTGAAGGAAGCCAGGAAGGAAATCAAGCAGCTGAGGCAGGTGGTGGAAACCATGAAGAACAGTCTGGTGGAGAAGGACAAGGGGATCCAGAAGTACTTCATCGACATCAACATCCAGAACAAGAAGTTGGAAGCCCTGCTGCACAGCATGGAGCTAGCGCAAAACGGGTCCCGGAGAGACGAGCCGGCGTTGGACTACCTCTGCGGCTCCCCGGGCAAGTCCTTGGGCAAGCCTTACGCCAAGATGGAGGAGGGCATGGCTCTGGAGGACCAGGCGGCCGAGGAGATGGCCGACAGTGGCCTGCTGGTCAACGACGAGATGGCCAACCAGACGGACATCTTCGAGCACATCCTGATGTCCACGGCAGGTGAACCCGGCGAGGACTCCCAGCTGCAGATGGGTTTGGACCAGTCCAAGCTGCTTCAGAGTACATTCAAGATGCCTGACCTGTGTGCCAACGCGTCTGTGATGACCGCAAGATTGCCGCTGAACGAGAAGGCTGTTCAGACCGACGTAATTTTCTGTACTCCTGACATACAGGCTCTTCTTCTTCATCTCCTGAAGCCGCAGGATGACGTTGCCTACTCCTCCCTAGCTGGGTTTCCTGAATTTGGGAGCTCGGAGGGCAAAGCCGTACTGGATTTGACCCCCAGCGACCCCAATTCCATGATCCTGGTTTCTCCCGAAAAGTCAGACGATTCGGGTCTCGGATCGGAACCCGCCGATCGCCGCTTCATGAAAGAACTGGATTTCGATACGTCGCCGGAAGACCTAGACGGGAGTGAGGCCCGGCACACGGCCGTTGTGGGGCAACGCTACTGGAGCAGCAGCTTCTTTGTGGATCTCCTGGCGGTGGCCGCGCCTGTCCTGCCCACAGTGGCCTGGCTGTACGCGACTCACAGGGGAAGCGCAGCTCCAGTGTACAACATCGGGGCCCTGATCCGTGGTTGTTGTGTCATGGGCTTATACTCTCTCCGCCACATGCCCCACCCACCCAGTGTTTAATGCTTTTGTCTGCATGCGAAGACTTAAAATTGAGAGCACTTCGGAGATTGGAGAGATTTTATATAATGTAGAATAAATCTATATTTTCTTTGCCACCCTCTTAAGTTTTTTATTTGCACTATTTACGGTTGCTCTTGATGGAGGCAACGCGAGAACGAAAGGGGGATTTGTGGTATTAACCGCGGTTGTAAGAAGGTGGATTGAAATGTATTAACTGTGCGGGCAGGCGGATTGACAATAAATTTTGTGAGGTTGTGTGTTTTCTTTTTCCTGCTCCAATTTTTTTTCCCCCCGTTTTTAATAAAATATTTATTTTCATGGAGAAGAGGGGTTCCAAAGGGGAGCAATGAGGGATTGAATGTGTTTTGTTTTATTTTGCAAGAGAACTAAACTAAGTTGGGCTCATAGTTTGAAACTAGAGCTGTGCTGTCCACGTTAAAAAAAAAAAAAAAAGGTCCAAAACTTGTAGCCAAAGCTTAAAAGTCCTTTGCCATTTGCATTTAGTGAGATGTTTGGGTTTCTTTGGTGATTTTCTTTCCTGTGTGCTGTATTGTTTATTATGTAAATTTTGCTGCTTAATTTCAGCTGACATGTTATGTGCCTGAACCATGTGCAATACTGTTTTACTGTTTACACTGATGTCCTGAAGTATTTATTATTAAAGCATGATAACTCTATCTCTTTTTGTAG
Organism: Atractosteus spatula; assembly: GCF_055471065.1. Taxonomy (NCBI): domain Eukaryota; kingdom Metazoa; phylum Chordata; class Actinopteri; order Semionotiformes; family Lepisosteidae; genus Atractosteus; species Atractosteus spatula. The sequence goes on from NC_142717.1 coordinate 4,648,607, forward strand.
TAATTTTTTTTTCTCTAAGAAGATTTCCTATTTCTATATTGCATGTACTTTCTCTACACCATGTGCTTTATATTCATATGCCTATTCGTGCAGCTGAACAGATGGCAAAACCATCTGTAAGATTCACTTTACAGGAACGACACTGGCAAAAGTATTTAACATGCTTTGTCATCTGTGGTAGCCCTATTTCAGATCAAGCTCTTTGAACAAACAAATCATAATACATTTGTAATAGACAAAAGCAAACATTTTTCTAAGTATAACCTAGGTCTATATAGGAAAATGCAGTGTGTATCTCAAACAAGTCTCTATTTCTTTCATAAACATTCATTACCGAACAGGTGCAGTAAGTATAAAACCCCCCTGAAATGAACAGATTTTCAATACACTGGAAATAACACAAGAAGATGGGGAAAAAGTGGAAATCTGCTGAAAAGTAACAGGGTTTAATTTTTTTTTATTTGGTTTTTATTTGAATAGAAATGTTATACTTGCCATTGTCCTGTTATGCATTTTGCCTAACTGCAGCCTCTATTTTGTGATTTTAGGATGAGGCAGATTACTCCGAGGTAAAAATCATTGGACTGTAAAATATCAGAAGCATAACCTGGCCAAGTGTCATGGGAATGCATGAGGAGAGTGGATATGTATAATTCAAAGGTTTTTATCAAGAGGAAGTGAAAATAAAGGTGAAAGGCGCTTTGATCCTTAGAGTGCAATATTAGTGAAATTAATGCAGTACACTATATTGATTTGCAGTTGCAGAAGAATCTTATTGCACTGATGATCTGCTTTATATTGTATAAAAACGTAAATCGGGGAGTTGCAAAATTCTCATCGGATTAAACTACAGTCCAATGTAAGGTGTACAATTTACTGTATGTTCAAAGAAAGCAACTGAAAAATGTGGGTACTGGAAAGAACAGTAACAGGTTTTTATGAGAATGCTTCAAGCGAGAATACTCCAATAGATAACTTTTAGGATACATCTGGTGTGGATTTAAGAGTTTCCTCAGTATAAGACATGGACTTCTAAAAGGTTAACTGTAAAAAACAGGCAAAATGTCAGTTTCTGGATTACATAAAACTGGTACAAACATCTTTCAAACAACTCAGCACAATACATTGTCAATTTTAACTTTGATGCACTCCATTATGTGAGGTACTGCAGCATTGTGGTCTTTTCAGGTGGTGTCTAAGTGAAATTTGAGCCTTTTGATAGTCTGGTACTTGAGAACTAATAATCACTTAGAATAAAGACTTTATAGCTGAGAAAGATGTTTTATTTTTGAATTGATCAGAAGCCTAGGAAAAGACAAGAAATCTGTGAGGTTTAGGATATTCTAACCTAACCAGCAATGGTTTAAGGATAATACTGAAACCCTATTTAAGTCTTGATCAGGCCTAAGTGAAAAACATGAATATTGTAATGTTTTGTAGGATCAAATTCATATTTGGGAGTGATGTGACGTTTTTCAAAACGATAGTTACAAGGCGTAAGCATGTCATAGATATGTAAGGATATCATATGTCCTGTTTTTCCTGGATATGTCCTTCTTTTTTCCTTCCTTTAATCTCTGTACTGGAGAAAATTTCAAACCTTTTAAACCATCTAAGATTTTTTCCCTTAAATCGATACAGTATTTTGATGAACTTTCAATGAAGGTGAAATTGCACTGAGACAAATTCAAATGAATTGTGAAAGTTATTTTATTTAAAAATTGCACAGGAAATAACACAGCAGACAGCAATGCACTTTTGTTTTAAACACTTACAGAGTAATGAGGACTTTGCTATCAGATTGAAACTAGCAAAAATGTTTGGTTAGGTGATGAGCTCGATTACATCCTATTTACAGAACACATGGGTATTTACATTTATATATATATAAAATATTAAATCAGGGATACACAGCATGTAGCAGTAATAATTGCTAACAATTGTGACAATGTTTACAGTTTCTATTGCTTCACTTTTTTATATTTTTTAAATACATTTCCTATTGCTTCACTTTTTAAAAAAAATACAGTACACCTTTTGGTGAACTGCTTTTATTAACAATGTGATGTGAAACTAGAACATTCAGAAGAACGTGGTTTGTTGGACAATATGAAAGGATGACAGTATCTCCTAACTCCACACTGCTCATTTAAGAGCAGCATTCTGGAGAAGAGTGTGCTTACATGGTGGTTATGAGACAAAGCCTCTTTTTCATTTCATTTCATGCCATTTGAGCTGGCCAAAAGGGATGCCACTGTACATAACTTAATACTTTAGAGTAATCCATATAATAAACATGAACCTTTCTGAAAAGAAACGCCTGTTGCTGAAGCACTGTACACGTCTCCATTAGGTATCTAGTATAACGCAGACCGAAACGTAATTCCCTTAAGAAGTGAGTACCACAAAAATGCATTAGACATCTTGAATAGTAATTGTGTTTTTCCTCCCATGCTGTAGTGAAACATGCTGAGAACAATTAAAAGGACTGCTCACTGAAAAATGGGTGGACAAGTCATTTTAAGCGTATAACCTGGCTTTTATTCTGATAAATCAAACTGGAACTGGAATTTATTTCACTGTCTCTGATAAAAACAGCCCATGCCGTTAACTCATGGTTAAGCTTGGGAATATGGAAAGTGTGTTGAGGTTTTGGTTTTCTGCGCCAACGCTTTAAGTGTGCAGGAAATCTTCTTGTTTTTGTTCTACTTATGCATTTTATAACACAGGCAGCTGAGGAGGAAATTCGTCAAAATTCAAAATTAGGTCTCATTTAGGAATATCACTTTAATAAAGCTGAACAGCATAATACTTCTCTCCACCAAGAAAAAACACTTCACTACTCTTATAAAAAGTAATAGTAATTCATATAACCTGCTCACATGGATGATTGATTGACAAGAAAATGTGCGTGTTGTCACAGAAATACACTACACTCAAGTGTTTTTTTTCCAACATTTTTGGTATATTTTAATGTATTAAAAGATTTATGACTATAAACAAGGACCATGACAAGATGGAATTTTGTTTTTTTTAATTAATCTTGTCTAATTCTATATTACAAATCACTTGATATTTCAACATAACCTGAGAGATTCTAGCAATACTGATGGCACATTTCTACAACAAAGAAATCACCAAGGAATCAATACATTGCAGTAAAAAAAATGAGACAGGGAAAATGGACAGTGCAATAAAAAAAACAGCTCTTCGAAGGGAGCTTAATGCAGTTTTTGCAAGCAGATTCCTAGAGCAATCAGAAAACAAAAATACTGCACTTACAAAATATTGTATCCAAACTCGCAAACAAAATGCACTACACAAGGATGACCAATCCCGGTTCAGGGCACCACTAACCCACCACATCCTGCAGGTTGTCCTAAATTCACACGAAACAGTCTAACACTTTAGCTCCATTCGATTCATGCAGTCACTTGGAAATTTGAACTTTGGAATAAAAACACAAACATCCTTCAGCCTTCCAGAGCTGTCCACTCTGAATTTACCTGAAAAAATCATGTGCCATACTGATTAAAAACATGGTTGCCAATGTTCCTAAACAGATATTTTAGAGCGACCATTGAGAGGTATCCAGGAACAAAACTGCCCCCCGAAAGAAAGAACTTCAAAAGTAACAGTGACCACCAAAATATTTGGAGTTCTGTCCTTGAGAAATAGGCTGCATGCATTCCTGAAAGAGATCACTGAAAAGCTATTACATATTTTAAAATTGCCATGAATTCTACAGAATACGAAGAAGAAGCCATGAAAAACTTTAAATGATTTTATTCTGTAGTGACTATTTTTCTGCTCCATGCAACGTTTTGATATCTTGCTGAAGCACACTCAAGACAGCCCTTTTCATAAAATATTCGGCATTGACTTAAGAACATCAAACTGTTTTTATACCCTAGTTCTTGATTTAAAAAAAAGACAGTCAACAAATGAAGTGTGTATTTTTTCAGATACACCCTTTAATGGATAAAATATATCCTATCTAACCTATCAGTATAAGAACCTGTTAACATTATTGAGCTGAAAGGTCAATCAGCAGACCAGACACACCAAACTGACTCCATTTGATTGTAGGCACTTTAGAAGTCTCCTTTGATGCTGACCATGTGATGGGTTGAAATTTATATTTAGTGTCTTGGCAATGTAAGAGTCTCAGCTCACATCCAGAGGGCAGTGCTATGATAAATGCACAAAAACACACACAGAAGCTCACTCAAAGAACAGCAGATGATTGGTTTTAACTTGATGAACATTGATGAATTAATTTGTTAGTTCATTTGTCTTTGAGTAAGAACAGCCTACCATGACAACAATTAATTTGCCAAAGCTACAATCTGACTTTTTTAAATGCACTGTAGATGGCAGTAAAACTTTGGGCCATAAAAAACATTTTTCTAATTAAAACATTGACTAAATTAAATTACACTGAATTAAAACCGTGACCCCCCTAAATAATTGTAAGAAACCCCACTGCAGTGTTATTCTGTGAAATCAAGACATCTTTTCAAATAATTAAGCACTTGCCATGATCTTGATAGCAAATCACTCTCCAAATCTAAAACAAATCATTTTATTCTTGTTTATAAAGAACCAGATGTCTTATAATAAATAATAAGACAGAAATGAATACTAAATAAGTTTTACCCAAATCCGTCAAATGTATAGAAATCAGACAAATTTATTCTCCCTATAAAGAAAAAAAATAAACATTAAAATAACACAAAGATAGCAGTTCCCAAATTATATAATACTTGTTTAATAATCTCATGCATCTCAAGCATCACGTTTTTTTAAGAAAACATGAAAGCAGGGATTTATATTTCACATCAGCTTTTCATTATTACCACCAGCTTACAAACAGTTGCCCAAATAACTCACATCTGCTCAGTATTTGGCTCACCCTGCCCCATGTTCTTGTTAAATTAACTGTTGGATGCAACAGTGGTCTTTATTGCCCTCCATAATGTCTGAGAAGGAATTAAACTTGAAGCAAATTCCTATACAGGTTTACAAATAATCATGCATCTCACACATCATTATTTAAAAAAAAACACACATAAAAACAACTTGCCACCCCCTGTAATGTATTTGAAGAGATGATTCTGTTTAAAAAGGCAAAAATTACAAGAAAAAATTACCAGTGTAACAGCACTTTTCTCTCTCTCTCACATTTTCACACTTCTACAAATTAAAAAAAAACACTACTGCACAGCTTAAATTGACTGTTGTTTTAAATCTCCTGACTCCTTACATTTGACACTACTGTGTCTATTTAAACAAGGAGCTTGGGCTCTTTAATAATTAAACTTGCTGGCCAATCATTACTGCAGGTGGACATTTACTAATATTCTCCAATTTACCTTTACAAAAGACTAGCATTTACATATCCTTTGAAGAACATTTAACTTATTGGAAAAAAACTTGGCAGTCTTTGAAATGATTGTGATTATTGCTAGTAAGTCAGAAACTGGGTGAATACAAATAATTAAAAAAAAGAAATTGGCTGAGTAGTGATCTATTTACAGTAGGTCAGTTTCATAATCCCAAGGTTGCTAACAAATTCTTAAATTCTGATTTCCAGTTTCTGTTCACAACCCACATAGCCTTTACAGGTTTTGTGCTTTGAAAAAAAAAAACCTCTCAAGATGCAAGAATGTAAACCACATTCAAGAAACACTACTTCTGAGAGATGTCAGTTTGGTTTCAAACACTTATCAACATTCAACACAGACCAGAGTGCAACAGATGTTTTGATCCAGGCTGGTATCACATGGTACTGATGAATGAATGTTATTCAAGAGATGGGCATCTTAGCAAACTTGTGAGCCACTGAAGACAGAGCTTCAGAAAGTTAAAAAAAAAGATTGGTATTTAATTGTTTTAATTGGCTAGAACAAAAATGCTCCGAGATGTGTGAGGAACCAAAACCCGATCTGTTTCAAACAAGGATTGCTAGTTTTTGTCATCAAACAGTCCCCTGCATGAAAACCTAAGACGTAAGGTTTTTTACATTTTATTTTACACCTTTAAAAGGTTCATTTTTTTATCATACAAGTCCCTTCAATCAGTTTCATGGTTCTCAATGACACTTAAAGTGTAATTTGTAAGACTTTTCCATCACATTGCAGTTTTTCTATGACATTACCTTGTCATCACTATGCAAAACCTTCCACATTATGAAAGCAAGTTTGCACCCCATCAGAACAGGAGATGTATAATTCAAATTACTTTGGAATTATTTCACTTTTAACCAAACCAGTTAAATAGTCAAGACTGTGAGTCGGTGTTCATTGGCATGAACAAGAAACATAACTATGAAGGTAACTGTCACTTCAGGGTATACGGTATAATTACTATATACAGTACAACGCAGCACAAGGTTTGACATGGTGAACTACAGATAATGGACAAAACATGGAAATGCCAAGGAGATTAAAATCAAGCTCTTCCACAGGCGGGCAGAAGCACTGACTCCAAGATTGTGATATCAAAGCATTCAGTTGAATTGCAACTGCCAATGAAACTGGGAGAGCGAGCAGAGAGTTTAACCACAAACGGTCCAGTGAGAACTCCAAAGAGGAGGGTGCCACAGTCAAGTTGCAGTGTGCAAAGTTATACATCAAACTTGCACGTTTGTGAGTCTACTGGCACCAAGAATACAGGCAATGGACTACTGAGCAGTGGAGAAATGGGACAGTCAGATGAATCATCTTTCACCATGTTCTTGACAAACAGAAGAGTACACAACTGGTTCCAACCTACAGCCCTGAGTGCTTGCTTCCAACACACAAGAGTTCTGGTGGTTTTATAATATTGTGAGCCGCTTTTGCCTGGCCTGATATGGGTGCAAGGTCAATGCTTTGCGTCACAGTTTCTCCACCCACACAGAACATGTGGTCACCAGTGGTTTGATGAGCCTAACACTGACCTCACCCACATGTCATGTCCTTCTCAGCCACCATATCCAGGAACGACGCCCGAGACAGCATTTTCCACTAGGGGTGAACTGATTGACTCTCTTAAGAGAATAATACTTCATCTATTCTGAGTTCCAGACGATGGTCGACTCTATCCCATGACACATACAGTATAGGCCATGTTGCACCTGTTAGCCCGACGCCCTATTTAATGACAGCTCTATTTAAGTTTCATTTTTCTGTCCACTAACTGAAGTGTGAATTAATTTAATAGTGAAGATAATAGCAAGCATTTCACGGAATATCATTTCCTTGATATATAATACATACAATTTCTTAGTTTATTTACACTCATTTTTTAAAACACTTCTATACTGTTTTATCATTCTAAGAATGTGGTTTGCATATTTCAATTGTCATTAAAATAAACATACTGTACGCACTGCATTCCATATTCATAGTATATACTACGTTCTTTGGGTGGTTTATACAATGCTGTGCAACTTTTAAATTATAACCAGTAGTTTTACAGGCCTTGTATCTCAAGAATCCTGATCTACTGAATGTTAATTTAGAAAAGCAAGTCTAAGACTACTGCTAATCAAGGTCTGTGAAACTACTGTACCTCAACATGTTTTTTTAAATTAAGTTTTATCTTTAAAGCACTGGAATTGAGCAAGGTGATAAAGAAATATCCCAAAAGTCTGCAAGATTGAAATGAACATTTTTCACAGCCCCAGCCTGAAACTTTATAAATAAGACAAAGCAAACATGTTCTTCGGGTGTCCATTTTTATATTTACAATAATTCCTGAAAAATGGCTGCAGCAGAAAAACGTTCTGGCTTTCTAATTACATTGTATTGTTTTAAAATCAAGCCACAGACACCAGAATGACAGATAAAGGCTGCTGGTGGAATTGTAGGGGACACAGTGGGTTATGAACTGTTACTACCTTATCAAAACCTATTATGCAAAAGGATGGCAATTTGATGGAATTCGGCATGTCTCTGGCTTACAGCGTGTCCAGGAATCATTTAATGTTATGAAAGCTTAACGGCAATTTTCTGTTCCTTTTTTGATAGTCTTTGGGCTTCCTTTTCCAGTTTCTTCCGCTGTTGTTCCAAAGCCCTTTTCTCCCTTTCTGCCATTTTCTGCTGCCTGTTGTGAAAATATGAAAAACAAATGCGTTCAGTCTCTCCACAGATCTGACTTGTCTCTTCTAAGTCAAGGTCAGTGCAAATGATCATCCCTAATAAACAGAAAACGCAGGACTTAAAGAGCTGGCCCATTTAATTTCAGAGCTCAGAGTTCAGCTGCCAATCAACTATGCAACATTTATAGAGAGTCTGTGGAATACCTCCACTACCAACCCTAAACAAATATCAAAGTAGAAACTCTCTGAAACAATATGTCACTCGTTCCAAATAAACTGGTTCACGTTAGTGCTTTGGGGGGACAGAGCCAAAAGGTTTAGAGGATTAAAAATAATTGATTTTGCAAAGGTTGGATTGGAAACTAAACCTCAACATGATGAGGAAAGATGGTAAAAACATACTGGTTTCAGAGGTCAGTGCCTCACAAACTGAACATGTTGTGAGACATTTGCAAACACTTTAAGAAACGATGTTTTGTTGGAACAGATTATTGTCCTGATAAAAGGAACAAAATCAAAGGTCATGGCTTATTTAACAGGCATTGGACACGTTTCCTGTGTTGGTGAGCAGCAGGTCTTTAGTTCTGAAAACAGCAGTAAAGCCATAAGATAAAGGCTCTTTCACATCCTATTTTCGCAGATTATCTCTGTGCAATCCTACAATATGCCCTCAATCTTGTAAGATTATAGGAAGCGATCTGTGATAATATGGCTTTTTCATAATTGTATCATGACTTCAGTTACAGACCTGCAACTTAACATATATTCAGCATATAACACCATAACTTATTAACACTTTCTTATTGCATAGAAATAAAGGAAATTGAGAAAAATGTTAAGGGAATAAATTGCACAAACAGACTTAAACCACAGATAAATAGGAAGAAAATGGAAAGCAATCATCCTTGTCTGTGAGAGAAGGCAAAGACCACAACAACTATTAACCACATCAGTTCTTTCCAGAAATAAATACAAATTCATTTACCTGCTGTACAAAATCTTTATGTATGAACTATAACATCAAGTAAAAAATTATAGTTCCCTCTAGATTAGGTTTCAGATTTCAGTAACATGTTAAATGCAATTCACAGTGGAAATGTAGACTAATTCTTTATACAATGCAATCAAACAGTGTAAACCCTTTTTCTCCTAAGCAGTAAAAAATGCTCTTTGTAAATACAGTATGAATAAAAAAATGTAATATGTTCTTATGTTCTCATGACTCATACTGGAATTGAAGAGCAGCTGTACTTTTCTGAACTGAACCCAAGTTAAGCCTGTGGTTTCTGTGACATGGAAACAGGGCCTTATATAACAAATTACACAGAGGGTGAGGCAGCTTTCCCACATCAACGTTCAAGTCAAGTTATAGCGCCATCTGCTGACAGAATGTACTATTTGGCCTGTCTGAACTTTTCCGGTCCTCATGAGTGCCAGTTTCTTCACATCGTTTGATAGTCTTGGCCACAGCAGTTAACCGACACTTGCCAAGTTCCTGTAATTTGTCTTAAAGATTGACCTTCATTTCTTAAAATAATTACAGACTGTCTTATTCCCTTGCTTAACTGAGCAAATTTTGCCATGGTCATTCAGGAATTACAGACTTTTGCTGATGCTCCCTATATTTATAGTAATTATGGACCCTCACCTGCTTATCAATAATTGGTGACAAAAGGTAAATGAGGTAACATGCTAGTTAACTGTGAGAACATCTAACAAAGACAATTTTAAACTTCTTTTAGTGTTCTAACACCATGTTATACACATTTCTGACTTTTAACTAACCTGGTTTCAACAGGTGTACTCACACTTTTGACTGGTACTGTATACAGGATTAGGCGGAATGAAACTGTAACAATTGCAAGTGAACTGGTTTTGGTCTCCTATTTAGTCTCATTTTATAAAGTCTGATCACTTTTGAGTCTTTTTAATCTGACAGTCCTGCCCAGATACCGTAACACATCCGCCCATCCATTCTCTAAACGCGTCTTCCAGTTTAGGGTCTATGGAGACCCGGAGCCTAATCCCAGCAAGCAGTGGGTGCAAGGCAGGGCACTCACAGTCACACACCACTCAATTCTTCCCAGAAGCCAAATAACCTAACAGTGTGTGTTTGGACTGTGGGAAGAAATTGGAGCCCCTGCAGGCAACCCATGTGAACATGTGGAGAACATACGAACTCCACGCAGACAGTACCTGAGGCCCAGAACTGAACCCAGGGCCCCCGCACTGCGAGGCAGCAACGCTCACCCCTGAGCCACCATGCCACCCTTATCTTAACACAAACGCCTGAAAACAGCAGGTACCTTAATACTTCCTCAGCGTCCCAGGCGGCATCTGCCTCGTCTTCCCAGGCATTGGAATCTTCCTGCCAGGTGTGTAAATCTCCAAGCTCGGCCTGGAGAGAAAAGCAGCAGAGCGAGAACATCATTCTCGGTCTGGTCAAAACGATACAAGGCGCTAGTAAGGGACTGTGTAGATCTTTAATAAAAACAACCTACTGCTGCTCTGGAGTCAGTTCAGGAGTGACCAGGTGCACTTCTTTAGTTTTTTTATAGAAATGTCCTGCTCTGACACGCTAAAAAAAAATTAAAAAACCCTGAGTCTTGAACTGAGAAGACTAGGACGGAGGCCTGAGTCAAAGACTTACAATTACAAGTCAGTCCATTGGACATCTTCAGAACCATGAGTAGAGAATACCAAAAGACAAAGGTAGAGACTACCGGGTGTATTTAGAACTGATACCAGGAATCCCTTTTTTCCCCCACAGAGTCTTCCACGAGCCAGGCTTGTCAGAACCGACTCCTGGGATTCTTTCAAGAAACGGCTGAATGAGATATCTGGATCTCTTAATCACCAGCTACCAACTGAGATAGACAGGCCGAATGGTGTTCTCTCGATTATGATCTTATTTTCACAAATATCAGCAGTAAGCATAAGCAAGTGTATATGACTGAAAGCAGTCATGCTAATACGCTGTTGTCAATAATAAACAAAGCCTGTTTTGTTACTTTTATGTTTATTTTTTTTTTAATCTAATAAACACTATAATGTCATTAAAAGGGACTTTTTGGTGTGGTTAAAATGAGGTGAGAACGGAGACCCCTGAAGAGTGCACTTAGAAATGGCTAAGAGATAAGAACATGATGCCCGTTACCACCAATAATGATGGGATGGCCTATAAAAGTTTAATTCTATTAGTGAAACCTGAGCCCAAACATATTGTCTCAAACCAGGCAAAAGCCTTCTCAGCGTTTATTGAAAGAATGGCATGGGAGAAGCAATGTAGATGTCAGAAAATATTATGGAACAAGATGTCACTTAATGAAACCTGTTTGTGGTGAACTAAATTCGTCATAAAGGCCTCCATCCATCATTATGACAACCTAGAGTACTAAAGCTAAAACATTAGACGACATCACAGAGACAGGAAGAGAGATTGTAACATTTGTCTAAAATTAATGTTTCTGTCATCATTTAAAAAAACGGACATCATTGGAGCCACAAAATCAATATATAAATTTGAGAGCAATGTTGTCAATACTAAATGTTCCCTCTGTCATACTCTGCATTGCCTCCTTTTGAGTGTCAGCGCCTATAGCTCTGCTGGAAAGGAAGTACATTGTTCTTCACCGAGTAGATGTCTGATTAAAAATGAGTGTCTTGAGTTATATAAGCAGATATTGTACAATCATAAACACATCTAAAAAACACTTAACTCAGATATCTCCTGTTCCAATCTAGGGGTTTTTATAAATAAGCCTAAAAATGAAACTGTCAATTTCAAGATGTTAAAATCAAGAGAAATAACAGGTTGGTTGAGATTAGTAGGTGATTTACAAGACTATACAAAAACCAGAGATTACTTGGTACAAAAATCAGAACACCATTCAGCCTTTGAGGATCAGATTCCCTTTAAGTGAACAGGTTACTCGCTTAAATAATAAGCAAGTGTTGCTATGTGATAGAGGTTGTTTATCTGCAGTGACGTATGACAAATTAATTTGGGCCGTCAAGTCCCAGGGCTCAAGATCTCTGGCAATTACCAAACTTATTTAGAAACAATTCTTTTTCTTACAAAATTCTTACCTAAATGAGATTGCCAAGACAAAGGTTTAAGGACAGTGCCGTTGTAAACTGGTAGAGATATACGTCTTTGACTTTAAAGCTGGTCGTACTTACAGAAGGCTGAATAAAAGACATGTCCTGGGTGACTGCTAGCCTGCTGGAGAATCCCGCATTGCCATCAGAGACGGCGAAATTCATTGGATCCCTCTTTTTCAGGACAATCTGATAAAAGAAAGTTTGTCACTGTGAATCTGACATTTCCAAGCACGGTAATCTAAGGCACTAGAATCAATTTCACAACTGATCCCAGTTATATTTCATGGAATAGGTTTGCTTCTTTTTATGTTTATCCCAAGCTGGGATGTGTATCCAACATTTCTGCTTCATTGACTACAAGTTTTAAACCTTCTGACAAATACAGTTAGCATGATGTCAGAAGAAGACTCGTCAGCTGGCCCAAGCAGTCTCACTTGAAACAGGCCACGATAAAGTACAACAGGAGAGGCTGTGGACAGTGCATTACAACACAGCCCTGCCATCGCTGACACGAAGGGAGAAATCGGAACTGAAAGAAATCAACATCGTGCTGGGCTGAATTTAAAGAAATGCACAAATGCATAAACCCTGATTTTGCACGCATGAACCCCTGTGACCTGTGATTTTATATGGATTTGGTGTACTGTATACTAAACCAAATGCTGGAAGTTTAGTAAAACAGTGAGGAGAAGATGCACAATTAGTCCACAGCGCATTGCAAACACCATTCACACTACCAGAAAAAGACAATGAGGATGTAGGGCTGTTCAGTAGGAATTTACTATTAACAAATATTTGTAATGTTTGACTTGGGTGTTACAATTTATTTTATTTTCACTATATTTAAAATAAAGAACGTAAGCAGTAGTATATTTATTTACTGTACTTTTGATCCTACAGCATTTTGAATTTTGATTTAATATGTAAAGTATAAACTGGCTGTAGACAACTTGCACTGCAGACTGTAAATATGGCCAGTCAGGGGTGTTATGAGAGGTTTAGGAATCTGCTCACCTTCACGTTCACTTAAATTATTGTTAAGAGTAAACAGCATTTTGAATGTTTTTAATGCAGTAAGGTGTACCACTACCAGACAGAAGTGTCTAAGATGTTTATGTCACTTTTACAGTGGCACCAATACACGTGGCATTTTGGAACCAATAGGAGCTGGGAGCCAAACAGTATAGCACTATACAGCACTAACAGTACATCAACTGTTCAAGTAATTCAGCTATTATTAGCTTCATTGCTCATGTTCTGGCACAGTATTCAGTGTTTACAAGGTATAAAGCTTTTAAGATAAATTACTCCAGAGAAGTGCAGCCAGATACATTTCCAGGCTTAAAAGAATGTCCTATAATGACCATTTAAAACAGCAGAACCTTCTCTGTATTATACAGAGAGACGATGGGTGGACCTCATCCAAGTATTCAAAGGCATTAACAACATCAACGCAGTGAATTTGTATCATCACTGAAACACATATCGTAGATCGCATGTACTATAGAAGCCAAAACCCTGGTTTCTTTCAACAAAGAAAGACAGTTATATCAGCTACTATCTCAGTCTTCTCATTTGTAACCTTGCGTTCATATAAAAAAAAATCCCAGCACCTAGGAGTGACAACGTATGAACAACAGTCTGAATGACACGTCCATGACAGAATGCAAAATGACTTCAAATTGAGTGTAGCACATCCACAACTTAAATGTAAAAACTCATCGTGATATCTTCCATGTAAAGATCAATTACTAAACAGGAGTAGCAACCTGTGGTAAATGAAGTGTTTCAGAATGTGGGACAAGGTTCTCGATGTATTCTTCCAAATACTAAGCATAATCCAGAAAATAACCCCGAAATGATTTAGCTAGAAATAATAAAAGGTAAACGATAACTGAGATGTACATACTGTAGGTCATTGCACACTAGCTCGAAAAATCTTCTCTGCACAATTATAGTATTCTAAAAAACACATCTAGCCATGAGCGACTAAACAAGGCAGAAATAAAGCAAGCCAGAGCCATCCTTCAGTAAGGTTACCAGTAAGCTGAAGCTATGGGGAACATCTTCACAGCATACTGGAGTGTGTCACTTATTCACTTATGTCTTGCCTGCATGGAAAATATAACACACAGCTGAGGCAAGCTGTTCAATGCACTACACAGTGCAGTTTCACGATCCACTTGTCTCAGTAAGGCAACTCACTTTAGAAGCATTCCACTGTATATATTAAAGGCAGATGAGCTTGCAAAGTACTCTTTTTGATCGCTTCCCATGTTTGAACTGCTTGCCATGTTCCGAGCACTAGCAGGTGCCACTAAGTTAGATCCAACATACCTTTTGCGTTTTCCTGATGGTGGGTGCCATGTCTTTGAAATAATCGGGCTCCTCTGCCTCGGTATCATTTTGCTGGGGCACAACACTACCGTTTCCACCTTCAATCTTAATACTCGTAGGGGCTTCCTCATCCCAGGAACTCCATTCTTCAATCTCTGGCTGCAAGAATGACAGGGGGAAAAAAAAAAAGGACATTAAAGAATGCACATCACAGGATCTATGCGACAGCGTGTGTTACAAAACTCAAGTTCCTGTAAATTGAGTTTGTTTCAGGAAATACCTTGCGGTACACGAACGGAACTACTGTTGCTGCTGCTGTGCATTCTTCAGATACACTGGAAGAACGCTAGCACGATTTCTAACATATTACAGGATTACTACTTTTAATACCACATTACTAATTTTAAAGACATAATACTAACACTTACTAAACACAATGACTCAATCTCATTGTGATTAGAATCGACAGTGCCTCATATATCAGGGAAAAAAAAAGGATTACAGATCTCTTTTCATACAGACACTGCAGCTCCTAATGGAGTTCAGAACCACTCGTTGAGGAATTAGGACTTGCTTGGGCGAGTCACTGACCTGTTTGGGCACTGTGGAGAAATCCACCGTTGTCGGTAAAGTGATCTGGTCGCCACTCAGTTTCCGTAATCTTCCAGACCTGAGAATGAAAAGCAGGAAAGAGACAGATGAAATATGCATATGTATTATTAACGGCAGTCACTGAAAAGCTTCTCCCAACCGCCCCATTCCTTTCTCTGCAAAAGTTTCATTTGCACAGTTCCACAACGTTTCGGTCGTAGGCTTTTGTGTCATTTTGAGAGCTGCAAAATATTGCAAACTTCGAAGTAAAAAAAAAACAAAACAGTTTTTATTACAAGAAAGGTTACAGACATTCAGCTCATCGTGTTTAGTTGCAGTTTAGTACTAGATGAAAGTTTAGATTAATTTAGCTGTACCTTGAAAGACTGGTGAGCTTTCACCAGATACCCACAACATTCTGTGCTCAGAAGCATGTTCTGTTCTCCGACCTGAATAAGATCCCTTTTATGTTTTTTGTGTCTTTATTTCACAACCAAGTGAGACACAGAGGGGACGCCATCTGTGCCTCTTAGAATTTTATATACTTGAGCAAAATCACCTCTCAATCTTCGTTTAAACTGACAATATGGAACTCCTTCATCTTGTCAATTCAGGCAGATTTCTTTTTGTTCTTTTTTTAATTCTTCCCATTATTTTTGTGTTCCGTAAGATATTCTAACACGTTTTCGGCATTGCAAGTTATTCTAATAAGAGTCAAGGCTACATGCCTAACACTAGGTCTCCTGGTTTAGACAGCCATTCTTATTTCTGTGGTGCAAAAGGGAAACAGCCCCAAACGCAAAGACAGGGAGAGATTTATAATTATTTTCCCATTCATGTCAAACGTAGTGGACTGTGAAGCCTATTAAAAGTACAATGTTTTGCTGAAGGCGATTGCTGACCAAACAGCAAGGCAACCTTTCATGTTATCATTTCTTTTCCTAGCTGACTTCCCTCTTGTTGTCAGTTGCTACAGAGGACAATTTTCTGCACTGTCATACAACTTTAACTATAACAGGACCTGTATTACAGGCAGAACTTGTTTTTCTGTTATAGTTTTGATACCAAGTTTAAAAGTGGCACGCTATGGCAGATTATTGAAATTGGAGTGAATTGCTTTTCATCACAAATACAGACAAGTGACAATGTTAACAAGCACCATATACCAATTCAATTAAACTACAAAAAAAACTGTCACAATACGCAATTGTTTACACTCATCAAAAGTTAAGAGGGCAAGAAAAATCATCATGAAGATTAATGAACAGGAAATCACACCTGTACAGATTAACATCAGAATGCAAATTTGCAAATACCACAATCACAAATGTCTGAATTTAATATTGCACGCAAATGAAGCCCAAAGATTAGACTTGTAAAAACATGCAGTGAAACAGGTGTGGTGGCTCATTGCTTGGACAAATAGTTTGGTCTATAAATGGTTTGCGTCACAAAAACCTCACAAAATTTCAATATATAGAATATTATATTATCGGACCTTAATTAACGTTACCCTGATTAGTGACATTAGTAACAAATATATATTTCCAGTACTGTATTGATGTATAAACAGCAGAAAATGATAAAAACGTATTTATTTGACACTAAGAAGTTCCTTTACGGACAGATATGCTGAAAGCAATGCAGACCCTCTTAGACAATGACCTGGATATCGAGGGCAGCACAGTTGTGAACAGGGGAATGCTACAGGGTCTCGCCGTTTCTGGACATCTGCTTTCTGACAGGAAGAGGTGGCTTGTTTATCTCAGAAAGACGCAGCCAAACCAGTGGACGATAAGCCAGAGCCTAGCCTGTTTTCCCAGCTGTAGCAGTTCTTCCTCGGTTGAAAAGCGTCAACCAACAGTGATGAAGAAAAACTGCAGCCTCTGGCTGATTTTAAATGTACGATTTTAGATTTTATGTGATATGCGTCTCAAAAAACTGGGCAGAGTCATAAGGTGAAAATTTGTAAAGAAACAAACCTTTCCGATGCATCATCATCATCATAATAATACCTTACACCTATATAGCGCTTTTCTGGACACTCCACTTAAAGCGCTTTACAGGTAATGGGGACTCCCCTCCACCACCACCAGTGTGCAGCCCCACCTGGATGATACAACAGCAGCCATAGTGCGCCAGAACGCTCACCACACATCAGTTATCAGTGGGGAGGAGAGCAGAGTAATGAAGCCAATTCGTAGATGGGGATTATTAGGAGACCATGAATGGTAAAAGCCAGGGGGAAATTCGGCCAGGACTCAGGGTTAACACTCGATACCACAAGAAACATCCTGGGATTTTTAATGATCATGGAGGGTCAGGACCTCAGTTTTAGGTCTATCCATTTACCACTGACACTTATGATAACTAAGGTCATGCTATGAGGGTGGAGTCTTCAGTTCGGCTGCGAAGAACATCCCTGTGCTTGCAGGAAAATTTCTTCGGAACCGAATAAAACACGTATGACGACGCATGTGCTTTTATTTTGAAAATTCCCGAACGGGTGTTGGTAAATGAAGAGATGGGTGTACCTTCTGTTTATCTCTTCGTACACGTTATGGAACTGTACTCGTATTGTGCTGTGCTTAACAGTGATCCCCACAGAGGCGTTTACAGACAAGCTATCATTATGATGTTGGGAATGTATCTCCATGGGCATCGTGTTATAATGACCTTGGTTAATGCTTTGAGCTATTAAGAGCACTAATCAAGATACCTTAATACTTCACACAACTGAACTCCAGGAGATCGATGACTGGATCAACAGAATGGATAAATATACGATATGCTTTGCATCAGTACTGTTTAAACGTGTAACATAAAAAAACTGACTTGCCCTCCAGAGGCAAATATAATTTTTAAGCAAATGTATAACATTTTAATTCAAACGTATATTTGCAAAAGCCATCATGTTCTACAACATTTCTCATTTATTTGAGTTTTTAGGAAATTTCAACGAAACAGATGAAACAGGAGCCCGCTAATGACTTTAAAAAAGAAACTCTTTAACAGTGTAAAGTATGTGAAGAGCAAACATTCTGCACTTACCTGCATATTAATCTTTTAAAGAAAGACAGCACCGTTGCTAAGCATGTGCAAATCCTAAACAAGCGAAACTGGGAGATAGCCATAGTGAAACTGAAACCTGTGGAAGATATTGAGAGAAAACACTTATAAAGAGCATATGGGATGGATCAATAAAGGTATAATTTTGAGAAACAGTCATATAAAACCAGTCAGTATAAAAACGGTCATGAATCGGTCCTATTCACAGACGTCCTGCGCGTTTACAAGTTTACAAGAGAAACAGTTGTTCTACTGCCACTTTTGACTGAAGTTTACAATAAGAGATGCTATAAAAACTCAGAATAACGTCTGAACCTTGTGCTTTCTGTAATTAAATGATTTCTGTTACTGTACATTACGTTTTCTGTTCTCGGTTCGTAGGGTATAGATAACTCTGAGGAAGCTGCACCTGTTTGTTTACTGAATATTAACAGCTTTGATCATTTTAATAATTTAAATATTATTCAATATTACAAACTGAGTGTGAAAATTCCAAGCTTATCACTTTTTAAAACCAAATTATTTTAAAATTGTGTCATAGTGCCAGAGATGACATGAAAATGTCGTATTTTACATGCACATTTCCTGTACTGGAATTATAGGAAAAGGGCGATAACATCCCTGCCCCCTTGCAGATAATTGACTACATTAAACAGCATAGTGCCGTTTAGAAAATGCTTATAATCAGAACGAGGACAAGTGTTTTATTTATTCCAGAATGCAGTATTTTTCGAAAATAAATTGCTTTTTTAATGTATGGTAATATTTATTGTAGAAAACAACAAAGAAACCTTTTTTTTTCCTGCAGCGATCCGTACGTGTATTCTTAGTCCGTACACATGACAGAAGCCGTCACTGCGCTGCAAAACTTTCCGATTGCACAGAAAGCAAAAGGCACCAGGTTTTGCACAGCTGACACATGCACGTATACATACTATCGTAAAACAAAACATACAGCACGACATAAAAAAGGAAACCTAGCTAGGTTACTTCCACTTGGAATAAATGAAATTCGCTACGTCTCCTTGTGCGTACTGCAGACGTGCTTACAACAATAAACGCAATGGAAAAGAAAACCAAGAAGGCGTTGTCGCTTTGCAAATGCCCTGACAGAAATGTATCGGCTTCAATTTCAATGCAATCTTTTATCGGGAACGTAACTTACCAGGCAGACCACTAACGCTACGTATTCAACCAGGGGCAGCCTTTCCAAAAGTCACCAGCTGGCCGCACGCACGCACGCTGCGCGGATCTGCGCTCTTTATCCGTTGCAAAAAAAGAAATAAAATACGCTAGACCAGTTTCATGTCTAGACCACAGAACGTCTGTAGCAATCCCGGAATCTATGCTACCTTTTTGGCTGTCCCATTTTTAATTGAAAGAAACATCAACCCCACACCGCCTTCGCTGCCATATTTACACTCACGAGGAAGTGCCCACTGCTCCGGCTGCTGCCGCAGGACCCGTCTGTAGAGCCCCGCAGCAATGCCTGACACCTCCGCAGCACCGAGAGATCGTGCACAACAGGTAAGTTACATTATGTGCTGCATAATTAAGTTAACACGTGCATTTTAAAGACATCGTATTTTAACGTTAAGGTGCATGTGGTGGTTAAAAACCGCTCGGAAATAAATATATGGTATACAATAGGTAGAAAGCACTCTTCGAAACTATTTAAAGAAAGCTACTACATTTCCAACGGCAATCTTCCGTAACACGTTACATATATACAGCAGTCGGAAAGCATAACCAAAGAAGTCAAAAAAGGTCTCAAGAGGAAGCACTTGGGTTATGTTGACCACTGTTTTACGTGCATTGTCCCGGTACGCTCCTTCACCAATATGGCCGATGGTGCCTTCGTTGGAAGACTTCCGGTCTAGTTTGCTTTGAATCCTTTCCTCACATCCTCAATGCTTGCCTTAGGGAGAAATTACAACTGTGGCTTTTAAAATTTTGTCCATGGTAATTATTTTTTATAGAAAACAATTTGAACTTATGTTAAACTGTTTGGAATATAAGCATTATTATACATACAGTACAGTATTCACTCACTGGCTAAACTGAGCAGTATTTGTGTATACTGGATATATATATACTGTACATCAAAATAAATGTATCTCTCTGTTTATCCATGTAGTTTTATGGGAAGGTCTATATGGAGTTTATATATTGATTGAATGATTTTGTTAGTCATTTGGTTGTTGCACCTAAATGGATTTGACAGGTGCATGAACACTAAATCGCTTCAGTAGTGAGAAAGTTGATTAGGTGCAGGTGATGATGTAAATTAACCTGGAACCAATACGCCCCCCCTTATCAAGAGAACAATTCACTCATGCTCTTGGTATTGCAGACTAAGTTAATGCACTGTTGCTCGTTGTCTTTTGGATTACGCTGTAAATTTCATGTTGATAATAAATGTTAATCAACATAATTAGTAGTTATGTAGTTAATAGTGTAGTGCCCTCACTACCTCTACCTATTTATCCATTACATACTGTCATTCTGATTTAGTGCACGTTTTGTGATTTGATGTGTGTTTTGCACTTTTGTGGGAGAAGCCAAGGTCAAATTTACACAGTAGTGGTCAATAAAGATTCTATCCAATAATATCATTTTTATAATAATATACAGTAATTGACCTGTTTAAATGGTAAAATGGGCACAGTGGTTAGTATTACTGCCTTGTAGCACTGGGGCCCTGGGTTCGATTCCTGGAATATTGTCTGTTTGTTCTCCTCAAGTTCAGATGGGTTTCCTCTTGGTGCCCACAGTCCAAGTACATGCTGGTAGGTTAATGGACTTCTGATGCAAATGTGAGTGGAGCTGTGCCTGTGTGCCCTGTGATGGACAGGATTCCCAGCCAGGGTGGATCCTGACTTGTGCCCACTGCTTGCATCCACCACATCTCCGTATTGGATACAGTGGTAAGAGGATGAATTGGTAAACATTTGCTTGCTCTTCATGTGGCAAAACAAAAGACTTCTTAATCCGGAGTGGTCCAAATCACATGAATTTATACCAAAAAAAAAAAGGAAGACCATCATGCCTCTTGCATCTTGTGTCATGTGATGTGACCCGTGGCAGCCAGGGGAAAGGTGCTCTTTGACACATTTCATTCAAGTAAAAAGTGAACACCTGAAGTGTAGGTCTATCGTTTCGGTCATCTTTTTTTCAAATGCTACACGATGCCCCAAGATGATATAATTACTACCGCTAAGTTTATTGTGTTTAATATTTTTTCAGTTTTTAAAGCTGAAATGTTTACAGTAGTAGTAGTTTTGTCTTCATAAAAAAAAAAAACTGGCATGAGGAAACACAAATCCAAAAGTTATTTGTGGGAACATTTCAGCTCCGTATTGTGTCTAGAAATATTTGAATTATGTCAAAGTCAGTCAATGGCCTTTTCGATTTTAATCAAGATGTAACAGGTGTTTCAGAGATGCACTTTCAAAGCGTTTTGAGGGATTTGAATTTTGAGGAAAGAATTCAGCTTGTGCTTTTGAATTTTTACAGTGACAGTAAGCAGATCACTGATACAACTGCAAAGCAGCTATTATCCAAGCTTGATACTACTTGACAGGATCTGAATAAAGTTTTAGCATATCAGACGACAATGCCAGTGTTATTTACAGAAACCACAGTGTTCATCAAAAATGGAAAAATGCTTTAAAGATCAAGGTTGCTGCAAACTGTTTTTGCAGCACATTGTAACAGGAAACCTTGATTTTGATGTGGAACATATCATTCTCAAGGTGAGTGCCCATTTCAGAATTTTCTGCTAGTAGAACAGAACCGTTAATGGCCTTTTGTAATTTTGTTATAGATCAATGCGATCCGCTGTGGCACACTGTGACAAGACGGCTGACTCTGCTGCCATCTCCTGGCCAATTGTTGAAATGCGGGCACCCCTTGACAATCTTGTTTCATTGTTTAGATAAAGACAAATGCACCCGAGTCCTAGGGAAATGTTTCAGTGACATTTGAATGTGACTTTGTTTCTTAGCCAAGCTGTGAAGTTATCCACAGGCTGTACTTAAACATTGGAAGCTAAGTCATAGCGGCATCATCTCAGAGTATGAGCTCATGACTGACATCAACGGGGAACTTAACAGAAGAATCCAGGACTGGTTTTTACGGGTTTGGAGCTTAAGCAACTAGCATCAGATGTTGCCACATGTGACTACATTATTATGTAGTGCAGTAGTTTAATTACTCTGTAGATTAAAGCATTGATAAGGTCATAATTTGTTCTTTATTTTTTATTTGATTATATTGAGCAGAGAAGCTTTCAATCAAGCAAAAAAAATGTCAATATCAAACTTATCTAAAAAGACAAAAGGCAAAAGATTAGGTGCCAATACTACATTCATTTCTCAGAGTCAAAAAATGTTTATCACATTTAAACAAAGAATAAAGAAGTCATCTATAATGTAAATATGAGATTTCATTTGCAGTGACATTTAAATTATCTATGTTCGTAGAAGTAAATAGTTAACATATACTATATATTTTAAATATATATATTTTGCAAAAGAGAATCTTTTGTCTTCCATACAGAATATTAACTGTAGGACTAGGATTCAAGTCCAGAAAGCAGTAGTTTGAGACAACAGATAACTACAAGCAAGTACAGAGTGCTTGCTCTCACACATGGGCTGGAGTTCAGTGTGGTGGTCTGGGTGGAGTTTGCTGCGGCTGTAGTAGCAGCAACTGCTTTGACGCCAAAGGATCTTGACTGCGCAGACACTTGATTCATAGTGAAGGTGAGCTTCAGGTCTGTGCCTTCAACATCAAAGACACAGTTAAAAGGTTAAAAAGCTGTACGATACGTCCTGATCTTCCCCCCAGACCTAGACCACATTAACATCTTCCAAAGTGATGCAAGAGTAACACGCACTTTACGACAGGCTTAATTCAAAATCCTAAAAAAAAATGATATGTCAAATAATTCCTGGCTACTGCAGAATTTAAACACCCGAAAATTATGTGACATCCTGTTTTAAACAGGGTTTGCTGGGATCCAAATCAGAGGACGGAGCTGTTGTAACTTATTGATTAAACCCCTGTGTTCTAAACATAAATTATGTATTATTTCCTGAGTGCTCACTATTATTTTTACTAATGATTCAAATCAGAAAGTCTTGCCAAGTCTTGGGTGACTCAAACATGTAGACCTTGGTTCACCTTTGTGTGGTAAAACGCTTCAGAATGGACACAAGATGTTATGGCAGCCGCGTGTGGAAATATACATACCAGTTGCATTGAGGGAGAGGTCGGTGTAGTTTGCCCAGCAGCTGCTGAAGAGGACAGTGGTGTTCCCATACAGTCCTGAAATGCTTGCACCATTAGAGCCTATGAGTACTGCAGTAAGGGTGAAAGACGTGACTCCTACAGACACACAGTTGCCCTGCGGGAAGATGAAGAGTGTCGAAATGTTTACAACTCCATCTGGCCACTTCGCTTGGTTAGATTTTCACTTGCCAATTTATCTATGTATACCAGAGTGGGAAACAGCTTCAACAGCTTGGTTGGGAGAACTGGAGAGCTCTATTTACTGATGAATTTGCCTTTTTGGTGAACATTATGCTGCCTGTTGTGCTTTGTGCTGTTCAATAGGGGGCACTGAAAGTGTGACGATGTGGGGAGAAATTCCCTTTAACATAAGAATGTCCTCAGTACTTCCTCTCAGTGATGTATTGACAGCGTTCTCAAGCTAACAGCTTTTTGGAGCAACTGGATAGTAACAGGTACCTTTGGGATATGCAGAACCCTATCGCTATCACTAAAAATACCAGTCATCCTGGTTTCTCATTTTTCTCCCCTCTTCCCTCTGGTAAGCGTTATAGGAGCATAAAGGCACAAACTTCCAGATTCAGAGACAGTTTCTTCCCACAAGCTGTCAGATTACTGAACTGTACCCTTACCACTGGCTCACACTGATGTTTTTTTAAAGTTGTATGTTATTTAACTTGTCGTTGTTGCTGCTGCTGCTGTTCTGTTTATGTTTTTGGTCATTCCTTTACTGTCTTTGTATCGGAGCATACAGTAGATGCAAATTAGCATTTCATTGCACTTGCGCACATGACACTGAACTGAACCTCAGAGAAAATAGATTTGTCCGGGTGAACCAGATCTGCTGCATTGCAGCACTCTATATGTACTTATAAATTATTGCAAACCTTTGGGGTTTGATCTTTGCCAGCCTTAGCCACACACACACACACACCACACAAAGTTTCGTAGGGGTGGCACAGTGTTTTATATAAAAAATTCTTAACCTGCTGTTGTGTACCACTGTGATCATGGTATTACATTCCCTCATTGTAATTATGTTTAAAGAAATCTAATTTTCTACACCTAAAATCTGAAGGAAGACCCACTTACATTAGAATCTACGGCCATGACTGCAGGTTGTTGGCTCAGAAGCTCTCCATTCCCTCCAGCTATTGGATGAACAACCACAACCAGAGCAGAGACAGTCGACACATAACTCACACTAGGATCTGTTCTGCTAACGTCTTGTGTAGCAACCTAGGGCATGCAAAAAAAAAATTAGAGCAAACTCCACTTGGTGCATCATGCACTTTAATCTTCACTTGATGTCCTCTTCACTATCAAATTACTCCAGAACATATATAAGCATAACTCTCTTCATGCAGAAATGTGGGTCATGCAATTATTTGGTTCAGCTCAGTACTCAGAATTGAGTAACTTGAGTTAAAAGAGTTGTACTTGGCACATCAAAAAAGAGAAGACCTACAGTATAAGCAGAAAAAGCTATCTGATAAATGTACCTTATTGAAGCCTCATAAAATGCTAGAGTTAGTAGCTACAAGTGACTATGCCACATCAGGTGGTTAATAAAATAGCTGTGGATTCTATCCTTTTCTAAAATAATCCATATCTTTAAATCAGGTAAACTGATCCTCAATCCAGACAGCGCAGCGGTTAGCATTGCTGCCTCGCACCACTGAGGCCCTGGGTTCAAACCCTTGGGTGCTATCTGTGTGAAATTTGCATGTTCTCCATGTGCTCACGTAGGTTTCCTCCGGGTGCACCAGTTTCCACCCACAGTTCAAAGATGCATTGGTAGGTTAATTGGCATCTGGGAAAACTGGCCCTGTTGCGAGTGTGTGCTCTGTGATAGACTGGCATTTTGTCCAGAGTGTATCCTGCCTTGCACCTCTGGATCCTTGCCTGCCAGGATCGGCTCTGTCTCCCCTGGGACCCCGTATTGGATAAAGCGATTGGAAGATAGACGGACGGGTGATCTTCAATCCTACCTGGGTCCAGGAGCTGTCTGTAGGTGGAGGTACCGGAGGGATGACTCCAATGGACGAAACATTGAACTGGATAGACTGGCTCAGGTTTCCCGAAATCGATGCCTGGGCTAAACTATTGGCAATGTTTTTCAACGTGTCAAATTGTTGTTGCTCTGAAATGAAACAAAGGTAAGGGCGGGACATTTCAAAAGTCATCAAATCATAAGACGACGGACATCTGAAGACACACCAGCCCTTCCCGACCAGGACTGCCCATCTTCTTTGATACCAAGTGCAACACAGAAGAGTATTTCATAAAAACGGGGACTCTTACGTGTGGTGGAACTGTTGGTTAGATTTTGAGATGGCGGCTGACTGATCTGCACTTGGACGGATAGTCCCGCGGCTCGTTTGCGCCGCCTGCTGTCTTCCCTCACCACTTTGGTGATTCGGATCATTCCTGGCGGGACTTTGAGAAACAGGGCCAGGTTTTGCACCAGTTTGTCCCCGTAGAACTCGTCAATGGTCATTGCAGGCAACCGGAAGGAGATGAACAGAAGAGGAGAGGTGCGGATCTCCACCGGAGTGGACCCTCTCACTAAAATATTAAGCATCTTGTAGGTGCTGTCAAAGAAGTTGTCTCCATAGACCATTGAATCCATTTGCGGGACATAGTGCCCTGTGACGAGAAGACCAAAAACATTTTGACCTCAACAGCTACTTTCAAGGAGTGTGTCCAGAAAAAGCAGGAAAGTTGTTTTAAAAAATAGTTTCAAAATACAAACACCCATACTGTGCAAAGAAGTACCGTTAATCATCACTGAGTTAATTTAATCTCATTTAAAAGATGTTATTATAAGGATCAAACCAGAATATCACTCTTCCAGAAAATTGTACAGGAATCCACATACTCTGCACGCCATATCAAGCTCTGCGCAGTGCCATTCAAGATTATAGGTGAACAGAAGGCAAATTTAATGTCCTAATATGTTCTTCTGATACTTGCCCATAATTTAATAAATCAGAAGTGAAAATTGTTAACAGGAAATATTAGTCTTACTGAAAGTTTCTATTTTAGCAGCAATCATTAATTACATTGCAGAATTTAACGTAACGTAGGCCAAACCAGACCAAGGCAAAAAATATATTGTAATAGGACTACCTCCTGCTGACTTTCCTACATTTGTAAGGAAAACAGGGCCTTGAAGCAGGATACCTGGGTAAAGAGGCTCTTCTAAGGTGTAGTCCGTGTGGTCAGCATTCCACTTTGCGTTCGTTGGTGCCACCAGCTTATTTTGCACGTACACATCCAAACGTTGAGGACTGGAATAAAACACTGCCACACGAACAGCCTGAGAAGCACACGTTTACATTATAAACCAACAAAAAGCATATTTCACTGAAATACGTACTATAAACATCAACAACAGTGATTCCACACCTTAAATGCCAGCAGCCATATTACCCTGCAACTCACAACTGGCAACCCACTGAAGCAAAAGCAGGAGTGAACCTGGTTAGTACCTGGATGGGAGACCTCCTGGGAAAAACTAAGGTTGCTGCTGGGAGAGGTGTTAGTGGGGCCAGCAGGGGGCGCTCACCCTGCGGTCCATGTGGGTCCTAATGCCCCAGCATAGTGACGGGGACACTATACTGTAAAAAGGCGCCGTCCTTCGGATGAGACGTAAAACCGAGGTCCTGAATCTCTGTGGTCATTAAAAATCCCAGGGCGTTTCTCGAAAAGAGTAGGGGTGTCCTGGCCACATTTCCCATTGGCCTTTACCAATCATGGCCTCCTAATAATCCCCATCTACGAATTGGCTTCATTACTCTGCTCTCCTCCCCACTGATAGCTGATGTGTGGTGAGCGTTCTGGCGCACTATGGCTGCTGTCGCATCATCCAGGTGGATGCTGCACATTGGTGGTGGTGGAGGGGAGTCCCCATTACCTGTAAAGCGCTTTGAGTGGAGTGTCCAGAAAAAAGCGCTATATAAGTGTAAGAAATTATTATTTATTATTATTTAAAGTTGAAAAAGTAAAACGCAGCTGACCAGGATTAAAAAATGTAGTG
Source organism: Atractosteus spatula (assembly GCF_055471065.1). NCBI lineage: Eukaryota > Metazoa > Chordata > Actinopteri > Semionotiformes > Lepisosteidae > Atractosteus > Atractosteus spatula. Next base: position 4,676,131 of record NC_142717.1, read on the forward strand.
AAAGGTGGTTACCACTAATGGGCTACTGCATTTTGACTTTTTGTGTTATATCTATGAGAGGTGTGAATTTATGGTTTCTAAACGTTTACTGTATATTAATAGCTCTATTTTACTTTTCCATAAACAGCCAAGTAACAGGGAGTTGCTTTTTAAGATACTGTTGCATGTCAGCGGGTAGCCAAACTAAATTTACCATCAAAGGCACCCAAGGCTAACAAGGAAATCATGGACAGCTTTGAGGAATACCCGCAAAATCTTTTTTACTGATCAGTTCATTTGAGGTAGTCACCATAGCCAAAGATCAAGACAGCCAAACTGTTACATTTACAGTATCTTTAATTCAGACTAATTCTGTTACATTTTTAACAGAGAAAAAAAAGAGGATAAAAAGTGAAAGAAATATACAATGTAAAACTAGGGAGAAGCTACAGCAAAACACCTTCAACAGACCAACAGACTGAATCTCTACAAGAATTTAGAGCACTAAGAAGGCAGGACACTAGCCCTTAAGAAAGGGATGAGAAATTTTATATGTGTTGAAAATACTGATACTTATTTGTGTCATGCTTCAGACTAGGAGAAATCTCCTGATGCGTTATTTTGAACTGGGAAATACTGTAGGTTCCCATTTGGATAGCATCCAGTTTTAGAGTGAGATTTAGTCCTGAATAGAATCCTTTATTTGCTAAGAGACAGCTTTCCTCTTTTCTCATTCACTGTGGCTCTGTTCCCAGGAAGAGTTCTGTGAATTAAATATTTTAACTTAACCGTGAGATGTCGTGTGTTGTATATTTCTGTAAATATAGAAATAAAATAAAAAATTCTCATCCATTTTGATGTTGCCATCTGGTTATTACTGTGTTACTACACTTTACCAAGAAAACTCAAGCTTTGCTACACTTAGTGTTCTTTGACCACAGAATAGTCATGGGGGATGAAGTACTGTTAATTTGATAAAATTCTAGCTTAACAAGCTAACACCCTCAGCACATAAAATACTGGCCCTACATATTTAGAGCTTTGGTCACAGTTTAGGAGTGGTGGAAAAGACATATGAATTATACTGAACTCACTTTAGCGCTGTCAGCATTGAGAAGCATGAAGCGAAGATTCTGAGGGCTGGTGCTGGTGAAGTAGATGTCAAATGACTTATTGCTGGCCACAATGCTGTGGAAAAGAGATACTCTTTTCTGACATGTATATCCTGCACACCAGCCATGATCCTGAGGGCCTGCCAAGTTAAATAAGGAAACAAAGACGAAGGGGTTAACAATACCCAGTCTTCATAGACACCATCTCACTAAATCATGAAGATTTAATAGCAGGCATTCACTGCTCAATCGCCCCCTGTGCTGTTCTATACGTATCAGCACCTCATGCATCACCTCTAATTCGTTGTGTCTGAGAAACAGCTTTTGTATTTTGAAGAATCTGCTAATACATAGTATGACCTGGTGTAGAACAAACTATCACACTTAAAATTTGGAATGAGCAATCATTTTTATTATTATCATATACCCACATAAGGTGGGATTGTCGATTGTTTTGAGCACTTGTTCAGGAGAGAATGTGATATGTAGACATACAGTATTCCTCTAGCACGCCTACTTGAAGAGTCATTTGTCGTTCAACATGATGAAATCCTTGCAGGGGAGGTAGCACTGACTGAACATTGCTGGCCTGCAGCTGCTCAGCAACACACCGTGAGAGCTGTTAGTAATAGGAAGGCCTGGAAGAATAATCTCAAGCTGACAGCAGCACAACAGCTTGTGGAATCCTGGTCATTGCTGTCAAGCTTGATCTAATATACTAAAATATTTTTCCACGATTAAAAGAAAGAGAGATCTCTGTAGTTGCATGTTTTTCACACCTCTCTTCTTATTAAAGCTAGTTTTAGAAGTTATATATGATAAAGAGTCACGGTTTCATTTAACATGCGATCAAACTCTTATGGGAAAACGAGTGCATTGGACACATGCAATGAGAACTACTTAGAACCCACGAGATGTATCAGAGTTTTCTCGTTCTCTCTTCTTACTCCGAGAGATGTTGCATGACAGCGTTTCTTCCATTGTGATCACAAAGTAGGGTTTTGAACACCGCTACTGTATAAGCATGTCCTTACCGTTTATGAGATCAATGTAACGATCCCCCAGTACAGCCACTGGCGACAGGCGTCTGGTCTCTGTGTCGGCATCAAGGCTTTCAATCGCCAACATCTCATAGTTGAGACCGAAGCATTTGTAGCTCTGCCAATCACTCATGTATGTGCAATTGGCGTTCCTGATTATTCCTTGAAGAAAGATGAAATATATTCTTATTACTGTGATTTGTGTTGATCTGTGTTACGCTTGAGAATAATGTACAAAATATAAATAATGCCTACTTTCACACATAATTACTGTGCCCCCTGCCTTGCAGCATATTCAAGGTCAAGTTCACGTTTGTCATTCCAGCCATATACAAGTATACAGTGGAACGAAATATCGTTCCTCCTGGTCCACGGTGCAAATACAGACAGGACACCGACATAGACATTGTGGACAGGATCCACATAGTGCCTTAAAACATTACTTCCACTTATTATGATAATACGTGTTCCAAATTATTAGATTTAACATGCCAGTGTTTAATGTATGCAAGCGTAAGAATGTGCTGGATTAAAAGCGCTTTGCGGGGCCTTTTCTCATGCTGGGCATTTGGATTGTGTGATATAATCGTTCTGCGGTGAAATTTGTTAATAATAGGAGGACTCAGGTTCATCTAATCATACTCGCTCAAAACCAGTGTTAGATCTGAAGTCAGTTCTCCAGTGAAACTAAGAATTTCTAAAAGCCATACAGTCCTAAAAAACCATACAGACCTTTATATGGTGCCACTTGGTCAACTGGTATCCGGCTGCCATTCAGGAAAGTGAGCATTATTTTGGGAATCCTGTAATCTCCCAAACCTCGACGCTTGTCTCCATTCCACTCGTACTCCGACTGGGGAACCACAGCACCCACTTGCCCAAGAAAGGAGCCATCCAGGTCTTTGAGCAGAGCTTTCTTTTTCGCATCACAGTCCATATCCACACAGTCAGAAGGATTGGCCTTGCTGAGGGCAAACACACGCAGCATGGTCAGTATCACACAGTTCCCTGTCGCCTTACTCCCCTTGGGTCTGAAGAGCATCTAGTCCCAGAAAGAGCCGAGTTATCTTTCAGTATGTGTGGAAGAGAATAAAATGAGTATTTTGTTCATCATTTAAGAATGTGATCATCAAATGTTTCTACAACATGATACGAATCTGCATTCTAAATCATTGGGGAGCTCTGTGAAGCTAAGAAAACATAAAGGAATTCTGGAATATTCCCTTCTCTCACTGCTTTCTAATGTTCAGTCATAGTAATTATTCCTTCTGCACAAAGGTCAATGTTTCCATCTGTAAATGGGATCTAAACTCATATTGTTCAATCAGCCTACCACAACTTTGCTACTGTACTTCTTTGAAACAATATCTAGAATTGCACTACTTACGTCTGAGACAGAACGAACATTGCAACTTTCTCATCCATTATTATACAGTCTTCTTGCCAAATGTGACTCTCCCCACTAACACTTACTGGGCCATATAATACTGATGTTAAGAGAATTCAGTAAAAGTGTCACTTTGCTTTACAATGTTACATTAGGAGAGGTAACTTATTTTCATAAATATCGATATCTACTATAATTTCTTAAACATTTTTTCAGCTTCTTTCGGTATATAAAACTAGTATGTTTTAATATTGTAAAATCATTTTTACTTACACATGAACATGAATGTCCTTTTCACACAGTTACCATTTCCATACAGTAACTGCAAACTGAAAATCACATGAATTAATAAGCGGCCTCCACACTCACCTCAAGTCGGGTCTGTGTATGAACACCTTGGCAGTCTCCATGTAGTCGACCATTCTCAATCCTTGCACGTGAACTGGGTGCTGTAAGTCTTCATTTCCAGGATTGGTCATGAACATCACATTCACCTCTTTGGAGCAGACACTCTTAAATCCCACAAGTGTGGTATCTTTAAAGAAACGATTATTCAATTTCAAGAGGTCTTGCTACAGGCAGAAGATGTTCTCAAAGATATACAGTAGTTAGTCATGTCCACGACCACACTAACAGTGGAAGATATTTTCTCCTGAAACAGTTTTGATGGGGGACCCTTTGCTTAATGGCAGATCGAGGATAAATAGATGTGACACTGCCGATGGTACTTGAACATACATTATAACCACAGGGGATTATAGAAACTAGGAAACTGTTCTCTAAGTAATTATTTTTTAAGGCAGTGACAAAACAACTGATGAGTAAATAAAGCAGTTGAAAAAATGCCAACCTAATTCTGAATACATCAGAGAAAAAGTTGCATGGGGTTGATAATGTGGTTAGCTTTGGGATCAAATCATGGGATGCTATCTGCACAGAGCCTGTATGTTCTCCCAGAGTTCACATGGGTTTCCTCCGGTTGCTCCAGATCCTTCTCACAGTCATACACAGACTCGTAGCTTAACTGGCTTCTGGGAACACTGACCCTGGTGTGAGTGTGTGCATGTTTGTGTCTGTGTGTGTGTGTGCGCCCTGGTGTCTCATTCAGGTATATCCTGCCTTGCTCCTGGTGCTTGTCGCTTGCCAGGATGAGCTCCGGCTCCCTCTGCAACCCCAGACTGCATAAAGTTTGTTAGAAAATGGATGGATGGAAAACTGTGTGCTTAGAACGTAGTTTTGCACCAAATTAAAAAGCAACCACTATGGATAAGAAACTGTTATCCCAACTTGTTATGATGGTAGAACAGCACTTATTCTGATCCTCAGCAGAATAAACGAAAGAAGCAAATACAGAAAGTTAGCGATTTACAAGCTCCACCTGTCTGCTAGGTGGAGCATTAACCTGGTTTCCACAGGATATTTAAGACCCCATTTGCCGGTCATCTCCGGTCAGTCTTCGAGGGTCATTGCTCTAATCTCAGTGATCCTGATTTCCTTCTGTGCTCGTCTTTTTCTTGGCTACGGACCTCACTCGTGTTTTGACTCCCCTTTGCATTTTCCCTGCACTTAGCACTTGTTTTCTGGGATTTGATCTATGTTCATGCCTTGGTTATGCATCTGGGTGCCCCTGTGTGCTTTTGCTGTCCTGCTGGCTATGAGCTCAGTTGGTTTTCTGGCCTCAGCTTGGATGACTACGTGCCTGCCTGTTTGCTCTGTCTTGCACCTGGGTCACCTCACTGCCTTAGGATGCTGTTCTTGGTCAAGTAAGAGCAGGGATTACAAATACACACTCTCTGCAAGGAACACAGCAAGCATCAACAAATTACAAACACTGGAAGCTAAACTTTTCTTCTTTCTGATAGTGACTGCCTTAATAAGATAATAAATAATTATTATCTCCCGCTTTTAACTTCATATTCCAAAAATCCCAAACACACCTGGGGTCAACCACATGTTATAACACCCAACCCTGGATGATAACAGACAAGACAAATTACGTCAAAACATGGTTGCTTGGTGCAGCAGCCGAAAAACAGACAAGCTACTAACCCACAATCTGTCATCAAAAGAATTTCTGCTATATACAGTATTCCACAAATGCCTGCAATGTGTTTTGTGGTTTGCTTGTTTTAAAATAATGGTAGTACATTTAGTATCACTTAAAAAATAACTGTGATACTCACTGGTCACGGTCATGAGCCCACTGATAGCGTTGTAGCTCATCAGTCCTGCATGAGGTTTTCCTGGTGCCATATTGTGATCAGAGGCGAAAGTTGGCCAACAAAGTCCACTTCTCCCACCTAGACAAGCACAGAGCAAAGCAGTGTTTCAGACACATCTGCTAGATTCTTTATGTGTGCAACAGGTGTGTTAACATCTTAGAAATGGAAAAAGACATATCCCCTGTATAGAGATGGAAACACTACATTGAAAGAAGGCGCCATTATTTGGATGAGATGTAAAACCGAGGTCCTGACTCTCCGTGGTGATTTAAAATCCCAGGGTGTTTCTCAAAGAGAGTAGGGGTGTTACCCCGGCATCCTGGCCAAATTTCCCCCTGGCCTTCACCAATCATGGCCTCCTAATAATCCCCAACTATGAACTGGCTTCATCAGTCTGTTCTCCTCCTCACTGATAGCCTATGTGTGGGGAGTGTACTGGAGCACTTGGGCTGCCATCGCACCAACCAGATGGGGGCTACATATTGCTGGCGGTGGAGGGGAGTCCCCATTACCTATACAGCACTTTGAGTGGAGTGTCCAGAAAAGCGCTATATAAGTGTAAGGATTATTCATTTATTTTAGATAATTACCTGTTAGAGGCCTGGGAGCCCTGTGACTCATACTGAGCTTCACATTGGCATCGCTGCTGGTAAGGACCTCAGAGCAACTGAAGTTAGGGCTACTTCCCACTATCAGAGAGTTCTGCACAAAAAGGAAAAACAAAATTTCTAAATCAGTCAAAATATTTAGATTTTATGTAACATCTTGGCTGTGAATAATACAGCTTAATACATGAGCTTTGCATGATGGCATGGTTTTTGCATAGTACCTTAAAGTGAATGATTTCACAGCACATCTCAACAAATATATAGTAACCAAAAGACCCTGAGAACCGTCATCAAGATTTGCAAAATTATGATTTTGATATAAAAGGATGCTGTATGCTATTGGGTTTCTGATACCACCTATTTCTCGCAACATCATTCTCAAATCTACTTTTTAACCTCCTAAACCAAAAAGCACGGCTTGTGACAGAATATACATTCAATAAACACAAAATAGCTGTTTATATTTAAATATAAATTAGCATGGTTTTGTCCACTTTACTACAGACTACATCTAGATCACACTTTTAAATCATTCATGTTTAAGAAATCTGGAAACAGCTTGTGCAACTGTAGGAAATGACGGTTCCTTCTTTAGATTGACCCCTCAGAAATGTTCTGCAGGTGAATCTTTGTGATGTTTGGAATTTCCAATGATATCAATTCTGAATATATATTTTCCCCAATGCATTCATGATAAGAGAGCAGGCTGTTCACAACTAAATGTCTATATAAAAAAATGCCAGAGTGTGTAAAAAACACCTAGACATGAGAGAATAATCGCATCTCTCTGCTCGGGTCTCCAGAAGGATTTTCAGATTCATCTATACAAAACGACACTGAAACACTGTAGCATCTGTACAGCTCCTTTGTGGAGTCAGTGACTCCGGTTTTTAAAACAAACTTTAGTCAAAGTGGGACACGGTTTGAAACAACAATTCAACAAGTCAGCTTCTTACCTGGATCTGAACAGTTTTGTCAGAGTACTGATGTGACACTGAGGGGGGGGTGTATATGATCGGGAGAACTCCCATTCCATTGTCTACTAATGTGACATCTGAGATTTGGATGCTCATTACCGTCTGTAAGAAAACAAAGCATGGTTAAAATGGCACAAACACATCACTGAAGTTCTGTACAAAAGCCCTCCTCTCATTTATCTCAGTTGCTTTAATACTGTTTTTGTTTCTCTCAATTATAAACACATTTCATTTAATCTCATTTCAAAGTGGCTTTTATTCTCCAATATTGAGTGGAAATGGCAAATACAAGAAACTGCCTAAAATACAGTACTTTGCTGAAGGTTGAGCTCGCCAAATTCCATTCTATTCGGAAACAGAATTTTCCTTTTTTGTGTTGTTTTTTTCCATATGTTTCTTAGCCTTGATAACATTTGCAAACATTCTTACGAGAGCATATACCATTACAGGAAAAAAAGGTTGTTATAATAATAGTTTGACATCAATGTATAGGGCATCACAACAGCTAAAAAATTGTTCTTAGTTTTAAATCCCTGTTTTATTCATTAAGTTATCAGATTCAGTAGGATGACACCAGAACTTTACCTGGAAATAGATGCCATAGTCCCAGCACTTCCAGACTGTGAAGCCTTGAATGAGAGAGCAGCTGGCAAGACCATCTTTGTTCATGTACACACCATACAGTCCCCCATGAGCCTCATTGCTGTGCCAGCTTTCAACCGGATTGAATGTTCCTGAAAGAGACTTTCATGAGCATGTGTGTGCTGGAAATACCAACAGACAAAACGGACAAAACAACCTACAGTATTTGTATTATTCTCTCTCCTACCAAGTCTTGCATAGTGTACTATGCAGGAAAGCAATTAAGAGTATTCTCTCAGCATTGCCATTAATCATCGGGAGCTTAATGAAAATCCTTTAATGAAAAAGCTTTGTTAATATGGCTCACCAGGCAAACTTTAACTCACTATTTTGTAAGGAGAAAAATCATTACCTGGACAAGGTTCTCCGTTAATATGATATGCGACTCTCTCAAACCCAGCCACAATGTTGTCCTGAAGCACGATATTCATTCCTTCATTAACCTAAGGAAGAGATCAAAACTAATGTTGAAAAAAAATGTCATTTTAGATTTCTACATAAGCTGTCAAAAGGAGCTCTGAACATTTAAACATTTGGTTCTCATTTTCTACCTTTTTATCTTGTTTTGATGTGGTAAAGGCATGGAATGACACTTTCTAAGTACGAGTTGATTTAATTGTAATTATGACAGTGTATACAGGGAGATGTACTATACTGTATATTTATAAAATATACAGGTCACAAAATAAACGAATTTGGGTAATGGCAGAATACAGCAAATAAGGGCCATAGAATTCAAAGAGCTTGTTTGGTATTAATTTGATAGAAGATGGAATGTTGTCATATGTGAGATTTTGAAAGTGCTTACTTCAATGGCAGCATGCCACAGAGAATTCAGCGTCTCCTCTCTGTCTTGATAGCTTCCAGGCCACACCGCCACAGTCACCAGATTCCTCCTGACTTTGATATTACTCCCCCAAACTCGGATACCTGTCATGCACACAAAAGCACCAGCTGACCATTCTTGAAAGCGAGATGTATGTATTTATTTCTGATAGCAATTACCATCCGGCAAACCGAATAGAGATATGTGCAGCATAAAATGATCACAAGTATGATTTAATATTAAAATCGTCTTGAACTCAAGGGAAATTAACACTTTTCACTGAACTGGGATCTAATGAACAATCAATGAGAGCTAATTACTGTTTAAAGGTAGATATTTGGAAAATGAACACCAAACACGAAGAGTCCCAAGGATTTTTAAACACCATTGACTGTGATTTACAGTATTAGTTAGTTACCTTCTCCTACTGTGAAATAAATGACATTGTCATCTATATTCATCCCATCAGTTCCGAAGACACCAATAGCTGGGGAAAAGCCATGATGGAATGAACAGCCTTGAACATAGGAATCATTGACTGACACCTGGAAAAACAGAATTTAAAAAAATACACACAATGTAAGCTGATGACGTCTGCTGGTGCCGGGCTCATGACTGAAAACAATTTCAAAGGGCACTACAGTATCTTGCTATGAGGCAAGCTGGTATTTCAAATTGAGATTTATGTGTAATATTTGTGAAAAAGGAAGAACATACAGGATGTAGGCATGACTCCAAAAAGAGCAGAGATGGTACAGACTGTAAAATTAACAAGTATGCCTTGAAACCAGGGGGAGAACGTTCACTACTGAATTCATAACAGCCTGATTTTAAGTCAAATAAAACTCTCGACATGTCGGGTAAGGAAAAAGAATTTTACAAAAAGTTTTGTGTGCTAAGCAAGACACAAGGAAAAGAGAACAATAATGTGGAATTGTGGTTTTCTATTTCATCTCAGAAATGATATATATATATCTCAAATTCTTGCATTTAATAGATAATATATACAGTAACTCAATAACCCAATTACCAGTATAGTATATTATTAACTTCTTCTTAGTGTTTTATAAGTGTCTGTATGACAAGCACAATAACCGGGGCAGGTCAATGGGGAGAGAGGTGCCAGAGCCATCACTATCTCATTGGCAGGCAGTGAAATGTGTTGTCCAGTACATTTCTTCAATGGGACTAGGTGAGGGATGCACCCAACTCTATTTACACAGAAAGCACATGCTCACAAACCTGTCCCAGATCCAGGAATGCCACTGAGTATCTTGGATCAAAGGAGTCTCGATAGCCCTCCTGTCCAGTGTGGTAGAACTCCACGTTCCTGATTTGGGCTTTTCCTAAAGGGAGCAGGACATGTGAATGAGTTCTGTTTTCAAGCTTGGAGTAAAAGGAGTTGCTCTTAAACACCCTGCCGATGACAATGGATTTCTAACGGTAAGCAGTTCATCTCCTGTATTGTAACATAAAGCAAACAGATTGTCAAGATGCTAAAAACAGAAAACATAATTTTACATTAATATTTAATGTTACAGATTACAGATTAAGGACGCATCAGTAAAAATAAGACAAAGGTTTGCTATACTTTTACTTTTTATAACTGTTTGCCCAATCATCATATTTCGCCCATCGTACTATGAGCAAACATCAGGCTTTGATTCAGATATGATTAGTGTGATTGCAGCACTGAGCCCTTGACTGCTCCTACTCATTGATAATTCCTAAATTAATATTAATCTTCAGGCATGCTGGTTTTTGTTCGTGGGTCAAATTAAGTGAGTTGTACTGTATTTGGAAATCTCACATCTTAGAAAATGTTTGCCTTAACTTTTAAAAAAGCATCAGTACCGATGCTAAATGTACATGTAAATTACAACAACGTAACAATTATTAAAATCCAAAGGCTTCAAGGATTAAATTAGACCCTGACAAACTATTGATGAGAATATGAAGTGATGTCTAGAGTGAAAATGGCAAACAATGTTGTTTTCAGGAAAAATGTAAGTTCAGTACATAAAACATTATGATGTGAGAACAGCCCGTCCTTATGTAAGTAAGAAATAGTGAATTGTTTACCTTTATACAGATATACTCCATTCGAGAATGAACCGACCAGAACTCTGGCTCCAAAAGATTCCTGGTACCAGCCAGGGTAGTCTTGACCGATGATCTTAATGTTCCGACTGAGAAGGCCAACGTCTGCAGCAAGTCTATACTGCTGGCCAGTTTCTGATACATTGACTGTCTCAGCTGGAAAAAAAAAAAACAGAAAGGAGAGATTATGTTAATGATTTTATTACAGCGTGTGAAATTTCATTTATTCATTACATATAAAATCATTTTATAATAAATACAATGTCAGTATTCAATACATTATTATACAATGGCTTCAGCTAGGCTCATTCATGTCACACAGATGTTTGTCTGTTTAAGTCCTCATCCTGAAGATGTACTGTGTATGCCGTAAAGGTTTCAAACTCTTTCACAGGAAATAGAAGCGAATACTGTACCTCACATACTGTAGTATCGTTTTCACTTTAATTTTGTTTGTAATATTGTGACCACAATTTTATATAACATGTTTATTCATATAACACCCTATCTTTTTCCACGTACTTTACAATTATTTCTTTCACTTTGACTGCCCAGGCTCTGCCATTTGCCACAAATGGCATTTCCAAAGTAACATAAACTGCACGTTTCAGTGTATGTTCTCATTTACCACTAATTATGTGGAAGAGAATAGAATGCAAATAACATTTACATTTACTTTTTTAGCTTCTTTTTCAAACATTGACTTGCATTTCAAGTTTTAACCCGGAATAATATTCAGAATAATGGAAAATGTGAGGTTTCCCAACTTGAAAAAGGTTATCAGGAACAAAATGTGCTATGTAAAGTATTATCTGCTTCAATTTGCTTAATGTTCTCTGGCCTTTTAATTCAGTCAGACAATATTTAATTCAAGTTAAATATTACTCCCAAGTCGGGGTTACAGATTCGATCAATGTTGCCTTTATAAATACAGAAACGGGTAACACTGTTAATCAATTCCATTGTCTAGCAATTCCTTTGCACTGGTTTCTGAACAAGCCAAAATTATTTGGGCCATTTTAGCATTTTTTTTCAGAACAGACTCACCAATGTGCGTATATGAAAGAGACTGGTTTAATGTCACATTCCGTCCATCAGCTGAAATCATTGCAATCTTTCTGATTTCAGTTTGCCAGGTGTCATAACTGGTTGTTGTGATTACTAGATCATCATCCACCTAAGAGAACGTGCAGACATTCCATGAGAGTTCTTCATACTAAATAATTGATTTCATTGACGTTTGAAGAAATAGTTGCTTTGGCACTAAAGCAATTGGAACAATAGAACCATAAAATGCTTTCATGCATACTTAGTTGCTTTTGTTATTATATGATGTTGTAAAACAATTTTAAACACGTACATTTTTGTTTGTTAATGTTTTCACAACACGTTAAACTTTTTTTTGACAAAAAGGTAATTTTAGGAGAATAATTTTACCTGGAACCAAACAGTTTGGAAATGACATATTAAGTGATTGGCCATGAAAACAGCGTCATTAAAACATGAAAGAGATGACATCAAATTTAAGATGCTAACCTGCCAGTCCACAGACTCCTCTAGCAATATGTTGAAAGACCCTGCTCCTGCTGTGGCAGCCAGCTTTGTGTGGTAAACAGACCGAGGCAAGCCATGGAGTTGCAGTGTGCCGAAGACACCTGAAATTCAATCCAGAATAAGACACAAGACCCTTCCTGTGAGGTTTTGATGCTTCCATTACAGTTTTATTAAGATTGAAAAACAGTTTCTACATTTAAAAAATTACAATTGCATGTATCAATGCCTAAGATACATGAAAGAAGAATTCCTCACAAAATAATTGCAGTAGCTAAGTCTGGATTGGATAGTGTGCAAGGGGCAAGAGTAATGTGTTATTCTGGAAAACTGTGATTCACTGTGAACATTGCGATTAACAAAAACACATTGTTCTGCAAACAAAATGCTGGATGGGAGACCATAAAACCAGTTTGTACTCAGGATCTCTATCCTTGACCACTATCCTCACTATCAATATGAATGTATACAAACTTTTCAAGACAATGAAAATTTTTCTGATAAAGCACCCACTAACAAAGCATTAAGTCATCTTAATACAAAGGATTAAGATGTACTAACATCTTCCTATTTTCATTGCTTGTACAACACATGATTTTTCATATGCTGTATTTTGTATTGGTATAATAGCATTCTTTCTGTTATATATTAATATATGTTAATAATTGATTATTTTAAAGAAAAAAAAATATTTGAAAGTACAAGGAAAATTTCTGCTGGTCCAAATCAAAAACAGTTAAATAAATAGGTGAATGAATCTACCACAAACAACTTCAGCACTGCAAGTTCCCCGCAAACATAAGTAATAACGAGAACTAAAACAGCAACAACGTACAAAGACTGTAGAAATGTAGAAAGACTAGTTTTATATAAATCTATTCTATAAAAATGATTTTACAATCTCAATCTTTGACTTCAGGTGGGATGTGCTCTACATTTCCAGAGTACACTTCACGATAGTATGCACTTAGAATAATAGTGACACACTAAACTCACTGTAATATACAGTAGCATTGGGAATTACAAAAAATATATTGCTGGGTCTCACTGTTAGACAACTGGCTGTGATTTAGCTTGACAGCTTTTAAACTTGTGCCTGTGCTAACCCATGAACTTACCCAACACCTTCGCTCCCTGATTGGGGCCATTTGGCAAAGGCCAGTCAGGAGTGAAATGATTCCCTCTCAAGACTATTTGCAGTTCACCTCTAAAAGGTTGATCACTCCACCCTGCAATGAGCCTGCCACCCTTTAAAACAAAAAACGTGATTAACGGAGCTAATTATACAATTGATTATAATGGACAAAATGAAGTCATATTCCTGTTGAATTAAAAAGTATCTGAAGTGTGTTTAAGTTACTAAGGTAGTTAATACAGTAAGTAAGATGGGCTGAATGTTGTCTTCTCATACAGTATGTCATCTTATGTTCATAAAGTATCTGATTTGCCATATATAAATACATCATGTGATACTCTTCTTGGGTTTTTTCAACAGAAACATACTAAGATATCAGACAAATATTTTGCCTTGAAGGCAAATCAGCTGTTCTTGGTTTAGGAGGAGTAGGATCGTGGGTAAACAGTTGTAGATTGGTACAGTATATCAGAACTATAAGGATCTTCTGGAGTACATTAAGAGAACAGAGGAAAGAAGGAAGAAAGGCTTATACTGTATCAAATCCTATATAGATTTTTGTATTTGATTGCACAATGAACAGGCATTCCACGTTCATGATACTGTACATCATGACTCAGACTCAGTTCAGCTTTTTGATATCTGACTCGTCAACTGGTGGATGACCGTCTTTTTTTATTGGAGACCACCTAGTGTCTACTTTCTACTCTATATGACTTTTGCTTCCACAAAAACATTCTAAATCCTTCACAAATGGAAGATACAGTAAAAGCACAGTAGTGTCTACACTTCTTAAGAATGATTAGTGACTGACTGCATTTTGGGTAAAGGAAGGATAAGCCTCAAAAGTATTTTTGAATGAAACATTTGTAAACAATGCATCTAATTCTGTCAAAAAAAACTTGAACAGTTTTGCAATTTACCTGAATTGATATATAGGTTGCATTTAGAATGATCTTCCTAAACGTGGAGGTAGTATTTGCAGCAGGTGCAGATGGAACAGTTATGTTGTCAGGCAATTCCAGAACTCCGTATACAGTGATTCGGTTAAATGATGGAATGTCAATATCCAGAACCATCCATATCCCTGCAGAGATGAAGCAAAACGTTAGGTTAACAATCACTGGTACTTGACAGAAAATTACTGCTTTGAGGGAATCTGTGAAGCTAGCTTTAAATTGCCTATTTTTGTTGATCAAAGGGCATCCAACAGACCTTGGCTTGATTGAAGGTGTCAACAGTGAGACCCTTAAAATAGTTCAGGATACTGTAAAACAGCTCGACAGTCAGGAATCAAGCTCTTTTCAACTACGTACAGACCTGAAGAATATGCTGTTTTAATTAGATTAGAATATGTTACCAGCAGGAATCACCACATCTGCTCCTTCCTTTGGTACAGCAAAGTTGTTTTCTGCAGAAGAATTCCAGAAGGACTCATTGGACCAAAAGCTATAAACACAAAAGAGAACAACTTATCAATTTATTTCTAAAATGCTTCCATAATGTCTCCTATGAAGTATTTTTAAACACTTATTGCCATTAAACTGGAAGTTCTACTGAAGTTCACAAACGTGAAAAGAATAATAAAAGAACTGTAACAAAACTAGTTACAGGTGTTATTCGTCAGCTGCAGAAACACAGAACACATATCCATGCCCATGATTCATGAACATCACTGCTGTTCCTAATCTTCAAAGCACTCGACTTTTCTCTCTAATACTGTGAATTTTTCTTCCTCTCTGCACATGATAATGCAAAAAATAGAAAGTCAGTGAATGGAAGGCAGTGCCCCACTCACTAATGACATCAAAATGATATGGTGTGGTAAATTCACCAAAGAAAAAAGCTATTGACAAAATATACACATACACATAACCATTAGCAGGTCTTGGGAGCACAGCCTGGCCTGGGCTGTTTGGTTCAGAAGGACCTGGAAAACCTGGAGGACCTGGATTGCAGTTTTGAAAGAAGCATCTGTACACTGCAAACTCCACATCAATGTCTGACTCCGTGGGATCCACACTGAATGAACGTTTTCTCCTTACGTTTTTCTTCCCGGACACTGAAAGACAAAAGCAAATTTGAATTTTTTTATTCTATTCTTTATTGCCAAATTTCATCACTTCAAAACCATTTTCAGTAAAAAGCAACTCTCTGCCTTAGTTCCTTCACAAATAGTTGGGGCTTTTCTATGAATGTCTGTCACCACTATTGTGGGCATGAAATTTAATGTATGCTCTTTCTGACATAAAGATTACTTAATTAAGAAAACCAGCTTTTGGGGAGGATTAGGAGCTTGGTCAAACTGCTGTAGTTTCATATATCAGAACTATAAGGAAGTTCTGGAGGCCACTAAGAGTTGGGAACTAAGAAGAAAGCCTTATATCAAATCCTACATCAGATTTCTCTGTTAAATTGGATTGCACAATGCACAAGCATTCCTGTTCAGCGTACATCAACATAAAACATCAAACCCCTTGACTATCCAACCGGGTCTACAAGAAATAGTGGTAGTATATTGTGAAACATTCTATGATAAAAAGCCACCTTTCAGGATGTGAATGACATCTGCTCACTCCCTGAACTGCATTTTTTCCTCTATCTCAGACTCAGTTTAGCCTGCCGATATCTACCATGTCAACTGATGGCTGACCTTGTTTTAATGGCGACCACCTAGTGCCTACTTTCTACTCTATATGACTTTCTTCTCTCACCGGTTACCTTTATATAGAATAGAGAATTTGACATGCTAATTCGGTTGCAGGTGGGCATAATACTTTCTAACGATCCATCCATTTTGTAATCTCCTTATCCAGTACTGGGTCATGGGGGAGCCAGAGTCTAACCCTGCAAGCAACGGGCGGAAGACAGGACACACCCTGGCTGGGACACCGGCCCATTGCAGGCCACACACAGCCGCAAAAACGCACACTCTCACTGCAGAAGCCAATTAACCTACCAGTACTGTATGATCTTTACTCCCACACTCAGTAATCTGCACAAAGAATGGGGAGAACGTACGAACGCTGTTACGGATGTCGGAAGGGCAAGCCGTGGAATGGCCAGGAGAGCAATAAAGACCCTATGCGTAGCGGTAAAAGGGGCAACACGCGGGTTAGCCCAGGCTCAGGGGGTCAGACGATGTTGGTATAGAAACCTATGCCATCACGCCACGGACGTGGGGCGACCTGGTGCTAGGCGGGTCTCAGGACATCCGTACCCTCAATGCTGAGCCAGGAGCCGAGCAGACACAGGAAGTGAAATAGGCTACACAACAGCACACACCGGAAAGACATGAATAATCACAGGGAACAGGGAACAGGACAGAAGCAGAGCGCCCTCTAGGTGTACAGGGCGTGACAAACACCATGCAAATAGCACCCCAGGATCTGAATCCAGGGCCCCAGTGCTGCAAGGCAGCAATGCTTAACACTGCACCACCATTCCTTCCAAAATACTTTCACTTCCTCTAAAAACCTAAGAAAATGGCTAAACTGATTTCAGTTTATACATGGAAAATATGACACCATGCCAGTGGCGCCAGTTTGAGTTCGCTCCCAGACTTCTCAGTCTCATGGTATATTGGACATGCACCTACATGCTTTAGAAGTATTCTGTAATAAATAGTTTTTTAAAAAAATGTTTCCCCTGATGTGGTGCTGTGCCCTCAATCTACCGTACATGGCTGGGTGAAGTCTATTGTCAGGTTGCACACTGTTGTATGCATTCTAATTGAAAGAAATTTGACTAGATTACATTATGTGCAGAAACCTGGTTTGATCAAATATTGTGTTTTGTTCTGTTAAAAAAACCTGTTTAATTAGTTCAAGTGTCTATTTGGAATGAGCTAAGTTTTTATTTGAAACAAAAATAAAAGTTTAAAAATAGACTGAAATTTAATAAAGGGCAAGGGAAATTAAACTCACCCATGTAATAAACAGTTGTTGTATTGTCATCGAAGTACCAGTCTCCATTTTTATTGTTGGTGAAATTCAGAGGCTGTGATGATCCGTTTCTTATATCAATGATACGGAACATATCTGGATGCTGAGTCAGATTGTGGGAAATTATTACGTAGTCTGCTTCCTGTTGGAATGAATTGCGAAGCTGTTTGTTAAGTTAAACATCATCAGAAATGTAACGTAAAATTTCCTTAAACACACACAGCCTTATTCAGTGGTTAACAGTGGTATGTACAGTAGATCTTACAGTAACTGCTCTGTTTCCAGTACACAGGGAAGGTTCCAACCTCTTCTTCCAACTAGTCTGAAATTTCTTTTCATTTATTTTTAAATTGACTATCATTCCAGAAGGGGTGACACAGCTTTTTCCAATGGACAAGGTTAAAAAGCAATCACTATACTTTATATCTACATTCATGTACCATAAAAGGTGGAGATTGCCTTTTCCAAAATTCTGAAGATTACCTTGAAGCCATAAAACATGGAACTGTAAGACATGTCTGTGATATGATCCTCTTGTTCAAAGCGCCAATTGAAGGTGTCTGAGTTAGGAAGCAAAGCCATCCAGCCAGGTCTGTGGGTCAGTCTTTTCACTAAGTAAGGAACCACACTGATGCCTGTGTTATAAATCAGAGAAAGGACCAGTTCAGAATCTTTCAATAAAACACAAATAACATACATGCACTAATTACAACAACACATTTCAGTAAAATCCTTTGTAAAATTCCAAACAACAACAAAAAAACGAGAGAAGAAAGGCATGTTTCAAGTGCTAGTTATAAATGTTAAATTATTGTAATGGGTTTTGCAGGGGTCTAACAATAAATAATTCTACTTCTGCTACCTAAAATTTTTTAAACAATCATTGGTTACATAAATAACTTCCAGTATTATAAAAAATCTATATCCTGTAAAAGAAATGTGCCTTTTACTTCATGAGTCACTGTAGGAGACAAAAAACAGAGATGGAACATCTTTGATTGATGAAACAGTAAATCACTGCAAGATTTAATAATGAGGGAGATTGTTTTTTTTTTTAATCACAAAGGATGTTGGTTGTTTATATAACCATCTTGCTCTCTCTACTACCATCCGGAAGATGATACCGAAGATGATACAGCCAACCCCAGCAGACGCCCGCAGTTACCTCTTTGAACTGACAGGGGGCACCAGGCGCCCTCCTGTCCCTTGCACTCTCAGGACACATACTGTATGAAGAGCGCTAAATACCTCCTGCCCTTGTGTTACTTTCTCACAATCTGTAATGTGTATTGTAAATTGCAATGGTGTAATTAATTGTATCCTAATGTTAATCTAATCCCTACAGATTCTACTGTCCTATCCCTCTGACGAGCTCGCAGACAAAGCATTTCATTGCCGACAAAACCCCGCTGTCTGCTGTACTGTTCGTGCATTGATCAATAAACCTTGATTGATTGATTGTTCAGCTGTACCGTGGGAGTTGGACAGGATTATGTTCTTTGCCAGCAGAGAGGAAGGGCTGGGGTTGTTGACGGCGAGCCGATGGAAGCTCACTGTGGCATCGCACACGGCTCCGGGATATCCCACACTCCACTCAGCTTTTTCTGTACAGCGCGATGGGTCCAGCAGGCCACTCCGGGGCACCACCTTGTGGTTACGATTCCCTGGAGACACATGAAATGGGGCCTGCTGCAGTATAACCATAGTAAAGATACTGTAGGAAAACTGGAAACAGCCAACTGGCAAATCCAGCACTATGAAAACTTTGGCACTTTCCCCCTCTTCCAAAGTATGTTTCAGAAGAAGAGATTATATGACTTAAAACCTCCTAAAAAGCTTTTAAGTAAATTTTGTGGACAGTGAACCTTAAATTATTGAGCAACCTGCATCAACTTCTTTTTTTTATCTTATTAATGGTCTTGACTGCCTTCGATTGCTACCTAAGAGTTTTTGTGCGCTACTCACGCGCCCTAGATGACTAACACCTGAGAGTGGTTATTTTAAAACAGCAAAGTTCTGTGGAAAAGGCAGAAAAGCGCATTTGTACAGTAATTCCTAGTTTCAGTCCAGAGAACATGATGAGGAAAAAGAGGTTAAAGCAAATGGTACAGTATGTCCAGTACTGGATGGATTGGAAACATTCAAATGAGCAAACCTGAGAAAATGTGTCACACTTCACTGAAAACATGAAAAAAGAGTATTTTTAAGTAACTGATGTCTCATGGTTGTTAGGTTGTTTATCATTCTCCATTCGTGCGCTTATTTCACTGGTATATGGTGTTGTTTTAAGGCAGTGATTTCAACCTTTTCTTCCTGCATTTTACAATTAAAATGATTTTAAATATTGCTGAACTAATAAATAGACAGCATGCAGTCTCACAGTATTTAGAAAACTGTCCTCACTGCGAAATCAATTCCTTTCTCTTGATGACCATACTGCTCAATTTGTTAAGACCTCTGGAAACCTTTCTAACTATTTTCCTACTGATTTTCTTGAAGACCAGTGAATGGGAGAACAAGCCAAACAAAACATGACACACGCTAACAGCCAGCCCTGTAGCCAGTGCTACATTACCTGTGAGAGAGCCATCACTGTCAATCAACACTACTTCGTGTTCCCATCTGAAGCCGGCCTTGTTGGAGGTGTTAAAAAACTGTATTCCACTAAACCTGGCGCTCCAGCCTCCACAGCGGTCGACACAGGTTCCATCAATTGACGTCACTCCAATGGCAGTGCACGTGGGGCGGTCAAAATTGACAAACGTCACCGACATGACACTCAGTCCATCATCAAAGGGAAGAATGATGCCCCGTACAGTGCAGTAGTTTGGACCAAGGCCCAGTTCATCCACATGACCAACTATCGTGGTGTTTTTAATCACGGCTCCACCTGTTTCTCCCCAGCCGCTGACATATGGGGAAAGAATGCGTTTGGTCTCGATCCCGGCATTTTCGTTGTTCACCATCAGGAAGTTCCTGAATTGGATGGCTCCCACATTTACCCACTCTGCTCCCTTCTGGCAGTTCCAGGTGGTTAGTGAGCTGAAAACAGCTGGCTTGGGCTCATAGGAGTAGCAGGATCCCTGCTTCATGGGGTAATACTCTTGGAAAATCCAGATCCCAAACCAGCCTTGAGAATGGACGGTGTTGTTGCTGAATTCTCCCAGGGGGACCTTCTTCTGGCAGATATTGGGATCGTAGGATGGGCCATCTGGGTGGTCGTGCATCCGGTACCAGAAACCAAAATGGGTGCCGCCTGCTGCCGCGTTGTGGCGGATGGTGTTGTTGGGGTTGGTGACCCAGAATGCTGCCGGCGTGACATCGTCATTCAGGAGACTGGTACTCTGGCGGACAAAGACCGCTAGGTTGTACTGGAGGACGTTGCCAGTCTCGATCCCATCTTCAATGAAGAAGGCGCCTCCCATGATGTCGTAGATGACGTTTTTTTCCACCAGCAGGTTGTGTGTGTTGTGAATGGTGACAGCCCTGTTGTACGTTTGGTGAATTCCACATCCTCTAACATAGGACTTGAACTTCATGTCTCCCATCAGGTGCCAGTGTATTGGGTAACGCCCAAGCCTGAAGGCCTGTCCAGCATGGAATACCTACATGGGGACAAATAAGACAAACATGCTGGCTAAAGAGAAAGAACTGATGTTAACATTTAAAGTAGACATCATATTTTATCATGAAATTACATTGTAAAAGCTTCTCTTCAGTTATGGCTCTATTTCAGAATATTATGACTTTTACCTCTTTAATTATCTATAGTATCCTAAATAAATTGAAAGAATATCTTTAAAATTGCACTGCATTTCCACATCTAGAGCCATCATCCATCCTTCAAAAGTAATAATTACCTCAACATACTCAATCCTTCCAATTGCCAAGTTTTCACTTGGCCTAGGTGCATGGAACATAATGCAACCACCAAATTGATCACTTCCTACTTCTTCTCCAAATCTTCCCTGGAAACAAGTCTGGGTAGCGAATTCGCCTGCAAATGCAGAATACTATCGAAATTAAAAGCCATTTCGACTTCAGAGCACAAGTTCAATATACACCTGAAAATGAAAAAGCTATTGCAGTGTAATAGCCTGTCATGGGTTTCTTCATTCTGACAAGTGAATAATACATACCACTTAATAAGGGAATTGTGGCGTTAGATAAAAAATAATTGGTTTATAACCTGTACACAGCAATATTTAAAGAAATGCCTTGTCTTTTTACAGAAGAAAGATATTGTCTACACCTTGAGGCTAGGATGACTGCCTAGCAGATCCACAGAATTACAGGTTATGCTAATAGCAGACATTACCTGTGTCAAATCCATCTTCACAGGCCTCTATTTTGTCATTCCATTCAATGTTATTGGAACCCCTGACAACAATGTTTCTGGTGAGAAGACCAACTTCTGCTCTCCCTTCAAAAACTGTTCCACCTGGCAGGGTGACCGACACCCCTAAATGTCTGTACTTCAAGGGCTCTGTCAGGGTCAGTGTCCTTCCATCAGCAGATACAGATGCGATTTTCTTGACCTCATTTTCAATTTGGCTATGCCTACGAAATCAGGAATAAATGGAGAAATATTTACAGGTCTTTATGGCACATGACTGACTATAGTAAAAACTGAAGCACTAAGAATTCAATTACATGATTTCTCACGCATAAGCCTGACCCAAAACTTCAAGATGTCCGCCATTTTTTTCCAATTCCAAATCCATCTCACATGCAAACAAACGTTGCTTTCCGGTTTTGGAAAAGATTTGTGATTGTTGGTTCGGTCAGTGCTCAAGTTTAGTCCTGGATCTCAGACCAAAATCTTACCTGTGTCCAGTTGATGCTATAACAATTTCATCCCCTGCTTTCCACGTCACATTGTGCTGCAAAGTCAATGTGACTGAGCCACTAGGAGCTGTCTGTGCCAACCGAGTCCAAGTAACAGGAACAGGAATTCCTAGAAACAGGATCAAAGTTGTCCGTAATCTTTTTCATCTTAACTTTTTTGGGTTGGCCTGCCTTAAAAGACTCTGACTTGTTGTAGTGTTCATACCTTCAAACTGCAGATTTTAAGGTCTTACAATACAAGTGTAGACGCGTTTTAACACACTTACTGGAAAAGAGGTGTTTGTTAGCATCACAAACTGTGAAAAATGGCTTATTTAACTTTGAAACCTTTAATATTCATTGAACGGCAAATATTTCACAAAAAATATTTATACAACTTTATAAATTGGTGATCCATCTTGCTTCAGACAGACACTGATGATGATATTCAAAACCTTGGTGTATTTCTAAAACGTTACTGTATATGATTCCTAAGGGGCAACAGGGTGTTCAGGAGGTGGTATCATGTTCGGTGTGGAGAGCTGGAGTTTACCATGGAGGTCCAGGATTCCCTCTCTGACTGCCAGCGTTTTAGCGCCATATACTGGCAGCTCCTGTGAGCGCAGGTGTCCGTGCAGCGTGATGATGGCTTTGTGCTGGAATGGGGCTGCTTCAGTGCCAATCTGACAGCGCAGGAGAGGTTGGCTTAAGATTAATCATGTTGGTACAGAAAAATGTGTAAAAAGCAGCCAAGACGAATCTGTGAATAATGCATTGTTTGATATCTTTTTGGGATGAAAAGTCCTATTTAAATGCAAGGAACTATTCATTATAAATATTAGTCTTGTTGTTTTTTAAAATCTATCAATGCTTCAGTAGTGTTTGATAAGATATATGAATAAAGCACTTGGAAACAGGTTTGTGGCCAATACTAAGGTCATGTGATGCAATAAAGAATGCGCATACTTTGGGGAGCAACAAAATTTTCATCAGGAGGAGTCTTACATTGCCATAGTATAAAGAGAATATTTGGAATCTGTAATTTATGATACCTGAAGAACTCCCCCATCTGTGATCAGAATATTTTCGGCTTGAAGTTCAATATCAGCTTCATCAAACACCAACATCCCACCTAAATAAGAAAGAAATAGCTCATGTTCTGTTATGTTATATAATGGAAACTATTGGTTTCCCTGGTCCTCTCATTAACCCACAGGAGTTACCTGTTAATCTTTGATAACAAAAGGATTAACAAAAGAACCCCAGTCTTTTTGGTTTTGGTAGGTGTAAATTCAGCAACATTGTAAATTAAATACCAGTTGTGTTTTAGGAAATAACAGATCTTCAAGCACTAGTGAACACCGCTTTCTTTTTTATGTCTAGATAGTAACCTGAAACGTGTACAGTATTGTATTTTGATTGAATATTGTGTACAGTTTTGCTATTCTGCTCTGGAATAAGACCAGAGAAGAGCCACTAGATATATTTTGGGACCTATGGGAATGTACTACACTGACAGGCAGTGGTTGTGAAAGAAATGTAACAAGTTTACCTTGAATGAGGAGCATCTTTAGTACAGGTGTGCTTGTATCCAGCAGGATTGTTTGTCCTTTGGTGATTACAGCGAATGTTCCTTCTTCGGGGGGTGAGAGCCCTCCCCAGGTGTATTTGGAGGACCAGACATCAATGTAAAAGAAATCTGCATTGTCCTACAGTCAAGCAAAAAATAAGCCATAACTAGTAACAAGTGCCCATAAAAAATTCTGTTGTGGAAATTCTCTATTTCTTTGGTAAATATATATCATGTTCAATTGCTTTCCTATGCTTATTTGGAAGGCCAGGTGGACATTTAGCCCTCCAGCAATCTATATTAGCCCAATCTTATTTTTCCCTTTAATTTGTTATCATCATTTTTGTTTCTATTTCATCTTCTCTGAGTTGGTAATCACCAACTGTTGATCACCCATTGATTGACTTCCTGTACATCAGTACAGGAACAAGAAGGATCTGCGCCCACTCTAAACTAACTCTAGTGTTGGGCCATAGACACCCCCCAGCTCCACAAGGGGCCTCAATCCTTATAGGAGAGTAAGCTCTAATTGTAGGATTGCTCACTGGCAACATTGCAACTAACAGGTATCCAAAAAGCCTCTGCATTCATGTAGAGAGCTAAGGATAGCCTGGCTGACACACTTGGGTCACCTGTGCTGTCACTTGGGAAATATCCATCAAAGCCAGCAAATAACATAGTCCAGGCACAAACCAGATATATCTGGGCAACACAGAGCTCCAATGTGCCTTTACTGATTAAAGCAGTAGAACGTTGGTACAGTAGATGCTTGTGAGAATTTGTAACGACTAATGAGTATCTAATCCTCCTACTGTAGATATAAATGTTGCTGAGCTACTGACCAGATTCAAGAAACCAGGCCGGCTGTGAGCATTGCAGTTGTACAATGAGAAAGACCAACTCTTTGGCAACAAATTTACATTTCCAGACTCAGACAGAAACTACCGACACAGACATTATTAAGATTTACCCTGTGGTCCCATACAGTCAGTTTAACACACTTCATCCAATGGCAACAAAATATATAATAATTATCTATATAATTTCAGCACAAAATATGGCAATTTACACAACTTCACAGAACCATAAATGATCTCAGCAATAGTCATCAAGTACACCAGTAATAGTATCATCAATACATACATATATTATGTCATGCATTACTAGTATACTAGTTCAATAAATTTCCCTTTGTAGAAAAAGCAGTTTCAAAACATTATTGCGCATAAAAAAAATTAGAAAAATACCTTTCCTAATGCATAGTGTGCATAAGGTCCTACTGTATATACTGTATAGCCACAAACATAACAACAAATTATGTCAACAAACATGGAAAAAGAGCTGAAATGAATACTGACCAGCTTGGCTATGCCATTATTTCCGATGCCCACTTTAACTTTTGCCATTTGTGAGCTGGGCTGGGAATTTGTGACACAGATGATGCATGTGCTGTTTGCAGACTGCACATCGCAAGGCGACTGGGCAATTGTGACTTTAATGTCACTGCTGTTCGAACTGTGGGGAAGGAGAGTAAAAATGTATCATCCATTGCAAGCAACCAAATATCCTGCACATCAGGAAAACGGAACGTTCTTAAAATCCCCAATAAATGACAATTCACAAATAGAATAAAGGAACATGATTATTTCAAAGTTTGGGTTAATGAAAGATTTGGTCGGATAATAAAATAAAGTAGAATCAAATTATTTTAAAACTTCTCAAAATACCATATTTACTGTATGTAACACTACTGCACTGTGTATTTGATATGTTTAAAAAATGTGTCTTTAGATCCTAATAGAGAACTCATTAAATCATACATAAGAATGTACTTGTTGAGAATTTAAGGTTGTAATTTTCTTTATTTTGTATAGACAGATTCAGTCATTCATTAGATAATATATGATATTTAATGCAAATCATTGCTATTAATTTGAGTGTATAGTTAAAGTAATTGTTTCAAGTTTTCAATATTTTTATTAAACTTTGTAAAATTATTTGAAGACAGAAAGTATGATTTTCAGAACACACAAAATGTTAGTGAGGGAAGGGCAATATAGAATGGACTGAGTTACATTGTGGACAGAATAGAAACTGTATTGCTCTTTTTCTCATTCTTATCGCCACAAGAGGGCAGCCCATTCAAAGACAGGTAACTACAAAGGAACTGTATGAACTAAAAAACATGTCAGATGTGATGAGGCTGAAGGTCAGGTACACAATCATCAAGAGGATTTGGGATTTAGATCTGAGGTGCTGTTTCAAGATCTGCAATAACAACACTAGTTCTGTAAGTCTTACAAAAAACAACAACTTTCTGATTCAGTCAGATCCAGAGGCGTACAACACCAGAGCTAGGAAGGACAGACACGAAAGTAGAAGAGTTCACTGAAAATGAACAGTAACGTAGCAGAAAGACAGCTAGAGGCAAGTTGCCCCATCACATGTAAAGAAGTATAAATGATTTTCATGAATAGATTCCATTTTAGTTTCCACCTGTTACACCAGTTCCTTATTTTAGCACTTTAATATCTCCCTGGATTGATGCTTTCTGCTGTCTATACTCAAATGGGTTTCAATACTTAGGCGGACGCCCTTGCTGCATTAGGTCCACCCCGCACCGTCGGGGGCTCGAACCCGGGACTCCCGCGTCACTCAGCAGCGACCCAGCCCGGTGAGCTAAAGAGAGATCTCTCTACAGCCCAGTAGCTGTAGTCCTGCTATCACAGGGAAGGGCGGTGACGTCACCTGCTCTGGTACGCCGGCTCTTACACAGTGCCTGTCGGCCGTAAGCGTTACAATACACTCTAGACCTCAATTAGCCCCGTAGCCCCAAATCTCTTCTCTTTCCTAGCTGCATTTACCCTCATTAGAGTGTACCCAGCCGTTGTCTCCACAATAATCATTTTGCGGGAGGTTTCCATTGAGAAATGATTGACAGGCCTTGAAAAGATGGCTGACATGCTAAAGCTGGTTATGAAAGACAATGAAGATGCTGCTTGCATCACCACCAGGTTTCCCACTCATGTGTGCCAATAGGTGCAAAGGTCCCTGCTAAGAATACCTGAAATTGGAGCCGGTGATGGTGAGTCTGGTGCCTCCTGCAGTTCCTCCTCTCCGTGGAGACACCCCCGTAATTACAGGTGTCAGGGAGGTTTTGTAAGAGAAGCCATTTGATATGTTCACTGCTTTGTTGCTATTGAGAACCACTACAGGGCAATCCTGTTGTGCTCCAGTTCCTGTTAATTACAGGCCAGGAAAAGGTATTGTGTTAAGGGTCTAAAGCAGTACAGTGACTACCAACACAGGTCATTACAGATACAGCCTTTGGCCAAGGTTGGGAAAGGTGGTTTCAAGTCTCAACTGGTTTCTCCATGGTGAAGTCTCAACACACGCTGCAGAGATTCACGTTCAGCAAAGCAGAGCGCCAAAAACAGAGCACAACCTTCGTATGGTCTTACTGACAGCAGGCTGCAATCAGAGTAAGGCTTACCCATTGTTGATTAGATAGTGTACAGTATGTATGTCAGGACATGTCAATGTTAATGTCAGAAAACAGCTCATGAGAAAAAAATAAGTTGCATCAGTAGAGGGCTTAGCTTTACAATTTGCTAAACAGGTATTTTTGGCTACTCATTTGCCGTAGGTAGCGTATTGTTTAAGATACTTTCCTTGTGATATTTTAATGCATTATTCAATTAATGATTACTTGTTTAAAATTATCTTATTAAATGTACTGCTGAACTTTAACTAAATGTCAGTATGGTAATGTCTGCTCGTAAGCATGCTGGTTGCATTTAATTAATGACACAACAACAAAATAACTTCTTCAGAACCCAAACTACTGACAGTGCCAGGTATACAAAACACAATCTGTTGGTTACAGTGTGGAGGTAAGATAAGTCTCACAGGTTAGAATAATTGAGGTTGTACATCACTTCAACTAGCCTGAAGCTGTTTGCAGAGGAGACTAAAAGGCACAAAAACTGCTTTTATCAGTTTAAAATGTGACTTAGATCCCATTATAGACTCACCTGGCCCTTCCAATTTTTTTCCAATCTTATTATTCATTTATTTGTGAGCTTATAAGGTGTTTAAGAAACTATAATTGACTTGAGGGGAATAATTGCTTCTAAGGAGCAGAAGCTTGGCCAGACTTTGAATTGTTATTTTTCAAGAGCGGTTCACTACAGACCTACCATTATTGGGTGGAACTTCGCAGTAAAGGCTGCTGAAAGTTGAATTCTGCCTCAGTACCTCACAGTCCTTGTTGCAGATCAGCACTCTAGAATGTGCTGGATCAAATCCAGAACCTTGTACAGTCAGAATGGAACCTCCACCATAGCTTCCTGTACACGCATCACAGAAACAACCAGCGATTTAGAAAGGATACTGAATAACTTTCAAACATAAATCATCTTGGCAGCAAGTGTTTTTGTGAAGCCAACAGTTAGAACTGAATTTTCCACTTGGCAAAAAAAAATGTAGCAGTAGTTTGTTTATGTCATAGACTTTGTCTCTCCAATACAGTTGATGCAGGAGGGTTTAAAGTACCTTCATTTGGTGTCACTCCAGTGATCAGCAGCTCATATGTGAAGAAAGCTTGTGAAGCAGCAAAGCCCTTTAAGCCATGGAGGAGATTAACTAGAAAAGTGCCCCCAGCGTGGTTTCCCACAGAGCACAGAATCTGGGTATCAGTTACTGCTGAGACATTGCAGGGTACACCGTCTATGGTCACAGAGATGGGCTGAAGATCCATGCCGAATCCTGACCCTGTAATGGTGATTTCTGTTCCGCTGGGACCTGTGAATATAAACATTCCAAAACATCTTTCAAACGCTTTCCAGCACAATTTCACAAAGTCCAACGGTACTGAATCTACAATATCAACTGAATCTGCAGAATAAGGCACAATTTAAAGTTAGATCGATGCTTAGAATAGCTTGGTCAGTGCTTTGATTTAGTCTTTTCTTGTCATAAGAATAATGAAAGGATCTTTCTGGATTTTTTCTTTAACCATCAAGTGCATTATTTAACTTCTGCTCAGGATCAGATTTTCCCATACACAGAGTTTCTGAACTGTATAATTTAATATATATATATATAATATCTGTTTGTGTTAAAACACATTTAAATGAGTCACATTCAATCTGACACAAGGCTTTTACATAGTGTGCGTCATCTCAAATGTCTTTACGGCGCTATTCTTTAAAGGCCTTGTAAATGTAAAACATACTTCACAATCAAGGTTTGCACATTTCTCAGTATCATTGGAAAATAATGCCCTTTCCCCGATGCAAGCAATTTTGAATGGGCTGACAAGAGATGAATGAAATAAGATCTTTCTGCTTTCACTCGTTAAGGTTTTATTCACGTACCTGTCTGAGGACTCACTGCAGTGATCCTTGGAGTATCTGACTGGGAGTACACAAAGCTCAGAGCAGGGTAGCTGACCGAGAAGACTTGAATATTCACTATGGCGTTCCCTTCATTGTTTGCTGGTGTCATGCACTGGATTTCACTGGGCTCCACAGTAATGAGCCAGCAGGGAGACACACCTACTGTTACAGAGGTGTTGCCAGCGGAGAACCCGTTGCCTCTGATGAATAATGTGGTGCCACCCTGAATGCTGCCGGAGCTGGGTGAGAGGGCAGCCTCTGCCACGCTGCGTAGAGTGACACTTCCTGTGGCAAGACCTTTGCTCAGGACCACAACCTTCAGGGAATAAGAACCAGCCGGCAACGGCCCGATGGAACAAGTGATGTTCGTGTCGGCGACGTAACTCGCCGCAAACGCGGTGCTTCCGATGAGCACCACCACGTCCTCGGGCTGGCTCCCGAAGCCCGATCCTTGAATCGTCAGCGTCGTTGAGCTGCTGTTGATGCTGTCCGGCGAGACGCTGGAAACGGAGGGCACGGAGGAAGAGGAGTACTCAAAGGCGCAGCTGGAATGGCAGGAGGCGGAGACTCCGAGCACAGACACCTGCACGGCCCCCGTGCGGGCGGGAGAGGGAGAGGTGTCGCAGGTGATGGCCGTGTAGTTCAGCGACACCACTGAGCAGGGCACGCTGGCTACAGACACCATGATGCTATTGGCTGAGCCCGAGAAGCCCGATCCTAGTATGGTCACTCTCGTTCGTCCTGTGGTGGCTCCAGCCTCCGGGCTGATGGAGTCGACGACGGGCAGGAAAACGAAGCGACGGCCGAACTCGTTCACGACGGAGTTGATGGCGGTGCCCAGATTGTTGACCCTAACGGACACCAGCTGTGCCACACCTACAGGCATGGCATTCTCTGGGTCAAGACTGCACATTATTTCTGTTGTTGTGCTATTGATAACACTGCAGGGATGTCCACCGATGGTCACCTTTAAGAATACCACAAGCCCTCATATTTAAACAAAGCCGCAACAAATGTTTCATTACATGAAAACATATACTGTACTACGCTAACTAAACTACATGTATACCAAAGGTAACAAACGTTAAATTTAAAAAAAGCTTCTTCCCAGTAATGCTTATCTTGCCATTGATTTTCTAAATGTATCAGTCAATGAACCATAAATCCTAATCCTAAAGAAAAAAGGACATAATCCTAAAGAAAAAAGATTTGACACTCCATGCGTCAAAATGAATAGTGTAGCTTTCAAAATTGTGTTAATTGCTGTTGTTACAGCAGAACTAACATTTATTTAATAACCAATGTTAAACCTAAAATGCGTAATTGACTTGTGATAACTTATACCAGGTTTTTATAAGAAAGTACTGCATTTATGAGAGAGGGGAATAAAAGCCTACAAGTTTTAGAAAGCCTACTTTGCTTCTACAGACATCTGAACAACGTACTTTTCTTTAAGTGTTAACAAAGTAACCCAAATGTCTAACCTCATTCGCACAACTGGTGTTGCTGAACCCTAGTCCTTGTATGCTTATGACAGTGTAGACGGTCCCGCTGGGTGGTGAGATAGCAGTGATGGCAGGAGAATAACAGTCTGAGAGCAGGAATGAGAAAGCTTCTCCAGATGCACCTGGGTTAAGGTCATAAGAGCAGTTTGGAGCCGTGGCTATACAGTCTGTCACTGACCTTCTTGAACGCTGTGCAGCTGCAAAAGACAGTAAGCAAAACTAGGTCTGTGAAAATGACACTACAAGAGCCATGTAATATCTGTATACAGTATGTCAACATATCTTCTGAAAACTTGTATGTGACTTTATATTCGAAAGTATGGTATTTTGAAAATACATCCATATGACTTACTGTTCTGTCTCCTTAAAGGCAAGAATATCATGATGGAACATGATTTATTTTTTTTGGAATTCACATTTAGAGAGCTGCAATATTAGATGCTTTTTGTAGAGTTAGTACAGATGTAAGAAAGCACCCGGCATAAGAGAAAGCGCATGAACAAACACCTTCCTATAGCTCTATGTTGGGTTTGTGCCTCAAACAGAGTGCGGTGCAAGGACATATTGTGGGAAAATATGGGAATTTCAATGCAACTGAGAAGTTTTAACTTTTCAGAGCTCTGTATTAGAATTACATATCACTCAAATCAAGACCTGAAAAATCTATCCAATTAAAAGCTCATCCGACGTAATCACGAAGCCTAGAGCTCATATGCCGTGGAAAACAAACAAACCAAACTTCAGTGGTTTCAGAATCTTCCATCCCTACACTTCTCTTATTTCTTGTATGGTAGAAATATACAGAAACTGACGTGTAAAACAAGTCTGTCACTTGAAGCTGAAGCATCAAAAGTAGTGCAGTGTTCCCAAGATTCTTGTCTATCTTAGTAGCCCAGCAGTCCCAGGCTGTGTTTACTGATAGTTCTACCTCAATGCATTCGGCAAAGATTCAGACATAATCTGGGATAGTCTGGCTTAATCCATTCTTTTAAAAAAAACGTTTGGTAGAAAAATAACATAAAAGATCAGTAACCTGGTGTATATTTTGCTTCAATTCCCCCCACAGAGAGGTAAAAGCGGACACTTTTGGCTTCAATAGGTTTGACTGTCACCACTCCTTGCATGAATCTGCTGTTTCGGTCATCTACAAAGCCACTGCTGTAGTAGTAGATCCCGGCCACTGTAAAACGGTACCTGAAAAATCCTGACAAGAAAAGAAGTATTTTTTTATTTATGTAATGTTTTATATATTCAAATTCCAAATCCCCATCCTTCTTCGCCTGGATGAGCTGGAGTAACCAACCACTTGTGTACCTTCCCAACTTGCCTCTGTTGATCTCTTTGAATACTGAACACGCTTCATTTTTTAAACTGCATTCACTGGGGAAAAATACTTGGTTTCAATTTTATTTTTGGGGTTAGGCCTCCCAGCAATATGCCACAAAATCATGCAATAGATTACTATTCTGTCATTTACCTTAAAGCAAGCAATTACCTGGTCATAAGAAGAAACCAAGCTCTTTTATCGTTCTTTTTCTTGGCATCATTTTTATTGCTATTATTATTGGTAGGTTGGCTGATGGATTCACTGCGATATCAGTTGCTATTGATCCCACCTAAATTCTATGAAGTGATAATACAATTCCAAGTCTGTGAGTAGGCGTCGTGTCCTACCTGAAGCAGTTTTTGTGTTTCCACTGATGAAACCAGTGCCATCATAGGTCGTGCTACTGGGCGTGGAGACACTGAATACTCTGTATCCAAGCCCTTTGACTAAAGAAGGGGCCTGCCAGCTCCACTGTACTGTGTCTCCAACATACACATCCAGAGAAGATGGGCTCCAGGCATATCCAACCCCATAGTCTAAAAGAAAAGCGAAGTAAATTCATGAACTCATACAAGACAATGGTCAGAGAAGCACCTCTTTAAATATGGATTTCCCAAAGACTCCAAGGAATATCTGAATCTGATATCACATCTCACTTCCTGGAGGTGCCTAATTCTGATACCTGAGCTCCACCATAAAACGGATATTGTGGGCCATTATCTGATGTGAAAGCAGGAACAGGTTCACCGTGATTAAATTAAAAAGGGACATAATTAAAATATGCGGGTAAGTGAAACCTTGGAGCATACAGGGAAGGAACGAAATGACTTCATGGATGAAAAGTCTTAACTTTTAAACAGAAAGGCAAAATCGTGAAAAGCAAAACCTATGTCCTCTTTCTGTTATTTTCACAGATGCAAATCCTGTTGACTACTAAGAAAAAGGTTGTAATACAACTCTACCTGGGTGGGAACCAAGATTCGATACAGTGTAGCTACTTTCATTTGCTCGGGTGATGCATTCCAGGTGGTTTTCTGATGCAGAAGTCACTTTGCATGTGATGTTTCCTGCACATTTGATCAAATTGATAAACAGTCAGAAGGAACTGGTAAACAGAACACTTTTTGAAACTTTGTGCTGTTTCTCCACAATGGACAGGAAAAAGGCAGATTCTTTATTAGTAAGTTGAGAACAGTGTCAAGCGCTGAACAAATGTTGTGTAGCTCTCCAATGATGTCCCCAAGCTTTTTTGTTGCAAGAAATATAATGTGTTGTTATGTACCGTACAGAAAACAAATTATCTCTTGCACCGAAAAACTGTTCTGTTTTTGATTCACAGTAATGATGCACCAACATGCTCTTTACATCACTTCATAAATTTGAAATACAGGTCTGGCGGGTCTATATTTTAGACCATGTTAAAAACCTGACAGCAGCAAACACAGGAAAGAGCAGTCTTACCCATAGAGATCTGGATGTCATCTGTCACAGGACTGAAACCTGAGCCAGTCACTGTGACTTTTGTGCCCCCATAAAGAGAGCCATGCAATGGAGAGACCTCGGTGACCTTCAAGACGTATTCTATAGAAGCATTCACTCCATCACTGTAACATAAAAAATATAAAGAGAATAAAATGTTTAGAAACCAGTTTGGTGTGTTTAAGAAGCATGACATTGCAGGTCAATTAATTTCAATGATTAACTTCTTCTTCGCATTTTCCCACTTATGTGGGGTCTGCATGTTTGCACCGATTTTTCCACTTTGTACGGTCTAAAAAACAAAATTCAATGATTAACGTTTGTCATTAATGTATTGACCAGCACTGGGTGTACGGACGTACTGTGAAAGTCACAGGCTAGTAGTGCAAGTGGACACCACTGGAAGCAATATAAGCTCATTCTCTGCAACACATCATTTATACAACCAGGTATCAAGCCCTGTATTATGGAATTCTATACCATTCATCTGATATAGTCTAGACAAGCATGTGCCTGCTGGATTAGACAGTCCTGCCCAAAGCATCACTCTCAAACTTCCCCATTAAGCTGCCTGTTATACAGAATGTTTATCATTTATCATTTTGTAGCTTTGGATAGCTGTGCCACACTTGCTTACATCCTTAAGGGCGGTCTACACTAAACAGTGATTCAATGTTGCAACATACTGATGACAAAAAAGAATTGTTCTCTTTCTGCATTTGATTTTCACCTGGCTTCTGATTTTCATTCAAGAACTTAATTCACCTCCTAACCTGTGCAACAACCAGCTCTCACTGATGAGGCTTAACTATCTATACTGTGACTCCATGAAGCTGGCCTCTCTAAAAAAAGCACAGACACTGAAACCCACTGCATGTGTTTGTGCTCTCTTTGTACCGGTTTGAATAACTGAAATTAGTGTCTGAGGTGCTTTCTTTCTGAGGTATAGCTCCTTTTTTTTCCCAGGGCGTCACGTGACTCTTTGTCACCATTGTAAGGGGGACTGAGTAACATCACATCCCCCCCAAAAAAGAAGACGTTATATCTTGGGAACGAAAGCAGAACAAATCCTACTTTCAACACAGTAGCACAAACAGAACACAAGTGCATGGGTTTTATTGTTTGTGCTGTTTGAAGGTGGGGCCAGCTTCACAGAGCTACGATCAGTGTATTTCGGACAATACCTTACCTCACACTGGCATAACCCCAGTTTCCAACTTGCACATAAATATTATATATCCCAGGTGGATGCCTTGGTAGAGAACAGGTGATGTTGTCAGAAGTCCATTCAAGTATTTTGCATTCCTTATCTCCAATAAAGACAGAACTGCCGTTTGCGTCATCCTGGAAATTGATCCCCATAATGGAAAGACTTGCATTTCCTAAAAATAAAATACAAAACATATAATGAAACATTTAATCATTTGCCTATACCATATATCACAGAAATTCCCCCAAAATCAGCATTTTCAATTCTTGCGAACATTTTAATTAATTAACTAAATAGTTTTGGGCTTCAACAGAGACGATTTCTGATGGAACTGGTTCACATATTCAAACATCTCAAAGGTACTGACAAGGTTATCCCTATAGACTTCAAAATCAGAAAACCAATATGAATAGGTGTACCCAAATAAGGAGGAGTGCATTTAAAATTGAGATCATAAGTCACTTTTTGACCAAAGGGTGAAACAAGCTACCCAGTTATGTAGTCAAAGCCGATACCATCAATTATTTGAATAAGCAGCTCTATAAGATCCTTGGATCAATTAACAATGAGCATCAAAATAAGCTGCATGGGCCAAACACCCTCTTCTTCTTGAAACCTGTCTATGATCTTTTCACTACAGTATGTAGGACAAAGTTACCACTTTTAATCAGAATTAATCACTCATATTTAGAGCAAAAATGCCATTAGTACTCACATTGCCTGTACACGATATTCTGCCGAATAAGACGTTTCAGGGAAATAGCAATCTAGACCAAGGCCCTGTTCAGGTTTCACAACAGCTAACCTCTTTGATTTATTGTCCTACAGATCATGTCATTTACATAAGAGAAAAAAAACAGCTGTGCTGCTGAAATAATACACAGCACCTGCTACATACTGCCCATGTATAAATGTTAATATACTATAGAAGGATGGAGTAACCATTTCCTCTGAGCAAAAAGCCAGACAAAATGCCGTAACAAGTTATAGCAAAAACGATAAAACAAATAACCAAAACAAATTACTTCAACCTGCAAAAGAAACCTTGAGAAGATAAAGTATTCATTTGTCATTTGATTTTGAAGTAAATATGAAGAAAGCCCACTAAGTTTTCACTTAGAATTTTATGTTATTCCCGTAATGCAGACATGTATTTACTGTATGAACTGTCCATTAAACCTTTGTATGAGAATGACAGCAAATTAACATATCATATTCCCTCTCACCACACGGCCAGAATGCATCTATTATAGTTTGTGTTTGTGGTTGCCATGAGGTTTACAAAGAGACAATAAGGCATATATATTTCATCTCTGTTTGTTTTTGGAGTCTGTAATGACCATTTGCAAAGAGCGACCATGTGCATACACAATATGGGCTGTAAGGCTCAGCTCTTCTCAAAGGTTCCTTCTAAGAGCCTACAGTTAAATAATAAACAAGAGGAATAGGGGTTTGCTCCCTTCAGGCCAAACACAATAACTCTGATTCTTCTCGCTCTGCTCTTGAAACAATGGTGTCTTTCGAGAATAAGAATCATGGATCGCTTACTCTAGCTACCAAACAAGCTACGAAGGCTGAATAGAATCTTCTCCCTTCTAACATTTCTGAAGTTCTTCTAACATGTTGAGTCATTGACTCAAAGCCGCACGACAACGGCACAGCGTGAAACTATGAGATGCCATTCAACCCAGACTGAGTTTTTAGTAGCCTGCTAATTGATTGACCCCATCAGATTTCCACCAAATTATTGAGATGGGTTCATGAATTACATATTATTTCCATCTCATGCAAAAGAGCATGAATCTGTCATGTCAGATAAATCCCTAAGGCTTCAATGGATTTTGATTTCGAACATCGGTTAGGCACTGTTCCAGCACGATATCACAAGTTGGCACGGGATTGTCAGTGTAAGTAATGTCCTTATGCTTCCCATTAGGTTTCTGAACGTTTTCCACATGGGCTTTTTCCTGTATTTAGTGTTAACCAGCTGAAACAGATGTATTATTCAACTGTGGGTTAAATGACATGAAACATAATATCCTGACAAGCATAATTAAGCATGAGGAAGTCTTCTATGTGGCTTGATATAGTTTAAAACAAACATTAAGCACAGTGGTGCCAAAATAAAGGCCTACCAGTGGAACAAATACAAATAATGTCCTTAAGCAATACTTTACTGGTCTGATCAGTATAGCTAGTGTATGCATTAATGAACTTACCCATTACATTGGTGGTCTGCAAACTTAATTCTGTAATTGAAGGTGTCAGAGACTCATCGTAGTTGAAGAGATCACTGGCTGATGCATTTATTTCATTAGTTTTGAAAAGCACACTGACGGGACCAGGTGTTCCCTGTGGTTAAAGGATTTGGAGTTAACTTCAATTTAAGACATGAACCAGACCTATGCTCTCTGTACTTACAAAGTTATTACAAAATATTGAATGCTGATAAAGTACACAGTTCTAGAAGTCCTGGGAGGTTAATATAAAGTAGAGATCACAAGCTTTCACAGCTAGTAGTATTCAAGTCAGAATATTCTGGAAAATCTTTTATCTCTTCTGTTTTCCTTATCAGTTGTAATGGATTCTGAAAATCCAATCCATGTCACTTTCAGACTTTTGTCACTAGACCATACAGAGATTAAAATAAGACAGAACTGTTGTTTTGTATCTCTAATATGATGGCTACATATTTTTTTATTGAAAAATAAATTTAATTCTCCAACACTTGGTGATCATGTTTGACTTTATAATTTGGGATAACTTTAATTGGTTATGAAATGTATTCAGAAATCTATACTTACAGGTGGTGTTCTACACTTCAGTTCATCCAAGGACGCATATATGACAGAACAAGCACTGGAGCCAATCAGAGCCTCTGTCACATTGCTGAATCCATATCCTGACACTGTGAGCACAGTTCCTCCTGATAAATAAAAATGCCACTGGTAATCAAAAGTAGGTGCATAAAAATTGAACTGATCACAGTTCCTAGGTAGAGCAGATCATTAATATTTCAAGCCTAAATAGAATTTGGACTTGTTAAAAAGCTATTTTATTTTACCAGCATTCAAAATAAAAAAAATGTTTCCACCTATTTGCTAAAAAACAGGTTTTATTTACTTTATTTACACCTTTCAGATTTTGTGGATTCATATTATAGGAAGCGTATGCAAGCCATCTCAATTACATTTATTCATCTTACTTGATATTTTTAATTGAATTGAAATTGAGGCATGAACAGTTTCAAATAAATAGCTGAACAAAACAGGTTGGGCTGTGTTCCTTGTTCTGTTTTAAGGAATTTGTTCTGAATTACCATCTTTTATCATCACTTTAATTCTTGTATCCATCTTAGCTGTTTTAGTATTTTACTTTCTGAGAATTGTTTTCAGCAAAGCAGGAAATACATATTTATATAGGAAATATAATTTTCAGCCGAAGTACATTTATTCTTCAGATTTCACTGAGAAATGTATAGGAACTACAGGTTTGTAGATGCTCTACTCTGGCAAAGGACATCAATGTCATCAGAAAGGACAAGAACATTCAGAAAGCAAATTGTGCCCTGCCTAGCAGTTGTATGAAGAATGAACAGGCCAGCTCCAGAAAAGCTCATATTGGAAATGCGTTTACCTGCAACACTGCCAGCAAGAGGTGAGAAGTTAAAGATCCCCATGTTAACGGTGAAATTAAACACAGCACCTCCAGTGTTTTGAGTGAAACCCAGTTTTACAAAGCTGACATAGACTTGGTAGGTGCCAGCACTTGCATTTCCAACTTTACAGGTGATGCTGGTGCCTGCGACACAGAAACAAACATTACTGAAGGGAGAAAAAAGGAGTGGAAGAGAAATTTTACATCTATTTTTCATTATTTTCACATGGAGTTTTTATATCGTAAAATAAACAGTCTTGAACAAAAAGACACACCAGCACAGCTACATCTCAGTTCAGAACATTAAATACAGCATGTGTATATGCTAGAAATCCATTCACCATGGCAAAAGAAAATATATCAGCTATGCTATTTTCTGTGATAACATTTTAGTTTAATAATTTTCACATCAAATGGTTCAATTTCATCAGACCTCTGCATGTTGAAAACAAACAGCAATTTTCATCAATAGACTGTTGCTTGCTTGGGATCTCCCAGAGTTCACAGTGTTGACTACGTGACTTACTGTTGACCTCCAGGATGGGGCACTGAACACCGCCTACTGAAACAGAAGCGTTTTCACTGGCGAAGCCAGAGCCTGTGATTGTCAGGACTGTCCCCTGAGCATACGATCCTGAAAGAAACAGAACTTTGTCTTTGAGAATGTATTTTTGCATTGCTATGTAACACAGCATAGATTCACTGCAAACTGTCCTAGCCACCTTCTACCACCGTGCTTAAAGACAGATCCCTTTGATTTGGACCGGCAGTCGGCCCCTTTAAATTGCAAATGCAGAGGAATCACCTTGTGTTGGGCTGATCCCTGAAACAATGGGAGTCTTTGCGGAGGTCCACTGAAACCCACAGTTGCCAGTGCACTTTGACATGATGCCATTGATGTAAACCTGGACCTGCAAGAGGGTTACAGAAAGGCTTTCAGCATCCTAAATAATTTCCTATCTTATGTGCAAAGTGCATTCGACTTGTGAGATGTATTTAAAATGCACAGAGCATTTACTGAACTTTATTAGCAAAATTAACACCCGTTTAGCTGACACCCTTGTCAAGGGTAACCTCATGCAACCAATACAATAAGTAGATAAAATACAGAATAAGTAAAAGAAAAGAAAATGCAAGAAGGTAGCATGGATTCAATTCCTGAAAAATATCAAGCTTTTTATTTTACACAACATTCTGGCTTAAAAACAATTTCAATTGAAGTAGTTCCATACAATTTCATATTGTGGGAAAATATGGGGGCACATCACACTTTTTTCAAAGTCTTTCTTTTTACAGTATCTGTTACATTATAAGGTTCACTATGCGGTATTCCATTATATTCCTGTGACATACCTGTGGCTGGGTCTCAGGCACACGCAGAAAATCACCCAAAATGCTGCTTTTAAAAGTCCCTCCTTCTTGTTCAGTGTAAGAGTTTATTCTGCAGGTTATCCCATCGATACATGAGCTGTTAATCTGTTCGGAGGAGCAGGAAGGACTAACACTTATACAAATGTAAAAATAAACTCTGGCACATTTCATTCCTATGGAGAACAGTCACCTTGCACTAGTTCATAGAATATTTATAATCATATGAAGAATAACGTAAGAAATGTAAGAAATTATGATTTTTTCTGACAAAACACCTTAAAAATGTCGAAACACCTGTCTACACACATGTAAAATAATATAATCCAGTGTATAATATTTTGATAATAGATGGGATGGGAATACAGAAGGTGTACAATTGACTGCATTATTGAATTATTTATCATTTACAGATTTTGCAAATCCTTAGCCACACATATTACAGTACATGGTTACAGAATGGTATAGCTGAACTGGTCAGCTCAAACCATTAGTGAAAAACAAATATTTACAATGTCCATTGACCTATGAAAACCTGAGCTGTTTAACCAGTTTTCCACAGGAAAAAAGGACTAAAGCACAATTTGCATATTTATATACTGTATATAGAAAAAAAATATTAAAAATTCCTATTTGAGTTGTTCTATTATGCTGTAAAAGAAAAAATCCTAAATTAAAAGCCTGTGTTTCTTCAATCCAGATTTTACTGTGATGTATATCTTGACCTTACGTCTTAATTTCGGGCAATTCAACAGCCCAGGTCAGCCACCCTAGCCTTCACTCACACAGAGTACATTCTTCCAGGGCTCTGGCCTCTGAACTTAAGCGTCATTGGTTCCACTCCAAATGAAAAGGGTATTTTTCAAAAACTGACTCATGCCTTTAAATAAGGTTTAAATTAAAAAAAAACTAAATCTATAAGAGGCCACCTTCATGATGAGAATAATCTACTACAGTTGCCTATGGGAAAGGAACTGACAAGCCAGGGAGAACAGAACAAATTCAGAGCTTAAAAGAAAGTTGTTTCCTCATCTGCCTCTAATGAGTAAACCATTTTCCTGAATTTATGTCTCTAGTCTGCGTGTACGCAACAGGTTATTCCACAAACAACCCTAACCCTGGTGCCTGTAGAGCCCTAACCCTCGTGCCTGTAGAGCCCTAACCCTCGTGCCTGTACAGCCCTAACCATCGTGCCTGTAGAGCCCTAACCCTGGTGCCTGTAGAGCCCTAACCCTCGTGCCTGTAGAGCCCTAACCCTCGTGCCTGTACAGCCCTAACCATCGTGCCTGTAGAGCCCTAACCCTGGTGCCTGTAGAGCCCTAACCCTCGTGCCTGTAGAGCCCTAACCCTGGTGCCTGTAGAGCCCTAACCCTGGTGCCTGTACAGCCCTAACCCTCGTGCCTGTAGAGCCCTAACCCTCGTGCCTGTAGAGCCCTAACCCTCGTGCCTGTACAGCATAGACAAAGAGTCACCAGGAGTCAACATTCCCCTCAGAAAAGAGTATGAACCTGAATGAGTGGCTGGTCTCCGGGGTTGGAGACCCAGACCACTCTCCATCCATATCCTCGGCAGTCTCCCCATCGGCTGACACGGATTTGCCCCATCTCTGGAATGCCCTGCAACGCGTACTGCAGGTCCGACTCTGACACGTCCACTGGCAGGCCTGGCGTGGTTTAAGAGAAAACATGCATTGTACTTCATTTTCCAGTTGCCTGATCCGAATTTCTAAATAATTTAGTCCATATAATAATAAATAAGTAATTAACATAAGCAATACAGATGACTAAACCATATGTCCCAAATATTCATATATAATAGAAACTGACTAAATATTTATCCCCCATTCTTTATTTCTAGATCTTTTATTTAAATAAAAAAATATTTAAATATTTCTTGTCCTGAACTCTTTGTTGATGATGCTTTTTTGTTGGATTGTTGTGTTGGACTTGGCTGCCAAACAAATTTCCCCCTTTGAGACAAGAAAGCTTGAATTGAATTGAAATATTAGTGGGTATTGTCTTTCGCAGGAGTTTAATTAGTACTGCGGTATCCTGAGGGGTAGAGATGCAGTCAGATGTGGCATTACCTCTTGACGCAAAAGGAGAAGATAGGAGAGATGACAGAAAATCACGCTCCACCACTTCTCCCTAAGCAGCTCCTACTGCAACAAGGGCTGGAGGTCAGGAGAATAGCATGAAAAAGGAAGAGAAACACAGGTGTGTGCTGTGATCTACAGGAGCCCCAGAAAAACCACACCCTGAGGAACCGAGGGAGGTCTGACAGAAGTGTGGCAGCTAAAAAGAGAAGAAAGACAAGAGAGAAACAACTTCAGGAGGACAACCAACACCAGGGAAAGGGGAATGTGAGGCAGCAGAAACAGTAAAGGGGAGAGAAGGTCCAAAAACACAGTTTTGTGCTATTTCGGGGAAAAAAAAAACAATGAATTGTGTGTTTGGTTTTGGGCAGATTAGCTGCGTATTTGCATTTAGAGAGATTCAGAGAGAGAGTCAAGAAGTTGCGCCAACTGACTTTTGGTAGCCTTTTGTTGTCAACACTTCTTACCTCACTTCTGTGAAATAGCTTAAT
Source organism: Atractosteus spatula (assembly GCF_055471065.1). Taxonomy (NCBI): domain Eukaryota; kingdom Metazoa; phylum Chordata; class Actinopteri; order Semionotiformes; family Lepisosteidae; genus Atractosteus; species Atractosteus spatula. The sequence goes on from NC_142717.1 coordinate 4,718,582, forward strand.
ACAGTAAAGCAATGTGTTTAGGTGCTGTGTGCTTTGAATAATCTTCGTCCTGCGTCCAGATATCCCACTGCCCCATGTATCACTGCATACTCAGCAACACTCTTTTAGCCATATGATTGATTTTTATAATTATAATTGCTTGCAATTATGCTTGTATCAGATGCTTTATACATTGGATACTGTACATGGCAAGCTTAAAGCACCAGAAGCCTCACTACAAGGCAGATCGGCTGCAAACGTGGGAAACTGCCACACCAGATTCATCAATGGGGAATCAAGTGGGTTCGCAAGATTTGCTACAACATGATATCCCCTCTCGCTATACTGGGTGTATTCGGTGTAAAAATAGTGGTCCGGGGGAAGAGTACCAGCTACTGGTCCACCGACGCCACATACAGCAGTACGCAGGCCTTTTATCCAAGTACTGACCAGGCACACACTGCTGATATGTGCGAAGGATTTCAGGAATATTTTGGTGTTAAATTGTTGGAATACACTGCATTTCTGGACACACTGCCTGAAAAACAGGTACCTCGCAAGGTAAGTGCTAGCATCACATTTGTCTGCCTTGAAAGCAGGCTACTGGGATTTATTTACCTTTAATCTGCTTCCCGGAGAACTCCACATCAAAGGTGCCCGACACTGGAGGGCTGGCCCTCTGCGTTCTTGTCACCTGGATGCCTACCCCTTCTGTCCAGCTGGGGCCTCCGTACATGACTCCTTCGTCACTGGTGTTTGAAACCGCCTGTTAAGGACCAAAACATTTCAGAATGGCTTTACTTGCATCACCTGGCTTGATCCTTTTTCAACAACCTCTTTTAATTAGATTTCCTTAGCCTTTTCTTTTTCAACATTTTTCAGTCAATTGCTAGTAAAATATTAGTTCTGGTGTCAATTTGTTGTTTTCCCACGCAATAGTTTGTATACGGGATATTATCTCTACTACACACCCACCTGTGCAAATGCAATACGCATGAGAGGAAAGTCATATCCACAGCTGTAAGGGGTCACTGTAACTTCATATCTCCACTGTGAAGCGTCTGGTTTCTGGATTTTGTTCACCATGATTTCCTGTACAAAAACACCTCTGCTTGCCAAGGCTGGGGGCCTTCTCAGTGTAATAACATCTGTGTAAAATAAAAGATCCAAACAAGGATTCTCTTAATAATTAGACGTACTGTATAGTATCGCATTAACACATTACGATTTCATGGCGTGTATTTAAATGAAATGTCTTAAAATTCATGCACAATTACAATTTTTAGTTTCCCAGCTATATAGTCAAGACTGTTACATTTTGACAGATTTTTCTGTCAGATTCTGAACTGGTGAATATTATGAAGGCTCCGTTTTAAAGGGCGTGGTGACTGCAGTGCTTGAAGAATACAGTCCAGTAGCTCAACTCGAGAGAAAAAAAGGTCAGAAAGTTTTAGTAAATTTCACCAATTTAAAACTTGACACAGGTGCTGGTGATTTAAAGTCACCAAAAAACAATCACAAACCCTGTGATAGGGGTTAATGGTCCTTATGGAAAGACTGACGATGTTATGGATGTTGTCATTTTTTACTGAGGTTAATTGATATTTCTGTCTTTCAGATGTACAGGTCCTTATTTCATTGTACCTCCAAAGATACAGACAAAGTACAAAGTCAAAAGAGAGTTCAGTTTGGTTAGACAAAGTGCGAGTTCAGTTAATAATTATTTTAAAAATATACCATTTTCTGTTGTGGCCATTCTTCCAATATAAACAACATCCACATAGAAATCTTGGTTTGGTGTTGCCTTGTACAGTAGCAGTGACTGTAGCATATAGTTAGTCCCAGGGAATGATTTTTGCAAGGCAGAAAGCAAATCAACACACGTGTACTGCCAGCTATGAAAACAAATTACATTTAAATGATACGTCAATAAAATCTTGAAAAAGTTAAAAGTGCTATTAAGTTAACTTAAACAACATTACAATCATGAAATTCTGATGATGATGATAATAATAATAATAATAAGAGTTTTAATTTAAGAGATCTACCTATTGCCATATTTTGTCCATTTTTTCCCAATACTATATTCCGCAGCAGTGACTACAGATCTTTGTTCAGCTACTACATTAAAGTAATATTATTGAAAATCTAAGACTCAAGACAGACAGCGCTGTCTAGAGCAACAGAAATGGTGAGAGTTAGTTTAGGTCATCTCAGTAGTAACACTGATTTAAATGCAATGCTGACTGCCACATTTTTAGAGATCACAATTGTTTTCCGGACACTGTTTGCAAAAGGAATGTAGGATATAAAAGCAAATGGATTTCTGTTTTATGTGATTAAATGTGTTTAACTGTTTTATTTTGTTATCTTCACTATAGCTGTGTCAAAACACTGTATGAAATATATGGGTTCATATCTCACACTATGTCTAAAAACTCCTATAGCACACAAGTACACAATAAAGAAAAATGTGCTTCCGAAGTTTAAACTTCCACATTCAGGATGGACATATGTGATTACTTACCCAGCTCCTGAGACAAAGATGGTGTCAATATTGGATGTAGTGGAAATTACTACATTTATATTATTTTGGTAGGAAAACTGAATCCCAATGTAATTCATTAGAAATCCTTTATATGCGAAGCAGAACTGTAAAATGAATAACAATGTGAAATTAGGAACTAAATATTTTTACAAGTGTGCATACCACTTGTAGCTATTAAATTATAATGGCTAACAATCTAATAGCAATAATGTTTATTTTATACTGCAGAGTTCCTGAAACATAATTTCAGGGCGTTTTACAATTAAGCAATAAAAAACTAAAAACAAGAGTACAAAAGCCTGAGTTTTAGAAAGCCTTTAAAGTGCTGACTGATATGCCGATCTAGTTGTAGCTGGTATATACAGTAGCGCAGAAATACTGTATAGTTATACAGTGTCTTCAACAATTCTTTAAACATACTATATTTCTATTTAAATTCATTAGGAAAAAAAAATATTTTTAGTAGTATTTAGTATTCATTCAACTTAAAATGTTTCCTAATTCATATCTTTCTTTCACAAAAAAATTATGCCAGTGTCAGGAGATATTCATTTATAGATTATTGATCCTAAAAAATGCTCTGTCAAAGGAAAAACAGAATGTGAATATTTCATTTACATTGTACATAAGGCTGTAGTATTGTAAAGCAATTAAGGTTTAATTTCTAGCAATATTTTAAATACATATTTTAAACGCTCTCTATCAGAATCACACTGTATTAAAAATGAAATTGTAGCAGATTTTATAGTTGGAAGCACGCCGAAGTGCATAAGCACAGGCAGAGCTACACAGTAATAAAGTTCGTAATATAAAAACCTCCTTAAGATATGAACTTCTTGATGACCTTCCCTCTGTTATATTCTTTTAATTTAATGTTTTTCTTCTCTATGAAGACAATCACTATCATATAGTGATATTTTACAGATATTGTAGCCATTTCAGATACTGTTAATCATGATCATTTGCATTGTGCAGAACAAGACAAATCTAGACTAGTTTGTGTTAATGACAAAGACAACCTGGCAATGTTTACCTGTAATTAGTACACATTTTGGCATTTCATATTAGTTGCTCTTTAGTTTACCTTGAATTGATGTGATCAAGATTAGGATTGATTCTGGTCAATATAAATTAAAGACTGCGTAATGAGTAGTTGGGTGAAAGATTATTTTCACCTAAATCAAAACTGTATTAAAACAAATCAAACCTCTTATAATAATCCAAATAGGGGAGGCTTTGAGTGAATTGTTGATTTCACAGCAACAATTGATGCTGGTATCATGCTGTCAATATACTGGAATTCTTGATTGTGTCTAAGATGTAAAACTTTCGCACATGAGTTTCCATTTTTAAAATGTGAAGCTGAGCAGCGAGAATGGGCAATGCACAGCATTTAAAACCAAAATGATAGAAAACACAAGTAAAATGTCTTTTTACAGTATTAACAAGAAATAGCTTTGAATAAATATGGTCTGTTGGATCCCCAATAAATTCTGTCTCATGGTATAAAATCAACAAGGCAAAGTATTCATGCAAAAAACATATTTGTATTAGGAGTCTTTGCTTAATGTTCATGTTTGCGATACAGGTTTGACCATGTTAAATGAATAAAACAGAAGTACATTTATCAATGCAGGTTTGACTTCATTTAGACACAGAGTGATAAATCTTTAAGACACTGATTGAGAATGCTCACCATTCTGTACTGCTGCAGTGGAATCGCTCCATAGGTATTTCCAGAGACCTGGAAGTCTGATGACAGGAACAGATATTGTGGATTCATAAGTGAGAATCTTCCACAGAAGGCTTCTGTGTCTGGCACACGTGTTCCCCTTGAATAACCTGTGAACTGGACAAAAAAGCATTGAACAGACACTTAATTATTCTATCATTTCTTCAAATTACTATAATCTTTAGACAGGCTATAATGTACACCATACATTCTCTGTTAATCTACTTTGTTTTGGTTTTTTTATCTTGTTCTCATTTTGTTGTAATTAAAATATAATATTTCTAAACATACAAATGTTTAGTTTCTTCTATTTTATTGAACTGCTACTCAAAGAACTAATTTCCTTCTCTGATAATCAATTAGCAATTAAATCACTTAGATGCATAGAGCAGTAAGTTTCTTTTAATACTTCTAAGAACATAAGGAAGATGACAAACCTTTTACATTAGCTTGTTTGAGAATGAACCTGGTTTTACTAAACAATAAAGCCAAAGTAATTTTGATGGAATGTATCTGACTGGCGTTAAATTACATTTGTGCAAAATTCGCCACAACAGTGCCAAATAACTTACCGTTTGCATGCATAAGTGTGTATTTATGATAATTAACAGTCTCTTACTGCCTGATACAGCTTTAAGGTTTATACTTAATTCACAAAATTATCTGCTCATATTCACCTAATTCTCACTTTGATTTATCTAGACATTTTTTACACTTAAAGATTTTTGCACTTACCCCCGTTTGATCATTTTCATAATCCCTGAAGTACTTTACCAAATTGCTCTCACTGCGGAGAATCTCGTCTGGGCACTGTGCACTGACCAAGCCTTCAATTGCTTTTTGCACCTGTAAATTGTGTTACATTTTATTTAATGCACAGTGCAGAATTTTCATTTTCTTATTCTCAGTTATGGATTAACATTTGTCCACCCTCAATAAATATAAAGCAAAAAGTCTGATTCACCTAGAAACAACAAAGAGGTGTAAAACAATCTGGACATTTGAAAGCTCTGTTGTTTAAACAAAACAATACCTGAACATATTGAGAGAAGCATTAAAATTGAAAAAAAAACTAAATCAAAAGCATCTAAGGCATTTAAACATTAATGAATGAAGAAGCTAAATTAGAATAATACAATTACTGTATACACAGTCAAGGACACAGCACTGGTTTATTTGTTTAACTTGCACTGTGGGGTTTTTTAAAACACATTTTAAACTTCTTTTTTAGGAAGCAGGTTGTCCATAAGCAGGGACTCTTAAATACTGAAAAAAACACAGACAAACCTCAACACCAGATGCATTGAAAGCGACAGGTGTGGACAAGGCTGTGTCCCACTCTAAAGTGAACGTTTCAAGACTGGGCCTCCCTTTAGTTATTTCCTCGACAGTAATGTTCACATCACCTCCAAAAGTGACATACTGAAGGCTTTCAAAATCACCTGTGCGGAGAAATGGAAGTCTTTTTTTAATCTGTGTGATAAATACATGCCTTTACTCAGCATATATCTATGAGCTGTGAACACTTTGCTACAGTATGTCATGTTTGTAACTAACAACCATTTGCTAGGAAGCCTTTCCTCAGCTCTGAGCTTACAACACGCATCTACAGTAGTTCTCATTATAAAAATCATCAAACGGAGTTTCCTCCTTGCGGTTTTTCTGTTTTAACATGAAATTTATCTTCAGATGAAACATCATAAAAATGAAAAAGGATTCCTTATGTGTCGATCTGCATTTTAAGTTAAGGATTTAACAATGGTGATACACTTTTCATTTACCTCTGCGGGACATGAAGTTCACTGTGTACTCAGATCCTTGACTGATGTCCACCTTTGTCACTTGAACCAAATCTGGCTTAATAGACCAAAGAGCATTTAAAGCTCTCTGAACCTCTTCAGCTGAAGCACTTACTGGAATCAATGCTTTAAAACAGTAAACAATGGAGAATTAGATTTTGAAGGAAAAGCTCTGGTTTTGCAATGAATCTGTTAACAAAGTTTGTAGTTGTGCCACATTTTTGAGTTTTCTCTGCTATGCATGGCATTTAGGAACACAATTCTTAAACAGCACTTTTAAAAGTAAAACTAAAAACAAAATCCTATTTGCAGAGAAGAAGGAGGTTCTTCACATTACCTTAAATTAAACATACAGTATGGGGATAAATAAAGTACTTTGAATTGAATAAAGCGACTAGGCCTGCTTCATATCGGACCAACAGTAAAATTAGTTATAGAAATGGAAACTTTTTTGAGTGTAACGACATTTCTCAGGCAAGGCATTCCATGTTCAAAATACAAATGATAAAGCAGCTGATATGAACATCTAGCTAGTTTTCCAAAATTAGTAAATTAACTTCATACCTGTTCCATGAGAACTGTAGATAAGGCTGTAGTATGTGTAGCCACAGCTTCCTAAGCTGTAGCACCCACTTGTAACTGTGACCTTTTGAACTTCATTTACTGGATTTCCTTTTGTCCAGTTCTCAAATCTCAGGACCTACAGTAGGCAGCAATAAAAACAGCCAAATAATGATAATCTGACAAGCTGGAGTGCTCAGCTATATATGATATAAAACAAAGACGCTAGGCTTAAGTAAATAAGAATGAGACAAAGATGGAAGCTGAGGGCCAGCCTTTAACCTTTAACCTTTAATCAACTGATTAAAAATTGCTGTGGAGGCTGAATGAAAGTTGGATCAATGTAATCAAAGCAATACAAGCTCAAGAGACAATTACTGCCCAAGCAGACTGCATGGGCAGTGCATACACAGCCTTAGAAACACAAAAACCTTCCATTCAAATTATTTTAAAAAGCAACAATGAAAAGCAACAGCACAAAATTGATTTTGACACTCGTTTGCTATATTTTTATTACCTCTCAAAACACGTAATAATATAACCGACCTGTTTTTCTTGTAAAATGTTGTATTGAGTATAGATGATTTGGACTTCATTGATGCCTTCAGTAGTTTGCTGATTAGTGAAGGAGCTCTTCCCTTTGAAGAACCCAACATCTACGAAGGCTTGCCTTCCGTATTCCTGAAACCATATTTCAATGTAGTACCTACAGTATATAGAAAAGATGCTGTTTAGATTTATCTGCCATCACTGCTTAAAATTGTGTGCATTTTTCAGTTTTAGTGCAGACAAAGATGTCAATTAACTACTGTACACAAATTTCTTCGGTATTATTGCTCTGAACATATTGAGAATGACAGTCAATCAAATTGAGAATGAATCATATTTTCTTTCACTTTCAATTGTAAGTTCTTATGTGGTATTAAATGAAGAGTAATTAATGAAATATGCCTACAATAATTATTGAATTAATTTATTGATTAATTGATTCAAATATTTTCATTAGTTTAATGTTTCAACTCACAATTCAGCCCTATATGGTAGCAGATTGGCAGGCAGTCTTTGTGTGACTGGAACTACTACGTCATAATCAATACTCAAAAGTACAGAACTAAGACATACTGTAGCAAATGGGCTATGATGACAAGCTTAATTACAATACTTACACTTTGTCTTCCTCCAGATGAAGAATGTCAGAGCGCTGTGTGTAGTCTGTGAAAAAGTCCCAACTAGCATAATTCCTGAATGCGATCTTTACCTACAATACATTCAATAAACATGCCTTTAATCTTTCTGAATACCTTTTAAAACCAATACTTTTACACAAAGGAAAAAAAAGCTGAGGTCCACAGAAAACTAATAAAGAACATGCTTAAACAGAAGCCGTATCTGCAACCTTCGTATACAAAATTATACTTGAAAATTGTGAAATGAGACGCATTTTGTTCATTTCTGATGGGGAAAAATTGTCAACTATCTGGAGTTTTGAATCGCAACACTCCAGATTTTTTTTAGATTTTTCTAAGTGGAATTTCCCTTTATTTATCAACTCAGCTCCTCTCTACGACCCAGCTCCTGTATGGGACAGATGAAAACAGCGTGCAAACTGTCCTTATTAAGGTACTCAGTCCCGCCACTTGCTTGGTCTCACGATTCAAGCCTACAGCACAACCCGATGTTAAGGTGCTGGTTGGTGGATGGAGACAAGCTGATTTTAGAACTGGAACTACTGATTATTTTTCTTTCTGTGCCCAGTTTGAAATCTCAAACTGCAAATCAACTGGGGTCACCAATGCGATGCTTGTACTTGCACAGTGGAATCAAGGACAATGCGTGCTTTTCATACAGCTCTCTGCCATTTTATACAATGCAAGACCCACAGTGCCTCTAGTGACGGTCATCTTGGATTGGGAAAGAAAGAACTGTGCCTTTAATGAACAACCCAAGGGGTTATATGCTGTACAGATTCACTTGCACATACCAAACCTCAAGGCTACTGTTCAATACCTAGCTGAAAATACTCAGCCCTTATGAGGTCCATCCATCCTTAGCAGCACTCAACCAAGTGTGCATCTCTGCTTGCAAAACCCTAGTCACCTTGAACAAGTGATGCACTTGTAAGTCTGCATTCTGTGTAAGTGCTGTTAGTGGTTGGACAAAAAATATTTACTAGCAAAGACATCAGACAAGATGACTAGATGCAGTAATAGCTCAGGACTGCAGCTCCAGTAGGACAGGATTGGGCACTTCTGTCAATGTCAATATATTCTCACCCTGTGGTCCATGTGGGTCCTAATGCCCCAGTAAGTGACGGGGACATTATACTGTAAACAGACGCCATCCTTCGGATGAGATGTAAAACCGAGGTCCTGACTCTCTGTGGTCATTAAAAATCCCAGGTCGTTTCTCGAAAAGAGTAGGGGTGTAACACCAGCGTCCTGGCCAAATTTCCCATTGGCCCTTACCAACCATGGCCTCCTAATAATCCCCATCTATGAATTTGGCTTCATTACTCTGCTCTCCTCCCCACTGATAGCTGATGTGTGGTGAGCGTTCTGGCGCACTATGGCTGCCGTCGCATCATCCAGGTGGGGCTGCACACTGGTGGTGGTGGAGGGGAGTCCCCATTACCTGTAAAGCGCTTTGAGTGGAGTGTCCAGAAAAGCACTATATAAGCGTAACCAGTTATTATTATTATCAACAGAACAATGATTGCAATAACAGGGTACAGTCACAGTCTGAGGAAGGTAAATACTGTTTGCCAACTTCTCAGATTTCATTTCTGTTCGCCATACCTTGTCTCTGGGGCTTCCAGTTTTGCTGAAGTACAGTGCGTAGCGGTCGTCTCCTCTAATATAGAACCTGTAATTGTCAGTCTCTGTTGGGACTATGAAGCCACTGAATCGGGCTACAAAATAGTCCCACTCCACAGGCCAGGTGTATGACATAGAGTCCACCCAGCTGACAGAGTAGCCTGGCTTGGTTTCATTGTATTTCAGGGCCTCGTCCAGTGTACTGGGGCTACTATTGTTCCAGATCTCCAACTTCAGCCCTCTTCCTCCTAGACCAAACAATCAACAACTGTTTAAAATACGATGATATGTTTTACTCTTTTATCTTTGTCATAAAAGTATGTCTGCCTTCCTGTACAGTATTATTTAGAGATAGATACAGCCTTTCTGTGACTAATCTTATATATTAGCTACTGTATTTGCCAAAAAGAATTTGCATTGTAGGATGCTATTAACGCCTCAGACTGTGTCAATGCTTACAGTATGTTGTCTGTTGTGATCACCACTGTCATTGTCACTCACATTTCAGTTTGTGAGTCCGGGTACTACAGCAGACATTTTAAACACAAGACACACAAGAGTGCCATGTAAAAAAATAAATATAAAGCAAAACTGTATGGCACGCACTCTCAACAAAAATAACAACAGTGACTCACCAGGAAACAATGTCATGTTCATCGGCGTGAACACGGGGCTTTGGCAAGTGATTTCTCCATCAGATAACGACAGGATCGGGCATTTCTGACCTGCGAAATAAGAAAAAAAAACGAGTTACAAAAGAGGCATTTTAACCCTGTTCTTATAAAAGTTCTCAGGTGATTTATTGGCTTAAATTATTCATTTTGGTGTTTTTGCTGCTTAGCTTTCCAGCCTATTCTAGCTTTGTTATAACTTTATACAGTAGCTAGTGCAACTTGTCGATAATGAGGACACTGGAGACTCTGTTGACAGAATAACAAAATATCCATTCTTTTCTCTGTGTCTGACATAGGTAATAAAGGCATTTTTTTTAGGAATGCACAGATACATGAGTAGGTTATTGGCCTGGACCCAACATTAGGATAATTATGAGTTATCACCCAATTCTCTTGTTGTAGCTGTTAATGTGCAAGCATAGAAATAATCAGACATATAATTTTTTACATATTCCATTAGACTCATAGATACTGACAATACAATCAATATCTGTATATATCTTTATAATGACACATTACTTTTGGCTATACATTGCCATACATCCACCTTCTGCTGAAAAATTTCTAGAACTGAACATCGTGGATCATCCCGAGATGTACTGTGTATTCCATGAAACCGTTAGTCATTTCAGTTTCCCTGGGATCTTTACATTCAAATTTATTTAAATGACTAAGCACTTCAAGCAATGATTACTGCTTTACAGTATGTCCTGCTTAGAGGAAACCAAATGATTGCATTCAAAAGAGTGTCATACCTGGAGACAGTGAATAAAATTAGGCATGTTCACAGTAAAGGGTGACTATTTTGCACACTACATGTGCACCACAGCTATGCATATACAACTTACAATATTCTATGCCAAAACAGTAAATGCCACATTAATTTCATTAACATCCATGGGTGTTCTGTTTCGATCTGTCCTTTTAAAACTAACGGCACGTTGAGATGTTTTGAACCTACTGTATCTTTTGAAAATTGTTACCTCCAACAAGAACTTGTGCTGGACGGTCAGTCTCATCAAAGTAGTGCCCGTTTATGGTTAATATGGTTCCTCCCTGCAGACTCCCCTCAGAAGGAGAAACTCCACTAACCTCTGCAAGAAAAGTTGTAAAATGCGTCGCAAGTTCCTAAAGACATTTTTTCATGTAGATTTGCAACACTGCCATCATTATTACATTTTATTTTAGTGACCAATTGTCACAATTAGTCAGTAGTTTTATGTTGTAAACCTGAACTTGAAAAATCTTTGCAAGTACAGACACTGTTGCTAATGGACTTCTTAACTGAAGATGGTGATCATTGCTAAAGATGGTGATGTTTTGAAGAAATCCCTTGTTTTCCTTACCCGCATAGCTTTGAAACATAGATAGCTGGTTTAAAGATGAAACGATGTAGTTTGACAAGTAGGGTAAGCTCCTGTAAAACAACATGAATACCAGAAGGTTCATACACATTAGGACTTCATATTCTTTTTAAAATAGCTCTCCAATTATTGATGTTGTTTAACATAGATAAAGGAATGGCTTTTACCAGTCCTTTTAATATTATGGAAACTAGACAATTAGTCTCTGTCCTTTTATTAGAAAAATAATATGAATGAAGTGAGTGACAATCTTGACCTAAATGCAAAAATATGTTTTTCTCTGTGGTGCTAAAAAGCTTCCATATACTTGATATAGCAGACAATAGGAAGTAATATATTAGTTCTGCATAGCATTCAAACCATATTGACATGTTAGATTGCTTAATAACAATAATCCAGATATGGAACTATCGACTTTGGAAACTGCAGATACTAAAGAATTATTAGTTATTTTTGTAGTTTAAGTTCCCAATTTGTTCCCGATGTTCCCAATACAGTACGCTTCATGGTGAAAAATAATTACATTCACAAATATTTTTTTTCATCTGTAATTAAAAAAAATAGATATATATATATATTTTAATGAATGTCTCTCATTGGAGTATTGACCAAGCTCAGTCTTTCTTAACATCTGAGTTCTGATTAATTTAAGATAGAAGGTGACAACACTGCAGTACTTTTCATCAAGACAGTAGACATGAACAGTACATCTTTCAGTACAATTGTACTGTCACTCACCTCCCATATTCACTGTCAACAATGAAACTCACATTCTGGTGCCCTGATAACAAAGAGGATAATAAAAACATTTGCATGTCTGCAAAGATCCAGGGATAATACAAATGCAATCCTGAGTAGCTCAAGCAGTAATACTGTTCCTGCTATCGACAAACCCACCCTTCACTAATGAACAGCAGATGTCAGCCAATAAAATATAAAATGGAAAAATTGTTACATTCAAAACAACTGAGAAGTGGTCTAACATTTGTAGACACTAATCCTACTTTAAAATAATGTTAGAATTTAAAGAAAGGAATTGTCTTTTTAGGAACTCAGAATGGAGACTCTTCATTAGACAAGACAAAGCATATTAACAGGAGAAAGCCAGTGTAACGCATTAACAGTATACTGTGATCAAAATGTTCCATTGGTTTGTTTGGAACATTCATCACAGTATTCATTTATTGATAAATATTTATAGAACAGAAGAAAAAACCTGCTTACCCACGTATGTTCCTGTAATTTTGCAAGTCATCGATCCCCAGACGCTATATTCGTAGTCTAAGGCAAGGCCATATCTAAAGAACAAATAAAAATGTTTCATCCGGAACATGTAAGATGTACAATTATTTTTATAAAATCTTTAAATACATCCTATCGTCATAGGTCAAACTTACCGAGTGTCAGAGTTAGGCTGGAGAAGTTCACAAGGCATTCCTCCAACATAAACTCTGAAATGACAACAATAAACTTTAAGAAATGTGGTTATTATTATTACATGCATATAGGATTCTATCATGTGTTTAATTTTTCTATTTTTAAAAAATAACGAGAACCATGTCTTTGAATTTTTCTAAAATTTTCTTTGAAACCATTTAAGAGTATAGCCACGTTTACATATAGTATGTAATATAGTTGGAATCTGAATCATGTTGTTTCATTAGACAAATGATAGAGAAAAAGATGAATATCAATTCATGTTCTCTCACATGCATTCAGATATTAATTGGCTTACATCCTCTGAAGAAAGAAGGGAAGGTTATCCACAACAGTATAAGCCATCCTGATTAACAGAATAATTAACAGGTAATCATATATATCAAAGGTGGAAGGTGGAAAAATAACTCTTGACAGCAGATCAAGATCAGAGGCCACTACTAATCAGTCTTGGATTGAGTAAACATGACAACATAGGTATTTTTGTACTGTATCTCATGCTGTTGAGGAATAAAAAGACAATACATCTTTTCATCCATCCATCTATTTCCTGCTAATTCCAGAAAATTATTAACTATTATGATTATTAATTATTATTAACTGCTAATTCCCATTCCCCTTACTTCAGGGGACTCAAGCAGCAACGGGCACAACACAGTGCACAACCCAAACAGGATGCCAGTCCATTACCGGGCATAATATGTCTATAGGATGGATCAATGTAGAGGCTTTGGGAATCATGAATACCTGAGAATCCTGGCATCCAGGCCATTGGAGCTCTTGTCAGTATTGCTCCCATAAACATCAGTGAAGATGAGCCCCCGTATGGTGACCAGTGTGCCTGTGGATTTAATGTTTAGACAGCAGAAGACAGATGATATAAGACCATTTCTGACATACAGGTTGTAACAGCAACCTCTGTCAGGAAAATGACAAAAAAAACCCCAGCAGATTAATGATTCTTTCAGTACAAAATAGCTCCTACCTGGCAAGCCTGTCAATGGTGTAATGCTGGAGATCATGGGAGTCCTGTAGCTCCTGGGCTATGAGCACACACAAAAAAATATCATTTTTCCTCCTTCCTCTCCTCAAGCTGTTCTTCTTTCACTTGTCTTAAATGCCATTAAAATGTACACGTGTTCCATTCAAATGACATGACATCAAGCATCTAATAAAAAGCTGCCAAAATATTTCACAGGCTCTAGGACACTATAGCATTTATTGTAATATTAATTATAGTAATTAATTTAATTACAATTAATTACCGCTTGAATTGGAATTGCTTTACTTGATCTGAGATGAAAGAATTCTTTCATTGCTTTAGTATAATAACATTAAAAGTAGAGGCAATAATAAAGCAATGATATTTATTGCATTAAGTTTGCTTTGCTTAATTCTTGTCTCTCCTGGTACATGGTAAGAGTGCTTAAATATGTTGCTACAGTAATCGTCTTGAGAAAGAATATGTCAGTCTGTTTAACTGCACTTAAAAATTCTGTGCTTGAAATGTATGTTGTGCAGAATATCTAAGAGTTAGATCCATGCACATTGATCTAAAATCTCAGTTTCTAGAACTACCGGAAATATCGGAAACTATTTGCTGTGACCTCTTATTCTCATACCATCATATCACTTTTCCCTAAATTTTGTCATAAGATCATCTTTTCCAGATCTTTGTAACTTGAAACTGTAAAGTTAATGCAGTTTTTTTTAAAAAAAAAAACTATTAGCATCATCCAGTTGCACAAGTTACATTCCTGTGTTTCACATATTGGATAGCTGTGATCAAACATACTGTAAATAAACTTACATAAAAACTGCACCAGTATGAATACAAGGCACCATAACAGATGTTACTGTCAGGAATTAGTACTCCATCCACACTGACTTGGACAACATAATTATCTTCAGGCATTGATCTGAGGAAAGACAGAAAGCATTTAATTACCATTGAGGTTCTTGGCTTGTTTATTAATTATGTTTAAATGCCTGCATGAGTAAGAAAAGCACACTGCATTTACTTTAGAAAATGCACACTGTGTGAAAATTCAATGTAAAAAATGTCCTGTAAAAATCCAAAAGGTAATTCAACTCTCAAGTTAAGAACACATGCAAACACAATGATGAGATACTTAGCCTTGAGGGAAAAGTATTTTAATTGGATTTATTCATCCCTGGAGACAGTATTGAAGATGTGGGACTCTGTATAACCATATAAGAAATGATTTGAGAGGAGGGTATTGGATTGGATTGGTAAAGCTACTCTTTAGATATTTATAATACGATCTTCAACGGAAAATTATGCACTGGAGTCAATGTGATTGTTGTATGGTAATTGCTTTCAAAAATTGCTTTAGGCATTTGATAGTTTTGACAATTGAGTGCTTTGCACGAATGGTGCACTACAGCCTTTTTTTTTTTACATAAGCAGAGTTCAAGTTCGATTAGTTACCTGGTATAACAAATGATCTGGGTTTTGTGACTGGAGTCCTTTTCCACATCGCAAGGAATGGACCTGGTATCAGAGACTAACTGAACACTGTTGCCGAGGTTATCGTTGCCTGCTCCAAAGTTAAACTGGTTCGCATCGGAAAATCCTAAAATGGATGATAAAATCTGTTTGAGATTGAAAATAATGAAAAAAACATCAGTGCAGTGGTTTGCATTGCTATCTCACAGTGCTGGGGCCCTGGGTTCAATTCCAGACCTGTGGTGATACTGGCATGGTCCCCTCTTGGTGTTCTGGTTTCTGGGGAAAATGGCCCTAGTTTGCGAGTGTGTGTCCTGCAATGGACTGCAGTGCTAACCAAAATGTAGCACCGTTCATTATCTCAAATGTAAGCAGTATGGGTCTGTCATGGGAGCTTTTCTGATTTTACATACCTTGTCCTGCAATTGTAAGCCTTGTTGCCCCATTCACACTCCCTGTTTTAGGAGTTACCAAAGTGATGCTGGGGGTCTGTGCATCTGATAAAAGACATGGTAAGATAATAAATAAAATAGATATTTGATTTGCAAGGATCAATGGTAATTAAGGTGGCACAAAAGATGTTAAAGGAAATTGTTATGGTGAACATGGATATTATTCAGTTTCTTTGAGCCGAAATATAAACTTCTCAGGATGCGTTAATATAATCTGGTATTAGTTTCAATTACTATAAAACGTAAAGGTATAGTAAAATCTACAGTATAACTATGTTAAAAATAGCTAATCGTGTCTGAACTATTTTTACATTTTTAAGATATTACTACAAGAGCCGAAACGGAACCAACCCGAAAGAAGTAGAAACGTATCTTTGCGAGTTAGAATATTAACAAAAAACAAAACAAAAACGAAGACAATTACTTAATTTCTTATTTTAGGAAGACTTGGAAAGAAAACTCGAACATCTGCGCATCTATTTATTTATGAATGTCAAAATACAGTAGCGATGTTATGTACATCTTTTGCGGTAATTCACCCGAAACTGCCACTAAAACAAAGCCTCAGAGAAGCAGTAAACCCTACGCTGCAGCATCGAAATGTTTACCTGAAAATGTTAGACGTGAAAGTAGAAAGGGAAGGAGAAGCTGATTCAACAGCAGCTTGCGTTTCATGCTTGCCTTTCTCTCCCCAGTGCCGTGATAAATTCTGCGACAAAACCAAAGTTGGAAGGTGATTCATCGCAAATCGATAAATAAAAGAAACGAATCATCGCAGGATAATCGACATCAAAACAGTCAACTGTACTTTGAATCTTCAAAAACCCCTGACTCTTGTTGGACAGCTTTCTAATTAGACATTATCTCAGGTACTGTACATATTGCATCTTAAAGTGAAAAGCAATTTATGGACAGCATAAACTGGTAGCAATTCTGTCACTTTAGAAACTGTAAGACATTTTTTTTTTTGCTAGAAGCGGCATTAATACAAATTAACTTTTATTCCCGGCATACAGCAGCCTGTTCCTCAAGCGACCGACTATCCACGCTTAATTGGCTCCAAGCTTTAGTGTATTCATTCTCAAATAGGCGATGTGATGGTAGGCTAGCATTAGAATTAAGAGGAAACTGATGAAATAAGTACATTAAATATGTTTTTTTACGCTATACAGCTACATTAAACTTAAAACCCAGGGTGCAAATTGTTATACAAACGTTTTAACCATTTAAAATAATTCAAGCGCATGTCAGTACAAAGAATACATTTTTTTAGAACTGAACTACCTGAAGGAGGAAGCTCCGTATTTTCAAGTTTGCTGTTTAGTATCCGCAGAATACTATAAGACGGTGTGTTTATATAGGCACCGAGGCTTGTGAGAGAAGCCTGTCAAATGCCCGGAATAATTGCATGGCAACAGTTTGCACGTACAGTATACATAGGTCACGCTAGAGCACAAACATATAACAAAAAAAAAATACGGATGATATAAGTTTTTGAACGAAACAGCATTAGTATCTTGCATGCACTCTTTCAAATAAAAATAAATATAACTAAACAGTACGAGAATATTATATATATATCAAATTAGCTACCATTATCCTACCATATGTAGGATAAAATTAAGACAGGGATTGCTTTTTCAGTATTAAACTAAAGTAAAATTAATTTCTCAAACTGTATTCATCTAATTATTACTATCATTAGTCATTTACTTTAAAATCCATTTCCATTTAAATCCAATAATTCAAGGCAATATGAGGATAACCCGGGCAACTTCCAGGAAACTGATTTTTAGTCCATGTTCTAGAAGAAAACATTTTTTTAAACTACACATATATTTTAAAAGAGGGAACATCAAATAAGCATCACACTGATGATTTAGGAAATAAAAAAACCACTTACCTTCATAAATTAGTCCAAAAATTGTTTATAGGAAAAATGACGCCTGACCAGTGATTTGAGATAATGGGGCTGTTTCAAAGCAGATTAAGGAATGTTTTCTGATTTGCCAGTACATTGTAGCTCTACATTCTTCTTGTAAAACTCCCAATACTATTAGATTACAAAAGTCTGCAGTTTTTTCAGGGGTATTAAGGCATTCCTCATTGAAAGTAATTCCTTTTTTTAATTGCCTTGCTCTAGGAATCAATTGTAATATGCCTGGATTCTGTTGTAGACATCCAGAAACCTTTTTCTTCTTTATCAGGCCACCACAATGTGAGTCTCATTTTTTACAGTGAATTTGGCAGGTGAGTGACAATAAAACACTACTGTGTGCTACTGTGCATTGCTGACTCACAGACAGCTTCGGCATGCTGCTGTTTCACACTGCAGTATTACCACCTTCTAACCTGATCTCCTCTGATCTCAAACAGTAAGTGCTGGAGGACATGCCATTCTTCAAACGAGACATTAAAGTGAGATCCTAACTGTTTAGTCATTAAAGATCATCAGGCCCTAGGAAGAGTAGAAATGTTAGCTTTGTTGGTCCTGGATAAATTATACTGTGGCCCTGTTCAATCAGGCCAGCGTGACGTTTCCTCTTAATTCAGTTGGTGAAACAATTTCTCACCTAAATTGCTGCGTAGTGGAGCTGTTAGCTCATTATGGCTACCAAACATCACTGCTTATTTGTATGCAATTCATCTTCAGACTAAGCGTATCCACTCCAATAGCTTTGGGATACATTCGTCTGAAAAGCTCTATTCGGGACTGTACATGAAAATTATTTAATTGATCGCTTTATATTGTAATTATTTCTTTAATTACTTAATTTATTTGATGACTCTAATCCATTTGCTCTTTGGTTACACATTTTATGTCTGGTAATTAACTCACCCATAGCTTAAATTAATTAAGTTTCTGCATAAAAGACAATCAAAACAGTCTGGTAGTGTAGGGACAGTAAAGTGGTTACCACATTTGTACACAATATTCTGAAGTACTAATGCACAGCATCGTACACATTTAACATTCCTCAATTTAAATTCTGCACTCTTAAGTGCACTACTATTTTATTTGCATTTTTTAGTGCTTTCACATATTGTCCAGAAGATAGAATAATATGCTTTTTCCATAAGTAGTGTCTTCAAGCTCTGTGTTTCCTATATTTTATTTCTATTTGCAATCTGTACTTATTTGCCTTAAATGTCAGGTACTGTATTTGCCCAGTCTGATATTTAATGTTTTTTTAAGATTTTTAAATTTCATCTTATACAGTGTTTACTGATCTTCTTGTTTTTGTTTTGTCTGTGAACTTTATTTTAAGTACATCCTAATCTTGATCATTGTTTTAAATTAGGAAGAGCAGCAGTCCCACAGTCATTTAGATCCCTGTGATACTCCAGGAATTACGTCACCTTGATCTGGGTATTGACTTCTTGTTTGTACTCTGTTTTCTGTTCATGGCACCTGTGACTCTTGTTTCTTGTCTTAAATGTGCTTCCAGGAAATTTATACTTGTGTACTTTGGGTCTCATGTTCATTTCATATGGTCCTTGGGCTTACCTTTATAACAGCTTTCAGGATGTGAATGGTTCTATCAAGTCCTTTTCTTAAAATAGTCACTTTATATTGACCAATGTTACACTAACATTCTGTAGCAAAAGTACTTCTGTATTCTATCTCTAGTTAAGTTACTAGTATCATGAGTTTACTGTATGATCAACATTGTGTTATTCAGTCAGAATCTCTTTGAGTGTTTGTAAATCTAAAAGCAAGTAGTTATGAATGGATCAAGAGGAAAGCTGTATCAATGTGTGGGTTGCTGAAGGATAGGTAGGGCTTAATTCTTAGGCGCTCAAAACATCATGTTGTTTCTAAATTTCAGTATGGAATTAACTTCTGCTTGTTCCTAGTTTACAAATGTGCTACTTCATTAAAAATTGTTTGTCCAAGAAAATGTTTTACACTGGTGTACAAGTGTACGTGTCTCTAAAAAATCTTCGTGCCCTAAATTTTAAGTCATGTGTTCAAAGCAAGTCAGAATCATAAGGTATTACTGTCGGAAGTATTAACAATTAGGGAGTTAAAATCAAATCATACCTAAATACTCCGAATTATAATAACTCTTGCAGTCTACAGAAGTAGGATATAAATATGCAAAAATGCAAAGCCTACTATTAAGTCCTTTTAAATAGTTTGATGGATAAAACTCGATGGGTAAGTCTTACTTCCTTATCCCTCCTATGTTTTCCCATTTATTTCATGTTCTGTATCGCCTCTGCAGAATAAGCTGCTCTTGGGTGACGCAGGTGAATGGCAGTTTTTCAAGTTCAACAAATTATAACTAGTTGCTACGTGTGAGTCTCAACAACAACACCTTTGTAAATGTGTACCTTAATCAGATTTGCTTTCTGGGATAAAACATTCTGAAAATCTATAGGGTTTGCAGAAACCCATTAAAAAAAAAACCTGAGTGATAATGATTAGATTTCAACTTAATTTCAGAGGAGATAAAATATTTCATATATATATAAATGAATTTGAAGAAAATGCTTACAATACACTATAATAAATGACACATTATGGAACACCTGCAGTGCAGTACAATGAAAAACTAGGCTGACACAAAGACACCCCTATTTGTTTTTTTGCCCTCGTTTATTTTCTATAAAAAGTCTTTGGTTCCTTTTTTTAAACCAGTTTTTAATGTCTAAGCTGGTCATAAGCTGACTGTGACTCGATTCCCTCAAGCAGCAGTATACAATCAGCACAGCACTGAGGGGGGTAGGTATGAGTCCACCAAAGTACCTGCATTATTATTGCGGACAGTTGTTGAGTACCTAGGAGATCCCATTGTTAGATCAAGTGAACAAATAATAAACATCGATGTCTCAATTACATACCTTCAGAGAGTGCTGTGCTTCAAAGTTGCTTGCAATTTCTGTAATGTGAAGGATTACCAAAATTGCTTAGAAACATTTGTCTACATCTTTGCTCAAATTGCCTTTAAAAGCCCCCCCTCACATACAGTAAGAACTTTTTAAACGTTAACAGCTTTAACTCGATTCCATATTCTGCCTTACAAAGTCTCAATAGTATTAAGAGTAACCTCTTCCGTACATGACCTATGTCAACTCGTCCTGTAGATCCAGTGTCATACTCTGTTATCATAGCTAAAATACTGGCAAGGGAAAATGTAAGAAAATACGGTGCGGTTAACAAAAATGAAAGAGCAGTAATTTCCAAAAGCTATGAGGAATCAAGATAAAGTGTTGGTGAGTGTCTAAATCCGAGGAAAGGAACTGTTTCAGTCCAACGTAAAGCACTTTTGCCCTGTCACAACTAAGATGCAATTGTTCTGCACTGAAAATTTAATTAGAAGACATTATTCATTCGAGGCTGCTAATGTTAACATATTTATTTAATATCCACTATGTGGTATTGTTAGGTAAAAAAAATATAAGGTACCAATTCAGTATAGACATCTAAATATTAGACAACTTATAAATACAGTATGCATGCTGAAAGCTGTTTAGCCTGGATTGAGGTGGAATGTATCAGGGAAAGTGAAAAGGCAGCAGGAATCTAAACTAAAATAAGCAACAATTTCCACTGCAACATAAGAAAGCACATTCCTAAAGGACTTTGTTATCTGTTCTTATACTCATTTAGAATTCATTATGTTCTAATAATAATTATACAGTAGGTATAGAATCTTGCACTGTACTGTATTGAACGCTACAGAGATCACCAGAGGTAACGATTTATGGTCAGGGCATGCATGGCTGCCCCTGGAACTAACTCTGGAAGTACGAGTTTTCATTTAGCTGTCCCAGTACCTTTGAAGGGCATGTTAATTCAGCACACACAATAATGTGCCACTGGACTGTATTGAACAGCACAGCCTCTCAGACAAATCTCCGATGTCTCAACAATACAAAGCGAGACAAGTGTATTAACTGCAGCACGACATTTTTGAAGACAAACAGCAAATAACACATTTGAAATGATCCCAGATCTGACCTCTCCATTACTATCCTTCACCTTGATGTGCATGTCATCATTTTTTATCATCACAGCATTGATACGAAGCTTCATATACTGCTGGAGCAGGAAATAAATGTACCGTACCTTAAGATTAATGTATTTTCCCTTTAGTTGAATTCAGCTGGCGGTGTTGAATGGCACTGTGGCAGTGAAATAGCACTGAAGTGGTGGAGCAGTGGCACTGTGGCTAAGGATCTGTGCCTGTGGCTGGAAGGCTGCTGGTTCAAATCCCATGGATGGCAGAGGAATCCAACTCCGTTGGGCCCCCGAGCCAGGCCCTTCACCCCAGCTGCTCCAGGGGTGCTGTATAAATGGCTGACCCTGTGCTCTGACCCCCAGCTTCTCTCCCTATCTGTGTGTCTCACAGAGAGCAAGCTGGGGGTATGCAAAATGAAAATCCTAATACAAGAAATTGTATACGGCCAATAAAGTGATCTTATCTTAACTGATAATTTTTTAGGGATGTCTTATCACTATTGCTTTAAGTCTATTGATAGTTCCATAAACCTCCCTACCTATGAAGTATATTCAGTGCATCATTTAGTAAATTATTTTACATATTGATATACCTTGGAATCTATAGCTTTATTTTGCTTAATGTTTATCATATGAGGCTACCAGTAAAGATAACGATTCCCTTTTTATCTGAGTTTTCTTTTAATGTTGTGCTACAACAATCACACCATTTTCCAGTATCGTATCTAGTATTAACGCTTACTAAAGGTCTTTTCTGCAACTGCAACACAATCTTCCCATGTGGTCTTGTGTAACGTTAGAATACTTTTCCTTTTTAGCGTGGTCATATTGAGCAATGACTGGAACTACCAGTTTAAACTACAACTTAAAGTTATCCACAACAGTACAGTCACGGAATGGCTACACTGCATTGAAAAGCCCTGACCCCATCAAACAAAGTTGTAGTTGCTAAATGTTTTGACTATCGCTTTATGCTGCTATTTAAAAAAAAAAATCAATCAACAATCTTTTCATTTGTCATTTCAGACCCTGTGTACTGCATGTGCAAATGCTCGATTTGTTTTAATGCTTTCAACACCTTCCATATTCTGACACAAGAATTAGATATCTAATATCTGTGACATCATAGTCAGACATATGATCTACATCTTTTTAAAGATTGCTTCAGTAAACACAAACTGGTCCGTTGCCCAACAAGTCTTCCGACGTCATTTACTGTATTTTAAGAACAGAAATGAATGGTATCTCGGTCGCATCTTTAAAGTCCATATGACACAGTCACGAACACATGTAATTGTAATCTTCAGAGAAAGATCGGTCTAGCTCTCAAGCAAATTCTAAAAGTTTGGTCGCAAAAAACAATTCAACCATCAATTAACTCGTCAGTTGCCTACTCAAATAGCCCAAGACATTACCAACTCAATAATAGAAAGGAACAGAAACCAAAGTACTATGAGAAAGCTAAATATTAACATGGTTTCTTCTGCTTCTTGCAGCCACAGAAAAAACAAATAAAAAAACTGAGACCGTATATACGAGGACATGTAAAACAGTCATTTCCAAATTGAGGAGAAAAGAACAATCTCCAAAAATGATTAGCGCAATATTTACTTGTCACAAACCCTTCAAATGGCATTTTCGATGTCTTTTTATATATAATTCTGAAAATTGACCCAGTGTTAGAACAGGGGCAGGTACATTCTGGATCTCCCTGCAGTATCCAGTATCTGGTCAGAGATGACATCACTGCCTTTCCCAAAAAATACTGAGAAAAACCCCCAAGTTTTGTTTGTTGAAAGAGGGGTCGATTTCCTTTCTCTCTCACCCAGGCCTGAGATAACCCCCGAGATAAAAAGTGAAAATCCTCCGAAAAGAAAAATCTTTTGAGTGGCACTACCATTAATTATCCTGTAGCAGCACGCGTGATTGGTCTCTATGTACCAGTAGCAAAACCTAATGTTAACCTGGACTCAAATCTCCCTTTATAAGGGAAGTGCAAATGTGCTGTGCTGTGGTTTTATAAATTTTAGCTGATGTGTTGCTGTGAAAACATCCGAGTACCCAAGCCTTAATGGAAATATTGGAATATCGTAAGCTGTCACTACACCGTCAGAAAAAAAGTAAAAAAGGAAAAGTTTAAGTCAAATGTTCTATGACTACCCAAGACATAATTGAGTGGCTGTGCACAGCAACCCAACTATATGGAGACGTATGTGGTCTTTTGCTTTCTGGAGTTCACGGTGTATCGTTTTTGATTCAACTGGCTGCTCACATCCCCAGTGTTGAAATCTGCAGTCAACTGACCTTGGGTTTTTCTTCCGTTTCGCCTTGCACCTCAAATTCATGCACAGATATCGTAATCCTAGTGTGTGCCTCTTCCTACTTTTTGACCCTGTCCAGCATTTTAATACATGACCTTAAGCATACCGAGATGTTGCAGTCTTTGCTTAAGTAATGCATGATCCATGAAGAAGCTCTTCTTCTCATTCTCCGTTAGTGTCCCTCATGACTCAGGTTTCCATTTTTTGTCCACTACCTGCAGTGGTGAAACCATTTAGTCCACCTACATTTTGGAATTACCAAGGGCTTCCCTGAGTGTTACAACCCCACTTCATCACTGCAGGACTATAGACTACTTGAAGGCATTGTTCAAAATGTGCGCTCTCATCACTACGCACTGCCAGTAAAACTCAGAATTGCACACTGCTTTACAGGTAATCCCTAAAATGGGAGCAAACCGTCACTTTAAAATAATAAATTGGCATATGTGACATTTTAATTCACAATTTGAAAAACAAAATTCACTGGTGGTAGAAGCTTTTAACCAGAGACAGTCCTGAATTGTCCCTTTTCACTTAAGCAGCACCATTACTATAATCAAAATGTATTGATTTCGTTTCAGTTGTAGAAGGTAACCAGAACAATGACACTGATGTATAGAACAGGGATTCTTAACACCTACATTAAATTTAGATGAAGAAATATTCATGTTGCATAACCGTGATCTAGGAACAGCCATGATCTATCTCTGGCTTCATTTTACTAAAAGTACTACAAACACAAAGTGAGGACTGCAGTACTTGTAGAGAGAGGAAAAAAATGTTTTTCTTTGAATGAATAGATGCAAAACTCAAGAACAGAGTTTTATTTAAACAAAAATAATCTAACACAAGACCCTCCCCAACCACTCTGAAATGAGGATTTTAGCCTTGCCTATTTCCTTTCGGTGTCTGTTGCAGTTTGAAGAGGCACCTACTGGCATTTTGCTGTAATTGCATTTATTTGAGAACTTATCTTTTAAAAAACTACAGTTCAAAGTTGGGTTAACACTGGCATTTAGGTATTGTACTAGAGATGCCGCACAGAACTTTTAGCTCCAGATTTTTAGAAATTCCTCCAACAGTGCAAAACCTTTGAATGCAATGCTACTTCATGTGAAAGAACAGGCTAACAGACTATTGAGAAAAGTTAGTTTAGAAAGATGTATTAGTCTACAATACTTATGAAGACTGTAATAATTAGACCATTCCAATATACATTTTTACTGTTATGCAGTGATGTACTACTTTTTGTACAAGGGTTCACAATGCAGGTCCTGTGGAACCACTATCTGTTATATTTTAATATTAAGTTGGTTTGAAACACTTCCAAGATTTTAATTTTTACTCAGAAGTTATTAGAGATTTATTTATGAAATGCAATAGTGGAAAAGCAATCCACAATATCTTCAGCAACTAAAAACGTAATTCTTAAATGAGTCCAAATTTTAATCTCAAATGAAAAGTGAAATGAAGGGGGTGAATTATGTGTGATGCAAGACCTCAGCTTAAACAAATTCATGTGCGTGGTTCACCAACAACACAGCTGAGAATCCCTTTTGTGAAAGAAGTGAAAATGGTTTTCATAGGAAAAAATGAATTTCCTATGATTGTAGAAACACCTGTTATGCCATTCTTGAATTTGTAACGGTAAGAAAAATACATGATCAATATGACTTATTAAAATTCATTTAATTTGTTTTGCAAAAAAGTCAATATCAAAAACTGTCTAACTTAAAACCGAAGAATTACCATTTATTAATTTCACCTTTAGCAATGTACTGAAAGAAATGGGAAATTGATTTTTGTCAGGGCTACCAAAAAACAAAGGAAAAAAGCAGCAACGGTTCCATTTATAGTGTGGCATGCTGAGCTAAAAATGCTCTTATTCTCTGCAAAAGTTCTTTCTTCACACTGTCTGGTACAAGAGCTAAAAGAGAAAGAATGAAAAGAAACATTTTAAAAGGCAGAATAAAGGAGAGCACAGATACTGTACAATAACACATTCTGACAGAACCAATTACAGTAAAACTTTATTTTAATGGACAAACTGCTCAAGGGGAATTTTGTCTGTAAAATCAGAAACAGGAAATTTCCTGCAAAAATGAAGAAGTTAATTATAAAATAAGGTTAAAATAAACAATATAGGTTTAAAATTCAGGAATATTAAGAGGTGCCGTATAGGGGTGGGTCAATTGTGAACAATGGGTATTTGTGTTTCGTATGTTTAGCCAATTTTATACAGTATTTTTACAAAATGCAATAAAGAACTTCTATATATGATAAAGTACATTTTATTGACTGTCTAGATTGCAACTGTCAAAAACATAAGTCCAAAGATCCAGAAAGCATATATATTTTTTCATATTGTTTAATTGTTCTGGAGCTTATGTACAAGAACAAAGACCTGTCATTACAACAGCAATATTTTTTACTTGTCATTATAAAAATAAATACAAATGCAATTTTAATACAATTACTGAAAGAAAAATGATAATACCTCTTCCTTTTGGTGTGATTTCTGCCACCAAATCTTCCACTGTGACATGCTCCAGTCCTTTTTCCCCGATCACATCTGTAAAATAACCTTCCATTTTAATATTTTTCAAACAATCAAGGCAGAAATGTATTTTGTTTTGAGAGGATACTTGTGAGCCACTCAAAATCAATATTGTATTCTCCAATTCTAATACACCTGTACTGTTTTGTTTGCCATTAAAACTTCTCTGAGCTGTTTCTTATAGATCGGTTTATTCAAAGTGTAAGAATGTCTGCTGGTGTGCAACTCCAATTAAAGCCTAATTTAGAAAAAATGATCAGGCCAGTAGATCAAAATTAAAAAGCAATCTGAATTTAACAATGCTAAACTGACAAACAAACTCAATTGACATACCTTTACAGTGTGCTTTTAATTGGTCCTTCCACCCACATTCAATAAGTTTCGCTCTGAGCAACTCCTTGAGTCTGTATAATTACAAAATTGGTCAGTAATTGTAAATCTTACGGGAATAAAGAAGGTTGCTTAACTGTCAATCAGCTTCCTCATTCAATTGCCTAGGAGATGTGGAAAAAAAAACGATAATCCTATGCTAATTGCTGGGCAAGCACTATGCATGCTTACAGAAACAATATTAACCATTTTGTAGCACCTGTTGCATTATGAAAAGCATAAAAAAAACATAAGGTCACTCACAAGAACAGACCCTTTGGGATATCATGCCCATTTCATTGCTATAAGCACATTTTCCTGAGGATCTCATCCAGTTTTCTAGATCCCAGGAAATTCAACAATATTGTTGGATTCCTAGTTCCATTTATTGACAACTTCTGAGTCACCTGTTCTCATACGTAATTGCTTATCCAGTAAATTTCCAGTTATGCTACTGGATCCCTTTACAAACAGGTCTTGAAGTACTGCTCCTGTTGTGACCTCGCCAGTACCATCTAGGATATCAGACGCTTGTGCCAAGTCCCATTTAAAGCTAAAATCAACCTTGTGCTTTTCTTTGAGGAAATTTCAGTTCCACCAACGTCCACAATCTTCAACAAACGTCTTTCTATTGCTTTGCTTAGCCCTGGTTTTACGTTCCTCGATTTGAAATGGACAAGTCTTACTAAATAACACCACCCGCTGGCTAGTTCAGTCACTTCTCCATCTTGATAATATCCTTGATAATGCCACTGCTTCATTAGCGCAATTTGCCATTAGACCCGTTTATCTCCCAACTACAGTGCAACAAATGTCCAACCAGTTTTTACCTGCAGGTGAAAGCCACCGCGTACTGTAATGCGCCTCTAATATACCTTTGATCATTTCCAAACTCGGTTGCACTTACCGCTCTCGCTCGCCCATTTCAATTAGTTTCTGGTTAATTGTTGCTCTCATTTGTGCCTCTTTACTCATTTTCTTGTAACGTAACCTGAGACAAAGAACACTGTTAGCACGTAACCACGTCGTGGAAACCTGGGCTTGCTTCTGCGTTCATTTAAAATGGATAGTTTTCTGAACACGCCCGATTCCTGCTCACGCAACAGAACACATCCTTTACTTTTTTATTTGACAATATTCAATATGCATAAACGCCCTTCGATTATGCCGGTAAAAAGTCAATTAAATCGAAATAGCTAATAATCACTTAGTAATCACAGACAACAGATCACACAACTTAACGATCGCACTTGATTTCTAGGTACGTCTCTTACACTGGAATATTACATTGGCATTACGGATAGAAAGTTTATTCGAATACTTTTTGGAATGAAATCTTTTTTAACATTATATTTTCACATTTTGACGTGAAAACAATATTCTCCAAACCGGGTTTCCTCAACACAGTAGCAGCAATAACAACACTGATATTCTCACAGCTTTGTAAACATGGCCCAGACACGATTGTTTGCTTTAACCGAGGATTTGATTTGATTTTCAAAACGTCCAGACAACGTGGACTTGAAATTATTCACGTTTGTTTTCTGCCATATGACCCCACATTTGGCTTTGCCCTTTTTTCGACATTATATAATTTGTCATAACGGTATCAACATGTGAGTTGACATACAGATTCAATGCTTCTTTATGAAGCGTATATAAACATTTTTTGGTAGAGACAATGAAGCAAACCTCACCAAAAACCTTCACAAGGCTTTACTGTCGCATTCAGTTAATTTGCTGTTCTTCTCTCAGCTCTCTGGGAAACAAACCTGCATGCCGCGCCTCCAAATTTTATATTCCGTGCTGCAACTTGTATGGAAGAATATAGGTTCCTAGCTCTAACCGCTGCACATTGGGAAACTGAGTTCTACATTTAAGGAAGTTATGTAAAGTATATTTAAATGCTCTTTTTTTGCACACAATTGAAGAAGACAATTGAAATGTTTGTTTTCCTTTATATATTTTTCTGTCCAGTGTGGAATTTGCCTCTGCTTGTTCCTTTAAATGCAGCTCTTGTTGTGATAAATGAAAGCAATAACAGGCAAACAGAAAGTTAAAATCAGAAGAAAATAATATAAATGTTAATACCTTTTTAGCGGTTCTCGCCGTTCTTTTAACTGGTGTTCATCAATATGTGACCTTTTTCTAAATCTTTCACGGCCTCTCGTTCGCAAATTCATAAAATAAAACTACAAATCCCACAACACCACAGGGCACAAAAGGGTCCTTTTCATCATAATTCCGAAGTGGAACAAACAGGAAACGCGTGGGGTTTTGGCATAATAGAGAATTTTCAGTAAAGAAACGCAATCCGCTATCAATTTAGACAAGTACAGTTTTCTATAGTTTCATTACGAAATGGCGGCTTCAAATTACTCTTTGAAAGTAAACAGGCAGCTACTGGATCCCAGCTTTGAAAGTTACAGGTTGTCTCTCGACCCTTTACCAATCTACAACATTGAGCTTGATGCTGGTAAGTCCATTTAGAGAATTGAGAACAACAGTAAAATCTTGTGGTTGTATATAGGGGTATTATAGATATGAAGAGTGTAAACATTTGTTTAGGGAAAACAGTTGTTTTTTTTAAATGTTGTCTGCTGCGCTGTAGTATTTTTTATTTTTTACAAAATTGTGGTCTAATAATATGGTGTTCAACTTAAAAGTTATCCTTTATTCTTAAAGTCTTCATATGTTCTTCGAGAAAGAACCACAAACTTCTTGTCTCCGCAATTACACTAGTTTATACCTTTATACTACAATCTTAGTATCAGTCACCTGTTTGTTTACGTTGATTTTACTCAGATTTTTAGTTAGATTTTAGTCTCTGAGACGGAGACAAAAAGTTAAGCTCATTTGGAGACAAGGAGGGTTCTCAATTTTTTAACCAAATTAGGAATAATATCGATTTATTGTTCAACTACACACTTACATGTTTTGCAGTCAAGCATTGCCACGTGACAATTAATTACAGGGTGACTGGTAAATGATATCCAGATATGTTCATAAGAAAATGAAGTTTCAACCTTGCTCTGTACTTAAATTAATTTAACCTTGCAAAACAGAACACATTTAACTATTACTAAATTATACATCTAAATATATCCCTTTAAAATGTACTTAGAAGGCGATGCATTTTCATTAGATGGCAATTTTGCTAAATGTGCTGATTAACTGATCAATATGTTCAGTCACCTGTCCTCTGAGTATGGCATGTATTATCTTTATTAGGCATAATTGTTTAAAATACAATAATCAGAAAAAGTATAAACTATGGAAATCTGTTTTGATGAAGTTCTATAACTGGCAAAAAAGTGCAACTATACACATGTACTGTATATGAATTCACGAAATTTGATTTTTTGCTACAAAGAAGCATGTATTTTAATACCTGTCTTTTGTCACTGTAAAAAGTCACTTTCATTACATTTAAAGTGCTTTCCTTGTGATTTCAGTGATTCTGTCTTTGAATGTCTTGCTTATTTGAAGCATCATCTTGTTGCTAGTGCTTCATGTGTTACAGATAAAAGAAAATAAAGCCATTATCCCTGGCTGTAAAACCTGAAGTGATGGAAGAAGCTGAAAAAGACAAATAGTCAAAAGAATGCAAATAGCATTGCCTTGAATTTTACCTTTTCTGCTGTAGCAAACCATAGTATCTGACTGATGATAATAAAGATGCAATATTAGTTTGACAATTTTATTTTAAGGTGGTAGCAATAAAGAGTTTATGGCAATTATCTGTGCCTTAGAAATGTGTCATAAGCTTTTACGTGTAATGTAAAAATCCTTATAGGAATTTTGAAATTCCATAACAGTTTTTGAGGAAAGAATGAATTCAGTAAACTCTGGAATGCAAGGTTCCCTGCAGGTAAAAAGAAAACCTAGGGCAGCTGATAACCCCCATTCCTCCCAATATAATTTTTGTGTATGGCCTAAGATGAATGTTTTGACCAAACTCGGGTTCCCTCTTTAAGGAAGCTCCATAGAGTAACTATGATGTAATACTGGTACTGGGGGACCTCCTTAATATTACCTCTTTATCCTATCTTTATAGGCAATATCCAGTAATTGCCTACTCTTATTCTTTGATGAGAACTCCTCTGCCTTTCCTGTTCTCTGCTGATAAGCCTTTGGCATCATAGGATGGCTATGGCCACTACTCTTAACAGCATTCTTCAAATGCTAAACCTGAATTGGCCAATGACAGACCTGTAGTACTGTTGTGTTTGCAGGTTTTTAATGCAGTTCCACTCATAACTCTTTTTCCCTGTTCCCTGTGTTTTGGAGACTTAAACAGACTTATAAAACCAACTGGACTGCAGGCCTCTGAGATCAGGTGTGGTCAGCGTTGATCTGGACATTTGAGTTGCTAAATGATTTCATGCTCACATTAGAGCTGTATTAAAAAAAAAGACTGGCTGACATAAGTGGATTAGAAAGTTAATGCTGGTATTTCTAGCTGCTATGGGCTCATTGATCCAGGAATATAGTTCATTTGTCTATTTTTGGAGATCTATGTTCCAGTCATTGAAAAGTTAATGGAATAATAGGAATTTGATTAAATAATTCACCATCTCAATCTGAGATGAAGCCCTTTCAGTGTCACTGGGTGTTTGTATATCCTTTAGCTGTGACTGTTTTATCTTTCATACTGCCTGCATAGTTAATATGCCAAATATGTATGTACATAAGTAAAAATCCATATATTCTAAAAGAGTTTTGTTAAAATCTGTGATCTGTACTCATCTAACCGTAATGCTAAGGTGTCCTAATTTCTAACAAAAATTACCCATCTGGAGCATATTGTCTGTGTTGCATTGGTCTAAACCCCTGGGAGGAGAGAAACTATTTTTCCCTTCTAGGTAGTTCCCTTATTAATGTTATTTGCAATTCACTGAGCAGTGCACCCTAGATAGAAAAAAATATTAACATTCACAAACATTCACAACAGTTGCAAAACTGTACTGAAAATATAGCTGTTCTTAGCTCACGGATGCCCCAAAGGCTTTTACAATAATTAGAGCAGATGGAAGTTGTACAGAATATGAAATTCCATTTCTATTTGCAATTCCAATATCTCTAGACATTTTTTTAAACCTACACAACATTTCCTTGGACAATATTTTGTAAGAGCTTTGAATGCACTGTACCACTTTAGTCTCCCTGATGTTGCCAAGATCAGTTGATTCAAACTATACGCGTGAATGATGAATTCGGCAGTGATTCTACATTTTGAGTCCCTGGTTTTGATCCCTAGAATAGACTCAGTCTCTGGCTCTTGAATCAAAATTACTAAAGACAGAAATTTCAGAAAGGAAGGAAGTTCCTTGAACCAGGTTTAGGCTTGATTGCCACAAGATGGCACAAGTGCAATACAAATGATTTTGTCATCATGAATGAAACGGCTTACTCAGTATTTTCAATTTTCATAGGATTTGGAACTAAAAAAGATTATGTGGTTAGTTGTTAACTTGTAATTGACTTATTTTTAATAATACCTGTTACAGATGTTAAATATTTATACGAGTTACATTTTTTAATTGCAGTTGATCTTATGTTAATTTTTCCATTGTTTAATACTTCACGGGTCAAATTGACTGCAGCCGAATTTGACTTTAAATATGAGGCATTATTAAAAGTGAAAAGGGATTTAATTTACATTTCAAGCGTTGCATAAGGTCTCCATAAGGTAGTCATTTACCCTTGGTCTTAAGAACAGAGCTCCTCTCCTGCAGTCTAACTATATTGTTTCAGACTGGTGATAGTGCAGTCTATATAAGAAATGTGGTGTTCAACAGAACAAAATTGTAGATGGGGGGGAAAAAAGCCAATCTTGTTTCAAAGTGGCAGAAACCTCTTTCTTTCCTAACTTCTTAAGTGCCTCTTTTGTTAGTGTTCAGCACTCCAGTGAAAAAGTACCATTTTTTCACAACATGAAACATTTTCTTTTTCTTTGTAATGAAGGGGACGGGGCTAGGAGTTCTGAACTCCTGGTCGAAAAGGTTGTGGGTTCACATTTCTACAGCAGACACTGCTTTTGCACTCTTGAGCAAGGAGCAAGGTGCTTCATTGCAACCCCACTGCGTAAATTCCTCCTTTAATGGGGGTAACTGTGATGGACTGTGTGGGTGAGTCATGTCCGTCCAGTGTGCGTAATGCTACAGTAAATGGGCTCTGGCCTAATGGAGTTTTCAATTTAACCATGGACTTCACTTCCCAATGACAAATGGAGTAGTAGGTTGTGTTTCTTCTCTGAGTGATAAACTGCTTGGCATATAGATAGTTTATTGCTCGTTCTCATGCAATATACACAGTATTAGTGCCTATGACTCAGTCCTTAGCCTCACCTGAGCTCTTGAACAGTTTTTAATTTGTCAGTGCATGAGTGTTGCTTGCACACATGTGATTCTGAGGACTGAATGGCTGCCTGCCTGCGTGGAGCTACACTGATCAAGTCCTAGAATCTCCACTGCTTCCTGTGGACACACCCTTAGATGACAACACTCCCACAATTACCGTCACCATGCTGCTCATGTAACAGTGTTTGTCTTACAAGCGAGGACGCGGCATTTGTGATGTGGATGCCCAGCTCCTCGGATTTGAGCTGTATTTGACATTTATAGACGAGATAACGTGGCATCATGGGCTCCAAGAATAATGAAGAAGCATGTTGTCTTGTGGGATCCTACATCTTTAACCAGGTGCAAAGCAGGCATCGTAGCTACATAGATTGTGTTGTTTCCAGTGGTGGCCACACTAGAGCTGGGCGATAATTCAATAACGATAATTATCGCGATATAATTTTAACAAAAGTTCGATAAATGTTCGATATATATGTTTATGCTTTGCGCATGATATGCGCATGCGCACAAAATACTGCGTGAGTGCGCGTGCGTGTTGCAGACCGGGCAGCTAACAGATTTGTTTAATGTTTCTGCTGTTTGGCAAGTGTTTGTTGTGTTCTTAAAATAAAAAGTTGTTTAATTTACCAATTAACTGTCTGGTTTCTTCAACTTTCACTCAGGGAAAAAAAAATCTGCTTTTCAACTTGAAAGAAATAATGATTTGACATTTATCGTGATAATTATCGATATCGACTGATATGAAAAAGTTTATCGTGATAATGTTTTTGGCCATATCGCCCAGCTCTAGGCCACACACACACTCCCAGCTTGTGACTTTCACAGTAGGCAGACCTGATGATGGCACATGAAGAAGCATAATGAATTCACCAGTGTCATGGCGGTTCAGTAATGTGTCCGTACACTCCCTGCCAAAAAGATCATTTTCCTGATGCTAACCTTGTGGATGTGTCATCATTACGGGCCACGTTTCTTTTGATGTTCGGTGGATTTAAAATGCAGAAGGACTTTCTCGGTAGGGCTTTTAATGAGTTCCAGTCTGCTTTCAGCTGCACCCCTGGATATTTTTTAATGGAGTGATGCGCACTTCTAGGCCCTGGTTATATGAAGGATTTTTACTGAAGTGCCTATTGCAAATTCAAACCAAGTAATTTCTTGCAGCTTTTCTTCCCCTGATAAAATCCTCTAGTTTCATAAGTGGTCACACGGCTGACATTTTTATTCTGTTTTGGCCCAGTTGTTGGTGAGCCACAGGGTCTTCTGGGCTTTTTGTTCTGGCTGAATTGTTAATGATCTATATGATCTGAATTCCCACTGTGTCAAAGTCTTGAGCTTATTTATGAGACTTGGGAGGGCTGGAGCTCTCAGGGACTAGGAGTCAGTGTGAATGGTGAGGTAATTTGCGAAATGGTTTCATTTTCTGTATTAAAAAATAATAAGTACGTGCTGCGATCTGAAATAGAGCTTAAAATGAAGCGAGTGAAGTTACTTTTTCCCCCTTTACATTAGTCTTAGTGAGAGGCCCTGAGGCGTAGTGTTGGGCTTTGCTGCCTGGGGCCCCGGGTTCGATTCCAGAGCTGGGATAGCTGTCTGTGTCGAGTTTGTCTGTTCTGCCCATATTCAAATGTGTTTAATCTGGGCGCTCCAGTTTCCTCCCACTGTGCAAGAACATACTGCTAGGTCAACTGCAGCCAGCAGCCATATCACCCTGCAACTCACAACTGGCAGCCCACTGAAGCTAAGCAGGTGTGAGCCTGGTCAGTACCTGGATGGGAGACCTCCTGGGAAAAACTAAGGTTGCTGCTGGAAGAGGTGTTAGTGGGGCCAGCAGGGGGCGCTCACCCTGTGGTCCATGTGGGTTCTAATGCCCCAGTATAGTGAGGGGGACACTATACTGCAAACAGGCGCCGTCCTTCGGATGAGACGTAAAACCGAGGTCCTGACTCTCTGTGGTCATTAAAAATCCCAGGGCGTTTCTCGAAAAGAGTAGGGGTGTAACCCCGGCGTCCTGGCCAAATTTCCCATTGGCCCTTACCGATCATGGCCTCCTAATAATCCCCATCTATGAATTGGCTTCATTACTCTGCTCTCCTCACAATGATAGCTGGTGTGTGGTGAGCGTTCTGGCGCACTATGGCTGCTATCGCATCATCCAGGTGGGGCTGCACATTGGTGGTGGTGGAGGGGAGTCCCCATTACCTGTAAAGCGCTTTGAGTGGAGTGTCCAGAAAAAAGCGCTATATAAGTGTAAGCAATTATTATTAATTAACTGGCTTCTGGGTAAACTGTCCCTGGTGTGTGTGTGTGTGTGTCCTTGCCGGGATAGGCTTGTGCTCCCCGGCGACACTTTACTGGATTAAGTGGTTAGGAAATCGATTCGTTTTATTGTTTTGTTAGTTTTTTTTCCCCATGGATGATATGTTTATTTAAATATATAGCAAAATAACATAAGCTTTTAATGTTTTATGTTGATAGGTGATGACGCTATCAACTAAGAATTCAAAATGTGTTGTATTTATTTATGCAGTCACTCGTAATAAATGCACGGTATTTGATCTCGCATACGAGTGAATTCAAAGGAGATGTTGTGGATGGAATGTAACCGTTCCCAAAAACATCTCGTTTGATCAGCTCAGATACAAGTGACGCCACTGAGGCCAGGCCTGGTTAGTAACGCAGCGTAGGGACTGGAGATGTGTGGATTGTTGTTAGTGATCACTGTCCCCTTTAAAATATTTTTCTGGTAAATGGTAAGGCTTTAGGAATTTAAGGTTTGATTTAAGTGTGTAATGATATATGCAGGAGTAATGTGAAAGCTATTTGATTTGAATAGCTAGGGGGTTTAAAATGACTTTTTGTACACTATGTAACAAGGCTGCTGGCTGTGCGGTGTACTACTAACAAAATGATTTAGGTGACTTATACATACACAGTGGCTGAAATGATGTATAGTCTGTACGTTAATACATTTATAATAAATGATGAATTGCTTTGCAGTAAGTCAATCTGTCAAGGGCACTACTTTTATATCTTTATATAACTACCTCTTTAAAATTCCAGAAGTCTTAACGCAGCCAAGCATCTTTCTTGGTTATGTCGCATCATAATTAAGAAGGCATTAGCATTTTTGAACATTTTGTGTACTAATCAATCATGGTAGAGTTTGTGGGACGATTCTCTAAGGCAATGAGCTGCTCAGGTTTTGTGAATTAGTTGGCATGTATTTAAGTTTAATTAGCATCTGTTGGTGGGATTATTAGAATGCCGAGAGCTCTCTCAGATTCTTCAAGAATAATATAAAATAGAAGAAAAGTCTGTCTACAAGTTTGTAAGACCTGTGATTTGTAGGACCAAAGTTAAGGCCCTGAGAGCACATTTAAAAAAAATAAACTCCTCACACAGAAGGATACATCTTTAACCCTAGTAGTTCTTAATTTACGGTTAAAAGTAGTCAAATCATTGGAAATACAGTAATATGCATCACTAATGGGAAAACAGGAAATGTGTGTTAAAAGTTTAAGAACAACGTTAGAAGTTAATGTGTTTTGTGTCTTGCCTTTATAAATATCTGCTCCTATAGTTTAGCTGTTATAGTTTGTATTCAGCTGTGCAACAAAATATGATAAGAAGTAGTTCAGGTGGGGAGCTGCGTCAGCATGCGTAGGCTGCAAAGGAACAAGTGAAAGGTTTATTCCGTGCTGAAAAGAGAAGAAAGAAAACGCAACGTTTTGGCTGTGGAGCCTTCTTCGGGTGTGAAAAGGCTCCACAGAAATGTTGTGTTTTCTTTCTTCTCTTTTCAGCATGGAATAAACCTTTAACTTCTTCCCTTATATAATAATAAGGTATTAAGGTCCGTTAAATTAAATTACTATTTCAAAAAATATGAATGCCTTTCATACAACAACATTTGCAGGAAGAGATTTAATTCTTTACTTTATGTTTTTGGACTTTGTTGGGAATGGCCCTGACTCAGTAATGCACCAAATTTTCAGCTGCAGAACTTTTAATTGATAAATCGGCACTCTCTGAGGGCGAGTCCTGCACGATAAAGGAACTCTGCAGAATCAAATAATTGTTTAATCTACGTGGTACAAAACATAATAAAAAGGAAACTCAAAGAGATGAGTCTTGTAATAATTTGTGTTTTGGGATTTGGAAAGACAACAGATGTGTAGACTGATATAATCAGGAGGGAACACCATTGATAAGGAGATGGATTGCACACCCTCAGGTTTCAATCACAGGCTTAGAACGTTCAAAACCTCTTATTCTTTATATGGCAAAGCATGAGCACAGATGTGTTGTGGTAATGGCTCAGATAACAGCAGATAAGTTGGAGCCAGACTCCGGATTGCTTTGTAAATCAATATGATAAAATACAGGGTACCAGTGCAGATTCTTAAGAACAGGAGTGTTGTTTTAGCTTGCCTGTTCTGTACACATGCTGCTGTGCTTTCTTGTTTTCTAGAATTTCGTCTCACAGGCCAGCGGTAATCATACTCGTTCATTAAAAAGCAACGATTAAGTCTGCGACTGGCGCTCTCATGAGGTGTACTTCTGGCTGGTGGTCTTTCAATCATCTTAGACGACATTGCGCAAAAGTGAGACTTTTCTCAAGCTGCAAATTCAATTCGGATTCAACAGTTCGGTTTTAAAGCAGAAATCATATTTCTAATAAGCATTTCGGTAACAGCGGCAATGTCTTACAGTGTTATTTTATGCCAGGCATGCCAGGTTGCACAAGGATAACTTCCTTTTATTTCTTTTGCAGGTGTGGCTGAGGTCAAGCTTCGGGATAATCAATACACCTTGGATCACGTGCGTGCCTTTGGCATGTATAACTACCTGCACATTGACCCCTGGTACGAGGACAGTGTGTACTACGTTGACCAAATGAACAGGGTGCTGAATCTCACGGTGACGCTGGTAAGCATTTTAAATGGATGGCGTGTCCAGATTTGGATTGAGAGAGTCAAGGCGTACCCTCTCGTCTCAGATCTGCTGTACCAAGTGTGGTTTCTCCTCTTAACTCGGTGCATGTAAAATAACATGAGAAAAACCTGAGCATGGCTTTTCAGTCAACTTTATTGTGAGCGGTGTGTACGATTAACACTAAAGCTTGTATATACCCAGTGGAAACAGGGCAACTCATGTGCATGAGCCACAGCCATGCACGCCAGAGGGTAATAAACATCACTGCTATCTCATTTGCCAGAAGGGTAGATTTAAAATAAGCAGCTCA
Organism: Atractosteus spatula; assembly: GCF_055471065.1. Taxonomy (NCBI): domain Eukaryota; kingdom Metazoa; phylum Chordata; class Actinopteri; order Semionotiformes; family Lepisosteidae; genus Atractosteus; species Atractosteus spatula. Next base: position 4,757,233 of record NC_142717.1, read on the forward strand.
CCGCCCTGTATTCTGTCAGTGATGTGTCCTGCTGATGTTCATGGCAGAGGTGCAAACTAATATGTCCTCTGAAACTGGAACCACCTACTTCCCATTAATGCTGAATGTGTGAAGCATAAACAGCTCCTGCCAGGGCCGGATTTGGGTGTTCGTAGGCCCTAGGCTCTTTCACTCCGAAATGTGCAAAAAGAGGGGTGAATGCCAATGTAATTACGTCGATTGACATGATGCACTTTAAACTATTGTAATGACCGGGGGATTCGCACAGAATGAAGCTCGCACATCCCTGATGTGCTGGCAACAACACGTTTATTTACCTCCACCTATGGGACTTTGACAGACAGAGACTGAAACTCCTCAGAGGAGTTACACACACACACAGGGTAAGGATTGAGGAGGGGGACTTCAGTTTATGGTGGGTTACAAGGACAAGGCCATGTCATACCTTCTTTCCTAGGGCAGAAGTTTCTGCTCAAGCAGATCACTGGGTATTTCCCCCCCCCCCATTATCATTACACTATAGTGTGGATGCACTCTGATGCCTCATTTGGGACAATAGTTTCAGTATTGATGTCTGTGGTGCTAAGTGCTACTGTGATGCACTAAGTGTTTTGCAAAGATCTAAAGGCCTCCTCAGCTGCCAGGGTCCAGTTGGCCATAAAAGGATGTTTATTCCTTGTCAGCTCTATCGGACGATGGCAATGATGATAAAATAGAGAATAAAATGCCCGTCATAACTGATGGTAATGAGGAATGCATTTACCTATTTCTCATTCACAGATCCTGGCCACCTGCTGTTCTTGTAGTTTTGAAATTTAAAAGGGTTACAGTTTCAATTTCAGGATTAAGTCTTCATCTCAATATTTTTCCTGCTTTCTAGGAGGTTAAAATCTGAGATTTGGGCTGTATGTGGAAAAGCATCGACCTGCCATCTGTTTTGAGAGTGAATGTGAACCAACAGGATAGTGTTAATATCCGTTCCCCAGTTTTTCCATGTTAATATTCTCCGCACAGCTCTCGTTCTATATTAGTTAGGAAATAGTTGCTGTAATTTAACTTTTGCTGCTTGCCTTTTCGATTTAATATTTATGTTTCCCTGAAGGAAAAAAAAAGAAGATCTGTAGCAATTGTCAGGTTTTATGAAGCCGATGCAATAGTGCTGGAAAGCAGCCGGTGAGGGAAGAGACAATTTCTGATGTAATAGCAGCGGTTTATTTTCCAGCCAGTATGAGCTGCACATTAAATGTTTGAGAAAAGTATTAATTTCACCAAAATAAATTATGCATCGTATTTTAAATAAAGGTTGTTGAGCACTTAGGCACTGCTTTTCTTTTCACGTTTTTTTAGTATGCAGTCAAACTGCGTAAATGTATTCATATCAGTGTATGAAATAATACTATAAATTGCATTAATTGCAAAAAAAATTGCAGCTTTTTTGCTCTTCAGCTTGGTCAGCTAAATCAGATTGTTTGCTTTTGGGAACAAAGCCTAAAATCTGTTATGGATCATTTCACTAATTGTGCTTTCTGGCATTTATTTGTAGCTAGCAGTTCATTTATGTCTGAAGCCAGTATAGAACTTGCAAATCACCCAATTCTGTGACATAGATATGTAAACCTTGGTCTCGCCTCGATCTGGATTAGAATAAGCCACCAAAAATGCTAAAGTGAAAAGGTACCTTTTTGAAGCAGGGGAATTTGGTTAATTTCTTTGAAGACATCTCTAGTTCCCTAAGATTAATACTAATTTTACACATTTAAAGAAAACGTGAATGCTCAAAATGATCACTTTGATAGGTGACCATGTCATATTTAACTCCTTTCATCCATTGGTGGGTTTAGTTTGAGCCGCCTTGTTTGGATTAAAAATATTTACTTCAAGAAGTGTACAGTAAGCTTTCATAAATTAGAATAGAGTTTATGGTGCTGATACATCCAGCCTTGTTATTATACAACACACTTAAAGAGGTTTTTTTTAAGAACTCTTCCCCTTTTGGTTTCTGAAGGTCATATCAGCATTACAGATACTGTAGGATAATGCTGACCATAGGACTGTGGCATGAAATGGGGAATTTTTTAAAAAGAGTTTCTAGAATACAAATATTGGAATAAAAGCAGGCTTGGGGAATGTATCTGTGTGTGTTTTGTGCCTGTGGGAGGATTTCAACATTGTGTACACTATGCTTAAAAACTTTGACAGGCTTAATCTGCTGAAATCCAAGATGCTACAGTATATTGAAGTTAATCGTCCTGCCGACTCACCCGTGATATTTGTTTAAAAATTCACTTCATTTCAAAAAGTTTATTTTTTGTAATTTGTCCGTAGGGAGACAGGGGTTGAGGTAGAAGTTACGTAAATTAACTGGAGACTGTTATACTGAGCCTACTTTTCATGGATAAATACACATGAGGTTTAGTACCTTCATAGTAATTTGTAATAGCTCTTCTTTCTAGCACTTCACTATTAGTTTGCACATGGCTAGCTAAAATAAATGAAACAGTTACATTTTGAAATGAGATAATGCAGTAATGAAAGTTGTAAATTAACATACATTCTTTATCATCTTTAGTTGGTTTATAGTCCAGTTTTTACACATTAATTTACTCTAATGAGAGGTGGCGGGGTCGCGCAGTGGTGACCATTACTAACTGGACCTGAGGTGCTGTCTGTATAGAGTCTGTATGCTCTCCCTGTGTTCGTGTGGGTTTCCTGTGGGTGCTCTGCTTTCCTTCCACAGGCCAAAAACATCCAAGCAGGTTAATTGGCTAATTAATTAATTGGTTAATTGTTGCCTTACTAAAGAATGCTTGTTAAGAAGACTTCTTGTGCTTTCACTTTAAATCGCTGATTCATTTTGTTTTCTTTTCGTAACCTGATTTGGTGAAGGTGAAGACAACATTAATTGTTCTTCAACTCTGTTGCCTCAGAAAGTTAAACTCACTGATGCACGAAATTAAGGCCTTAGTGCTTCTCTCACTGATATCACTTCAGACTCCAAGGTGCTTTCCTGACCATGAAAATCCCAGGCAACTTCAGGCACTCTAATCCTCTCTGTGCTGGGACAGCTCTGTAATATCCTCTAGGAACTCTCACTCACAATCAGCTACTAAACTAGACAAATTCCCTAACCAGCAGTCTCTGGACAATAGTGGTCAAACTGCACTATACAGTCCTCATGTACAGTACCTGTATGTGGTGGTGTATGTATATTGATTCATGTAGGTGAATGGAAGTTTTAAATGAAAGGTTAATAGGGGTCAATTCAGTAAAGCCCTTCATAATATAATATAATTTTCATATAAACAAGGAAATTTGGTCACAAAAATAGCAATTGATTTAGTTATTAGTTTCACTTCTCAAAAGAATACCTTCTGCTACTTTGTAAGTATAACCCTTGTCTACCATAAGTGAGATTCTCGTTGCATTTGATTTAGACTTTTATTGAATTGGATGTTTCTCTTTAGTATGGTTTTGTATGCATCATAATTACATTTATTATATTTGTAAACTTGGACGTTTTTCTTTACAGGCAACAAATCCTCAGTTGAATGCCTAAGCAAATGTGCTGTTAATGTGTTTAAAGTAATTAGTTAAGTAGGAAGGTCTTTGGCACCTGCAAAGTTTGCTAATTGTGTGCTTTGAAAATGGTATGTAGTCATTAGTGACACATAAAAATCTTTCTGCTGCAGGATTAATGATTTTCAGCCTTCATTTAATAAAAACTGTAAATGGCCCTAATCCCTTGTGAATAATATGTAGGCTGGCTAAATGGTGTGCCAGTGTACCCACTATTATTGCTCCAATTTGCCTACTGGGAAACTGGAACCTCAGAGTCCAAACCTGTAGCACAGGGCTCCAGAGCTGCAGAGTGTGCGGTCTGTATCATTTAGAACAAATTAGTATTTATAAAGCTTTAATTAGTCATTATAATTTGAATTTTTACTAATTATAATTAGCAATTCTAATGTGCCTGCAATTGTACAATACATGTTCCACAACAGCTTTTTCAGATCTGGCAGTAAAACACTAACCAAAAGACACAAATAGAAACTGTGGAAGGGAATTTCAATTTAAAAACGGGAAACACTCCTTTACTCAAAGGGTTGTGGGAGTATGGAGCAAGTTACCCAGCCATGTTGGTGACAGTTGGTTACAGTATTTTATCTGGGATTTGATCTGACTAATACAAAACATGGAATGAAACCTTGTCTCCCTTATGGGTAAAAAGACTGATTTTTCAATCATGACAAAATATCATTTGAAAAAATCAAATTTGCATATTTTATGTAATGCAGACATTAAACTTTGAACCAGGCATCTTATCTACAACTGGCTTTGATCATCACCCATTAAATGCATAACAATATAGACTACTATATATAAATACAAATTAATACATGAAATATTTTTCAAATCGCCTCTCCTCCAGTGTGTGTGGTAGAAAGACATGGCTTTGATTGAATGTTTTTAATTTCTCATTGATGTGTTTGCCGAATTTCATTTCATTTCCTCATGTGTATTTGGCTTGGCCAGACTGCAGTTATTTTACCTGTATTCTGCAGTGGAGTGAATTAATTGAACTGGTGTGTGGAATTTTGATCATGGATAATGTTTTTTCAATATTCTTCACACTGATGGTCCTGAATATTTAGTTCTGCTTTTGTTGTGGAAATCTGCACTCAATACATTAAATCCTTTTGCTGCCCTGCAGTGAAACACAAGAAAGCTTAATGGCCTCCTGAAGCACTTCATGAATGTACTCTGTTTTATAAAGGAGTACTTTATGTAATTAACATTTCCCTATTATTTATTTCCTTCTTGTCTTATATAAGGCAGGGCTCGGAATATTACGATCTCTTCAACAACGGCAAAATAAAATCAAAGTTTTACTTAAAACATAAGCTAAAATAAGTGGCAGATGTTCTTTTTACCCAGGGCAGAGAGCTGTGCAAAGAATGATATAAATAACAGACTGCTTCCGAAGGGTAGTCGAATAACTCTGTGGCAAAACTCCATTTCTAAATCCCTCGCAAAGATCCGTGGGGTGTTACAGCTTCTGGAAACTCCAACTGAAAAGAATATCCAACTAGTCCACTTCTAGAATGGAGCACTTGCTCACAAAACCCCGCTCTACTGACTGATCGAGTGAAAGAGCAAAAGTCAGCTATTTTGTAGGGCAAGTTATTGGTTTGCTGTTCCCTATTAGCACTGGAACCAGACAGAACCAGCTGTTGACAGCTTGTTTGTTTTTTTTTAAAATCCCAGGACACTGCTTTGGGAAAACCTAGGGAAGTGTTCAGGATCCCGTCGGACCTCAGCACGTGCGAGAACCGCCTGTGTGCCTCTTTGAGCTTTGTGTCCTCCACCTGGGTCGCTCTGTCGGATGGAACCGGCAAGCTGTGTCTCCTGAGAACCAGCAAGAGAGGGGACAGTGCACATGCGAAGTGGGAGGTAGGATTCCTCTGTAGGTCTGAAGGCTGCGCAGATACATTTACCAGGCCAGCCGACAGTGTAATTACATCCCGGAGTGTTAGAAGAACCACGAACCATTCTGAGTTTTCAAGCCACACTGTTAATGTTCACTACATGCCCTAAAAAATCCTGACGGAGCAATAGTAGAGTCCTGTGGCAGGCTGAGAGTTTTGCTCAAAGCTGATTGACTGACAAAAAGCAACTCCTCGCTCCAAATTATGAATTGCTCTGTGTTTTGGAATGTTTCTAGGGATCCAAGGCACATATTATAGGTCTACTCGAATACGTTCAGGCTTTGCTTTGGAATGCATTGCTTTTTTCTAAAACATTTAAATATAATAGCTTAATAATGGCATTTTATGTTTATAAGAGGGTTGCCAAATGATTAACACAGGTTATATAGGTGACCTTTTTATTGCTATCTTGTTTTTGTAGACAAGACTCCCTGTCTGCTTTGATTGTGAAAGTATATTAAAAAATTAAAGTTCACTTCAGGCCTGTATTTATATACCATACTTCTAACAATACACATTAGAAGCAAGCTTAGCTTTGAATAACTGCTGAGAATATAACCAATTTTATAAACAGATGTTACACTTATTTTTGTTTGCTTGTTTCGACTAATTATTGTAATTATTATCTAAACGGAAAAATCTACGTATTTTCTTGTTCTATGAATGTGGTTTTCTTTCACACACTGCTTTTTCTTAAGCAGTGGTTTAGATTTATGATGATTTAACATCAGCAGTTACTAGCAGAATATTAATTTGATAACATGACAGGCATGATAAAACACTAACACAGGACAGGCTAAATGATAAGCACACATAGAATTTTAAATTAATTAATCCTCTGTAGCCTGAGGTCAGAAGAGCTCTACATTTACGAATACGTACATTTTGAACTGCCATGGAGGATACAAAGCAGGGCATTAATCATTCTTTCCTTTTTATGTGATCTTATTATGATCTCAATGGGATATAATAATCATACAGGTTACCTCTTCAAAGCAGCTAAGCTTAATAACAAATGTATAATCTCACTAATGTCTCAGTGTGTATTCTATTAAATCTTTCTATCATGTGGTGGCCATTTGGTTCATTTTCTGTATTATCAGAATTTTCAGTGCCGTCAGAAAAGGTCTGTGAAAAAATGTGCTATTGTAACCATATTCAATTGATGTTAATTTCTGTTTTATTTTTTCCAAACATGTATTATATTTGTTTTTCACAGTGCAATATAGATATATGGACATCTACTGTGGTAACCATTTTTAAAATGTGCATTTCATACAACATTAGTTCTCTGAGAAAATAATGAGCATAATTTTACTTGCTGATTGAAATCAGAGACTGTTATTTTTTGCCAAATGAAAAATCATTGTCATCAGATGCTGGTGTGAAGCAATAGTCTATTACTCACAAACCACAGAGGACCACTACAGTGAAGCTGTGTGGGCGTCAGTTTGAATATTTGTGAATCTGAAGACACCAGAGAATAATCTTTAAAGTAGAATGGTTAACCTGTTCTTAGATTTTTACTCCAAATTGTCACTTAATTACTTTAATCTTATCTGGAGATTCAAATTTTATATGGTTGAAGCTCATCGTGGTTATCGAACACTTGTCTGATTATTGAAATGTCCCCTGCACTGGGAAACAATCAAACAGATGGTGTTCAACTAATTGTGATGTTTTGTCAAACGAAATGCCCTGAGCCCCTCTTAAATGTAGCCTGGAGTCTCCTGTTGCCATTGTTAGTGTGTTGCTGCATTTACAGTCTTTCTATACTTTAGTGTTTAGTGCATCCTCAGACAAAGTATTGGAAATAATTTTTACCATATATGGCAAAAAGTGCAATTATATTAAGCAAATGTGTCACAGTGTAAACACCATTCATTATTACAGAAAACATGCAAAGGCAAATAGTACATTGCTCAGAACTTAACAGTTTCCATAATTCGGATAAGTTATTGGGTTGCAATTGAGCTTTTTCAGCTTCCGTGAAATACGATATGGCCTCAATGATGATCATACCAGGACATTTTGAAGGGCAGAATATCTTTGTAATTGTCCCATCAGCTTCTTTATATCCCAAAAACATTTTCTCTACACTGCATAGAAATCGGCTATGTACTTGTGATTTAATATAACGCTGAAGCATGAGTCTCTTCTCGCTGGAATGTACTCCTAAAGATGGATCCCAAGCTCTCTGTACTTGGTGGCAGACAGGGCACCTTGAATTTCGTGTTAATCTGTGACACTCTTAATTGAGATACACCGCCATGCTACAGTACGATCTGCTGTCATGCTGTAGCTGCTGTAGACTAGTCAGGACTCTTACATGGCTTTCCAACCTGCCATTGACTACTGCTAAAGAACCCAAAGTTGTGTATAAAAAGCTAATTTATCCAGGTGTTTAGATTTCCTTTCAGCAGGGGTTTCTGAGCAACCACACATGTTTTAGGATTATTTTGCGCTGGCATGCTTCTTACTGTTCTTGTAGAAACATGAACACCTTTTGGGTTTTGTTTGCCACTTCTATTGTCAATAGTACCGGTTTCACAAACCCTTTTCTGGGTCTTCAATATCACACTGGTTGAAATGTGAATGTGAATTCAGGCTGCAGTTTGTGAAAATGAGTCGTTTTCTTTTGCTCAAACTTTGATTTTTATACACCTACTTTGTGTCGTTTCCTTCCCAGGTGTCATTGTGGACGCAACAGATTTCAAATTCTAAGTTTATATCCACGAGTATTTCTAAATCTGTACCACCAAAACAAAGAGTAGAAATGTGTTTTTGTTTTTTTTACTGCCAATCGGAGTGACTCATGTATTGTATTGTTTCTTTCTCATGTGCCTGTAAAATATGTTTTCAGATTTTGTTTAACCAAGATATTGGGGAGCCATTTATCATCATTAACAGCCTTTCATATGTGAGCACTGGCACTCACTCAGTGGAGGCTCTCCTACTGCGAATTGAGAAGGATGAATCGGATGTAAAAGGCAGTGGGTTTTCTGTATCACTTGAATGGCTCAGCATAACTAATACTGGCAGACAGGGTAAGTACCTCTTAAATGTCATTTTTGCTGCTACATTACATTGAAATGGATATAGATTTGCAAAATGAGGGCAGGGACAAATGCATGTGTCTCTGCAGAGACCTGATTCAAATTACAGACTATAAAAAATGGTGGTGGGTGCTTCTGAAGTTAATCAGTCTGTTCAAGCAGCTATTAAGAAAATGCGCTATGGATCGGTGAATCTTAGTACACGCATAAATAGGAGCAAAGGGAGCATGCCTCTGTGGACAAATAATGTTCCTTGTTAAGTACCAGATTGACTTAATGATTTTGAAACATTATATACAAAACTTTGTACTACGCAAGATCAATTATTTAAAACAATGATTTGCATCGTAAAATTAGCTACATTTTTGCATTTTGGTAAATAAGGCTTTATTCTAAAGAGCCATTTTTAACTAAAGCAGATACAGGCTGGAACTTTATACAGGTCTATCTTCAACTGGCCTTACCACATTTTGCAGGTTTCCAAACAAGGATATTTGTTTCTTTACTAAATTTGTTAAAAGGCAACTCTGATTTGGCTAATTTGGTTGGGTGGCCTCATTAGCAGTTAATATATATTGACGCTGATTTGGGATACTTCACTGTCCTTCCTCTAATATCATTGGAGCCTGTCCTGTCTTACTCAGGAAGATGATGGGGCTTGGAGTGCTGCAGCTGATCTAGTCAAGTCCTTATTGCACAGTGCTTCTGTCATACAGTAGCTGTGTATTTCTTTCTTAGGCGTCCCTTGGGTGGAAACGTCCATGAAGGAGGAGGAGGACGCAGGAGGGTTAGGATGAGGTTGTGGGGGGCTTTGTGTTTGACCATTTAGTTAATATTTAGGTTTTGAAAATTTGAAACTAACAAGAAGTGTTTCACAGGAGAGTTTTGACTTTCTACAACTGATTGTCCTCTGTGGTGGTGCATAATGTGTTTGTGGTTTTGAAGATGGATAAATGGATAGCTGTGCTGGATGCATGTGTCAAGTGTTCTTAAAAATGCGTAACGTGCACTGGGTGAAGTGTAAAGAAATAGCAGATTTGTTTGCGTTGTGAATACTTGTGGTGATTAGAGTATAGCTGTGCAGCTGTCAATTAGAATGAATAGGGCCTGTAATTCCACAGTGGGTTTCTCTGCCTGTCAAAGCCAAGCATCCATCACAGCAAAAATAAATCCTTGTTTCACATAATTCCTTTAACCTCATTGGTGACAGACACACACAGATTCTGATATGGAACTTACATGTAGTGACTGCATAAAAATTAAATAAAGACCTTTTAGACACTTGTATTTGTAAAAAAACAACAATGAATACTTAGTTACTCATAATGAATGTAATTTAAAATGTTGCAACTAATGTTAAAATTCATTATAAGGAATAAAATATCAGTGCTATTGCTAATTGCTGATATGATACTCAACTTAAGAGTAATATGCTTCATATATTATAGTTGTGAATGGCTGGCTGGCATTAAACAGAATCTTTGTGAAATACTGTAGTAGCTACAGTATGTATAATTCTCTTTTTCATTACCTAATACATATTTACTACTGTGAAGTAGTGAGATACCATATTGAGGGCATTTTGACATACAGGGTTAAAAGCTCATATGGTAATTCACTTAATCATGCGTAGCTACAGATAAAGACAATAATATGACCATAGTACAGTAAATTTCAGTTTTCCATGCCACAATAATGGAGGATACATGTATCCCACTGTGGCACCAATGCGACTAATCCAGTTTACCAGTATAAATTAGAAAGATTGGTGGTACGAATACAGATCCTTGCGGTACCCCCACTACATTACATCTCCCCAATTTGAGCACCCTCTCCTAACCTGTTTTCAATCCAAACACACATCCCCCCCGCAATGCCTGCTGTCTGTAATATAAGAATTAGGAAAGGTCCTCATAAAAGATTAAACGCCTTTTGAAAATCTAAATACACCTTATTTATGCTCTGTGTGTTTCACTTACTGTTGTTGCTTGTGCATAAAACCCTGAAGTTCATTTAGCAATGCCCTAGTTTCTTATCTTATGTTTCTAATAAGATTTTTTGCAAAGCTTGTGAGCTAATGCAAAATAATTGCTTTCTGGAGACACTAGTACGGGTTGTGTGCAAATTAAAAAGGGAGGTTAATCAGTGCTTCCTATAAAATGCTTTTACAACATGCTAAAAGGTACAGTACAACACAAAATGTTAATTTGACGCTGTTGCATACTTTTCAGTGGAAAAGACTGCAGTACTTTATTTTTGAATATCAGACTAATATGCATCTTCTTACTCAGGAACAAAAATAACTGTCCACTGGTGAACTGTCTGAATGTCTCATTGAAAATTGTTTCTACTCTTATCCATCTATAAATTCACATTCAGGACCAGAGGTTTACAAAGCAATTGCAGTTTTTGACATCCTGGGTGTTAATCCCTTCTCCTGTATTTTCTTAAACTACAGAACAGGAAACGAAATACGAGATCACGAAGAGACGCATTCTGCATGGGAAATCAGTTCCTCACTATGCTGCGATTGAACCCAAGGGAGAAGGCTTGATGATCGCATCTGGGAAGCCTTTCAAATTCACACACGTTGATGGGAAACCACTGGAAGAGGATGAAGAAAAACCCATGGAAGTTGAGGAAAAAACTGGTAGGAAAGCATTTTTCTCAAGTTTGAAGAAAAGGGCTTGGTGTTTGTGAAAGAGTCCTGTACACAAACGCTCACATCAGTTTTTATTTTTGCGAACATTCGTAGTTTTGAAAAAAACATGCTGAAATAATGATGGGTATCTGTCTTTCTTCAACATAATAGATAACAGAAATAGTTGAGGTTACTCAAGGAAATGAATTTAACTGTTGGAGATATTGTGATGAAAATGGACTGTCTTAGTGAATTTTCACAAACAGCTTCTTCAAGGGCAATCTTACTGAACAGAAATCAGTGAAATATTATCCTGAAGTGGAAAGGCAATAACTATGAAAATCTTTCCCTGCTGGAAATGGGTTTTCCGAGCGAAGGCAGGCCTACATATCTGACAAATTGCAAACATTAATGTGTCTTTAGCTCAGAGCGGTATTGATGTTAACAGTGCCTCACCTGATGAAGGAATCAAGATCTTATAGTACCATAGTCTGGGTACACAAATAAGCCTAAAGGTTACAGCCAGTGCAGTTTACTTCTCAGATATGACTTATTTCACTACTGTAGGCAAAAACGATTATGAGCATGAAATAAAAATCCACACCCTTTAAAACTGTAAACAGTGCAAGGGGCTTCATAGTGGTTCGAACAGTAAAGGCACTCACTCAATAGAGATCGGTACCTTCGGTGTTGCAATTTTGAGGCCGGGTCATGTCACTCTGATTGTGACTAAGCAGCGGTATACATTTGGCAGAGCTGGCTGAGGGCTGTCTGGGCTTTCCAACTAACAGTGACAACTGTGCCGTTAAGCTAGCCTTGACATCGGTGCTAGACTCGCTGACACTTTAGCCAGCAGCAGTTCTGCTCTGACTGGCACCGTAGAGCTTGCAGCGTGTCAAAAGATAAATGGCTTGATGTCTGCACTGGAGGACGTCTGTCCTCCTCCCTCTGGCCAAGCACTACAGAGAGCTGCTGCGACACAGGGTGGAACTCATGGCTCCAGGTTAGCGGGTTATGGAAAACAGTAGAGTGGAATCCACAGTCAATTACATGTATTTTGCCTCCTGTTTCCATCTAAAATTGGAAGAGTCACTGCTCATGCTGCTCCTTTAGTTATCCGTTAACCAGATTGCCAACTACTAATGCTTGTGCATTTAAGTGTAGAGTAAGTTATGATTGATATGATATCAGATCTCTATATGGTACTGTCTTAAGAAGAAAATACGTGTTTCTGAAAGCGATTGATGTCAAAACTATTGGTGGTAACTGGTTTAATTTTTATTTAAACCATTTTAAGGATTTGAATATCATGAATTTAGAGGTGGCCGTGGGATGTATTCGAAAGATTCGAAAATACAGCTGATATGGTGAATTATGGGGTGCAGTGAGCTTGAAGCTTTGTTGCGCTGGCGCTAACTGAAATTGTAATAAATTTTACTGTCTGCATCTCCATACCCAATATTCCCAAGACGTGGCTTGCACTCTCAAAAGGAGAATTTGGCGAACCAAATTAGGTTTGAAATATTAATGCCGTTGTCATCCCTGGGACTCTAAGCTAATTTTCTCTCTAGGGAGGAGTAGAAGGTCATATAGTAAGAATGCAAGATAAGTTCTTAAGCAGCAGTATCAAAGGAGAGTAATTTCCTCAAATTACTAAATTATCTTTGCATAGATGTGTTCACTGTACAGTAACGTTCAGTTCAAAGGCAATTTTAGTCACGTAATGATCCTGAAATTTAATACTGATGTACTTTAACAATGCAGAGTTGTCTTGTGTGAGTAATGCTGTTAATTTAGAGCACTTCCTATACTGATAATTTGTTTCGCATGTTCTTCTTATTTAACATTTTTAACTAAAGAACTGCAACTTGGGTGGCATGGTGGTGCAGTGGTTAGCACTGCTGCTTCCCAGACTTGGGGCTTTGAATTCAACGTGTCAAAAGATAAGTGTTCCAGTTCCAGACCTAGGGTGCTCTCAAAGTGTCCCTCCTGTGTTCATCTTGCTTTCCTGTGTGTACTCGTTTCCTCCCACAGTCCAAAGGCATACTGGGATGTTAATTAGCTTCTGGAAAAACGGGCCCTGTGTGTGTGAGAGTGTCTATCTGTGTGTGTGCCCTGCGATGGACTAGCATCCTGTCCAGGGTGCTACCGGCCGTACACCTGTTGCTTGCCAGAACAGGATCCGGCTCCCTCAAGACCCTGATTTATTCATGCCCCAATTTCCAGCTGGTATAAAACTAAGCTGTAGAGCAGGGCAGGTTACCTTGCAGCCTCTCCAATCTGCTCTATTACCCAATTCTGCTACAACCAACTCCTTAATTATTAGCTGATTTAACTGAGAATTTCTAAGAATGGTCACTATAGGAAGAAAAGCGCTGGTTACCTCAACGTACAACAAATGGTGAGGATCAGGATGAGGATCAGCCGCATTTTTCATGTTCTGCCCATGTTCCTGTGGGTTTCCTCTGGGAGCCCCGGTTTCTTCCCACTGTCCTAGTATGACAGGACTGGTGTGTAAATTGGCTGCAGGGATCGGGCCCTGGTGTGAGTGTGTGTGTCTGTGTCTGCACCGAGATGGATAGGCGTCCCATCCACACTGTACCCCATCTTCCACCCGCTGCTTGCAGGGATAGGCTCCGGCTGCAGCTGTGAATTTTGAAGACATTAATCTGTTTGCAACACACATTTTTAATACCGTTCTTATGCCGATTCGTTTAGCAAACTACCAGAAAAGGGCCATCTGTTGTCATTTTTGGAAACATTAACTAATTACACAGCATGTGAAAACATAGTTTATACCCAATACAAACACACCCTTTCCTTCTAAGCAACTCACCGACATGCCTGGAATCACAGAGAATGGTTTTGGTTTTACATAAGCTTTTCCATTGTGGTCTTACAAGCAGTTGAGTTAGAACCACATGTGTCTGTAGAACATATGTCTGAAGTACATGCCCTGTATGCCCTGAACTACAATTGTAGTCCGAGGGTGAGATTAGAGACTTGTAAGTGAAATGCCTTTTAAACCAAGGACAGTAAACCCTAGGGCACAGTTAGCAGTTAGCAACGCTATTAATGTGTGGTCATTCGTCAGCCTGCAGGAAGTTTTGAGTAACATAATGAGGTTTAATTTAGTAACTTGAGCAGGGAGGCAGTGGAATTTTGACACAAAACTAATACTAACGAGAACCTTGATTTTAACAGTAGAGATCTGATCGTATAAAGAATAGCAGAATCAGAGTTTTGCAGAAACTGGATCTCTCTACACTATATTATCCATTGAAGAAGCTGCGGCTTGGACAAACCTAATTCTCCTGATGGATGAAGGAACGAACTTCAGAACAAATGGAAAGGTGAAGCACCTGGTATAGCTGGTTTCCAGCCAGAATTGGATATGCTTTGCATTTTGGGATTTGACAGGGTCAGTTTTACTTCACACCGCAGGTCACAACTGGCAGCCCCACTGGAGCTCAAAAGTTTCGAGCCTGGTCAGTCCCTGGATGGGAGACCTCCTGGGAAAAACTAAGGTTGCTGTTGGAAGAAGTATTAGTGGGACCAGTAGGGGGAGCTCACATTGCGATCTGTGTGGGTCGTAATGCCCCAGTATAGTGACTGGGACATTATACTGTAAAAACGCACCATCCTTTGCATGAGGCGTAAAACTGAGGTCCTGACTCTCTATGGTCATTAAAAATCCCAGGGCGTTTCTCATAAATGGGGTGTTACTCTGGCATCCTGCCCAAGTTTCCCCCTGGCCTTTACCAGTCATGGCCTCCTGATTATCCCCATTTATGAATTGGCATCATCAGTCTATTCTCCTCCCCCCTGAGAGCTGGTGTGTAGCGAGCGTACTGGTGCAGTCTGGCTGCGGTCACATCATCCTGGTGGGGCTACACACTGGTGGTGGTGGAGGGGAGTCCCCATTACCTGTAAAGCACTTTGAGTGGAGTGTCCAGAAAAGTGCTATAATGTGTAAGCAATTATTATTAAATTCTCTTCTCACATGCATTGTTGGAATGTTGTCATGTCAGAATGAGCTTAAATAAAGGGCAGCACATGAAGTCCCAGAACTTGTTCAACAGAGAGCAGTCTGGCTGCCATCAATCACTACCAGTAGAATTCCCCAGCAACTACACACTCCTACCCAGAGCACCACACTTGGATCTTACCATCAATTAGTTTGTTGTACACAAAACAATAGTGCATTATTCCACTTGTCTGCACCACATTTCCTGATGTCTAACTGGGATGAGCTACACAAAACCGTAATTCATCATCGTGATCAATTAAAACATATTCTATTCACCATGTGTTTTATTCTTTTAAAAACATACATGCAGTTGTGGCTCGGTTTTGATGCTCAGTATATTTATTCTCCAGCCATAAGTTTTCTTACAGTGCAATAATGCCACCTTGTTATTGATAAATGATGATTAGTCATCTTTTTTGTTTGGGCAACCTCAGAAAATGACAGCTCGCACCCAATTGCTTGTTTGTTGCATAAATATCCCAACAAAAAGTGAGTAAGAGCACTGTTTTTAAAGATGGAGGCAGTTATAGCTCTTTATCACTTGCATTTTCATTTTCTTTTTTATCCATTACCTGAATGTTTCCCAAAGCGATGTTTTCTCAGTTTTACTATTTGCAGGTTTCTTTATTGCTTTATTACAGAACCTCCTTTTCTGGGCACTTCTTGACAGTGGGAGGCAAAAGGTATTTCGTAGCAATCTACTCAACCCTTGGTTACCATAGAAACCACAAAAAGGAAAACTCTGCCTTAAAGAAAATGATAGTTTCAGAAAAACATGGCGATCTGAAGCACCCTGATCACTGAGGATTAGTTTGTAGGATTTTCTTTTCAACAAAAAGTGATTTATAAGAAAGTAAATGTAATATGTTTTTTATCTGCCTTGCACCCTGTCAGCTTTATCACCACAATGTTTAGGGGGAAAAAATATACACATGCAAGTTGCAGCTTTTATAAATGAAGAGAATGTCTTTGGATGAAACATAATTGATATAACATACCGTATAATTCCTTGCATTTACATACCACTTTCCCAATTTGATTGACAAATGTGTCCAGTGTAGAGTACTACTTAAGGCATCAGAATCCCAGCTGGAAGGTTGTGACTTGGATTCTGTTAAAGACACTACTGGTGTACCCTTAAGCAAAACAACTCACCTCTACCGATCTCTAGAAATCGCAGGAAGCATTGCTAGGGGTAACACGGTGATGACCCAGCTTTCCATCTAGGGTGGTTATCAAATACTTTCAGTCTCCTCAGTGCTGCAGAAACTAGGATAAGATCTGGCCTGACAAGAGACAACACTCAAATTTGGACTTTACCTCTGCTTACCTGTCTTGTACTAGGTAAGCAGAGGTAATGTACAAAATGTGAAATCTTCTTATACTTTGTAGTAGTGATACTTATGGTTTTATTTTTTCATATACAGGTAGAAAGGGTGTAGACACAAATTACACGTAGTATCACACAGACACGGTATCACACAAATTTCTTTAGCACGTTCTTAAGAGTTTGATTAAACCTTTCCACAAGTCCGTCTGCCTCTGGAGGATGGGGACTGGTCTTTATCGCTGTAATACCTAACTGTTGATGGAGCCGTTTCATCAGTCGGGAAGTAAAGTTAGTTCCCTGATCAGTCCAGATTTCTGTTGGAATTCCCTCCGGAGAAAACAGTTGCACAAGTGTACTGATAACGTTTGGTGTTATTTAGCAAAGTGGAAATGCTTCAGGAAAACGGGTTGCATAGTCACAGATAACTGGTATATATTGGTATCCTGAACTACTTTTCTCTGAAGGTCCAATAATATCCATAGCTATTCTGCGAAGGGGCTGGAAATTATTGGCAAAGGTTGAAGAGGAGCTCGGTTAGATTTACGTAGAGTACTGGTTTTCTGGCACTCGGGGCATGTTTGACAATATGTTTGCACATCTTTGTATAGTGTTGGCCAATAAAAGTGTGAGCTAATCCTCAAGTATGTTTTCTGATGTCTTAAATGCCCTGCCCATGGAATTGTATGTGCAAGGTGTAAAATCATTGGCCTACAACTACTGGGTACGACCAAGCGCTAGTCAGTTTTCCCGGCAATATATAATGCATTATGTTCTACAATATACTTCTCCCCTTCACACATTTTCACCTCATCTCCGCAAGCTTTCTTAAATAAAGGAACAAGAGATGGATCTTCCTTCTGTAATTTCCTGATGTCATTTGGGATTTTCCATTGCCCTGGACTCAGCCCAGATCCATGTACTTTAGGTATAGGGCTACCTAGCTGTTTTTCAAGGCGCCACTGTCTACGGGTCTTCCTCAGTCCTGTGGTTCCTCCTATCACAAAAGCTTGGCAGAGGTTGTAAACCAGCTTTTGGTTGAGCCCTCGTGAGTACTGGACATGAAACATGACTTTTAAAACTCTCCACATTGGCATTATTTTGTAGCAAGTCATTTAACACTGGTAAATCTCTGCCTAAAATCATGCCACCTGGTAAATGTTCCACTACCCCCCACTGTCATCAAATACTTTTGATCTTCTACCACCATTGTCATTTCTGCCATGGGGTAGTGCTTCTGATCACCAAGTACACACCGAGTCGGTGTCTGTTGATCATATATAGTGCTGCTATCTGGTACATTATGTTTCTTTATCAAAGACTGAGAGCTACCACTGTCCAGCAGTGCATGGACTGCATGTCCATTAACAGTCACAGATACATACATAGATCTTTCATTTTTCTGGTCCCGCACTTCTTCCTTTCTTGGAACATAGCAATAACCAGTCATTTTTGGTTTCCTCAAAGGACACAGTGATGCTTTGTGCCCTGTCTGTTGGTAATAGAAACATATAAAGTTTTAACTTGCATTGTCCTTTTCTTCTCCTTTGGCTGCCTTCCAGACTCTGACCCCTCCCAGAGGTACTTACAATGTTCCGGCCATCCTTAGTGCTTTTAGATCCTCTGGGTATATATCCTCCAGTTCATGTTCCTTGACCCAGGTCCTGACATCATAAGGAAGGATTCGAAGCAGCTGCTCAAGAAGAATTGCTTCTTCTATTTCTTCCTTGGTGTGTTGATCGGGACAAATCCATCTCTGGCTTCGTTGATCAGGTTTTTTAAAAGCGCAGTCCAGGCCTCCCTCTTTGGGAACAGTACTCTACAGCTTGCCATCCCACCCTAACACCATAAATATCACAGTCTCCTCCTTGAAGAGTCTAGAGGCGTAGAGGGAATGCAGCAATGACGATGGCACAGCCACAATCGCAAAGAAGTGCAATGGTGTTTATTAAGAGGAACTGGGTTCCAAAAGTCCACACCCAAAAAAAGAAAGTGAAAAATACAAACTAACCACAGAAAAAAAACACAAAACTATAGTACAATAATATATACATGAACTGATGTGTAAAGAAATAAAATATATAGTTTTTTTGTAGGCAGCTCCAAACCTACCTTACAACTAACTTCCTCCTATCTTGAGGAGCTCCTTTTCTAGGTAAAACTCCTCCCCCTAGAATATTCCACTATAAAGCAAAAATAATTTTACAAAATAATAATCAGAATTCCGATATACACATGTCTCCATTGAGTCCACAATTAAACATGAAACATATTATTACCAAAAATAAAATGTCCTACTCCTTTCGTGTACATCAATATTGTTTAAGAAAATGCTCTCCCCCCTCTTAATGGTGTCTTCGTACAAGGAAGACGCATGCGCATCACTGAAACAGGCACTACAAAGCCGGCCCCCGTGGCCGTGCCCATGTTTGGGTCCTACAGGTTGTGGGAGAGACCATTTTGCAGGTGAGAAATCCAAACAACGGTCTTGTTTGAAACACGTGAGTTAAACGCCATTTTGGTTAATTTCGCTTCTTAATCAAAGGAGAACAGGTGTTTGTTTTGAGTTAATGTTTAGTTTTGATCATACGGGAGCAGCCTTATTTCACTGTTTGCACCCATAGAGCAAGTATAGCTGTCCTCGGATTTCCACACTAGGCAAAGTTTGTTTACGTCGGAAAACAGATTTATCGCCTTTGTTTGGATAGTTATGTGATAGACATAAATGTTATGTGTGTGTATGTCCACATATGGATCCCTCACGAGTGCCAGGTGGTCTGGAAACGGAGTCTCCAGTCACACAGTTACTGTTCTATAAATAGTGAAATTGTAAAATGAGAATATAGATATATGGCTGAGTACTGTAACAGTCCTTAGATATTTTTTAAAAATCTGGTCTATTTTTTACACTACTCTGTATAATGTTGAGACAATTTTTATGCTGGTGAATTATTAATTGCTTCATGTTCGACAACTTTGCGGTGTATTTTACATATTGCTTAGCCAATAAGCATGGTTATTTACATGATAATTTACCTATTGAAAATAAACAACCGATTGGAACATCTTTAATAAGCAGGAACAGGTGCATTGTTAGTTCTGACCAGTGGTGCAAGCCAACGAGAAATAGAAATAAACAGAAAACAAAGTTATTTCTCATTGACGGTTATTTCTTCACATTTGTTGGACTTTCTGTTGATTAGAAAATGTGCCGTGAGCATTTTCTGATGAATTGTTCGATCTTGACAATCTTAAATATGACTGTTTCCTACCTGCAACATTAGTGAGCCTGCAGGGAATAAAAATCTAACATTAAATCAAAAAGAAAATGATAACCAGGCCTTGCAAAGGGTGCTTTTGGTTGTTTAATTTCTAGAGTAACCGAATCCAAGTTTTTTTTTTACTTCATTCTTCCATAATCTGTATTTTATAGAGTTATTTCCTTTAAGAAATGTCAATGTCAAGTGATTCCAATAATTAAAAAGTAGAGTAAATTGGTTTTTAAAACTTCTGGGACTATGATAGTGCTTTTTCTGGTGTTAATGACAGCAGTAGATTGTGTGGTTCATTCATTTGGTAAATTGCATTTGCAGCTGTTTTTCTTGAAGGTAGACATTTGCTTCCAGTGTATACTGTACCTAGTGTGGGAGAGGGCAGAAATACGGACAGGGTGAAATGAACCTTATTATGGAACGTTAATAATGAAAAGTAACAAATTACAGGGGAAATTCTAAAAAAAAAAGTATTTTGAGGTGTAAACTAACATAGTTAAAGTAAAATCAGACTTTTTTTTTTACATAGTCATTCAGTAATTGCTTTATTTTGTATTTCATACAGATAAATATCTATGACTTGAATTTGTAAGCAGCAAAGAAGTAATTTTATTACCACTGTCTTTTTAGCTTGTGGATTATGTTATTTCTCAGGATATGTTGTATAATTGGAGATGCCTAATTAAGTTGGCTTCCAGCTGTATTCAAATGCCACCTATTTCTGTATTCCATGGTATGCAGAAAAGCCATACCTGATATTATACTATATACTATACTATATAATATCAGTATATGATATTTTACCATGATATCGTACTGACTGCATTAAACTTACTATTGAATACCAATACATAAAACGTGTGTTTGGTTTTTTGGAAAGTCTGTTGTAAGATCACTTTATTAGCCATATGCAATTTCTTTCATTAGGGATTCGTTGTATGTACAGAACTTCAAATATAACTTTGCACTTTGGGAATGATGTCCGCTTGTTTGAAAACACCGATGCTGGAAGATTAAGTGCTGTCTTGTGCAGGTTTTCGGCTCAGATGAAGCGGTTTGCCGAACACTCCTGTTGCAGCTGTCAGTGTGCCACGAGCACTGCCCTACATAACACAGCTGTGGCAACACCTCCCAGGGGAATCCTGTATTAATTCCTCACTCCCAGACTAATTAAGACCACTCTTTCACAGTTGCGTGTGTGCATCTTAAGTTTTGCATTTTGAAAGAAGCCTCATGTAAATAGGATGTGTTTGGTATAGCAATCCCTACACAAGGGATAGGTGTAAATAGAATACCCTTTCCGACCAGGGCACTTAAACCGTACAGGCATCTGGCCAGTTACAGGCTTTACTGCTGTAGTAGAGGGTTCAGGAATCCCCCAATTGCCAAGGATGATTTAGCTGTTTCCTCCCCACAGCTAGCGGCAGGGCTCAGCTTTGAGGCATCCCAAGTTCATGTTCTCACCCTGGGAAGCGTGCATCTATTGAATGAGCCTCTTGTGGGGCGGGGGCTTTTTATGTTTGTTTGCACTCGCATTTCAATGTATTCAACTCGTGTGTTCGCATGCATTTCAGCTATTTGCGCCCTGTTTGGCACCTTTTAATTTGTTTGTAAGGAGTCCCGTTGGGGAATTGTATTGGCGTTCAACTCGTGCTTGCGAAGCCGTCTCTACCTCCGTGTTATTAATGAGGTGATATTGAATTAATTCTGTTTGGTTTATACACCTATTTTGTCATTAAAATATTAATACCGCTGTAGCATCCAAAAGTTGCAATAGGAGCGAAAGTGTAGAGATTAAAATCTATTCAGATTTCAAATGGGATGAAGGTAGTGTCATTTAAAGCAAGTTAAGGATATTTCTGATTTATTCAAAAACCATCCATTAGATTTTGATTTAAGTTTCGGATTTGTGAGATGGCTTCTATCAGTTTTCACACTTTTAAATCTGTTTTTTTTCTGTATTTGTGTAACTTGAATTAAACAGTATGAAGGGAGATTTATTAGTATTGACTTTTTGAGCTTTCACAAGAGTGATGGATCATTTTGGATGACTCACGTGCAAATGGATGGGATTTTAAAACAAGTTTTTTTTAATAATCACTTACTAATTTCAGTTAGTTGACCCACGTATGTTTTAGCCTCTCATAATGACATTTTTAAGAAACATCCCGTTATGTTTAAAGCACATAGTGACTGTTTTGTTCTTTAGAACAGCAATGAAAAGACCTCAGGAGCCTTCCTTTAGTCATGCGTTATCCTTGAATAAAAACATGACAGAAGTAATTGCTATAATAAAATACACAGGGTAGACAAAAACTCATTAGAATAAAAATACACATTGTGTGCTTTTTGAAAGCATTCGGTCCTTTGTTAAATATTAAAATACTTCACCCTTTTATGTTATATTATGAAAGGGGTTTACTGCTGTCAACAGTGAATGTGTATTCACTGCTGTTTTAATGACTGTCTTGGAAATGAGTAGTCTTAAGCAGAGATCACATGCGTCTTCTTTTGCTTTGCAGTGCTGTGCCATGCAGTGGCTACAGTTGACCTGCTGCTGATATCATTATCTGTTTTATGTCGGTGGCAAACTAATTGATTTAAAACTGCATAATCCTCAATACCCACCTTGAGTCCAAACAACCTCCTGTCTAATGCTACATGATGATAACCTGTAAATGTAACTTGTATTCATATATTACGAATGTAAATTTGTGCTTTTATGCATCTCAGTGTGCACTGCAAGGCTTTTGCATTGCTGAAAGTTTGAATTAAGAGCAGTGTACAAGGAAAATGTTTCTTAGGAAAGTAATCAAGTCATGCATGTTTTGAAATTGTACTCTTATAATGAGTGTCTCAGTGAAGTCTGAAGCTGTGTTCAGCAACTGGTCATTTCAATGATGTGGACTCTTAATCAAATCTTGTCATTCTGCAATCCAGTTCAGTTGTAAAGAAATGCTATGTAAACATTTGTATGGACTCACTATGGCTTATAAATACCGGCCAGTTATTTGTATATGTGCTGAATAATTCCCTTGAGAATTGTCTGTGCAGTCACCATGCAGTATTAAGTAGTGGGAAACACATTTTGTACATCTAGCATACTTGTAAAACCTGCTAAAGCACAGTGGGTCTCAAACACCATTGCTGTAATGGTCACTCTATATGTGGTCAAAAAAGATGAATACATTTCTCCTATGTAGAAAAACCTGGCCTGGCTACCAGTCTCTCAAAGGGGGGAACTTTAAAATTCTCCTGTTAGGCATTGCATGATCTGTCTCCCCTGTGCCTTCAAGAGTTATCCCAGTTTGTTCAGTTTGTCCAGTAGGCTCTAGGCTCCTCTCCTTAAAGTTTCAAGGACTTCAAATGTCCAAGGGGCTTCAGCTGTGCCGTCTTTGGATGTTTTAAAAATCTTGCCTTAAAACTTGTGCTTTTGATGTCCTTCAGTTCTTCATGTCTTTCATTCTATGGATGTTCCCAACTGTATCTATTTTTTGTACATTCCGTATACAATACTGTTTTTATTTATAAAATATCAAAGTGCCTTGAGAAGGCTCTGTATTGAAAGGCATGATTATAAGAATAAGATTGACCAATTCTCCTGCTCGTCAGCTTCAGCAGTCAAGAATACAGTACAGTTGTCTATAACAGCCCGGAGGAGAGAATGAGCTGAGTCTAAACCAAACCTTCACCCAGGGGTGGGTAGTCACCATGGTACTCCTGAGCCTTTTAGTTCTATTTTTTGGTGACTAATCATTTTGGCCTCTTGATTATGCTGCTGACTGGATGTTAGTGAGGTTGTTGTATGTTTGAAGCTAATATTTTTTATTTTTTTGACTGTACAGTTCTGTGGTATTTCTGCTAACCACTTGCTGCATTGAGCAAGCACTGCCTACACACCATAGCAAAACAAACTCTCCCTGATAAACAGAATGAAATTCTATTAAGCTGGCAAGATGTCTCACCGGCACTATATCTATTAATTATGCAGCAAGTGTTATGGCCTCTTTGAAGTTACCAGCTAATTAAGCGCTTTGTCTTTTGATTTCAAGATATTTAAAGGATTTTCTTAATGTATTTTGAATACACATTACAACAAGCATGATGACTTTTGCTTTAAGTGCTTCCCGTTTTTCTTTTTATGGTCTGTTCATCTACTGCAATTATAGTGAGGGTGATCTTGTCACGATACACTGGTACTTTTCCCAGAACAATTTATAACCTGAGGTTATTTCCTATGCATAGTTGAGGTGATTTTTTTTTTCAACAACAGAGAATGAAGAGTTGATTAACTTAACCAATTTAATTACTATACTGTACAAATACGTGTACAGTAACCATAAGTGGGGGGGAGGAAAACCATTTTCCAAAAAAGGACTTAGATTTCTTATTTTCCGGTTTCAAAGTCTTTACTGAGACAGTCTGATGAACTTCAGGCCTGAAAATGTGCCATTTGAGTGCCTTGGGCATCCTGTAGTTCTGGCTTGGATGTGAACTGGGAGATTCTTCTCCCTTCCTTGCGCTTGTCTTGCATGCGAGTCACACGAGAGGATTTCCCCTCTTTTGAGAATCAGTAACTGCAGAAAACTCTGCCTTTATCAGAAAGGATAAATGGTTTATGACAAATTAAATGACTGTAAGCAGTTAATGAACATCACTGTTTCTGTTACCCTTAGCTTACTTGACAGGTTC
This sequence comes from Atractosteus spatula, assembly GCF_055471065.1. NCBI lineage: Eukaryota > Metazoa > Chordata > Actinopteri > Semionotiformes > Lepisosteidae > Atractosteus > Atractosteus spatula. The sequence goes on from NC_142717.1 coordinate 4,781,737, forward strand.
ATTAAGCTGCTGTCATAATTAACATTTCTTGTCATTGGATTCCAAACGAAACTGAAAGGTAAACACGCAAGTGTTCACTTTTAATGATTATTAATAAGAAATGTAACGCTTCCATTTATTAAAGGTATAAGAGACCATTCTATGATGCCTTAGATAATCTGAGTCACATGCTGCATTTTGATCTTATTTTAGAATAATTAGATGGAATGTTTTCATGTTTTTATTTTCATGTGCTCACTTGAGTTGAATGGCTGTTAATATTGTAGGGCATTTCTTTCTAATTAAGAAAATTATGATATAAGGAAAATATTGCAGGAAAGTCACATTGCTCAGAAGAAGCTGCATCCTGACCTTTTTCTGATCTTTACGGTTTCCCACGTTAGGTAATATGTTGGATTAAGTGTTGATGGTACTGTTATTGAAACTAATATTCCATAAACCTCTGCAATCTTAGTATTCCATTGTATTCTGAGGCCTGAGTGTATCACTGTTGGGGACAGCCTTCTGATACTACAGTTTAAAGCCCTGCAGTAATTGTATCCATTTTATTCTGAGGCCTGATTGCATCACTGCTGGGGACAACTTTCTGATACTACAATGTAATATGTATGTTATTATAGTTACAGAATGTTCCAGAAAATTATAAATCAATTCTGCCATGGTGAACACACTGATTAAAAAAAAACAGTATCAGATGCATGCTCTTTCTAAAATAGTCACTTGGACATCTGGGGCAAGATTGTAAAAGTGACCATCATTGTTTAATAGATGCCATAAAGTTTTAGAAGGAAGAAATATAATTGCTTATAGAGTTTCAATTTAATTATTCTTGGGGTTATAACAGGGTTAATTACTCCTTCAGAAAGGATGGCTGGAGTCATTCCGTTTGTCAGCTTTCTGTCTACTCCTAATACATTGTAACAGTCTTTTAAAATGAAATACTGTTTTAGTCTTTGTGGTTAAAGCAGACAAGCAGATTATACAGCCTGATGTGGGAGTGTGAAAGAGACTATGTGCTAAACACCTCATCACCTGTCTGAAATCATTTGGTTTCGGTGTTTTTGTACAACGTACAGTAATGCAAAATGAGATGAATTTGTCAACACATCATAAAACAATGTTTAAAGGGTTTTGGGTACACTGTACCTTTTTAAAGTAGGATAAACACTTATATAATACAGTTTAACAAAAATAACCTGTTTATATCATTGCCAATGTGTGTAGTTTTAGAATAACATCCAGTTATTCTAAGAAATTAAATCTCTGATCTTTTTTTAATTAGTTCCCATCTACTATTGGCAACAGACAGCAGAGGATCTTACAGTCACAGTCCGTCTCCCAGAAGGCACCACTAAAGAAGCCGTTGAGTTCAAGCTATCGATGGACAGTCTTAGTGTTGGATTACGTGGATATGCTCCTTTGATCAAAGGACAGTTGTCGTCTTTGGTTGACACAGAAGCTAGTACATGGATACTAAAAGATGACAAAAGGTAAGTTACCACCTTCTCTAAGAATATTACAGACACTCCATGTGAATTACAGCATCTATTAAAATATTTAAAAGTGTTTAAAATTATTTTAGCTATGGAGATATTTGGCATTTTTTCAAAAATGCAATGGAATATTTTGTAAAATGTCATTAAAGAGTATGTCCCACATACCTATCAAAAGCATCCTGCATAGTAGAGTTAGTACAGGAGTATGTAAAAAGGAGTTCGGCGATGAAAAGCAGAAAGAGGGAAGCACAGCACACTAAAGATTTACTGCTGCTTCACAACAGTGCATCGGTGCATATGACAGCATTTCTGAGCCTCCTCGCAGTTCAGTAGCCCACACTGTAATCCAGATAATAAAAGCCTGAGAGGCATCCACTGAGTCCTGCCTCTGAGAACAGCTGTGCCAAACCCTTGCACTTTGCTGGCGCAGGCAGTTTGAAGGAGAAAAGAGACAAAGTCCAGAGAGACAATACTGAAATGTTATACAGAGACCCTGTGGTCAGAATCATTTTGAGTACTTTTGTTTTCTTTGAAATGATAGATCGACCTTTATTTTAAGTGTATAATGTTAATGTCTTTTAAATTGTCCTCATTTAAATTGTGGAACCAAGTGTAGAAAAAAAAATAATTGTAGAGCCAATGTTAGAGTAGCTGTTTTTGTTATTTCTTAATGTTGTATACCCCTTTTATGAATTTACCTTCCACAAACGTCTTGAGAAGGCAGAAATTAGGGAAGAAAAGACTGTTCCATTTTCGTATGAACAATTATTGTTGAGCCAGGTTCTCCAGTTTTTTCAGCTTACTTGGAGAACTGACTAGTTGGTCTAAACATTCTCTTCCTAGTTCTAATCGCATTTACTCTTTGACCAGAAACCTCCTTCAAAATATTCTTTGTCTTTCTAATAGAATCGTCACACTGTTCTATGCAATGACCTAAAAAAGTCTCTTTTGCTGGCAGAGACAGTTACCCTGGCGTGAATAATTTTTGCATGGCTAATCGGACTGTAGGTGACTTACTCTTGCCCTTGCCCTGCCACAAGAAGCCTAAAGCTTTTCAACCATCCATCCACTCTTTTTAGGAGTGACAGATATAACCACAAATTAACACATTTCTAAATTCCTAAGATTATTCTTGTTACATGTCCTTCACAAATAGTTGAGATGGAAATATCAGCTTTTTTCACAATATATTAATGTGTGCAAATGATTTTATTTATGGGTTGTTGTCTTTGTGGGAAAATAACCATTACTTTTGGGGGGGGGGGTAAAAAAGGAAATGCACAGATATTCTCCAATATTACTAATGTAAAATAAACAACAGGATCTTAATGATCCAAGATCATGTTTGTCCATTTCTTAAAAGGATTTCACATTGACACCTTCAAAAACATAGTGAGGAAGGTTGTTCCAAACCGCCTTGTCCCTGCATTTGCTCTACACAAGTAATTACTGGGGTTGTAAATGCATCTTGCTTATTGGTAATTGCTGATTAATTAATGTATGTCAAACAACAAATTTAATTAAAAAATTTGTGATGAGCTTAGTACATTGTATATCCAGGGTAAATCCATTTTATGTAAATATACAACCTACATATCGTATATCATTTGTACTACATTGTAACTGCAAATAACTGGATATATTTCACATTTTGATTTAGAAAAAAAATACATCTCTTTGGGCATAGGAACTGAGAGGAACTGAGAATACACTATTCTTAAAACTGCTTACAATAGTCTCATTCTTAAACTTGGCAGCCTCCAGGGCACTTTTAAAAACAGCATGAAGATTAATGAATGAAGGGTACAGGAAAGATATGAGCCTTTTTCCCTGCACCTGAGCTTGCAGTCCCTGTTCCCCAAAGTAGCCTGAAAGCAGCCTCCCACACTCTCTGATCCATCCTCATTTTAACAAGCTGCTTTATGGAAAATATCTGAGTGAAACTTCTTCTAGCGTTTCTTTGCGAACTCAAGTTCTCTCTAAATAAACTTCTTGATTTAGTTAAAAGCCCAAAAGTTAAAGCTCTTATTATTTTTTCAAAGGTGCAAATCTTCTTTCCTCGCTTTGAAATGGAAAAGCTAAACCACTTGTTCCGTGCACAATTTTGATTGGGAAGTACAGTGAATATCCTGCAGGATGTTTGCCTAATGCTTCGTTTATGACTGCTATAGCATCAGAGTAAAAAAAAATATAATTTTCCTTTAATGTACATTTTATTGAAAGCGGCTTTCAAGAATCTTTCTCGCATAGAAGGATTACATTTATTATGTTTTTTTCCCGTGTATGTTTTCAGAGTTTAAACACAATTACTTTGATTCCACATATATCAAATTTTCAAGAATGAGGAGAACAACCATATATAGCACACTACAGCATTTAGTGATTAATTGAGTTTGAAAGCAGTTGACTCACTTTATATATCCTAGCAACCTGGTACTTATCCAGAGTACTGCCAGGTAGGTAGTAATTGGAAGAAGCAGCCTGGTGATTGCAATGTATTGGTGTAATATTATTTGCTGCAATTACAAAAATTGAGACAAGCTGATAAAGATTTAAATCTTTGTCTCTGGTTTTCAGTAATTTACAACAGTGTTTCAAATAATGCCAAGAGAGCAGGCAGCCCTAAAAGGCCTAAAAACGATTGAGCACTTATCAGCAATGGGAAGAAACACAAAGCATTTCCACTGATTCTCAGCACACTGAAGGACAGAAATATAGTGGCTATGAGTGCCATGTTTCTTAGGAGATTGCTTTTATGTGTGCCAATTATAAAATAAAATCAGTTTTCTAATTTCAGAAGAGTCTATATAAAGATGCCATTTGAGCTCCTATTGCATCAAGAGCCATAATGTTTTCCAAGTGCTTAAATTTGAAGGCAGAACCAGTTCCACTGTTGAGTTGTGTAAAATTTTATGTAAGTCTTCTAATATTGGCGATGTATCTGTGATGCGCATGTTTCTTCACCACTGTCAATTGAGAAATGGACCCATGTGACCAGGTACTTGTTAGGATTGCATGGATTAATTAAATGCATATGCTAAAAACACTTAGGGGTCATTAGAAAATAAAAATCAGATTTGAATCATCACCACAGTTATCGTAATGCAGCATTATACATAGCTTTTGAGGGCATCTGTGGCAGAGCATGGTTTTTTCATGGTTTTTAGCATTACAATCCGAAGCCTGCGTCAAAAGTTGTTGGTTTCCTCAGTTACATTACATTTGAATAGCCACGAATGTCAATGCATGTAAATGCACCAGGATATGCAGTGAATGTTAAAAAGTATTGCTTAAGTCGTCTAAGCCACTAGCAAAGAGGTAGCATGAACGCATTGAAAGGTGTCACCGGGGAAGCGGGTTTGTCTCATTATTAAATCAGTGCAGCTGTGTGCATATTTATTAGAACATTTCAAGTTTTTTTTTTCCCCCCCCGTTTACTGAGGTTCACACAGAAAGAAACGTGTTCATTGACTAGAGAAATTAGTTCTTTAATTGTCAGTTTTGTGTTACAGAAAGCTTGCTCTGAACTAAAAACAGTTCATCCTTTGTAGAAATTACCTTATGATAAGGGATTGTGACTTTCTTGGAACATGAATTGCATCCCAGTCAGCTTCAGAGTGGAACAGGATGCTGGACTAAAATACTTTACCATTTAGTGAATGCTTCCATCTATCCATGATTGCATCTGTTTTGTAAAGAGGAAGAGTCACCTTTTTAAAACATTGCCGTTTCTGGCAGTGCGTTCCTTTTCTCTTATTGGCCTTTACAAATTGCATTTGTCATTGACATTGAAGTCATGAATAAAATTAGACACGTAATTGGCCTACATTTCCTTACTTTACAAGATTTCTGGATACACAGGTTGGATGTACATCTAGGGACTGGAACCACACTTCACGTTTCAAAGGCATATAAGAGTGGTGTATGTGGGATCCAGCTATCACAAAATGTCGTATTACAATGTATTTGTTTTTAATGTGACTAAACTCTCTACTTGAGTATACAATTGGTAGTTTAGTAGGTAGCGGGGATTGAGAAGAGCAAACTGTCAGGATATTTTTCTTTGCACAAACATTCAGTTCACCTTGGATTACTTCCTTTTTGGGAGCTGGTGTTGCAACTATTATATATATATATTATTGTGTACATATGCAAAACAATGAAAGAGAATGGTTAAGGAAACAGTTAATAATAAACACATTACCATTACAATAGCCTTTTCAAGAAAATGCCAAATGGCAAAATTCTGTGTAGATCCCGGTTTACTACCGACAATTTTCAAAAGAATCACCTAGAACTGTGACTGTTAGTCATCAGCTTTGCAACCTTCATTTAGTAAGAGAAAGTGTTTCTTTTATTTCTGATCATGTGTTTTTGTCATGTTTCAAAAGCCTCTTTCTAATAAGTGTTTTGGAATGTTTCTTCAGCAGTGGCTGACAGAACTGTATGATAATAAACATTTACCAGTGAATAGGACTCCCAGGCCCCAGTTAGAACCTGTCTTGGACTCTCCGGTGTTATTTTATGTTAAGTATATAATTCCGGCTAATCCGAGCCCACAAAACCAGCTCTTAGACCTTTTAATAGATATATTGCAATAAGTGATCAGTGGCTGTTCCTACGCCTAGCAGTTACTATCCAATACCTATGTGGCATCTGATATTGTATACTTCTAAAATGAATACAGTATTATGATATCGTACTTCTGATGTATTCTGACATCCAACAAGGCACTTCGCAATAACCAGCCAATAATCTTTTCCTTTTAGCTTGGAGATAACCTTGCAGAAGAAAGATGAAGGTGCTATGTGGCCCGAGCTGATTATAGGTGACCAGAGGGGGGAGTTTATAATGGATCAAGCCCAGGCAGCTCTGATCCATGAAAGGCTAACTCACCTAACTTCAGAGGATTTGGTGAGTACCATCAGTAAGCTGATATGCTTGTATTGCTTATTGTTTGATACAGTATATGGATTTTTCGGTGTCATGACATCATTCTTTATTTCCTTTATTTCTTTCTCCTCTTGAGCTTTGCATTCTCCATGTGGCAGTTCTTTGAGTGTTCACATGTGCTCTAGAGCTTAAGATGTCTGGAGTATATAAATATATATATATAAGTATAGTGTATCACGTCACCGGAAATGTTCCTGGTTCTGAATCTCAGACCATGGCCCTGCTGTTTTGTGATGGAAATTGGAGGTTTTACAAGTTACTGTGTACATTTTACTTTCTTTGTGCTTTGAAATGCACTCGATATCAATTCTTTCTGACCCTGAAATATGTAAATGGCCTTGCGGTTCCCCCTTAACCAAGGTGAGTGAAGTCCATAGTTTACAATATAAAGGAAATAGCTTATTTTCGTTCTTAAATGGCTTGTCTTATTCACTACCTCATCATACTAGATAGCATTCAAATACCCACCTATACGGTAATGGTAACTGTTATTTAAAGAGTAGTATCAGGTGTCAAGATAACAGGGTAACCATTCTAGTGCATGTAATTATTTCTTGCTGAAGTTGTAGCTAATTCAATAAAATCCAAATGGCAGATCACCTGGATTGTGTTTTTATTAAATTATTATACAGCAGGAAAAGAACTGGATAAGCTCCTGTATGTTACACAGAGACCGGGATATAATTTGTTTATTTTGGTTCATACAGGTTTTAGTTGGCAACCATATTTCATTGCATTGTTTAACATTTCTGCTTCTTAAAGATTACATAAAAAATCTCGATTCAGTCATGTCTATTTAGAGGAAGAGTATAGATTAAAAAAACAATCTTTAAAATGTAGTTCTGAAAGAAAATCACTTATACAGTAGTTGCAATTACAAAACTGTTACGATACGTTCAAAAACCGTAACTGTGAGCAGGATTTCCCAAGTGTTTCAGTTGGGCGCCAGCAAGGTTCAGTTGGGAATACTCAGCCAGGGCTCTCTCAGATCTCAGCCAACACCGACACCACAACCCCTGTGGCTTCCAGGCTCTCGTGGGTTCGGGGTGCTGCGGTGAGGGACATTCCTCCACTCCAGCCGGTGCTAAACCTCCATTACCAGGCTGTGTTCAGTGTTGGAGTCTTTAGAGAGAACAGCTGCTTAACACCGTCAGAGCTCTACTTCTTCTTGTTGCGAGGTGCAGTTTTCACCATGTACTGAGATCCGCCTTGTTTCTCCGATACTCCTGGTTCTGAAACAGCGTGAAAATGGTTGCAAAAATGCTTGTAACGGTTTTCATTTGTGATTGCAATGTTCCTGGCTTGTAATTTAATTTTAATTTACTGTATTCAAATATTTAGATACTTTCCATAATCATGTAAACATTAATCGAATCGAATCGAATCGAATGAGGGTGATTTTGGCTAAGAAAAGTCTGTTAACCCAGAAATGTTGATGAATTTTTCATCAGAAAGCCTGGGACTTTCATGTGGTTGTCAGTTTAATCTTTTGGCCCTTTGGGACACTGGTGCTTTTTTCCCATTTTCATGTCAAGTAATACTTTTCATGTTCATGATGGCTCGTGTGATTATTTTTTGTTTGCGTTGTTTGTTTGTATCGGTAAAACATCTTTAAAAGGGGAGTTTTAAAATTCTGTGCTGATTTGACAGTGGTGAAATCATAGACACTGAAATATATCTTCTGCTTAGGCCACAGACCCAGGGAAAGATAAGCCCCCATGCAATGCTCAGGAATTGGAGGACTGTGACATCTTCCCAGAAGACAGCTCAAGCTTGACCCGATTTGATGGCAGCTCACTGAAAGCTACCCATGTGGTAGGATATATATTTTTTTCCTTTGCTGCTCTTTTAACAATGTACATTTGATATTTGCATACATTTGCCTTTGCTGATAGACACATAACATAAAGATTGCCAAAGCAAAGGTGGTCATTAGGCTCATTTAGCATATTTAGTATCTTATTGATCTAAGGACATCATGCTGTCATTTCTTGATGGATGTGGTGGCGTTGGCTTCAAAAGCAAGACCCGACGCTTATTCCAGACTCCTACAGCCTCCTCTGTAAATCTGTGCTTCCAGTTCTGCATTGTTTATGCCTTCCCTCTTGGTTCACATGTATCCTCTGGTTTGTGTTTCACTGTTCTAAAAAAGCCCATTGGGTTAACTTGAACGCCTGTGGGGATTCAAATATCAATATTCAATATTCTAAAACGGCTCTTACTATAGCATTACACTTTTTTAACATGATACCACACAATTTAAACTCGTTGCCTTTAACTCTATATCACGGCATTGTTGGCTATATCTGTTTTTGTTCCCCAAATTGTGCAGAAGGTTAAAATAATGTATCCACATAAAGTCTTCATAGGTGGCATCTTCAGGTTTAGCATTTCACTTTGGGACGTTTGACATGTGTTTTTGCGACCTGCTTGTGACACTTGCACTTGCACTTGCCTATATAATGTGTTGAATTTAAAATCTTTTTTCATTTACTCTGTTGCTTCTATAGCATTTGTTGATTCTATTGCTTTGGTATCATTTGCAAAATTAACTAGAAGCAATGATCCTAGTGCAGATCCCCATGGTACTTGCTTAATACCTAACCCCCAATTTCACATGTTACTTCTTATCAGTATCAGTTGTTTTCTATGCATTAATCAGTTCTAAATCCAGATGGTATGTTCTTGTAGGTATTCAATTTTGGAATTATTTTAATGAGAAACTTCATTAAAAGCTTTCTGTAAATCTAAATAACTCATCATATACTGTTTGCATCCTGTACTGCTCTTTTTTTGTTCGAAGACCTTTGACTTGTAAGTAAAACCTTTTCTAAATCCATGTTGACTTTCCTCTACCATCCCGTTGTCATACAAATGATTGTCTAGTTTTTTTATCCTCTTTTCCATAGCCTTACATAATTTGAAAAAGACTAATTTGTATTTATTTTTGCCAGCATTGCAATATTCCTTCTTAGCCTTTCTGATATCATATTAACCTGTGCTGTCAGTTCATTCTATTATTTTTCTTAAACTGGGTCCTTTTCCTTTTTGATCACTTAAGTGTGTTTTTATCAGTATATTGCTTTGCTTTGTTAGACTATATGGGACTGCATTCTGACCTTGGATTTGCCTACTCTTAGGTGAACATATTGTGTAACTATCCAAGCAGAAAAATCTTTTAAACTTGTTGTATTTTAAATTCCATGTCTTTGATGCACCACTCTGCTTCTCTTAACCTACCCCATTACTTATTGGTCTCTTTTCCTAAAATTGTGAACCTTTGTTTTGGACTCACAAATTCAAAATCTGCTTCTGGCCAGATCATGTTATGATCACAGTTCTCTAATGGTTCTTTCAATCGGTCTTTATTGTGTGGAAATACTAGATCAATAGTGGGCATTCCCCATAGTAGGTGTTCTGATAAACTGAGCAAAGAATCAATCGTTAGCCATTTCTGCAGTTGCGGGTCCAGCTAATGACTTCCCCGATGGCTTTTCCCAGTGTGTGTGAGGAAAGTCCAGATCTTCAGCTTTAACCACTGCTCCGTTGACATATATACAGTATACCTGATTTAATTGAGTCTTTTTAATTTGTTTTTGAATTAGCAGCACTGTGCCCAAGGCTGTGTTGTAAGACTTGTAGATCTAATTGTACATTTGCTTTGCCTTCAGCTGCTTCAAAATGTTAATTATTGCAGTGGAAGGCAATTATTTTGCATGTTACAGTGTTCCATATTGTATATATTCTCATAGTCAATCTAATAGCATGACTTGCTGCTATTTACAAAATACGATTGCCTTATTACCTAGTTGTACTTAATAGTATTTGTACTACCATATTTTTTCCCTTTCAACTATATTTCCAATTTATTTTTTGTATGTCTTTAGGTTTTGAATATGTTGTAAATAATTCTGGATAGGGGCATCTGCTAAGCGAACAATACATTTATGGACTGTAAGATCATGAAAACCCTTGGACAGTTCTCGTGAAAACATTACCAGGCTTAAGGAATTAAACCTTAAATGCATTATTGTCAGAGTGTTGTAAAATTGAAATATAATTAAGAATTTAGAGGTACAAAGTCTGTTTCATGTATTATTGTGCATTGTACATTACCTTTAGAACGGATGCTGTTTCTGTCTCGGGACTTAAAAATTAAGAAACTTAATTCTTATGTAGATTCAGTGCTTTCCTTATTTACCTTAGGTGAGGTGTAAAGGCGGCTTTTTATATTATACCACCTAGTTTTAAATATGACTGTACTGGGGTGGCCACCAATTTTTTTGACATGCAGTGTGTGAATGCACCCTTTTTATTATTCTTCGTATTCATGCAGTTACTTCAGACATTACTAATCAAGCAGTAGTTTGACATGGATGAATGTGTACGTCACACTTACAAACACAAGAAGTGCATAGTGATAGGATCAGGACGTGCAACGTCTCCAGAGGTTTGAATCACAGTCTTCCAGTAGTGAGTCCAAACTCTAATCAGGACTCCACACAGCTTCCTAAATGTGTTGTCATTAGATATCTGAGCAAACTTGTAATCATTCAGTTCTGTGCTTCATTTAATAGGCAGACTTGCAAATTATTTTAGTAAACCCAGTAGGAAGGTATCGTGTTGAATTATCCACTTGACTATAGGTTAATAAGGGCCCTGTTTGTAGTGGGAAAACAATAAATGATTGTATAGTACATTTAATTGTATTAAAAACTGTGTTAATTCATTAATCATTTTTTTTCCTGGTGCCTCTTATTTATGCATGGGATCGGTATTTTTGTGAGATCAAACAGCACATTGTTACTAATGGAGAAGTTCTTAGTACAAATTACAAGTGTACAAGTACGATGAGCAGGCACAGTACCCTGAAGGTGTTTGATAGATTCAGCGATCACTGCAGACAAGAACATTACACAAGGGAGGTTTCCAGACCAGTGTATGGGTGGCCTGTGCTCTGTTTTTCAGCTGCTGCTGCTTTCACACAGCAGGGTCAGCTATATAAGGCGTTTAAGAACAGCAGGTCTACGCTGCATAGCAGAAAGTACTTGGCACCCCCCCATTGCTCAGCTTGGGTTCCTGGAGATGCTGTGTGCAATTCTGTGCTTTAGTTCATTGAGACCTGAGTAAGATCTTTATTTTTTTCTTTTCTAGAGGGGAAAAAAGAGAATCCCTAGATTTTTCTCTGAATATATATACATCTGAATCTATCCTTATGTTTCATTTACTTATTGGTAAAGGATATTCTCTATTAAAATGTTGCTTGTGATTTATCTGTTAAATATTATAGCCTAAAGCCTACCCAATTCAACAGTTTTTGTTTGGATATTAGTTATGTAGAATTAGCAAAAGGCCATTTTAGAGATGAAAGTCTCTCATTTCACAGATCTCTGTGAGTAGGAGTTGATATTTGTATTGTACTGTATGGTGGCATGGTTATAACCTCTGAGCAGGTACTGTAGAGATTAATGAGAACGGAGGAAAACGCACAAAGAATAAATGTCTGTCTCCATTTAAGGAAGTTAAAGTGATTGGTAAAATCAATGTTTAACAAAAGACAATTTTTCAACCTGCAGTTTGCACACCAAAAGATCATATTTTATCATTAACCTTTGATTGTGGAAATGAAAATGGATGGGAGAGTGAATGGCCTTTATATTTTTCCTCTGGCAAATTGTTTTTTTTATGCAATTCAAAAGATGTTTTCAAAGTTTGTCCTACTACAACATTGTCTCAATTTGATCTATTGAATTTAATTTAATTCAATGTAAAGTCCAACTAATTTATCAAAATAATGAGCTCATTAATAAACAAATTGTAAAACAGCAGTGAACCTTTTATAATGACTTTTGTTTTACCAAATTAATAGCTGTATGAAAAACAAATAGTTTGTTTCTGTTCATCAATGTTAACAAATTTCATAATTGCCTAGCAACACATCACTTTACACTGACAGTTTTCCTTCCAGGGTGCTGGTAGCATATTGCTCTAAAGCTTTGATATATAGCCCTTGGTAATTATTTTCTACTTGATCATTTCAGCATCAATTTGGTTCGATCTTCTTAGGAAATATATTGTTTAGGGGATATAAATACACGCTGTCCTCTAAAATCAGTTGGATAAAAATAGCGCAAAAGAAACTTAATCTGACTTCTTGTTCATGGATTACCCATTTGTATTGAATCTAAGCACCACTTTTTCATATTGTTTTAAAAAAAAGGTACTTGCGTCCTACATATTAGTATAGCTGGCCACTAATTCACTTATTCAAGTGGTAAAATCCATCCTGACCTTTAGTTCATAAATGCATGCAAAATGGATCAGTCATTTTGCCATAGCATTGCAACACTGGAGAGGAAGTTAGTCTGTTGCCAATGATTTAAAAGCACCTGGTAAGGCAATAATTAGCTTTTATGTGTTTCCTTTGGAACTGTACCAGAGAAAGTAAAATGCTGTAATGAATAATATGCTTAATCCAATTGTGCAAACTCTGGATACAACAAATATTCTTGGTATTTGCTTTTGTTCCAGCCAGAGACCATCTGAAATACACACACATTTTTTTCTAAAGTTAGTGTCATGTATAAAGCCCAGAAAAGCACTGCGGTGTCCTAAATTAAAAAGCGCAATCTAGATACCCAGGCATCGATGACAGTGTGTCAGTTTTCGGAATTTGGTGACTGATTTTTCAGTTTTGCTGCTGCGTGTTCACTGTAGCTCATTTTTTGCTGTTCATCTGTGCAAGTCCTTTCTTAGAAGTGTATGATAAAGTACTTCCTTTCCGCTATCTGAACTGGAACATTGTGCCACAATCCAAGCACGATCATCTCCCTTGCAATTTGTACAGTATTGACATGATGATATTGTGGCAAAGCATATTTACTGATAAAGGTTTGTTTCCATGTCTGATGTTTATAATAATGCTACAAACCTTTTTTTTGTTTGTTATTGTGAGGACAGGAATGATTTCACTTTCCCTCATTTCATTAGCCAGTGCTCTTCCTCTGCAAGTGCTCCTCCAGGGTACTTCCTAGAATAGCATTAAAAGAAGAAATTGGAGATTGTCCTAATCTTTCTGTATTCTCAAAGGCAAAGCATTCTTTGCAATTAGAAGAGGTTATCCCAGCATCTGGGAAAAAGTGGGACATAACCTATCCAAATTCAGCTATGCTGAGAGTAGCTCAGTCTGTGAAACGGGTTTCTTCTCTCCATCGCAGTGCATTTTCTTTAATTTGTATGGAAATATATTTTGGCAGATGATGTAGCTTGAACTGTGAAGGTGAGCGACATGCTGTGCATTTATTAGGATTCTAGTAATTCCAAGATAAAGGCAAAAGAAAGGAAAGAAAATGCTGTGGAGATTTTCTTTCTGTAGTCTGTGACAAGTGCAGATTTACACTTTTTATTTCCTGCAATATAAAAGTTTGTCGTGAACTATATATGTATACTGTATACAGCAGATTTTTATTTTTTCATCTATTTGTATACCTCAGGCTGGTTTTCTGCTGATTCACATATCACAGTACAACTCATCGTATTACTAAGCCACTCACGCATCCATTCATTTTCAAACTGCGGGTGCCAGCTCAGGCGCCCGGGGGAGCCGAAGCCTGTCCCAGCGAGCAGGGCGGTGCACACCGTGGATGGGACGCCAGTCCCTCGTAGAGCAGGCACACAAACGCAAACCGACTCCGATACACTCGCAGCCTTTTAATACAAATTCCACGCAGGTTGCGCCCCAGCTCCAGAATCGAACCCAGGGTTCCAGTGCTGTGAGGCAGGAATGCTAGCCACTGTGCCACCCCGTATTATTAATATATCACAAAAGGTTATATAGTCTCATTTGAAGAATGCCATTCTGTACATTTGTTGTTTAAAAGGCACATAAACTCTATAAATACCTATACATGTCTACATACAAATAAGCTCGATATGCTTTTAACTACTTATCCTAAGAGGCATTAAAAAACAGCAAATATTTTGTTGCTTTTTTAATGCTTTCAGACTGGAGGCCAACACTATGGGAGGTATGCAACATGATTATTTCCCCTAATTTACCATCTCATCAAACAAGATTATCAAAGGTAGCCTTCAACAGTGAAAAACACTGTTTCTCTCAAAGATTGCAATGCTGTTATTTTGTGTATTGATTCAGTTGAACCTAACTTGTTAAGTCATTTTACACATGAATCTTTATCAGTGTTGGACATTGCTGAGTAGATGTGCAGCAGAGTGGCAGGCAATATAGCCCGATAAGGTCATGTCAGCCTAAACAGGAATTGATTTTCAGAATATGTAAAGCATTTTAGATTTGCAGGCTTTAAAATGTAATGGTTCAATAAGTTCAATTGTTTTCTTTCAGGTCCATTAAATACTTTTCTTCTCATAGTAACGTGAGCTGGCAGATATTATTTTATAAAGAGCTCTGCCTTTGCATATTTCAAATCCTCCACCTTCCAGTTGTACTGGGTGACTACTACATTCTTGTACAAGTCACTCTCTATTATAAATCATAAATGTTGTCTTTACGGCTGGAGCCAGATGAAGGAATAGAAAATTAAAAAAGTTGTTAAGCTCTGAAGGAGCTGACTAAATTTCACCACTTAGTTTAAATATTTGTTTTAACATTCATATTTAGAATAATTAAAGAATCCATAACCGCTGTAAAAAAAGAGGGGGGCCTGGACTTTGAGGACCTTTCTACTTAACTGTGTGTTTGGTTGGTGACCGTCCTTCTAGGTCTGAATTCCCAAAACCATTTTATGGTGTGTGACAGCAAGGCTGTGCTGTAGGAAGTGCCATCCTTTGAATAAGATCCTGCCTCCTTTAAGGATTCCACAGTCATAAATGACTCCCATCGCACTATTCTTATGAGGAGCGTTAACCCCCCGTCTCCCGGCTAAGTTCCACTCTAACCTTACACAATCCTTATTTTTATATGAAATTTATATTTTGGTGTTTATTTATATGAAAATTATATGAAATTTGGTGTTGTCGAAATTTTTGTGATGTTACGTTTGCTGGATCCAGTGTGTATTTCTGCGTTTCCTTACATACCAGACATATCATATACCTCTTGAGAAAAAGAACCCAAAAAACCCTTGTCGCTAATATAGAGTGAATAAAACTGGTGGTCTTATCTGGCTCTGTAATTAATAGTGATGTGCAAAAACACAATAAGTAAAGTTATTTTGGTGGTAGCTTCATAAACAGTTTCTTCAAACTATGGTTGTGCGCAGAGTGTTAATAATTCTACTTCATTCTCTGTCTGTATTAGTTTTTATATTTAATTCTGGCAGCAAAACTGACTCAGTTCCTTAGAGACCCTGGTGTAGGTGAAGCAAGATGAAGTAATGAAGTTAAGTGACAGCTGCGCTAAGGGGCAGGACCAGCACAACATCTTCAGTATTAAATTACAACTGCTGTGTGACTTTAACTAGATTGAAGTCCTCATTATAGGGATAGTACAAGTGGGGTTTAATGTGCTTCTGTGTACTTTTAAAGTTTTGGTCGAAGACCAAATTACATCACTTATGAGGACAACAAATGTAGATTCTAATTATTTTGCTACTTTAAAATACTTCCACAGTTGTTCACAAAATATTGCATGATAATAAAGTGGAAGAACACGTTGGTATCATCCACTCTTTTCTTGATGGGTTCCAAGAGATTTGATTTGAGAGAATTCCTTACACTTATACAGTGCTTTTCTGGACACTCCACTAAGATCGTTTTACAGGTAATTGGGATCCCCTCCTCCCCCACCAATGTGCAGCCCCACCTAGATGATGCAGTGGCAGCCAGAGTGCGCCAGTACGCTCACCACACATTAGCGATCAGTGGGGATGAAGCCCGTTCATAGAGGGGGTTATTAGGAGGCCATGAGTGGTAAAGGCCAGGGGTGACATTTGGCTTGGTCGTACCCTACTCCTTTTCAAGAAATACACTGGGATTTTTGATGACCAACGAGTCAGGACCTTGGTTTTACATCTCATCCAAAGGTTGGTGCCTTTTTTTACAGTGTAGTGTCCCCATCGCTATACTGGGGCATGAAGACCCACACAGACCTCAGGGTGACGCTCCCTACTGGTCCCACTAACACTTCTTCCAGCAGCAACCTTAGCTTTCCCTCAGGAGGTCTCCCATCCAGGTACCGACCAGGCTCACACCTACCAAGATTCAGTTGGTTGCCATTTGTGAGTTGTAGGGCGACACATCTGCTGTTTTTAGTCCTGAATTCACTGTGCAGGTACACCTGTTTTCTAGGAATATTGGCCACTGTAGTTTCAGAATTGCATTTCAGAGTTTTACATATTTTAATTCTCTGCATTTTCTTTTCTTCGCATTTTGTTGTACTTTTTTATTGGTTTTTACCTTTTCATATATTGTGTAGCATATACAGTTTTTTTGTGTATATTGCCCAGCACACAGACTTCTTGCTTGTAATGCAGATTATCAGTGATTTGTTGAACTTTTAAGTTGCATTTCATTTTGGGTGTGTTTTTTTTAAGTAACATTTCTCTCCTACACAAGTGTAATTTCATTTCATGATATCGTTAATATTGGTCATAGACCCTGGAAACCCTAAAACATTGTAGATAACTTCATAGTTGCTTTTTAATTCACTCTACCATCTAGAAAACATTTTTTGTGTCCAAAAATGAACATAGCAACATTATAATTGAATGACTTTGGTGCAGAATGGTTCCACAAGGTGTTTCATCAGACCTAACTGCTTCAACCTGTCACAGTTGTCTTACAAAATGTCATAAAGGCCAGATGAGTCATCTCCAAAAATGTATGTTGCTATGACAATCTGTTGCTCTATTAACTTCCTGAAGTGTCTAGGTGCCATAAGTATTAATACGAGACTGCGAATGGAAATTGGCATCTACTGTGTGGTATTTTATACCAGAATTATGTTGCTTCTTATTGGCCTGTTTGATTTGGAGATAGCATTTCAAATTTACAGGCGACATGAACCCTTATTTTTAAAAATTAAACTTTCAGTGTTTTCTCTTTTTCTGGGGATTGTCCTATGTACAGCTTTGTCAAATGTAGATTCCGCATTTTATAAGACAAGTCTGGATTTTGCTAGGGTAAAATACCGTAATTAGTACCATAAGCAGTTTAATTATATTGAGCTTATGTTCATAGTATATGCCACATTAATGAATTTAATATAGTTTATTCCAATTAAACAGTACCAAAAATAAAAAGATGCTGGTCAATTTAACATTAGCTAGGTTCACAATTTAGTCTCAGAATAATTGTACACGAAATTCTGCTACAAATATTCTTGTCGGCCTAACAAGTCATCTTTAGCTTCACGGAATCTTCCTTCATTGTGATTGATCGCTAATGACATTAAAACATTTATAAAGTATAGTTTACAGCATTAAAATGGTAAGTTTTTTTTTTATTTGTAGCACACAAATTCACCAATTTCACATTACATATGCATACATTATTATAAGCACACATACACTACGAGTCTTTTCTTGAAACCATTATTTTCTGCTGCTAGTCTTTGGCAAGAAAAAGGAAAATGACAGAAGGGCTTTCAGTGAAGTACAGAAACTGTTGAATTGATTATTACTTTACACGCGTTTGGCTGTATCTATACATATCTGTATGACAAAGAGATGCAAGTAACTGTAAAAATTTCTTTTGTTATAACAGAATGCTCCTAGCAGTCTTTTCTGTTCCCTTCATTGAATCCACCTTTCTATTTGCTGAAGTGAGACAAGTGTGGTATTTGTCTTTGTTTTGGCAGTAGAAAATTTATACATATAGATACAAACAGCCGTGTGTCACGCAAGTAATTTTAATCCGGTTTTCTTCCACACGGACTCTGCAATGAAGAAGTTATCTTTATCTTTGTCTTTTGACAACAAAGGGTGAAAAGGTCTCTGGTCTCTCTAAAATCTGTGTTTGTTTTAAGAACTGAGGGGCTAAAGAGAGTGTGGGAACAGAAGGAGGCCATTGCTTGTAGTTAGGCGAGAGGAGTATCTTGCCCAGCCAATCCAAGGTATCTGTTCCATCATTTAGGCATGTTCCACACTCCCACAACCTACTGTTCCCAGTTTAAAATGCATTTCCCCTGAGTTTCCACTAGTCTTATGGTTTGTTTCACTGTTGACTGTAAAAATTTTTGAGGATTTTGAATACTTGTTCTCTGTTTATGACTAAAAAGATTTAGTATTTTTAGCTTGTCAGTGTATGACATTCCTTTGGGTCCTCAAACATTTTTGGTTTCTTTTCTCTGAACTGTTTCCTGAGCAGCAGTACCCATGCTGTAATGTACCTACATAAATTGTACATAGTATTCTAAATAAGCTCTCGCTTGTCTGTTGTGCAATTTGAATCCCTGATTTAACTGCATATCTTAGCTTTCTATTTGTATGCTTAATTGCTTTTTCATATCACAGAAAATGCAAATGATGTGCCAGTATAACATGTGGGTATTTTTGGAGGTAGTCCTAAAGATCACTCTAAATTTGAACAAACAAAATGAAAACAAAAGAAAATTCCTGAAATTTCAATTTTGTAGCTATAGTTTGTTTTTGCTACCTTCTTGCAATAATCAGTACTTGTTGATCTGGCCGTTTCTTGTTGGAAGTCAAGGTATGAGCTTCAGGTACATGGCTGGGTAGTTTCTTCCTTATTCCCCTTATCCGTACAAGAACATGTACTTGTTACTTAAATGTACTTCCCTGTCACTGTTGATTGTGAGAAAACCATTCATTTGACTTTTGAGGGTTCTGACGGTATCGTAGTATGTAGACACTTTGTGGGGCCGTGACATGTTTCAAAATCCCTTTTGTGTTTACTTTAAAGTGCTATTTTTGCTTTACGGAAATCATACGGAGACTTTCAGTCAAAGATCACATTTTGGCAGTTGCAGTATAAGATTGTAAAGTAGAAATTCTGTAATGAATGAAAAGCACATCGCTGTATTTGCCATACTGGAATTACCGTGTTTTCAGCGTTATTTGTTACTGCTTGTAATTTATTGATGGTGGAAAATTAAATTGTTGTGAAAAAACCTAGCTTGTTTTTGAGAAGTATTGCCTATGCTTTAAACCAGGTGATATATATCACTGCTTGATCAAAGGAGAGTACTTGTTTGCCTTTTCTGGGTAAAGAGATTTGAAGAGGGCAGGGGTGTATGAAGGGGGAGGGGGGAGTTTTAATGATGAACAGATGTATAGATTTGTCAGAATAATTGTTCAGATGAAGGTAAGGCATTACAGAAATTCTGTTAAATTGCTGAGGGCTAAGGGCTACTTGACATCATTTGCGCTAAACCAGCTGTGACAGGCAAAGCTTTTTTAGGAAGTTTTTTAAACTCTGAATGTGTCCATGTGACATGATCTTGTCCAGACATGAGCTATGAGCTATTGGTCCTGTTCCAGCGATGTGTCATGCAGGCTTCACTGACTGTGATATGCAGACTGTTTGACAGTGTTAACAATTGCCTAGTTTTCTTTAAGAGTGGGCTGAGGTGTTCTGCCTGCAACGAATACTGTGGAAAATGAGAAAACCCCATCACCTTTTAAGTAGCCTGAGATTACATTGGGAATTTGAAGCAGCCAAACACAGAATACAATTTGTCTGTTTTCACATAAAACACTACAAACATGCCTGGGTCTGGTCTCTCTTGCTATGGACTCCAGTGCAGTTCCTGAATTAGAATTGCTATGACCCCTAGTGCTATCACAATCCTCTTGAAATTACACTAAAATGTCAAAGGGCATTTCTGTAATAGAGGTATTCATGACTTTTAAAGGGTATTTTCAAACAGTGTCAATAAGGTATAGAAATTGACTGCATTGTTGCCAAAGAAGTAGATATTGCTTGAAAAGAAAGCATCAGTTTTTGTCTTTGCTAAAGCACAGATTTAAATACAACGTAAATTCAATTTTGGTTAAGAGTATGTATGGGAACTACAAATCTAGGGAAAACATTTGTCATGTAATTCAAGAATGTGCTAAAAAATGTTAGAGAGCATCAGAGTCTCTCTCTTTCTCCATTGACAAATGATCTTCATTGCATTAAGGCTAAGTGCTCTGAATTACAATGGTCCTCAATACATACTGCTTTTTGGAAATGATGAAAAATTAATCTAGATATGGAGTCTTATTACATGAACAACAACACATGGTGTTTTTAGTTAAAAGTTATCTTTTACAAACGATGTAAGAGCAATTAAACATTACTGTATTGTTCAAAGACTTAAGTTTAAGCAAAAGCAATAAGATATCGAACTCCAGAGCTGTGCCACCCAAAATGTGGCCCTCCTAATCCTTGCCATTTTTGTACTTTGAGGTTACTTATTTTCAGTTAAATCAGTTGAATAATTAAGGAGTTGGTTGTAGCAGAATTGGGTAATAGAGCAGATTGGAGAGGCTGCAAGGTAACCTGCCCTGCTCTACAGCTTAGTTTTATACCAGCTGGAAATCGGGGTATTTTGATTTATTCATCTGTTCTTTAACCACTTCATCAGGTAGACAGGATGCTAGTCCATCGCAGGGCACACACACAGATGGACCCTCTCGCACACACAGGGCCCGTTTTTCCAGAAGCTAATTAACATACCAGTATGCCTTTGGACTGTGGGAGGAAGCCAGAGGACCTGGAGGAAACAAACACAAACACAGGGAGGACATACAAGCTCCATGCGGAGAGTGCTCTCGGTCCAGAATTGAACCGTGTGAGGCAGCAATGCTAACCTCTGTGCTACAATGCCATTCATTAAAGTGTTTATTTTGTGTTATTGTTTTGGTTGATGTTACTATTATAAGGTTAGTGATTTTTTTCCCATGTAAGTGTTGGACTTGCTTTGAAAATCCGTAATTGGGCTTATATATACACTCTAGGGTTTTTGAAATATGAATGTTTGCCAGTAGAGTAAACACCTTGACATTTTATCTGTAGTAGTTTAACTCAGTCATCTTAGAGTGCACAGTCAGTTGTGAGAATGTAAAAAATCCCAAACCAAGTTTTAAAACCGACAGTAATAAGGTCATGATTAGAAGAGAAATGGTTAATCCCTTATTTGTGTTTTAGGATTTTTTGTTTAGCTATAGTAATAATGTGCTTTGAAAAGTGTTTCTAACTGTTATTAGTTAAGAGCTTAGCATTACCTGTGTAGGTGTGATTTATTTTATATGAATTGGTTTGTTCACTCTGAATCAGGTATATCAAATGCCATCAAAGACTAGACTAAATAAAGGCTATGATTACGTTAAATATTACATAACTTAACACCATTTTATATTATATAATATTTATAGGTTATTAAGAAAGTCTTGCCCTGGCCAGAAGTTGATTTATTAGAAAGACATTTTTATTTATAAAATGTTGATAAAATTTATTAAATGTCTGTATTACACTCTGAATAATGATAGAAAAAAATCAGTGCCTTACTTTGCAGAGGAAAAAATGAAGTGATTCATTGGACATGGTAGCGAAACTGGAATCAAGAAGCAATAATGATATAAATTTGAATGAATCACAAGGAAGTCTGTGTAAGCATTTTTATTGATATTGTTTATGGAACCTTTGCTTCAGATTTGCATCTTTTTCCAATCAATTGTTTTGTCATGCATGGAAAAACTGGAATCGCACACAACTACAAATCCTGAAGTTTCATTTCCAGTAGTGGCTTAGTTTTTTCTAAACTAAACCAAATAGTGTTTTTTGTTTGTTTTACCCAGCTCACTAGTTGACTGCATTAGAGGACTGCATTTTTCTAACCTGCTCCTTTTTATTAATGAACCAGAAAATGTCTAAAGAATTCATTTTTTTATTCTACAGTAATTATATATTCTTTAGGATTAATTTAAAATTTATGCGTCTTGAAGTCATGTTGAGCACTATACATGTAGGTATAAAATCACACTACCGTATATATTAAGTCATATGAAATTACTCTTATTACTCGGTTTCAGGAGACAAAAGTGTATCTATATGACATTTATTTGGATCTGCGTTATCTAACCCTCCAAGATTTTCTATTAAAGTAGTTGGTGAGAATTTTAGGTTTTACTACCACAGTTCTTGAATTTGCAGATTTAAATCCAAGGTGAACATGAAATTGTTATATCTTACATGTTTAAATTTAAAGTGAAGCATTACTTAGTAAGACAAAGTAATTTTCTTGTTATCTCCAAATAGTTAATTAATTAAATTATCTAAATTAAATTATCAGCACTGAACATAAAGTCTAAATTGTGTGGCAAATCTAACCCTTATCCTAACTGGAGATTCAATGCAGCAATCCTGCAATCTGTCTTGGAAGGTCTCCAGCCATTAGATTGGAAAATGTTCCTCAAAACAAGCAATACGAGCCTAAAACGATGAAAAGCACTGGAAAAAAGCTCTTGGAAATTCAACTCCAATAATGTGTGTTCTTTAGGCCAATGTTCAATCAGCTGAAAAATGCTGCAAGAAGAGTACAGAAATGAGTGTGCATTTCAGTCCATTGTAGGGTTCAGGTTACACGAACTATTAAAGCTGGACTCCAGTCACACATCTAGTTGCCCGTGAGATGGCAACATTACGAGAGCTTACACATTAGAACAGGTCTTACAACTGTTGACCGGACTCACTTCTGGAATGCAATTACTGAACACTGTCATGCATAGTAGGAGCAGCCAAAAGTCTCTGACGATTCAAGTTGCCGAAAGGAGTAATTTATCCCTCACCCTAACGTTCTCTTGGGACTCAAAATCCAGCACTGAACCTAAAAATGTCTAAATTGTGTGGGAATGCTACCCCTTATCCTAATTGGGGATGTAATGCAGCAATCCTGCAGTCTGTCTTGGAAGCTCTCCAGCCATCAGATTGGAAAATGTTCCTCAAAATAAACAATACGAGCCTAAAACGATCAAAAGCACTGGGAAAAAAGCTCTTGGAAATTCAACTCCAATAATGTGTGTTCTTTAGGCCAATGTTCAATCAGCTGAAAAATGCTGCAAGAATAGTACAGAAATGAGTGTGCATTTCAGTCCATTGTAGGGTTCAGGTTACACGAACTATTAAAGCTGGAGTCCAGTCACACATCTAGTTGCCCGTGAGATGGCAACATTACGAGAGCTTACACATTAGAACAGGTCTTACAACTGTTGACCGGACTCACTTCTGGAATGCAATTACTGAACACTGTCATGCATAGTAGGAGCAGCCAAAAGTCTCTGACAATTCTAGTTGCCGAAAGGAGTAATTTATCCCTCACCCTAACGTTCTCTTGGGACTCAAAATCCAGCACTGAACCTAAAGTCCAAGTTGTGTGGCAAATCTAACCTTTTTCCTAACTGGAGATTCAATGCAGCAATCCTGCAATCTGTCTTGGAAGCTCTCCATCCATCAGATTGGAAAATGTTCCTCAAAATAAACAATACGAGCCTAAAACGATGAAAAGCACTGGAAAAAAGCTCTTGGAAATTCAATTTCAATAATGTGTGTTCTTTAAGCCAATGTTCAATCAGCTGAAAAATTCTGCAAGAATAGTACAGAAATGAGTGTGCATTTCAGTCCATTGTAGGGTTCAGGTTACACGAACTATTAAAGCTGGAGTCCAGTCACACATCTAGTTGCCCGTGAGATGGCAACATTACGAGAGCTTACACATTAGAACAGGTCTTACAACTGTTGACCGGACTCACTTCTGGAATGCAATTACTGAACACTGTCATGCATAGTAGGAGCAGCCAAAAGTCTCTGACGATTCAAGTTGCCGAAAGGAGTAATTTATCCCTCACCCTAACGTTCTCTTGGGACTCAAAATCCAGCACTGAACCTAAAAATGTCTAAATTGTGTGGGAATGCTAACCCTTATCCTAATTGGGGATGCAATGCAGCAATCCTGCAATCTGTCTTGGAAGCTCTCCAGCCATCAGATTGGAAAATGTTCCTCAAAAGAAACAATACGAGCCTAAAACGATCAAAAGCACTGGGAAAAAAGCTCTTGGAAATTCATGGTTCCAGCTGTTATTCAGATATTTGATTTGCCCAGAGGAGTCTTCTTCCTTACAAAGGAGCCATGAATATCACTGAAGTGGATGTTACATTGAAGTTAGTTTTTGACACTAGATTCTGGAAAATAATAGTTGTTGCTTTCATACTTATGGCCGTTTTACTGAACTGCTTGTCTTGTAGCTTGTAGTAACAAGATACATTTCTTCTTGATAATTCAATTTCTTCTTGAAAATTATCAATTATCTAGTGCTAGTTATCTTAAATGTGTTTTAATACTGGGCTCTGTTGGAAATGGGTAGATTTTAAAGTCCTCCTAACCTCAGTCAGTGACCTCCTAACCTAAGTCAGCCTGCATTCTTTAAAGAGCTCTCTGAGCTAAATCATGGTGATGCATGGTACCGCTGAATGTCTCCCACGTGTTCCCTTCTTTTATACCCAGGAGACTCTGGGACCTCTTTGGAGGCCTCTTTATAGTTCAGTATGCTTCCACTGTACTTTCAAAGAATAGTGTTATTGCAGAATCTTTCTTATTTTGTATTTAAAGAAATGCTTAAGAGCTGGGAATAATTGTGACACTCGTGTTTTCAGGAATTCTGTCAGTTTCCAGTTACAACTTTGTACTCTGTAAAGTTTTTTGGGATTATAGAATGTTTTAAGCAAGATGCTAAGTTTTGACTTATGATAGTAGCGTTTACAATCTTTTTCTCCTCAATTAGGTTAATCTCGGAAGCCATCAGTACCTATTCACTGTGGACATCAGCCCAGCCGAGATGCCGTGTTTCTGCCTGCGCCATGATGTTGATGCCTTGCTGTGGCAGCCCCACGCTAACGAGCAGGATAACATGTGGGAACATGCTGCCACTTTCAATGCCTTAGGTGAGCAAACCCTTTGATACTCATGGGTGCTGTACTGGAGTACCTTGAGACCCCTCCTTTTATGGATCCAGTCAGTTCATAAGAACATAATAAGGTTACAAATGATAGGAGGCTGTTCAGCCCATCCTGCTTCCTTAAAACCTAAAGTTTTTTGTAATAATGTGAAAGCTATAGTTTTGCATTTCCACAAAAATATTATACATGTAGCTGCTTATTGAAACTCTACCTTTTTAGGTGGTGAGTCATGCATCTTGACATTTGCTGAGGTTTTGTTGATGTGCTGTCTTTTGTTTGCAGGGTATGTTCAAGCATCGAAGCGGGATAAAAAGTTCTCAACGTGTGCACCAAACTATTCTTACGCTGCGCTGTGCGAGTGCATGCGTAGAGTATTTATATACCGCCAGCCTTCCCCTGTGTCTACCGTGCTGTACAACAGGAAGCAAGGAAGACAAGTTGGACAGGTTGCTAAGCAACAGGTTGCAAGCCTGGATTCCAGTGATACTGTTCTGGGATTCAGAGCAACAAATGAGAGGTTATTTGTTTTAACATCCAAGAATCTGTTTGTGATAAAGGTCAATAATGAACAATAAATGGTGTGCACACAACTGTTAGATTCCTTTTTCGAGTTAAAAAAAGGCAAATTAGAAATGTCAGGTGTAAATCTTTGTTATATCCATAGATGTGTTTGATAGCAAAACAGTCAGATTGCATTTGGTTATTCCAAAAAAATTTTTTATCGTGTTCCAAAGCTAAAATCAGTTATTTTAACACTGATGACATATACACGGCCTCTGGACATTGAAGCTAGGTGCTTCAATAGCTTTCAGAGTGTCTCTTATAATGAACCAAAACAATAATGTAAGTCTAATTGTGGGGAGAAAATATGGTTGAATAAAAATGATCAAACAGAACAGAACTTTCAGTGTGTTTCTTTCATATTTCTTCCATTAATTGTTCATTATATTTATGCGATTTGTTCGTCTCGATACAGCAGGAATAAAGCACTTTTTTGCCAGATACTATCACTACACGTTACACATCTGTATTCTACAGTTCCAAGAAAAAGTTGGTGAATCCACTAGGTTGGTTCACCTTCTCATATTTTTAAACATAAAACCTTTATTTATGTCTGAATAAAAGATTAAGATGAACTGTTTAAACATAGATCCATGGATGTATTTGGATTATTTTTGTAATTAAAAAAAAAGTTCCAAGAGTAAATACTGTATCTTCATGTGAATGTGTTTAAGTTAATGACGACAACCTTGAACAGCAAAGCCTACGAGTAGAAGTGTTAATTGTAACAGTTTCAGTCTCTCGCCATATATATTGTGTACTGAATATCCCAAGTACATCTATTTGTGAATAATTTTAGCAAACATATTCAAACACAGAATACCTCTGATTTTTTTTATCCCCATCGCTTGAATGCATATGTAGTTATGTTATAGTTTTATCTCTTGATTAAGCACATGAATCTATGCAGCTACATATATTTGACTTTCAAGTACAAACTGGTATACATGGAAAATAGTGAATGCGATAGCATTCTTTTGTTAAAAATTACAAGTGAAAAGCATGACATCCATGACTCGACGAAAATGGTTACTTAATATACTAATAACTCTGCACTGAAACTGAAAAATTAACTGTTCAGCTACTAAACTACCAACTCCACAGCAATGATGGATGTCAACCTAACTGCACGGCATTACATTGACTAAATTGAGTTTTGCCAACAGTGAATACTGTAGCTAGAGAACAGGAATGAAGTAGACGGATCATAATGGAGTCTTAACAGGGTTAGAAGAGGGTTTGATTTTATGAGTAATCTGGGAGATATTAACGAAGGGGATAATGATAAATCTGATCTATTGGGTGAAGCAAAGTAGAAGTGTCAGGGGTTTACAGTTGGTATTTTACTGATTTTATAAAGAGGTATTGCAGATCTGGGCTTATATTGTACAGTACATAAATGTAAGAGCTAAATGGATGAGTTTGCACTGGTTAAATTGTATTTTGTTTTGGTGTTGTACTACTTTTAATATAATAGTCTACCATTGCTGTGATTTTCTTATCCTAGGGGAAAAATAAGGATTATTCAGTTTTGAAGAAGTGAAGCAGTATCCTGTTGTGTACAGCGTAATTCACAAAAAAGCCTTCCCTTTTACAGTATGTACACATCTGGTGTAAATTTTGGAAGTTTTTTTCCTCATAAAAACAGTGATACTATTAAACACTCAAGAAAAACGGAGGTATTGTTGTCTTCTTTGTTTTTGTTTTCTCATTTTCCCTTCATAATAATGGGATTATTAACTACACGCCTTTTTTTAATCAGATTTGCATGTCATGCCATAAAACTCTAAGCTGTGCTTTTTTCAAAGAGGATAAGTGGCATTGTCCTAAACTGATTAATGCATGTTTTGTGTTCAATGAAACATTTGCATAATGGAACTGCTAATCCTGGGAATGTAGGTGTTTTTGTGTACTTTGCTCGGTGTGCTTTCTAAATATATTTCCTACGTATAATTTATTTAAGTAAACATCTTGCAAAATACTAGGTTTTTGCAAATTTGCCAAACTCCATGAAGCCTCTAATACAGAAGTCTCTTTATTGCAACAGCTTTTAAATTGTTTTGCAATGAAGGATGTAAGTAAGAAGGAGGAGAAAATATTAAATTTATCCTGTAAGTTAAAAATGTGACGGTGGTATAGTTGTACTATACATGTAGTTGACAAAAAAAAAAAATCACTTGTTAGAGTGCTGGGCCACCATGTGCAATCAGTATGGCCTGTGTTTGCCATAAAGTTTACCAGTGCCTGAAATTTTGTAGGAGGGATGCAGCACCATTCTTCCAGGAGGCAGTCAATCAACTGCCACCTGTTTGATGGAAGTCTATAGTGCTGTCTCCGGCATTGCTCAAGAATATTCCACAAAAGCTCAACTGTGCTATGATCTGGTGACTCAACACCATAATATGTTTATCAAACCACTGGGTAACCACACATGCTCTGTGGAAGCAGTAGTCATCATCCTGGAAAACACCTCTCTGGGCAGGTATGAAACTCTGCAACATAGGGTGAAGATGATCCTTCAGTACCATCACGTAGCATGATCTTGAAAAGAGTGCGTCCAATCCCTTCAGGAAACTGCAGCCCAGAACCACCAGACCACAGCCCTTCACTGCTTTGAGTCGATGTCACATGTGCTGCCACACCTTTGATGGGCACATGGTGAAATATAATTCATCTGACCATGTCGCATTTCTCAACTGCTCAGTAGTCCACTGCCTGTGTTTTTTACGTTAGAAACGTGCATTGCAGGTGTTATGAGAGATTTGTGCACCGCCACCTGACTTCAGTATCCTGACATCACCTTAGACATATTTGCCTGTGAAACATCAACAAGTTGAGCTGTCTTTATCATTGAAGCTCTTGCCAGACGTGCTCCAACAATCACTCCTCTTTCTCTGTCACTGGGGTTTCCTCTAACAGTAATGCTAGCCATAATTTCCAAACATTTTCAGGATTTTTATACTAGACTGTAAGCTTGCTGGGTTGTGATTTCTTTAATGAATGAGCGACACCCCATTGTTGCTTTCAAATTTCATTATACCTTGTCATTGTCATTGTCCCTCGTTTATCTAGGTCTTTCCATTTGTTGCCGCTTACCTGTACATAACAACATGAAATATTCTTCTCATTTTCAAATTACCTTCATCAGATCTACCACCTCCCGACCCTCCATGGACACACAATCATGAAAAAAAAATACTTTGACGCAGAACCTTTTAAAAGAATATTTTTTTTCCATTAAAAAAATCTCAAAAACATTCTCCAAGTTTCAGATGATGTAATTTTCAAGGTCTCTTGCGTGCGTTTGAGTGCTACACATGATGGAAAAAATTCCAAATGCAAACCAAACTTCAGAACAATCCTTTTAACTGCACATTTTGTGGTTTAACAAGGTCGGCATTAAAGGAGTTCTATAGCAGTTTGAAGGAAATTGCGTGGCACTCTTCTTTTTGTAAAGGTACACTTAGCTTAAATAAATGAATCCCTGAAGGAAAATGAAACCCTTTGTAGCAGTGAAGAAAGGTTTAGAATTGTAACTGTTAATAGAAGCTAAAAAACTTGGCACAGTACTGTCTATCGGTCAATTTCTAATCTTTCAATGTCACAGGTCCCAGCTGCAATGTAACAGAAAAAGCTCAATGACCTTAGAGTGCTCACGACATTCATTTGCTGTTTTTCACATCATGGGGCCAAATTGTAAGTGCTGGCGTTCAGAAGAGGGACCAGGTCCTTTGTGTGTCGTTTATTGGTTAAGTATCAACCCTGCAATGGTTTCTGCAATATTTTTCTGTATTGTATGCCTATCTAAAGAATACTCCCTACTTTGATAAATTATTACACAATCAGCAACCCCTCTCTGCTTGTTTGTTTATTCATTCAACCTTTACTAATAAACACCTCTATAGCAGATGTAGTCACTCCTCTGTCATAAATGTATGCAACTGGAATACAGGTACAATATCTAGTACTTTTCTCTTGATTTTCACAAAGTGAAAAGAAATTCACATTATTAAGATTATGCAGAACAATGTAACAATACAATTTGAATACATACTTATGACATTTCCTCTACATTTATCTCTTTTCCTCTCTCTTTTCATATTCTCCCATTCACTTTCACAAAAGCAAGGATCATCCATTTGCTTATTTCAAATAGTTTCTCATTGGGAGACGTTAAAAATCCATACGAGGCAGAAACAGTAATTATGGGTATCAGATATCAATTCTGATGTCAAAGGTTAATAAATAATATCAATAATTGAATAGATAATGTATATACAGCAGCTGTATAGTAAAATGAAGTGACAGACCAACAGCAACAGAAATGATTTTTCTAACCTTACTGTTTAAAAGCCCCCCCCCCAACCATACCCCACTCTGAGCAACAGGAGCAACAAAACTGGGAAGCTGCCTTCCAAAGAAATGGGACCCCAACTGGAAATCTCTCATTTTCCAATTCCTTTCTCTATTCAAACCCAAGAGCCAAAACATGATCACCTTCTCCCCCTCGTCACAGTCAAACACATCAAAGCAAAAAACTGATATTTCATAAAAGAAAAACAATAAGAATACAGTCCCACCTTTATAAATCCCTAAAAAAAAATAGGATCGTAAGTTACATGTATTGAATGAAACAATAAATGTAAAAGTTCCAAATAAGCATGACCTCCGTTTCTCTTTTGTACCTCAGTACAAAAGGCTGTTTTAACAAGGAAAAGCATACACAAAAGAAACAGTGGAGGTGACACATGCATGTCTGATCTTACCTATGTGCACAGCCATATTTCCGAAAAAAAACGCTAGCATACTTGAAAGAGAAAAAGAAGATAAAAGTCTTCTCTGTTAAAATTGGTGCAGCAATCCACTTCACTGTGATCTACTCCTCCGCCTCCCGTGGTGTGGTAGACATATGCTATCCACCAGCTTGGAGGATTTTATTTCACTGTGGGGTACAGCAGAAAAAAAATGGATGTCTGCTTCACCCTTTGATCACCTCACTCTTGCGCACTGTATGCCGCTGTCACCATTAGACTACAAGGCTATCACCAGGCTGAATTCTGGATAAAAAGGAAACACAGATCTCTTTGTTAAGGAAATTGAGCAGGGTGGCCTATTTCCTTTTCTAAGGGGCTGTCCACTTCTGGATACAGGGCTTGTTGTGGCTTCCAGAAGTGTGGTCTTCATATATCTTGAGTGCAATAAGTTCCCTCTGGCAAGCCAGCTATATGGATATTATGATGCTGTGATCCAATACTCTCTATGTGAGAATTCATTATGTTTCTTTTTTCTTACATTGCTCATTTGAGACCATCTCCAGTATTTGAGATGAACTGCTGAAAACTTGACATCTGACAGTTTGCAGCTGTCAAAGAAATCCCAGTTGTCACAAGCTCTGCCTGCTGTATAATGGAGTGCTCCAGTACAGCCAAAATCATAGCCAATGCAGGAGAATCTTTATTTATAAAATAGTTTCTTTTGTTTGCAGAAAAGCAGGTGAAATATTTAACCTCTTCTGCACCCTTGTTCTCTCAGATAGATCATTAACACAAAATACAAATCAGAAAATAAGGTTTCACACGACATGCTACCATTCCAGCATTATGATAAAGTGGTCTATTAGATGTTATGAACAATTAGAAAGCAAGTTTGTAATCCCTAATTTTAAAATGACAAATACTGTAAGATTATTAAATCCAGGGTCTCCCTTTCTATAGAAAATGCAATTTTACTAATAAAAGGAGGACATGAAGAGGAAAGTTTCTCAATGTGATTAATGTTTTGTTTGCAATCAAATACTGGTACGCATTGCAGCTTTAAAAGTGTTAATTAAAGGGAAACTTTAAGGGAAATCCAAAGTAAACAAAGATGTCCATACCAGCTTTGTTTAATTTTTATTGCACTTTGCTTGATCCCTTATCTATTTCAAAATAAAGCTAGGATGTGGCACAAAATGGAATGTATGTTCAGTGTTATTTTTTCTGTAATATATTTGAATCTACGCAAAATATCACAAAATAGAGGCATCAGTAATCTTTGAAAACAACAGTAGATTCTCAGCAGATGTACAAGCTTTGATATTGGAAAAATGGACGTGCCACCTTCAAATAGAGCTTTTACTTTTCAAGAGTATGCACATGGATTCCTGGGTTTAAAAGTGGTGCAAGGAGCAAAGCCATACAGAACACTCATTCCTAGTCATCCACTACCGCTCTAGCAATAAAGAAAGGATTTAAAGTCTCTGAATTGATCTTTCTTTGCTCCTTATATAAGCTCTCAAGTTAAATATGCTTCACCACCACTTCGGTAGATGGATGAGTGAAATGCTGGCTGCTGTTATCACTGCGGAGTCTCTGGGGCTAGTAGCTTTTCATTTCTCGTTAGCCGAATCAGCTGAGGGTAAAATAAATAAAGCAGTGGTACCCTGATCATGAGTCTTTATTTCTTAAAGGGGATCGGAGCTCTACAAGCTGTTCCATGGGCTGTAGACAGAAACACTTTTTTATTATTTGTCTGTAATCATATTTTTCCAAAAGTATCCATTAAACCCCATCTAGGCTGTTTTCTAAGTAAACTCAACCAGGAGACATGTTAATTGAACAGAAATACAAAGGAATACCCACTCATAACTACAGTTACTATCTGCAGAAAGGAGTAAAGGAAATAAAATGTTGAAGTCTGTTGCTAAGACACATTTATTTGAAATACGCCAGTAGGCATGGAGGCTTAATACATTATTTGAAATATTATGTGTTAAGTGTATGATTTAGTCCTAATATTTTTTGCTTTAAACCCTTTCATTTTTTACACAATTAGGGATCTACATTAGGATTATCTATGAGCACATCATAAGAGACTATTTTATTTTCATATATCATGGCATCATTACAACAGGCAGATCATCCAAACTGCCATGGACAGCAGCACAAGTTAAAATTAAAGCTATTGATTGTTGCATACAACTTATTTAACAAAAAAAACAAAACATTTCTGCCTGTTCAATATCTGTGATTCCTTTTCTCAAAAGATATAGTTCCAATTTTTATTCCGTCCATGTTCTCCAGCGTGGCTTTGTCGCTTCGCCATTTTACCTCTCTCACCGCTGCGCTCGTAGGAGAGAAGCAAAGACAGTCATATATTTTATAGTTCAGGTGGGGAGCCGCGTCAGCACGCGTAGGCTGCAAAGGAACAAGTAATAGGTTTATTCCATGCTGAAAAAAAGAAGGAAGAAAACACAACTTTTCGGTTGTGGAGGAGAAGGCTAAAGAAGGATGGAATTTTCAGCATGGAATAAACCTATCATATATTTTATGCCCAGTTCTGAGATTGTCAATGCCTTTTGCATTGCACTGTGGGATGTGCCTGTGCTAGAATCTGACGTGAATTCTGAAATATTTTCAGACCAATTCCAATCGACTTTGCTACGGCATGTGTAGGCAGCCCTAGTCCTAGAGTGCCCCGATCCCAGGTCTTAATGAATTAAATGAAGTACATACAGGGATAAGAAGACAAGTCAGCTGTGATTTCTGGGTCTTAAACAGGTGCTGACTGAAAGAAGATGCCTCTATGTCAGCCAGGGAGCCATGCCCCATGTCTGGGATTGCCTTTCTGTGGGAATGCGTTCAATTAGAATTGTGACAGGAGGGGAAGGAAGGAAGTTCTTGATCTGGGATTGATCTGCACGTTCCACCAGCTGTACTAACTTACTGTTGGTTGCAAACAATGAACTGGGGATCGAAACTGGGGATTTTGTAGTATTTTGCACATTGAGTGTTTGTAAAGTAATATGTGGCATGATAAGGATTAACCAAAACATAGCAATATAACAATAAAAATTCAGCATAATACTGCTTAAATATCACTCAAATTGAAATTATGCATGAAAAAAAGTTTTCACACTGGACGTGTTTAACGTGTCCTCTGCTGGATTCTAATTGTTCTTCATGCAATATCTGGTGTCATCTCACTTTTCTGTGAGAACTCTTTTTCATTAAAACTCCTGTTCTTTAAAATATTCTTCAAAATACAGTATGTCAAAAATGAGTGCCCATACTGGCACTTCTTACAGTTTGTTAACGTAATTCACTTTACACCGCTGATGTCCTTCAGGAGAAATTGAAGTACAAGATAAGGAGGTTGTACAAGTAAGGATAAGGTCAGGATTTGGGCATTAAGACACATTGTTCTCGGAAATCACTGGCTTTTCTTATCTGTGTGCTGGCAGAATTATTTTTTGACATATTAAACAAATTGTTCTTCAGAATGTGCCTCATTTGTGATATTATGTCTGTGTGCTGAATTATACAAGGATGAAACAAGTCTTATCTGCAATAATTAATGAACTCAGAAGCTCAAGAGACTAGATGTTGCTTACTCCGTACCAGTGTATCACAGAGAGGAAAATCCCAAAATAGATTTTTGTTTTGTTTCTGTGCTAGAGATAATTCATTTCTATCTTGGAAGTAAAAAATATTAACAGGGTAAAATGAAGAAGATATGACAACTGGATATTTCTGTTGAATATTTTATCTGATTTTTGATTAATTAAATCATTTATAAACATTTTTCTTATGTCAAATGAGCCACATTATAATACCTATCTAACTATTTTTATTACTTTGGTGCTCTGTCAAACTGTAATATAAAATGGTAGAAGTCAACATTACTGCCTTCATATATTTCTAACCTCTAACTGTACTTCAGGTTAAACACTTGATCTTTCTTGGTATTGAGATTTATTCCTCTTTATACTCTTTTGACATTTTTGAATAGGTATTTGCAGACCTGAACTGCTGGACACCTTTTTGTAATTCTACCCTTGTGTGCCCAGAACAAAAAATATAAGTGCTTCCTTTGTCCTTCAGTTTCTTCATTTCCATCATTCCTCTTTCTCCTCCTTTAAGGTAGTGAGAGAAATGGGATACTCATATGCCCAAACTCAACTTGAAACAGAAATGGATGCACATTAAATTATCCACTCTAGCTCTGCTGAATTTACATTTTTACTTTTGCAGCTTTGTTTTGCAATCAGTGTCTGTCTGGCTCCAACCTCAAACTCCTGAGTCTTAGTGTCCACTTGAAGAAATTACAGTCTTTTGATTTGACCTATGTGATCGATCTATTTTAGTACTCCCCATAAACATTTGAGATTGGATTTTGGGTCCATAATTACACAATTGATTATGACTTGACATCTGGTGGAAAGACAAACACATTTTGGGCCAGCTCACTGTTCAATTTTAAACAATCATAGATTCTTTACAGGGAATTCACATTCTATAAATTTTGCTCATTCCAGGACTTCTAGCACATTTGAGGTTTGGAGTTCTGCCTATTAATGGGACACATCCTGCTTGCATGATTTCTCCATAGTAGCTACCTAATCCATGCCTGTGATTCCCTTGGGTGAAAAGAGCTTATGGAAAACCCTAAGAATAGAAGCTTTCGATAAAAGGGTGGGGTACCACCAATATCATGAGGGAGTTGCCTGTTATACGTTCTGTTCTCCTCTCTTTAAAAAGTTTAAACTAATAAAACTGGATTCGCAGAACATGAAGACGCCCACAGAGCTCATACCTGGAAAGCCAGAATATAAACAACTTTGATGAACAACCCATTCCACTCTCTACTAGTTATCCTATAACTCCTTCCTCAATCCTGCCTCCCACCAGTTGACTGTACATCATCTCCAGTGCCATCTCTCTGAGCCATATTCATATCTGTTGCTTGAAATGCCCCTTTGGTGGTTACTGACAAAGCTAATTGCATCAAAGTGTTATTGGGAACACAAGTGCTTTGCTGGCCAGGACTGTCTGTACATCATGTAAGCCTTTGATCACTGGTGTGGTTGCCAGAATGTTATGGAACATTTTAGGATATTTTTAATATAGTGAAGGATCCAGTATAAATTTGAGAAAGGAGGTAAGAGGGAGAACGGTGGGATGTG
Organism: Atractosteus spatula; assembly: GCF_055471065.1. Lineage (NCBI taxonomy): Eukaryota > Metazoa > Chordata > Actinopteri > Semionotiformes > Lepisosteidae > Atractosteus > Atractosteus spatula. The sequence goes on from NC_142717.1 coordinate 4,817,566, forward strand.
ATTGAAGCTTTCATATGCACTTATGTTGCTTAGCTACAGGAAGCTGGCAGACTGAAATCCTCCTCACACACTTCTGTTAATTCATTATCTTTGTTAATTACATTATTTTCTTTTTTTGTTGTTTTTGTAAGCAAATATGCTAATCTCACCTTGTTCCCTATGAATGAGGTACTGTAACAATTCATAAACAAGGATTCAACGTATATGTATTTGAAGGCAGATGTTCTTCAGGAAATCTTCCCTTTTTTGGCACTGTGCTCTTCTGGCTTGGGATCAAAATGACAATGAAAGCTTCTGTTGTATTTCCAGAAAAAAATCGAGAACAAGATAATCTGGTAAAGGAAATACTGTTCTAGAGCTGAATAGCCTAAATCAGTAGGTTAGCTTCCCACTATCATTACAGGTGTCAAGTTGGAATGCAGCTTTTCTTCAGTTTCTTTCACACTAGAAAGCATAATCAGGACGGCTGAGCAGTCTTCTGGGCTGTGTATAGGTTGTGGTCTCCCCTGGAGGCTTGGGTTTGAATCACACTCCTGATTGCTCTTCTATCCTTGGACTCCAGAGGCCATCTCCTTGTTCTCACCATGGGACAGGATATTGAGTGATGTAGTCAGTACTGACTGTCGACCCTGGAGCTGTTTCAGTTACTGTGAAAACTTCTTAGGATTCCTGCTTCCTGCAGACTCTGTAGACCGTGCTCTGGCAAGCAGGTCCTGAATAGCAATATAGGCAAACGAAAATGTACCACCTGGGATATCTCAATGTCAGTTCTGGCAGACAAAGGCTGCTGCAGAATGAGACCTGCAATGGACTTGGTCTCCATGCCGGTGTGGGTTCACTCTCTCAAAAGGAACAGCTGAAATCATTCATAGTTCAACAACAGGAAGATGCTCCTGAAGTATGGATGTCCTCCAGAATGTGCTGCTTTTGCTTGCTTCATGTCGATAGGCTTGTAGTTATCCTAATTAAAGTTATTGCTCCATAACAGAGCCCTTTGAAGTCTTGGGCAGCCAGAAGGAAGTGCACCTGCTGGAGTGCAGAATAATTACCAAATGGATGGAAATTTTTTTAATCTCCAATGACTCCAGTCCAAGACTAAAACCACCCTGACTTCAATCAATGAATCGTGATTTCATTACATAGCTATATTATATTCTGCTTGTATTATGTTGTAGAACAAGTGGATAAATACTGTATTACTGTATTTATTTTAAGTATAACAGACTAATTTCCCTGTGAGGTCCTTAGAGTCTCACAATTCAGCTAAAAGTATAAAGATTATCAAGATAAATGTTGTAGGATCATTTATAATTTTCTGTGTTTATATACCAATTTGAATATTTTCCCCAGGTTTGAATACTGTTTTATAATAATGTGCTGAATAATGTTAATGGACCTATTTATCTTTTCTTTGTCATTTATTAGCTATTGAAAACCAAACAAGCTAGATGGTTTGTATGGCCTGCTCTTGTGTGTAACCTTTATATTATTTCGTATTTGTACCACCATTTTAATATGTAATACTAATATTCTAAAAGGGAAAGAGGCATTTTGTTGTGCAATGCTAAATGCAAATCCATAAAATAAGATTTCATGTTTTTCTATATCGTTGCATGAAACTGATTTTTTAACAGACCCATATGAAATTAAGTAAAGAGTGTAATGTACAGTATGATTTTATGATTTCAGAAGGCAGTGTGTATACAATCTGTAGAACTCATTCAGCAGTTTCAGCATATATTTGTTAATTGACAATACTAACATTTTTCTGAATATGTAATTTATGCCCTTCATATAAAATGGGGGAAAATTAATGTTTCCCATTGCCAGGAAAACACAAGAATAATTATAAATGAAAGAGAGTCATTCTTCCCATCTAGACCATCTCAAAGAGACAAGTCTTTCTTGAAAGACCCTCAACATTTCTGAAAGAAGACAGGTTATCAGCTTCAACAACATGGTAGAGTCACTAGGCCCAAACACCTTCAATCCTCTGTGTGAAGGAGGGCATCTTGCTCTCAGTTTAAAGTGCTCTTCACTGTAGTTTCCACTTGTGTCATATGGATCATGCTTCATTTTTTATTCTAAAGAAGTCTACTGGGTATGTCTTCAAGAGTTTTGATTAACTTGAGATACATTTCCTCATAGTCTTCTCTGCTCAAGACTAAAAAAGCTTAATTTGTTACAAACATTAATTGACTTAACATTTTAAATTTACTAGAGGCAATGAGAGAGAACTTGAACTCCCATTTCCTGTATTGCTTGGTAACGTAGTCTTCTGCTAAACCAAAAGAGCAATGTATAGTTTGTAAGAATCAGCATTTTTTACAGTCATCTCAACCTGTGAATGGGTTCATTATTTAGATTCCAAGCAAATTCATTTAAATTGGTAACTACAATTAGTTAATTACTGTATATTCTGAAAAAACATCATCCTTCTTGCTTTCCATAGATATTTTAAATACGTTTGTTTCTTTCATGTTTTGCTTAATTTCTAAAATTATTTTAATACAAGGGGAAGTGCAGTTAAATTTGGAGCAAAAAGCTTTCAAAATCTCCAATTTATAACTCCAGGATATTCCTCTTTATACCATGAACTATATATTGCGAAGACTAACATGGTAGATAAGGACTCACAGATAATGACATCCATCAAACTTATAGTTTATCTGTATTTGCATTAGGACTAATAAACTTAAATGCAAAGCACAAATCATTTTTGTAGATATGTGTTATCCTTGGAGATATATGAAGTACTGTTTTCAAGGCACATTTGCTACTGATGAGGTTAAAGAGAATTACATAGAGTGCAACTGATTCAGATTCTTTGAAGGGGCTTCTCTGCTCTAATCCCCAGTTTAAGATAATCAGCTATAGGTCAACATTTACCCTGGTCACCAAGGGCTTTACAAGACAAGCCACAACCATTTAAAATGCTTTGATAATGTTCATTCTTAAAGGATAACTACCTTGAAGATAGAAGTGCTTCAGAGATAAAATCAGACTTACTCCATCCTTGTTTTTTCTAGCTGTTCCTTCTAAAAAAACATTTTATAGGAAATAGTATGTACAAGAGCCTTTCAAAAGACTGATATCCCATCTATGAAGAGAATACTTTTGTGCTCTTACACCCTATGCTTTTAGTTGCTGTGACCCCCACCTGTGGACTTTCTAATACATGATATTCATGTAGAAATGATGTTTTTTGTTTTTTGCCTTACAGCTATCTTCTATATAACACCATATCATGGCAAAGATTTTTCAAACCTCGCTGGCATCTGTACAGGTTTGTATGTACAACAGTGTTCCTACTGTGTCTCGTAACTTTTCACAGTAGTGGTGGTGTGGGAAAAAAATGAAGCTTTACCAGAAAGTCTATCCTTTCTATACATTGACAACAAATGGAGGCATCATTGAGGCTACAGAGGGTCATATCAATATTATTAGTCTTGCTGTCTAACCCATTACTCTTTCCAGAGGTGTAGTTCAATCCGACGCCATTCTCATTCTCACCTCAGGGCTTTGTGCTCCTGCCAGATCAATGTGTCTCGCTGCAACGTCCCGCTAAGAGGAAGTGCTTGTTCAGGTTAGTATCAGTCCATTTGAGCCCACAAATTATGCAGCAGAGGTTTCCTGAATCAGCCCAAAGACATTTTCAGTACAGCAGGGCGCAACACTGTGAATTAAAAATCTATTACAATAAGCATGTTGTTAACACGGGCTCAGATGTAAAAAAGGGCACCATAGCAACTATATATTGAAGGCATAGAGGAAAAAACATTGAGGTTTATATGTGACTTTCAGTCATTTCAAAATTTCCCTTCTCAGTGAATTCTGATAGGCTTTTATGATGTTTATGGCGTTTTTTCCAAGATGTGACCCTGCACCTTGTATCTGTTGTATTGGGCTCTATCACCCCAAACCTGTAGAGGATAAAGTGACTGTGATTAATGGATACATGGATGTGTGCTCTGTTACCAGTTAGGGAGATTTATAAAAACAGGAGAAAACATAAATCAGAAACATTTCCAAAGTGAAAAAGAATGTTGTGCTTTTTCTGCTCATAAAGTGAAACAAGTCTTTAATTTATTTAAATGCAACTTGGTTGTCACAGTTTTTATATTCTGAAGGCTATATTGAATGCAGGCTTTGCATATCTACATATCTGCATGGAAAAGGCTAATGCTCCTTGTGACTTTATGAAGCACCACTTTTTCAATATACATGTTTATGTTTTTTATATGCACAGGCAGCTTACTTTATAGTTATGGAGGTGCAATACAAATGCTATACAAATCAAACACCTCAAACCATAACACAAAATAACATTTACACACATTTAACTCATAATAAACATGATGTAACCTACCTTTACATCAACATTAGGAGACAAAACCTAATGGGAAACGGATTTTATCACAAAAGGTGCGAAGAAGTTTGTTCACTTTTTCACATTAAGGCAATAATCATCTTTTATTGTTCATTGAGTATTTCAGATTTACTTTCTCCAGTTTCAAAGATACAAACATTAATCATCTTTGCCAAGTATTGAGCTGGCTGCCATTTGTCACAATGCAAAATCCAGAAAATGGTGCTAATTTGGAGAAAAGACATGACTTGTGGCTACAATGACTGTTGCCTGACTAACTGTAATGATTTTGTCCAATCTAATCAGTGCCTTCACTGCACTGCGAGGCAGGAATCTAAACTCAAAGTTGGAATCTCTCTACACCAAACATAATGAAAAAATGCAATAAGTTGCAGCCATGCATAATATTTCCAAAGAGACTCTAATAAAACAATGATTAAGTTTGTGAACGTGAAACAAAAAGGTCAGATTAAACAATAATATTGTTTCTGTTTTGTAAAAGAATGAAATTCCCGACACCTTCCATGGTGACCATGAAATATTTCATGATTGGACTTTCATCGATTGGAATCTTGGAAGCTTATATATATAATTATCTAAATTAATTAAAAAAGATACATCCAGTAGATATGCTTGCTATTTAAATCACTAAGTTGAAACACTACATTAATATAAATAAAAATACCCTCCCAACCAATTTTCCAACAAAATATATTCCAGACAATTAGATTGGCTTTAAAGTTAAGATGTGGAATGTGGAACAACACAAACCAATTAACTTTACTCATAACCCTTAGGACGCTGAAAGACCCTGAAAGAGCAGGTCACCAACTGACTTATTTAATGCTGGGAACTGAATATCACCCTGTCATTCTGACTTTAGGCATCTCACTGTAAAAATATTGCCTTGCTGAAGGTTACGAGAGACATCTGCCTTTTTTCTGGGATCAGGTCACCTTTTTAGTCTCGACCTTCATTACAGAGGCTTCCTATCTGATAAATTGCTGTTTACTTTCAGTTAGACGTGCTTTCTGAGCTTCAGTTGGAAGAAATGAAATGCATAAACAGTCCGTATACTTCAAGCACTGTGACATTGTATTCAATTCCAGAAGCAAGGCCGAAGGACTTGTCTGTCCTCCTTTTCAATGGTTATTACAATATTCATATTTGTATGTGTATATACAGTAAACTAGCTGTCGGAGCTACGGGTTCTCCTCAACAATCAAAGTGAAATACAATCAGACAGTTTGGTTCAGCATAGGTTATTGATTTATACAAGAACTGATTAACCTCCTGAAAAGAAAATGCAATTGTTATTCAGTCATTTAAAGCTACATTTTTCTGACCAAACAAACACAGCTCATTAGCAAATATAGTTACACATATTCAAGGCACTCTGTAATGCATTTTTAGCAGTTCAGTACATCACATTCTGCTGTCCATCGATTTACCTGAGCATTTGGGAAGTGGTTGCAGTCTTCATTTTTATTTTGCTATGAAACTCTGTAGGTGTAAGACCTGGTGCCCTGTGACACAACCGCACCATGTCAAAGTTTCAAAGACTCTTTGCTCCATTCCTTTATAATTAAATTCGTTTAGGTCTAGTCTTCATTTTGGGTTATCATGAGAAAAACAATCCATCAGCCTACACATTGTCTTGGGAGCTGCGAGATGATGTTGTTGAATCGAATGATACAGTTTTTTTTACTGCTGTGATCCAGCAAAGCATCCTTTTAATAGGGGTAAATGTTATTCATACTGATGCCAATTTCCACCACAGCCCCTAATAGGTGTCCTGTGTTATACGTATGACACAGGTGCTCATTTTGTTCTGGCAGGTCACTGGAGATGGACCACATGACTTCAAGTTTGTGACTTTATGGATGTTCGTAGGTAATACACTCATGGCTGAAAGACTCTTTGGTTCGTCTCAGGTATCAGACAGGTGCCAAACGCAGATCCCTGTATTACTACTATGACATCAGTACACCTTTGCTGCACTGCACGTGTGTGGAATAAATTATTTCACTACATAAATATTTTTAATGTGTTGCATCTAAACACTTAAAAGTTATTGAACATAGAATAAATATCCAATCTATCAACCCTAGTGTTTAAGTGAAATATTTTCACAATACTTAATTCATAAAAAGCACCATTTATACAGACATTTGTTAAAAATGAAGGCTATCATAATCACGTTTTTTGCTAAAGAATGAATGATAATGCATTCAACAAAACCTCGTCATTGAAGTACCATATTTTTTTTTGTGACATGCTTATTTTAATTTAAATAAAAATATGACAAAACTAACATAAAGTATTGCACATTGCACATTTGTACAACACATCTATTATTCTTGTGTTTTGACATAATTCAATGTCACAAAAAAATTCACTGCATGGTGAGCTATTAAGGAAATGCCATTTTCTGCCCTCAAAAAGATGTTTTTTTAATGAAAAAGAGATTTATTATGTGCCCTAAAGTACTTTCTTCCTTCCTTTGTATCACTTATTCATGCATAAAAGGCTGAATAAAGGGTTAAATGTTTAACAGTGAGGCTTAAACTCTTAAATTGAAAGCAAACACAAATATTTGAGACCCAAATGTAAAAAAGGTTGGTTATAAGGTTTTGCGCAGCCACATGATAACACCCTGATTACAAATGAAGTACAAACCGGACTGTTCAATACAATCAGGGTATTAAATGGTAAAAGGCTTCACAGGCTAGCTTTTGAATTAATTTAGAATCATCCTATAGCATGGTTTTCTCATTTCACTAAGTAAGCTTAAACATATTCATTGGCACTGTGTTGTCTGCCTGTAGCAATCTGTATGTCCCTGTAGAGTAAGGAGCCCATGAACAAACAGTGTGATTTTTTTCTCCTTCACTTAAAATTAGAATTAGCATGAGTGCAGTTTGCTCTATTTCCCGTGGCACAAATTGTACAGCATGTTGAAACACCGAAAAAATAAACGAAAGTGAATCTGGGTCTCCTTTTTTTCCTGTAGGACTCTTTATTTCTAGGATAAAGAACACAGTGTTTTGTCAGTTCCTTTTTAAATGCACATTACATTTTATTACCTGACAGTCCTGGCCTGAAAGGTATAAACGATGAAGGTATAAGTCATGAAGACATAACATATAAAATGTTATGTCTTAATCATAACTTACAATTTTGAATAGAACCTATTTAGCTGAAGAGTATCATTCTCACATTTAATCTCTGCATTTGGCAAATGACAGTTCTATTGTGCACAGTATTCTAAAGACCAGGCTGTAAACTGTGATACAGAGCATTATAAGCTTATGCACCAAGGTGATGTCACACCTTATCTCAACTAAAGTGTAATTCTAAGTCATTGACTGTTTTTAATATCAACAGACAGGATTTTTGGATTTGTCTTTTATTGTGTTTTAATTTTTTCATTGTTATTATTCCCTATTAAGCCTTCTGAGTCAGTCATGAAAGATATTTAATACTGAAAAAATTAAAACATTGTAAATGTGAAGTATTAAATAGAAGCAGAACAAAGATACAGAAATCCATGAGATGTTGTGCAATGAAAATATGACTTTTTGAAAAATCAGAATCAGGAGACCCAGGACTGTTTTACGTCCTTGGGACTATTTTTTTCTTAGAGCTGCAAATTTACAAAAAGAAAAAAACAAACTCTTGCAGCCTTTCCCAGTATTCTGAGACTTCACTCACTCTCAGACTTTTTCTAGCAGTTGTTTTAGGGTTTTCCTTTACAGTTCTGATAATTTTTCAGTCATTAACTACAGATGTCTTTCTTGGCTGAACTAGTGTTAATTAATTGGTAATTATACTTGTGGTTTCTTCTCACTTCTGTAGATTTCAAATTGTTGGTTTGGGGTGCATGCGGTTTTGATTTTTTTCTTTCAGCTTTCAAATTGCCTTTGTTTCAGAAACAGAAATGTCTTTGGTTTTCATCTGACTTCCAATTAGACTCTGAACTCAAAGTAAAGCAAGGTTACTTTGGGTAATATGTTCGCAGGTCTGTTTTGAAGGCCTAATTACCTAAAAACAAGCACCTGACTAACAAGAGACACCTGAAAGGTGATTGGCTCCATACCTTTGCTCCTTCAAATAAGTTTCAAAAGTGCTGGTTTGCCTTAAAAGACAGCACAGTGACACAGTGGTTAGCATTGTTGTCTTGCATTGCTGGTGTCCTGGGTTCAATTCTGGATGTGAAGTGCTCTCTGCGTAGAGCTTCAGAAATGCTCAAATTTCCTCCCACAGTCCAAAGACATACTGGTAGGTTAATATGCTTCTAGGAAAGTTGGCCCTGGTGTGAGTGTGTGCATGTTTTTTGACAGTGTGTGCCCAGTGATGGACTGGTGTACCGTCCAGAGTATATCTTGCCTTGCCCTTGTTTTTTTGTGGAGATAGGTTCCAATTCCCTGTGATCCTGAATTGGATAAAGCAGTGAGAAAATGGGTGGATTAATTTAATTGACTGAAGAAAGTAGAGATTAACTGACTTTGTTACACATAGAACATGTGCGAGCTGCACATAACACTCCTATTTTGTATGGCAAATTATTAGGGTACTTGGCAAAAAACTGAAGTTTAGACTTCATAGTCCCATATGACTTTTCTAAATAATTTCTCTTAATACCTTTAGGGAATGCTCAAAACATTCATTTCACTGAAGTAAAGACACCCTAAAACAACTCAGAACCTCCTCAGAAAAATGAAAGCCATGGAGTTAATTAAATGATTAGACAGGCAAAGTAATTGAGCTCAGGTGGGGGAAAAAAGCAGACCTTAGTCCTTCAGGAAAGATTTTATGATCTTCTGTTGATGAGAATATTGATAATTAATTGTGGTGGAGATTTAAAGTAGGAACTGTTTGGGGAAAATGATGGACCTGAAGGGAAAAAAGCTGACTAGAGTGAACCAGGATTATATTCATTAATTAAATTTTGCTTTGGTTGTCTTAGCATTGTCTTACATAGACTTGTAGCTGTAGCACTGCTTTACATTTTCATCGTTTCACTGCATATACCATTTTTAGATTTCCTTTGCAATTATTCCATTTTAAAAATAATATCTCCTTTTCCCTTTAACAGTCATACAACCAGTTTTGCCTAGAAATATTCTTGGATGATTTATTTCTATACAATCAGTTAAGACAAAAGCTCCAGAACAAGCAGAACAATTTTATTACAGGTGAATAACAAAATTCTGGAACAGAATAAACCAAAGAATACAATACAACAAATCAGTTTAAAACTTCAGCTAAATTTATTTGTGCATTAGAAGAGCCTTATATTCAACACATATCATCGATGATAATAAAACACAACACATTTAAGAATAACCCCATAAAAACGTTTGCTTTTGCAGAGACCACATAGTACTGTACTGTAATATCAACCACGCAGCAACAGGAAATACTGAATTCAGCACAATTATGTCTTCCTTGGTCAAATTATGGAAGAAAAAAGGAACTGCATAACACTATTCACATCAAACACATCTCAGTTTCTTAACAGGATGCCACTAAATGAAAACATGATGTCAAATACATTTTCTACACATTACTCACAAACAAAAAAAGATGAATAATTTTATTCAATTTCATACATAAATAAGAAGAAAAAGAAAATGAAAGCCCATTTAAGGTCAAATCAGAATTACAAGCTGCCTGTGAATCAGGTAGGTAATTTAATTGTTTGCTAGAGGCTTCTTTTTAGTACTGATTGGAAACCTTTCATCAAGAAATGGGTTTTAAAATTTGGGATGGCTGGGCAGAGATACATTTTGATTTAATTTAGACTTTCACTTTTGCACGAACGGTTGTTCTGCAAGTATGACCTTCTGGTTTAAGATGTGAGGTAAAAACTGTGAGACATTTAACTTTAAACAAGACTGATAATACATTTACTAGCATTTTGCCCTAAAATTATATGCAAGAAACTCTGATTATTACTGTAGATAAGATATTTGGTGATGATTGTGTGTAATTATTGTTCACAGCTGTTTTTTGCATTTGTTAAAGCACAAAAAGTCTACTTTTTTAAGAATGAGAATTAAGCATACGGGAGGTGTATTTTGGATGTAAATGTACTCCACCGCTCAGGAATTAATTTTCTACAGTAAGGTATTAAAATCATCTAAGCTTGACTTTTTGAATACATATACAGCTACGTCTACTAGATGTACTACATATCTACTGATTTAAATCAGTAGATATTTAGAATATTAAGTTTTAATATTCTGTTATGATCAGTCATTTCACTTCCAGTTCTTTGCAGAACTACAGAGTTGGATGATGGATACTAAGATACCCGCAATAATCCTAGAATTGCATTGTCTACATAACATGACAATCAAAGTAGCAGGTACAGTATACTGTATTTATGGTTACATACTTACTGGCTTTGATAAAACACAGATTGGAAGGATTTCTAGATTTAAAACAGGCTTTGCTTTCTCTCTGCAACCTAATTCTGACCATGCTAGCAAACAGCTCTCTGATTTCTCCAAAGAGGAATGCCCACATGGTGAGTATTTGCAATGGGGAGAAAAAAAAACATACATATGAAAAGAGCATACTCCTTTGTAAAACAACTACCACTTTTACAAATAAAGGAACAATCCACTCATTTCACTCTGCTACAAAACATCCAAAGCAATAACAATGGAATATTTGCTAAGGCATTAAAAAGTTCTGCATATACAGTACTGTCCATACAACCATTGTAAAAGTATTCAATATGTCAGTTTGTTATCATAGTGTTATCACAATATTTTAAACGGTCTAGTAAAATGTTTTTTTTCCAGCTATGCAACGCTTTAAATTCACCATTAGCACTAACAATCAGTGTTTCTGTTTCTTTTTTCCACAAGAAGCACATTTGCAGTATCTCTTGTCATTACAGAATATCCTGTGGCCAAAAAACCCATTAAGTGGTAAGCACAGTTAAAACAAAACAAAACAAAATTATGGCTTCTGGCGGTAGGAGATCTCAATCCTGTTGTTATACTGTACAATAGGTATTGCAAAATTTATGTGGAGAGATCAGCCAGATTCCTTATGAATATTAACTTTTCTAATGCAAAGCAGAAATTGCTTCTTTCCTCTCTCCCTGTACAATACTTGGTCAAATGATGACACTAAACACATCAATGATCATATTTACTTTCCTGTTGTTTTTTGTTTGTTAATAATTACAAAAATGATCGGTTAAAAATACTAATAAATTTATGAAAGAAACATTAAATATAACATTGTACCAGTATGTATTCCCAGCAATCAAACTTAGCTCAAGATTATTTTTAATGCTGTGTGATGTATTGGGTCTAAAATTAAATACAAAATGTAAATAAGAGCTGCCCCAGTACCTGTCTCGGTTAAAAAAAATGTTAATTAAACTGTTCAATTCAAGCTGTGTAAATTTTCAATTTTCAAGCTTTGTAAACAACACAACAGGTTAGACTACTTTATGAAGTTGCCTCTTAGGAACTGATAACTAATACCTAACTGATAACTAATTCCTAAAATGTACTTAAGAAGTAATAATATCAAAGTAAATTAAAGTGTAAATCCAAGAATGTCCAAGTTTCTGTCCACAAAACAAGAGGTCCACCTTGAAGTCTACAATGTTTTATATTAAAACTGGCACCAAGGGAAAAATGAAATGTGTAGTGTTAGAATACTAAACACAAATGTGATAGATGGAAATGTGTTGGTAGCAAAGGAACAAGTAAAAGGTTTGTTCCATGCTGAAAAGAGAAGAAAGGAAACACAACATTTCGCCTGTTTCCTAAAGTTCATTTAGCATGCAAAATAATATCCTTGATTCAACAGAATGTTGCTTCTTCCTATTAAATGTAACAGCAACCCAGATGTCAGAAGTATAGGGCGCAAGGTAGGACAAGCCCCCAGACAGGATTCCAGTATAACACATACAGACAATACTGTATACAGGCAAAAAAAAAACCGTTGTCTTCAGAAGGTAGGAAGAAACCAAAGACTATAGTGAAAACACACAAACTCTGGAATTTAGCCAAGACTCACCTGTGGAGCAGCACTTTTAACAACACCATTGCTCCTACAAGCTTAAAAAAAAACTATTTTCAGTTGATGTTATTGCACAAACAATAAATACTGGATCTACAATGTTACCTGATCCCTATTATATACTGTATATACAGCATGTCAGACAACAGAGCACAATGAAACTCATTAGTGTCCTGTATTTTTCCATTTTCACCTGTTTTGCAGGATGTTTTTAAGCTAACACACGTTGATTTTCACCTTTAAGATCCTTCAGTTTTCCAAGTGTAGGGTGTTCTGTTGGGAGACCTTTCAACAAACGGAATTTGTTTGGGATGGACATAATTAAAAAGAGGAGAGGTGTTATATCATATGAATGTAACATGAATGATGTATTTTGTATCTCTTGTCATCTGTGTGCTTGATTAGCTGCTGTCAAATCAAGAATTAAAGAAGCTTTATTGTGACAAAAAGAGTGGGTGGTTTTCTTTAATATCAGCTTCCTTCTTTTCTTGCAATGCTACCAGAAGAAAACTAAGAGGGATTAATTTATTCTTTTCATCTAGAGGCTACAGAGCAGGTAGATTTACAATGACCACACATTGATTTCCATCTAATTGTACTAAAGGACTTTTCACTGTGTTGTTCTGTCCAGATTATAATCCTCATATCCATTTAAAAACCTCTTCCCAGTCTAGACAGCTTAACACTTATTCATCTTACTTCTTGAAATGCATTGAGGCAGGCTGATCAATGAACTTCATGTTATCTCCCTGTGGGCCTGGATCCTCTTTACACTTGACAAATCGGATATGCAGAGGTGAATAGGCTATCGAGTCCGGTGTGATCATCCTTTAGGAGAGGAATTAATCTCCGATGTTGTCAACTTCCTTCCCAACTGGGAATACAAACACCAGCCCATGATTATTAAATTTCAGTTAAGACTGGTAACTCAAACTGTTTCTTCGCACTTATGGCTCCCCTAGTGCTAAAAGAACACTATGCGCTGTCCTAGTTTGGGTTGTCAAGCTTCCTTTTTCCTTATCACTACAAAGAAAAAAGCAAGACCTTCACCTGATGTAAAAAGTAAAGGGAAAGTTTCTGTATATATTCAGTGCCTTAAAATAAGCAACAAAATGGTCTTTCAGTGTGCTGATCAGTATATCTGCAATTTGACATTCAAAACTAAATGAATGAATACTTGAAGTTTCTTCTCAGATATAACAGATTAAACCTTAATTCGTGAAAGTCAGAGTAAAATTGTCCTGACTGTCTTAAATTCAAATGCAACAAAAGTATTTAGTCACAAATCTGTTTAGTGTTGTGCTTTAGTGTCACATGTTAAGTGTACCACACAAATTAACATTTCAGAACAGCGAAAATGCTCTGATGTGATACAGTTATAAGCCCACTTAGTAACTAATGTCAAACTCCTTTTGCAGAGCTCTTTGTATTGTGGTGCAAAGGCATCACCATAACGGGTACTTCGGCACGTTTTGAAAGATGGAAAAAAGCTAGACCAAATCCTGTGAAAACTAATTAAATCTGAAGTGAACACCCATGAAAAGAACACAGCACTTATTTAGTAGTACACACTGTAGACGTATTCTTCCTTCATGGAAATCTATTTTTGAGATGTTCACAAACACTTTCTTGGATTGCTTTCCATTGCTTCAACATGGAGTACTTTGTGATGTTTAAGGTAAAGAACTATTTTGCTAGCAACAGAGAAAAACTTAATGGGTTGTCTTTGACCTACTGACTGGTATTATTGTATTATTAAATATTTGTATGCTTAAACAAAAAAAAGTCTCAACAGCTGTGAAATGTTCCTAGGTGTGGGAACCCTCCATAGAAATCAGTCTTTGGGAGAAAGGCGAGAAACAGTGCAATTGAATCTACAGGAGGTTGTATTATGCTCTTATGGAGTCCACAAATCACCAATTCCCAGGTGTAACAGAAAAAAAAAACAGACCCTCACTAGGATTTAAGTGTGTTGGGTTAAAACCACAACTTGTCACATTAGAGAGGAACTGTCACAGTTTGGGCAGCCTAGAGATCAGGGATAATATAAGCCTGTCTTCCACCTGCCTCTTTAAACGCTATTGATTCCACTCAAAATACACAGTAAGAACAGACCAAGCTAATAGGGCATGGCTAGATAACCACCCCTTTTCACTTTCTGGGAAAATCAATGAGTACAAGGGCCTGCCTGACATCCGACAGCTAGGATTTATCTGTTCAGGAGCACAACCTGACAGAAATTTTGGGCATGGCATGTTGTGTGGCTTTTATTGTATCCAGAACAAATGATGCCTAGAAAGTAAAATATTTAGTAATTAAATAAATAAATGCAAACCAATAAACATATTCCCTAGAGAAAGTTAATTCAAAAATCTAATTTCTGATGCGTCATGTTTCTTTCATGTATTATGTGATACTTCCCCTAGCATAGCATATACGATACACAATGACTTCTTGAAAGGTACGTTTAACGATTCCAAAGGCTACCGCAACAGCAACACGAAAATGGCCCGCATTTTACATTAATGTACAGAATCTCACTGGATAGGAGAGATCGTGCAGAGCCAACAATCGTTTATAGCTAAGCATATTTCTTTGACACTGAAAAACACATCAGTACACAGGAAAAATAGTGTATGACCCACAAAATCCTTTACTCTATGAATTCTGAAGTTAAGCTTTGCTGAAAGTGACCTTACTAGACAAACAGGTGTCATCAAATGATAATTTCTTGCTGGGAAGAAACTCTGCGGTCACGGTCATGTCGTCTAGCTCAGTGGTGAAGTGATCTGGACTCTCCCCATTGGACATGTCTTTTATTACGCTGTAATTGAGAGCCATGCTGTAGGTAGCTGGCTTCTCAGAATGCGGCTGCTGGCATTTGCAAAGCTTCTTAAAGGCGGCTCTGAATTTCTGAGACATTGCATTGTAGATAATCGGATTGATGGCACTGTTAAGGTAAATGCAGATTCGGCAGAATAAGACAAACCAGGTATCTAAATACGCCTGAGTCAGAAAAGAATTCACCACCACTAACGTTCGATAGGGCATCCACAGCAGTGCAAACAGAACGACCACCACTGCCAGCATCTTTGTCACCTAGAGCAGAAGGAAATAGACAAAGTCATGGGAAAGTCACACTAAAAAGATATTGTTTTACTCGAGCTAGATGATGACAGATATTTATTACTGAAGCTTGGGTTACTTAAAGAAGCTAAGCTCTAACTAAAAGAAAATGTAATTCCTAAAAACCTGTAAAATATCTTAGCCAGAATACTTCTTTGAAAAATGTTCAAGAACAACTGTACTGCTAGTACTTTTAAGACAAACAATCACAAGAATAAGATTGCCAAACTTTGACAAAGATTACACAAATCTTATTTCATGCAATTAATTGATTTGCCGAAAAAAATATCTTTAGTCTAGATTAAAATATAAATAATGTAAGATAAAGATATTAATTGGTTAAGCAAGAGTTACACAAATATGAAATGCCAATACGGTATACCACATAAATAACTGTAGTAAAAAGCACCTCAGCAACAACTTCCCTTGTAAACTGCAATATTCTACAACGAATCGAGTTTCTGGTTTTTCATTTGCGATAAAACGATACTTTTGCTTTGTTTTCAACTGTTTAGGAAGGATATGAATCTTAATCTCACTGTAACACCAGCAGAAGTCTGGTATAATGTTTATCAGCAGTAAACCTAGGAGACTTCAATTCTGTGCCAAGAAGTGGCCACAATAACGCCGCGCAGTGCTTTTGATGCTGACCGCACGGTGCGTAAACGAGCCTCCTGCCGTGCGTAAATTAAGGGGAAGGAAAGGTATTAGTCACATTCATATTTTGTAGGAGGTAGGTGGGGTTTCAGAATAAGTAATGCATTGTAAGCTGGTTTGACTTCTAAGTGTATTTTACGTCGCTGTAAAATTAGGTATCCTTTATGTCATACTTTATATAGAATTTGTTTTCACTTACAGCAAATGACATATTAACACAAGACCTTACCTGTCTCCGTGAAGACGCGGTACTGCTTGAACAGCGACTTGAGCTTTTGGAGTTAAAGATCGTGTTGTCCTGACTGGATTCGTTTTTCCACTTTTTGTTTTTTTCTTTGGGATCTGCGGGAATGGGGTTTAGGAACAGAATTCTTGCGATCAGTCCGTACAGAATAGTGGCTAACGTCAAGGGCACCACATAAAATATGGCAAAGTCCAAAAAGTAGATCGGCAGATAAAGATTTCTGGACACTTTGTAGGCACAAGTCACCACAGTCACATCTGCGTAGTGTATTTCTTTAGTGTCCGACAGGTAAAACCACATAACGCAGTAGAAAGAGGTAAATGCCCAAACAACCACGATGATCTTCTTGGCTCTTGAAAGGGTACAGAGAAATTGGGCTTTAATAGGATGGCAGATAGCGATGTACCTCTCGATGGTAAAAGCAGTTATTGAGCAAGAGGAGGCATTGATGCCCAAATACTGGAGATAAGTGATACAAAGGCATCCAGCGTAGCCATAAACCCAGGACCCATAAATGCTGTCGGTGATGTTTGGCAGACCGGCAGCTGTAAGAACCATTAAGTCTGCGACAGCCAGACTCACCAGGTAGCAATTGGTAGGCGTCCGCATGTGCTTGGTTGTGAGGACAACCAAGACCACCATGATGTTGCCCACAATACCAATTCCGCAGATGGCCATGACCAAAACCGTGCTCACCACCTTGTATTCGATACTAGGTCCGGTCCAGTTTCCGACAGTCTGGTTGTCTTGAAACAGCGTCACGTTCTCCATCTTCGTTTTCCTAAAACTCTGTGGTACTGTAACTACCAGTTTATGAAGGATCCCAGTATCTCTTTTTAGCTGAAAAACAACAATTTAGTTATATCAGATGTATCAGTCTTTCTATCCTGGCTTTAACGACTAACTTCTATCGACGAACAACTCTTTGTTTTACCGGTCAAGGCTGTTAGTTAAACCAATAATGTCAATGAAGTAGAAGTAACATAAACCCCTGTTGGTCCAAAGAGAAAGACTGGTCTTGTAATACAACAGCATACAGTATATGCTCCCTTTACACTGCTAATTTATTTTAGCTTTCTTTTGATAGAGCACAAGTTGGAACTCTCAATTACAAGCTCTTAAAAGAGCGACGAGAAAATTGTACTTACATTAACGTCGAGCACGAAGTACGGGTTTTCTGCACAACTCTTCTTTTTCCGAACATTTTTGCCTTTTCTAGTCGGATAAAGTTCAACGACCAATTCCACAGCAAAAAGTTTTTTTAAAAAAAGGTTCTGATCTCAGCAAGTATTAGTTATTAACTTCCACAACAGTTTTTTCACCCCCCAAAAAAACCTTGATACACTGTCATACACAATATGAAATTACCTGGACCAAGCAAGAGAGCTACTGTACAGTACGTTTCTTTTGCCTTTTTCCCCCCACACCTCAAAAGCGTCTGCAAGTTTCTACGCCCTGTGAAAAGACGCAGTAAATCCGCCTGTTGGTTTACGAAGTTCGCTGAACAGCACAGGCATCGATCTGACTGCCTGCGAGTCTCAGTGGAAATTGTCCTATAAGGGAACGAGCCTCAGTGCACAGTGAGAAGCGAAACCGCACTGAAATTAGGCGATCCCACGGCAAGTCATCAGTCATAGGGGCTGCGATACAGCTGCCTCAAAGACCAAACGTAAACACGCCGAGGAGGTGGTACCTATACAGTACATTATTATTGACAATCAATTACTAAATAGTTATATGATTGTAAAAAAATAATTATGATTATAGCACTAACATAAATGACATATTAGATAAGTCATATAAACCCGATATTTTAAATCTGCCTCAGAAGACAAATATTCAGCATAAGCAAGGTGTTTCTTTTTTTTTTGTCTTATCCACTCTTAATTCTATATCAAAAAATCAAATATACCGAGCTGTAACGGTAAAAAAAATAAATATTCAAAATGAAGCATGCTCCGTGTAAGGAATAATTCTTCACTAGGAGAAAAATAGGAGTTTCAGAACGAAACGGGGCTTGTGTTAATCCCTAAAACGAATGTGTAAACTCCTGTTCTTCCTGGTGTTGTGATTGAAACCAGTTTCACCTTTATAACCTGAGGTGTATAAAGTTTACAGTATATGTACAGAGAGAGAGCAGCTACAGCTATATCTCTACTGAGCTAATCTAGCTGCAAGTGTAACAACTGAAGTTCTGTCTGATGGGTTGGCCACCGACAAAGGGAATACACAATGACCTTCAAAGCTATTACACCAAACCGAAATGTGCCTTAGATAGAAAAAATAAATAGGAAGATCTAACTACATATATAACAACTGTTGCTCTTAACTTCCAGCTCAACCTGGAAAGGTATTTCTTTTAACACATTGCTTTGGAAAAAGTACTCACCCCCTGTTAATACTATAGCAGTTCATCGTAATAAATGTATATCATTTCTTATTCAAATGAACTTTTTTTTATATTGAAAACTGTAATGGTTAAAGTGAACAGTTTTATATTTGCATGAGGATGATTGTAAGCAAAGCCTGCAAGAAAGACACTCATACTATATCTGAAAGCAATTACTGTGGTCAGTATTTTGAAAAGCGTCTCTACCAGCTTTGCTCTTTGGGATGGTGTAATGTTCTCAGTTCTTCCTGGGATAATTGCTCCAGTTCTGACAAGTTTGTTGAGGATAGTTGATGGATCATCAAGCCCCACAATGTTGTCTATTGGATTCAAATTAGGACTCTGACAGACAGGACATTCACTCTCCTCTTGTCAGACCACCGCAGTGTGGATATGATCTTGTGCTTCAGGTTATTATCCTAATTTGAATATTTGACCCAAGTTTGGATTTTTGGCTGACTCAAGCAGGGTTTACTGTAAGATTCACCTTTACTTTACACATTTCCATTTTCTGCTGATGTAATGTATCAACATAACAAGATACTCTCACCACCAGGATTTGCATTTAGACAATGTTTTTAAACTTTTTTGGAACTCGCCCATGCAGACCAGCTTTGTACAGTATGTTTGGCTTTGCGTGTTGTTAATGCAGCAAAGGTGACCCCTATTTCAGACTTTTAACTTTGTAGATCTTTCCATATCAGTTTTTGCTTCACAATGGCAGCATTAACCAGTTTCCTACTTGCTGCTCAGTTTGCAAGGGCAGCCTGATCTATATAGCCTCTTCATGATGTGCTTCACTGATCTTAAAGGGATAATTATATTAATGTCATAACCCCTAAAACTATTCCTTTCTACATGATCTGATCTAAGGTTTCTGGAGCAAGGGCATTGGATACTTAAGCAAACAGGAATGTTTTAATAAAAAAAAAAAGTCATATTCTCTACAATAAGCATTTTTACTTTTATCAGTATGGAGAAGACTCTAAATATACAGTAGACTGCCTCGCAAAATATCCATCCCCTTCCAATGTTGTTCAATTTTGCTGAATTACAAATTGTGTTTACACATTTTTAATGCGATTCTGTTCTGCAGGTTTTGCTGACAATTCACTTCTTTCACCACAAAGGTGATACAAAGTGTTCACTTGAAAAAAATGCTATGGATTCTGGACATAAATGAATGCACAAGTTTTCTTTGGACAGGGTCAAAGTCAAGTACCAGAGGGAAGAAATGTGGAAAGTCACCTTATAAAATGGGGTTACTGACAATTCCCACAAAACAGTGAATGCACAGATTGGTAAAGCACTTGATTTTGTAATACTTATAAAGAATACAATTATAATGTTAGCTATCGAGTCAATGCTCTACTAATTAGAAAAATATTGATGGATGACTTAGAGGATTCCTCTCAGAAAGACCCTTTGTTCAGCAGGTTGCATTAGATCAGTCTGTGATCTAATGCGGCCTGTTCATTGTGTAATTCAGGCCCAGAGAATCACATGCTGTTTTTGAATGTGTTCTGTTTCATAGTTCTTTTTTCAAATCTTGTTTTTGTTCCAATGGACAATAGCTACAGCAAGCACTGCTGGCATTTGTAAACAACATGTTTCTAGTAAAGTCAGTACAGTATATGCCTTGGCCTTGGTGTACTTGATGAATCAGTCAGTACAGTATGCATAGTATCCCATCCTCTGTTTTTCCAGGAATGAAATGTGATTCAGTACTCGCAATCAAATTATCTAGCTGTGCTAAAGGGTTTCCTTTTGTTTGCATTTGAGTTTTTCTCTTGTGTTCTTTGGTTCATGGTTCCTTGTTGATTCTCACAAAAATCCATCGGATTGGCTCTGTCAAAGTCTTTGAGAATTTTGAATGCTAGGCCCATGTACCCCTATAATCTTCCCTGTTCAAGAGAAGAACCTAAAAGACGGTCATTTATTTTACCCTACCTGTTTCGGACATTCCTTTATATCCTGGAACATGCCTGGTCACTTTTTCTAGGTCAGCAATATGCTTTTGTAATGTAGTAACTGACATTTTACACAACAATTTTAATGTAATGTTCGGTGATATACAGGAAGTTCTACACATTTCTACGCCTCTGCATTTTTATACTGTATAATCACATTGTTTTTTTACCTTTTTATCGATTTGCACTATTATTTAGAAGAGGAAAATGAAAACTTTATGAATCACTGGATCTTCTTCAAGCAGTGTTTTCCACCTTACATTTCGGGGGTTAGTCAAAATATTGTTAACAAGAATAAATGACAATTATTTTACTAAAGTTTTGTTATCACCTCCACAGATGGCGCTGCAGTCACACAGTTTCCCCAATGGCATCACCTGTGGAGAAATCATTTTGTGCTCTCTGTTATCGTGAAACAAAATCAAGTGTTTCCATGTGGTGGAAGAGAGTTGTCGACAGCACTTTGACTAACCCTGTATATCCTGAGTGGCATTAAAACATTTTATTTGGTTCTAATACTAATTAATTACTTTTTTTATACCTCCCAGCATAATTCATGTTTTTGCTATCAGGATGTAACACCCTGCACTCATCCACATTGAATACCAAGAGTTTATACAGGATTTAGAAATCTAATTGCAACTCTGGGTCTCAGATATTACTATGGATAAGATGAAAGGTATGTTTTTTTTTTATTTGTAAGAGCAAATTAAAATGATAAAGTGATAATGCAATAAATAGGTCTAATGGAATATATATATTTTTTAATTTAATGTTTAATATACATGAACTTCCATTGATTGATTTTGTAGCTGCTTCTTCCAAATCAGGGCTGCGGGAGAGCCATAGCCTATTCTGGGAAACAATTGGCGCAAGTAAGGGTACAACACAGACACTCACACCTACAGTATGACCTAATATGTTTTTGGTCTGCGATAGGAAACTGGAGCACCAGAAGGAAACCAACATGAACAGAGGGAGAACATACAAACTCAATACATAGAACAATACACACCTATCAAATAGTATACTATTAAACTATGTCATTTGCAAATGAGGTTTTCCACAGTGTGTTCAGAAAAACAAATATCAGTTAATATTTTTAGATCTAGGCTGTTTTAAAATTGGCAAAACACTGTGATTATTAGGAACACTGTCATTTCACTTATATAATAATGACACTATACATTTATTGTACATAGATGGGTACCTTCTCTAGCACCTAGAGGCTTCCTGGTAAAGCTTTAAAGATAAAACATATTCATTGGATGAGACAGAAATAAAACAGTTCCTCACTTTGAGGACTGCAGGGACTAGGACTGACAGTACAGAACTGTTCAGATATTGTATTCCTGTTTGTTAATGTTTGAGTCTGTCTTAATGCTGTTTCCCCTGTGTTGTGACCCCCCCTCCTCAGTGTTAGAGTGAGCGTGTTTGTCAGCCTGCCTTGACTGGACTCTGTAGCTTGGAGAGGAGCAGGTGGGTGTTTTGCGTGTGTGTGTAGGTGGGCGGCAAGTGCTATCTGCTTCCTGCAGTGCCATATTCTGCAGTAAATGGCGTATTATTTCTCCTTGTAGGCACAGTGACTCACTGCTACTTCCTGGGCAAAAAATTCCATTTAGTCCTGAAGAGCTTAGAACGCTTCTAAATAGTACACTGGTTAAGAGTTAATTAGGTATGAGGACTCATCTTCGGCTGGAAGAACACAGTCAGCATGGAGCTTCAGGGAACTCTTTGCCTTGAAGGTAGCGGATCTGGTGATTGCTTGAGTCACCAATATGCGCAACATGCACACACAAACAGCACACCACAGCCTGCAGAGTAGGACACAGCACCTGGCAAGAAAGGAGACCGATTCGCCATACTTTACATGCTGAATCCACACCTCCAGAAAGATGAGAGAGTGAGAGAGGGAGCCTTCCTTAACCTTTGACTACTTACACAGGGCTGGATGGCTCTGACATACTGTACCACCACATACTGTATGAGAAGAAGCACAACTGGAACTCTTAGCAGGCAGCTGTATTTCCTTTAAAGGGATGTGGAAACGATATAGGAACACCTTTTCACCATCCCTGAATACAGAGTTGGATACTTTCCTGTTGTCTGGATCCCTCCTTACATATGCAACCCCCGTGACGGGGCTTTGGAGTTTAAAAGGTGTAAGATGAAGTTTAAAAGCTTTGGCAACCTGTCTCTGGGTAGTCTGGACCTACTGTTCCTGGCTCAGGCATGGCTGGACCTCTCCACCCCAGCAATACACCTCAGCATCAGGAGGGATCAGTTTGTGCCAGACCCTGAGGGATGCCCACCAGTTAAAACGTCATGGACGCACCTCAATGGGGATCTCAAATGTACCCGAAACGGCGGGCCACAACATGCTCTAGATCCACAATTGACGCAATGGGTTAACAATCACCCCATGAGCCTGACAGCAATGGCAGAAACTAGGATCACAATGGAGGAATTCAATGGGCTGCTAGTGGCGTGACAGTAACAGGATAAACCGTGCCAGATGTGTCCAGCACAAGGAACCCTACTTTGATGTCAGTAGAGCAGTGGGGGGACTTTGAGATGCCCATCAAAGAGAAGCTGAACAAATGTAAATGGAGACAGTTTCAAGACACTACTGCACTCCACTTATAGTGATTGATGACATCCTGAATGCAAAGAACTACTTTTATTAACAAATCAAGTTGTACAGTATATAGCCTATTTCTTTTAGTGCCTTTTATTCTTAAATATTCTTCTTTTGCCATGTTCGGTTACAAAGATTTGTGCTTAGTAATATTAAAATGTAGAATCAGAACACCTCTGGTAAATAAGTACATACAGTATGTATGTTATTAATTGAAAGCATATAAAAGTGAACTGAATCAGAATTAGTATTTCCTATGTGACATTCTTTTGCAAATAATGCCTAATGCTTGTTAGTGATCTCAGTGTGATTGGGTCCTCTTTGGTGTGGTTGATTTGATTAGTTCATTGGCCTTTTGATTGGGACAGTAGCATCACTGCCAACAGATCTGGGTTAATACCTGTCGGTTCGTTTTTTAAGGACAAAAGCCCTCACAGAAAAGAATATTTCAAAACCTTTGTATTTAGTAATTTTTTTTTTTAACTTGCCAGGGGGGAGGCTTTATTAAAAAGGACGCTACATGAATGTAGCAGAGCGTTTCGTGTTGGAAACGCGAGTGAATGACCAAGAGGCGTGGTCATCTCATTTAGGCAAGCCGCATTCTTCAATTTCTCACGAGGAAATCACTGAATTGGCTTCAGCTGGAATGTCTAGCTTCTTATAAAAGCAGTTTCTCGGGGAGTTAGAGGTTGTCTTTATACACGTTCTTATGGGTGAGAACAGTAAGCATTCAGTTTGGTGGATCGAGAGCTCTTGGACCACATACTGCAGAAGGGTTATAGCTGGGTAATATTGATAGCGGCCTCGGTCGTTTTCCGGGTCGGGGCGCCGGTAAATAAGAAGACGGATAATGAGCGCACCCGGCCAACCGGAATCGACCGAGAGAGGCTCTTGCCACTGCTGTCCGGGGAATTGTACAGTTACGGTTTATATGGGGGGGGGAAGCCTCTCGCTACGTTAGCAGAAAGGGGGATCTTTCACCATGCAATGGTGTGTGCATAGTTATGCGTATAAAGTCCTTTTTAATAGTTTTCTAATGCTACTATAGGTTAGTAATCGGGGGAGTGGTTACATTATCCTCCAGTATGATTGGGGGAACATGCACTGATCAGAATTAGTCATTAATTATCAAACTAGTATTTTCTTTGAATGTACCCATTTACAATTCTGTGTTTCAAAAGATTGAGTGCAGTATCAGGCAAGCAACTTCTGGTGCATGTTACAGCTGGTTATTCTGAGAGATTTTTTTAACCTACTGTATAGTTCTACTGTTAATGAGCTGTGCCTGCCAAAACCAGCTCTGTGCAGACAGCATTCCTGGGCACATGCATGTGGTAGATGGCTGTCTACCTGCTTATTGGCAGATTTTAAAATCATCCTCTCAATAGTTATTGTAGATGTTATATTTAACTGTGATGTCTTGACCTCCTGAATACTATCTTCTGAAAGTAGTGTTTGGACACTACTTCTACAATGTAGAATGAGCTCACATAATTGCATATCAATTAAGGCCATCGGTCCTGATTTTATGCAAGATGGTCATACTTTGAAAAATATTGTCCTTGCATTGTTTTATTTTTATTTTTTAAAGTCTTACTAGATAATACTTATTCTTTTGGATTTTTTTCATTTGAGTTTTTGCTAGCTTAAATCTTTCTTGGATTGTAAGACATGATACATGTCTATTGGCCTCAGATGGCTTTTTTGGAATATGGTGGTATGCAGCTGTGGTGTGTCTGTTCCCATCTATCCTCATACGCTGCAATATTGTAGTTTGACTGAAAGTTGCTTATGGAATTCCTAGTGTATGTGAGAAAGTTGTTGTAGATGTGCTAAATACTTTGTCACTTGAAAAAGGTATTTGCAAATATTGGGCTCATCTTCTCCTTGAAGTATCTTCTAAAATAAAGCTACATTCTGAATATTAAGGCATTGGAACTTCAAAGACATTTCCATGCATTTTTAGCGTGTGTATAGGGAGTAGGCTGCTTTGTTCAATCCATCAGGCAAAATTTCTACAGGATATTTTTAAATCCATATTGCAAAAAAATTATCTAATTTCTGTTGAGTTGTGCAGTAATTGAATTACTATAGATCTTTGGATGCACCAGAAACATCTGGATGCACAATTCTAAGTAATGTCTCATAAATAATATCAAATTAAAAATTATTATACCAGAATTTTCTGCAAAGGCTGAAGCTGGTTTATATTTTAATAAGCCTTATTCAATGTTGAAAAATGACATATCTAAATTGTAAGTACCAGAACTCTGAATTCTCTTGAATCCAGTACACGACTGAGCATCAAAAGAAGGCCTCGCTTATAACTACAACAAATTCACAGTTCTATCAGGAAAATTACAACATTTTCTGTAGCAGATGCAAAAACATTTTATTGAACAGGCATGACTTAGTTAAATTCACTATGCAGTTTAACATTTGTCATCAAATTGTGGTCTACTGTGAAAGTCTCGGGCCAGTAGCATACAGTACTGTATATGGCCAACATTGGAAGCAATAGGATCTGTGCACAGTGTCTGCAACAATGCCCCCTGTGGTCATAATGCAGTGAGTAGAGAATTGTTGCACCAGAATACCAAAAAGTACATTTGCTCTACCTGGCCTGTCTTGCAGGCAGCCAACTTGGACTTCAGGCTCTTCCTCTGCTGTGTGTTTGCCTGCATGGTCCCCTTCTTTTCCCTTATCTCACAGGTTGATGAGGGGCATTTTCCAACCACAGCCGTTTGCACACAACCTAAGCTGATCTCATAGCTGCTCATGCAAGCGCCAAACCCTAGTAAACAGCTGCCGCTATCATTTGGTCCCAGCAGCTGGAGGCCATATGTTCCTGCAGAGCTATAATCTCCTGGGCAAGGAAGCTCAGCTGTTCCTTTGGCTGGGCTGCTGGAATAGGCTTCCACTTGGGTATTTTCCATTCTGGTCTCTTTTTCTCACTAAGCAGAGCTTATCTTGCTTGAGCCTGGGACACACAAGATGAGTGTCTGCATCACTCATTCAACTGACCAGGAATGAGGTCCCAATAACCTCTAATACATTGAGTGTGGCACTAAGGTGTAAATGCCAGATTGATGCAGGGATATACTGTACTTTCAATATAAATCTCGGTTTCTCTGTTTCATTAGAATTAGATTTTATAAATCTGCATCTGTATTTGTAAAATTTAGAAAAACATTTAGAAAGTATAAAACGCTTAAGACCAGAAAGGGATGGTAACAGATTGAGAGATGATCACCTGTTTGTTTTCCATGATTAACAGAGTTTAATGTGGGGTCCTTCAGTGCTGATACAGATGTATTGGTGACACATCTTAAAGCTACTGTATTCATACAAACTGAAATGAGCTTTAGGTAGTTTAATTGTGTTAGCTAGTTTAAGTGAGTCACAGTTTAAAAGAAAACAGGCCTAAAGTAATGACTGCTGAGGAATACGGCATGATATTCATCTTCATTAAACTAACATGTCAAATGCCTCTGCTTTCCGTCATAAACTAAATCAAAATCTATTGTAGTATTAAATGATAAAACAGTATCATCCACTCATCAAAATGTAGGTTTTAAAACATCAGTCGGTATTCTGCCAGACATCCACATTCTCCCTATAAAATACTTCTGCGAAGCCATAATCCTGCAAATCACGGTTTCTAGCTCGCTGACTGCCTTTCATAATTCCTAATGAAACAAAACATAATTATCTGCACATTATGCCAGTCTAATGACAACGGCAAAGTTTCATTATCTCCAGTCATCTTTCCAAATTTGTTTCTCTTTGTGAAAATGTTAGATATTTTATCATAAAAAAATTAAATACAGAGCAAGAACAAAACAAAAAGAATAGTCCGAATTTAATGAATCACGAAGGATTAGAATTTTTGGAAGCCACATTTATATTGTCCCTGTTGTTAACACTAGAATATCCATTAATGAATATTCAGAAATGCTAAAGGTCTAACCTGTGCCAGGGTGCTGGAAAGGACACTCTGTCCAATAGCCGGGCCTCGGATACAGGAGGAACAGTGAGGATTCCTTTCTGGCTGTGGAACAGTAGACCAACTCTTTACCCTCTCACTGATTTTTGAGGGAGCATGTGAGTTTCCCACCCTGTTTCATGGACCTGTAGAAGGCTTACTACTGTGTATTCTGGGTTGTCTTGGGAGGCACTGCAGGAGTATGGGGTGCCAGAGCCTAAGCTGCATGCCATCCAGTTTGGGGATCTGAGGGCTGTGTCTCCATTGTTTGCAGATGATGTCTTCTTTGGTTCATCCAACTGTGTGCGCTGGCATGGTTCACAGCTGAGTGTGACACAGTAGGTATGAGGGTCAAATCTTTCAGCAAAGGGTAAATTGCTCTCTCCAGGTGAGGGGGAAACCGTTGCACCAAGTGGAGGAGTTTAAGTACCTCTATGTCCTGCTCACGAATGAGGGTAGAGGGGGTGGCAGGCTTAACACGCAAGTTGGTGCAGCAGTTACAGCAATGTGGACTCTGTACCGAACCACAGTGAGGAAGCGGAAACTAACCTTTCAGAGTAAATTATTTTCCAGTCGATCTACGTCCCTATCCTCACCTATGGACAGGAATTTTGCAGTTGTGCGTGAGAAATGAAATTGCATGTGCAAATAGAGGAAAGGGGGTGTCTCCGTAGGGTTGCTGGGCTTTCTCTCCGTGATAGGGTGAGGAGCTCAGTGGTCCAGGAGGACCCTGGATTAGAGTCGCTGCTCCTCTGGATCAACAGGAGCCAGTTGAGGTGGTTCAGGTATCTGGTGAGGATGCCCCGGTGCCTTTGACTGGAGGGGTGATAACTCAGCTTGCCCGAGAGCACCTGGGAGTCCCCCTCGAGGAGCTGGAGACTGTTGCTGGGGAAAGGGAAATCTGGTCTACTCTGCTCCGCCTGTTACCACTTCAACCCTCACCAGGTGTAAGTGGTTAGAAAATGATGATGCTAAATATCTAACGAGTAAATAACTACACAGTTTATCGATAGTAAGTTTCATAACTTTTGACATTCTTTTCGTGCTTACAGTTTATAAGGGGTTTATGCATCAATTTGCAGCTCCTATACTGTAATAACATGGTACCAAATTATCTTTAATGATGCTTTTGACTGCATTCTATAGATATCTTCTCATTTTGGTCTTAAAAACTGCATCTGAAAAACAAAACAGATATTTTTTGCACCACACAATTAAATACAGTTTTATAAAAGGTGGTGGGGTTAGGATCAAGTTAGCAAGTAGATGGCTTAAGGTGCATTAAAACTTTCCTGAGCATCTCCGTATTAACAGTAGGAAAAGAGTTAATATGAGCTTCATGTGATAGTAACGGACAAAGGAAAAATGACTCACCTACTGTATAACATTTGGTCTAGTCTGACTAATACCCAACGTAACTGTCATTATCTTGTCTCTGAAATACACAGCAAACTCTTCACATTTTGATTTGGAGATCAGATCAGAGTGGATATTAAAAGCAGGATTTATAAGGCTGTCAATAACTGAGAACAGCACTCTGGGGATGTTCTGATTTTCAACAACCACCTTTAGGGGCAAAATGGGCCCATCTGGCATTTCTAGTTGCATTGTTGAACCTAGTGAGATGCTCTCTAAGAATGTTATAGTGGATTTATAGCTCAGTCACTCTCCATTGTTGTTCAGCCTTTATACAATTTCTCTAAAGGTTGATTATATTCTTAATTTCCCATCGAGGTCTGTGTTTGGGTGTAATCGTTTTAACTTTTACTGATGTTATAGTATCTATAGTTAACTTTATTTTATTTTTAAGGTTGTTTAGTAAATCATCACAGGACGAGGGTTAAACAGCTGAAGGTGTGTCACAGATGCATTTTATAAAGTTCTCAGCTTCTTCAAAGGTAAAATAATGTTTCTTGGCCACCCACCAAAGGATATACTGTGTTGTAGACACCATTGATGAAAAATGCTGTAAAAATGGAGAGAAAAACAGTTATGATCGGAAGAAGCCACAGTACATCCACATCAGAGGATGCATCAATAGTTCAACTCTGTGTAATAACTAGATCCTAAGTCGGCCCACTGGTAAGTTAATAAAATCTATAGAACACAAAAGCTTTATAGAAGCTATGCCCTTGGAGTTAGCTGAGTATCCTCATGAAAATTAAAATCGCCCACAGTAATAGTGAGAAATTTGTTCTAACAATTGATAGCAACTCTGAAAAGTCATGTAAGAAAGCAGGGCAATGTTTCGGAGAATACTTCTATATTAGGTTGCAGCTGATATTGAGGGCTGACAATTTAACAAGACAACATTATGTTCAAAGGATGAAAACTCACCAATACAGATGTTTCTTTGAGCCAAAGCATCAGCAAATATAACAGCAGTCCCACCTTTTTTGCCTTGTCTCATAGAAAATGGGAATTATAGCAGGGAGAACTAGTTTCAATAAGAACAGTAGGCCCGTCATTATTCAACCATGTTTCTGTTAAAAACATCACTGTACAGTCTAGTTTGTGTTCAGTAAGAAATCATTTAAAACAAAGGTCTTATTGCTGAGTGATCTTCTGTACATTCAGAATTTTC
This sequence comes from Atractosteus spatula, assembly GCF_055471065.1. Taxonomy (NCBI): domain Eukaryota; kingdom Metazoa; phylum Chordata; class Actinopteri; order Semionotiformes; family Lepisosteidae; genus Atractosteus; species Atractosteus spatula. The sequence goes on from NC_142717.1 coordinate 4,847,583, forward strand.
CATTTTAAAGGGCTTCTTAATCTCTGTTGGGAAGACAGGACATTTAACAGAATTGCGATTAAATTGCACTTTATTTACACTACAAACCACTGTATACAGTAGCTCACTCTGTCATCTGTGTAAGCATTACCAGCTGGTTATTGCACATAAGCATGAACAGACTTAATATACTGTATGAGTGTAAATCATGACAAGGTGAAGCTGATACAAGATATTTCAAAGAGCTTCAATTTGTCGAGGCAGAGGGGAAACGGTTATCTATACCAATGCACAAGGAATGATCTAGATGCGTATCCACCCCTCTGACACAATGTCATTAACCATTACACAACATTCAATATATTTATCTGTTAAAACTGGTTCCCCATAGTTGTGGGTGTAATCCATCTCTGTGTTAGAAATGGCGTCCCTCCCAGAGCAAGTCACAGTTGTCAAAGTCTATGGAGTGCTCCACACAACTTTCTTAGCCACCGGTCTAATGCAAATAATCTGCTGAAAGATTCATTTCCTGTGTAAATGATCTTGTTCGTGTTCCTCTGCAAGACCCACTATGCTGACATTTCTCTGCTGGAGTCTTCCAGTTCAGAAATTGCATGATCCAAACTCGGTTTCACCGCACGAGCACTGTGGTGCAACGCAGGGAGTGTCTGGTGTGGGGGTGGAGGAGTCCCAGATTAATGGAGACGCGTTGCCGTGCAAACCACACCTGACGTGAATAAGTGAATGAACGGTGTAGAAGTGGTTTAAACCTAGCCCGAATACTTCCTGGAAATGGGGGGGGGGATCTAGCAGGACCTCAGTCTTGCTGATCTCGCTGGAGTGGTGAGAGGACACATGCGGAGGCTCTGCTGTGAGAGAGCCGGGCTGAAGCATGACAGTAGCGGGTGTGAGACGCTCCTAGTTGGGGCAGCTGTTAGAAAAGCGTACCGCAGCGTATGAGTGAACAAAGACTCAATTAAAGCCGCTGTAGCAACCCCGTGACAGGGTGAAGAAGAACGACAATCCCGGAGGAATAGCTAGCGAGGAAAAGAGAGAAAACGTCAGTCTGCGAGGAGACTGACGGAAGAAACGGAGCTTTATGAGATCATGGACAGAGTTAAAGGGACCGCATCCTGCTAGGGTGTGGGAGCAGGGCCATAGGTGTCCGCTGTATGAGTGAGTTGTGAGTTGATGAGTTAGTGTGTGTGGACCAGAGCGGGTTGTGTGGTAGAGGGACCCTCCCCCTGGCAATACATGGTATTGGGGAAGCGAGTGGGGTCTGTGTAACTACACCCTCTGGGAGATAGTGCAGTGGTGGCTGGGCACACTGAGGTGCGCTGGCAGCTGTGAGTTCACAACCTAAGGCTGTGAGAGTGAGATGCCAGAAAGTGTACGTGTGTGTTAGAGAGGGACAGTGTGTTGGGTCTCGGCACGATGTGTACTGCCAAAGAGACTCAGTGACGTAGGTACTGTAGTGTGTTTGTGTAACCCAACCTGGAATGTCGGGGCTGGAGGTGGACCTGGGAGTCCGAGGCACTGGTTGTGTGTGAAAGAGTGACCTAATGGAGTAGGGGCAGGAGGCTCAGTGAGGGTGTCTAAGAGCAGGAGGTTCCTAGCAGTGAGGACAACAGGTTGAACTTGGTGAACCTTGGACTCTGAAGTTAAAAGGCCCAGAAGTAATGGAATGTGGAGTTATGTATCCTGTTACCTCAATGAGGGGTTCAGTGTGATCACCACTCTCGGAGGAGAATAAAGAAAAGGGAACCTAAAAGAGCTTGTAAAGGGGTGTGACAGGGGAGAATGGGAGCCTGTCCACGCCCAATGCGGTGTCAACTACCCCCATGACACAACATCACTCAGAATGTCACGAATCTCAGGCCAAGTCTAGTTTTGAGGGCGGCTGCTAAATTGTCAACATCTGAGAGAGACTGCAGCACAGCTACATCAGTTTTTTTTAAAAAAAATATTACTAGCTGTTCTGCGCTCTGCAGAAGTACAGTGGTCATTTTTGCTAGTTCAAGTGAGTGGAAGTACTTTAATTTCTTTGTAGCTATTGAAGAAATTCTTTACATGATGATTCCTTGCTGGATCATTTTCTCTTGTATATCTCCGTTACCTTTTGGTATGCTGTATGTGTCTGTCATTACATTTTTTTTTAAAGATGTTTCAGGAGAATCTATCATAAATCCATTATGATCAGGTATGGATCTGATGTTACAGCATTTTCCGGTGTGAATAACCAAATTCTATACTTATACTTGTTTCTCAGGGATGATTTGTGACAGATGGGTGTAAGATGTACATCAGTTAGGATACTGGGTGTATTATAGGAAAGTTTGTGGCTAGCCTTGGTTGTGTTGCTGACTCATTTTGCAGTGAAGAATCTGCTTCACATCTTTGACATTCATTTCTGGTTTTGGAAGGTACAGAATGTAGCGTTTTGACTCATAAAGCTCCATACATATTGCCTGCAAGATGAAAAAGGGGAGCCCACACAAAATGAATGACTTTTAAGTTTTCCACAAACTAGGCTTTACTCGGAGTGCGAATGTTTTACAACTTTCATAGCATGTAACAGACTCCTAGCTTTAGTTTAAAGAAGTCATATCCTATAGATTTTGAAAAAGTGAATATATTGGATTGCCTACCCTTTTTTGTTAAATCGGCTCTGAGCTACTGTAAATCCATATTTAATCCCACCCTCTAAAACCTATTCCAAGACTGTAACCATATGAGTAAAATACTGTATGTCTTGCAGCATGAGAAAAAGAAAAGTTGATCCCCAGAAATCAGTAGCAAAAGATCATTGTGATGCTTTATTTCCCATGCACATGAGTACAAACATGTCCAGTTGTGGACCATTTAAACCAATGGTTTGAATGAATAAACCCGTCATTAAGAAGTGGATTTAGCATTTGTGAGAGATGGTGAATTACCCCCAAGACTAATATTTACACTATTAATGGATATATGTTTATGTAGACTAAACCATATTAAAAAATTCAAAATATCAAGGTGGAATACACAGTGGAAGATGAAATAAAAGTGGAAAAGAGAAACCCCACTCTGGCTATTCTCAATACAGTTAAATTGTTAGTTTTCCTCATATGATCAATACAGTAATTGTCTTGATTACACTTTTTGTGCTAAGAAAATGAGCCTTGAACTGTCAACAGAGTACTGCAACATTGCCATACCATTCAAGTTAAAACTTAAGAAATTTCAGACAGAAGTGTTTCAAAGTCATTACATTTTCCACCTTTGCCCTGACTAAAGAGGAGTAGTCTACCATCTTCTCTGTGAATGATCCAAGTGTAGAAGATAGTGATAACACCTGTACTTTTACCTCTCATGGTCTCATTTAGACTCTTCACATTATTACAGCTTTAATGGCAAGGTATAAAGACTCATCCTCAATCATTCTCCTTCAGGATGTAGAGCTCTGGTTTTTAACTAGCTCTTAAGCTCAGACAGCCTCAAATGACGACAAAAAAAAATACAATTGGGTTTGAGGAGATGTAAACAGAAAGGCATGTGTGCATTTAATTGAATAATCACCTGTAATTCTATTACACATCTCATTATAAAATATGTTGATAGCCTCTTTCTCCTGAAATATCCTTCTCAAAGGGCAATTACTAAGTTTCCCAGAAGCAAAGTCATCAAGTGCAAATCAAGCAAGGTGCAAAGGGGAACATTTGGTCTTTCATAGTCAGGAGCAGCACCGTGAGGTGGAAGACCCACAATTACTATTAGGGCTCATATAGTATGTGAGGAACACCGACACCTGGTGAAATAACAGAGCTTTTAAAGTAGGATTTGAAAAGAGCACCTGAATTGAATAAAATTAACAACATGCACAGAATGCTTGGCTAATTGTTGTTATTGATATTTAAGAACTTATGTTAGGGGCAGCATTTTCAACATAATAATAAAATACTTTCAAAAATATTCATTTTTTTTTGCAATGCTTTCAACAATTTAAATTTATATAAGTCAGTTTTATTAATACACTGTAGCACCAGGTCACACACCCTCATTTCACAGGTCCCAGTCAGAGGATCACCCCTTTAAGCTAGCTCTTCACTGGGTCCAATCAAGAGAGGGAATCAGTTTATTTAATATTTTTACATTTCTTTCTTTCTTGCGTCCATTATTTTCTGAATATGTAACATAGGGAAATAGCACATATATTCAGTCTTAGGTGAACTGATGCATGCTTTTGTGATTTTGGTTTACCTTAGCAGTAAATCGAATGATTGTCTCAGTTGTTCATGCAGTTGGTCTATAATACCATTGTCCCCCTTCCCTGGATACTGTAGATTTTACTTGTAAAATCCACAGGGGTACAACTGTCCATGAAGGAGGAATGAGTATCTTTGTACCAGACATCAGAGAGATCAACACTAGCTGTACACAAGTACTGTAATTCACTAAGAGCAAAGTGAATTACAGATTATCTAGGTAGAGTAATGTTTTCAGCCAAAGAGACTGAGGGTAAGCTCAGCCACCACTCTTTTTATAACGGTTTCTATAGAAAAAGTTTAAAATTACATTTGTATTTTATAATAGAATTTAGGCGGATGTAAAAACTGCAAACAGGCCGCCTACTCTTTAGAATTGGGTGTTGCCTATGAACAGTAACTACAGCACCTTCTTTTGGTTGGTTTCTGAAAAGATCATCTGTAAAATAATGTTAGTGAGGCTGTAAATTAATAGCATACATGCAACTGGTTTAGTTCTAAACAATGTGGAGTTAAATAACATTGATGAAAGTTTGTCGGTTTGCGTGCTGTTCAGCTGCATCCACTTCATAGTAACCAAGCCCTAGAGCAGACATGGAATCTTTCTGCCACCTAGCGGCTGCATTTTGAATAGTTTGCACATACAGTATTACGTCTGTTCTTAAGGTTTACAGCTTGACAGTTCGATTAAAAGCCTGAATCGCGCGGAAGATATATTTTCTTTTACTGTTTAATTCCCTCCTGCATTAGCTCTTAGAGGAGGTTGTCCTCATCATTTGAAATGTAATCATTTCTGTTCTGTCATTCATATTTTAATCAAACTACACAGCCTGCAGCACTAATTTAACAATATTTTATCTCCTTTTATCATTGTAAGCGAGTGTATTTCTGAGAGAAGAGTATACTAATTCCATGATTCCTGTTAAAATCCATTTTTCTTTTCTTCTGTGAACCTTATTTTATCAGCTTCAACTTAACTGACCCAGCAGCTGCTTTTGAAATGAAGTAATACCATTAGTCGGTGCTGCATTAAAGTTATTAAGGCAGTTTTTCAAAGTGGAAGCATGACCTTGTTTTAAAGCTGTTGCATTTAAAAAAAAAAGCAAAGTATTCTGAAACCGACGTGAGATGTGTAGATTCAAAGCACTGAAAATAATGTAGTGTCAGAACTGAAAACCATACCCTTAATTATTATTGGTTTCAATAATCTCTATCACAAAATGGAAAAATAACATTTTGATATACTGACAAGTCTACATATCATATATACGTGTTATATAACTTAATTTACATTGCTGCAAGACATGCTAATTTATAGTGATTCATCTTTACTAGAAATAACTTTAGCAAATTAAACCATATTTTGAAACATTAGCTCTGTGTGTGATAACTGTAAGATCTCATGTCATTGCTATAATTGATGTGTAAATGAATGCTTAAGTTTATATTGTGACTTATTTTGGAAAAAGAGAGATTCAAGTTGTTGATAATCTAGTCGAAGATGACCATTGCAGTCAATATCCATGATTGTCCCTTGTCTGTTACTGCTTAATCAGGTAAGAAGGCTGACCAGAGGAGTTCTCACCAAGCAACAAATCAAAAGAGCAAAGAAAATCTTCAGTAGATGGAATGACAACACGTTTGCTACGACAACAGATCTGGTGTACCGGTGGATTCAGGAGCTGGGAAGAGTCCTGGGATGGTTGGGTTCCCTGATTGACTGAGTTTGGCCAAAAGAAAACAACTGAATAACGAGTGTAATGAGAGTGGAAAGAGATTGCAAGTGGTGAATGTAGTTTCAGCAGAGATGCCGCAGAATGTAGTATTAGTAGCGGTGCTGTGAGCAACGACTCTATGTCGGCTGCACATACAGCAAAGAGTTTGAAAGGATGACCCAAGCTCTGGTAGGCACTCATTCCAGATGATGTTTGAAGAGTTATCGAGATGTGAGACTGGGGAAAAGACACTTACAGTATTGCTGCCAGCAGTCAGTCAGCCCTTAATCTCTCATCCTACCCTGAGGTCAATGGGCATTTCTTGCAATATTCCAACAGTACATGGGCCGCACATGGAAAGCTTAGTTTCCTAGCACAGCAGGAAGGGAGAAGGAAAAGAGAGATAAAACTGTACTCCACATCTTTGTGAATTAAAGTGGTGATAGATCTCCAGGAAAAATGTAATGACCGTGTTGGAACTGTTGAGCTCTATCCAAACTGGGCAATCATCACTAGATAGGGGGGGAGAAAGAAGTGAGCTTGGGCAAATCAGTTTCCTTATCAGATGGGTTACTACTCAAGACGACTATGAGATGACGTACTGTAGAGTAAACGGAGTCCTTTCTAATGAATAATTATTTTCTGAATTTGCTCAAAATTGGTCTTTCAGCTTAATCAGGGCTACCTTTCTTACTTCTCTCTTGCCTTTTTTCAATGAAGGCAACTGAAAAACAACTTCATTAAAGAATATTTTAGACACTGTAATTATGCATACAGGCATGTTGAGATTGGTGCTGCTGTCTTGCAGCTCCTGGGTTTGATTCCACTGTGAAACATTGTCTGTTCTTTGTTTGTTTGGGTTTTCCCCTGGTGCTCCTGTTTGTACTTACAGTACCTTTGTAAGACATTCAGGTTAGATTTGATTGGCGGTTCTACATTTTCCCCAAGGGATAACTTGGAGATTTATTTTGGAATGTCACACATGTTATAAGCAAGAAGAATATTGCACATATTGTAGGATTGCAATGAATAAAAATCACCTCACCCACAGACCTAATACATTATTCCATCTCTACGTGTGTGATTTGCACTTCTAAACTGTATCTGACCTCTCAAGGCTGGATAAACAGCGGTATCATAGCAACAAAGAAATAAGATGAGACCTAATGAGAGCCCATCTCCCATAATTTCTGCTTCATAGTCGGAACGCATTTTTATGAGCTTTGAGTCAGAAATTTCATAAGTTGATAAAGGGGATATAACAGGACCTCAAGGCCATAAGCAATGAAAGAAATGTCTTTGTTTCAGAGAAGAGGTTTCAAGGTCCTGTCGTTGATGGCCACTCTGAAATATTTCACATTGAGTCAATGTATTTAATGTCTGATAGCTAAGTTGAAGGTACGTCTCTAAAAAAAAAAAGTGATTAATCAATCCCAGACCACGTGTTGCAAGTGGGATTTAAAAACAAGAAAAATTAAGAAATGAATGCTACAAAAAGTTACTGTACATTAGGCAACCCAGAACGACCCTGACATTTGGGGTGTTCGTGTGCGACCATACGAGTCACACACTAACAGTCATCAAGACACCACTGGAAAGATCAAAAACCTGAAAAAAGGCACCACAATAACTGTGAAAAATGGCCAACACTTCTGCCAGGCCCACTCTCAGAAAAGTCAGTGGACTTTGCAGCCTGACCTCTAAAGTCCAAAAAAAGATATTAATGGTAATTCCCAATCTGATATCTCTCAAGGCAAATTCAGTATTCCACGGTTGTCCAAACAAATTGTAAAGCTTTTATAAAGTGCATAAAACAGAGGACAAAGAAGTGCTTAAATAGGGGGTACTTCATGTGAATTGATTAATAGATGAATTGATATTCCACAGGCTTGCTTCATTAACTGAGTGCTGGAATGAGACATTAGAAAAACTAAGAGATGATCGGAATTAGAGACAAAAATATCTAAGATGTTAACTATGAGAGGAAATTAAATTTAGAGTATGTGACATGAATTAATGAAAACAACGAAGAGTGCTAAAGTTGATATGGTGTGAATTCTAATGAAAGGGATGTATTTTAGCCAATGAGCTTGATGCAAAACAAAGCAATTCTAATTTTACACTATCTATATAATGAGAATACACCACAATTTTGCATATTAGCACAGTTCTACATTTAACAGGAGGCACAGGAAGCATATACCACAACTATTTCACTTCTGAAACATATCACACTGACATTTGAAGGGTTATGCTGAAATATTCCTTTATGAAGTGCGCAGCTATACTGATTTTATATTTAAATTGAAAAGCTGGATTTCTGAAAAGACCACAAACCTTCCCCCAGGCAGTAATACTAAACCATTTGTCTTCTCGGACATGTGGTATTTGATGTATGCAGGCTTGATAATTATGAATACCCCTTCAACAAAGTCCCCAAAAACTTGAAATGCATTTTAAACAGGAAGCTGAAAACTCACATTTACAAAGACAGCTTGTCAAAACTGTTTTGTTTATGCTTGTTCAGGCAAAAGCAAAAGACCCATATTCTTGATGGGAGTTTATTTCTCCTGACTGATATTTAATTAAAACTTCAAACAACTGGCATTTTCAAATCATAATATTATTCTTTAAAAATGACTGCACAATTATATTAACCGTGTATATATCATTGGAACAACACGTGAGTAGCTCAGGCAGTGTTTGATATTTCATAGTATTGCAATTTATATATCATATAGTGTATCTCCTAGAGACATAGGTTTCCCATTAAAAAATATATAGCCACCAGAATGATTCATCACCTTGTAACCAAAGTTAGTAACCAAGTTCATTTTTCGTGCACTACAAAGAAAAGTACTTTGCAATTACAGTACAAACAGACTGTATGCTGTACGTACAGTATATGGTTTTAGTATGTACTGTATGTGCACTGACAGTACAAATAAAGATAGAACATAGCTGTTACGAGACAGATTCTGGAATATAAGGTACAAACTACCAATGAGAGTTGACTCTAGCTGATCCGACTCTTGCAATGAAGTTAAATTGCTAGGCTGTGGTAAAAATGTTGAGAAGCTACCTCAGTGTTGGAGCAAGGACACGTTTTCAGGTGACCTACTGTAAAGGAGATCACTCATCTCTGATTTTCCTTTGACTTCCTTCAAAAGATAGGTATCTATACAGTGCTCCATGAAGCTTCAGCACCTAATGCTACCCATCTTGTACAGGGATGTCTCCTAGGTAGAGTTACATTATGAGTCTTGTGGAAATAGCTGCTGTCTGTCTTGAGATGTTCTCAAGTCCCCAGAGAAAACCATCACTGGAACTTGCCACAAGCAGGCAGATCAAAGATACACTATGGTTTAATCCTGGATCCCATCTCTTCTAGCTTTCATTTCAATCTTTACTTAGGCTAATCAAATGCTTAATTTGCTTGCTTTTAATTAGTTCCTTTTTTCTACATTTTATAATTAAAAGATATTGACGAGATTATAAAAGTAAGCAGTTCCATCCCATTTCCCTTGAAGCTAAAGGCTTCAGAAAACCCTTTTTTATGGACCTTCATATTATCACACATGCGACGCTTTTATAAACTAATAGAGTACATGACACTTAACATCAACTCAACAGACTGTTGAATGATGTTTGCATCATTTGGTTTCTGAATCAAGGAGAACTAACAGTAGCACACACAAATTGAGTAGTGCACAAAATTAAGATTGTTTTTATAGTATCCCCTTTACAAAAGTAATACATTTGAAATCTTCGGTAAAATTGCTAGAATTACTAACCGAAACATACACAATCGGAAGAACACCTGAAGAAGGCTCCACAGCAGAGACGCTATGTTTTTCTTTTTCCTTTCAGCATGGAATAAACTTTTACCTGTTCTGTAGATACACAGTCAACGAAGAAGTAATTGAAAGTCTAGATGTATTCTAAACCTTTTTTTCTAAACAAACCAACTCTGCTGACGTTTCACAGAACTATTCACCTTACAGAAAGGATTAAAGATGGGTTCAATCCATGGGCTGCTATCTGTGTGGAGTTTGTATATTTGTATGGATTTCCTCTGGGTGCTCCAGTTTCCTCCCACAGCCCAAAGATATACAGTACTGGAGGTTAATTGGTTTCTGGGGAAAATGGTGTGTGTGTGTGTGTGTGTGTGTGTGTGTGTGTGTGCCCTATAATGGACTGGCATTCCGGTACCCTGCATTGTGCCTAATTCTTACTGGGATAGATTCCAGTTTCCCCACAATATTCTGAGTTGGATAAAGTGGTTAGAAAAAGGATTGATGGACAAAAGCATGAGAGGGCTGGTTTACAACACAGATGTACTGTATAGTTAAACCGAAGCTGCATTATGAACTAAGATGGGTAACCAAAGTCACCTGAAACAGTACATGGCTAATAAATTAGGTAAAAACTGTTGCAAAAAACACTTGACATTCTGACTGATGATTTGGTTTGGAGGCATTAGAATTGACGTTTCACATTCTGTCAGGTTTAAAATATCTTTGAATAACTATTTTATTGTCAATATGCTTCAGTTTGATTATTTGCATAACAACTGTAAAATTGACATTTAACACTTTGATTTTAAATATTTATTACCCTCTAAATATTATGGACCTATAAATATGTATCAAATGCTCATTTAACAGTAAGCTGAATATGTGAAGTACACAAAAGCTTTATTGACCCAATTTGCTTTAAATGGCTTTCAAAGTTATTTAACAGATAACTGAACAGTACTGTAGTACTGTTGAGTACTATGGAGCATGATTAGTAATGTAACATTTGCCACTCAAAACAGTAATGCCTTCTGCTGGCATACAGACCCAGATTCCCATCTATAAAAAGTAGAAAAAAATTTGAATGAAAGAAAAAATTAATATGAATGCACAAAACGTTTGAGAAAAGTTAACAAAAAATCGTCTTTTAACTTGTCATTGAAGCTACATTGAAAAGAGCGCAAAGGGTGACTTGTTTCTCTGACTTCAGCTATAAAGCAGGCAAATTTCGAAGGTGCTGTTTGTAATGTGCATGAGGTGAAAAAAGACTACTTCTCTTTCTGCAGTGCAAGGCAACACCAATTCTGAAGCGAGAAATTATCGTTGCATTTTTCCAGGAAATCACTTAATGATTTTATTCAGCACATTATGACTCACGCAGTGATGAACGTAGCAGAAACTGAGCATGTGAGAAAAATAAAGTGTGAAGTGAGGTTTCGGATTGGAATGGAAGACAGAAACGTTTCTTATATTCAACATGTGGTACATGTGTATATACTCTATTTGTAACCACGACCATCGGAACTACGATTCCCACAATTCTTTTTATTTTTTTTTCCTTTACTGTACAGAATCCTGTGCTGGTCTGTAGCTCCCCAAGGGTATGTACAGAACTCAGTTCAGCACCACAGCGAGGCAGACAAAGCCTGGCGTGGGAGGGACTAGCAAAAACCTTTTCTTTTCAGTCTCGCAGGGAAGAACAGCCGGAGATGCCAGAGCGCAGAAATAAAAAGAAAGGTATTAAAATAAGTCTTACTTAATGCTACTGCAAAAATCGAACGCTTTGATCTGCACGTTCCAGTATATTATTTTTCCCAAATCATTTTGTGATATTTTGAAATGCTCCTTATCAGTTGTCTGCTCCTATTGTACAAACTATGAAAGGGTGATGTTTCAAACGACTTCTGTTTGATGTCTTTAAAACAGCAGGTTCAGAAAGTCTTATTTGAAATGATTGTTTTTTCTTTTCTAAAATGCCATGCCATAGATCATTGACTTGAGAGTAAGGATTTGCTTTGCTAACACATTTTCATCCCTTGGGCTATCGTGTTACCGTTGGAGACGTGCTCTACTTAAAACATTTTAAAGTAGCATTTCAATGTTCGTTCGGTCTTGTGTAGGCACAGTTTTGATTTTGCACGTCACATTTTTTTTGCGCCATAAGATTTATTGTTACCCTTTAAAAGGCTTTAATAATAGAGACTACGTTTTAAAAGACTTAGGATTATCTGTCTTTATGCGGATTTCTTTCCTAATAGGATACTGATGACTAATCATCCCTTCTAATCGCCTTTTTATTTAGGGAAAATGTTAAGCTGCTATGTACAGTATGATACTTTTAGAGGAATTTTACTTAGCGTGCCTTTTTGAATTTGACTTAAGTTGCCGGTACTTAAAAACAGAATACTGGAAAAGCCGTCGCGTTGCTTTATTAATAATTGCTACAGTTCTTTTGGTATTTGATAGTGTGTGACAGCTAATGTATATCTGTTTTAATGTGTTAATAGGTATCCTGGCTATGCCCTAACGTGCTGAAAAAAGAGACAATCAAATGGCTTCCCTGGAGCTTCTTTACATAGATAAAGATGACAAGCAATCCGATCCTCCAAGCAGCGTTGATTGTGGTTTGAATCCACTGCATATTCATAAGTCGAGCACTTCTGCTGGAAATGCAATTTCCAGAACACTTCAGTGCAATTCAGCTCAAAGGGCATCTGTCAGTGAAGGACAATGTAATTCAGCACCAAGGACAGTTCCCTTGAAAGGGGGGTTGTTTGGCAAACAGAATCCCCAGGGACTGCCAAAAGAGGTAAAGGTGTGCTGTGATGAGGAATTGGAAACATCCTTTACTTACATCGACGAAAACGTCAATCTCCAACGTGCCAGTCCTCAGTTGTCTGCTAAAAGCCCCTATGGACAGTCAAGTCAAAGCCCCGGCAGTGAGAACCAGCAGGAGGCTTTGCAAGAATTGTCACAGATGTCGGAGGATGAAAGTTCCTCAGAGGCTCAGGGGAAATCAGTGGATTACGGCTTCATCAGCGCGGTTACGTTTCTCGTCAGCGGGATCACACTGGTGGTCATCTCCTACGCCATCCCGCGGGACGTCAACGTGGACAAAGACAGTGTCTCAGCCCGGGAGATGGAGCGGCTGGAGAACGAAAGTGCGAGAATCGGTGCCCATTTAGACCGCTGTGTGATCGCGGGGCTGTGTCTCCTCACTCTGGGTGGAGTTGTGCTTTCCACTCTGCTCATGATCTCTATGTGGAAGGGAGAGATGTACAGGAGGAAGGCCTTTGCATATTCAAAGCAGTCAGCAAAATTGTATGGCTCAATTAATTTAAGAGCAGGATCAAGTCCCACTGGAACTACAGCACACTTGTCTGTGTTGGAGGATGATGTGATAACCCTTAACTAAAAATATATATATATTTTTACACAACAAAAATATCCAGTCTTATCAACAAAAGACATACATGCATATTGGTAGCTTGACTGATATTTTTCTCTTTCGAATATTCGCTATAACTATCTTTGAATTTGAGATTTGAAAAACAGTGAAATGTGATTGATAGTATAGATAGGGATCTTCTCTTTGGGGAAAAAAATACTATAAATGATTATAAAAGCCTTCCGATACAAATGCATATGAAGACATAAAGTCATCAATGAACAACCATTGCAAGACGATTGACAATTACATATTTTATGCTTGTCTTTAAAACCAGTATTATTGACAGGAGATGAGAAGACTGCTAAGGAGAATATACTGTAACATGCAGCTGTGTATCTGCATTGAAAAACATTAGTAATTGTTTTTTCACATGAAGACAAAATACTTCTGCTCAATATAATCAATTATATTGATTCAAAAGCTGTTGTTTTGCTTTATTAATCATTATATTTTTAGTGTTTTGGTGGCACTTACGGTTATGACTTCATAGGCTAGTGAAAAAGTTAGGTGAGTGAGTAATAAAATAAAAGGCACATAGTGGCTTCACTCTCAGTTTAAAAGCCTGCTTGAGAATTATCGTTATTCTTATATAATCATTATTCTTATGGTATAATAGTGTTTTAGGAGAGTTTTGTGTTCTATTTAAAAAACACTCCATCCAACCCTAGGCCTTAGTGTATGGTCTCATGATATTCTTGGAAAGGCTCTGTGTGTTCATAATCCTGCTTAATTTGGCATATGTTCCTATATGTCTGTTTCATTTACAGTATTAAGCTGTGATTCTTTAAAAGAACAAACTATAGAGTAGAATTGGAATGTTTCTGAACTGGCAAATATCTGCCAGACCTGGGTTGTACACTAGCACCCCACCTCATTCATCTGGGTGGTCTCAGGTGATGTTCAACAGGTGCCTTGACTTTGCAGTGAAGGGAAAAACATTCCTCTCGGCTCTGTAGCTGACTGTCAAGCCCTCGTACATGGGCTACAGAGGTCTAAGTTGGCATTGTTAAAAATCAGAATACCATGAAAAAGAAATGTTCAGAACAATCAAAGCCTAGTGCTGAATAAAAAGGATAATGTAACTGTTAAAATATTGAAATTGTTTTTGCTTCTCAAATATTAATATTTTTCACTTTCCAAGTGCAAGACCAAAGTCATATTTGTAGATCCTCCAAGCAGCAGTGATCTGTGCACATATACAGTAAATATCATCCACCTAATAGTATTGTTTTTGTCTTGGACCTAACATATTTATAAGGACATGAACTGTACAGTATATGCTATTGGAGTTAATATGTTAATATGATCATTTCATTATCTAGCTCCCTGTAATGAGACACATTACCAGACACAAGATTAAATTACCTACTTGCACAGAAGGTTGAAATCACACTATAACATTGCATTTTGAATAAAATGAGAGTGTATTTATTAAAAATGAACTTGTTTACTCCTTTACTGTGGGTTTTCACAAAGTTAATACCAAGAAGAAGAAAAAAGTCATAGTATATCAAGACGGTACGATGTCAAGAATAACATTATACATCGGAAGGCATTTCCTGTATAAATTGGAATCACTGTTTCTGAGTCGGTGTTAATTGTGCACATAAAAGAAACAAACTCCCTTACTTCAAAGCTCATATCCTTGAACCAACAATCATACTGCACAACTAGATTACAGGGAAAGGGTGGAAGATGCAAAGATGTTTTTCAGCAGCTTTCAGGATGTTGTGTTTTTTTTCCTGCTGAGTTTTCTGGGAAGCTTAGATTAGAATCCCCCAAAACAATTAGAGCCATCTCAGCTGAGGGAGGGTAGGGAATGAGCAAGAGCTGTTGTAGAGCTGAGGCGTGGCTGGAGATCTATGAAACAAAACATCCATGATCCCAGAATGCCTAGATGGAGCTTTTGCTTTATCACTCCCCAACGTTTAGTACTAAATACGTGTGCCTCATGAAAGTATTGCGCTGGAAAGCTTTAACTTGAAAGACGTGGTCTAGTTCCCTTGCCTTTTCATGCTGAATATCAAACACTTTATCAAAAAAGGAGAAAGTCAGCCAAAAAATTCCAGCTTAATTCACCTCGTATTCCCATTGGTTTATATGGGGTTTCATGGGCTACATGCAGTTTAAAATCTTAAACTGCAAGCCTTGCGTTTAAGAGAAATATGTCAGTGTTGAATCTCACACGGTATCATGAAATGTTTTGTTCCATAAACCAGTGATAAATGATTTCATCCTTTTTTCTAAAGGAAACTTGGAATCTGAGATGTTCTTCAAATTGTACAAAGCTTTTTGTGTATTAATGTCATATTTACTAAGGCCTTATTTGAACTATTACGCTATCTGATTGCAACCTATGCATAACTGCGGCAGAAAATAAAGTGTTAATTTATACATGATGCTGGTGTGTCTGTCTTTTTCCAGATTAGATTGCCAATGCAATGCCAGGATATGCATCGTTAATTAGCTTTTTTGCAAAACCCGGATTAGTGCAGATTGGAGGTCAGATACTGTACATCCTTTCATACAGCCTTTACTAGCTTTGAAAGACATATGTAAAATGGCAGATATATACATTTCAGCATCCCTCATTTCCTAATTCCCTCTACGTTTCAGTTTGCAGCTGTTCTGCATCTAAGCTTTGTGTATTCTGTTCTTTTATCAAAACATAATTGACTTTTCACTTTCACGATTTCTGATCCATTTCTTTCTCACTACAAGTGTTTATTACATGTAATTACAGAAACACAGATTTGTTTTAAAATGGCAAAGTTTTGTATTTATACCCAGCCATTTTTAACTGGACCACTTGTGCAAATTTCTATCTTATGTCTGTCGCCGTTGTATAGACTATAAGGATAGCACAGTTAATGTTACTGTAAGCCCATAGAGTGAGCAGAGAGCATGTAGCCACTTGTATTCTGGTTTATTTTCATGAGTGCAGACTATCTTAAATAACAAGGATCTTACAAAACCGAAAGCACCTTCTTATTTCTTTCTCAGATGAAATTGGGTTAAACTAAAGCATTTGACAGCTCCATGTACCTATACCAGAAAGTCACATTTCCAGACTAATGGGCACTTGGTTAATTGGTTATCCATCTGATAGATTCTATCCAGAAAGCAAATGGGATGTACTTTTAAAAGCCTCTGGGCACAAATCTTCTCCATAGTAACTACACAAATAAAACTCTTCAGCCGTAGTCCCATACATTTGGTTTGACATAAAATTTTGACATAATATCAGACATCAAGAAGCATGCTCACAGTAGAATGAACACAACAATAGAAGTAACAGTTTATTTCCTTTTCCTACTCCAACTGAACTCTCCCAGGACTCTTGATTGCTAAAAATGCATGCAATAGCATTAAAAGAGCATGGCTGATGAATACCTTCTTCATAATGAAAATGGAAATAAGCATCGTGGTCAGTCTGGTTCCATTAACAGATTGGTTACTGACCTTCTGATCAGCCAAGCTCCAATAGTTATTTTACTGCACATTGATGTGTGAAGCAGGATACAGTGACACTAGAGCTTTGCAATTTCTAAAGAGCAAACAGTGAGGTTCTGAAAAATATAGCGTCTCTCATATGGAGCTACAGCTGATCAATTAACATAGAACTTCTCTTTCCAACAATAACACGCTGTCAACTTTTAAATGCACATCTCATGTTCCACTTGTCTTCCAGAAACAATACCATATAAAAAAAGGTACTTTTTTAACCTGCTTAAATGTATAACTTATTTTCCATGAATTTTATATGCCCAAACATACATTGAATCCATAAGCAAATCCTAAAACAATACGATATTCCTACCCATTTAGTATTGTAGTACATTAAGGTTACCCATACTTACATTAACTAGATTTAATGATTTCTTATTATTTTATAGAAAGAAAACAGAACCTCCTTTTTATAATTTTTGATTGAAATTTAGATTAAATTGCAAATATTGATGGAAAGCCACAAAATAATCTTCTCTGCATAGTATTAGATAGAAATCATGTTTGCATACTGTAAATGCTGTTCTGTACATCACACATAGTCCTTGGCACATAATCGACCAGATTCTGGAATTCTGTAATAGAGATGCGCCACCATTTTTCCAGGAGAAAGTCAAGTCGGTTCACATTCGGTTGATGGAGGTGGAAAATGCCATCTTCAGTGTTGTTTAAGAATATTCCATAAATGTTTTGGGTTCTATATCGCTTTCAGATGTGGTGACTGAGAAGGCCGTGACATACAGTATGATTAACGTCAGTGTCATGATCATCCAACCATTGGGTGACTACATGTGCTCTATGGATGAAGGAATTGTCCTCCTGGAAGATGTTTCCTTAAGATGATTGAGACGAATCCTCAAGCAGCAGAGCACATCTGGAGAAACACTCCTGGTATAGAGTCAGGATTAATCAGCTAGGGATCTCTTAACTCTCAACAAACTTCCTAAGTGCCTGCAGGCTTGAGGTGATGTCAGTGGGAGACACTCAGCTTCTCCAGTCAGCGCTAAGATGTTTTTATAGCATGTCAAAAGATTAACAGCTGAGCTGTTCATGCATGTACAGTACCTCATGCAGTACAGGAATCTTTGCTGCTGTGAGCCAAGACTTACGGTGACAACTGGTGATAACACATTGTTAAAAACATGTCTTTGAATTTTGTGCAATTTCCTGTAACTTTAAAAGTTAGTTGCATTCCCATCTCTATGTGACCATTCTGTCACTGTGATTTTCCACTCTGTCAGGTTGGTATGCAAAAAAAAACATTGCCTTGAACCGTTTCTATTTATCTTGTCCAAGTATTTTATCCCTAAGCTCTTTATCCCCTATTTTGCTGCAGTTCAAATGCACAGGCTGATCTAAGCAGGACAGGGTAAGACAGATAGTTAGCAACCTTTTACAGAAATAAATTAGATACCTGTATGCCATCATTTATGTCATCAATAATTTAGGATTTAGGCAGTTTTACTTACAGTGGCCTTGATTTATGAAATAATTATACACTTTGTGCCTTCTCCATCTTAACAAAAGTACTTCTGTAAGAACACTAAAGATTTTCCATTTTTTATTGATTGCACTTAAGAGTACGCAAACAAAACCCTCAAGAGATTCCAAGTTATCTCTTACATCTTTAAGAAGGGGAGCAATTTGGCTTTTCATATACCTGTATGTACTATATGAAGGCTTGTAAAATGCTTTTTACAGTAGCTAATTGCTGGCAGTGCAAATCTACTCGTTTAAGGTCTGTTTTGGAATTTAGAGAAATGTCTCAAAATTCAGCAGATGCTTCTGTGTAAGTAACATTTTTGTTTCATGTAATTAATCATTGATACGATGTACATTTAAAAGGCTGAAACTGTCTCCAGATTAGGCCAGCACACAATGTTCTACACCACTGGTGGAGAGGATCTCTGCTATACCACTGGTATACAGTAGTATACATGAAATTAGCAGAAAGAAATAAACGGTTTATATTCAGAAAACCATACAATACTTTTTTTCTTACTACATTCCTCCATCTTTTTTTAAATAACATCTACAGGATCCACAACATTTAACACACCATTCAATTCCTAGTCCAACACCTTATACTATCTGGATTTAACGTCTGTTGCTCTCTCTTTGCTGATCATCAACCCAGTCTTTTCAACTCATCTACATTTTTGCTGTTTCCTTCGGATTCCCTTTTCCTCACTTTCCTGTTCAATCCCTATTCTGCCCAGACTTCACTGGCTGCCTGTTTCTTAACACATGATTTAAAATCATTGTTTTTATCAAAATCACTACTCTTCCTTTCGTTCCCAACTGGACATATTAGATGCAATTTGATGCAAGTACATAAACTATACAGCAAGCGGCACGAAAAGGCGATTTTAATAACACCTAAAGGAAATATAGTGGATTACAGGAGAGCTCATTTCTTTTCTTTTTCCTATAGGAATTGCCAGGCCTACTTTATAGCACACAATACCAGTTCATTGTCCTGCGTTTGATGTCATAAAGCAGAAACACATTGACTTTATATAATTGGCAATGGAATTGTGCATTACCATGACCTGCATTAGTTTTCCAAACAGTGTGCACGTTTCTTTTTAATCATGGTTGTGGCTGACATTATTTGAATAATGGATCCCACTATGCCCAGCTGCTCTGGGGTTTTGAAGACAGGTAATTGCACTGAAACAGATCCTTTTCCTTGCAGTTTATTCTCTGCGAGATTTTAACATCTCCAGTATATGCTTAAATGTAATGACATCGCTAAATGCTTCTTTACATGTAAATTAATAAATGCAACATAACACATTAGTGCCTGTGGGGGAAAAAAAGTCTGAAAAGCATAATACTCATTGAAGTCGATGCCAAGTTTATTCATATAATCATTGTTTTTCTGATGAGATGCTGCAAACAAAAAATGAGTGGTTCTGTCATGGAGGAAGCAGAGATGCTATTTCTCTGTCTCCCTGGGTGGGTCCTGAGTTGTGGTTTGAGGCATCTTACAGTAAGTAGCAAAAAGCAACACCAAACTTGTGGCCATAGATGATAACGAAAATAGAATATTAAACAGCAACTGAAAAACCATCATACCATCTTACCATAAGATAGCACATGCAGTACAAAGCTTATTAACATCATTGCTGCTTGTGTGTTCACGTATATATTTCTTTTTAATTCCAAATAACAATATATACCAAGCCAGGTTATACTGGGGCCCCTGGGTTCAATTCACTTACCAAGACCAGTTTTCCTAGAAGACAATTAACCTGCCAGTATGTCTTTGGACTGTGGGAGGAAACCAGAGCACAAAACCCCACACAAACAAGGGGGAAACCATCCAAAATCTATGCAGATACTGTAGCACCCCAGGTCTGGAATTAGACACACTGATCCAGAGCTGTGAGGCAGCATTGCTAACCACTGAACCACTGTGCTTATTGAGTTGTGAAATCTTGGTGTATGTGATGGTAGTTTTTAATCTTATTATAAAGGCATCGTCATACCATTGTATGAACTGTAACCATAGGAACCCATGCTATTGTTATCCACCACAGCACCTCGTCAGAATGAGGATTTGTTTTGTATCTTTTGCCTCTTTGAACACCCACACAGGAAATTACAAGACGGACAATAAAAAGTAAAATGTTAGGTACTCTGCTTACTTCTTTTTAATGTCATAACAGTATTGAATATATGCCATATATTGTTAAATCTAGTGTTAAATTCCAATACATTTGTCTCTGAAAGTAAAAACAGTGCTAGGCCCCATATCAGATTTCAAATTATCAAAAGTCTATAACGCCTCCCTGTGGTGTCCATTTTGTGAAATTATATTTTATTCAACTCCTAAATGCTGTTCTGAAGTCTTCTAAGAGTAACATAACCATACATGCCAGCATAAACTAAAAAGAAAAAAACGGAAATATGTGGAGGGCATAAGCATTCAGACTCATTAATTCAATATTCGGTGGAATCACCTTTGGCAGGAATTGTAGCTGTGAATCTCTTAGGTTAAGTATCTTCCAACTTTGCAAACAGACTTGGTGCAGTTTAGCCCATTCTTCTTGGTACATTTGGTACTTGGTACATTGGACTTTAGTTGGGCCACCCAAGGACATTTTCTTATTCCTAAGTAAGTTATTCCAGTGTAGCTTTGACATGCTTTGAATCATTGTCCTACTGAAAGGTGTCATTTCAGTCTCTAGCAGACTGGATCAGGTTTTCTTCTACTATTTGCCTGTTTTTTCTATACATTTTCCTTCAGTCCTAACAAGCTTTCCAGTCCCTGCTGAGGAAGAGAAGATTCCCCATTGCATGATGCTGCCACCACCATGCCTGATATACTGTAGGAATGGTGTTGACTGGGTGATGCACAGTGTTGTACCAAAACCCCCAATTTTGTCTCGTCTGACCACAAAGCTTTTGCAACAATTTGCAGTATCACTTAAATACTTTGTTACAAACAACACGTGTGGTTAAAATTGTTTGCCACTCTCCTATATAGGTTCGATTTGTGAAGTGACTGGGATATTGTTCACTCACGGACATTTTCTCCAGTTGTTTTTCCCATTAAACTCTGGAGGATCATTCAGTTTACTTTCATTTTCTCACAGAACAATTCAGAGACCTTGATATTTGTGTACCCTTCTCCTGATCTGTGCCTTTCCAGAACTTTATTCCTGAGTTTTTTTAAACCCCCATGTTCTTCAGGGTTCAGTCATTGCTTGAAATTAACTCGCTTTTTGAGGGACCCTACAGAGACAGGTGTATTTAAGATGAAATCACGTGAACCACTATTGTTGCACAGAGACACAAGACACTCAGACAATTGTGGGGCTTGTTAAGATAATTTGTGCAGCTAAATTATTTTGGATTTCCCACAGCAAAAGGTTTGAAAGTGTACACAATGATGATGTTTCCATTTTTCTTTTATATTAATTGTTTACAGTAGGTCTTTCTTTTTTGCTTAAAATGTATGGAATTTCATGTGAATATGAAAAAGCATTAATTACTACTTCAAAGTATTTTGACTGCAAGCCTTAAAGAAACAAAATATGAAAAATGTGCTGGAGTTTGAATACTTCTGCATGGTACCGTATAATGTACAGTACTGTACGTTTACACCATTGAACACTCAATGGGTTTTTTCACCTTTGTCTACAGCTCCATCAATTTCTAATGAGACATTTTATTACTAAAGAAGAAATAATGCTCTGAATGACCATTTCACTTATCAGGGCCAATGTAAACAATTATTTAGCTTTTCTTGTTGCACACCAAACTGATTGAAAGGACTTAATGGCCAGTACAGTCTTTTGTTTTCTGACAACTTTCCTTCTTAACTGCAATTAAATGTCGCTTCTAAATTCGGTCATCGCTGAGAGAGTTTTAGTTGGTCTTGAACTGAGTGCCTCCTAAGTGGCTTCAGCACAGGTGGAAACAATTGCTCCCACAGATTGTCTGTTTCCCACAAAATATATTTCTCACTGCATTTACAAAGTACTTTGCAAAGATTACAGACAAGTCGGAAACAAACATTCCCTGTGAGCTGCAAGGAGACAATTAAGATACGTGTGGAGGCCTCCATTTGTGTGATTCCACATGGTCATTCTGGCAGAGGGAAGGAACTCCATTAGCGTAAATGGATACAAAATCAGAGCTGTTTAGATTGGTGAAGTAGGTTTCTGCAAAATGATACAGCTTGTAAATGAGGTCTGATCAGATGGTTTCAAAATAATACAAGCCCCTGTGATTTCAAAGCTGATTGTCTCAGTGTGTCTCATTTCAAAGCTGTATTGTATATCGCAAATTAGAGGTTCACCCCCTCCCCAAAAAAGTCCAAAGCTAAAAAATGTTCTAAATCCCTAAATGAATGCCAGGAGCCAGCTTGGCATAGAAATGGGAAAGAGGACTGTGGGGAACTGTGACTTCCTAGTTTTTCTGTTAGCCAGTCCTCTTACCGGTCTTTGCCCAAAGGCAAGCAGGTAATAGCTCATACCGTAGCTCACATCTTCTCGTGTAAGACTCAGGTAACTATTTCATTTTGGCAGTAGAATTCAAATAACGTCATGAAGATCCTTATTATTACAGGTTCATCCCATGCAGGTTAAATAGCGTATTAACGCTATCGTCCTTTCAATCGATGAGAAGGTATAAAAAATTTCCAGAATAATAGTACATGTTGTTAATGAGAAGTATAAATGAACCGTTTCTATTGCTCAGCATAATTACAGCAACTCCAGATTCACAGTAAGTCATTTCACAGCTCTTGACTGATTACAGTTTAAAATTGTGATCCTTCTCTTTCTGTCACCTGGTAACCAAAGAGGCACTTGTAATTCTACAGACACCACTTGACATTATTCATTGCAACAGTCTGTACTTCTATGGATGCCTGCAAAGCAAGCATTTACCGGAGAGTGGGCTTATGCCAGCTACTGTGGAAAGCATCAGATTGTCATTTACAGACGAAGTAGGGCAGTGTCTCTGCTTTGTGTAATTGCAATGCAGTTACAATCGCATGGTCTTGTATGCATACTTTCCAGATGGCACAGTGAAGATTTCTTTCATCATATTAGGGAACCTAATCCATGATTTTAAAATACATGGATAACAAAATAGTTGTATTTTAACAGAGATTTGAAATCAGATCTGTGTGCTATGCTCTTATATGGGGATAATAGGGTAAAGTGGGTGGCATGGTGGCACAGTGAGTAGCATTGCTGCCTTGCAGTGATGGGGCCCTGGGTTCAAATTAGATCCTGGGGTGCTTCTGTGTGGAGTTTTTGTATGTTCTCCCCATATTTACGTGGGCTTCCTCTGGGTGCTCCAGTTTCCTCCCACAGCCCAAAGACATACTGGTAGGTTAATTGGCTTCTGGGAAAACTGGCCCTGGTGTGAGTGTGAGCATGTTTGTGTCTGTGTGTGCCCTGCGATGGGCTGCTGTCCTGTCCAGAGTGTAACCTGCCTAGTGCCTGTTGCTTGCTGGGATAGGGTCCCCTGTAACCCCATCATCGATAAAGTGGTTTAGAAAATGGATGGATGTTTAACATTATGTAGAGTCACCTTTAGTAAGGCAGCAATGTGTTTCTGCTTTCTGAAGACTGAGGCCTTCTCAGACCTGTAACTAGCTGTGTCGATAGACATCACATGCTCACTGCCTGACAGGAATTGTCTACTCGAGTCTCCATGGATAACTGTTTGCTCAGGAAAAAACTGTCTGTAATATCTGGTGTAATTGAAGGAAAACTCCCAGAATGATATTACAATGGCAGAATGGTATCAAGATAGAATTTAAAGAGTGAAGCTGGAATGCTTAGTGTGTAGAACTGAGAAAATTAAGGCTTCACATACTAGCAAAGAATAATACAAGGAGTTCCTTGATAACATTTCATTTTAATGCACTTAATATATTTTCTTGGAGAAAACCTCACACATAATTCTAATTATATATATATAACAATATAGATTTGACTTTTATCTACACTTCCAAGCAGTGTTTCCTCAAAATAATAAAACTATATCGATGTCTCTGGCACACATCCTGATAATGATATTTAATAGCAGACAATTTTAAATAATCTGTATAAATCTTAAACCTGCTGTCTACAGTATACCCTCTGTATTGGAAAGGTAACTGATGATCACTAATAAATGACCATTACCTTTTTTCAACTCATGAGCATTTCCATCTCTTAAAGTAAAGGAGCAACACAAATCAATTGAGTTTGCTATTATTTAATTTCTCCTTCGAAGCATATGTTTCTGTAAGTATTCTCCATAGTCTTCTCACACTGCTGTACTTAGATCTGAGAATTACTGTACAGGTTTACTCTTTGTCTTGAAAAGCAAGTTTTTCTTTAAAAATAACTTCCAGAGAAGCTTCTCAACATCGCTGACATACACCTTAAAATTAAATTAACACATCCCTTCCCTAAAAATCCTTATGTTCTTAAATGTGTTTCCATTCTCACACTAGAAGTGTAACAGTTGCATTCTTCAAAATATTCCAGTTACGGATATAATCACATCGAATTTATAATGTTACCTGATTATATAATTATAAGTTCACTTTTGTATCTTAAAATTAATGGATTTAGATAAGAACTGTGCTTTTAATAAAACTACTTTCCACAGAAAATCAAGAAACAGAAAACAAAGATTTCAAAGACACGTATCGGTAGCTTAAATAGTAGTTCTTTTAAAGCTCAGTATAGTTATTCTTACTGAACCACTGTAACAATATAAATTGGATTTAGTATACAAAACAAATCTGCTAATTATTTGAAGCATCGACTTTTTTTTTTGCTAAGGGACGTCTTACAATAAATGATTTTACACCTTAAATAAATTGGTAATTTATTCATTTTAAATTCTAATGATATTTTATAAAACTGATTTTTATGTTGAATATACTATTTAATACACCTGACTAAAAATCAGATTTTTTATGTTATGGACTGAGCAAGGAAATACGTGATATACATTTCTGTTTCTCTGGCAAAATAAAAACATGTTTATTCCGTTAAAAGGACCAGAACAAACTTTTAAAGCCTCTTAAGAAAAAGTTAACGCAGAAAGGGCAAGGAATCCAGAAGGTGGCAGTAGTGAGCCACGTTCTACAAACTCTTACAGTACATCTGACATGAAAGATTGAAATGTTTTTTCTAACATTGGGTCAACAAAGTATTCAGTACAGGTGACACAGAGCTCATGTCACTCGTGTAAATATGCCACTGGTTTCGAAATTTTTTTACCTTCCAAGTAACTTTACATGACTTCACGAGGAACAACGACATCCAAGAATCAGATGCTTTGTGAATGTTTAATGATTATTTTAAGTATAACAAGTTTTTGGTTAAGGAGTAAGTCTCCTGCCTATAGGACAAGTAGTATTGGATTGGTAACGTTGGATTGGCGTTAGATACCCGAGACGGTGTTTGCATGTGATTATATACAGTACAGAGCTAATGTCGGTGGTGATTAGAATTTAAAACTGCCGAGTGAAATTTGCTTGTTTGTAGTTGTGCCTCCCGAACTTCACTCAAGAACTTCCATTCAGAAATCTCTGAAATCACATTTATAGATTTACCCACAAAAGTCATCACAAATTCAGCATTAAGAATATGAAAGAAAATCCATAGAATTCGATTTGAAATAATTATGCAAAAGTTCACATTAGTCTTTATTAAGCATTAAAGGACAAAGTGGCATTAATGTAGACGAGTTTCCTTACAGACAAGCTTCAAAAATGCTTTCAGTATAACAGCATCCATTCTCGGTTTTTTGTTAAAATGACAACTCTTTTTGTATTGTATTCTTTAGCTCAGTTATTTACATTGTTGTCATTTTATATTTTTCCAAGATTGAAGATCTTCATGAAATTGAGTAGTGCTCAGAGTTGAGTTCATATCGTCTCTTGAGACTGTGTTGTACAAATTTATGCTTTTAGGTTTGATGTCAAGCAAGTTGCCAGTCTTCTCACTGTATACAGTATGTACCCAGTAATTAACTTACGGATGTTTACGTCTGAAATTTTAGCAGAACTGCATAAATGCAAATTAAATGAGGCTAATAAAATGTTCTGATTAAAAGGATGCTTTTGAAATTAGATCCAATGATTGATACAGCTTCAGTGTTTCAAAAGGCCAGCATCACTTTGAAATCTTGCTGATATTAAAATTTAGTAGATGGTAGGCTTTGTACAAACTTATGCAAAGTGTTGTTTCTTCCATTTTACCAGAATGCACTGTTTCCACACAAAGTGCTGTGTAAGGATCCTTCTGGAAAGAAACTAGGATTTTATTAATTTATGAATTTAGCTCGTTTTCACGAGGGTATATATTTCATATGATGTAATACCATGAAAAATTAAGTTTTTTATGTTTAGCTTATTGATTTTGCCTCCTGTGTAAAGTATGGTATTTGCTGAAGTAATGAAGTTAGTCATTTGCTATCCTAATTTAATAAAGTCATCCTGATACCCAATAGTAAGAGCAGCTCTTTGCGGGAAATACCACAGCACTGCAGTAGCTCATCAGAGCTAAAGTTTCACCGTAAATTGCACAGAGTGTTGCAGCCATATAGTTAGCCCCTAGCACTTTAATATGCACTCACCAAATGGAACAGTTGAGCTTTTCATAAGTCCAAATGTTTCATTGTATCTTCCACTTTATGCAAAACGGACAGTGAGCCCACTCTGTTTAACTGCATTCCAGACAAGCTTTGTTCTTACTGATTTATGATTTGTCTTGCCCTTGTTACCACACCTTGTAATTTAATGGAGTGATAGTACAGTATGTGATCGGTGTATGTTTAATTGTCTGAATATCTTTTTTTTGTGATTCATTTTAGGAAAAAAAAAAGCATTGAAGATCCCGCTTAAATCAGGAATTCATATCCTCTGTTGCCTTATTACATTTGTTCTTACATTTGTATGGAACTTCAAACTTTTTTTTCATTTACGGTGCTATCTAGGATCAAGTATGTTATACTGTATATACTGACATAAATTTGGTACATAATCCCTAAAAAGCTAGACATTTGAGTGATAAGCAATTTAGAAGATGCCTCAGGTCTTGCATCACAAATTACCTTCTAAATTACCACCTGAGCAGGATATACACTGTTGAATGCACTACACTTGTTATCCTCATCTCCATATTGATAAAACCACACTGTCATTTCTCCTTTCTTTTTATATACACCCAAAATGTTACTATACTGCATACAAATAGACTATCAATGTCATTTAATGCCAGGAAAATGTATATGTTTTTAAATTACTCTTCTGTTTCCTGGGTTTTGCATTATTTACTATAAGAAACCACTTGATGCAACACACACAGACTTTAAGATATAGATACCAGGCTCTGCATCTTTAGGTGGGCAGAGATTGGAGCTTGTTTAGTATTCAGTAAGACTCCCTTTCTCCACAGCAATGTTTTAAAACAATGGATGACTCATCTTTAAAAGGCAGAGGATGAGGTCAGTACCCCTAACCCTGTGCTCATTAGATTAATGACAAATCTCTCTGTTTATTGATACAAATAAAATGTCTGCCTTCAGTTTGATAACACTAAAACGTTTTTTTTTTCACAGCTCAAGGTTAGAACACTGTCTGCAGAGAGAAACTAAACAATCTCCTGTCCTGCAGCGTGCCCTAGTTCCAATGTTTGTCTCGGGTGACGTGATTCTTTTATTTTAACCAATAAAGATAGTGGCAGTGAAATCCGGAAATGTACGTGCTGTCAAACTCAATAAGGTATGCGGTAATGTTCTCTTTTAATCAACCAAATTGTATTATATGTTACAGCAAGGTTTTCAGATGCAAGCAAATGAAAGGCATGGCTGAGCAAAGAAGTTTCTAGGCTTTTATGATATTAGATGGGAAGAAGAAATTTGGGAAAAATTCAAATGTATACAGCCAGAGCCATGATTAATGTCCCTCTAGATCCTGAGATGAATGGTGGGACTGCAGGTTCTTGACATACTGATGCGATGCTTTTGTTATCCGTGACTTTGAAATGAGCTCTGAAATTTAAGCAACTGTAAATAATGGCTTTGTAGGCATTAAATGCTTTAAATACCATCTCCTCAGAGATGCAGATCTGGATAACTGAATAGAAGTGTCCTCTCTATAATCTTTACTTTCAAAGCTGGCACTATACAAATGTGACGTACTGCTGTTCTGCATCTGAAAGTTAAGAAATCTTCTTCAAATCGTATTTTGATATGAAGTGATTACAATCACCTAACCTGACAAAACCATGCTTCCAAACTTGAAATATTTAGATTTTTTTTCTAAATTATAAAGATTTCATGGTTTATAATTAAGAAGGAGCACATCAATTCTGTATTACATAATTGCTTGATTTTTGGGGGGCTGTACAAAAATCATTGTGAGTCCCTTTGAAAGTGAACACTTTGGTTTAAACATTAATTAAACATTTTAAAAATATTAAAATGCTCACCAGTATCATAATTTCTAGGGGCACATTTTTCAAGGTATGGTTTCGGAAATATAATAATTAGTTTATGTATACATTTATTAATGATTGTAGACAATGTAAACTGAAAAATATTCTTTCAAGTAAGTGAGAGACTCTCTCTGATAAATACAGCAAATCATACTTCTAAGAATATCTTCATTCATTTGTAATAGTTTATTACCTCTTCATGCAAGTATGAACAATGTCGCTGCTTTAAAAGGTTAGTGATGTTCAGTTCACCACATCGTCTGGTATATGGAACAATGTGTCACAACGAAAACAAACTTGCTGGGTTTAGAAGGAAATTACTTCAACTGCAAAGTCACTTTGACACAGTAAATCTGGCATCAGGTAACGGGATCAGGCTTCATACGGTGATTTCAGGCTTCTCTCAGCAATCATCAATCTGGCAGACTGCCACATATGCTGGCTGCACAAATAGACATTGATTTTTCAATAAGCCAAGAACCCTAAGCCAACATCACTTTGGTGATATCTTGTCTCCTGAGACCTGATTTCTCGCTCATGTCTGGCACCTGATCACATCTTCTCTGTTGCTATGGTTTCGCATGAGTACTGTAGAATTTGGCTCATCATCAGATAATATCCATAGCTAATAGCCATAGTTGCCACCATATGTTTCATTTGCTGTCCCATAAGCGCAGACTTTGAACTGTGTAGTAACCAGCCTTCTGGTCTAAAATTAAAAACCATCATAGTAAACAAAGTGGTTTGATTGTCATTGAGCTGCTAAACACTTTGGTTGGAATTCTAAAAACTGTTTA
The DNA here is from genome assembly GCF_055471065.1 of Atractosteus spatula. Lineage (NCBI taxonomy): Eukaryota > Metazoa > Chordata > Actinopteri > Semionotiformes > Lepisosteidae > Atractosteus > Atractosteus spatula. The sequence continues at coordinate 4,877,042 of NC_142717.1, forward strand.
TTTTTCCATTGTAGTATTTATATTATATATTTGGAAGTTTCATGCTCTCCAGTTATTTGGATGGTTATGCACTGGGTAAAACTTGCAGCTGAAACTAGTACATTCTATCAATAGATATTGTTGGGTTAGCTCTGAAGCAATACCATGTGAAAGAGGTTGTTTGGGGATACCAGACAGTACCCCATCACTCCCTGTAAAACCTCGATAAATTACTAGTTACTCAGATATGATGACAAAATTACAGCCCAGAAGGTGTCCAGGGACTGAACATTGGATGGACCACACTTTTTGAAGTTATACTGAAAAAGAACAGCATATCCCTATAAACATCAAAGTACTTGAGGCTCTTCAGATGCTCATGGCTTTATTTTCTCAATTTACAGGATACAATTCCATCTGAGATGATTCTAGAGAGATCCCAGTCTATTAGATTGTCTTAAAACATTTTTCCTTTCTGTTTTGTACACGTATTTTCTAAATTTGTTTTCCTGGATGAAATGAGATTAACCACTCCTGGAGTCAAAATTATTTATTCTATATTTTAAAGACATCAGTCAAATCTGCTCTCAGTCATAGATTAAATTTTTTCAATCCGTCATCACGACCAGTAATCTACAGCCCTGAAGTAAATCTGGATATCCTTTATTTGTATTTCTGTATGTCATTATTGTGATGTAGCGACCAAAAATTAATTCAGTCCTCCAAATGTGGTACTCCTCATAACGGACTAATAATAATGGACTTGAAACCTTCTGCACTCTCTCACATACTGTACACTAATAAGAGTGTCAATTCAGTCCACACATTAGGCCCATGTTGCTTGGTACTTTGAGACAGAAATGTATTCTGGCCATCTAGAGTCTGAGCCTCAGCCACCTAAGTCTATTTCAAATACCTACAGCTTTGTGTAATGAAAAAACAACTAAATCTAAGCTGCAAGATGTCCTTGCTTTGTGAGGGAAAAACTATTCCATTATTTAATGTTCTGATCCAAGCATGACTCTTATTTTTCAAAATCGTAGAATAAGTTCTACATGAAGGTTGAGATTTAAAAATGTCTTTGTTAAAGCATTGCTTATTAAACTAATCACACTCTAGAGAAATGGACTACAGTCTTGCATTGATGAACCAAAACAAATGTATTTCATTACTCTGTTTGCTTTTTCTTTTGACTTACCTTTTCTTCCTTTAATAGAGATAAAAATGAAATAACAAAAATGATGTGATGATAAAGATTATTATGATAGGTAGAACTGGATGGATAGATGGACAAATGCTTTTATACAGTACGTTCACATTCCTACTGTTTCATCTTTTTAACAAAAGTTCCCTTTCATAATAAAAAATTTAGGGTAGCTTAAAGACTCGCTGGTTGAAACAGACATAGTTCATTGGTTTTGTTTAATGGCATAAAGAATCTGTCAAACCTAAAATCAATCATAAAGGGTGAAGTGGGGTTTTGGACAAAAGTGACTGCTCTGATCCTATTTTCAATCTTCTATGTGATACGTAAAGAGTTCACTGTACACAACAACACAATTGCTGATCAGCTTTCAATTTTTCTTCCAGATACGAGGTCTGCAAGGAGAAATACTGTATGTCTGCAAGAATTGTTGAGGATATAAATATTTGCATAGGGAAAGAAACTTTGATCATAGTTCATTACGTTGTTATTTTCAAAATCAGGAATGGCCACCAACAGTACAGAATTTCAGTTGTTGATGTTATGTGGTATTAAATGAAATGTTAGAAATTATATTGCATGTGCAATATCCAGATTTATTACACACACTTCACAAATAACCTTTATGCAGACTTATCATGTTACATAAAAGATTTACTGTTATCTTTAAGATATAAGATACGCATTCTTTTGCAACTGAAGACCTGCAATCTATATTCAGACAGCCTCTTACTTGCACTTTTTTCAGCAATCAATTATGCTAAAAGCAAAAGAGAAATGGTCTTTTTTTTATTTATGCATAGTATGAGGTAAAAGCCATCAAGAGCACAATAAAACTTAGATAATGCTTAATGCCAAGTCATTAGAAAGCCAGGGTAGTTGTCGACAACTATGAGGTCATTTTGACTGAAAAAGAGATTATCATAAAACAAAAAACTTGTCAGCAGCCTTCACACAGGGCAACAAAATAATCATAATAATGTAGCAGAGTAGCAATGAGGTCTGGACTGTCATTTCCCCTTGACAGAGTACTGTGCTCTGAAACTATGAACTTCACTGAGAGTCTGTAATTAATTGCGATTGCACACCAGTCTCAGACTGAGGACTGTGGCACAGTTTGATGCAATTCTAACTTGTGGCACAGTTTGAAGTAATTCTAGATCTTGAATGAATTTATGAAGGATGTGGGGTAGGGGGTATCTTCCAAGAAAGTGTGTTTAAGAGTGAAGGGACTACAACCTGGAATGAACAAACCATCTGCCATATACTTCATATATTTCTGCCACATATGTATGTATGACTGGTAGAAATTAATTGCAGTTTGGAATATGCCCTGACTGGTTCTCTGGGGTAGTATCATGGTGAAGATTCCATCTGGGGTTTAAAAGCCAAACCCTGTATGCAAATGTTTTCATTATGTACATGAAGGCCATCATTTGTGTGCTGATCTGGTTAAATGTTATAGGTATTTATGTAACTGTGATTACCAAGATAATAAAATATTGGGCCAACAAATGAGCCAGCACTCCCCAGCATTAGTAGGGCTAACAAAATTTTGCTCATCAGTCTAATGATGGCCCAGTACCGTGGGTCAATTTATCATGCTGCTATCAGGCTACTATAGAATTTAATGTACAAAAACATGTATGATTACGGAAATACGCCATGGGTCAAAACCTCTGACTCCACTGCAAATGTTTATGTCTAAAATACATTACATACAACTTATCTTTAAATCACCCTCTAAACCTCTTTGCTGTTTAATGTATTAATCCCAACATTAATGCATATAAAAAAGAACAGTCTCAAAAAAGAGACCTACAGTAACTGGCCTGCCCATTGAAAACAGGCTTTTCATAGGAGCCAAAACTAATATGACGCAGGTCAACAATGAGCCCTTGTTGGCACAGCTGCAGCTCCACAACTGTATTCAGTCTCCAACCTGAAGGACTTGCTGTCATTGTTGATTCACTGTTTGCTGGCTATCTGTGGGAAATTGTTATGGTTTTCTGCAGATACAATGCTAAAAATGGATCAGGTAGAACAGATAATAAAAATACGAATCCTGTGACTGGTACAAAACACACAAGGCAGCCATAACAGGGAATATTGTGGTAATGATTTAATAAGCCTGAAACAGCTCGGCCACATTTTCATATCTTGTTAAAATATCTTCTGGGACATATATTTGTTTTCGTTTTTAAAGTGCACTTTGTAATATAATTAGCTCCACCAGCACCTGAGCTCTAGCACCCAGATGGTGGAACTTCAAGGCTGGGACATGTTGGTAGCCAACTGATTGTGACTGCGGTTGCTCAGACAGTGACACCCAATCAGCACAGCATGGCCAAGGTTCTAATGGGCTGCCCAGGGCTTTCTCAGTCCTCAGAGAATGAACAACTCCTGTGTCTTTATGAGGCACACTCTGCTCGTGCAATCAATGTTAAAAACTTCTATAAGATATTGTGGTGATTGGACCGTGTCAAAAGAGAAATTAATTAATGGATAGATGGGTGGGAAAAGCTTGTCTGGCCATCCTCTTCCTCCCCTTCCAGTACAGACAGTCAGTACTCTGAATTGAGATTTAAAGTACTGTAGGTCATGAGTTACAGTAAGGATCATTAAATTTAGGCTTAAGTTATTTAGAGGTCTTAGTAATAGTTTGAAGACAGGGGCATTTATAATGGAATCGGGGAAAAAATAAAAATATGGTTGATTGCTACATATTTAGTTTAACATTTAGTATGCTTTAACATGGTCAGGTTAAGAAAGGAAACACTTTTGATTATTCTTCTACACATCAGTAGGTGTGACAGTAGGCACTTCATAAAGAAGGCACGCCGACAGAAAAGCTGTTCTCTCAGTTCTGGTCAGTTCCTGTCCTGTTTCAGGAGGGCAGGAGATTTCCTGATTGGGGCTAAATTTAATGGACCAAACATCAGGATGGCATAAAACAAATGAATTGAAAAATATGAACCTCCTTTCTTCATGACGTTTCCTTTTTTCAATTGATTACTGGTTTTGGGTTCATGTAAACACAAGAATTAATTTGGAACACCGTGCTAATATTATTCAACCCTTGCATGTGGGCACCACATCATTTTCCAACACCAGGAGAATTACAGATAGACCCAGATATATTTATCTGTGTGTATTTATTGAGACGTCTGCACAAAATTTTGAAACAAACACTTTGCTTTTTTAAAACATGTATTTCAGTGCCATTTTGAATTTCTATGTGCATTTTTTAGACAATTTGATCAACCTGCATGGTGTTTACAGTATGTATACATATCCAATATTCATCTCTACAAAGTTGTGACTGCCAATAGTGCTCACTTCCAGTTATTTGCCCTTTCGGAGGAATAAACCACTTTTGTTGGACACTTTAATTCAGTACCAGATCATCTTGCATAGCGAAATGTACTTTCCACACCTGTCAACTCCAATTATCTTTGCTTGATGCCACAGCTAGATGATTCCCTCATATTTGCCACTTTTTACTATTAGTAGTATTATTATTTTCATTCAACATGTGAATATGAGTAGCACTCTGTCTGAATTGTCACAGGAGTTGCTATTTAAAACATAGGAGACCAACACCCATTGGATTGAATTGCAACTTGCCCTGTTTGATTGCCCACAGACTTTCCAACAGATTTCCAACTGTCTAGATTCTTGCAGCAATTAAAATATTTCTTTCATTCCCCATTTCTTTCTTCTTGGTCCTCTGGCACACAGAATAACCAAGCTGGTCAAGTCAGCTCAGGGCACATGAGCCCATACTGACAAAATCAATTTCAGAAAGCAATGTTGATTTAACAAACAAAAGAACAGATTATTATGAAGGGGACATGGATAGTTCAGATGTAGTGAGAAATCTCATAGGGTGTGCCACTGACTGTTAACCGCCAGCTATATTCAGAAAAACATTGCGCATATGTTTTAACAGAAAACTAAACGTCTTGTTCAGTGTTTAACAAAAAAAATAGTTCTAGATCTTGAATTAATTTGTGAAGGATGTGGGGTAGGGTGTACCTTGCAAGAAAGTGTGTTCAAGAGTGAAGAGAGTACAACCTGGAATGAAGAAAACAAATATATATTACCATCTGCCTTATATTTCATATACAGTATTTCTGCCACATACTGTATATGTAGCTATGCCACCGTTATAGCTATTTCTGAAGCATCTGTTTGGCATAACAGTGTCCACTGGTGTGCTACACAAGAAATGAATACATTAAACTTTAAGGACTTTGAAACTTTCATGTAATTTTATACAGTATGTCAGCAATTTTTTTGTCTGCTGATTTCAGGCGTGAGCTATAAATCCGCCTGTATTTGGAGTTTACAATCAACATTAGGGAGCAATAACAGTAGGCACAGTCAATTGACGTCAGTTGTCCTAAATTGTAATGATTCCTGATGTCATTTCCTCAAGTTAGAAACCTATTAATACTATACGTAAGGTCCTTCACTCCTTTACCTTCATCTTTTGCATCCCTTCTTCACCGATTCTCCATGTTTGCAGCTACAGTACCCCTATGTCAGTCCTTGCTCTGCATGGAAGTCCCTTCTTCCTCTTCCTCTGGCCAGGAGGTTTTATACTTTTATGAGAATGAAGAATGAAATCACAGTTTATCTGGTCCTATGCAAATGTGTATATCGTATTATACTCACATATAAGTTACTGTATGTAAGCATACTTATAAATAAGTACTTACAGTATAAAAAACTAATAATATTTAAAAAAATAATTGCATATTTCTGTCACACTTCCAATTTCCAGACTGCACTTAGTACGGGGGCCTCTGTCCCAATATATTGAGTTAAGACTAAGTCTTTCTACTGATAGCTAGTTGGTTAAGGCTGAATAATAGTGATTTAACCTTTAAAATGTCCTTTAAAAAGAAGGCAGAAGAAAAAAAGATACAAACCGATGTTTAACTGATGTTCTCAAAGAGTTGGGTAGTTTGACCTCTACCTGAACAGAGTGAAAGTAATGAGATATATGAAAAAGACACACTTTGTCAATAACGTCTGTGTCTATTAGACAGGAGATCCAGGACAGGGAGAGCAATGGTAATACATATGGGTTATGTCACACACTTTTTATTATCGTTAACTGTGTGTCCTTTTCTGTCAGCTGAAGACAGGAGGGCATGGAAGAAAAGGAAAGCCTGCACAATACAGATGGGAACTTGAGGATTCGTATTTCCAATGGTTATTTAAGGCAGGCACAGCTTTTTTCTAGTTCTCTTTGATGCTCTCTCAATGACAGCTAAGCAACAAGTGTTGTATTGATTCATTCTGATTTTGTACTTACAGTAGGACTGCCATCACGATTGAAAACAATATTTTAAAAATATTTTAATGTAACAAATGTTTCAAAGTATGCACTTGGTCCAAAACTCCAACTTAAATTACTAAAATATCTGTCCTTCATAATTAAGTTATAAAATCATGCATTCTTTCACATTTTCCTTTAATAAAAGGAAATATAATAAAAGTTGTTTTTCTCTATACTTTTCAGCCTTTACCGACTGGTCTATTTTTCATATTAATACTGTTCATAGCATACAGTACTTTCCATGCAAGGAAAAAATGATAAAATGTATTTTATAATTAAAACAATAAATGAATACAGCCTCTATTGTACAGAAACCAGTATCCCCTCATAAAACTGCTGTGTCCTGTACAGTAGTGAGTGTGTACTGCTCTGTTCCCCATTTTCTGATGTTTCTTATGTCCCCAATTTATCTCTAACTGTGTCTTTGTCTTTTCACTTGGCTTATTGATAAACTAATGTATTTTTTTAAATCTTTCCAATTATGTACAGATGTTGGGTGTTCTTCTCCCAGACTACAATTTCACCTGACAAACATCCTCAGCTTTCATTGTATTATTGATGTCAAACAGGAAAACCTGAAATTAGAATTCATCATTGCTTTCTGTCTTTCTTTTTTAAGGAAGGTATCATAAGAAAATGTACAGTTAAGTCTTACTTGTTTAAATATTTAATACGCATTTTCTTACAAAAATAACTTTGGATTTACTCTTAAATGCACTCTTAAGTTACTGATTAAATTAAAAGTATGGAGAATGTGGTATTTTAGTATACATTTATGTAAGTGCTTAAGTCTCTCCACTTCAATCATAAGGGCAATTTTATTTGACCTCAAAAGTAAATATGAACACTGTGACTCTTACCGGGAAAGCATCAAAAAATGGATTATTGGACTAATGGAAGTAAAGATAAAATCTGGACCCAACTCCTAACTCCTAACTCCTACATACACAGTAATTCAGAAAAACCCTAATCACGACAAAGATGAGGTATATTTTGAATAGGTAATTTTCTTATTGGAATTACTTGCCTTGTTGAGGAGAATGAAAAGCCAAACGGAAGAACCAGCCTCTTCCCACTTCAGAGAGGAAGCTGCTGTAAAGGAGAAGATGAGGTGGAGGGAAAGATATGAAATGAAAAGCAAATGTGAGGAACTTAGAAATGCGATATTTATTTGTAGGTAGTCGGAAGTGGGGGGAATATAAACTCCTCCCAAACCTGAATTAAATTTAAAAAATTTTAACCTCTAACCTTGTAGATCATTACAATATGTTGATAGTACGTTTGCAACACATGGCCTGTTCTGTGTATTGTATGCTATTTTGCTTATTTCCCAGTTACTGATGTAAAATATTGTGTTATTCTGTCATAATACCTTCTTAAATGGGATGTAAAACAACATTTAACAGGACAAAAGCATCAGGAAAAAAAGATCTCTAAGACAATCAGACAGACTGTAGGGTGTGGGGTGTAATACTCTGACGAATATTGTTTTAAACAAGGCTGATGAAGGGGTAGCTGGAGTATAACGTGCAAGCAAGGAGGTGTCAGCGTTCATACTTAATCTCTTCCAGAGTTTGGCTCCAAAGATTCCACCCTAAAAATGATTCTATTGATGCAGATCACAAAGTGCTTCTGAGAGTCCACAAAGGGAATTGATGATATCTCAGCCAAGAGGCTGCAAAACCTTTCTTCTGCAGCTGGGTTTCTCGGGGAATGGGAAGACGGGTGGGGGCAACAGGTGGAAAATGGTGGCAGAGAAAGTCAGGGGACAGCAGCATGCCAGATAGGAGACCAGCAATAAAAGAATGGGAGGCTGACCAGTTGCATAAAAAGGTGGAGAGGGGAAGGGAAAGACACAGAAGACTTTGCTATGACCACAGGTGGGTAGGATGCCCACGATGAAAATGGGACGGGAAAGAGGAAACAGGAAAACAAGGGAAGAGTGAACCAAGTGGGAGCCCCAGAAGAGCTAAGAAAGTTAAGGAGGGAGCAAAAGGAAGGGCGTAGAGGATGCAATGCAAGGTGGCCCTAGAACCACTGTTGCACTGGAGCTCCATGAAGGGGCATCATTCTCGGAATGGGCTTATGGAGGAAGAACGATGTCATGTGAAAAGGTCTGAGAGGTGTGGATGGGTTTGGAGAATCAACACAGCACCAAAGACAAATACTGATACTACAATATCGGTTAATGCAGTATCACCCTGGTTTCATGGTCATCCGTTTCTCCATCTCCCTCATCCTGCCCCTCTCTCTAGCCAGAGCCACTGCTCCTCCCTCTTCCTTCCTCCTTTCCTCTATCTCCTCTGGCCACTGGCCTTTCACTATCTATTAATCTGTCCATGACTAAGCTAATCACAGAGTTGTACATAAATATAGCTGACATGACAGCGTAGAGCTGCACAATCTATACTGCCCAATAATTTCTAATAAGAGATATGGGATTTCTGAAAATACTCTATCCTAGTTACTCCCCAGATTTGGGAAACTGATGTGATGTTTGATTATTTAGATAGAATAAATACCCAAGATGGGATTTTTATATTTATATTACACCATTGCTATGATGAAAAATACATCTTTTTGATATGCTCTGAGAGCTATTGTGACTGCTGAAACGGATCTTTAAGAATCTAGAAACAACGGGTAACACCAGGCATGTGAAACTGTTTCCAGGATGTTGTGAGCGTCAAAGCAAGGAGATGTTAACTGAGATGTTAGAGACAGTAAGGGTGGGAGATTCAGTGATCAGATTCAGTGATCAAAGCAATCGTAAAGTTTGCCTTGGTTTATGTTAGTTAATTTAGTCCTTGGTAAAGTATTAAGACTGTCATCAACAGTCTAGGAACACAGCATAAAAACAAGCAAGTACAGAAACACACAGAGGAGATAGAAGGACACAGAAAATAAAGTGTGTGTAGAGAATCCTTCAATTAAAAACTGCCTCTCCTGGTTATTGGATGCATTTTTTGAATAGGGAGATGGGTTTCCCGTTAATTTTTGTAGCATCTTTGTAGCATCCAGATTTATAGAGAGAGATTTAATTGTAGGTCATATTCTGTTTAGTTTAGGAGGCAGCTTTATCTTATTTTGGCCTTTGTAGGCGTTATAAGAGTTGAATACTTGGTAGCAGCCTGGGGTTTTTCTGGGTGGTCAGGATGTAGACCTCTGGAACGCCTTGTCTGTAAGCTTGTAAACAGTATAACTTGTATGTTGTATGTTTATGTTGTTGTTTAGTGTATCATTGTTATTGTTATCACCCAGTGTGCCCAAATTATTACTCTTTCCACAAAAGCTGTGCCAGAGAACAAAGAACTCAGGACAGTATATTAACCACTCTGGTATATTCTTAGTAGAATCTTTACAATGTGGGGGTTTTAATTATTTAATAGACTTATTAATCCATTTGGCCATTTTCTGATATTCACCATTTTCGTAACCCCTATGTGTTACAATACCATTATATTTCTCTATTTTTATACTGATTGAATTTTACTGGTAGCTCATTTTCTTATCATACTTTTTTGACAAATGGTACTGGAGCTTGTAAATATCAAAATGTACAGGTGTATCATGTCAAGGCACTGCTCAAAAATAATCTTGCGGTTTCATTGTTAATCAGTTTTTTAATATCCAAGAGGACTTTTCCATAGTTTAATGTATTCCTGTTTTTTCAAAAATGTTTTCTGCTAAATCATTTGTCTGGTTTATAGTCAAGTGGAGGAGTTTAAAAGCACTATAAGGAGTTAAACATTGCCAATAACAATTCACCACAGCCCAGCCAATATAGTTTCAAAGTTATACTGATAAAGCTTTAAGTGAATGTAAAGGTTCCATTATGTCTCTTGATGGCCACAAAAGTACAAAATGCTGATATGCAACCAACAATTAAAGAAACAACAACTTTGGCTTCATGTCAATAGTCTACTAATAACAGTAACAATCATTCCTCTATTATTTTTAGCGTATATAGAATGGAATCATTTTGATGTTCCAAATTGTATGTGAACAATTTCGGCCTACATATTTCTAATTTAGTAATGGTGAGAGCACTTTCCAAACACATCTCCACACATTTAGTCCATCAGCTCTGCCTTTATACAGAAGCCAGTATCTGATTGTGAATGTCCAAGCTGTCAGAATTTGACAAAAACTGATGTAGAAGGCTTACGCACATTGAGGCAAGATATTTTCTTGGAAACTCAGTTTGACTAATGCCCTCAGTTCTTGCTGGCTAAGACAGTACCTCATAATACTGCATTTTGAAAGATATGCATTCCCTTTCCAGATGTGTCTGTACTACTAATGATGTACATGAGACCTTTGAGGGCATGGAACAGGGGTTGTGAATATATTTTTTTCTGTATCCTTTACACAGATCCTATTCTTTCGTTGAAAACACACCCCTCTTTTAGTTAAAAACATGTCTAATCATAGCAGACACACAGTATATCCTAACTAAGAATTTGCTATAGAAGCGAGGCTGATAGATTGAAGGGGGAGAAAAAGATGTTCTAACTGGAGATTCTGTAGGCGTGACCAATCAAAACTGAATCATTTGCACAGCTGGTTTACCAGGAACGCTACACAGTTTTTTGCTCTGAGTGCCTGATTTGACAATGTCATCCCAAGTGTCTAAAGCTATTGAAGTCAAATGAAACAAAAACACAGGAGCTACAGAAAGCCCTGTTTAAACATTCTTGCAACTCCATTCCATGCCCTAATTTGACCGAAAGCATAAATTGTTTCCACGGTGGCATATTTGTACAGGTTTACACTCAGGGCTGAGGATTTCTTTTTTGCCGAAACTCTTTAATAAATGGACATATCGAACATCAAGTGAAATAGTTAGATAACTAATAATATTCAACATATATTAATCGTTCAGGTGGGTAGCTGCATCAGCATGCGTGGTCTGCGAAGGAACAAGTAATAGGTTTATTCCATGCTGAAAAGAGAGGAGAGAAAACACAATGTTTTGGCTGTGAAGTCTTCTTCAGGTGTGAGGGATATATATATATACATATATTCACTGTGTTTAATAAAGAGACATGGGAGTGCAAAACCTCAAACACAGAATCTCCCTTTTCCCTACTTTCAATGCTTACATGTTTCCCGTAACAGAGAATTACCTTGTACAGCATGTTCTATTTATGATAAACTATAAAATTATAAAAAAAAGAAGTTAGCTTGTTTGGTTTAAAGTGCTAAATTGATCTGAGCATCTTATCTGCCTGTTTCCTGGAGGAGAGAATTTTATTTACTTTCTTCTTATCATGCACTATATAATATATATATAAATGTGAAATCCTACATAAAGCATGGTTTCAAAATCATATTGCAATACAAATAATGCTCAGCCCAAGATAAACCAGCAATTAGGTCTTTATCTTAGCCTTCGATTTTGTTTTCCTTTGCTTTGCCTTCCTAATGTGGTTAAGATAGAGTTCTTTCACCTTGTATTCTAGTCTACCTTTTATGGGATAAAGTTAGGATTTGAGTTGTTTTCATAAAGCTGAAATCAGGTTAGCTTACTTATTTTTAGACTATGTTGTATGTTCAGCAAAGAAAATTATGTTGCATTTGCCAGGGTTATGAAGCCTGGGGTAAAACAAAGAGGTCACAAGTTTCTTTCTCAGTTTCTCTTTTTACAACTGGAACATTTTCAGCAAACCGGGATAGGCCTTGATAGTGCTAAAATGATACAAATGACCATAGACTATTAAATTGTGGTAGACAGCATTTTAACATCTTAAAATGCTAATGTTATATTAACATAATTATATTTCTGTCCATGTGCATTTAACAAATATCACATACTTCAGATATGCAATATTTTTAAGGTTAGAAAGTTAAATATTTATATGTTCTCAATTTTATATTTATGTGATTAGTTCTACAAAGCAACATTGTTTTTCCTATGTAAACTAAAAGACTACAGCTGCCCCACAGCCACATTTCCTCTTTGAAAGATATATCAAACTAACCATAAATGCACCATACTCTATGCTCTGTGTTGTGTGTTGAAAGAACAAATTGGTAAGGCAAGAGCTACATGTTCTAAATCCATGTTGACTATTCCCTGGAATATTATTTCCATATACTGTAGGTGATCCTCTAGTTTAGTTCCATTGAGATGGAAAATGGGAAAGGCAGGATCTGTAATTGTGGGCAAGGCCACAATTTTATCAAGAGGCCAGATTACATTTAATAAAGTCTGTCTTATTGTGGTAAATTTGGTCATATGAACCTCTAGCTGCAAACAGCTTAGTTCCAGACCAAAAGACAGGAAGATATGGAGTCTACAGTATGTAGTGTAGTGTTATTCAACAAACACCCATAAAACAGAAGTTTTAACAGGTCTATGAAAAGGGCTTTGCTCATCAGTCCTATATATAATGTCAAGCAGGAGAACCTAACTGGAGCTAAAAAATATGGCAAAATTCTGGACAGACCAAGAGCTTCACCCTTTATCTCCTGCATTGACTGTTTTAGCTTAAAGTAGGTGCCTATAATAGGTGCTTTTACAAATCTAATGACAGAAATATGAGCAAAATGTTTATTTCTGCAGCATCTCTGAACTACTAAATGTTTGGGTGGACTGTGTTTATAATTATAATTCTGTCTATATCTGTCTATAGGAAATTCTGAATAATTGTTTTTACAGAGTTCATTTCCAATGCTGAGGCCTCAGAAAGCACAAGTTGTTATATAGCATTCTATAGAAAAAAGCCAACTCAGTTTCCAAATGAGCAATTCCAATAAGACGAGACATACTGTACACAATTATCAGGCAAACACGGAATTTGTCTTTAATGAAGTCTTTGACTGCTTCCCATAAAATGTGATGGTCACTGACGTAGCCATGGAAATTCCTCCAAATTAGCTTGAAAGTGCACTTAAAACATCTCATTTTGTAGCAGTGTGGTAAAATATAAACAGACTCCAGTCAGTCTGGGAGTACAAATTTAGGTCCACAAGCAAAAAGTAAGCACTTTGGTTAAGTACTACAGTACATCCAGATCATATATGCACTTTCTCAGAGCTGTAGGTGGTTCAGAAGATGGGGGTGAAATATTCCGCTCACAATGTAGATAACAGAATATGTACTGCTATGGTAGAATTACATGTAAAATATTCGTAAATATAGTAATGAACCAAAGCATTAACATTTCCTTCACTGCCACCAAATTTAATTTGTGTTGGTCTGCACATTTGTAAGTTTAACCACCAGCTACTTATTTGCTATGAATCTAAACTAGTTACAATATATACAATTAATGTTAACAGCTGGAGGTTGTGTGCCACACAACCTTGTCAAAAACGGACATGTTCCTTAATAACATGAGAAAAGAACCACAGGAAAGTCCTAAGCAGTCCAAAGAAAGTGCAAAGCATTAAAAAAAGTCACAGTGATGATTGCTTGCAGTTAAGTTGTAGAATCTTGGATATTAAGGATATACAGACTCTCTAATGTGTATTTTGTCTTGAGGAGCCAATTAATGGATCACCCCATCATTTTCAAAACCACACGAGGAAATTAAGCACTCATTGGGAAACCAGTTGCATATTTCAAAAACAAGGTTAGCAAATTTTAAACGACAGCAGTAGATTATGACTCAATGCATACTACTTGGCCAAAGTGCCATGAAGGATTTAATCTTGTGTCACAAAACATTACTAAATGTAAGAAACCACACACTTTTTGGGGAAACTTTGATTTTCCCTGCTGCTGTGGACATTCATGAAGTAATGTTTGGCAATGAGCAAGTACATAAAGTCAAATGTATTCCATTCTCCAACAGCACAGTTTCAAGATTGATTTATAAAATATCATTTGATGTGGAGACACAACTAATAGGGAAATGGGAAAATGGTTAATAATGATACACTCCAGGCTGACAAATCTGTAGACATCAGGAATCAAGCTGAACTGTTAGTTTGCATTGTCTTTGTTTGGGGAAAAACAGTTGAGTATTTTTGGTTTGTCTTAAGATAAATAAATCATCAACTGTAGGAGCAATTTGTGAATTATTCAATCAAGTACTTTTTGTGGGAGAACTGTATCCATATTTGCACCAATGAGGTGAAGGCTATAATGGGCAGCAGAGTGGATTAGTAGCTAGAATCAAGCAGGTTGCGTCTAACGTAGTGTCACCTTATTGTGCTCTGAACAGAGAAGCTCTCACATTAAATTAATTGTGTCCAGATTTAAATGATATGTGCTTGTAGTGCAACAATCTATCATGTGATAAATTGTGAATTTCATGAAGATGAGGCCTTTGAACACATCCAGTCTTGCAGCTGTTTGTGCTGGAATACATGCACACTATCATGGATTTCTCCTTCACACCAAGGCTCTGTGCATCCAGTAACAACAAAATCATTAGTTGGTACCTTGGGTTAATTCTGGAGTTTGCAGAGGCAGAGTTATCAGAGACATTAGTCTCCTGTTATGTGTGAGGTATTCATCTCTGTGTCTTCAAACTGTCAATATATGTTTTGTTACAGAGAATAAAACTGAATAAAAAAATTAAAGGTTTTTTAACTAAAATACTACATAAACTTTCAGATATGTGAATCCCCCAGGAGGCTGATAAAATACATACTTATTAGTATATTTACAAAACTATAAGTAGATTTATTTACTTATATTTAGTATGTTTACTCCTATATTACTCGCTGTATCACCTGCAAGTACACATCCAACAACACACTCATTCAAGGCCCCTCAGGACAATTCTGGATCACCCAGGTGGCATCTTGTACCTCCAGCAACCTTATTTACTGTATCTCTTGCAGTAAATGCCCAGTTTCTCTCTACATTGGAGAAACAGGAAGGAGACTTGGAGACCGCTTCGGAGAACATGTCAGGGCTGTGAAGATTAAAGATCTCTCAAAGCCCATTGTTTCTCATTTCACCTCTGACGGCCACAGCCACTCTAATCTCTCCGTCTGTGTTCTCAAAGATGGTTTTCCGAACTCATACATCAGTAAGACTACCGAAACCAAACTTATCCTGCAGCTAGGATCACACCTTCCCCCCTTGTTATGGCGGGAGCAGTCTACCTGCTTTACCACCTAGCATTTCACTATTCCGGGCCTTTCTTTGCACAAAGCCAAGTCTTGATTCGAGAATAGTTTCTGAATAGTCGACACGTGAGTTTCTAAAACCCACATTAGCAAATTGTTCATTCTAGGGACTCAAACTCTTGTCAAACCCTTGGTAATATAGTTTGCAGTACAATTAAAGAAGAAGAATTGATCCAATTAATCCAAAATCTGAGGTGGCACAGCAACACACACATAAGGGAAAACTACAAAAATGCAACAAAGACTGCAGGCAACAAGAGCTCTACCTCTGATCTACTATTCCAGATACTGATCCCATGATTTCATCAAGGAATTTTCTTGAAGAGTTTTAGAGTTTATTCTATAAATACTCCATATTTTTGCATATAAAAAGCTTTGTATTTGAAAAAATAAATATATTTTCCTTAGAATTATGCAGCATAAACTAAATAGGTCTAAGAAAAAAAACTTGATCATTTATCTTTTGTCCCTGATTCAGCGCTTTAGGAAAGGGACTTGATTGAGTCACATTTTTACAAAAAAGTAAATTCACTGAGTTAACAGAGCAGAAATACTATTTTTACTTCAATCTCTAATTGACAGCGCACGTCATTAATTTATCAGTAAAAAATTGTCCTCACATTATTATTGCCTTAAAAAATATTTTCCCAAAATGTTATCATCTCCCTAAAGTATAATTAGTCATGTATCGAGGTTCTGTATGGGTAACCCGCAGCAAAGAGCAGCAAATTAGCCATGTTCAATTACACCTGTTTCTAGTCCCTATGGCAGAATTATAACAATTATATACTGAGTCAAAGAATGGTTCTTAGAAGCACATGACATTGTTTATGTAAAATGGCCATCAATTAAGGGGAATATACTTTTTCATCCCAGGACAGCTATTGACGTAAAAACCTAAGTCTATTCTTAAAACTGGACAAATACATTATTAGACTGGAGACCATTACTAATGAATGATCTCCATTATCATACATGTATCATTAAACTAGTACTCCAATGCCCCCAGTCTGTTCATTTACTCTTGCTCACATCCCTGAAAGTAAAGTCCTCACTTGAGATGAAATTATAAGAGTGATGCAAAGGATTAATAATGAGTAGCTAGCAGCTGTTCTTTCTAACTAATACAGTGCTTAATGAGAATATTTCCTGCACTGTTTACCTCAAATGTCCAAATGAGGTATGCCGACAATTGTCTGAATGCCAAGTATGTTCAGTATTGGATGGGAACAAATGTTCAATTAATATAATAAACAGATTGAAAATGAATGACTGATTAAATATTGATTCAATGTCTTAGGTGAAGATGTAGTAAAGATAGTTCCAACATGACTTCTATATCTGTATTACTAACACTGTTTCATGTACCGGAGTTAGCCCAATGGGTTGTATTATTAATGCACAGTAAGGCTGTTTTTACAGTGTTGGTGAGCCATAATTTAAATGTATATACATAGTTTGGTCTTATTATGAAGGCATATTCCTCATATTGTCTTAAGAGAATCAACAAAAGGGTCCAGTTAAACTACAGTTTCCAACATTCCAGTTTAAACTCACTAAAGAGATCAAACTATCCATAATCAGACATAAGACTGCTCAAGAAACTTTAAATAAACCAATTCCATCACTTGCAAAGACCACAAAAGATGTAAAAAAATGAAATGGGGGCATGTAAATTATATTTATAATGAGATTGCATGAAAATGTATTCAAAATTATCAAGAGATGCAGGAAAAGTGGACTGGACTGGACCCTTTGATAGTTAAATTGTGAAGACATTTTTAAAGGGTAAAAAGCCATAAACAGCTTGTGTTGTTGCTACACCACAGCCACAAGAAAAGATTAACATTGAGGATTGAGTGTAATTAGACAAATTAAAGTATGCAAGTTTAAAATGCCGAGTATCATAAATCTCTTATGATATTGTAACATAGAGGTACTATTTTCCTGTTCGATCATAGCATTTTCCAAGGTTTTGCATGCAGGAGTTGAAACCTGTGCAGTTTTTATAAGTAGGACATAAGTAGAGTTGTTAAGTTTAAGAGGAAAATAAATTGTAATCTAATCCTTATGCTTTTGCACAAAAATATTTCCACAAGCTCAGTATCTTTCACAGCATCTTTTCTTGTATTTGAAATTTTGATCACGTCTTTCAGTGTTACTAGACAGCTAGACGTTTTCCTCAATCAGATGAATTAACACCAAATATTATAGTATAAGTATTCTAACCAATTATATTCATTACCTCATCACAATAATGAGACTTTGACCAAACTACTGAATTGTCCCATAGGTCAGTTTGGGCAAAGAAAACAATATGATAAGGTTGCTAAACTATCTTTGGTTAAAGGTCAAGTGATATTAAAAGCTTTCATAAACTTGTTAAGGTTAAAGTCTTTGTACTTTTTCATGAAGAAAATTTGATCTGACATATGTTAAAGCCGAGGATTTTCACTTGGCCCTTCAGTATCGATGGTTGTTTGCAAATGCTGCTGTCCAAACATTATTGGATCAGGATTGGGTTCAGTCTTAAGTGAACTGACAACAACAGTTTTCAAAGAAGCTACACCAAGTAGTTGGTTAACTTGTTGTCATTGTGAACCAAATGTCTGCCCACATGCCAGACTCCGTGCTAATATTTGTATGTACAATTAACATTTGGTCATTCCGAATTTGGTAAGTGCAAAAAAGAAAAATGATAGCACTTCCATTACTTGTTTGAAGCTGAAGGTGAAATCGGGAGACTTTGTTAGGTAACCATATCTGATACAGATAAAGTAGGTGAAGTTTATCTGATTGAATGAAAGCCTGGTGAATGAGAAACAGACCAGAAGGCAGACCACTGCCAAGCTGTCTAAAGATGCTGGAGCGCAAGAGGATTAAGTTCAACCCAGTCTTTCTTTGAGTCTCTACGTAAATTCCAGTATGACAAAAATCTTTAAAGTTTGATGCTAGACCATACGAATACCAATCACGGGCTATTTTTGTTTTACTATACCGCTATGAACAGCATTATATTGTTTATGGTCTAAGTACATTTTGAAGATGGTGGACTAAAACATTTCACAAGGCACATAACAAAACATTCATTGAGATAAAATGCTAAAATGCATTTTTGAGATAAAATTTGACAGTTTATGGAACGAAGCAAAAGGGAAAAGAGCCATCTGCCTGGGAATATAAGCAAAACCTGGAAGACAATTCTGGAATGTGATTGAAGGAGAAGCCTTTACAATTTGAAAATAAAATAAAACAGTGGTTGTGCCAGATGAAACTCTGCTGACAGTTCTAACAATGCCGTCTTTTGTTAAAATCACACTTTGCACTAGGTTTTTGACAAAAAGGAAACGTAATGTTTTAAAGCAATGAGAACTAGCTCCCAATAGGACTAATGAGGGCTAGTGCTAAGCTTTGTGGAAGGTCTTAACCTTTAAAAACAATTTACGTCATTTGTGCTGATTACTTTTAAAGGTGCTGTGTAAAATTAATATTTGAATGGAATTCCACTATTCTGTAAACTTTGCCTTTGAGAACTACTATACAGTATATACTTAGCCTTCCTTTATTATAGCAACACTGCCTCTCTTTCAACTACAGTATGCTTTTCCACAGCTAAAAATAATATGTATTATTATTGTTGATGTTTTTAATTTCATAAAATAATTTAACATTTATTACATATGCCCTCATTTATAATAAAACCTAATTTAATGTGACTGTTTATGAAGTAACAAAATATTTCTTATGCAATATACATGGATATGCATTAGGTGTAAGAGTATTTTCATTGTTATTTCTTCCCATTATTTCCCATATAATGCACAGATTATTACTAACAGCTACTTATACTAACCGTACCTGCTAGTCTTATGTGAAATACCCTTATGATGCAACATTATTTCCTAAATATATCACTTCAGCTCAAAGGAAAGTCCACTACAGAAGCATAAGAATAGCAAAATAGATCTGACAGAGCAAGCACAAAATTCAAACTAAATGATCATATACTGATGGATTATTCCCAACATTTAAAAACTAAAGTGATCGAAAATAATACTTTTTAGATTAAAAGCTCATGCTTATTTAAATATTATTTGCTTTGGTAAACTCCTTACCCTGACATGCACACACATAGCATCTCACAAGGGTTTCCAGATATTTTGCTCTATCTGTCCCTCTATTTTTCAGATGACTCCCTGCTGAAATGAAGAAAACGTGCAGACATATAGACAGCAAACCCTGGAATTAAATTAATTATTTGCTCTTTCAGCTCTCACGTCACTGCTATGCCCCCTTTAACTGCTTATGCAGTATGAGGGATGAGAATTTTTCTTTTCCTGCACAGGCTGTTCCATGAAATCCTGAATCATTTTCATGTGAAAATAAAATAAAGCAAGTCACCTTTCATTAGTGGGAAAAAAAATATTCTCCTTTAGAATATCCAGTACAGATCGGATATATTTAGCAAGGAACCAGGTTGTTTGCTGCTGCTCCCATTAAGCTTTTCTTGCGAAATGTTTATTTAGATGTTTTCTACAATTTCCAAAATGGTTCTATAGTGTCATCTGCCATTTTGTTTTCTCTCTCCTGTGTAATGCTTTTGTTTTTAATCGAATGTGAGTGGATACTGTACTGTTACTGTCCTGGTGCTCGATTTAGATTTAAAACTGGTGTATCTTCTGTAGGGAGCTTGTACATTTTACCTTGTGGGTATTTTGGAAGGATGGTGATTTGCTTTCACCATCCAAAGACATGCTAGTTTAAATCACAGTGTAAGTGTGTGCGTGCCCTCTGAAAGACTGGCTTTCCATCAAGAGCATAGTTCCGCCTTTTATGATAGACTTTGAGTTGCCACAGCCCTTACCATGACTAAGAAGCTTTATGATAATACATGGAGGATATGTACTGCATGTAAATCATATTGCAAGACTCACGGAGAAAATAAATCATATCGCTGGAAAAAGTACATCAGATCATTTAAGAGATTTTGTGAGCTAAATGAACTCTCTCTTTTTTGTGAAAATAGTTTCATGGTGAATATTTCACATACTCCGAAGATAACACTGCCCAATTGTAAAAGTCATGGTCGCTGTAGTGTCTTGGCATTTGTTGTTGGAAAACAGATGGAAGTGATTGTGATACAGCGCTCTATGGCAAGTATACAAGCCATTTTGTCAGTGTTTGGACCTGCCAAACAGGTGCGAGTTAAGCAGAAGCAATGCTGATCAAAGTAAATAAATTAATAACTGACATTTAAAGGCAAACTGAGAAAACAAGTCTTTGCAATAGTTTGGAAGTCTTTGCTGGTTTGAACGGCTTCGCTAAAAACATGGTACAGTATGTGTCTGAAGTGATAATTGCCTGAAGATGAAGATGAAGATGTGAGCTACTATAATGCTGAATAATATGGCAACTAAATTAAATATTTACAATCAAAAGGTGGAAATAATATATACCCATGGGATAATTCAGAAAAAATACTTTATTTTTCAGTGTTTGTAAAAAAAACACATATGCAATCTCTGTCAGAATGCAATTTGTCTAGCAAAGTGTTAGTATATTATTAACTGCTGCTATCCTTTAGATCGAGAATATTAATTACTTAGAAGTAATGTTTAAATGTGACAAAAAGCCCATATTTCATGAACATATATCATAAAGGCATTTTTCAGATGTGGTCTCCAGAGCTTTCCTAATAACAAGGACATGCTGAGGTGCCACTAAACTTAAAAAATAATGTTGAAGATGTTTTGAAGTCAGATGGAGTCTCCTTAGGCATGCAAAAACGTGAGAAATGAACAACTAGTGCTTACTCCCTGTTTTGCTCATTTTAACCACTGCTTCCACCCTTTTAAAGCATGGGAGACTGGCCACACCTTCTGGTTTTGTAAGAAGCTGATAAGGCAGGCGGTTGAGGTGGTCAGATGGAATGAGGGAGAGCCGAGAAACTGGCACAAAAGAGCTGGTCCACCCTCCCCCTCCATCTCCTCACACCCAAAAAACCTTCTTTGAGGAAAGACGATGCTTCTGATCACTGGGTTGCCATCTTCAGGGGGGCAGAACGATTTTTTCCCTCCCATTTTAATTACCCCAATACACCCAAAGTGTTTCAATCAAAAAAAACTGGAGGTTTGAAAGCCATCGCTTGATCATAACCCTGAGAGCGTGCTAAGGATTGAGCTCAAAGGGAATATGAAACATAAGATTGCAAGGAGCCCAAATATGCTCTGGGAGAGGATAACCATTGTATTTACAAAAAGCTGGATGTGCTGCTATAGTTGTGTGACAGAACTAATGTTCTTATTAATTAGAGGATGACAATGAGAGAAGAGCATTAGGGCTGTTTAGCTTGTTTGGTTGCTGGTAGATGATCGAGTCAAAGATTCCAGAATTACACTTGGTGTAAAAGAAATGACTCAGTGCAATATTTCAATGCTGTGAAATTCCAGCAAAACCTTTTGATTTGCATTTTATATTGCGTTTATTTTTTTTCTGTTGAATAATTTTAATATAATTTAATATTATAATATAATGTTTTTTAAGATACTCATTTTTTCCTTTTGCTTAAGTTTGTCTAGCTGTGCCCATGATTTTCTTTACTGTGTGTGTTTATGTTTTATTGGGAATTATTGTTGTAAACTAAGATCGCCGCTTGTAATAAATCAGAGGAGCTTTTGTTAAATGTAAAACTAAAACTCCTGACACCAATTTAAAACACCCCCTGCAGTCATGATTAGAAACCAACCAAGCATATCATGTGGTTTCCCTTTTGTTTCTTTGGTTCTGTGTGATGAGGAGACACAAACTTAAAAGGCAACATAATAACCCTGGTTACTGGCTTGTATTGGAAAATGGTACAGAATGTTGAATTGCAATCTATATTTGTATAATTAATATATCCCCACAGCATGCAACAATATGTCATCTCCAAACAATACCATCACTCAATAAGAAAATCCAATTCAAAATGTTTATTAAGGAGTACAGGCTTAACCCAATTGGCTGAGGGCCACGCATCTGGCCACAGGACGTGGGCAACCATACCCCCATACAAAGAGAAATGTTAACCAGGGGTAACTGCAAAGGTGGACACAGGGTGGAGGAGAGAAACAGAAAGATAAACGCAAGCAAGAGATGGAAGCTCACATTGGTATTAAAGGTTTTTAAGAAGTGATCTGATGGATAATCACACATTAGAATAGCACAGGTCATCTGTCTCATACTGTCCATGTAAAAGAAAATGCCTTCCAAAAGTATTCAGCCCACTTTTCATATTTTGTTGCATGAAAGATTTGCATGACACTTGGAAGTGTAAATCAACTTACTCCCCATATCCAAATCAAAAAAGCAAAAAACAAAGTCAAAAATTAATATGAATGAAAAATGGAAAAGATCTGACTGCACAAGTATTCAAGCCCTTTGTTGTGGCAAACCTGAATTAATTTAGGGGCACAAAATTACCTTAACGCTCCACACACTTAATTGAGTGGCCTCTGTGTGAAATAGTATTGGTTTACATGATTTCAAAATACTTGCAACTGTTTCTGTAAGGTCTGTCAGCCAGGTAATGAACCCAGCTGCCCAGCAAGGAGGAAACTGGTTAGGCCAGCTGTGAGGGAAGCAGTGACTTGGAAAGTACTACAGCTTTTAATGGCTTAGAAGGGAGAAAATGTGCATGAGTCAACAAGATCCCAGTCACTCCACAAAGCTGGTTTGTATGGCACAGTGGAAAACCCATTTCAGACCTTGCATGCAGCTTTCAACAAAGCATTTAAGGGATACGGCAAACATGTGGTGAAATGTTCTGCGGTCAAACAAAACAAAATTAGAACCTTTGGGTTTTAATGCAATGCATTACATCTGACTCAAACCGAAAACACTGCAGCACTCAGTCAACACCAACTCATTGTCAAGCATGGAGGTGTCAGCATTGTTATGCCTCTGCTTCTCATCAGCAGGGAAAGCTTGTCGAGGTGGGTAGGAGCATGGATGGAGAACATTATTGCTAATCTTTGAGAAAAACCTTCTTCAGATCTAAAACTTTGGACAAAACTTCACTTTTCAGTAACAAAATAGCCCAAAACACAAGGCCAAAGCTATGCTGGAGTTCTTTACAAATAAAAATAAAAAGTGAATGCCCTTGACTGCTTTCAAACATGCTTCCACCAGATATTGAGTTCATGGGCCTGAATACTCATGTAATCACCATATTTCAGATTTTCTATATTTTGGCTGATAATAACTGAAACATGAGCATACAGGTTTTGAATATTGTATTAAGTCAAAAAATGTGTATGCATCATTTTATAATTTCACACAAAATGGACACCATAGGAAGAGTCTGAATACTATTTCAAGGGACTACATGTGAACAAGAGATATATGCAACCACTTTGTATGTTGAACATGTTTTCGAACAGTGTACTACACATGTCCTGCTTTGTCTTAACAAACTAAAGCATGTAAAACGCTAAAACACCACATACTGTATCACAACCTCTGAAACTCACCTTATTCATTCACCCATTCACTTCCAATGTTTTGCACGAGCTGATTATAGCTCCTGCTAGCACCCGTGTTTGCATTCAAAAATAATAAAAATTGAGGGAGGATGAAAAAAAAATAGTAAGACCGGAGTATAAATTCCTCAAGACCATTCATATACACTAGACGTGCAAAAGGAACTACAATGTTGTCTAATGGTTTTAATCGAGTATTTTTTTTAACATGGATACCAACCAAAAGCTCACGGAATGTGAAGACAAATACAAAATCACGACTCCTATCAAAGAATCACGATTAGTGTTCAGTATAAAATGTGGCACTTTGGTACATAAACCTGAGCAGGCTGCTGTGGGATGTTCCTCTATTCTTCCTGTGCAGCTGCGGCCAACTGGCAAAGCTTGGTTGACTGTGGTTGTCCCCTGTTGAAGGCATGTCCTGCAGATGTTCAGTTGGATTCAAGACAGAATAAAAAAAAAAAACTTGATGTGGCGAGAGTCTGGTATTGTTTTCTTGAAGTCGTTCCACTGTAATCCTTGCACCGCCCGTAGTGCCGTTTTGCACAGCATTGTAATGCTGACACTTCGGAAATCGGATTGCAGAAATGGAAAAACCGCTGGCTCCAGAACTTCAGCAGTGTACTGTGTTGCTGAGCTGTAACCTTGCTCTTGTGGCGATGCACCACAGCCGTTGTTGGGTAAAAGGAGGCTTGAACAAAGCAACAGTCGGCACTGACATCTCCGCCCTCCTTCAATATAATAGTCCTTCCACAATGAAACTCTCCATTTAATCCAATAGATCATTGGTGCAGCGTGGACATTATCACCCTCCATAGGCCACAATTCTGAAGCAGATTCAAGAAGCAGCTGGGTGAGGTCTTTGGATCGATAGGCAACTAGCAAACAGTCAAGGTTTCTCTTGTTTTCAATTTCTCTTACACTTGCGTGTCATGACCGACAGAGCCATTTTCCAGATTTTTTCAGATTGGTGGTGCAGATTAATATTTTTCGTAAGAAAAATGAACTCCTATGAATTGGAGAGACTGCTTCTGATACCTGATCAAACCCACACATTAAGAGATGGAGGGAGAGTATAATTGTACTATATAGTTCCCTTCATTAGTGTTACTCTACAGTGTATGCTGTGCGTAACTAGGGTTACAACAAGTTTTTTTGTTCAACCTAAATATCTATTGTTTTATCTAAATCAAATGGTTCTTCAGTTGCTCTAAATTACTGCTTTTTACAAGTGTAGATAGTTTTTTGAAGGAATCACTGCAAGGGGTGTCATGACAATATCTTGTGAATATGCTGTAACTCCGCATGAACATGAGTCATTGATATGCCAGTAATATCCCTCTAATATCTAATAAGATATCTCTAAAATCTAATTTAATATCTACTTCTAATAGATATTAGATATTCTAATAAGATTAGAAATAAGAGTCTAATTCATGCTGTATTGCTTTTATTAATATGCAGTTGTTGTGATTTGCATTACTAGCCAAATACTTAAGAATTATCAATTTTAACTTAGTAAGATTCCTGTTGGCAAGAAGTCTTTATTCCTGGATTTTTTCCACATCTTTTTAGATTTTTTTCGTTGTATTGTTTTTTGTTTTGACTCCTTTCTCAGTTATGAAGCTTATTATCATCTGTTATGGTAAAAATGTACTGGGCTGAATCTAAACATTCAGATGATTTCTCTCACACTTAAGAACAGTATTCGTGCAGATGGTAATCTGTCCTCAACTTCACAATAACCTGCCTCCTGCTGTTCTGTTTCTGCTAAAGTAATTGTTTCATGGCCATGTCATTGTTTGGAAACTCAATCCATTCCTCTTCATCCAATACTTCTTGAGTGCCAGACTTCACTGGCCAATAAACTGTGGAAAAAAAAACAGTTTGTGAAGATTCCCCTGGATTCATGCATCTCCTGATGATTTAAAACTGACAACAAAAGTGTAAAAGTATAGCTAAATTTAAAAAAAATCCTAATTGAAGATAACGATTATTTGAACTGTGTTTAGGACCCAAGCCGATTAGTCTAGGAATCACAATATGGAAGGAGATTAAGGGGAATAATACTTGTGTTAGGTTAGCATTGCTACCTTGTAGCACTGGGGTCCTGGGTTTAATTCTGGAACTGGGGTGCTGTCTGAGTGGATTTCCTCTGGGTGCTCTGGTTTCCTCTCATAGTCTACAAACATAGTGGTAGGGCAATTGGCTTCTCGGAGAATTGGCCATAGGTGTGAGTGTGAGTTTGTGTGTCAGCCCTGTAAGGGACTGGAGCCCTGTCCAGAGCATACCCTGTCTTGTGCCCATTGCTTGCTGGGATAGGCTCCGGCTCTGCAGGGATCCTGAATTGGAAGAAGGAATTAGAGAATTGATTGATGGATGGATGGTATTGATGTTATGTAGGAATTATTTAGCAATAATATAGTTAGAAAGGGTCTTGGTTTTTATTTATGCTACACAGACAATGTTCCAATTATTTATTTCCTGCAGGGAAATTGAAAAGGAAATCTGACATTATCTTTAACTTGTTTTATAATTAACAAAAGGATTTATTAAAAGCGCACGTTGATGAAGTTAGGAATGTTGATTATATCACAGCATCTTAGAGAATTGTACATGTTGTACATGTACTGTGGGAATTCAGTAACGGAAACATAGACGGACATTCAGAGATAAATGCTATATTATGATGGCTTGGCGTAGAACATAATTAACAATGGATGTATGGTACAAATGTATACTTTATAGTATATGATCATTTTACTCGCTAATGGACATTCATACCCAGGGTCAGCCTGCGACCTTATACAACACATACTGTAACAATAGTCGATTTATTTATAATAAAGTTAAGCATTCACCCTCTACATGCGTACAGAGAATATCTTGGCATGTAGTATATTTATGCTTGATAAAAAAGAGGCCCATAAGGAATGGAGTCCAAGACAGCTTGTCCAAGTTCAAATTCAAGTTTCTGTTCTCTGCAGAGCTACTGTATTCTGCAGCCAAGTCCCTGCCGTTCCTGCCAAAATGACATTCTGTTCTATACACCCTGCAGAAAAATCTTTCCGAATTTTGTCTTTGTTTTACATAATTGTTTCTTTCGATAAAACGCCAGACAATAAAGTGAAGTGCAAAGGAAAAATAGTGAGGCGTCCAGTGTAAACTGAAATACAAACAAGCAGTTGTTGGTTTTGGGAAAAGTCATTGTCTCGGGTTTTAGCTTTGTTCTCTGTCTCTAATGGAGGGAATGCAATACCTTTAGAACACCTCTTGCCCCCTTGATACTAAGAGATTGTACAAACTTCTTTGTTCCTCTCAATGATAATTGACTCTCCCTCAAACAGTAAAACTAGTGCACCACACCCCCCATAGATAGAAAATATAATAAAATAAATTCAGAGGTGATGAATTATTTCACTGGTAATTCACTGAACTAAGACTAACTTACAATACTGTATCTCAATTCCTTTTGTGACCAGTGCAGAAAAAAAAACATTGAATGCAGAACTGACTTGATATTACTCCTGTATTCTAAAGTGTAGTATCATGTGCAACTAATCAAAAAACATTTATTAAAATGTTTACATATTTTAAATTGTGGTTTGAAACGTAAGACGTTGTTTTCAATTCTTGTCCAAACCAGACCACTTGTAAGCCACGACTATCCAAATGGGTAGACTTCATGTAACGGAAGTCATTGGACCATGCAGAATTTGAAACATGTAAGGATAATATAATCTTTTCCTTTTCTTATCCTCTCTTCAACAAACAAACAACACATAAACACGGAACTTAATCAAGCAAATCCTTTTGTTGACTAATGTGGTAACGTCTTCATTCCATGAGATGTGTTGAATATACTAGTTCCATATATAGAATTGTTTTACACAAATAATTTATCTGTAGGCAGTACAAAAATATTACTCACAAATACTGTATGACATTACTAAATTAAATTTTAATTTTGTATGATTCATAGGGATTTATTTTTATCATATTTCATGCTTAGAGAATAGCTTAAAGGGGCACAAAAACTATAAAGTTATAAGCATAATAGAGTGATCTGCATGGAATTGTCTAGAACAATTACACATTACATCGGTTCAAACATTATGCTAATAACACAGCATTGTAAGGAGAATGAATAAGGAGCTGGTTTGAATTTGAAATGAAAAAGTGTTTGTTATCCTTGTAACTGAATGAAAAAGGGATGCTATACATTTTTCCAGAATCTCTGGCAGATGTGAACATCTGCCTAATTTACATTATCTGGGAAAGATTTAATTCAATCAAATTAAATATGTTTTGCATATTTAGCTGTCATCTAGTCCAAAAGTCTCACGCAGACATTAAAGTACAGTAAATGCTATGATATAAACACAATGAATGCAGTTAGGAAGTGGGTAGTGAATATTTGGACTTCATCTAAAAAACAATGTATTTCAGAACTGAACTTTTATGTTAAGTTCAGAAAACTAGCACCCACTGTTTTATAACTGTGAGATCATTAGTTGTTATTGTACCATGACACTAATAGAAAAATTCGATAAATGCAGCATCATTAAATCCATTCTTAGCTTTTAATAATTTCATCATGGCTATCTAAGCTAAGCTCCTCATTTTACTCTGGTAAAAACATCCAAATAGGATATCGGTTTTTGGAGTGGAATTGAGTATAATTTCAAAATTCCCTTTCTAATGCAATACGAGGCAAACATACTGCTTAAACTAGGTATGAGGCAATGTTTATGAGAAATTCAAAGGTGCTAACACATTTCCTCAAATTTAAAATTGCAATCCAGAGAAAGTGTGATAAACTTTCACCTGTACTCGAGTTTAGTGGAATAATGTGGTTTTACCTTAACATATGGCAAATATGACATTCTTTGCAGCGTTAGGCTGTGAGTCTGTCTGCTGTTGAGTGCTTACTACCTCACTCCCAGCTGTCAGAAACAATAAGAGATATTTTTGACAAAGGGCTTGTTTCAACAAGACCATGCTGCAATATCATAAAGATCTCTCAGATTACCCAAGAAATATTTCAAAATCTTAGCCAGTGTCTCGGGAAGATACTGAAATGCTCTTCCACACACTTACGTTCAACTGCAAGTAACTGTAGCTCTTCATTTTTTTCCTGAATTTAACAGCTGTTCTCTCAAAATTAAGTTAAACTACTTCAAAATTCAGCAGCAACAGTTTTCAGCAGGGAGTGAATGAAGTATATCATCTTCTGCCTTGAAGTATTTTCAAAGAGCTCTTGTGAAGCCTTGCATTTACTTCAAAATTCATCTTTTGGCTTGAAAATCTTTGCACAGTCTGGTCTCTTCTTGACTGTCTAACCCTAATTTTCAAGACCACACCACGTACTGTACTTGTCTAGTGCTCGTCATGCACAGGTGGCTCGACACGTCCTCCTTGAATTACTGTTCTGCAGGCCCCTGCTGCAGTTTTGCTGATGGCTGAAATGTCTTCCCTAAAAAAAAGACACGTTTGGAGTTGCTTTTTCAGCTT
This sequence comes from Atractosteus spatula, assembly GCF_055471065.1. Lineage (NCBI taxonomy): Eukaryota > Metazoa > Chordata > Actinopteri > Semionotiformes > Lepisosteidae > Atractosteus > Atractosteus spatula. The sequence continues at coordinate 4,906,698 of NC_142717.1, forward strand.
GATGTATGGGACCTGAACAAAGAGCATTATTTCAGAAGAAGGAAGTTTGAAACTATAATATACATTAATCGATTAACAAAGAAAAATCATTATGTTGATTATTAACAGTTATAGATATTATTGACTAAATGATTAAGGACATATTATTGGCAGCTCCAGTTTTGAACTCCTACGTGATATAATAATAATAATAATAATAATAAACTTTATTTTATATAGCGCCTTAAAGGTGGCTTCTCAAAGCGCTTTACAGGATGACAATAACAATAAATAAGAAGACTACAACAATAAATAAGAAGATTTCACAAGATAGGACACAATTATAATAACAACAATACAACAATAACAATATATGCATTTTCCTCATATATGAAGCTTATGTTATTTCATTCTTTTGGATATTCTGTTCTGTTGTGTGGCTGCCATCTTGTCCAAAGGTCTTGACTTAGTATGAGTGGAATTTTGACAGGAGTGTAAATTCAACAGTGCTGCTGATCTTGTGGGATTCCTCATTTCTAATGCGTGTGATCTCTGCAAAAGGGTATCTCTGACTTTACTTTAACAATCTGACAAGGGTTGTGGGATCAGAATATTAGCTGGTTTTAGCAATAAAAAGAAGTTTACAAAAATCTGACATTAACACAACTGGGCTTTGAATTAAAAAAACAATTAGCCTGATGGAAGTGCCTGGGAATTGCCTCATTTTTAAAATGATTTAATTATATCACCAGTTGTTTGCACTGCACTCAGTCAATGTCTAAAAAATAAAGATCCAAAGCTTCTCTCTAGTTGGTGTTGCAGCATGCCAAAAAGTGACATAGTAGCGTACATTCTGTATGTTAATTGAACTAATGGGATTCCAGTTCCCAGACCTCAAGAACACATATACCTACATTAAATTAATGTAATGCCCAAAGCAGACTGGTGGAATAGTTAGTCACACTGGTTTTCTTCTGATTTAAACGTCCGGTTATGAAAGTGTGCCAATGCACGCCGAAGGGAAACTATTGTTATGTTATTGGATACTGTTCTGAGGTTCAGGGACTGCAATAAAAGAGGGTAGTCAGTGTTGTGGTTGTGGAGGAAACAGGAACTTAGTACAAGTCATGAGAGTAAAACATGGGCTGGGTGAGGCAGCGTACAAGCAAATAAACAGCCTCTATGGTCAGAAAACACAGTGGTTAGCATTGATGTCTCTCAGCGATGAGGCATTGAGTACAATTCTGGACCTGGGGTGTTACTGTGTAGAGTTTGTTTGTTCTCTCTTTGTACACAAGGGGTTTCTCTAAGTGCTCCGGCTTCCTCCATTCTTTTTCTAACGGCTTTATCCAATACATAGTCTGCAGGGGAGCCAGAGCCTATCCCACGAGCCACAGGCACAAGGCAGGATACACCCTGGATGGGACGCCTGTTCATCACGGGGCACACACACACAGACTGACACACACAGTACACACATTCTCACCAGGGCCAGATTTCCCCGAAGCCAATTAACCAACCAGCATGTCGTTGTTGATTTTAAAAAGTATTTTGCTGAAGTATGTCGATTTAATATGTTGGTTTTCCTAGATTCTCAAATGCTGCTCATTTAATCTTTTATTGGACTGTTTTAGTTTTACTGGGAACTTTCCAACACATCAACGTGACCGTGTAATAGACTTAATCAGTTCTTGAGGTGCTGACATTACCTCCTCCAGTCATGACAACTATTGAATTTTGCTGTTTTATTCAATGTACTGCTGTTCATCCTGCCTGTGCAAAGTAGCAGAGTTAGTTCCAAAATTGAAACCTACTACCTATTACTATATTAGGAGCATTCGGAGCCCTATTCCTATGCCCCTAGTAAAAGCTAGCTTCCAGCTAAATCCCTAACACTAAATCCCTAGATCTCTAAAGCCCTCTGTACCTCACTAACACTCACAATGGATTGCTAAAGATGTCCATTTTCCAGAACCAAATCAACATGCAACAGGGAGATGTACTGTGGGAATGGATATCCTTAAGACTCAGTGTTTCCAAGAGGATTCTTAAAATAATGCTTATAAAAACAGATTTGCAGACAACAGTTCATAAAGTTACTGTAAATGATAATCACTGGGAGTTCCTTTTTTTCTACTGTTCCCCACGGTTGGTTCACTTTAGGTAAAAGTACAACAAAGCAGATGTTGTAATTAAACTAGACTAGACATAATTATATTTTTTTTCTTTCCTGTTTTAAAAATAAACCCATTTCGTTTTAGCCACTGATGAGTATGGACAATTCCATGGAAAAAAAGTTCATTGATGTTATTTTTCATTTGAGGCTGTGGAACTGTGCTATTTATGCATTTCTCGGTTTGATCACTGTCAATCTTAATGGAAATATTCAAGTTTAGTGAAAGAAAGTGGGGTAGAGGCAGTACCAATATCCAACCAATATTGAACAACACTGGCATTGCAGCGATGACTGTTATCTTTAGGTTTATCACATTCTTTTGTCTTTAATTCTTTAAGGCTTTTATACATTTTAATTAAAACTGAACTATAGAAGCGTCAAAAAAAGCGTCAAAACAAAGCAAACTGGGAAAGCTTTCTGTGATTCTGTTTAGCGACGGGCATTTAAGTCCAGGTTCTTAACCGTCTTACATATTGAATTTTTCACTTTCTGGCGCCAAGCAGAATTGCACGTAACAAATGTGAACGCATTGCCTCAACAAGCAGTACCAATTACTGCTCGCATTGCAAGAACAATACTTCACTGTCACATGAAACATAGACATCTTCACATTCTCCTTCAAAGTGTGTCCTCTGATAACAGTTGCCCCTTTTTTCCTCTACACATTGTTTCTTTGTTACCTTGTTAGTGGGGGGTTTCCAACAGGCCCAATTAACTTTGTCGCACACAGACTTTACCTTACTTATTTACCTTTTGTATTCATTTTCAAATACATAAAATATGTGTGATTCTTTGTCTTCCAGTATAATGTTGCTTTGTGCTGAAAGCTGTCCTTGATCTGGAAGGCTTCCATGTGTTATGTCTTGCAGACATGAAAAAAACAAGAATCTGAATGTTACAGAAAGGTGGTTCAAATGCGCATAAGTTAAAAGAAGTTTATAATTGAATGTACAGTATATTGGTGCTTTGATTGGGTTCAGCATCTCTTCTTGTTTTTTGTTTTTCAGAATGAAAATTACAGAGATCCAAGAAACTCTAATGACATTTCCTTGCTTCTTAACTCACAAAAGAAATACCATTTATTTCCATGAAAAAGTAGTACTATCATATATTGTACCCTTTGCCCATAACATTAATAAGTTTGGATATTCTAGAGTTTCCTCACATACATGCAGTATATGGTAAAAATACATATATTTGATCAAATACATAAAAATATACAGTACAATCACACCAGCCTGTAAAATCTAAGAATAAAATAGTGTGATTTTGTTGCTCGTAAGATGAGTGACAATAGGAGGCATAGAATTCAGTCATTAAAAAGGAAACTTGTTGAAAATTAGACCTGTTGTACTGTACATAGCTGCAATATATACGGACCAATTACAGATTTGAAAAAATGTATGTGTGGGTCCTGAGCACAGATAATGACATTATCAGCTAAACCCCAAGTTAGAAAAAAAAGGATTAAACACAAAGAAATGCCACTGAAACAGAGGATGTTGTTGCTGGCTGAATAACTGACATTTCTTTGTCTTTTTAACAGAATGACAACATTGTTACTATAAGAAAAAAAAAAGGGTCTCCAGAGTGGAATGCGATCACTATCGCGGGGTTTGAAAAAGTAAACACACGGGGAAAAACAAACAAAACGGCAGAAAAGATGGCTCTTGGCATGTAAAAGCTTGAATGCCATTCATAAAGTTTCAGAGTCGAGTGGGAGGTTACCAAAGTCCTTGTCCAAAATCCTGACGGAACCAGCCTGGGTATAAAATATCCTTTGTGGTTGCCAATAATGCTCACCCAGGAAGCTCAATCAGTAGCCATTCCCTGCTTTTTGTAATTAGCTTTCAGGCCTTGTGTGGGGTAAGCCACATGCCTCCTGGCTGCGAAGATGATCTGCAAAGGGATTTGTGGTTTCTGAAAGTAGGGTAGAAAAACAACCATCTATTGAAGTTGGTAACTTGCTTTTCATCCCAGCTTGCTCCCCCCCTATAATTTGACACACGCCATATTACAAGTGAAGAGGCAGACAGGATGCTGCTTCACTGAGAGACTTGTTGCCACAGTCAAACGCCAAAGCACAGCAATCCTCACTCAGTCTTGCACTTGGACCCGAAAGCTGCTTGATTCAAGGGCTGATGAAGCCAAACACATTTTGCCTAATTGCCCGGACTAAGGCCCCGTTCGAAGTAATTGACCATTTCCTGGTTGGTACGCTTGGAGCTGTCAGTGTTTGCTCACGTCCTGGGTCAGCACTTCTGTGCAGGAAGCCGCGTCGTGTGACCTTCCAAAACGGCTTTGTTCACTATTACGTGTGTTTGGTAACCTTGCTGTGCCACATTTTAATCTACCAGCCCTTCCACAAAAACGGAATTCACAACTAAACCTCACAAATGACTTGGGAACGATGTAAGTGCTGCGGTGTTTTAAAGCTCCATTATATTTTTACAGCTCTCCCTTGAGTGAAAAAGCATAAACAAAACAAATATTTTGCTTCCCGATACCTCTCTAGGTTTCATGTTGTTTTTTCCCAGTAAAAATATAGTTCTTAACTACGCTTTACACTGCTTTGTCACGATTTGATCATGGTTTTGTGAGGTATAAAAAGGGGAAAATAAGAATGCAGTTAAGTTTATACAGTACAGGTTTGAAAGCAAGATTGTAAACGATGAAAAATGCCAGAGAACCAGTGACCCAGAGCTTGCTTCTATACTACAGACAGGACTAAGAGAAGCTGGGTATCCTTCACGCCCAACAAGCTCCCCTTGGATGAACTTAAAAAGTAAGGGAATGAAAAACAGCTGTTGGAATACCTTAACAGTTTGTGGAACTCCTTTATAGTACCTTGAGAATAGTAGTTCTGGACTTTAAAATATGGACCACAATTGTTGAAGCCGAAGGGAGTTTTACCATGAAAGCGTTAGACTGACCTTTTGAAAGTATAATAAAGTTAGATGGCTTTTCTATGTTATTAGTCATTTAAAATTCATGTTGAACGAGCCACATCCACCTGCTGTACTGCTATTGAAAACACATAATTTACTGTAATTGATGATTTACAGTTTTTCAGACTTTCACACTTGAACCATGTTTTATATTGAGGTTGAGAATTCAAACAGAATTATTTTTACATAAAGAAGCTGAAATATTATCATTATTCATATTCCAAGTAGCCTCCCTTCTTTAGGTGATACAGTATATAAGGTTCTTCTTAGTTTTTTACGCAGATTTTAATTCAGGAAAGTCCAAGCAAAATCTGAATCCTACATACTTTTTTTTCCTTTTCAAGTGATGTTCAGTGCAAGAGATACATGTCTAGACCATTTGTGCCTTCGTGATAGTACTACATTCCCATTCAAACTTCTCCTTCAAGTTCAAAATTCTCTAGCTTCAGCGGAGAGGCACCAAAAGAACTGACTCAGATATTTCAGTACCGAATGTCCTCAGCAATAGGTATAATTCATTCCTCCATCACTATGACCTGAGGGTCTAGATTCAGTTTGCTCTTCAACACACCGTCACAACTATGGAATCAGTGCTAACCAATAAGCAGCAAGGGATTTTGCAGTCTCAGATGATTTCCAGGTCATTTTTACTTCCTTTCTCAGGGATCACCACCATTCAGGTCTGCTAGACATTAATGAGTTACTTTAAGGGCAAATTGAAGCAGTGCAATAATGTAGGGAAAGTATATAAGGGCAGAATATGTTTCAACACCGTATTAATTTCTCATTTCACTACTTTGTTTTTTTTTTAATCAAATGAGTACTCTGTGCTAAGGTATTTTTCGGCCTGTGGTGTCTGTTTTTCTCCGATTCCAATGTTTTGTTAATTTTGCTTTGAACCTAATCATGCCCAGACCCAGACTAAAATAATCCTTCATCAAGGAGCTTTACAATTTACAATTTATCTTTACTTTCCAATAACAGCAGTAACTGAGGTGTCCGTTTTTCGCCACTTCCATTCAAAACAACATACAGTATAGCGATTAATTCATTGGGATCAATCACAGTCCAGCAGCTTATACAGGTTTCTTCAAATTACCAATAGCTTACGACTGAGGTCATGATAAATTATGATTGATCTATACCTTCTCCAAAGTGTAGAAGTGTTCATAAGACAACAGTGCCTTATAGTAGAAAAAACAGATTATTGCTGGACCAGACATTTCAGAAAGAAGAAGAGATGTTACACTGAGGTCCTGACTACTTTTTTTTTTTTTTGAAAATCAAAATAATTTACTCTGATTTGTCCGGTTTAAAGGTAGAAGCAGGGGAAGAGGCATTAGGTCATAATATTAGCTCATACCAGACTTTCTTCATCTTGTTTTTGTGTTGAACATAAATCTTTTAACATGTATTTTCTTCATATGCTAAATTTGCACAAAGTCATGTTTTCTATGAGTAACAGGAGTCTGAGGACAACCATCTGCTGTGGAACTTTTAATTGTTTTATTTTAATATGGTGTATTTTTAGAGCTTGTAAAAGGTGCTGGACAAATATCACAGGAGTAACAAACATCATCTGCCTTTTTTCTAGCTAATTCGCTTTATGTTCCATGTTCTAATGTGTTTTAGAGGTTCTCTGGTTTTATTTTTTTTTACTTTTCATGTGAAGCTTCTCAGACTATCACTTTCTCTTCTAGAAAATCCTTCTGAACAATTCTTGCTTTTCAAGAGTTTTATTGTTATGAAAACTAATAAATTGTCCAGGGATTCACAGATTTATTTTGTTAAAAAGGGAAACATAATCTTTTAAAACTGTGATGGCAGAGTGTGCAGATAATGTGATTCATAACAACATTTTTCATTTTTATGTAACTGCTGAGTATTACAAGATATATAAAAAATCATGCATCTTTCTCTCACCTTTAGTTCATCTGTGTATGTATGGGTTCATATTTCTTGAACCACTGAGCCATATTAGAACTGCGAACTACATTAGGTCAGCTTGTATGATTAGTTGTATTTGTGACTATCTATCTTTTCTTGGATGAAAGAACTGAACCATTTTAGTCTTGAAAAGAAACGTCTAGAAAGGGATGTGATCAAAATATTCAAAATTTGGAAAGGCATTGACAAAGTCAACCCACTGTATTTCTTCAGAATGATCAGCAAAGCACAAACTTGAGGCATTTAATCATAATCCCACAGACAGTAGCTTCACACCATTGGCTCCTCAGCTGAGCACAAACACCAAATGTATGAACTTGAGGTTCCTCTCGTACTGATCGCGATGGCGATACTACTTTCAAGAAACAGCCAGATTAGATTGAATATTGTATTAATTAACGTCTAGCTTCCAAAGAGGCTTATTAGGCTGAATCGCCTCTTCTGCTTCATATCCTTTTTTTGTTGGAATACTTAAGGGAAATTCTGATTTTTTAAATCACATTTCTCACAAATATGCAAAATGACCATATCAGAGAATGGATACTTTTGCATTCACTGTGTACAGCCAGCATCATTATTTTGTTTAACCATTTACTACTTGAAGGTTAAAATTCTGAAATTTAACTGACCGGTATCCTAGATTTCCCTCAACCTCTTACCTTTGGTGCACAATTTGAACTGTTGCCTAAAACCGTCCTAAAAACTTTTTTTTTCTGTGAAAAGACCAGCATTCCACTGCTAGGTGTCAGGTGTGGTTTGAGTAATCCGTTATCATTCTCAGTGTCCCATTCCAAGAAAAGAGTGAGGTTGCTTTGGTCATAATACAAACACTGCCCAATCACTTCATCATGTAATGAAGTCTTGACTCAGCGGATACATTCGAACACTTCAGACGTATTTATCATTCAGGTTTGCCTTACACTACTGGGTGTGTATCATTTTTTAAACAAGCATGGAGAGATTTCACTTCATCTGGGCACTCTCTCTGCCTAAGAATTGAAAATATATTTGCACAGGAGGCATCAAGAGTTGACCCATGAGCCCCTTTCGTCCAGAGAATCACATAGTTTCTTCATTCTTTCATTTAGTATATTTTTCAGGACTAAACTAGAGTTAGAATAGTGCTATTTTCATGAACCATTCATTTTTGCTTAATCATTTTCTGCTTACCCCCTTAATCTGCAGTATTTTACTAAATGTATTTTACTATCATTTAGTATTTTCGGTGTTATGCTGGTGAGAATTAAAAGGTGCAGGAATGTACTGTCATCGAGGAAATCAAATGTTAGTGCTCCAGTAATTCCTCCTAGAACAAGAGCAGAAATTAAAACTTCCAGTAAAACTCAAAGAGACTTGCTACAATGGCCTGTTCCTTTTCAGAAGCTTTCTTTGATCTTTTCCAGAAGCATTCTGGTGATCATGTGGTAGTTACTATATTTACAATGGTAAATTTATAGCAAAGCCAATGAGAATGCAATTATGAATAGCTGTGATATTTAAAGCGTTCAGGATATTAATATGTCACATTATTAGGAAATAGATAAATTTGATATTAGTGGTGAATCAGACATGAGCAATGGCTTAGACTGTTAAACAATGAACATATACTAGGTTCATTTCTGCAAGCATTTCTTTTTCCATGTTTTTATTCATAAATATGGGTGGGTGAAATGTTTATGATGTGGATAGGATGTTACAAAACACAAATATTTTTTTTTTATTTTGCACATTTCTTTCTCATGTTTCATTGGTTTGGTGTTTTCTGTCACAGTTAACTTACTCCCCCAAACCCAAATGCTGTTTCAACTGCATTTTCCCTGAGAACACTGCATACCAAGGTTTGTCTAATTTTTAGTTTGTTTTTATCCGTGTAAAACCCAGCTGTGTGAAACAGTTTTTAGCATATTAGGTTCTTTCACGCTTCCTGTTTTTATGCTGCCACTCTTTTCCTGACTCTTCTAAGTCTGTATTCCAAAGGAGCTGTATTCCAAAGTTAGGGCAGCACGCTGGTCAGGTTTTTAGTGGTTGTTGCCTCACAACACTGGGGCCCTGGGTTCAATTCCAAACCTGGGGTGCTATCAGCTTGGGTGTGTGTGTTGTCCCTGTGTTTGTGTGGGTTTCCTCTGGGTTCTCTTGTTTCCTCCCACAGGCCAAAGACATAGTGGTAGTATAATTGGCTTCTGGAAAAAATTGTCCCTAGGGTGTGAGTGTTTGTGTGTGTGTTCACTGCAATGGACTAGTGCGTTGTCCAGAGTGTACCCTGTCTCGGGCTCCAGCTCCCCCATGACCCTGAATTGGAAGACGTAGTTAGAAAATGGATGGGTGCAGTCCAAAGTTCCTCTACAGAATATTGTATGTATTTAGACAAGAAAAGTAGTTTGTTGGACACGACGGCTAGAGAGTTTCACTTCACAGGAGGCCTGCTGAATCACATGGACAATTTTAAGTTTTCCACAGAATTACTCACATTAGCAAACATGACCTCTTTTTGGTCTAGTGGATCATTTCCTGATGTAAAGACCTTTGTATGGTTCTCTTTGAAACAAATGTTTTTTTTTTAACAAAAGGGAAAAAAACTTATAACCTTTTCAGTTCGGGAACAATTTCACAATTATCACTATTTCCTGAAATAAATCTGCTTTGAAAGATCCTTATGTGCATTTCCTTGTAGAAGTGGTTGGGCAGATTTTTAAGATGCTTAATTGGTTTCCTGAAAACTGAAGCAAAAGTTATATTTTATATTTATATAAATTTATATTTTAGTTTTCCAAAACTCCATCCTGAGATATTTTAATTTCATGGGTTCTTTTTGTTTCCTAAAAATACATGTCTGTTTAGTTTTACAATGCTTAGTTCTTTGGAAGGAACACATCTACATTATTTGCCACCATTTGAAAATCTACACCTTTACAATCGGTAGAAAGAAGAAATTCACTTAATTTAGCTCATAATGAAATTATAATGATAACGTCAATGTTAAACAGTGATAATGATCCAGATAATGAATCCATGAAGAAAAAACATTTAATATGTATATTTGATGGGGGTTTTTTAATGATGAAGAATTCTGGTTACTCTACTAATATGAATATAGACACTTTTTCTTTATGGTCAGATAAAGAGTATGTGACAGAATATTGTTTTTGAAGCAAAAAGACAGTGGAAAGTGACACCTCAGGGTGTCATCTTTGGGACAGTTAGCTCCTAGCTCCTAAATGAGCCAAAGAGCTTCATATCTTTTGGCAACTTTTTTACACTTATGGAATGAACAATTACTTTAACATATTCTAAATTAAGTAAATGGATGCATTAAATATTTTTGAACAAGCAACTTTAGTAGGTCAGTAAAAATTTTAAAAAACAGGAACGCCCCCTTACAAAAGTCTCATTATTCATTTAATTGAGAAATAAACTCAAAGGATAATTTCTTCCTCTTACTGTTTTTTTTTATTTAAATGACCAAAATGCAAAACAGGAGATGAATGGTAATCTTATTAACTTGTTTATAAGTGCCAATTGTATTTGTTACACACATTAAATTTGGAATGACTAATTGGGTGTTTTTCATGTTTTGCAACTATGTGCCCAGTGAGTACACATGGAGGAGAGTGGGGGGGGTGTAGGCACACTCCTATAACCCACCCACTATCAAACCTCTTGTGTGTAAACACATCACTGACGAGACAGCCTCGTACAGAAGGTTCAACACCAACTGCACCAAGTCAGCCGGTTGGGAGCCTCCTTAAATCCACTTTTAAACAGTGCTGGACCACTAAGTCAGAGAGGAAGCGATGATTTAGTGTAGGATGCAGAACCACAGAGGTAGGCCTCTTCTTGGGCTGTACAGGGGCGGTGCGGTGGCTCTGTGGCTGGAAGGTTGCCAGTTCGTATCCCGCAGCTGGCAGAGGAATCCTACTCCGTTGGGCCCCTTAGCAAGGCCCTTAACCCCAACTGGGGTGAAAGATGAAAACCCATTTTATAAATATTGTGGCATTATGTAATTAGAGAAAATCATATCTGTGCAAAACATTGACACTTATAAGCCCATCTAAGGCAGTGACATGCAAAATTCAGCGCTACAAGTTGTTTTTTTGTATTTTTGGATTTGAAAAATATATACATTAAAATGTTTTCAAATGTGAATGGCCATCTTATTTAGAGCCCAGCTATCACTTCAAAGCTCTTTTGTAATTGTTGCCCAGTACAGTTCCTGGCTTACATTAGATGCTAATTCTCAAAGAAGGCTGACTTCAGTAAAAACTCTTTGGGTAGGAGGGATTACAGGCTGGACTAATAACTAATCCACCACACTTTGTGTTGAACTTTTTTCTGTTCTTCTTTTTCCAGCTCAGAGGTTTGTGGAAACTTCTGCCAGTTGTGTTTGGAATTTGATTCTATTATCTTAAACTAAATTTTATTTTAATCTTCAAAAAGATTAACACTTTTGACGAATAGGGATTAAAAGCAAAGAGGAAGAAACAGATGTACACACAGAATGGTGTCACAAAAGCTAAGCATGGTTGATTTGGCCTGTCTTGCTGATTGTGTTGCTAGTAGTTCATTGAGGATCTTATCCTTCAATTTCTTGAAGAACAGCTGGAAATGAACTTTAACATCTTGACTGGACAGTAACGTTTTGAAGGTGACTTGAATATACATATACTGTATTGCAAAATTATTCAGACCCTTACTTATCGTACCTCCTTCTGTAAAATTACAAAATAATGCATACACATTATTTTAAGCTTAATATTTTAATTTAAATCCTGGATGATTAAACTCAAGACCTCTAGACTTCTTCTGGGGTAAAAACATCACAGTAAATGTCAGAATCTTCAAAAAATTCAAAAACTGGAAGTCTTCAGACCTGTGCAACTCAATATTTTGAAAGCAGAAACTTTGGCAGCAATAACAGCTGCAAGTGTCTTTTGGTATGTGGTAAATCTCTAACAGCTTTGCCCACTGTCTTCGTGCACAAGACTTCTCAATTTGATTCCAGTCAGGATTCTTCCTAGACCATTCAAGGACTTTCATGTTCTTATTCGTAAACCACTCCAGTGTAGCTTTGATCTTATACTTTGGATGATTGTCCTGCTGAAAAGTGAAATTGTGTCCCAGGTTTTCCTCTAAGATCTGCCAGTGCTTTGAACCTTCCATGTTACCATCAGCTCTGATAAGCTTCCTGGTCTCTGTTAGTGAGAAACAAAACTCTATCATAATATTTCCTCTACCGTGTTTGAGAATAGGGACACTGGACTGTTCACTGAGTTATACACTATGTTGGGATTGCATAAAATGCAAAGCTTCCAGATCAAAAAGTTCCAATTGTGTTTTATTTGACTACAAAACACTTTGCCACATTTTCACTTAGGAGCTTTGTTCAAAGCCCATGTGGGATTTGAGTTTTATTTGGTACAGACATTTTCTCCCATCTCAGCCACTGAACTCTGTATCTCTTTGAAAATTGCCGTTGGCCTCACCGTTGCATCCCTAACCAGTTTCCTAATTGCCTGACTGCTCTGTTTGGAGAGACAGCCTGATCTAGGCAGTGTCTGGGTGTCGTCCAGCTCTTAACGATGGATCTCACCATGCTAAGGTTTTAAGGGTCTTTGAAATTTCACACAGGGTTTTTATACCCTGTGTGTACAGTGCATTAATACAACTTCTCCATAGTTAAACCTTTGCTTAAAAGTCACCACCTTATTCCAGGACCCTTCAGAAATAGGTGTATTTATTTGAGCCGCTATTATTACACAAAGATTCAATTCAGCTACTAGTGTCGTTCGTTAAGGTAACTTTGTCCACCTAAAGAACTGTAGGTTTGCCACCACAAACTGTTTGAACATTTATGCCATTGCAATTTTAAACTTTTCTTTCGTATTCTATTTACTGCTACCTTTGTGTTTTTTGCTTTGAGTATAAGGAGTAGGTTGTATATATAATAAACATTAATTCCTGCTTTAAAGTGTTGTGACTAATATAACTAAAATATGAAAAATGTCAAGCATTTGAAAATTTTTGCAAGGCAAGACAGTTGAATTGGTTTCTGTTACTAATCCCACAATATTAAGTAGCTTTTGAGCCGTTTTGAGCCAGAAGATGTGCAAGAAATTGTGGTTATTTGATTCCAGAAAGAGTTTAAATCCACCTGTTGAAAGGTCTACTTACAAGTAGTAAACTTTCAGAATACAGATATTTTTGAGATTTGCAGTCCTGTCGTATTTATGACTCATCATTGCTACTAGATCAAGCCACATCAACTAAAAATAATGATACAGAAAAGCGAAAGAAGTGATAAATCAAATTAAAGATACTATACAAACTACTTCAGCTTTCAAGTTTGATAGGGATTTAATATCTAGCTGCTTTTGACGAGAAAACATATTTGGCTCCACAGATTGTGAGGTATTCTTGACTTTTCTTGACTTGAGAAGCATCAGCATTCTTCTTAACATTTCATTTTTTGTTATTGTTATTTTTGGAAATCTCAAAACTCTAACTTACATCACACTACATCTTTTTAATGTTATTAATCTGCAATTAATGACAGGATGGGCTGAAACAGAAAAAGTGGTGAGCATTCTGGCGCACTATGGCTGCCGTCGCATCATCCAGGTGGGGCTGCACATTGGTGGTGGTGGAGGGGAGACCCCATTACCTGTAAAGCGCTTTGAGTAGAGTGTCCAGAAAAGCTCTATATAAGTGTAAGCAATTATTATATTATAAAAAGAAAGGACTTAACTGTAATTGCACGGTTTATAAACTTAAACTTAAACTTACTAGCTGCTAAAGCTGATTAAATTTGTTCTCCAGTTCTCCACCTGACGAACAGTATATCATTCTTTATGGTTCTGAGCCGATTTTTTGTTTGAAAGTGCATTGTATTGCCTAAACATATTTATATTATTTAGTTTGCACTGCGCAGGTTTTGCAAACGAACCTCATCTAATTTATCACTTAAACAGTAATGTTGGCATACAAATATTCCCATGAAACAGAGCTGATTGCTGAAACATAGGTGATGCATTGGGTTTTGTCTTCACTGTCTGTCTAATAAAGAATAGTGAAGTAAAAATAATTGACCGCTTGATGAAAGGCCAAGAAGTGTGTTGCTTTTTATATAGACCGCACTACAAATGAAGTGGAGTGCAGAACTCCCAAATTAGACAGCAAGAGCTTGCAAAAAACACGGCAATGAACCTTAATGAAGAACAGCCATCTTTGGTTTTTCATGTCAGCTTTTCTTTTGGGTATATTTAGTCCTGCAAAATTAAAACATGAGAACTGACTGTTTCTCACTTCCAACCGCAAAGCGCAGATGCTGTCAAACAATGCTTTAAATGTGTGGCCTAACTCCAGCTTTGAAGTCTGACGTTTTTGTCCAATGGTCTATTTTAATCGAAAAGTTACAATTGTTTTTTTCCCCCCATGTATGATTCTTATGGACACACCTTGCAGCTTGGAATGACGAAGAGGAGTTTGAATAAGCAAAAGTGCTACCTATGAACTACAGATGGCACTATTGTATCAGGTTGAAACAGCGATTAAAAACATGAGTGAGAGGCAGGCTGTTGTAACACAGCATCTGCAAGCAAGTAATAATCTTTACAAACTGCGCACTTTGATTTGTTTGACTGAGGGGCCACAAATTACCTCTCAAATCAAACCTCTTTCAATCTCCAAAGATTTGGTTTGGTGGCTCCTATTCACATTACGCAAGCTGTCAGTCGCTAAGCAAAACACGTTGGTTCATACCAGCACCTCCGTGAAAAACAGATGCCTGCAAACCATTTCATTACAAGCAGCAATTAAATTGGTTTTCCCTTATTTAAAACAAATCACATTTTTTCCCCAAAATCCATATGTTCAGCCATCATAATTTCTCACTGAAGTGTAACAGCAGTAAAAAAAAAAATTAACCAACATGACTGGACCCAATAAACAAACCCAATGGATCTAACAGCTCTTGTGAGAGTGCAAATGATATAGGATGTTAATTAGACATACTAATTATACAATGAGATATAATACAGTAAGAAACCAGACATTTCTTTTGGTTACCATTTTTTGCTTCTAATGAGTGGCAATATGCTATTCATTACTAACTAAACTTAAATTACAGACCTTTCCTCATTTATGTAAAATGTATTTGATACAACTTTTTTTTTAATTGAAGGGTGTGACTTAAAGCTGGAAACTGTGTGAAGAGGACTTTTATATGCTGGCTGGATATCTGTGTTTTAATGAGATTTTTTTTTCTTCCGAATTATTTAAGCAGATTCTGTTTCTGCCCATTTAGAGTAGCTGAGTGGCAGTTACATTGGTTCATATGTGGAACAAACTGAAGAGAAATTTCCAACTTGCTTATGGAAGAATAAAATGACTGGAAATCTACCCAGAGCTCAGTGATCAGAACCTTCTTCCCTTTGAAAACACACAGGCCTTCTATATAACTATACTTTATATATAAACTCCAAGTGGGTGCTCTCCTGAAGCACAGGTCGAGACCCATATCCTTGATTTCTCTCGTTATATTGCAAGTCTGTATTGCCTAGCTGTTTATTGGAACTACAAATGCATTTCTCAAGTGTTCACTAGATTTTAGAGTACCTGATATTTCTGAAAAAGGCTTTCACACAGTCCTGAAGATATTTAGTTTCCTTAGTGCTGGGGTTTCCAAAATCCAGCACGTTTTCTACATCTTTAAATAAACAACTTAAAGCTGAGAAGGAATAAACTGGTCTAATTAAAACTTAAGTGGATTAATTTAACTTGAGTTCCCAGTGAAAAGACTTACAGACTTCCAGGATTTGCATTGGGAACCCACTGTGTGTCCTTACATTAGTGCCTGATACGTCATGCCCAGCAGGTTAACAAAAAAAGACTAAGGTCTTTATAAAACGCAAATTAAAATAAGGTTCCACAGAAGACAGAACTCACAACTGTGATGGGTAAACCTGGGATAGGTGGCTGCCCTGTATTTTTCATATAAAAAAGGGCATGTGCTTCCGCGGCTGGGTTTGCCGAAATCGACATACCTTTCCCCAGCTGACGCCACAACACTGACTGTGTGGATCTACTCAGTGTGTTGGTTTACAGTGATGCCAGGAAAATGCTCGCTTGTCCTTCAATCTTTGGTAACGTTCCCATAAAACCCTGGGGTTATACAGCATGCCATAAAGCAAACGGCTCTGAAGAGCAATATTGGAAGCAATAGGGATATAGGGGTTGGTATAGTATGTTACATGTACGTATGTGTAGATGTGTTTATCAAATTGCTTATTCCAACTGCATTGAAAATAGAAGGCTGAAGGACTCCCTTTGGACGTTAACAATGTGTTCATTTATTGTGACATCTGCAACAAAACATAAATTAATTCACAAATATACTCAATGTCAAGTCTAGAAGCAGCTCCCAGAGGACAACACTGAGTAGAGAACGGACTAAACGGAGATACAGTCTACATGCTGTTCACACAAATGCATTCTTACCTATGGTATTTTTTCCATTTAATTTTCATTATTAAAAAAAAATTAGAAACATTACGACGACAACAATGAGCCGACGTAGCTCCGAAAAGAAAAGACATTGTGTACGATCCTGAAGCTGGAGGTCAGCTCTTCACGTTTGTGAAGAGTCTGATGGGGCTTTAGGATTGTGTTATCTGCATGGTTTCCAGCATCTCCTCCACCGCCTTCAGAGAACACTTGGTCTCCTTCGTTCCTCGTCCCGCCAACTAAAAAGAGGAAAAAAAAAATTTTAACAGGGCTAAGATCGTCATAAACATCTCTTGGTAGTGGATTTCTGTTTTGACACGTTCATTCCTAAGGGAAAACGAGATGACACTGTCGTATGGTCAGAACGTGAGAACAATCGAGTATTCTTGCTGGACCTTCACCGGGAATCCTGTTTGAATTTTAAGACAAACTGATAAACCAAGATCAATTTCAGTTTTCTTTTGAATGTTCCAAAAATGTACATGCTGTGGAAATGCTCATTTCAATAGTATTTCAATAGCGTTTTTCAATAACATTTTCAATAGAACTGCCTTACATAAGATGTGATACATTAAAGAGCATTGTAGGAAATATTAAACACCCCTTTATTTTCATTTATAAGTGCTCCCACTGTAGTACTGAGTTTAACAGACAGCATTCAAAAATGTCTTTCAGAAGCAGTCTTCAAATAAACTTCCAGCCTGTTCCAGTCTTTCATCTATGGTAATTATACTTGATAAAATTAAACAACATGAACATAATACATGCCAATTTGCATAGTGTGTGAGGATATTTAAACGTACAACACAAAATGTTTTTATAAGGAAACACAAACTTCTAAAACTGGTTTAAAATAATGGCATACTTATACTAGAAATTCACAATTTGTACAATCAATATCTTTTCCCTTTATAAAGCCTTAAAGAGTCATTTTAACTGGAATATCATGGAAGATGTTATCCAGGGTTAAGGACCTGTTGCCCACACCTTTCTGGTAGCTTAGAGTTTATTCCATTCATGCACACCAGTGAAAAAAAACAAACACTACACTCCTGGATATAAATGTTTCCATATTTTAATCTTGTTTTAATTATTTCTTTAAACAAGCTTTTTCACGACGTGCATGGAAGCTTCACGAAGCTCGGAATAATAGAGTGGGAGGAATGGGAGGTCAGTGCAGTCTCTGTAGCCCAGAACAGAACTCAAATCAAATACGAAGAGAAGGGAAGCTATTCTGCACATCAGAAGAAATAAGTTTTAGGCAACACAAAGATGGTAAGAAAGAACCTGATTATGCATCGGCTAATTAAATGCGGTACAATAATCTTTGTAAAAGAGCCTAGTCCAAATGAGTCACCGCATAAAGTCCTGGCCTTCCACCACATGCTCTGGGCTCAGTCCCAGCTCCCTTGCTTTCCATCTCAGTAGCTCGCTTTCCGCCTCTGTCCAGATAGAGGGTGTGACGCACTTTGACTATGCCTTCAAGACAGGGCTCAATTAAAGCACCCATTTACAATGAAATCCAATCCCCTCAGTCCCTCGATCTCTACCAGAACTACTGTGAACCGAGTAAACTGCAGATCAACAGAAGATATCTGAACAAATGATTGGCTAGAACTTGGCTAGAACTTTTTCTCCCCTGAAAGGGAACCTGACATTAGCCTGGAAAATATGTCATGCAAATGGCAGTCAAGTCGGTTGTGATTACCGTTTCACCACGACAGCTTTTGGGTAGGTGGAGTGTTTAATTCCGTCAGATTGAAGGATGGCCAATTGCAACATGTGTGCATCAAAAGAGGCATCTGCACTTAAGTAAAAGAAAGCACTTTGTATCTTGAAATTGATTTTAGAATAATACATTAATACACAGAGAAAAGGGAATTAGATCCTGAAACTACAAAACCAAAAATCACGTAGTGAACTACGGGTTTCTGGCACTCCGAAGGGGAAATTTATGAACATTCGTCCACATAAAAGTCCTTTAAACCCTTTGGTTTCCATAAATGAACTGCCATCTGCCAAGAGATCCCATGTGGGCTCCTTCTCAGCTCATAGCTGTTGCACTGCACCATAACCATTGAAACCAGCAGGTCTGGGGGGACGGGACGTGCAGGACAGCGCAAATGGGGAAAACTCAGTGACTGGTGACACAGAAACACTACAGAATGTCTCCCAGTTGGTTTATGGAAGATGTAGTTCGCACAGGTAGTGAAACGTCTCAGAGTCAACTAAACCTATACCAGCCAGTTTTCTGAACCCAGCTCTCTGAAATGTATGTAAATCTGTGCGCCCAGGCAGGCAGTGTATAGGAACAACTTTTGCCTGCTAAGTGAGAATCACTAGGAAAGAGTTACACCAGAAGATCAGACATTTTTAACATGACATCGCTTTGTGATGTCTTGACTACTTTGTCTCGTTTGCTTACTACACCAGTATCTAGGACATTGATAAAAGTTAAGCAGAACAGTAGTTGAAATACAGATCCCTGTGGTACATCACCGATTACAAAGCCCCAATCTGAACATTCATACTTATTTCTACCCATTAACTAGTTTCCATCTTTTATGTGGACTGGAGCTTTATAAAAAGCATTTGAAAATTCAAAATATATCATATGCTCTGTATGTATTCATTATTGATGTTGGTTATTCAAATAATTTTAGCGAAAAAAAAAACATGCTGACTATCCACTATGATCCCATAGCTACACAGTGCTCTAGTTCTAATTAATATTTCCATAAGCTTACATGTAGTATAATTACAGGTCTTTTTAACTACCTGGCTCAGTTCTGTCACCCTTTTTATAGATGAGTGCTCTTAGTAATTTTCCAGTTAATGGGCATTACCCCTGTCCTGACTGACTGTTGGAAAAGTTTTGTTAACAGTCTACAAAGAGCATCTCGTTCCCTTAAGTACAACTGACAGAAGTCAGACCCTTGAGATTTATCTTAAGTGCTTTCAAGACCTGTAACACTTCTTCTTCTATGCTAATACTATTTAATACAGAAGTCTGATTTTGCTAAGCCCAAATCACATTATCATCTGCTTTGGTAAACACCCAAGTAAAATCTTAATGTATTAATCTTTTCCCCTTCGATGTCTGTTTCCCAATTACATCTGAGATCCTTCTTCATCCTTTACTGATCTGCTGTTAATAGTGATTCTTTTTACCTTCATTGCAATGTTATTCTCTCTCTCTCTTTTAAATTTCTTACCTATAATTGCAATTTATGCTACTCTATTTTTAAAGTTGCTCAAGAATGCCAACAATTTTACAAGACGTTTTAGGCTACTTCTTTTGTAGTCTTTGATGTCCAGAATGCTGTAGTTTGCATGTCAACTAAAAGTACTTTACATCTGCACATAACTCCAATTCTCTATAGCACCTCTACATTACAAAACATCCAAGTGAAATTTAGAGATAACTTCATGGAGATCTTAAAAACACCTGCACATTTTTAAGACATGGCTGAGCACCAGATAACTTTAAGGATTTACTGCATGAATACAGCCCAACACTTAACCTAAGATTTCCTGATTTAGACCTTCATACTATGTAATAAAAATGTATTATTTATACTGGAGATTAATCTGTTCTGTGCTTCAAGCAGAATTTCTTAAAACTTCTACCAATCATTCTCTACCGATTTATCACATTTATGCCACTATCCTCTTAAAAATTCACAATTTTAGGAAGAGTACAGATATGCAAGACAAACTGCACAATTTCAAACCACACCGTAAAATGATCCCCATTCCCTAATAACTCTCTCATGTTTCTTTTCCTCATTCATTCTTGATTGTCAGAAAATGACGATCAATACAAGCTTTGCCTTTATTAAGGTTATCTGACGAGCTGAATAAGGTACTTAATGTAAGCCAGGTCTATCATTTCAGGTTCAGCTGCGGACACCCCTGAAAGCTTTCCTCAATCCATAGAAGGCAAATGAAATTGTCCCACAACTATCAATTCTTTCTTCATGCACAAATTCCTGATTTTGTTCTATAAGACTTATTATTGATTACTGAATTCGATGGTCTGTAGCATAAACTACGCAGGCTGAATTCCACTGTGGAATTTTCTGGCCTTCCAAAAATTCTTAATGTGGGTTCCCTCCTCTATATTGAATGCTTTATAATTTTTTTGATAAAATGTACCTTATGCATGCAAGGGATTACTAATCATTATGATCAGCAATCAGTCGAATCAAGCAGTTCTTAGCTTCTTTAAATAGTTTGTTCCACCAACACAACATGCAATATGACACACTGAACATTTTTATTCATTTTACTGTCCAAAATGATTCTGCAACAATTTGGTAATTTTGTACTTGCATTTTATGAATAGATGAAGAAGTATCTATTCATAAAACCCAGGATCTAATCAGGAAGCACTGAAGTTTAATTTTCCATCCTCTCTTCCTTACTTGCTTAGAAAAAGGAAAGTTCTGGGTCTGTGACTGATCCCTACAATGCTGCACCATCCATTGCTTTAGTATAATTTTAAATGAAAGATGTATACGCACATATGTGAACATGCTATATATTTTCATCTTGTTGCTATGGCTATAACTGTGTACGGTTGTTTTTAATAAGGAATTTCCTACAGCCTTAGTGAAAGTAAATGGCTGGCAGCATAATTATAGTATGTGATTCATCCACACCATTAAAGGATGATAGGCACTGTATTTCTGACTCCTGCTGTAAGCACATTTTTATGTAATTATTTAATCTGCCCTAGGTAGGCATGACCGAGTTATTTTAAACTTGTGTAATATATCAATTGGACTGTCTCAAAATCACTAAATGGTTGAGAAAGGCATTGATAAATTCAAGAACATTTAAAAATGTTCTAATGTACAAACAGATTCTATTGAGAATCAAACTTGAGACAGTTATAATTCAGATTTTTTCAAAAACTGTCAATTTTTATTTTGGAAAATATAAAAATGTTTAATTGGTAAGTTTCCTGGCTAGATTCTACATGGCTGTTGTGCTATAGTTTCTCTTCAGAAACGAGCCAAAAATAAATCAAAATTATTATTCAGATTCATATTAAGTCAAGTATACAGCTACTAAATGAGGAAGTTGTACCAGTCAATGGTGACTGTGCTGAGGCATGAAAAAAGACACGATCAAGAATTAATAGTCCATTCTTATGGTGGGGAGGAACAAAAGGACTGAAGCTAGAAAAGCAAAAGTATGCAACCATTTCAACATTAGATAACATTCTTTTCTGATGTCCACCTAGGGTCTTTCAACGACAAGGTTACGCAAGGCTTGAATGACAAGACATGCCACAACAAATAACTTTTCATACCTGTTTGAAATCCAGGCACAGTAGTGCCAAAGATCCTCGCTTTCACAGCTCTGTTAAGAGAGCAAACAACTCCTTCTATTATAGTGCTGATCTGCATTTTTACCCTGAATGGCAATGTCTTTTAAGCAATGCAGCACACAATGTCATACCTCAAAATACATTAGCATATGTATTAATGTAAATAATTACACACAACAGAAATGATACCACTTTTTTCAAGCAAGGCCTTCTATGGCTGTTTGGTATTCAGTGGTATATAAGTTAGATGTAGTGTAATGAACCCCAGGACTTAAGATACAAGCGTCATACAATCCCTCAAGAATTTAAGTATCTCATCAGAAGGAAACCACTAAAAGACAGATAAATGAGACCAAATAACACAGACCTGTATGCCTCAAGCCTGTGGTCATCTTGACAAGTTTGTATTAAAGACTTTCCCAAGCAGCTATAACCTCTGCCTGACCTCTGTGCGCAGACCTATCCACTCCTGCTTAGCGTAGTTTTTCTCACATTAAGGTATGATAACCACCAGGTACTGCAATGCAATAAAGTTAAGTACTGGGAAACTGCTACCTTTAATGTTAAACATCAATCAGTAAAATATCCCAAAGCAACAAGTTGTCCTGAGCACAAAATGTGTACAATGGTACTTGCTTAAAGCCTAGAGGCACCAAGATCATACCCTTTAATTTAAAAAAAAATTTAACCAGAAGGTATAATCTATCTACCTTTTCAGGCACACAGTAGGTTCCCATAACTGCTTGGTGTGATTAACAAAAAAAAAGGTAAAACAAACAAAAAAGCTCAACATCTTTTAAGCAGGAGCAGAGACTACTTATTACTTCCTTTCCCCAGCTGATAAAGAAAGTTATGCCTGTGACTTGAAGGGAACAGAAGGTCTTTTCTTTTATGGTCCTTATTCCCAGGCACACAGAAATGGTCCTAATCAGATGTTTAGGGAGTTCCAATTCCTCAAGAATGAGCTTTGATGCAGGGGGAGCTTAAATTCCATTATGGTTCTTGGGAACCTCAAGATAAAAATCACTGAAGCTTGAAAACACAGAGGTCAAACGTCCTTGCCTTAACAGTTAAAAGTGAGAACTTACTACTTAAAAAATTAAGGCTTACCTTGTGAAATATTAGCTAGGTGAGAGATAATGCATGAAAAACAAAACAGCAAACCAAACTCTACCCAGACTACCCTGGAACATGCTGACTGATTCTCATTATTCACTGTATTTTTCTTTCCTTACATCACAATAACATACTGTATTGTAACTGCTGTGAATATTATTATACAATTGTCTACTCTCTTGCCACAGAAATTAATTAAAGATTTCCATTTTTTTGTTTCTATTATTTTAGAATGGATTAAAAAAAAAACATCTGGATCAGGTGCTGGGCTTGTTTGTCGTGGCATTCCCAATCTTCAGACCTAGGACTCCCGTCTGAGCAAGAAAAAGCTGTGTTAAAAAGATGAGCTTTTTATGTGACATATTTTTTCGAACACCTTTTTCAACTTTTCAGGAAGGAAACGGCAAGCAAACCGTGAATCCAACAAATATGGAAAATACAAGTCAGCACGAACATTTTCCATAGATCCTCCAAAGACTGACAGAATTCTTAACTGAATGTGCCCTCTCATTAAAATTTTAAAACCGGTCTTAAAATAATTAAACCCGAGATCAAGCTCTTCCTATACACAGACCGAGTGGTGTATACTCAGTGAAGACCGAGTAATGGAAACTTATCAGTTCCACATTTTGTTTGGCTTAAGCGCGAATTGGTGTGCTTATACACAAAGCCAGAAGTGTTCAGTGTGTGGCAAATCTCATCTGTTAAATGTTCTGATGGTTTGGTACAACTTTAAGAGCGCACTTGCTGAGTAAGGAACCACTTATTACATATTTAACTCTAAATGCCTAAATAAGCAATGTATATTCAATACTAGTAGTTAAGATTTCTATTAAATACTAATTTATGCCCAGCATGCCATAGCAACACTGTAAACTACTTTAGTGATACCATCTGAATATTGTTTCATTTTTTCCTCTTACTACCACATAGCAGTGGTAGATCTAAATAGTTTCCCCTTGGGATTTAATGAAACTTTTTTTCAAGTACATGAATCATGAACTGATATAACTGATAGAATTACATTAACATATAAACCATCTGTGTGAAATGCAACCTTTTCAACAAAAAAAATGGCTTTGTGGAACTGAAATTCTACACTATTTTCCTAATAAATTAGTGCATTACCAATTAAGTGCAATGTTTTATCATTCCAAAATGTATTTATAGATCAAGCTATGTTAAAATTTGCATTTGAACCTTTAAAAAGGTTCAAAGAGCAAGAAGGCTGCATTTTAACTTTTTTATCTCACGAGCTCATGAGTAGTGGGTTAAAGTCATTTCTTAGTTTTAAAAATTTAAATTAAATTAATCCAATCTAATCTAGAATATTTCTTCATAATATCTAAGAGCATAGCAGCAAATGAAATAGCACTGAAATTGAAGCATGGCTCACACCAGGCCCTACTCCAGAGCCTTAAATGTATAAAGCATTTATACAAAAAGGGTACACATAAAAGCTACTGAGTGTATTGAAAAAAGTTTTTCAGTTTTTCAGTTGACATGTTTGTCAAATTGAGTGAGTTTTTTTTTATCATCATGTTTAAGATATTGTTCTAGAAACCAGCAATCAATCTATTCACTGGGTGTGGTTTTTTTAAACAAAATTAGTCTTCTAAGTTAAATGTAAATTATTCCCAATCATTAAGAATTTTAATTTCATGAAAAATAAAAGGGAATGACGCAAAGCAGAATTTCACTGTTCACTTTTATGAAGTGAAATATAATTTTAAAACTCAAGGGTAAGGAATTCATTCAAGTAGACAAACTGATTTAAATCAGCAATACGGCCAATATAGTTCTTTGTAACTTTTTTTGTCTAGCTATTACTGGTTAATTACTAGCAATTTTAATATTGGTTATAATAAACAGACATTTCAGAGAACAGTATAGTTTGTTTTAAGCAAGTGTTCAATACATGTACTTCAGCCTCACTTGTATCTCTACGGCAATGAAGTAAAATCACATCCATCAACGTGAATATATTGCTAAGATTAAAAACAGAGCGCTTGAAACAGATTTTTAATACAATAATGGAAGAGCACTAAAATTCAACCCAGATGAAGACATGTTGCGATGATCATAATACACAGTAATTTAGTATTTTTGCAAAATACGTGGAAGCGCATATAAAACTAAGATCAGGAGGCACTTTTTTTATACAAGGGGTTGTGGAAGTATGGAACAAGCTACCCAGCCACGCTGTTGAAGCCAAAACCCTGGCTTCTTTCAAGAAACAGCTGAAAGAAATTCCCCAAGCAATTAGCTACTAAGAACCGAACAGGCTAGATGGGCCAAATAGCCAGCTCTTCTTTTGCAACCTGTTATGCTCTTATAAATTACAATCTAGTGAAAAACTAATCATGACTTTCGTAAACACTTCAGGCACTGTGTAGAGCTGTGCATGTACGAGTTCACTGGCTCTTTTTCAAAAGAGCTTGATACTGGCTCTGGTGTGTTGGAGAAAAAAAATGTTTAAGCATGGACTGAATATTCCAGCTAATTCTGTCAGAATCTGTTCCCAAACATGTTCTTATTTTGCCCCTCCTGCTTGCTCCTGATCAAAACTGAAATGTACAACGTGACCAGAAATATATAAGAAAGTAAAGAATCGCACCATTCGTTTTAACTACACCTTTTAAAGGGTGTTGTAAGGAAAGGTGAACTCCCACTTCAGAACTATTATTTGGCACTTGGCCTAACGGCACAACAACAGCAAGGCTGCTTGCAGAGGTTATTGATATTGGAGAGACTACTGGCATTTATTATGTACACACTGTAACCATTATTTCAAAAAATCATTGCTGGTTTCACTTGAATCACTGAAGGCCCAAGTGGAAAAATGTGCACAAAATATTTTCCCAGTTTAAGAAGATCTTGCAACAGCAATAGACTGTAAGTGCAATAAACGTCTTAAGACAGGCCAACCACAAAGATACCCAGGCAATGAAGCAGAAAGGTTTGCAAGAAAACATGGGGATGGGTTAGGGTCCTCAATACTAACCTGGTAGGCTCTGTTGATCTGGCTAGCAGCCCAGGCAGCATACTTCACATTGTCCTTTTTCACTTTCGCACTCACTTTAGGGTTAGCAGCAATATGGCTTGCAGACTGTAGAAAGAGATGGCACAGAGGTTGAAACCAGTTTTTGAAAGCCAAATCAAGTTTATGCACACTAGGTTTACAAACGCGCGGATTGTCACTCCGGACAATTGGTTATGTAATGCAAACTGATGAACCGAAGAATGTTACGACTCACATGAACTTTTCAGATTATCACATCTTGAGTAAAAAATGATAAAAGGTACAAACGCATGGCACATGGGAGTCGACTTATCTGGTTCAATGACACTGCAGTGAAAAATAGGAAACATTTAGCTTAAACATCAGAAAATGAGGACATTAGGAAATTCAGTTTCTGTCTTCCAAAATAAATAGGCACTACTAATGAAGCCAACAGACAGGACCAGACCCTGTCAACCACATGAAAAGATTCAGAAAGGACCGTCTGAGGAACATTTTGACACCGAAACAACTTGCACCTAACTGCAGTTAACGAAATTAAGAGTCATGCAAGACACACAAACCCGATTTTCAATCAGAACATTCAGAAGTGCCCGTATCAAATAGAGACGCCCTTACGATATTAATCCCATGACTCAACATCGCCTGGCCGCACTACTGCACGTTGTGCAACAACACAGAGAACTCCTCCCAAGATGTTGGCAAAGATGGTGCATCCTGATGAATTCTGGTTCTGTCTCCCATTCGCCAGTGGTAAAGCCCACGTATACAGCAGAGGTAGGCAGAAGCTTTAATGGAACATTTTGGTAGTGGCAGTAAAATGGCGTGCCAGTTCAGCAAAGAAAAACTCCAGTGTTCTACATTGCAATTTTACTGCATAAAAGGTAGGTTAACAATGTGTGGCTGTTTTTCTAAACTGTTTCCTCACATTGGTCAGGCAGACTGGGTAGTCAGGGCTGGTAAAGGACTACTACGTTTGCCTCCCTAAATAGCTCTGAAATATTTTTGAGTCCTTTTTTATTTGTAAACTTTTTAAATGACATCTGGAATATTTATCTTGTTGTAAAATTATATTCTTCTCAGCCATTTGATTTCCAGAGAAAAATGCATCGTATAATACTAGGTGCTTATCCTCTTCCTTAATTGAAGAAACATCCTAAGAATAACCCTTCATTTCAGATTTGGCTGAATTGTTATAGTATTAAACAACTCTTTAGACAACTGTTCTAATGTCCATTGTGACAATTTTTTATACCGTATAAACTATTTTCTTTAGGATAGTAATAAAAGTTTCCTTATTTGTTGATTTACATTGCATTGGACAATTACTTATGGTCTCAAAATGCAAGCCTATTCTTGGGGATGTGTCTTGAAATTTCATATTGAGTATCTGCGTTCTAAGAAATCCATCGTTTTTTAAATGTTTCATCATGCTCATGTGAAGTTTTCTCATCTGGAACTGAGTTTAATAACGGTTAACACAGAATACCAGTGGTTTTAAACAAAAACATTTCTGTTATTTTCAGTGGAATTTTCAGTGGTTAAAGATTTTTTAATTTGATCACTAATTTTTGTGGAGTATTTAAAATACAAGATTAATATCATACAGGGAACACAAGATATATCAATATTTTCTTGAATTAATAAGATTTTTTCCGAAGTAGAACTGATTTATGATAATGGCAGTAAAGAGCAATATTAATTCTAACAATCTGACTAGAAATAGGACCTGACTTAATTTGCTATATGCTGAAAATTAAGGACTGTGCAATGTTTGGCTGCTTTTGCTAGTTCCAGCAGTGCATGGAGACGACACTGCTAAACACAGAACCACAGCGAGTCATTTCCTTCTTTGCATGTTCCCGAACGTAAGGACATGAGGTTTTCTTCACGGCATGTACTTCAGCCGCTGGGTGTTGTGGTGCAGACTGTTTATTTTTCCTGACTTCCCTCCGAAACAGCAGCAGTCAGATCTGCACATGTAACTCCCACCTACTAGTATATCCAGCCTTTAGTTTGTGTTGCTTTTATGAGACATTCTGCTCTGGATAAATCTGGACTGCAGGGGGACAAAGGATTTCAGAAGAGCGTACCAACACAAGCTGTGTTGCTGTGCTAGAAAATTCTCTCAGAGATGGTATTAAGCGCAGAAAAACTACTGGGGAAACATAACAACTGATTCTAGTATGGAGTGTAGGCTGAAAAAAAATGCCTAAAACAGGTGATCTTCTTAGAACTTTGGTTTGATTTGCAGGACTGCGTAGTAATAGTAAAATAAATCAGGATATGCAAAATATGCATACGGTGCTTTTATCACTTCAGCTCATAATCATATACTGTAAGCAGAGCTCCAATTTATTAGTAGTTTTGCCATGACTTAGTTGAGGCCCTAACTACAAAGGAACATACCCTCAATGGTTTGTAACGGTACAGTCAGATCATAATACTTGTAATTATTAGCAACAACATTGCATGATCTCATAATGTACTGGCTATACAGCTGCTTTGAAAAGTTTTTGTTGTACAGGAGAAGGCATATCACCACTTGATGTGCTTTAATTTACAAAACACTACAGATACCAACTGCTGACAAGCTTGACAATTCCTAAAAAACGTGTGGTGAAAGGAGAAAAATGTGAATCATACTCTTCAGCCACAGAACAGCTACACTCATAACCACAAATCCTATGTCTTTTATATGTTATTGCCATCATCTCTAAGACACAAACCCCAGAAAACTGAAATGGGCAGAACATTAAAGATTTTTCTATGTATCTGCTGAAATATTAAATACAGTAGCATGGCTTTTCCTTTTCTTGCTTTTGGATTTTAGAATAAAAGTTATTTTTTCTATTCTCTCACTCTGATGAAATTTTGCTGAATAGGGATTCTCATTAGATATCAGGAAATAAAAATACAATAGGTGTTAACAAAGCTGGCACACTACAGCAGCACACATTCACTTAAAAAAAAGACAAATATTAAATAAAATCAAACAATTACAATTGAACTTTCTAGCACAACAACATACGCGTTTAAATTCTGGTTCTTTGACCTATTATTTGCACTACATGTGTTCTATAGTTATGACTTACAACTTAAAAATTTTTATATAGAGAAATTTGCATTTTAATTATATAAAAAAAGTAATAAATTACTTTGTCAATATTATGGAGTTCTAATTAAGCATATGCGATAAAACTATGTATTTATAAGATGTCCAACGTCTCTTCTTCACTTTTACCTCCATTCCTAAATGGATTGAAAATATCTTCACACGCAATAGCCAGCAGATTGGAATAAAACTGTTCATTTGATCAAAACTAATGTTTCAGAGAAGACACTGTGACTTATATTTGAACTCACCATATAAAGGCCAAACAAAGCTCTCATATTTCTATTGTTTAGCTTCAGCGCCTGGGCAAAATATTTCCGAGATAGTTCCAAATTTTCAATTCCACCTTGAGTGTACTTAACCTAGAAAACAAACAGTGAAGAGTTACAATCCATGTTCCCTTAAAAACATACTCTAATACTTTCATATGCAAATTATTGAATATTCAACAAAAAAACCCTGCTACTTTTTATATTCCCTCAGAAAAGGTCCGCTATCACAATGCGTCATTTTTTGGAACTTCTGTGTGGCATAAACTTAGCACTCAGTTAAAGGTTAACAAAAACATAAATGATATCCTGCAGGGTTTTTTTTCAATCTTAAATAACATTTCAGAAGTAAAGGACTTTTTTGGTGAAATACGCACCTCTGCATACTGTTCACAGTATAAGTGATTGTGGGGATTTGTCATCATCAGCTCCTCCAAGCAAAATGCAGCTTTCGCATAGCTTGAGCACACAAAAAAACATGTTAATGTTACTATTTTTTCCATTTAGAAACTATCCTACTTTTTTACCATGCAGTGAGAAAGCACAACTAACAGCACAATAACAGTGACACTGATTTTCAAAAATGTTTCAATAAAACATCCATCCATTTTATTACCAGCAACCCGTACAGTTTTTATATGGATATTTTGTTTTCCCAAATTGCTCCTAAAGGTCTTTCTAGTACAGATCTCTAAGGAAACTATAATCTGAAGTGCAGAATTTCAGTTGAGGCTATTTAGAGGTGCCAGGAAAGTCAGTGTTAGTTGACAAGTATAGATGTAGGAAGGAGAAGCCCATTGTGTTTTCTTATTCACATGCCATTCCACTGAATGCACTGAATCAGTAATATTATAGAACTTTAGTCCATATTTGAATTATTATAGCCCACAACTGTAGAACATAACAGCATTGTAACTATCAATTATTGTAGTGTTAAAATTCAAGCAAGTATTCTTAGGCATTTGCACTTAAATAATTCAAAAACATAAATCATTCAAATATCACGAAATGTGAATAACTACTGTAATTTAACACAGAACATGATGTTAACACCAAGAAACTACTGCAGCTTTAGAAGAAGATGAAAAGGACAAAACTGGTATGTCAAATTGTACTTCATAAACCCTCTCTTAACCACAATCATTGTGCAAGTATTTAAGTACTTTGTACAAGGTGCATGCAATTCAAATTTTACACAGATAGAGTGCCTGCATACTGCCAGTTCTTATGTGACCTCACATACATGTGAATTTCTAAAACTAAAATGGGACTCAAATATGCAAAGCTAATCCCTGTGTAATCTTATCACCGGGCAGCGAAAATTTCAATCCAATGCCCAAGCACTTCAGCAGAACATGAATGTAGACATTATGCTACATGAAATACAGTGGCTATTAGTCCACTTAATGTCTATTTAACAGACTTCAAAGTTAAGATTGGTTCAAGGGAGCTGATCAGCTCTGACGACTCTGAAGGTCGCAGCCTGCTTACAATTATGGCTTCCTTTTCATAAATACTTTCATATGTTCTCCTGCAGCAGTCTCAGTTGCTTAAAGCTGCTTATCTGTGAAACACCACAGCCAGTGCTGTGCATATTGTCAGGACACTGTACAAATAAAACTTGATATACTAACAGCTTTGTATACTCCAAACTGGTACGTACTAAAGGTAACTCTTTTAACTTGAAGTAAAGCTCACACCAAATTTGATGCCACTTAAATACAGTAAAAAGATCATGTATGGTGTTCCAAGTTTCAACAAACTCTTTCAAGTTAATTTGCAGGCAATCAAATACTAGAGGAAATAAAATGTCTATGTGATATAAAAGTGAACAGTATAAACCTTTCATTTAAACTATGTTTAAAACATTCCAATACATTCAGTCCCTCGCACTATTTTACATCATAGCAACATTGTACAATCTTACCATAACTGTTCCTTCACAGCATTTAAAGACATATTTTATGGTAAATTTAACAGGAGTACAAACAAATCATTTTAATTTATTTTCCTTGCTTCCTATAAAACAACTTTTAAATCCTGTTTAACGGTTCAATTATAGCAGACTATAAATAGGGACAAGTTTATATTTAGCATCCTGTGATCTTTTTGCAAGAGTTGACTATTTGTTTCTGTTCTTTCCTTCTCAGCCAGTTTTTTTTTCTGGTTTGGAAAGGGCCTCCACCTTCTCTTGGGAATCTTGCCTGGGCTATTCTCTCCATGGAAAAGGGAGGCAATAATGTGATACAATCTAGAGCAGGAAAGTAAAGATTGCGACACACAAAAAAAAATTGACACGCCTTTAGATAGGAGCTGGAATTAATACTGTGATATTAGAAAACCTGAACTAAGCTCTGAGCTAATCCTCTCACACTGGGATTTCCTCCTGCCACTACAGCAATAAAAACCTCTGACAAAAACATTAAATATCCAATAATCAGCTCCTTACTGCAGTCAACATTCCTGGAGTTGTCACTTCCCTACCCGGGTGACAGACTAGGCAGTGCTGAAGGCCTTAAATACTAATTCTTAGCTCTAAACAATTATAAGGGATAAAAAGTGACACATACGAAATGATTTTCTTACCATGCTTGTCTCACAGACAATTCCCCTAGCAACTCAGTTATCAGCAGGACTACAGGAAGTTCTTTCTTACCCTACAAGTATGAGGGGCTTAAACTGAAATCCTATTAAACTCTGATTCCACGAAACAAACACGGACAATCCTCAATATGACTCCAGCAGAGCTTGGCATTTCATGGCCTATTGTGATGTCTAACAACCCGCTTGGATCAAGCTGTTGACCACTGTAGTGGAGTTCAGAAAACAACATGTAAAAGAAAACTAAGCAAGTTTTATGGCTACTTACCTTAAAGTAGGTCTTGCACTACGCTAATCAAAACCCATATTGGTATCGGAGACATAAGAAAACAAAGACAACTAAAATAAATGAGAATTTTATACAAATGTTCTCGGTATTATCATGTTACAAAATAAAATGAAGTGGGGGCAGGACCGGTTTGTTATTTTATATTTGTGAAATAGTGTAATGTCACAAAAACACCATCTAAAATTTTCACTGCAAGCCCAACATATGAATCATATGGGAAAAAAAAAATAAGTACTCGTGTTCATTGATGTAAAGTTCTGCAAGTTCGTGCCAAGCCTCCTGGTCTCCAACAAACCTGCAAGAGAGAAAAAAATATGTCATACATAAACGAAGGGAGGAGGTGTGTGTGTGTGGGGGGGGGGGGATTATAAATAAAATGCAAATTTCATTTTAATTAAAAAAGGTTTATCAGAAATGCACAGCTCAATCCTCTTGTAAAACACTCACTGCTCCAGATACTCATTCAACTCCCGGATGGCTTCTGTGCTTCTCCCTTGTGCTTTCAGAATGGCAATCTTGCGTTTTCTAGCAGCCTGTGGATTGACATTAGTCGAGGATTAAGGTCTCAATTCCTCAAGTGTTTGTTAAAGAGGGGTAAAAAGAAGGTAATTTGACTGAGCAAATTATTATCTCAATGTTAGTGGAATTCCACGGCTTGGGCTTAGAAGCATTTCCCCATGACATCCCTCAGAGTCAGAAAATCTCCCTTCTGCAATCATGTTACATGTGCTATGCCTTCGATGCAAACGTTGCATGCATCACTTCATCCTCATAAATGATCTCTCAGATTCCAATAATTAGAAAGCAGCAGGGGGGCCTAATCTTTATCCATCCCCAATGTCTTTCAGTCACTCACAAGGCCTGCATCTCTGGGACAGTGCCCAGGGATTAAAAGAATTCACTCTTTCTTGCGGCACAAATTAAAACTCTTTTTGCACTTCGAAGTCAATCTTCACAAATCTGACTTGTATCCAAAATAGGTTCTCCTAATAAGAATTAAAATAAGTCTTTTTCCTATTTGCAACTACTGTTGAAACATTTTAAATCATCAATTAATATAGTTAAATTTAATTTGGTTTAATAATCTAATTTAAAAGAAAGAAAAATGTTGACTTCTGACAGAAGAGAGGTGTTTTACTTTGAATTGCAATAGTAAGAAGCTTAAACGTGTACACATTTCATTAACAGCAATAAATGGGTAAAAATAAATATTATATTTAAAATAACAACTATACAATATCCTTTTCAGTATAGTTGGAAGTAAACCAACAGACTCCTACCCCCCCCCCCAAAAAAAACAGTACAATATATTTTTATGATGAAGGAAAAATTGCATTATAAACATTTAAATCGCAAAACATAAAAAACTGA
Organism: Atractosteus spatula; assembly: GCF_055471065.1. Lineage (NCBI taxonomy): Eukaryota > Metazoa > Chordata > Actinopteri > Semionotiformes > Lepisosteidae > Atractosteus > Atractosteus spatula. The sequence continues at coordinate 4,940,367 of NC_142717.1, forward strand.
AGACCTGGCATATATTGCAATCTTCTAAACTGTCATTTTCTAAAGAGACATGATAAATAAAAAGTCAAAAGTTTTGTGACAAATACAAATTCATTAAATAAGTATGGCCATATATTGCACACAATCAAGAGAAATAATTCCAAATGACAAATTACATTTACTGTGTTAAAGCTCTAGCCTGATCTTGGAATGGTCTGGTTCCAGGTTCAGTCTCTTTTGCACGTTTTTCTTGAGTACATAGTAAATACACATGAATTAATAGTGATAATTACTGCATACTAATTAACAAGTAATTATACAGAGACTTGAACTTGAACAGTATATTCCTGATGTATTCACAAGTAGTCAGTAGCTAAAGCTGTGTGAAATAAAGACCAAATCTCTTTCAGCTTCCTACAGATTCATTGTTTCCTTTCCCAACCCATCAATGAGAATCTTTACAGGTTGCTAGGGAACCTAGTTAAACATAAACAGCATGGGAAACGAACCCAATGACTTCGTGGTGGGAAAAAAACGTAAAGCTTAAAGTTTAAATTGTAAAGTTAACATGATACACTCCAGAAAACTGAACTTAACACCTCAAAATTAATACAAATACTTGGTTTCAACGGGCCAAATAAATGCATGTGTAGTTAAAAAAAACAGCAGTACTAATGGCAATAAACCATTGTAAAAAAACATCAGCCGACAGAATTTTCAACCTTAATTTTTCCAACCATTAGTGCATTTCAAAGCTGACTGACGTATAAGATGTGTATGCGCAATTGATTAGGATGTAACAGGCTCAAATTTCAGTGCAAATGACATCAGAAACATATAGATAATGGAACAGTACTGAAACATTCCACAGAGAATTTGGAAAAGGCCATGACAGGTGAAAGGCAAAGACTACTTCTTTGTATACCTACAGGACAGTTTTCTCCATGGACTTTGGAGACCGTGCAGTCAGACCAGAATCCATGCTTAAACGTAATATTTAGGCTGTTTATAAAACTATGCCTAACTTGCTCTCTTTCTAGGTAATAATTCAGAACATATTACATATTTTGAATTAAAACACATACAAAGCATTGTTAGATCAAAAAAGTGTCAATGTCAGAAGCTGATTATTTAAAAGACAATGCAACAGAACTGTTACTAGAAGATTAAAGCAGACTACCTCCCAAAATCTGGGAAAACAGTGAAGTAATAGTAAGCAGGTTACCAAGTGTAATTTAAAGCAGTTCAGGAGTTGGTATTTTATTGGATTTAAAATTCCAACTTTTTTTTTTCAAATGCATTTCCATCAGCATCTGCTAATTTAAACCACACAAACATTCAGGTGCTAAAGCCAAGCTGCTCATTTTCTTGGATGACATCACAGAAACCATTTTCCACTGTTACTTCCACCTCCTCGGCATCTCTTCAGACTTTTAAGTCTTTTTTTTTTTTTTTTCACTGGTCTGCAGGACAATTTTAAGACTTAGTGTGAAGGTTAAAAGACCAGAGAACAGCTGTTTGATTTTCTTTTAGAGCCGGCCAAGCAAGTTACATTCAAGAGGGGTTTTCACCAGGAATGATTTATGAGATATATATATATATGATGTTAGTTATATAGGAGCTTGTGTCTCCTCCAATTAACATTTATATGCTTTAATTAGGGTCCTCTGTGCAGAGGGGATGTTATGTATAAGACTGCTGAACTTCCTAATGAGAAAGTCACATTGAGGGTAAAAAAAAACTTATGAACATCAATATATATTCTGCTTTTTATTTTTATTACAGCCCAATGCAAGACATTTTTAGGATTATAGCTTCCTTTATCATAAACATATTGAAAGCTGTTGAGATTTGCCCTTTAAACAGCTTCCAATCAAAGTTAAGAAAATCAATCAAGCATATACAGCTAAATGCAAATGATTCTACCTCTATCTCAGAAAGCGAAAAGTAGTATCAAGACTACTTCATACTAGTAGTATCAAGACAAGAACCTTTAAAATCAAGATCAATTTCCAAAACATAAAAAACACAGATTTTCATTCTAAACATTACCTACAGCACAAAACGTTCATTTTTTCTAACAACTCATCTTACATTACTACTTTATTCCATGGGGATTTGAAACTGTGAGAGCCACTGTGAATTAATAATCACTTCACTTCAAATTCTGAACATGTGGATATCCTTGCCTGCACTACAAAAACGTTACAAGACATATTTCAAATGCACATCTTCCTCTTGGGTTTTAAGAATCACTTGGGTCTTTCACAAACATATGGAAGTAGGTAGTTCAGAATGTCACACAGTACTTTATTAAATACTGAACCCTTCCAAACCACTTCTTTTTAAACTTATGATCCAAAGCCTGGCAGACAGACTAATATGCCGGTTGTCATGATTCTTTTTTAATTAGCATTCAGGGAGCTTATTGTGAAAATCTGAATGCTTGCATCACTCCTGGTTCTCATTAGAAAGACATGGCAGCAATGTCCTTGGATTATCCCAATACCTCTCATTCACATCTACACAATGAAACATCACGTTTGCAATCAACACAGCCATGCAACTGAGATTCGGAGGCCACTCAGTTAAAACTCAGCTGCACAAATCACTGGCTGACATCCACTCACATTTCCGTATTCATTTCTTTCCGGATTATAAAAACAGACGATGAACGATGTCAAATCAATTGTCATCAACTTTCTTTGTACAATGCTATGTGTTGGGATCCCTGACATTTAAGAACATAGCAAAGGTTAAAAAATAAGAGGATCACACCTAGCCTGATCTTTAAATAAGTCAGGGCATCAGCGTCAACAACATGGTGGGGTATGCTTTTCAATTTTCCCCACCAGCACACGTTGGAGTAAGGAGGTGCCTTCACAGACAGCCAGTTCTACTTGTGTGCTCCGGCTTGTGTTTCAGTCTTCATTCTGAAGAAACACACTGGGTTGACTTATTCAAATACCTCAAAGATGTGGACAATTTGTTTCAGGTCCCCTCATCAATTACTCTGTCAAGACTAAAAAGGCTTAAGCCCAATACCGATTCTGGTTGCTCATCTCTGGACTGATTCCTGATCAGCAATATTTTTCAAAAGCGTACATAACATTCTAAGTGAGGTCTTAATAGTGCATTATACGATTTTAAGGTATCGTCCCTTGATTAAAAATCTATGCTTTCCAACGTTTTCTGGGCCTTTTAAATGCTTCCCCACATTGTTTGGAGATGTAAATGATGTGTCAACAGCCTCTTCAATTTAGCAGTTTCCCCATTTGGTATTAATAGTTTATGTTTGTCACCTGTAAGCCAATCCCTGCACTTGTCTACATTAAATGTCATCTGCTAGATGTATGCCCAGTCTTGAATTTTATCTATATATTTTCAACTTCACTGGCTACTTCTGCAGTGTTTCCTAACCCTCTTAATTTATCATCTGGAGACTTACTAGAATCCAGATCATTGCTATAAATTTACAAGGAACAGTGGTCCTAGTACAGATCACTATGATCTTCCACTAATTGGATCACACCAATTCTAGTGTTCCACCCTTCCTCTTTTGAGAATATGCAACTCAAGGCCCTATTATTTCAGGGAGTAATTACTCTTCACATTATTCTATAGAATAGACTCTATTCCAGGACGTCAATGTCTGAAACAATGTTTTTCAACAAATTAGTAATGTTATCTGTATCGGTGTGCTTTGGAAATCCTTCGAGACCATAACAAAACACGCCTGCACATTGGTGGGTTCCATTAGCAGAAAAAGTCAAGGTGGTTCTCTGACCCTTGAAATGCAGGGGAAAGGTAAAAATGTTTGAATGGTGTGGGCATTCCCATGTTCAGGTAGTGTGTTGAGGGAACCACACACACGAAATTGGCTGAAAACACACTGTACACAGACTAATGCCTCAAATTTCTACACTGGTGCCTGTTTTATTTTAATTCACAAAAGCTCTACTGCTGTGGCATGCTGAGGCTTTAACCAGTCTGTCTAGGAGTTGAAGATCAACTCTATACAACCAATGACCTACACTGCATTATTAATTAGTTTGAAAAGGCATAGCTCCCCTAGACATGTCTGCATGTGCTTAAATCATTAATATCTGATTTTGGCCTTTCTAGTGCCTTTTAAGCTGATTTGCCAGATATCCCCCACCCAGCTGCACTACATGGGAAGAAGCAATGCATGCTGGAAAGGGTGTGAAAATTACCATACGCCTGTTCTGACCTGTGTTCAACCTCAAATATATATGGCTGGAGACCCAAAAAGCACAACATTATTCTGGCATTCACCTTCTTGTTCGAGTGCAGCCAAGTGATGCATGGTCTACAACCAAAGTCTGTGCCCATGGGTAATAGCATAAAACCTCAGCAGCCTATGTTCCAGCCAAGCTTTCTCGTTTAACCATCAGGCAATTTTTCATCTATGGCACCAACAGTCTACCAAGAATAAAGATACAGTCAGCTTCACCAGTTCCAAGAGGATGGCCCCAATCCAAACTCAGAAGCATTGGTCTGCAGAAAGAATCGCTTCAAAGGAAACGTTGGAGGCCAGACACACAGCAGTCTTTAACACAGAAGACCAATGGATTGTGTTGAGGCCAACTTTCTGTAAGTCTCAGAAGGAACAGGTGGTAGCAGTCTAGTAGCTGCAGGTTAGTGTGGGGGCTAGGGCAGTTTTTTTCCTTGGCAGACGTGATTAATGTAATTTGCCAGTCGCCTTCCGTATGGTCAAGAGTGGGGAGACACTTGACTGTGCCAGGATGGTCAATGAGTTCATCTACCCACTGGCTACACACCCCTGTGAGGCACTGAAAATAGCTGCAATATCAGGACTAGCCCTGCGAGATTAGACTACTGCTTAAAATCTTTCCTCACGTACTCGTAGCACGCACTAATTGTATTTCCACACTGCGTGTTTCTTGCCGAGATCGCTTCAGGGTGTTTAAAGGCATAATCTACGGTAACCAAGATATGTTCATGTGCCCTAGGCATCCTGGACAAGACTCCTCCCAGACCCATGGAAATATGCTCAAAAAGAAGGTCAATTATTGGTAGAGCGGATATACAGGACAAGGCATGAAATATTTAGTTATCTCTGCTATTGTGCCAAACCACAAATTAGGCCATACTACACTTTCTATGGTTTTCCGTTGCCAAGATGCCCCCAAGCAGATGGGAATGTGCCAGCAGTATCGTGGTGCCCTATCATGTTCGTGGAATTTGTTACTGCGCTCCTTCTCTCCCGTACGCGGTTCACCCCAGTACAGGAGATCACCACTGACTATAAAACAGGTTCCAGATACTTGAAATAGTCTCTTAGCAGACTATTTCTTTTCGTCTTCTAGAATTAAGCCCATATTACCTCACAAACTATATTCTTCTTCAACCTCTCCTCCTCCTTTCCTCTGTACTTGCCATTACGTAAGGCTGCAAGAAACAAAAACAATAATGTATGTTTCTATGATTTAGGCTAGAAAGACCCCTTTCACTTTCTCCCCGAAGACTTTTCCTCATTCTTTGTGAAGACTGCTAGTACAGAGAGCACTGCAATGATATATGAATGCAGACAATAGTACAGCTACTACTGAGAATAGCGCTGGCACTTATAAACTCCCTCACAGTAAACACACAAACTGAAACAAATAAATTATAATACTTGGTACATTTAAAAGTATTGTTTACTTATTAGTTACTTCACACAAAGATACAGTCGTGGTAACACAATACACAAGTGTACTGTATTATCATTAGCTCCCTGTACATCCCCATACTAAAAAGATATACCCTTGTCAATATCAAACAGGAAAACCAAACTGTGCAATGCTGGCTGAACTTATCAATAACGATAATTAACCAGTTGTTGCATACTATAACATCCTACCATACCTGTAAAAATAAATATTTTACTTTCTTTTTTCCATTCAATATGCAATCCCCATTTGATGTGAATTTGAATTCTCATTTGAGTCTTTATTACATACATATGACAGAGTACAGAGTACAACTGTAGCCTGTACACTTTTCTAAATTCACGTTTCAATCAGTAATTTCCGAACATTGCTCACACCTGCAGAGCTGGAGAATACAAGTTTCTAAAAGGATAAACGGTGTTTTAAAAAAAACATTTGACATGGAGTCAAATAGAAATTTACTCTGGGTACTCCACTGGTGGATTTGATGAAAAGGACATGTGAACGTTCCAAATTACTCGTGACCCGTTCGTTTGTCTCATCACCATTTCCAAGTGGTTTGCTGTTCAGACTGTCAAAGGAATGGATTCAAAATGACTGAGGGGCTGATTCCTATGATGCACCACTGGTTATTCAAAACGAATCACCGATGAGCTGCTCTTCAGCAATCTATGGTGAACTTTCAAAGAATCCCAGAGAGATTCAGATCTGGCAAACCCCCGGAGACTAAAAAATACTACGACAGACTTATCTGAGTATCTGCAGCTAAGCACTACCCATAATCGTCCCACTGTGGTGTACCACTTTTCATATATACAGCAGCCATTTCACACTGGGGCTACATTGGCACGGCTGATAAAACCTCCATGTTTTCAATATTCCCAAGACAACACAATCCAACAGGTTCATCAAAATGGAGTCGGGAAGAAGCTGAACAAGGAAGAAAATGTCATGGTGTTAACAGTTAGGTAATAATATGAAAAATTAGTAGAAATGAATATTAACAGCTTGCCCAAGACGCAGAAAAGAGGGGCACCAAGTTCGCTATCCTCTGGTTCATGAAAGACGTAGCCATCTTCACCGCGGAACACCCCAAAATTTGCTGTATCTCTTGGGCTTGTACTGACCCTTTTCAGCGGCTTTTTGATGCATAGTTTCTAATAAAATGCACACACTATTTTCTCAAATTTTAGGGTTCACCTTTTTATTAAGTGAAAAATGTACTGCGTTCTTTGTTGGAAAGAATTGTTATACACAAGTTGACCACAAAATAGGCAGATCATTGCTGTAGGTACTGGAACTCAACAGCAGCTGGAAAGCGAAGAGTTTGAACATTTCTGGACACCACCGTGGCAAAAACCTTGAATATTTTTTGTTGATTCAACAATTTTGGTTAATGGGTACCACATATATTCTTCAGGCTATAATTACAACAGCTCAATTTCGAATCTCAACCAGGAATTCTGGGATGCCTCACCAGTCTTTCCTGTGGTCAACAACTTTCCAAGTTTTTATTTTCAATATAAAATCATATTAAATGAAGATAAGTGTCACTTAATTTCTGGGTAAAGACAGGTGGCCCAAATGATGTAATTCCAAACTGATGAAGGTGGTAAAAAGGGGGAAAGAGGACATTTCATTCACACACTGCTGCGGTATAGTTTGTTCCATTAATCTTTGGTCATGAAACCCAGCCAAGGTCTCAAGGATGGCTATCCCTGTGGAAATCAGGAAACAGTAATCTCATCTGGTTACAGCAGAGACATGGGTAGTCCACACAGAACACCTCCTGTTTTCTTTACCTTTAAAGTAATCATTCAAGTGAACTGCCTCTGAGATTTAATTTACTGCTCTCGATACAGCGATACAGCTTTGTTGTGTACTTCAATTTTAACTGTAAAACTGAAACCGTGAAAGAAAAGTCACACTACTATTTAATATTTTTGCTCCAGGATAGAATTGTTTTATATTTGGAGAACTCTTAATGGCATTCACATTCAGTTACAATACACTTGGTTTATGTATCCTCCTTTTAAAAAACTTTAAAATGTTTTATAGTGGGCAGTTTTCATGAAAACAAACCATTACTGATTTTTTTATTATTTTAGATTCAAGAAAAGAGAGATGTACCCTTAAAGATCATGAATTTTATGATACACAAGTTTTCGAAATACTATTTTTTATAATCAACTAGATCGCAATCTTGTTTGTATCCTTACCTATACAAATGAGACAAGTAACACTAAGTCAGATTTAGTTCTATTTAGATTTTACAATTTAATACACACATATACGTGTTTAAATTAAGATGGAATTAAATTGCAAGTTGGATTATATATACTGTATTTGCATACATGTATCTCAGATAAAGTGAACAGCAGGACAAGGTAATTTTTAAAAGAACAATAATTCAGATCATTTGACAGCATTACTAACTTATTTACTGACACTTAGGTTCTTGTACACACCGCAATATGCTAGTAATTGAGTAACTTGGGACAGAAAAATTAAAAGTTCTCATATGAAGTTCACTGCAAGCAAACAAACGATACACTTTTCCATCCCGTCAAAACTCAGAAAAATGTTTTCATCCAATAGAAACAACAACTCAACTAAATTATAACTATGCGAGTAAAATGTAAGGGTAAGTGAACTACACAATGCCACAGCTGAATGTAATTCATAAGGAAGTTAATTTATCGCACTGGACAAGAAAGGAGGTGACTGTATTAGTGTGAACAAGAGTTTATTGACTTTGTCAGTAAGGTTCTATTTGTCTGAATCAGACAGCCAGTGCGATACGGAATTCTCACACGGGTTGCAAGAACAAACCTCTATGCCTCATTTATAGCACTTGCCAGCCTAGCTAAAATGTTTAATATTTTTAAGCAACTCCATGTGTCAGCGCAATAGAAGAAACTGTTGAATGTCTCCAGGAGTGCCAAAACAAATAAGGTCATGGTTTCTTTTTGAAACTCTTTAAACATTTATTTTTTTGCATGGCCACATGTCCTTATGGAAACAATTAGCAGCAGGTACCATATATTCGGGAGAAAACAAATACTTAAAGCACTGAATAAATTTGGAAATCACAAACATTTTGACTGGAATATGATACAGGTCAGGAACAGATCAGGAAAAAAGCAGCACAGCCAACTGAAGGAGTGTATCATTCTATAAAGAATATTACAAATAAACATTAACAGACTGCAGCCAAGTGGTTGTAACGTTGTGTAATTATAATTACCAACACTGACAAGTAGTTCATTGTAAAAACAACTACCAGCTGTTGTAAACAGTCCCTGTAACTGAAGTAAACAATATATATTGAAACATTCCCAGCAAGAAACACATTTTAACATGTAATTATTACATGTTAATGATTAGTGACCAACCCAATTTGAGTATTATATTATGAGAGACTTGTTTAGACCATGTCAAAAAAATATCAGAAGTGTTTTGTGCTCATTACCTATTGAGAATGGTACAGTGGCTATCAAAAGTATTCAGTATTCACCTTCCTTGGACTTGATTTACATTTTATTACAATACAACATAGAGTGTTGATAGGGGGTTTATTACGACACAAAGCACTTCATAATCTCAAAATGAAAACAAAATTCTGCGGATCATCCCATATTTATTGCTAATATAAAACAGATCTCTTGTGTCGATCAATAGCAAAAAATTCCAACTAAAATACATTATGATTCCATTACTCTAACACAATAAAATGTGAAAAAGTCCAAAGGGGTTACAGCCACTGTAAGTGTATGTATTTGCGAGTCTGCATGTTCCATGGTTATATTATAATATTATTATTATTATTATTAATTGCTTACACTTAAATAGCGCTTTTCTGGAAACTCCAGAGTGCTAAGTGCTTTACAGGTGCAAAGTGCTTTACAGGTAATGGGGATCCCCTCCACCACCACCAGTGTGCAGTCCCACCTGGATGATGCGGCGGTAGCCATAGTGCGCCAGAATGCACAACACACATCAGCTATCAGCGAGGAGGAGAGCAGAGTTATGAGGCCAAATTTATTGATGGGGATTATTAGGAGGCCATGATTGGTAAGGGCCAATGGAAAATTTGGCAAGGACACCGGGGTAACACCCTTACTCTTTTCGAGAAACGCCCTGGGATTTTTAATGACCACAGAGAATCAGGACCTTGGTTTTACGTCTCATCCAAAGGACGGCGCCTGTTTACAGTACAGTGTCCCCGTCACTATACTGGGGCATTAGGACCCACATGGACTGCAGGGTGAGCGCCCCCTGCTGGCCCCACTAACACCTCTTCCAGCAGCAACCTTAGTTTTTCCCAGGAGGTCTCCCATCCAGGTACTGACCAGGCTCACACCTGCTTAGGTGGTTAGCCATGGTTAGGCATGGATAAGCAAAATGCACAGTTTTCTTGTTTTAATTTCACTGCAGTGATGCCACGACTCAGTGAAAGGAAGTGGGAACGGGCAATCTCAATGTAACGTTTCATTGTGAAGTCACTGGAACATACGGGGTCCACCGACCCACCTACTCCCAATCCAGCAGCACAACCAAAACTGTCAGGAAGCACCAGTGATCAACTTAGACCAGGTCCAACAGTCTGTAGCAGCCCAAAACCATAACTTTCATTTCACACGTAAACAACTATTGCTTCCAACACAACTGGGGGTCTTACAAAAGGCGTTTCCGATCCTGGTCTTGGAGACCCACCTAACTGCTGGTTTTTGCAACACCTAATCTCTCAGTAACTTCACTGACATCTTAAAAATGGCCTAATAATCTGATTAACCTGAGCTCTCCAATTGTTTTCAAAATTTCAATAAGAAAACTGAGTAATTCAACTGAGGATTCCATTAAGTAAAGAGCTCCTGTGGAATCAAAATCAGGAGTGAGAACCCACCTCTCCAAAGATCAATGAGTCTGCTTACAGTCATTAGCCACCCCTACAATTGTAACATTGTGATTTAATATGATATGGCTGCAGTCTGTGGAACAAAATGGACAAGAATACACTACCTCTGAAATGTCTGTACCTGGAGGGCTGGTATCTGCAGATTTCCCTTCCAACTCGGTTCTTAATGATCTACATCAGTTCATTATTGGCTTAATTGGACCAATTTATCATTTCTTCCTCGGTCTTAAGGTGCTAGTGCTAAAAAATCTAGCAATATACCAGCCCTCTAGGACGAAGGACGAAGACCCCTGCACATATTCACAAACATGACTTTTTAAGACCTGTGTACCACTCAGTATTACAGAACAATTAGCTTTTATTTTTCAATAGACTTCTCTCTTTCAATGTGACATGAAATATACCGTATGATATTTATATAATATATTTATATATATGTATAAATATCATATATTTATATAATGATATGTACATGTTTTTCCATAAACTGAATCATAATAGTCTCATTGTCATTAGGCAAACGCTGCAGTACTTGTGATACACAATTAACAAAACATTAGCAAAATCCAATATCCGTTATCAGATATCCATTTAATCCAGATAGGGGTCATTGCACAATTCCTGACGCACAGAGCACAAGAGGGAGAACTACACCCGAGATGGACTGCAGACAATTGAATAAATATTTTTTCAATAAAATAAGGATTTCTTACTGTATTTGTTGGATCATCTTGTAATATTGTGTCATATACTTTGCAGGCTTCATCATACCTGGGTAAAGAATTTAAATAATTACATGAAAACATGTCAAATACACAGACGTACAATGCTATAAGTGTGGGACAACACACAAAAATTAAATGAGAAGTGCTATGTGTGCATATCTTAACCAACACCCTGTTATTATGAATAACTATGAAACGCATTTCACTTTAGAGCAGATTTTCAGGGTTTGAAACTTGACAGTATGTAAGAGCACTGTACCAAACATTTAGTTATGCTTTCAATTATGTCCTTCAATTTGATTAATTCGATTTCCTTGACACCACTGTACACAGGTAAAAACTGTATACTTAAAACATCACCTGTATTTATCATTATCTAAAGACAATTTCTTACTTTGCTCATTTATGTCTCAAGACTGCTTCCTACCTTGTCTTAAAAGAGGCTGAAATCTGTACAGACTTATACATCTCTACTTGTTTTAAAACTTGTCTATATATAATCTCATATAACATCTACTACGAAAAGGATAGATTGTCTAATTTGATTTGAAAACTATTTGGATCTGCGTCAATAATTCAGATCCAAACTTGTGGAAATGTACTGTTACGGCCCTGAAGTAGTACAGCATTTGTCAGTAAGACGGGAAAAGTTATAAACTTTGAAAATCATGTTCCTAATTGTGAGCAAAACAAACGTGCTACTTGTTACATTAAATACACAAGTCAGGATGAATTCTAACTTGTTTTTATTGAAAGCAATCTGCAGCGCTTATGGTTTTACAGCCAAACAGTCCATGATCAAAAACTGTTCCGCCCGCAACCCACACAGAAGCACTCTGGTTCCCATTAACACTAAACACTAATGCTTACTATTACATTCCTCTTTCAAATTCATTTTATTACTTGACTACACATTTTGGATTTCTAATAGCAACAGGCACAAACATAGGAAGGGGATTTGATTTTCGTCATTTAGGGCCAGGAGGCAATCTCGTGTCCAGCCATTCAGTCATTCATACGATCAGTCATGGAGCTGCCATTATGTATACGCTACAGCACACAATGGCGAATAACTGTATAGTTTCTACAAGACAGGTGTAAGTCTAAGGGCCTTACGCTCAAAGGTAGTGTATCATTAACATTTTATGTATCATGCTGCCAATGTCAAAGCTCTTCCACAGACTGTTTTTATGTCAGATCTTTCTGAAGTTCCATTAGGAAATGGACTAGACAGTATGATAATGCCAGTTACCTTTCCAAAGCCTCAAGCCTCATGCCTGCTAATCGTTTCACTCTGTGGCTACCTGGAAACTGCTTCCGCAATTCATGTAGACAGCTCTGCAAGAAAGAAATCAAGTATTAAACCTGGCATTAGAGCATAATTCCCTGTATAGCAAATTTGCTAGCTTCCTTCCCTGCTTCTTTTCAGGGAAAATCATTTTTATATACACTGCTAGATTCCTGATCCTTCACATCTCCATGTAACGAAACGAGAGGCCCTCTCATGCAATTACTTAAAATGAAAAATAATCAGTGACATTCAAAGTTTGGGCTAGCCAAAAAAAGTCAAATATTAGTCAGCCACCCACCAATTAGAGAAAAGTGTAATGTTACTGTAACATAAACCAGTAGGGGAAAAACTCCTCACTAAGGAATGCAGTCTGCCTGAGCTACAGCACAAGCCCAATAATAGTGAGGCATGCTCTTAATTATGGAGCTAAAATGTTCATGTGGGATTTTCATTCATTCTTTTCTTATGGCAGTTCTGGAATGATTTCAGGTGACTTGCTCTTGATGCAACACTTCAAACAAGAATATTCCCCCCATACTGAACAGGTTAATTCAGGTAACTATACAGGCTCATCTAATCTGTACTCGCCAGAGAAATTTTCAACAACCTAGGATTTCACCTTTATCTTTAATTGAAACATGGATTAACAGATGCCAAGAACACATTTGATTAATACAGCTTTCTTGTCTGTGAGTTACATTGGTGAGGTAAGTGCGGAGTGCCTTTTGCAGACTACAGCTTTAAAATGGTGATGATCAAATGATCTATATATACACCATATGTAAATATCAAGAATCACTCTACAGACTAGGCTATAATTCACTGGTCTGGACGACAAAGCTCCACTGCTCGATGACATAAGCTGCAAGGTCAGCAGGTAACTCTTTCCACTGCCTCTAATAGTCTGGCTGCAAAAAGACACAATAACACACTGACTGGCACAGAGCCTTGCATAGCTCATTCCTGATTACCTATATAGAAACAGATCTTTCAGTGAATTCTATGTTTGTCCATTACAATACCCTTCAGACGCTACCTGGAGATTTTGCCTTGATGAAAGAGCATATATCATACATCTGCCACTGTGTTGTAGTGTACACAACATTGTCCTTTAAACCCTGTACGCACACCTGTTGTTCATGAATATAGGCTACACACAAGACATTAAAGCTTAAATCATAAATTAAATTAGAATTAAGTGAACTTATGTATTTTCAGATTCTTTAAGTCAGTACTGCAGTTAGATTTTAAATCTCTCTCTTAAAAAGATAGGACATTTTCATCTAATGTTAAACTGTAATGAAAAGGCTACATAAATATCCCAATTTTGTGTAAACGTGTTTACATCTGTTCCAGTGAGTTCTGAGCTAAACGTCATTTCCAAGAAAAGCAAGCAGAAGTTCACTATTAAGCATCACACCACCTGCTATAAACAGATTATATCCCATCCATCATTCTGAGCTAATGGTTAACATAAAAATAGCAGTTGCATTATACATGACAAAAATGAGACTTTCCATTGCTGTTGCGTGGCCATCCTCTATTCTACATTCTTGACTGTTAAAAGCACAGACAGGATGCTTCTTCAGAATTTTCCATTTTATTGTCTTAACAGTGAGCCCTAGGTTTTATTTTTCACAAATTTCTAATGGAACTATAATCATGTCAAATGCTTAATTCATCAAATTAAAATGAACACATTGCTGAAAATGGTAGAGGTTTAAAAAACTTAAAAAATGACAAAAGACAAAGAGGTATCACTCTATGTGCAGACAAACGATTGTATACGTTTGCATGCAATTCATTATCTGACACTCTTGGCTCAGTATTTGCATTTCAATGAAGATAAAGTCATATGCTCTGCACAAGCACAGAAGGAACTTTCATTTTCTGCAAAACTATAGAGACCATGCCCTCTTTTGTGCCATTAATTTATATGTATATTAAATTTAAAGCATAAAAACCGTATCTACTGTATGTAGCTTGAGCAAAAATACCAAGAAAAGGGGGCAAATGCTCCTTCCACCAAATATTGAGTTCAAAGGTCTGAATACTTAAGCAATCGATTTATTTCAGTATTGTGTGGAATTTACTGTACCTTATCTTACCCTTAGCCTTCAATTTAAGCATTCAGATTTTTAATAAAATATAATAGGTAAAATAAATGTGTATGCATCAGTTTCTAATCTCTCAAAATTGGACATCAACTGAAGGAATACAGAAAATGTGTCCAAGTTCTACTGGGAGAGAAATACTGACGACATTTTAAGCTAGGCTAGGACACCTAGATAAACATGAGTAATATTTTAATTCACTTACATTCTACAATGAATCACAACCAAGCAACTATTACTTATTTGGATCTTTTAGCCAACAAACAAGAGCATCACTTGGTTCATAAATTAAACTGAAATTTCACTAACAAAAACATCCTTTTACATGCTGCTAGTTTCCAACTGAGATCTCTTGATGAGAACCTGTCTCACGTTTTAGGATATGCAGAATTTGTCCCACCTTACAAAATCTAAAGAAGTAAAGGTATTAATACACAAAGAAAAAGGATGTGAAAACAGAGTGCAAAACAGGTCTTCACATTGCCTGTAAATGAAAAGCCAGAATAGGAAAAATTAGTTTGCAACAAGAAATACAGTAAATGGTGTAGTAAAATGAAAATAGGTATTTTGAGGTACTGTAATGTTTTGTCTATACAAGATTTTTTCTCTTTCTCTCATTACAGAAAGATCAAGGACCTGCCCTGTTGAGGAGTCTAGCCTGAAATTATGCATTTCTTTCTCAAAAAAGGCCATTACCCAAGTAGGAGATACACAGTTTGCTAATGTTTAAAGTGAAATATTATTCAATTAGGCAACCATGCCGTTGGGATTCCACATATTGTATATATACATATATATATTCCACATATTGTTGCTGTGGCAAAAAATTCAAACAGTTTAAAAAACATAGCTTTCCAGTGTCATTCGATCTATGTTGGGAAAACTTGAAGACATGCAAGATCTACAGTAGGTACTGTAGATGACCACAGAGATAACATCTTGTACTCATTTCATGTCAACAAGGCCATATGATTAATGGTCTTAAACACAGTTTAAAGCATAGTTAAACCATCTCCATAGGGAAATGACTCTGACAGTTGTCCAATTCTCCCTGACAAAAGGGATTCATAAACTTAATATAGCTACAATCTGGCTTCACACACCAACCTTGATCTCTATGTCCACTGAATTGTGGCTCACAGCAGCTACCCGATTCCTACTATGAGTTCTGCTTGTTTTCTTTTGATATACAGTATGTCTAGCCATTATTGCATCTTTTTTAATTCCTTCTTATATTTGTAGGCTTATTAAAGCTGAACAGAAATTTATATAAAATCATACCTTCCTTTGAATGATTTTAATTAAGATTCTTCTGTGTGAGTTTATGGCAATTTAGAATATTAACAGAGGTGTTTGTTATTTTTTATTTGTTTTTAACTGTTCTTGACAACAGAACAGTTCCCCTGGTAAAAGCTGCATTGAAAGCACTTTACATCTGAGCAACGCAAGGATCTGTGTGGAACATTTTAAGGATGAAACAGTGCTGTAGCATTAAAAGCTTAATCAAGTCTCTTGTACATGATAAAAGTAGATGTTGAAAACTTTAGACTGACAGCAGTTAGAAGCTTGAAAAAATCATTTATGACCAAAAAATACCTAAAACAAACCGCATTTTTTTATATTTTTGAGCATTTTATATCGTGTGGCAGTCCAAAGGCAATGAAAAAGAAAACAAAATTGTAAGAGAAAAATTGTTAGGTAAAGCAGAAAGCTTAATCCTATAATAAAAAGCCTAAAGCTAGGAATAGCAAAATGTAAAACAGGAAAAAAACTGTGGTCCTTTAACTCTGATAAAAATCAACATCAGGAAGTTTCCAGCATTTAAAGTTCTAAGAAAGTGTTGTGTTGCAAAATGTCCTGTGTCATGCTTTGTACGAACATGACTACAAAATAAAAGAGTACACCGCAAACATACAGAAAACAACTGAAAGAAAGCATAATTTTCAGATAGGACAATTAGATAAAACAGAGAAATTAGAGTTGTTTTTCATTTGGAAAAATCTACGAACCTGCACATAAGTTCATAAATACAAAGAGGGATTAAATCAAATCTCTTAAGACTGCTTTGCCAGCATAAGGTTTTCCACAACTCAGATAAAGTGATATTTTTGGCAGGGTGCTTTGGACCAAAAATCAATCATGTGTCTCTTCTGGCAAATAATACAACAAAGTAGCAAGGGCCATAAAAGGGTTGTGGGGTTGGTGAGGGGTGGAATCGGTTGTAAAACTTACCAGGGCCAAGTCATCCCGACTGCAATCCAAAGCAGCTATCATCACCTGCTCATAAATTATCCAAACTGGGCAACACACAAAAAAAGAGACGGTTTCAATATGTGTTCCATTTTAAATTCAAGCTCAGTATCAAACATGATGAATTTATACAGTGCCTTTTTCTTCCCTGTAAGTAAACTATTAGACAAAGTGAGTTTTGTTTTAAGATCATATGGAAAAAATAAATGGTGCATTGAATAGGCTTAATCACTTAAAAGTATTATAAATTACCTCTCTTAAAATGAAGAGGTAGACAAGCATGCCAGGCTTACTAGTAGTAACTGTAATAGTACTGACACTTTGATAAATAAATCCACAGATGTCGTTTTCCTGTTAAAACCACAATGTAGGTCTATTCATAATTTATTTCTGTTCTATGCACTGACAGTCAAAATTGAGATGATCACCATGAATATGAAAGTCAGAGAAAACATACATGAAGACTAAGCTGAACAAAATGCAGACCTGGGTTATTAACATATACATTATGACATGAACAGCTGTAAATAAATAAAACAGATACCCTTATTAGATTTTTAATTGTTTAATTAAACCATCATCCTTTCTGGCAGATTCAAACAAATTTATACCATTCACATTTCTTTGTGTTTAAACGTCTTGAATTCAGATCACTGCTAATCTTATTAAACAAATCTCATTACAGCAAAATACCATTCAAAATTCCCTTTTCAGTCCTTCAAGATTAACGGGTTCTTTGCCCCAACATTTACTGTTGTCACAGTAGTTGGGAATTGACATTTTGCTTTCATTACTTGGAATTTACTATGCTTACTTTAAAAATCATCCAACAGCAGGGTCAAGTAAACACAAGCAAATAAAACAGGCCTTGTCTACTTCAAGATACATGTGGGTTACTGCAAAGACTAAACCAAATTAAGAATCCACTGATGAAGACAAGTCAATATATTAATTCTTCTTGCCTAGATTATCAGATAAATTTGAAGCATTCCTGAGCAGATAACCCACGTCTTTAAAAATAATTTGTCATTTAGCCATTTTTCTTGAGTGTTAATACTACAAATGAGAGGTGACCAGTCAGATCAGCTTGCTCATTTGCTTCTTAGTAGCCTATTCTTCCATGAGTCTTGTCCAGTCATTCATTAAAGAAACAGAAACACTATATTTCCACTTGAGGCTGACTAGTTTGTCCCAGAAATCCACAACTGTGCAAAGTAGTACTTCCTGGTTTCAATCCTAAATAAACTTCCTATAACTTTAAGTTCCTAGATCCTTATTTCATTGCTTATGATCTTTAGGCGGCCCACTGCCTACTGCATTATTCATTTGTATAATTTATAATGTATTATGTATTTGAGCTTTTACTTCCTTGCCTCAATTTTTTACATTTATGTGTAGTTTCAAAATTTCAGCTGCTTCTCCACATGTTTAGAGAAGGGGAAAGAGGAAAAAGCAGTTTGTGTCCGGTGCCTTCCACCTTATTGTAATATTTTATTGAAATCTCAGCCTTTTTTCCTAAAAAAGCTTTATAAAGTAGTAAAGCACCACATATTTTTCTATATATTCTAATTTAAGACACCATATATTTATGTTACAAGTTTTTCTTGTAACATCCGAAAGTTCACTTCTTCCTTTACAAAAGAGTGCATAATATATTCACAATTAATGAGAAAGGGCCTCATAGGTGTAATAGCTGCTACATATGTACTGCTTTTACAAGACTAGCTACAGGGTGCAACTGGAAAGGGTGTACATGCTGCATCATATACCATGTGTGAGTACTAGAACATTAAATATAGTCACGTAACATTAAACAGCTATGACATTCTTTGAGTAAATTCAATTCAGATTTGCCACTGATTTCTGGAGCTGCAAATATGTGCACAGGTCATAAAGTGGCCATGAGACAGACCCACTTCAAGACAGGATGCCTACTCTTTTTTACCTGTGGAGTTTTGTCAATGGTTTAAGACAAACCTGGTGAAATAAGCTCTGATCGTGTTTATTGATCATTCAAAAACATTAACTGAAAGCTTTGATAGGTAATTTAGACAACTTAATGATGCGTTCAAGAAAGCCATTAAGAGGTTAGGAGGAAATAACCAAAAGAATGGTACTTATGGCACTCCAGGTTCTGTTGGCGTTAGAACGTAATCTGGCATTTAAGAAAATCAAACAAATGAGACCCAAGAAAATTCAAACTCACTTAGAAGCATACATAGTTTAGTAGTTCTTTTTTTTTAACCAGACACAGGCAGAGGAGTACTCTAATTGAAATCAGACAATGATTGTAAAGTCCTTGGGAATAGGGAAATGAGGAGCCGGAAATAAGAAGCAAAAATGAAAGCAAAACCAAATTAAACCCCACCATTTAGGGATTATGACAGAGCAGGAGAGGAATCCAAATTGAGCGCAGAGCTTAATTTGACAGAAATCCAGAGCACAATTGTTCCGATTTAATCACTCAGTTAAATCAGTCCAATATATTTGGATTACAACAACAGTAGACTTTGAGGAGGCCACCCAGATTCTCAGTCCCTGCTTTCACAAGTCACCTACTAGAACAGTCCTTTCCTTCAAATCTTCTGAAAGTCTTCTGAAATAATAATAAAATAATAATGAGCTAACTGCTCACTGTAATCTGTTAACCTAATGAATAGTCTGCCATCCCTACATTGATCTGTTTTTTGTACCACATAAATATATACGTCATTTGACACACATCCAAGAACTTTTCATTTGAACCTAAAATGTGTGCACTGCTAAATAGCTTAATTAATTGTGTAGTTGTAAATGCCTCAGAAACTATTTTAATAATCCTCTGGCTTGGCTTAATAACTGTTAAGTGTTAATTGAAAAATGACTGTAAAATCCCACTGAACATATCTAATTTGCCAAAACAAACAGGCTAATGGCTTATGTTTTTCATCCACAGTTTTATGATTCCAGTTCTGCTCTGGTAATTGCCCGCTTGCTTCACAGCCAGTTCAAAAGCTGGTTTAATAAAATCAGGCTGTACAATGCTCTAGGTTTTAGAAGTCTAATTGTTATTCATATCATTATGAATGGATAGGAAAAAAAACCATAGATGCTTAAAAGAGAGCTCCAAACCCTAAAAAAAACTAGTCCACTGTCCACCTCATAAAGGAGAACACACCAGCTTACAGGTAAGCATGAATACCAGTGCTGTTCTTCATATTGAAAGATGTCAGCTCCACAGATAGGCAAAACTGCCCGATGAGGGAACCTCAAATTTAAGAATCCCATTGGCTCACTCTGCCCCATAAACAATCTCGGAAAGTGTAGGCCTATAGGGAAGGCATAAGCAAACAAAAAATAGATCTTTCATGCATGCAGTTAATCATTATCCACCTGGCGTATTTCATTCTGACATTAAAAAAAGAAACAAAAAACAGGCTGACAACAGAACTCTAAGTGTAAGACACAATCTATTTGTGTCTAGTTGCTGTGTTGCAGTAGTGGTGTCTTATAAAACAGTGTTAGTGGGGCCAGCAGGGGGCGCTCACCCTGCGGTCCATGTGGGTCCTAATGCCCCAGTATAGTGATGGGGACACTATACTGTAAAAACAAGCGCCGTCCTTCGGATGAGACGTAAAACCGAGGTCCTGACTCTCTGTGGTCATTAAAAATCCCAGGGCATTTCTCGAAAAGAGTAGGGGTGTAACCCCGGCGTCCTGGCCAAATTTCCCATTGGTCTTTACCAATCATGGCCTCCTAATAATCCCCATCTATGAACTGGCTTCATTACTCTGCTCTCCTCCCCACTGATAGCTGATGTGTGGTGAGTGTTCTGGCGCACTATGGCTGCCGTCGCATCATCCAGGTGGATGCTGCACATTGGTGGTGGTGGAGGGGAGTCCCCATTACCTGTAAAGCGCTTTGAGTGGCATGTCCAGAAGAGCGCTATATAAGTGTAAACAATTAATTAATGAATTAATTATACCTTTCAATGCGCTGTGACACAGCTCTATTGATAAAGATATATATATGATTTTTTTTAGATTCTGCCATTTTTTGCAAATGTTGATTGGCTGTAGTATCTCGAGAGTTGTGCAGGTTTGGGGGTCTAAAACCACCCACCAATCGGAAATCTGTTACTTAGACAGATCTGAGTCACGGAAAACAAGATAGCAGTTTTTAGGAACATGAGAAGAGAAAACTGGAACAGAAGCTCCTTGGTCAGATATATTGAACCCATTGCCCTCTGACACGTGAAAGATGGTCCAATGTGGAAAATTGCCAGATAAGAGGTGAATGGCTGGCTCACAAAGACCAAGAAAAAACATCAAGCTTCACTCATTCTCCCATCCTCAGGAACTGAAGAAGCAAGCCACTGCAGGTTAGCTACAACTTTACACGAACCAAAACTTGAGCAATTCAGGTCTGATCTTGAACGACTGAGGCCTAATGAGTATTTCTGCGCTCCGAGCAAACCACAAGTAAATTTTGGGTCAAAGGACAGTTTGTTAGATTTGAGTTCGGATTTCCTTTTAGTACCCACCAGACAGAGCATAAATCTCTGGAACACATTATCTGGTTTGCAGAAACGTCTCTCCCTGTTTTGCATCACTGTTTTTGAGAGCACACTGTCCTTTGAAGGGTCTTTTGTTGTACACATACCAGCTTTACTGTCATAACCTGAGGTTTCGTGGTTATTTTTCACTAAGGTTCTTCCATATTTGAAGGGTTGAGTTCAAGTAGTTTTGGGCTGCAGAAGGCTTGGTCTTGGGGACTCATGTTCTTAGAAACAGTAGCTTCCATTTTATACATTCAGTACTGTTCTTATTTTCATGTAAAATAATATTTAAATGTTGCTATGAAGATTCATGTTGTCTGTGCTCTTTGGAGTTGTGGCTTGCTACTTTTGCAAACATTGTGAAAGAGAACTTTTACTTTTTCAGTGATGCAAAACACTCCACAATTTGGCACACTAAAACAATTGTACATTCAATGATGTTCTGAGACAATTTATTGTGCCGTCAATATAATTTCCAAATGCCTGGAGTATAAAGAATCACTGTTGCCACAACTAAAGCTTCAAATTTGGTTCAGTCATCAGGTGTGAGATCATGCTGATTGAATTTGTGATAAACTTTTAGCCCTTAAAAAGTTTGACATGCTTTTATAACAAATGCAGTCACATATTGGTCAGAGAAAATGTCTATAATAAAAGGAATATCTGAAAAATGTGGTTACAACATGTCTCTTAATTACTTCAAGACCACCTAAATTACATTGCCAATGGAAACTGATTCATTAACTGCTTAATTCACTCACAGTAAATTACAGAAAACCTTTTTATATTTCTTGTGCCAGTTCTAAATGTCAGTTTTCTATTGTTTTAGTTGCCAAGTTATTGTAATAAATAAAGATTACAATATGCTAGACTAATCACTTTCTATTATAAAATTGGCAGCAATAGTCTATAGTAATTGATTTGGAATGCAATAGGAGACTTGAGTAAGATAGGCGTTTTAAAATTTCATTTAAAATTATAAAAAGTGGTAGGGTTTTAAAACTATTCAGCATTAAACTTAGTATTACAATACAAATACGTATAGATAAACTGTTAGTCTTTTTAAGCTGTGCTCACATGCCTTTTAAAATTATACATTGACTTTCAATAATATAACTACCAGATCATTTTGGAACCTAATGACTTTTTAGCAAACTAGAACTTTTTTTAGAACTCAACTGCAACTGAAACAAAATACAGAATTGTGTTACAGAATCAGGTGGCAGAATATCGCTTACATCCAGAAACAGATACTGTGCGCTGATGATGCAAGTTATTTTTTTCTCAAACTCTATGTCTTTGATTTACAATAATCAAAATATAAATATTAGTTGCAACTGACGATTACTGTAATGGTCTGCTCATAGATCTTATTCCTCCTGATACCTGAGCAGTGTTGACAAGACTATTGATTGATGTGAGGCCAAAGAAAATGAAGCTTCAAAGTTAGAAAGATCTTCCTTAGATAAAATATGGAAGTCAGGAGAACATAAAAACATTTGCAAAAGAGAGGAGGCCATTGAGTCCATCCAGCTTAATGGGGTTTTAGTTATACAAGTTATACGAGTAAAAGAATAATATTAATACATTTCATCGGACATATTTCTCCAGGGCAGCTTATCCGAAAATTCAACATGGTAAAGGAGTGTGAAACATTAACTGTCCAAAACTATATAGGCAGATGGGAAACTAGTGCATTGTCTACAAATCTTTCCCCAACACCATAATCTTTTATCTTTTTTTTTCTGGTATGTATACAGGAAATACTAATCAGATACATACAGAAATACATTGGACTCTGCTGTACTTTATAGGTTGGATACTTACTGTCATCGCCCAGCTTGGACATGTGCTCATGAATTAATTCTTCACCAACTTCCACTATTTGTTCACTGTTACGGTAATTTTCCTCTCTCCATTTCCTAAGCTTGTCCCGCATGTCTGTCAGAAAATAAAGAGTTAAAAGTTACAACATCTGAGATAAAACTAACAACCCTAGCTGATGAAGAACAGCAGAACTAGAGGCTTGGTGAATACATTTCAATTTAGCCTCTTTTTCACAGCCTCCAGCCTCCACATACTAACCACAATCATGTACTTATAACTAGATTACCTTTGTCTACTAGTTTTACTCAAAAAACTTGTTTAAACACTACTTAACAAATTAACCAGACTTATGCTGGATACTGTGGTATATCATGTTATAAAATGGCAATAGAGACAAATCTGAGCAGGATTTACCTAAAATACCAAAGTTGTCCGTTTAACACTGCAATGATTAATGAATACTACTTAATATTAAACAACTGGCCTTTTATATAGCAGAGGCATACCTCATGAAGTATTTTATCCAAAACTACAACATCAGTAAAAACCGTCAGGAATATTTTGGCCACATAAAATGATAAAAGGCAGCCTAAACACAGCTAAATGAAATCACACAGAATTTGAATGATCATGAATTCCGTGAAAAGAGAAATGTTTGAGAACCATTCATAAAATCCCAAAATCATACTACAAACGCATCGATAGACAAGTAGGTGGCACTCTCTCCTGTGGACAAGAGTTTCCAGACCAGTGCCCCATCATGGTTACTGGTTATACTGTGCCATCATTCAAATGAGATGTTAAACAGAGCTGAGGTCCCATGGCACGACACAGGTGACCTACCCAATCTCTTCTCTGGGCTTAGACAATGTGATCTACCTAAATAGCCCTCCTCATTCAAGAAGTGAAGTTATCTCTTACTTACTGAGCTGCTGCAGGAGCATATCGTGCGAATCACCCAATCTCACCCTACTCGTAGGTAGCGAGTGGATCCTACACGTGCAGTACTTCTGAATGAAATGTTATGAGTTATGCAAATGCAAGCTTTGCATACAATAGGTAGCCATATTTTCCAAGGAGGAAAATTTCTAGATGAATCATTGCTGTGTAGGCACCTTCATACTTGAAATACACCTCATTTTGGTGAGATTTTGAAAATCTAATAATTATATTAATACTGGCAGCTGCCTAAGAGTGTTTCTGTAAAGACAGCTAGGCCTCCTGTAGAATTCTTTAAAAATATTACAATGTTAGTATTTCCATATAACTGGAGGACTTAGAAGTGTCGAGTAAAATAGGTAAACAGCAGCAGAACTTTATACAGAAATCCATGTATATTAAATTATGAGCACATCTAGGCAATTTCAAATTACCATATTTTCTACTTTAGATGGAACAACATTTAAAAAGTCATTTTAAATATTGTCAATATCCTTTTAAATCATGTTAAATAAGGCTACAAGTTGTTGAAGTTTTTTCCACACAAACTGTTTGATTTGATGCAGATTGATTGAGCTTTTTTGGAATTAAACTGCAGTTAAGACAGATGAGAGGAGGTATTTGGATTGTCTTACCCTACAAAGTATTCCAAAGAAACACACCCTAAGCCATTTTATTTTTTCTATTTCATTACATAAAAAATGTTTTTATTAAGTTCCAAAGTTTGGAACAGCAGCTCACTATAACATGTGATAAACAACAGCTATTAGGATACACTAACAGAATACCATTTAAAGTCAGTGTCAGAATTCACAGATAAAGACATGAACAGGCACACAACAGGATAACAACCTTACACCATAACAACCTTTTGGTGTTGTGATACAATAGTTCCCAGGGCAAATTTACTAGAAAATTCCAGGGAAAAGTAAAGACAAAAATATTTTGATTAGTACAGAAACATGATGTACAGACAAGCTGCAACATATAAAGGTGGGCGTGAAATGCCATATTCGACTTCAGAAAAATCCAAAAAGACTTGTTAAATATCTTTAACCTGTAAGCATTAAATACAAGCATTAAATACAAACCAAGAATAAAAAAAATCAGTTACTCAATTCACCGAAAAAAAAATGATATACAGTGCTCAACGCACAAATAAGGAAATAAAAAAGAATTTAAGAATACTTTGTCTTGCTTTTGGTCTGCTGCTGTTCTTTAATGAAAATCTAAAGCTCTGCTCCGATTATATCAAGGCATGCAATCAACAAAGGATGCGATTCAACCACAAGTGCAATAACAAGTCTGACAACCAGCATCCCAGATTGAGTATAAGATACCAAAACGCAGTAATTTCTGTTATATTTGTTCAGACTTTCTTTCTTTTCTAACAAACAAACTAATTTATTTTTACCTTCCCAGGTCACATCGTACAACTCTGAAACAGACGCCATGTTTATGCGCACACGTTATGACGTCATCAACGTGCGTATGCCGGGGGTCACGCAATGAGGGAGGTGATAACGTGGTGCTGCTGGGAAAATTCTCTGTCTGCGGAGCAACATGGAACAGCGACGTTTGATTACTTTTGTGTTTGAAAGATATGAAATAAGTCGTTTCTGCTAAAATATATGGTTACCAATAGATACATTTCGAACTAGAGCTCCAAACACACATCGCAAGGCTATATCACATCGCATTTCCATTTATAAAACGTGATAGCATTATCGAAGCAGGAATTCAACAATTACCTTGTAGTGTATTTACTCCTGCAATGATTATCTTTTTTTATCTTACTCATATTAGTTTCTTCTTATTTTATTCCAAATACAGTATACAGGTATATCATTCTACACTGCTTTTACCTATTTGTAATTTCTGCTCCATTTTTGTATTTCAGGGTTCAGATTTCACTTCGAAATGTGAATGTAAAGCAGCATGCATCAGTTGAAAATTTTCCTTTAAGAAACAAAGTATTTTTCCATTTTAGAATTATACTTCACGCTCTAAAAGCTCCCCAACCCATTTTGTGTTTATTTTATTATAGACGTGATTAGCAGTTTATGATATTAATGGACACAAATACACTTAATTGATTTATTATACTAATCGATACAAATACACTTAATTGTTTTTCATAAACAATGAACATGTTTTAAGTTGCCAGATTTTTAATGACTTATCTGCTTTTGATAGACTTTGCCTGGGCAGGACTTTGCTGATTTTTTTTTAAAAAATGTCTAATTTGGGAATAAAAGCCTCAATCAGAATACAGGGTGTGCCCTGGAGCCTTGTTGCCAGAGGTCATGTCACAACGCCACTGGCCAACTTCAGTCATGAGCTCCAAGGGGGCAGTGAAACATTATCAAAATGCCTCCTGAGTTCAAGGGTAAATTGCAAACTCTATATTCATGGAATACCCATCATGCAAAGATGTTAAGCAGTGATGACTATGTCACTCTCCGTCCTACCTGGAAATGTATTGATGGTTGCTTGGCTAAAAACAAGAGATTAACTTGACAATACAGTGTCAGCACATACAGTCATTCTGGACCTCCATAGTGGGGAAAGCTCTCAGGTACCTAAATATCTCAATTCCACGTTCTCCCATTACATGTATCCTTGGTGATTTCTCAAAGGTAGCTATTCAATATAAAAATACTTTTTTGACTCTGTATTATTACTAAAAAATAATATTGCAAAAACAGGTGGACAATACAGGACCGTCGTATAAAGAAGGGATTAAAGAGGCTGTATCACAAGTTAAATTTGAATAGATTTCATGTAATTTACAGGGGAAACTTAAAGAGTGTTTGGAATGTTTGGGGTCCATTAGAGACATACTTGAATGGCACTGGATGTTAAGAATATTAGTAGGAAGTTTTTGACTAAATATTTTCTTTTTGTGAATGTAAGATTTTTTTTTTTTGTTATTGTCTAATAAGAACAAAAATGAGACAGCGGAAAAAAATAAAAATAAAGAAGTCCTCCGAAGTTGGGGGGTGGAGGTGGGTTAAAAAAAAAACTTGACAATGCAGGAGATTCCAGGGGGATGTACAAATGTTGTCTTAATCTCCCTGAGGCAAGAGCAAGGATTGTAAACTTCATGTACAGATTCTAAATTTTAAAAATGAAAAAAAGATGTGAGATACATTTTTTGGAGAGAGTATCATACATCTGAAAATAATAAGTATGTGCGTAATGCTTCTGTTTCAGTGATGGCTCAGAAATCATTGTGCATTGCTGCAGATTTTGCCTGCACTGCTACTTTGTTACGCACAGTTGAGGTGCAGTCAGCATATTTACGGCAGCAGCATTTTTGGGAGATGATGTCATCCAACTGGATGCATTCAGACGTTTAGTTTAAGTCCTTCAGTACATTCTCAATACACTGCGCATTTGAATTGTTTAAGTAGAATGGATTTTCATACGCAAGTATAACTATGGCCCAAAACAGAATGTGCTTGTCAATGGCCGACTAAAAGTGCACATAAGGATTTGAAAATGTCGTCATCTCTGTTAAGGCACAAAAAATACATTATGTGTGGTTCATCTTAAGTTAAGCTTTAGTGATCCATAAACTTGTAATTTTAAAGTTCGCAGATGGCAGTCAGTCGATATGTGGTCAGTCTTGTTGGAAAACCAAACAGTGTGGGAACCACATAAAAATAAGCAAACGCTGCCCTTTGGGTAATAGGCTTTCTGTAACTGCCAGGGATGATATGAAAGAATTACGCGGCGCAAAACCTGCTCTGCAGATCTGACTGAAAGAATCGAGTTCCTGATGGACATGACCTGGTTTCTGAGATTTCACAAGCTGTCTTTAAACATATTCAGACTGTGAACATATTTGCCCATTGTTTATCTTGGAAGCTCTTTCCAGTGAATCCTGTCATGATAAAAGAGAGTAAAAGCAGCCAAATGAAAACAAAGTATCGCTCTTTGACTGCTGCTTACTTAGGTTTCCAGTCTTGGGAAACCCATGCACAGTACAGCACATTTTTTGTCTCTGTAGATTATTGTGAAAAGTGAAATAGGGCATCCCTTTTAGATTCTGATCGAAATTACTCCCACTTCATGAAAACAATGAGCATTGACTAATGTGTCTCATTTCCTACAAACTAGAGGCAAAACTCTCATTTTCCATGATTTTAGCTTTTCATCTTTTGGTGTGGCCTTTCCTTTGTGTTATTAAAAGTGGAGTGCCATATTGAATAAAAAATATTAAAAATACAAATGAAGTTTATGCTCACTTCTCAGGATCTTCTAGTCTACTGAATGTGACTATTTGCACTTCTGGCGCTGCCTTCATATTTGATCAATGTTTTGCAGTTAATGTCGGTTTGATGAGTTATACAGTATACGAAAAAGTTCAGTCCAAATTCCCCTTAATTCCCTTACGTAGATATTACTGTGGTTAATGGTGGAACGTAACCATTCTGTTTCTACTCTGTATTGTGTAAGAAAGCCAAAAACAATATGGATTCTCAAGGCATTTGTAAACAATGTTCCTCAATTGGGTCACATTTTGGATATATTGCTCCCTGGATATCCTACATAGTGGTCGGATCTTTATTTATTTTTTTTCAGTGTATTGGCAGTAGTACTGCAGTAGGAACAGTTTTTCAATGGTTTGTGTTCTGCCTCATTAAAAACAATTTAAATAAGAAATCTAAGAAGAGCGATATATGCCATATGCATATGCCTAGACCAAAATAGACATGTTCAAGTTAACGCTATCACATAGTGGGCCTCTTGTATTTGACCTTACCTTGATGCTAATGATCCTCAACCCAATCTGGAGAAGATAAGATTACGTCTTCTGTCCACGCAAAAGAACCTTCTGAAACTGTCAGTATATGATAAAACATCATGCACATACAGCATCTAATTAATCAGCCTATACTGAAATCAAATATTAGTTAAAAATGCTGTGCTTCCTTAATCCATAAGCCGGAAATGTATATCTCAGATCAAAGAAACTTGGGAAGTTGCTTTGAGAGCTTACTACATTTCATGCCATCATACCAAAACTCAAATTTAAAGGGATTGGCCATGCAATTTTTTGGCCTGTGTGTTCGTAATGGTTTGCATCTATGAGGGAAGGTCACACAGAGGCCAGAGAAAGTTTATAAAGGGAGCAGATGAATTTATTTTGGTTGGCATGTGTGAACCATGATGACCGTATGAGCCATGTTATGTTATAAATAAGATATGGTCTCTTTTTCATTATTCGACTTTATGCTTCCAATGTAAAACATTTGGCTTCTCCATAACAGACTGAGGCCTGTTTATGAGTCTCCCTGGAGTGTCTTCTCTAACCACCAGTTTTCATCAGGCTTCTACCACTTATATGCTGACTCAGTTAGTCACAAAATGTGGATGGTTCGCAGTCTTAGTGCTCAGGAGTCATGTTGCGTTTCATAATTAATTCCCTAATATGATATATCAATTATTCTAATAGCTGGACTACAGTCAATGAGGACCTTTTTTCAGATTAATACCATAACATTACAAATATTTAAAAAAACAATAACAGTGCATTAATTCAAAAACAAATTAAGCCAAGTATAGAGACAACCTCTGTTCTGTGTGTTGTTGTTCTGTAAAGCACTTTGAGAAGCCACCTTTAAAGGAGCTATTTAAAATAAAGTTTATTATTATATTACTAGTATTAGCTGTCATTTATCTGTATTTCAGAAATGTTTCTTCTTTAATGAATGTTTCTTTCTTCACTATAACATTCATGTTAAGAATTGAATATGACACAAAGCTATGGTTATATCTTTCATTTCTAGAAATCATTGCTTTCCTTTGTTTTTAAAAGTAATTTTTTCCGAACTGACTCTCCCCACGGTGATGTAATTACACAACTGCAATTATTCTAAAAATTAAAAAAATCGTTATGGAAAATTATATCCCCTGATTGGAAGCATTTGCTAAATAGTATGATCTCAAGTTATCAAGTTTCACCTTTCTTTTCCAGTTAGGATTCTCAAGACCACAAAATGGAAATTGTAATGCAAGGCAGTCTATGAAATAACATTTCGGCTCAAAACAGTTGCAGGAAGTGAAGATCTGACTCGATAAAAAAAGAAAAACAATTGTAATTTAAAGAGTATTTTAGAAAAAAAGTTTTAGGGGGTTTACAAGTTCAAATTTCTGAAAAACTTGGATTTCATGTAATGTTTTGTTTAACAGAAAATTAAACAATGTGAATAATGCCCTAGATGCTTTTGGCTATGGTTTTTTAAAATATATTATTTTGGCTGAAGAAGTGGATGAAAGAATTTGAAACATTGGCTTTTATTCATATACAGTAGGTGGTGCCACAAATTTGTTATTGCTGACACATTTCTTTAAAGAAATAAAATTGAATTGGACTTACACACATCAGGGAGAAAGACAGACTTTTCTTCTTGCATGTTGCTCCTCATCTGTATGTCTTTGTCTGTTTCGTGTTGTGGGCTTACTTTTAATAAGCATTTCATTACACCTGTGCCTATGACAAATAAACAGAACTGAACTGGTGGCTCCTGATTGCCCAATGCCCTAATAAAGCACTTTATTTTGCTGTTTCCTTTATTTCGGTAGTTACCTGTGCATTGGTTTATACTGTATATACAAATGCTGCTAATGTCACAGTATCAAAAAGAAAGTTTGAAACTTCCTGTACCTCTATTATTACTATTAGCTAACAAAAATGTGTTGAACCATTTTCAAGTTCATTGGATTGTTCTTTCAGTGTGAAGGAGTACACTAAATAAATTAAATGGATGAATACATGCATGATCCGTGGGCAAAGTTTATTGTCATTTATTAAATCTGTATATTAAATCCATACGAAATATGCACAAGGCCACCCTATTCAAAACACATCCTACAATGTCCCACAAATTATAATGATTTAAATAAAAAGTAACAGTCAGTATTTTCCATGCATGTTTTTTCCCAGTTGAGTTGCACAACTTTTTTGTGCTGATATTGATGTCTCAGTAAGAGCTCTCCATGACATACCTAATGGAAATACACAAAGCCATAAGAAATGGATAAAACATTCACTCTTTATTAAGATAAAAGAAAGACAAAACCTTTTCTTAAAGACTCTGAGGTGAGAGAACACTTTATATGTGATTTCAAACATAATTTATGAACATGTGGTGTACAGATGTTTTAGTAGTTGAGGTCCCCTTTGTATTTCGCATTGTTTGTTGGCTCTGCTTTATTAATATTGCTATGGATTTATTTGACATTTAATATCAGCTGATGTCAGCGATATCCTTAAGTTTACAAGCTTGATATCCAAATGGGTTATGTATGTGAGCAGCAGTCAGATACCGCATACTGAATGCCAATTTTGAAAAAGAATGCAATATCTAAGAGAATAATGTTTACATTCATTATTTTTGCTGACATACTGTAAGTCTGATGAGATTTTGTACCATCTTGTGTAGTTTGCAGCAGACATACAAATGAAGAAGACTTTGACATTGGCTGGTACCCTGGATTTATGCTTAACTTTAAATCAAAAGACCTTCAGTGGTGTGAAAGACAGGCTTTTCATAGAATTTAAGTTTCACTTCCTGCCTGTCAATTAAGTCTTCATTAGTAGGTCTGTTACATTTTATCTAAGAGCCTTTTTCTGCATTTAGTGATTAAGATTTTTTTTTTACCTTCTACACAGGCAATGCTCCTCAAATGCTTTTGCTTGCTCTGAGCAACCTTTATACACCACCTTCAACTCCAATTCATGCTCTGCATTCAGTAAATTACTGTTCTTATCTGCAAAAGGCTTTGTTAACAGCCAACTGGAATAAATGTAATTTCTTACTAGATTCCCCCTGCTCATCCTTGAACAATATAATCCTGGCATCTTAACCAATAAACCTGCTAGGATTGGAAATCTAAAGACAGAGCTTTTTCTTATATTTCCCTAGTTCCAAAGAGCTGATAGGCATACTGTGAGAAACTGATCTATTATGAAATGGCTGTTCATTTACATCAAGGTCCTACTGTACAGTAATGGAATATTTTTATCCAGCATCTGCGGGAAGAATTTGCTATACAAGTTTATGAGCAAAAGATTTTTTTTTATTATAAAGATGGAACACAACTTTATGTCAAATAATATGTGGAATATAAAGCTAATCAGGCCTGTGTTTCTTACAGGGGATTGTAGAATTAGCTCTTAAGATCTTGTTAGGTAGCAATGGGTCCTAGCTCTAGCATGGATTGCATTAGGTAGATGTTAGCAGTAGATTCTCAGTGTGTTGAAGCATAACAGCCACTCATGGTTATTCGTGTGCATTTGAAGTCCTCTAGCTGGTGTTGTCATCTCATCTCTGATGGCTCCTGTGGCCCTACTGCTGTGTTTGTCTTCCTTTCTCTCAGGGCTGTAGAGTAAGACAGTAGCAAGCTGGACTGGAAAAAAAGTGGCATTTCTCAGCACTGGAAGAAATGTGGGAAACACATCCTTACTGTACACATTCTTCATTTACATTTTGATTGAAACTTTCATTTTCCAGTAGCGTAAATTTTAGATATCTAGATTTTTTCTTCCACAGAGGCTCTCTTTTTGAAAGCATGAAGTAAATAACTTTGCAAATGTGTCTGGTTGTGGGTACCAGGGAAGTGTGGTTTTTTTCTATTATGACTAGTAATGCAGTTATTTTTCCTTTTTTTTTTCTTTGGTGGTGCCTGGAATATGTGAAGAAACCATGTGTAAAAGTGTATATTTTGGAATATGAAAATGTTTTTATTATGTCTAAGTGATTAGTTTTGAGCTTTCTTTTTGGCTGGGAGGGAAGGTATACTCTGTGGAGCCATGCAATATTTAAACAAGCAAGCCGAAATAAACTCCATTCTTTCATATGTCCTGTGAATATTAGCCTTCTGCATGAGAGTCTATGTCAGACCCTGCAGGATATATATCAAATAAGGATATTGCTGCAGGCTATTTTAAGTGACTATTGAAGTGTCTTTAAGAATCTGGATACAATGGTCAACACCTGGCTAGGGTAAACATTTGGAGCTCATTTGAGTTATATAAGGAAATAACTATGGTGTATACTTAGTTGTGGTGGGTGTGAGATATATTGATTAAAGAAATCTATGCTTTGCCTTTGTGAATTACGTTCTAGGTAAAGTGTCAATCAACAGCCCAGGAACACAGCATAAAACAGATAAGAAGTCCAGAAGACAGGGGGACAGACTGAGGGTGAGAGTTTCTTGTCCAGATCATCCATAAAGACCAGATCTGAGTTAAGTATTTGAACTTTGGTAAGGAGAGCTTGCCATTCTGTTCTTTTTAGGAAACTTGGATTACCTGTGTAATCACAGGTTAAAAAGGGCCTCTCCTGGTTAGTGAGTGCATTTGTAGAATAGGAAAGCAGGTTTCCATTAATTTCTGTAGCATCTAGGTTTTACACACAGAGAGATTTAACTGCAGGACATATTCTGTTTAGTTTAGAGGGCAGCTTTATCTTATTTTTTTCTGGATGGACAGGACGCAGGTCTCTGGGCCACCTTTTTTGTGTTTGTACATAACGTAACATTTATTGTATTTGTTTAACCCGATGTTCCTGAATTATTGCTCTTTTCACCAAAACTGTCAGAGAACAAAGAACTCAGGTGCCTCTAATTATACCAAAAGTTTGGGTATATTCTTGGCAAAATCTGTCAAATCTGGGGGTTACGATGATTGAATTTACTTTATTAAACCGCTCAGTCATCTTCTGAGATTACACTAGTTTTATAACCCCTCTTGGTAACAAACCGAATCATAATACATCTCAACAGCAGAGAATACCATGTACAGTATATAGAAAACATGAAATGTTAGTTTCACTGCATGCCCCATTTGTTCATTTTATTGTTGGGGTACAAAAACAAGATGTATTATTTCGCAGAAATACAATTTTCTTTTCATGTTTTAGTTTATTTTTGGGATCGCAGGAGACATTTTTTCCAAACAGAAATTCAAGTCTCCATGTACCTACCTAACAGGACATTACTTCAGCTAGGAGTAAGGACATTTTGCCGCTCTGTTTTACTCTTTTACTGAATTTTACTATTACTTACCATTTTAGTTTCTGACAACATGTTAAACTAAGCGGCAACATCTGATACTGAAAAACCTATATAAAATCTTTTCTAGTTATAAAAATATTAAAAACAATATGTAGCACACCTTTGAAATTCTATTTTTATTTTTTTCCCCATTTAATATTTGGCAATTTGAAGAATGCAAGCATCTTACTAAATAATATTTAACTCATGTTGTTCAGAATCTTTTTGATCACAGCCAGCCAGTATATACAGTATAAGCGGTCAATATGAAGCATTGCTGCAGCTAATCCATCACTTACACCAATCAAATCTAACTGAGTCATTATAAGGTACTTCTCATCGTTAAAAAAATTCCTCCCCTTTTTCATCCATAAAGCTAAAGATTACTTTTCATATTGCAAAAGACAGAATTATCACTCTTAACAATCAGTGTAAACATCATCACTACAAGTTCTGTAGAAAATCAGCATAGAATTGTATCTGCATAAAAAAGGATAAATATGTCCTTAATATACTCTGAATACTCCAAATAAGACACCAGGTCTGGTATTACAGACTTGTCCTCCTTCTGCAACAGTTGTGTAAGTCTTTCCTTCAGGATGTGCATCACTGGAACATGGGTGTGTTCATCACTTTTACCTTTCACAGTTTCCCCACAAGTAGAGTAAGCCACAATTAGCCACATTTTCACAGTTCAGATTTTAAAATAAAATGTTTTAGCAGAAATGGATTTGTGGGAAATCCATAATACTTGGAAATTACCATTTCCTTGTATTTTACCTTACCTGCAATGTTACTTAAATTCAAAAAGGCAGAATTATTCTCCTACTATAAAACACGCAGCTACTCTGGATACCAAGTGCAAGGATCATTAAGCACACCAAAAACAGTCAAACTTTTCTGGTGCAGTTTCTTTTAATGGTAGCAACCGTTTCCAAAATACTCAACCTTGCCGCAATCAATGAATTGTTTGTGTCTCGACACGCTTTTTTTTATTTTGTCACTATAATTATAAACAGTACATCTTTTAAAGCTCCTACCAGGGTTTCTCAGCCTGTTATTCTGGAATCTAAACAGACGCATCCTGAGGGACAGTCAATGATAAAGCTATTTTAGCCCCATGGTTTGAAGAAAATACTTAATGAAGTCTTAATGAATGGCCAAGTGACTGCTTGTGAATGGAAAATATCTCTTGGATGTCTCGGTGAGTAGACACATCCAGGAAAAACAAATGATAGACTCTTCACAAATAAGGAGAAATTGTAGAAACGGTGGTACATCATTTAAAAAATGTATGAACTTTTTAACCATTGCCAGGCTCTAAACGAATCCTGAAGTAGCAGCTCCATGGATTGACTTTTACATGCCTGGCCTCCAATTTTTTGTATATTAATTTAGAAATGTCAATTATTTTTTATTATATACCCACATAAATTGGATTCTTTAATTGCGTCTTTACCACTCGAATCACAACAGTGGCCCCGCCCCTGGTCTATACTCAGAAAGGGGGAAGAAACAATTAATTACACTTAATTAATTAAAACATTTGCTTACACTTCTATGGTGCTTTTCTGGACTCTTCCCTAAAAGCGCTTTACAGGTAATGGGGACTCCCCTCCACCACCGATGTCCACACTCTTGGAGAGTGAAAGCCAAGTTCTACTTGTTTTGCGTCTCATTTTTTCAGATGTGTCATGAAATAGGAACTGTGCACTTTGCTAACATAAGTGTTTCGGGCAAAAAATCCTCTACTGTTGTACATTATACAGCTCCACATTATACAGCTGCATTCTTGAGAGTTTAGTGTAGCAGTCTCCAGAGCAGCTTTATTACATTTTTTTCTATAAATTGTATACCTGTGACATTTTGATTTGTCTGAATCATGTGTATACTACTGTGACTCATCCAAGATCACACAAAGTCAGAGCCCTCTTTTGAGATGAAGGTGCATATTATTCAAGAGGGCAGAAAGCTGTGTTGGAGGAGTAAGCATCATATTCAGACATATACGGATAAGTGGAATTGTAAACACAATAGGATGGGATATTAAAACAAGTTCCTGTTTTAAGATGTTAAAATAAATGCTTTCTCTTGGTGTCCTTCTGTCCTTATTTTTGTATATCAATTTCTTTTGTGTTGTACTGAGTGTAGTGGGCCTTCTGAGCCAGGAATAATAATAATAATTGCTTACACTTTTAAAGCCCTTTTCTGGACACTCCACTCAAAGCACTTTACAGGTAGTGAGGATCCCCTCCACCACCACCAGTGTGCAGCATCCACCTGGATGATGCGACAACAGCCAGAGTGCACCAGTACACTCACCACACACCAGCTCTCAGTGGGGAGGAGAACAGAGTGATGAAGCCAGTTCAGAGATGGGGATTATTAGGAGGTCATGATTGGTAAGGGCCAATGAGATATTTGGCCAGGAACGCCGGGGTGACACCCCTAACTTTTCAAGAAACGCCCTGGGATTTTTAATGCCCACTGAGTGTCAGGATCTCAGTTTTATGTCTCAACCAAAGGATGGTGCCTTTTTACAATATAGTGTCCCCGTCATTATAGTGGGGCATTAGGACCCACACAGACCACAGAGTGAGCGCCCCACTTACACCTCTTCCAGCAGAAACCTTAGCTTTTCCCAGGAGGTCTCCCATCCTAGTACTGGCCAGGCTCACACCCACTGGGCTTCAGTGGGCTGCCAGTTGTGAGTTGCAGGGTGATGTGACTGCTGGCAACAAGTACAGACAGCCTTCTCTTCAGCCTCTCCCTCTCCAAAACACACAACCTCATCAAGCCATTCTCACTGCAATTGACACACTGCGACCTCTGCAACAACATACTGAAGGTTCAGCACTTATAGGACCGGGAAGCACCTGCCCTGTGATGTCCCTGCAAGCCTACAGATGCCTGGGGAGTTGAAGAGGTCTCTGTTTCACTAAGGGTGTGGAGAGAGCACATTTGTACCTCTCTGACTGCTTGAGGAATCCTGGTCACAGCTGGCTGATGACATGACCCAGATTCAGACTCGTTATGTCTGGATTATAGCGCTCAATCCTGCACCTTTACCATTTGAGCCACTTGAGAGCCATTTTTGGCATGTATTTTCTATATTTTTCATATCATATGGTATTTGTAAATTGCATTTTAGGATGTTTTTAATTAAGATGCAATTAAATGTGTTTCATGCATTCCACATGTGCACAGCTCTTTTTTTTTGCAATGGGTACAAAACAAATGTCTCCCAATTTCTACCCAATATTTAAGAACCCAAAATGTTAAGAAAGGTATGAAATGGAGAGAGACCACCTACCCTGTCAAACCCTTATCTGTAATCTCTGCTTTCTATCCAGTAGCCATTTATAATCTAAATACTGTAGACACGTTTTACCGGTCATTAGAAGCTAACTGATTTCAGGATATCCTCCATCCAGTTCTTGATAGAAGCCAGGGTTTGGCCTTCAATAAGGTGGTTGGGTAGCCTGTTCCATACTCCCACAACCCTCTATGTGAAGAAGTGTCTCCTGTTCCTAGATTAAAATGTACTTCCATGTCGTTTTCACTTGCAACCTCTAGTTCATGTTTCATTGTGGATACTGAAGAAGTTCACTGGGCTGACTTTGTCAATGGCTTTTTGAGGATTTTGAATACTTGTATCAGCGTCTTCTCAGTTTGAGGGAAAAAAAACGTTGAGCTCTTTTAGCTTGTCAGCAGAGGACATTCCCCTCAGCCCAGGAATGTCTCTGGTTGCTCTTCTCTGGACTGATTTCAGAGCCGCAATATCTTATTTGTAACATTGTGACCAAAATTCCAGATGAGGTTTTACTAATGCTTTGACGATTTTAACACAACATTCCTTGCAATCTATGCGTTTAACTATATAGTCTAACATTTTATCTTGCCTTTTAATTGTCAACCCGCACTATCTAGAAGATGTAAATAATGTGTCAAAATCATTGATAAAAACCCCTTTTCAGAAGTAACCTTTTCAAACTCAGCATTTTTTAATTTTATAGTTTAGATTTTACTACCCTACCTGCATCCAAACACCCTGGAGACGCGTTTAACCACGGAAAATGTTTTCTAAATCTATTTTAATATAATACGCTGCTTCCACAGCACAGCATTTGTAAACTTGATCAGTTCACTATACCAGAATCTAGAGCACTGGGAAATAAAATATAGATCTGGAAGAGAAGTAGCAGTAGTATAGTACATCCCCCATGTTACTCTTCTAATTACATCACCCCAGTTTGAACTTTCTCTCACTGTCTGAGCTCCCTGCTGTCTATCCATTAACCAATTCATAATCTAAACCTTTCCTTGAATTCCTACCACCTGCTATCTAAGAATTACCCTTTTATTATATACTTGAGGAAAGCCTCAACACTACATTACACTGAAATATAATATAAAATGTAAATGTATTTACGTTTAGAATATACATTTACATTTCTTAACAGGTTCTAGGTTGTTATTCTTTCTTACTTATATTCATCAAAAACAGCGAGATGTTCCTAATATGAACAGCTAAGGGAAAACACACGGCTTTAAAACTGAATTTACTGTCCACCCTGATTTTATACATTTACAAACAGTTGTGATATATAAGACAGCTAGCAAAGTGTGACTCATTCAGGATTTGTGGGTTTCATTTATACGGAAAATATGCTGTCAATGTTATAGAAATTCCATGGAAAGGTGGAATATAGGGTTTTAAAAAACATTCATTAAAATCTTAAAATATTATTGGGACTTCTGATATGGTTTCATAAATACAGTCTGACATTTTTATTAAATATATAATTTTATATTCAACATACTATAGACTATATAGAGAAAGTTAAATATTTTATTTATTTAGAAACCCTAGATAATGGCAGACAACATTTTAACATTCTTCAAGAGTAAACAAGACAGGCTAAAGCACCGTATGTTTTTTTCCCCAGAAATGTAAAAATACATTGCGCATCGTAATGACAGCTTCATTGAAAGACATCTTTGTTACCTCCAGAATTTCAAAGTGAAATTCAATTAAAAGTTTAAAAAACTTCTTCTTTTTTTGCTTTTTAAGAAAATAAAGCTTTCTGTGTTGTAGGAAAATGTATTCCTGTATGTGGATTTTCCTACAATCTGATCCCAGGAGTTCCATCATTAAAAATGATTGGCTGGTTGAAATAGGAGAAACCCAAAGCAATTTGGCCTCCAAATCAGGATTTCAAATACAAGATTCTTTGTCAATTAGGATTGAGTTGCGGTGTTCAACCTATGGCTGTAATATATTTATTGGCTGCATTTTGTTAAGCTTTCATATGACTCTTTCCAACATGTTCTGCCAATTTGAGGCTGTTGTGTTTTGTCTTATTTTATAAAAAAAAAGCAAAGTTAAAAGGGAAACCTGCTATCTGTTGAATGTTTGCTTCCATTTTAAAAGTAACACAAAAATAAAACAGGAAAAACTATTGTGATTTTTATTATATATTGTA
Source organism: Atractosteus spatula (assembly GCF_055471065.1). NCBI lineage: Eukaryota > Metazoa > Chordata > Actinopteri > Semionotiformes > Lepisosteidae > Atractosteus > Atractosteus spatula. The sequence goes on from NC_142717.1 coordinate 4,980,197, forward strand.
GAATGTTCATGTTAATGTTCTATGAAACTTGTGAGGAATATGAAAAACGAAATTACTATAAAATAAGGGAAAATTTAAGTCCTCTGGAGAAATATGATATAACCATCATATGAATACTTAAAAAGGAAATAAATCCCTAAAGATCACTAGTAAATTTAGTTTAATGTAACATGATGTTCTTAGTCTGTGTGTATAATAAAAAGATGATCAATAATTGATATTCCCATGCAGAGTAGGTATGGATGACATGCTCATTGTTTGCTTCCAAGAGACTGAAACACCAGCTGATTGAACACAAAGAAACCCTCAATAACAACAGCTGAATCTTTTTTTTATTGTGAATGTTTCAGAAGTGGGACATCTGCAGGCAGATGACCGTCCAGGCATTGAGGCATGGATACAGGCTATGTGACTTCTGAAAACAGTCCTCTGTATTTTGGAAATGGTCTCTAGTAAGGACTCATAGCTATGGGTTAAAAGTTAATGGTGTGCCATTACAAATGGGCAAATTATACAAATGGGTAAAAGTTGCTTCAAAGTAGCTAAGGTAAGCATGTCATATCAGTACATTTAACCATCTCCACTGTAATTTGGTGCATTGGTTTCTATATTAACCTGCCTCTGTGTATAAAACTAAATATAAGAAAACAGAATGTACACTAATAGGTCAAACTGTGATGTTCTCATGTATTTAATCTCTGAACACAATTATTGGAAACACAACTAAACCTGTTATCCAAAGCCTTCCAGCAGAATGCTAGCAGTGAAATGCTATGTATTGAAACCTGGGCAGAACTAATATGCTCTCTTCTTACATTTTTGAAAGACTGAGAAATACTGTAAATAGAAAAACTATTCACAGAATCATATTGACATTTTTAGTTATACAGATGAATAATTCCATATACTGTAGATAATCATAAATAGAGACAAAACTTGAAAATTAAGAAGATTACATTGGCTATCCCTTGTGGTTGAGAAAGATTATTGTCAGTTTATCCAAAGCTGACTAGTAAGGCCAATAGGGCATCTGTCTGACAAGTTGAACAAGTTGTCCTGGGAGATATCAGGTTGTGTACTGTGGTCTGATGTGTACTTCAGCTCTCTCATTTTGCTTCCTCATTCTGATATCACTGGCCTGAAAGTGCTGGCATCCTTTCCATCTAGTCCAATCAAAGCTATCGCTCTTTGAAGAACTGATAGTGATGTTGTATTTCTTTATGTTTACTTCTGTCATGTGGTTGAAATGATTCCTCTAGCCTCCTCTGATTTCTTGGCTAAGTGGGGAGATGAAAAGCTTTGGTCTGATCCTGGATTCTGATATTGGAATGACATGACCAACTCAATGAACTCAACTCAATCAACTCAGCTGATGGAGGATTTTCATAGTTTGGCATATTAGTGTTCTTGTTTAAGAGGCAGAAGTACAAATATACTAAGATATGAAATGTGTGGGTAAATGAATGTCAGGAAAAAGCTGTCAGTATTAGCTTAGGTTTTTGTTTAATCATTCATCACTGCTATATCCTTGTTATTTGCACACAGAACTTACACAATACTGTCTGAAACCCTTTAAGAAAAAAAGGTAAACATGAAACTGGTGGATGTGTGTAGTTAAGAATTGCGGTAATATAGCTTATTTTACCGCTATCATTGGTTAGCAAACGTGCTTTACTCTCATTATGGTTCAGGCAGTATGTGAAGTGAAGGATGCATGAAGGATGCTGAATATTATGTATTCCTACCAAAGTAAAGTGGATGTAAAATTATGGTTGCCTTAAATTGAACTTTTAGGTTTTTAGGGAAAATGTTTTTATAACTGGTAGCAAAATTACCAAGTTCAGTCATCCCCAGTACATTACCGTGGTAATGCCAAAGGAAATAAAAGCATCACTGAGGTTCAATGCAGAAAGTTAAAGAATCAAAATCCAATCAAATTAAAGAGAGAAAGAAGCAGCTGTTCTGGCCCCTGATTTAACATTTTTATGACTCTGCAATACAACACTAAAGAAACAATGTGGACTTTAGCTCCTGTCTCCAGGGTTGTATGGGTTTTCCTGTCACCAAGTGTGACGGCACACCGACGAGCGGCCAAAGCGCGCTGTGTTGTAACTCAGTGAAACAGAAAACTCCTCGGTGACTGGCGACTGTTTATGACTCACGTCTACCTGAAGTCAGATGCGCGGTTTCATTATGACAAGGCTGAGACTGTTGCAGTTTCAGGAGAGCAAGCGGAGAGGCGGGTGCCGTGGGGTTCTCAAGAAAACCGGGGCTGGTGGAACCTGTTAGAAACGGACCGTTTGGTAGCTGACTTCGGCTCTCTGAGGGTCAGTATGGCCGGCACATGGCAGCTTTCCAAAGCAGCTGTTGGATAAAACACTGGTCTGTGTTCACATGGGCAAAAGGACGGTCTTAAACTGGCATATAAAAGTTTTACAAGAGACTACATTTTCTAGTATTTTATAAACTTAGGTAAAATTACATTTAACTATACAAGTAATAAAAAGGAGCAAGTAAAGGTTTATTTCATGCCGAAAAGAGAAGAAACGAAACACCGGAAGAAGGCTCCACAGCTGAAACGCTGTGTTTCTTTTCAGCCTGGAATAAACCTTCACTTGTTCCTTTGCAGTCTACACATGCTGACACAGCTACCTCCTTTAACTACTAAGTCATACATATAAATATAAGTTCTTACACCTACTGTTAGTACATATTGTATTTTAGTTCATTTTTAATTTAGCTTTTGTGCAAAAATTGAATGTCATAATATTGTGTTATACTAACGTTGTCAGGTGACCATCCTGAAAGTGCCTCAGTGTTTCACAAGGCCCACCACATTAATATAGACTATGATTAAATCCAGCCATTTTAGACCAGCTTTATCCACTACAAGGTTGTGGGGGAGCCAGAGTCTATCCCGGTATGCACTAGGCACAAGGCTGGACACACCCTGCATGGGACACCAGTCCATCACAGGGCAGACAGGGAGACGCAATCCTGCACACACTCACATTCACACCAGGGCCGATCTTCCCAGGAGCCAATGAGCCCACGAGTTTGCCTTTGGGAGTGAAAGGAATTCTGCTGTACTACACAACATGGAGAGGGCGTCAGAGAAATTGAGGGGAAAGTCCTTGAGGAGGAGGGACATTTGCAGGTAAGGGCTTCTCCACAGAGAAGGAAAATGGAAAGGACTGGGGGCTTTTCACAAAGGCTAAGGACTTCACCAACACACCATCCTGCCTGAAATGGTATGTGTGAACGATCGGACATTCACAGTTTAAGAGTCGGGCTGGAGCCAAATGGACACAACAGGGGGTGACTGTGTCCCCCAGCCAACAAATGCTGGAAATGTAAATCGTGAACGGAAAGGGTGAAGGACTTCCGAGGCCAAGAAGGAGTGTTTTCGCATCTCTAATGGCCAATCTATTATCAAGAAGTCTTGCAACCATTGTACTGCATTCAAATAACTTTCTATATATATCATAGTTGTAATAACATTTATATTTGCAAAAAAAACGGTATGCCTTTGAGAGGAAACCCACATGAGCACAGGGAGACTGTACAGATAGCACCCAGTAATTAAACCCCGGTCCCCAGAGCTACAAGGCAGCAATGCTAATCACTGCACCACCATGCTGCCTAATGATTCCATTTTAGAGGTCCAAACAGGCATTATGGCAGCTGGGAAGGAAATCTCATCTTGAAGGAGGATAAAAATCAAAGCTTGACAGATCACAGCCCATCTTCAGGTTTCATCTAATGCTGTGTGTAAGACACGAAGGGGACTCATGAAAGGGATACTGTGATACTGTGTGATAGGATGTCTGTGTGACACGTGAGGGTCCAGTAGAGACATACCAGGTAGCCCAATTGTAAGTACAGCTGTTGACATTTTTTCAACAATAGTCACATACACACTAGTTGAAAATAGCCTAACCTGGTGTGTAGCTGCTCAGAAACCTTTGCTAAGAATAGAAAAGAAAACAGAAAGGAGAAAGCAACCAATAACTGCACAAAATGTCACTATAATACTGTTAGTTTTTTACACAAAGAAGAATATACAGGTGCCTTTCAGATCGCAACAGGTTTTGTATTGGATATAATCTATACAACTTTTTTGCACTGTGGATGTTTTGCTTCTTGTAAATTGACAAGAAGCTTCGCGTAAATGTTTAAAAATGTGAAGTTCTTGGAACTGGATACAGTGTCTATCATTTGTTAGTTTCACATAATTTATTTCTTGGAAATGGAATTCTTGATTGTACTTTCCACATGCCTATTCTCTTGTACGTTTATTATCCCCTGCGGTAATCTGACTCTCTGCAAAGTGCTTTGAGATGATGCTCACTGCGAAAAGGTGAAAATAAAATTTGATCAACTCGATTGAAAAGTAACCTGAGTTATGTTATCAGGAAATACACGTACCCTCACAAGTTACACAACTTATAAAAGAAACAGAATGTCCTCAGAATATACTTTTACTAGCTCAAAACCTTTGTTTTTTTAATGTCGCCCTCTGTAATCTCTTTTAAAATAATGTAGAAAAATCAAAGGCAAAACAGACTTCAAGTACAACTGCACTGCATTTGTTTTTCACGATGCTGGGCAATTAACAAGAAATACCTTTTGAAATACATTACTCATATTATTTTCCATTCTGTTTGAAAGAATATTGTCTTGTTCTTCATCTGGAGAAAATTCAGGACAACAAAAAAACACTGAAACAGTCAAGTTACATAACTGTCAGCTGGTAAACTACAGGATGGAAATGTGGAAGATGCAACTTGTGATCAGTCAATTTTATAGGGGCCAGGAATGCCCTCCACTTTAAAAACAAATGGAATGAATATGTCCTGTACATAGCAGAAGCCTGAGGCTTCCTCTGGCCAATACTGGGTATTGATAACATATTGATATTGATAGTGATGCCTGGTGTATGATATTGTGTAAATTGTATATATAATTAGACATGCCGGGCAATTGCCTTTTATGGAAGCCTCATAAAAGAAGTCCAATAACTAAATAATTACAGATCAATTAGATATAAACCACACAAATATATAAAATCTGAAAATACAAGATGACTCAGCAATTTCCATGGATGGATATACTGTATATATGCATAAACGTTTATTACAAACACAGACCTGTTTTGAAGCACTGAGCTTCAATAATGATACCATTATTGAATTTTTGATTTTACTCACATTTGTCTTACATTAGTCCTATCATTAAAGTACTGTATATATACTGATGGAAAAAAGAAACGCAACACCTCCTCCTCCACACTCTGGCCCTCCCCTCTGCGTGGAACAGGCTGAAGAGTGACTCGTCCGTGAAGAGGACCTGATGCCACTGCTGACGAGTCCATCGCAGCCTCTGTCTGGCCCAAGCCAGTCGGGTATGACGTCTAGGAGGTGTAAGCAGAGGGCCTCTGACAGGTCACCTTGCTCTAAGGCCAGCAGCATGGAGCCTCACTGTCCTGTCACTGATGCCGGCATTGTGTCTGCCTGCAGTTTCAGCAGCAGTATGGGTGGCAGATCTGAAACGATCTCTCAGATGGACCAGTCTGATGTGTCGGTCCTGCTCTGGTGTTGTCATTCGAGGGCAACTGGATCTTGGACAGTCATCTGTCCTGCCGGTCTGCTGAAACCTTCTCTGCAGTTGGGACACAGTGGAGCAGCTTACTCCATAGTGTCTGGCAACGCTGGCACATGACAGGCCTGCCTGCAGCATGCCAATGGCCCTCTCCCTTGATTCTGGTGACATTCGAGGCCTAATGGAATGCACAGAAAACCGACTAAGTGTGGCCATTTTCTTGCAGTGACCTAAGCTTTGGATTAAGGCCTTTCAGGCATTGTTCCACCTGAACTTCATTGGTAAAAGTGCTCCTAACGAGCTTTCGTGTGATTGGCAAGCTGCAATGCCTCACTGCACAAGCTGTATTGCTGGTCAGAGAGCTTAAAACAAATTGCCAAATTTTTTGAAAGTACATCAGCTATAACTATAGTATTATCATTTCAGAAAATGTTGCATTTCTTTTTTCCATCAATATATATTGCTGAATACCCTGATATAACGGCAGTTTCCAGTTGAAATGAAAAACCATATAACAGCAAGAGCAACAATTAAAACATGTTTACCCTGAAATCCCCAGTAAAACAGCAGGCTAAAACTAGTCTGTCATTGCTATTTTGACTGCTTGTTGATTTATGAAGTTAAAAACAGAACTGGATTGTGTGGTTTCATTTTTTTTCTTGTTTTGTTATGCAGGTTCTCAAAGGTTTATTGCTTTCAAGTTATGGAAGACCTTAGAATAAGCTGAAAATAATTGATTAGATGAATCTTCTTTAGATCTAATATTGTCTTGCAGTGATATCAAGATACGTGCAAGAACAATTGTACCAGAATCCAAAATTTTAGTTTGAAAATTAATCTGGATAGTATAGAAGATGTGGGAGTATAGAACTATTTACCCAGCCATGTTGCTAATGCCAATACTGTACTTCAGTTTCTTTCAAGTAACAGCTTGGGTGAGAGTCTTGAGCTAATTAGCTACTAACTTATACATTAAGTTAGATGTAAATGCTTTTTTAAATATACGGTAGAAAGCTGGGGCGACATGTTTTATAAACCACAAATTGTGAAAACCCTGATTATTTGACTAATTTTAGTTATTGCACATATGCTGTGTTAGAGATAACTGTTGCGCAACCTAACTTGTACCTTTGTCTCTGCGACGGTGCTAATAAAGCTTTTCTTTCTTGAATCCCCTTCCTTTCTGCTGCAAAGATGGCGGAGTACGATCTGACCACCAAGATCGCGCATTTTTTGGATCGCCATTTGGTGTTCCCTTTGCTGGAATTCTTGTCTGTTAAAGAGGTATTTACGTTTTTGTACAGTTCTATCGTTTTTTGTTGCCGCTTGTTCTTTTCGGTTTGAGAAATGTTGCGGTAAAGCACATTAAAAGCCACGTGTAGTGTTGCCTATCTATTCAATGGAGCCGGCTATGGGACTAGGCCTCTAAATACTTTTAAGATCTTTCGACTTAATTGTAAAAAAAAATAGAAGCAGGTAGTCAAGAAATATTATGGAACACGCTATATAAATGATTAAAAGACCAAGCTTTTGGAATATCCCATTGGATTTTTTAAAATCACAGTTAGGTTTTGTTAATTGTTCTGCAGCCTGCTTACCGGACTTGTCAAAAAGGTTTTACACTTTACATTTTATACCGCTGTTTTAACAAAGTAATTTTTTTATAACAAACAATGCAACAGAGTGTCGTATAATATTTCACGTAAGCCTAGCTAATACACATTTAATTTCGCTGAATTAAAGAAGCATTTCTTGTGGCGCCGGCTTCTGTGTTGCTCTTGTTCTACGTATAATAAGGCTATGAACTGGCTACAAATCTCAGGGAAGTGCCTGTGTGTTTTCGGTAAAGACAACAGTAGTTTTCCATTTCGGAAAGCGACGTCATGTTGCAGTGAATTTCGCCTTACGTATTGATAAAGCACGTTCACTTTGAATTATTGCCGCACCCTTAGTCGCTGATCACACCGGCTAAATGCAAAGTAATTTTACCCCGTGAAACTAACGTAAATAACTAGTGCACCTCTCTTCCTTGATTCATTAAAATCGACCCTTGTGCGTTTCTAATGCTGTGATGTGTGGTGCATTGTATATCATTGTACTCGTGCGTGCCCTTTTATTTTCCGGATCTCGTTACCTTGTAGTGTTAAAGGTGATCCCTAAACCGTGCTGATGAAAAGATGTTGTTCTTGGACAATAAAATGTATATACAATTCAATGCTGGAAACTGAGAATAGTCCCTGTAAGACCAGTCAGAATTCTGCTTATTCTGATAATAGGAAGATCTTTATCTCCAGACTGATGCTCTAAAGCGGTTGTCTTATTTACTGTGCGAGCTCCGAAGCACAAGCTTCAGACTTCTATGTCGTTTAGTCAAAATTATTTTGGTTTTGAAAATAAGACATTTGCGTGACAGTTTTATCTTTTGGGGGTAATGCCACACTTTTTTGACGTCACGAGAACTGACCATAGATCTGAGGATTGCTTTGGCTCATTCCTCTCCTGTTATCATAGTAATCTTAGCAACAAGTAATAGGTTTATTCCATCCTGAAAACAGAAGAAGGAAAACACAATGTTTGGCCGTGGAGCTGAAATGTTCTGATACCACACATAGTAATCTTAAATTGCTTAAATGCATATCATGTTTTATGTGTCTATGTATATATGGTATGTTTGTATGTGTATAGTGTATGAGCAACTCAGGACTCAAATTCCTTGTAAGTGAAAACTTACTTGGCCAATAATCTAACCATTGTAGAGTTGTGTTTTGGGCTCTGGACTCCCCACTAGAGAGAGTGAGTTGTGGGTTCGAATCCCGGCTAGGTTACTGCTGTTGTACCCTAATGCCATGTACTTAACTCCGTTTGCCCCAGTAAATGTCCTTCTGTGTAAGTACATACTCCCCAAGTTGTTTCACAGGACAGTTTGTTCTAACATTTGACTTACCTGGTGGTAAAATGAAGGATGCATCATTTTCTTTATACCCATGTACTGTATTGCATTAAACACTTCATCCATTCATTATGTGACTGGAGAGGGAGAACCGACAGTAAGCAGAACTGCATTTCAGTTACATTCCATCTCTAAATACTGGTGCAGATATTTTGTTGAGACCTAAATGTGTTTTGAATCATTCAAAAACAATGCCTCTTAATCCCTCTTCTGGGCTTTGCAGGATTTTTGGTTGCTGAAATACTCTAGTTAAGTGCATTATTTCCAGTAACTTCAGAACTTTATGCAGTTTCTCTTCAGCTTGCTTATGGAGAATTTGCTGCCTTTATGTATGACTGAACAGCTCTTAATAGGTGATAAATTCATGTTGAACAGACACAGGTAGGAATGACACTATCAGTGTCGCTCTGATGCAGTGTCAAATAAACTCTTAAGGTGATTTTCCGCCTTCTAAGGTCTGATGGTGAAAAATCAGACTGTATTTTAGCTACCACACCAAAATGAGGGCAGTTTAAGTTAAATTTACAATTTAGATAGCTAATTCAAACAGTCATCCCAATAAGAAATCACATTCAACTTTTCAACAGCTGAAAGAAAATAAAAAAAAACCCTCCAATAAAAAATGAAATAAAATGCTCGTGGTTAAGCACTTTGCTGGAATAAAAACCAGAAGAGAGGGGAGTTACCCGGAACTTGGACTGAGAACCACTGTACTAGGGTATTTTTTAAACCAAGGCCTGACTGCAGAAAAGCCTAAACCACCAAGCAGATCAATTACTGGCTGTAATTAGCACTGGTGATTAAGGGCTGGAACAAAAGCTAGCAGAGACAGAGGTTCTTCAGGACCAGGTTCAAGAACTGCTGATTTAAGCAATCAGCAAATAAAAACATTAGTTCCTGGTACTTCTGGATTAAGTGATCAGACCACAGAATATATTGATCCAGAAGTTCTCCTTTATTATGAAAAACAGCATGTTGGTGTCTTTTTTTTACATACGTCTGGAATGCTTAGTCTACCAAACCCTTAGAGAAGAGTGAACCTCCTCTTTATTTTCTCATTTGCTGCAGTACTTTTCCAGGATGTGTCTAGCCAATCCCCGTTGAATACAGAAACTGGTCAGAGTTGGGAGGTCATGGCATGCCAGCCAAGCCTGAAAAGGGACATTTGGGTGCCTACCATGTGTGCTAGAAAGGTTTCTGAGGAGGCAGAAGCAGGGGCGCTGTATAAATGGCTGACCTTGCGTTCTGAATCCAAGCTTCTCTCCCCCTTGAAAAGACAAATTCCTAATGCAAGAAATTGTATATGACCAATAAAGCAATGTTATCTTTTTTGCACACATCCACTATTCCACCAAGTGGTTCAAAGCAGTTAGAACAGTAATACTACATCTCTATACTTTATCTTCCAGCAGGTTGATCAAGGTTGGAATCTTCATTTTTGAGTACACTGCTTTAACACACTCTGCTGCCACCTTAGATAATCTGTGATCCACAGAAGATGGTGATTTTGTTACTCAAATGTCAGCATGTTACCCCAGAATGGCCTCCAAAGCAGATAATTTCCATGCAGATACTAAACTGCAGCTGTTCTGCTTGTGCATGGGTTATTTCGTCTTGGAACTTCTTATCTAGTAGTCACTACAATCTAGAAAATGTACAGGTGAATGTGCTGGTCCTGGGTATGAGTGGTGACCCCTGTCTTCTTGGACCTGGCCCGCCTCTCACCGAGCCAGTTGCCTTTTTTGCATTTTTAAACTTGCATTCTTATTTCACAAGAATGAAATGTGATAAATTTGACTTAGGCAACAGTTTCTGGAGCCAAACTCATGTAAGTTGAGGGCTTTATATTTTTTAACTTTTGTTAGTTTCAATCTGGACTCGTGAGATAAATGTTAAGACATATTTTCATGGAAATATACAGAAAAACACTTAGTACAGCTTTAAATCAAAGAATTTTCAAGGATTGAGAGCAGAAAAAACATCTACCCCCAAAATCAAAGAACTAGCTGAAGCGAATCATTGCATTTCGTTTGCGGTTCGTCTGGGGATCCTTAGTGGTGTGTCCTGTAATTTTTTTTTTCATTTGGATTATTGTTTTTCTTTTACAGATCTACAATGAGAAGGAACTTTTGCAAGGAAAGCTGGACCTTCTCAGCGACACCAACATGGTGGACTTCGCCATGGATGTGTACAAAAATCTGTACCCCGACAAGGAGATTCCCCACTGTGAGCACCTTGTCATCCATTTGCACTTAGCATTGCAAGCAATTCAGGGCTTGCGTCCAAGCCTAAAGTGTTTTCTGTGAATTGGTGTGTCCTTCAGCCACACAGTAATTACATTAACTTCCAGCTTTTGCCTTGGGTATTCCTGGAAATTTGTATGGAACATTATCAGAGATGTTTGAACATTTGTGCTGAGCAGTACTCAATTACAAATCAGAATCCTGCTCCAGAATACTTTCCAGTGTTTGCAAAGGAGGCAGAGAACTTGCCCGAGAGGGGTATAAAGCATGTCACCATTTTAGTGTTTTTTTTCAGTCCTGTTCTCTGACCTTGAGAAAAACAAAGGAAAGATGATGCATGGCTGTTGACAACAGAATTTAAAGCAATCTCATGCCTAATTCTTTCAACTGTAATTGGGAGTACAAACAAAAAGAACTGTTGGTTCTGAAAGTAGGTGTTCATTATAGAAATGTCTGTTTATCATGCAAAGTTAGTTTGTTTTACTGTAGTAATTACAATCGTGGAAGTACTTTGATATAATTTGCACAGACAGTCATTAAGTAAGGATTCCCCAAAACTTACAAAATTATTGCAAATCGTTAAATCATCAGCTTATGTTAGTAATTTTATGAGAAGTCTTAAACTGTTAGAAGAGGCACTAATATTCACACAGGATGCCCAGAGTGCGTATTTACTATTGCAAACCAGCTCCTACCTGATTATGTCCATCTTCTAAATGGGATGGTTTTGACTTTTTTGAAAAGGAAAGAGTATAAATCCAAAGAACATTGTGCCAAATTTCCCCTTTCCTTCTTTTCTTTTTCCACCTCTTGATTTCTAGCCTTGAGGGAGAAGAGAACTACAGTTGTGGCGCAACTGAAGCAACTGCAGTCTGAAACAGAGCCCATTGTGAAAATGTTTGAAGATCCAGAAACCACCAGGCAGATGCAGTCCACGAGGTAAGGGCTCCTTGCGTGTAAGTTGACTAACCTGAAGTTATATATTAGCAAATCTATCCCAGCTTGCCTCTTAATGGTATAATTAAGTACAAGATACTCCAGCCATGGCCCACAAGACATGCTTTCTAGACACAATGCAATAGGTTCAGTCACCTTGCATTAGTTACCTGATAATTTGTCTTACATCCTTAACTTCAGCTTTAAAGTAATTGAGCAGTTTGACTTGCTTTGTTAACATTACCATTCTGATTAGCAACAACGATAAAACATAGGAAGTAATGATCGCGGTGATTAAAATCGAGTTAATGTGCTTTCAAGTGGACACTGGGCATTTTAAACCCCTTAGGGAATTCTTTTACTGATAATGACACATGGTCTCTTGAAGTTGTAAAATTAAAGCATAATGATAATCACTACAATGTATTTAATGGTAGAATGTTGGTATAGCTAGTTTGCAACAGTCATTTGGAAGCAGGATAATATGAATGATGGGTGGCTGATGTGAGAACGTGACGATTAAACCCAGTCGCTGCGGTTTGTGAATATTTTACGTTTCTTCGTAATAAAAAGTTCATCCTCGATAAAATAAAACGAAATGTATAATGCTGTGAATTCAGCATTCTTGAATTTGCCTGTTCGCGGTTCGGTCTGGCCAGCGGAGTCTGGGATGAGAGAAGAGCAGGGTGGGATGAAACCCAGCCGAAGGTTTGTTTAACTGCGAACTTTCAAGTTAGCGGTGCAACAGGCGAGGATGGCGAGACGAATCCAGCAAGCCTGCTGCCCCCCCCCCCCCAAGCACTTGCTACTCAGGGTCCTCATCTCAGCGCGGTCTTGTTTTTCTGTTGTAACGGACACTCCTGGGGAATGACAGGCTGGCGAGGACTTTACAGGCTCTCTTCCAGTTTTATTGCCCGTTTCATTACAGTGGGACGTGCTGATCACAGAGAAAAAGTGCAGGAATCCGCTAAATGCAAGAATTCATGATATCATCACCGATCACTATAAGTCTGTGGTTACCGTTGTTTTTTAGCTGATTGGTTATTTAAATTAACTTAAAGACAGTGCATTAGTACTTTATTTATATAGGTAGTGTTACTTATCTTTTAAGTATGTATTCCATGTACTGTTTACATTATGTGACAGTACAGTGGAGGAGTTGATTATATGCGAATTGGGCTATTTAAGACTATAGAGACCTTAATATATATATAAAATCATGTATGTTCCGGGGAATTTGTTCTTAAACATTTATAGCCAAAGCCTGTTTTTACAATCGCTGTCCTCATTTGGGTAGATTTCGTAGTAAGACTTCACACCCAAACAAACCCCGGATTCTTAACATTTCACTCAACTGTTAATATGCAACCGATATTTTCTGGCATTGGTAGTAATCGTAGCGAGTGTTTTTTACTTTATAGAATTTTGTGAATGCTGATGAATGGGGTGAAATCTAAGTATTTGGTCAATTAAATAGGAATGTTACTTTGAAAATAAATTGTTTTGCACGTTAGCCTTTCTTTTCAGTTTCATTGAATGGGTCACTGTTACTATCTGCAAATTGTGACTAAAAAAAAAAAGTTGTGGTTACTGTTGTTTACTGAAGCTATTTAGTCCTTCCAGACAGCACCATGATTAAAATATTTTGGTCAAATTTAACCTTCAGCATTTGTTTGGATTCTTGGCCTGAAGCTATAAGATTTGCCCAAGATATTTTTTCATCATAAACTAGATCCAGGATAAATTCACATTTTTTTGGTGTTGGTTAACGTCTTCTTTTTTTTTTAATGACCCATGTTGTAGTTAGCAAATTGTATTCACTTCATTTTTGTATGTAATCTTGTATATGATTCTAGCACTCGGCAATTATTTTTAAGACCTAGTTGGACAAACACAAGATTTGGTTCAGTTGTTGGGACAGTACTCTTCAGATCAAGGAATTCTAACCCTGCTAGAAAGCAGATTTTACAGTACTGCTTTGGGTTACATCTTCATTCTCAAAAAAAACATCAAAACATGTTGAGAGCAATTAAACAGGTGATTTGTCAAATTCAGTCATTTGGAGATTAAGGTCTTCTAAGTAATAGTAATTGAGACTTCATCCATCAGAAATGAAAGTTGTCATTTTTAATATATATGTTAAGATCAAGTGACTTGCAGTTGTTGCTAATCGACGGGCGTAAGGTTACCTGTAAATTCTACTAGACTGGGGTTTCCATGATCAAGATTGGACACATTTTTCTTCTTAAGAGCAGTTTGGTTTGTCCGCTATTTAATTTAAGCTTAAATTAATAAGAGTGGTATAGGGGTAAAATAACGAATGCAAAGACAAAATTATTATTAAAATTTAAATTCCTTAATAGGTTAAGTCCTTGGGCACCAAAAAGAAGAAAATGGCAGTGCTGTGTAAACAGGGTTTTGTTTTCTTTATTTTGCCATTCACTATAATTAGGTTCATGAGCAGCATATGGAACATTTTTTGGTTCCATAAAGTTATTTTTGTTATGGAAGGGGTTTTTCAATATGGAAAGGAACACAAACCAAATATATCAGTATAGCTGAAATAATGCTGTAAAGTGTGTATATATGCGGACTTGTTACATAACTTAAGAGTTCAAAATTAATTTAAAATGATTATTTCAAAGGAGTGTTGCAGTAAAAACGTCGCAGACACAGTTTAATCTCTTTGCTGCCAGAGAATTTTGGAATGCTTTTAAAATGCACAATTTTAAATTTACAGAATTTAGTTTTCCAGGTTTAAGGTTTTTTTTAATTGACCAAAGGTTTTAAGGTATGTTTTAAGGTCTGAATTGATGTATCAATCATTAAATAGGCCTACCAGTAAATCCTTTAAGGTCAGAATATTTAATTCTCATTAAACATTGGGTTCAGTAAGTTTTGAAGGATGTGGTATTCCCTCAAAATTGTTTTATTTCTTTTGTTCCCATTTAATTTTGGCTAAAGATAAAAATGTGGTTAAATACTAGAGTACATTTAATAAAACTGCATGCAAGGCATTCTGGTTCTAGTTAGTAACCTCTTTGATATATGGTTTACTCCAGATATTGACAGCTTGGTGACTCGATTGTTAAGCAGCATAAGAGAAGGAAACAACATAACAGTTTAAAACATATGATGATGGGGATATTGGTTAACCTAGATCTTTTTCTCCAAGAATGCGTAACTTACGATCTTATTAAATTAGAATCAAATGTTTAATATCAAATATTAAAGTTCATTAGGGCACCAATTTCAGTGGGAAGTTCATTTTGTTTCAGATGCATTGTTCCACACTCTTGGCATGTTTTTATCACATTGATTTCATCGTTTTTTGAAATAGTTTGTGCATACTGTCATAGCCACGTGGATTTACGTGCCTGACAATAGGACATTTCCAGATGTATCCTGTAGAAAGCACAGCAGCTATGCACGTGCTTCTTTGTGCGCAAACAGTGTTCTTGGAGTTTCCTGCTGTACATCATGAGGGCTACAACTCGCGATGGTGAGAAATACTAAAGCAGAAACACCATCCACATACACGGAACACAAAAGTAATGAGAAGCCTTCCTAAATGAACAGAGATTAATATGGCCAGAGATTAAAATGGCAGCAGCTGTTAGATTGCAGTAAAACTGTAAATAGTATGTAGTAAAGGGGGGTTTTATAAACATTCTTTGAACATCCCACAAATAGAGTAAACTTACCTCCTCCAACTGAGTTTTGTGAGCCGACTCATTCGGTTCCCTTTTCATTAGGAGTCGGCCACATTTGAAAGGAATTGCCATGTGGTGAGCTTGGTTGCAAGCCCAAGTTTATTCATCGACTGTTACTGGTGGGTTGGCACTGCTGTCACATGGTCAACAGTTGGTCCTCATTTCCCATTTCATGTCAGGAAGGCATTTCTTCTGGTACGCTTAAAGCATGGTACGCTAATGTGCACCAAACATCTATAATTGCTTTATAGCATGCTGACCAATTGGTTTATATAATTTGTTCTTAACCATCAATTACAAGGCAACAGGCTTTCTCTCTATCATTAAATCAAAGTTGCACGTCAGTCTTCAGGGAAGATTCCTCTGATATTCTTTATTCAGTCCAGCACTGTTGATAAAGTACAGTGGGAAACATAATACAGGCTGTATTAAGATTCTTTTAAGGTAGCGGTATTAAAAAATAAAAAAAAATTAAATTAAGGTGGGGTGTTTTCTTTTTTTTCAGGGATGGACGAATGCTGTTTGACTATCTGGCAGAGAAGCACAATGTAAGTAGGCTTTCCTGGTTTCTTCACATGTATTTTTAGTTTTTTCCTGTACGTGACTTGTATTTGAACTGGATGTTGGGGGGGAAAATAAAATCAAGACTTCCCACAGCCTAGTATACTTGGTTTTCAAAAGCTTTAGACTGTTGTAGATATTTACATTGTGTGGCTGTTACAAAACAGCTAGACAGTATTTGGTCTTGCCTCAAAAATGCAAGAGTTTCATATTCATTTAACGCCCTTCCTCAGTGCTTCTTGCTGTCTGCCAGCCACTGACCTGGTTCCTCTTGGTTATACAGCTCAAGAACAAGCGCCAGAGTACTGAGCCTGTCAAAGCTTTTAGGTCCTGCCACCAGACCCTTCGGTTTAAATAAACCCAAAATCCTGTCTCATAACGCCATGTTCAGCTGCAGCTTTACAAATATTTGTAAACTAGTTTTAATTTTCTTGAAATCCTTATTTTAGCTCTTGGCGAATTTGCGGGCTTTTGTGTAGGTGGGTGTTTTAGCAAGCCTTTCAACAAAGTTAACCTCGCCTTCAAGAACTGCATTGATGTCACGATTGCATAATTGCATAAAAGCTAGAGCTAATGGAGCCTGATTTGGCCAGCCGACAAACCAAACTCATTTTCATATCTTAAATACGGTGCTTAGCATTTGCCACCTCTTAATGTTACACTTTTTCTGCTCAAAGAGCTTTTCTGCTTTGTTCCACCATTTTCTGTAGAACCCTCAGTCTCATTAAAATACTTTAATTGTCTTTTTCCCCGCAGTCCACAAGGCAGGATTGTATGGCCTTCTTCATCCCAAAGCATGCTTACTTTGAATGTTGATTTAGGTTTAGCACTGGTATACAGTAAGGTAGGACCATGCGCCTAAATTGGAGCAAATGGATAGGTAATTCTAGGCAAATTGTTTTGACCTGCATAGATTAATAAAAGTGCCCTTAAACAACATAAATGCCAATGGCGGTATTCTCCCCGAATGTATTTTTTACTGCCAGCTTGCTGCATTCTTTAAGAAAAACTGGATGTTTTCAGTAGTCCATGACCATCAGAAGTGCAGCGTTCAGGATCACCCTTTTGGGTGCTTTATAGTGTGGTCGTGCTTGTGCTTTCTTTTCATTGCATCAAGATGATTTCTGTAGAGGCTTCCAGCGTTGTTTTACTTTGGAGGCTCATTGTCATCATCCTGCCTGAATTTTCCTTTATAGTTCCGTCAGGAGTATCTGGATACCCTGTACAGATATGCCAAGTTCCAGTATGAATGTGGAAATTACTCTGGAGCTGCAGAATACCTCTATTTCTTCCGTGTTCTGGTAAGGAATTTTAAAACGTAACTTTTTTTTTTAAATGCCACATGAGAGCAGGCTTCTAATGATATTGCTGGAAAATAATACACTGTTGTGGTGCTTAAGAACTTGTCAATATATGTTTTTAGCTTCTCCAATGTACAGCAGCCCTAATAATGAATTGGTCCTTAGTGGGTCAGGTATTTTGAAGTACCTCATCACTCTTCACAATGTTTAAGGAAGTCAGAAATCTGACTTGTCAAGGAAATCAACACGGCAACCAAGTGCTGCTCAGTGAAGAGTCATTGTCATTTCTATTTAAACAGTTTTTAAGATTGCGTTACATGAAAGTTGGCACATTAAAGCGCAAAATACAATATGATTTTGGCTTAAAGAGTAAGAGCTATTAAAATAAACTACAGTATTGTCTTTATGAATGAGAAATGTTTGAAAACAAATTTCAAGATCTCAACACAAAGGACGGAGCCAATTAGTTTTACCAGTTAAGACTACTATTTACAAATTGGCGCCATCAGCTGCGTTTAAATTTAATGAGTCTTTGTCTAATGGACAAAAAAATCTTTCAGCTGAGGCTTCTCTTGGAAACCTTAGTTCAGAAAAAAATTCACAGCATGAGCATAAATGGTTGTTTTTTTTTTATGATGTGGCTTTTTTAGTACAGGACAATGCCAAGTACCATAAATTAAAAATATTATTCATGTACTTAGCATTTGTATAACACAGCATTTAAAAAACAAAAAACGACAGGATGCTTTTTGTTCTTTTGGTACCTAGAACAATTGTACAGAAATGCCACCGATTACTTTCTTGTTGGCAGAATTTGCGTTCAGCCACGGTTTGGTTTGTAACTTGCCTAGTCTGTTTCACTTTCCAAGGCTAAGTGAAGAAATTATAGTTCTTGATCAGTGATTTAAGCACGTACGTTACATGTTATTCATTCTGATTATATACGATAGGCAGCTTTTGGCAAAGAGTGGTAATGTTTTAAGTGTAGGTTTCTGTCTTTGTCCCTCCTAGTATGAGTTGTCAAAGAGGTAATTACTTTGCGCCAGTATGAAAACCAAATGTCAGTGAATCAGAGAACAATCTGTTAGTGAACCACTTCATGCTTCTGAATTTTTAGTAAAAGAGTGATACATTTGTGGTTGCGTTACCTCTGAGTTGTTCATTTAAAGAAAGTAAAGATAAACTTTTCCAATGGAAGTACTTTGTGACATCAAATGTTATGTGGTCAGATAGCAGTTTATACACTAATCCAAGTTAAAAAAAAAACCTGTGCTTACACAGATATGTTTATTTACGAATCAGAGCATAAAATGGTATAAATAGATAAACTAATGTTGATGATTTAAGGTCACTATCTCATACTGCTTAGTGCGTCATGTAAACATAAAACATAAATGTTGTGGTTCTCACCATACTGCCATATAATGCAACTTTTTACATAATGTTTATGAAAGGCTGTTTGAAATAGCCAAACCTAATTAATTTTTAATTTTTGGGATGCATCAGTCCACTCATAAGACATTTGCAACCAAAAATAGATGAGATCCATCTATCCATTCATTGTTTTCTAACTGCCTCATCCAATGCAGGGAAGCTGTCTCGACAAGCAGGGGTTGCCAGTCCATCGCAGGGCACACATAGGCATAAACTGAGACACGCACACACGCGCTAGGGCCAGTTTTTTACAAGCTTATTAGCCTACCAGTATGTCTGTATGACTGGGAAGGGAAACCGGGCCACCCGCCAGAAATGTACACAAACACAGTGGAGACATACAAACTACCTGCAAGTTCCTACCCATTTGCTTTAATGAAGAGAGTGAACTTAAATAAACCAAAAGGAAAGTAATTCTGCAACGTTTGGAGCTGAAGCGTTTATTGACGTATCAAAGTTTGGAACACCAGTAATCATTGTTATAGCAGTATGATGTTGAATAAGTTACAGTGATGTTGAATAATAGCAATTAAAGACTGCTTGGTTACTTCAGGTTGGTTTTCTAATTATTTTATCGGATTGATTTTTGGAAAATATTGTATGAGAACAGTTTAACTGGAATATGGTGTGCAATCTTAACAAGTCCCATATGCCAGAAACTACATTTCCCTACAATATTCTAGGATAATGAGGGCATCACTAAAAGATGAGAAAAATGGTAAATGCCAGTTTAAAGTCTCATTGATACCGAATGCTTTCATGATATTTACTGCAGTAATTTTAGTTATTTAATAGCTTTGCTTGTTACCTTTGCCAAGATAACGTTGAACCGTCCAGATTTTTCTTTAAACTGGTGATGGCGAGATTCAGCAAACCTTAAAATGGAAAACAAAATTGTTTGTTTTTTCTTCTTTGCTCACTGCAGTCCTTGAGATATACTGGTGGCCATGGTTTTGTTTCTTGTATTGGATTCAGATGGTAATTTTGTTACTGTGGCTTAAAATGATTGATGCTTGAGGTCTTGATTTTTCTGTCCTGCATGACACTCTATGAGCCACAAAACTCTCCATGATATTGGGGTGTTGCATTGTTCAATATTTGGGAGTTATTTATAGGAGAATTTAAAAGGTTTGTGACAGAAGATTTAACCCAGGCAGTTCATAGGTGCAGTGACATGTCTGCAATAAATACACTTCCTGTGTCTTTTTTTGCAAGCTTCTGCAGCCATTAGTCATTCTCCCAGGTGCCTTTTCATTCATCTGAGCTTGTGATAAAAGATGTATTAATTTTCCTAATTTATTGCCAATTTTACCCTAATTGATTGAAAGCCCCACTACAAAGGTCATCCATGTAACTAGCAACACTAAATTAAGCTTAAAACCACTATCATATTTTATAAACTTGGAAATTTATCATCTGGAATTGCACACATGCTAATTTGATGATCTTGTTAGCCTTACATTAAACTGGAAATGAAATATGACCATCCTAAGATTTTTTTAGTACGTGAGTTTTAGCATACAGTGATGGCTCTCAAAGATTAATCTGTGTGCGGAACTACAAATGAACATCTCCATTTGAGAAAAGGCTGTATGCAAGACATTATAAATACTGTGTAATAGTTTGCCTAATAGTTGCATAATTTATGGTATATTGTAATCATTTGAAGTATATTTAAATCAAACCTGGCTTGCCATAGGAAATGAGTTCAACACCCCTCGTCTGTGGTATAGTAGCATGTGTGGCTAGTGTTGGAACCAATGCAAACTGTACACCTGTGATGCATGTTTCCTGCGAGTTGCTGCTGTTTGGGATTATTCCCCACTCCTGTCACGTAGTGGGGGTGCATGCAGGCACCTTCTCACCTTTCTCTTAACGCCACATGCTGTCCCAGCTCATCCCAAAAATGTTCAGGGAGGCTTGCTAAAAACCCATCGTTAGACAAGTAGCACGATACGTTCTCCTATTGGAGTGTTAAGTCAGCGATATAAGCCTGTATCCATATATCAATTTAAATATAGGATACTGCTTTTCAAGGAGAACAATTGGCAAGCTGTCTGCTGCAACAACATTAAAGACTCCTGTCACATGATGGCGGTCTTCACTGAGGGGGCACTGGAGCTCCAGCTCGGATCATATAGACCGTTTCACTGCTCTGCTTTCAAATAAGCTGGCATGTACAGTGCATGAGTTTGAACCTCATAAATGTTGGGTTTGTAGCAGGCTAAGATGAATGGGGCTGGAAACGTGTCACTTACTTATTCATACCACGGTAAACCGTCAGCTTGGTAATGTGGTATAAAAAAAATGTTGACGGTTTCCAAATTGCTCGAGTCCACATTGCGGTTAACCATGAAACCGGTATACCGTGACAACTGTGTTTGGCAGTGCTGGGAGCACTTTTTGTAATGGCGGTTGGACATTCTCAGCTAACAGTGATCCACAGTCACTGGAAGGGATTCTAAAGTACTGTACATGTCAAAGGAAAAGTTCTCCATGGCCACCTGTTGTAGTAGGTGAGTGCATATTGTTCCACTGAGGATCTTTACTTTTACTAGATTGACCCCCTTTTTTAGTTTATAGACATACATTTAAAAAAATAGGTACCTGTCAGACCTGCACAGCTGTTGGATCAAAACTAACCTTTGTAAGTTAATCTGATGTCCTTGCGATGCCCAAGTAATTTTTCCTTTGTAAATTAGTGTCATAATTTATGGTTGTCTTATTTCTGTGCCCGTTTCATGCAAAAAAATGTTCATGATAAAGTTCCCTGATTTATATTTTCTCCAGTCCAGTTTGCTAAACTGAGGGTCTCATTGATGAAAGTCAGGAGGCTCCCTTTTCTCTTCTCACATTCATAATAGATTAAGATTTATTACAAATAAAAGATCAATTTAACAGACATCACACAAAAATAATAGACAGTAAGGTAAAAGTCCTGTTGGAGCTATTTTAGTTCCTAATGTTTTTGATTGGGACTGTTTTACGTTTATCTGGGAAAGTGTACGACATGTACTGTTCTTTAAAATGGTCTACCCCTTTTTATACTACAGTTAAGTACATATTCTGTTTCTTTTTAATTACTTTATAAATGGAGAGCAAAAATGGCTCAGTGTAAAGCAGCTGTTTATGTCCTCTGTTCGAGTGAATGCTGATTGAGTGAATGCTCTTGAACTTATGAAAAGAATACATTTTAGTCGTGTATTAAAGATTCTTTACTAGTTGAATACTTTGGAAATCAGATAATATGAAAGTAGGTCTGTGGGAAGATAATTGCAGTTCATTGAGAGTACTGGCAGTATCTGCATTACACATGTGTACTTATATCCTCTATAAACAAAGGATTCATTGCTCGGTTCTGGTGTTTTGTGGCTGTTTTCCCACTGCCATCAAAAATATGTGAAAGACGAGCTACACACCAAGTGTCAGAGGTGCAAACCCCTTGTGATATGCCTCTGCTAAGGCACTTACTGGTCGTACATTACAACAGGGAACACCAGAAAATACTACATTATTTAAAGATAAATATTTTACAGTACAATTCTAAGCTACTTGTCTTCACTGTAAATGACTGTTGATTGGTGGGGTTGTCGGAAGGCTGCTGAATCAAAAAAAAAAGATTGTCAAATGAGATGCCACTGCTTGGTGAACTGACTTCTGCTAACACATCTGCATGATGTGCGATGTTGCGAACAGAAAAAGCCATAACTTATATTACCAAGATTGTCAGCGTCTGTTCTAGAAAGCGAGCCAGAGTTTGTTCTGGTCTTGCGTGCTTATCATTATTATTACAATATTTGCTGTTTGTCATACAAGTCTTTGTTGTTCATAGCCCCTCTGTTTCGTGGTATTAAAGTGGAAGAGGCCGAATAATCTGGAAATGTACTGTCTCGCCTGTACATAATGAGCTATTGTCAGCTATTGTGCCACCGCCTCATGTGATTCACGTCTTTTTTATTCATCTGGTCAAATTTAGACTTTTGCAATAGTTCTGGTTCTGGTGCCCATTAAATTTACAGAACCACAGAGGTCCTGAACAGCAGTGGGGCCCAGCCCTGGTCCTGAGCACTGACAGTGTTCTGCGTTAGCCTTTAATGATAATTGATGCTTTTAAGTACTCTGCTTGCTTGCTTGTTTAGATTCTTGGTTTGCTCGATAACTCCACATAGTCCTGTGTTTCAGAAACACCTGACTTCAGGTGTATTGTTCCCTGAACTTTAAACAGTCTTTCCTGAACTTGCTTACCTTTTCTTTTTCAACTTTCAGACTGAGCAGGTGATCATTTTATGATGAACTGACACTGATGGGATTGATTCCTTGACTAGTTCAGGTAGTTAAATTTTAGGCTAAATGTGTGAATGAATGGAGATCGTGGAAGCTTTCTGAAATGCGAACTGGGTTGATACCAACTACAGTGTTTGGAGAACTGAAAGCAAATTTATAAATATACCTGAAATGGAAAAGTAAAATCAATTAGCCTGTGATTAAGACCTTGGCTCAAGCAGAAACAGGAAGAAATGGTGGTTCCCTGGGTCCAGGACTGGAAATCACTGCTGTATGTGACTGCTAACCTGAAGCATTTTCAATGCCTCTTGTACAAAATGGCATTGCAGTGTATTCCTGAAACTGCGAGCTAACATATAAATATTTCGGGTTGTGTAGTCAATTCATTTTTCTTAGAAGACTTTAAATTCCACGTGTATATTAATGCAGACTTACACTTTATTCAGATTTCTTAAGTGACCAGCATCTCAACTACTTTGATTTTGTTTCAGTTTTCTGTGTTTCTGGCATTGCCAGAGCTCAGATGGACTGCTAACATAAGCAAGTGCAAAGTGTGCATAGCCGTTTGCAATCTAATGCTTTTCCCCCGCTTTGACAATGCAGAGTACTTTTCATGTAAAATAAATTTAATCAGTGTAAATCCCATATTGAATACCTGCTCTTTCCTTATCTGGGTCTTCCATCTCTACAAACCACCACATTCTGAGAGAACAGGAATACTGTAAGTCATTTACGTGGGAAACGTAAAGGGGATAAAGTGAAAGCTTGTAAATTCAGACCTAAGGTACTGTTACAAGGGCATGAAAAGAGGGAGTTATTCATATCATTGGTTAATGCTGGGGTTGGATGTTGAGAATAAAGATTGAGTGTCCTGTTGGATTTCCAGCACAGTAAATTTATTGTTGCTGGTCAGTCAGCGAATGTGCCATTTTGCTAACAAATGGAAACTCAAGGTAACTGCTGGAAAATCCAGGTATTGAAATTATTCTAGCATAGCCACCACTGAAAGCAAGTCAGTGTGCAGAGCCAACCATAATGACATGGAGTCTAGCCAAAAAGAGTGCGCACAAGCTTCCAATGAAAAACAAACACTTTTATAAACGAAATGGTGACCTTTATATTGGCAGTACAGCCGTTTTTCCCCTAATATCCATCTTTTATGAATTCTGCAGTTTTCAATTCATTTCACATCGTCTTAACTTGTTTCGACAAAGAACACTTTACGGTTTTAGGCAGATCTCTTGGAATAAGTTTAGTTTCTGAGCTGTGGTCTCTTGCCTCCTTCTTAAAGAGCAGAGAATTTTTGAATGTGTTTGATTATCAGTTTTTTTAAACCCAGAACAAACTCAAGCCATTAAATTTATGAAGCGGGTTCTAAAACAAATCCTCTTGCACATGCTTCTATATATTTTGTTTCTGCTGCACATATTTATAAACTCTCCAATGAAGAGTTTGACGATCATTAATGAATTTGACTTAGAACTGTAATGCGTATTGAAGAGAAGTGAAATTGCCGTCATTTTGGAAATGTAATATATTTGGAAAACTATTGAGGCTTGGCAAAATGCAAGAACTTTGCAAAAAAGTACAGCTTTAATACGTTTTCTTTTGCACAACAGATAAAGGTAGCTGTATTTCTAACCCAATCTTAGAATCAAAACTATGTACAATTCCAGTGGCACTTGTGTTTTTGAAAGTTATGTTTAAAAATAATTTTTTATGTCCAGTGCTACCAAACTCAACGAAAATGATTTTTGCAAGGGTCCATTTTAAATTTTGTAAGCAGAAGAATGAAATCTCTTTTGAGAAGTGTTGGAATGAACAGAATATAGGAATTTGACTGAACTGCTCTTTCCAGTGCATTTTACCATTTCAACTCCAGCAAAGACTCCAGAAAACAGGGAACGGCTCAGGACGTGTTTTTGTTGCGTGTATTGAGGAAGGCCGTGAAACACAAATTTAACATGTGGTAATGCTTTTTTCTCTCTCCAAAACTGCCTGCCTTAAGGCGTCTTTGGAAGCTTGTTTTTCCCCACAGTGGACATCATGATGCCATCTTGACTTGCCAGTTGCTGCAGCTCATTGTGTCTGGTGTATTTCATAATTGAAGCTGTCCTGTCTTATGGATTTTTGTACCTATGACAAGAGGATCATAATCATTTAGAAATCAAAACAGACCAGTTGAAACCTGGGTTTGACCTGTTGCTTATTTAGTTTTTTAAATACAGAGTGTTGCCCTGGAGCTTATTCAGGTGTACATTTCTGTTTTCTGTTTTGTGTGAAAAGTAAGCTGCATGGATTCATTTATGAAGGTAAATTTCTTTTAAGCAAAGTGTGTGCAAGATACCAAATTGGAGAACATGAGTTTAATATTAATGACTTAATCTCTTCAGAAGTGGAAATATATCTGTTCAATTAACTGTTTTGGGGACATCATTAGTTTAGATGGCTAGATGTGGACACCTTAATTATTCTACTGTAAGGTTTTTGAGACCATGAGTGATCAAAGCTGTGCACATGTGTTTGCAACTAGTAGCTATGCACTTCATTAAACTACCAAAAGGAAAAAAAAATGAGTGTTGGAAGAAGTTGTCTGAGGTCATGAGAAGGCCAGATGAATCCAAATGAATTCTGGGGTTTCCTTGGAGGTCTTCTTGAGTGAAGTCTTGGTGGAGTCTACACAATCATATGGTATTGTAGTACCTGGTATTCATAAAGGAAAAATCAACAGAATGTCAAAATTACGTTTAAAACCATGTTATGTTTATAACTGATTTGCCAGGTTCAGGAAAATTTGATCCTGCCAGAGCTTGAATGCGAATGAGTAGCAGGCTTCATCATAAAAATAAGACCTAAAGGCTTTATTTTAAAAAATGTCCATGTTGTTCAATTGTACGTAGTAATCTTTTAAGGCAGGTTTAATGTTCCTTTTTGTGTCAACTTTTAGAGCCAAAATTAACCTCTATAAGCCAAAATAGATGCTAACCAGATTAAAAAAAAAATTTCAACTGAATTTTGTCAATACCCACTCCATATATGGTTGATGTTACAAATATTTCCTTACTCCATATTTTCTTTGTCAATTTAGTGTTTTACTTTACATTCTAAATAGGAATGCTTTGTTCAGAGCACTTATTAATTTGAAAACTAATGGCTGAACAACTGGCCTAATTTCATACTGCTACAGCTTTTTAAACTTGTTTTGGGTTATTCATGTACAGTTAAAATCTAAAACTATACTGGTAATGTGAAAATTTGTGAAGTACAAGTCCTCAAAATTCAGAAATGGACATTTAAACCCAAGGTCATTCTTGAGTTTAGAAGTTGTTTTTTTTTTAAACAAGTAACCTAGTGCAAGTTGCCACAGGGGTTTGTGATTGTTTGGGGCCTGTTGAGTGTTTAATAGTTCTTGTTCCTAAATGTTAGATGGAAAGCTTTAATCAGTTACAGTTCTTATCCACTTGTTTAAAATCACTTCTTAAATATATGGCATCTGTTTTGCTTTGTTCATTTCTAGCACCAATACACTGAAAAACCAGTGCACCAGATCAGTACAGTGTAAGAAAACGTAGCCCCTTCTTTTTGAATGTTGAAATGTGCTTGTTGTTTTTTTCAGGTCCCCTCTACAGACAGGAATGCTCTGAGCTCCTTATGGGGCAAGCTGGCCTCTGAGATCCTAATGCAGAACTGGGAAGCTGCAATGGAAGACCTCACAAGGCTGAAGGAGACCATTGATAACAATGTAAATTTTCAAGTTATCTTGCTTGGCTTCTGTTTTAATTACACATGGGATATTTTTTTTCCCATGAACTGGTTTTTGCTGTATGCCAAAAATGAAATTTAATTGGACCAAATATGCTCCAGCTAAGTACTCCTTACTTAAAAGCAATTGTATTGTACGGTTAAAGCAATTGTATTGCCTTAATGTATTTTCTTTTACTCCTACCAGTCTGTCAGCTCTCCACTCCAGTCTCTCCAGCAGAGGACTTGGCTGATTCATTGGTCACTCTTTGTCTTCTTCAACCATCCTAAAGGCAGAGATAACATCATCGATCTCTTCCTTTACCAGCCACAGTAAGTAACGCTAAGCCATTGAAATTATTATTACTGTAAGCCCACTACGGATACATGCCAGACAGCATCTTTCCATGCAGCACTCCCAATAAGAGTTGAAGTTTGAAAAGTAATTGGAGAGGTCTTTTTTTGCTGCTTTAATAAATGCAGTTGAGAGCGGCCTGAACTTTGGTTCACAGGAGTTTGGCAGAGCAGTTATGGGTTTAAATTGTGGTTGGTGTTGCAGCACTTCCAGTGGTTCCATTGGCAGCTGCTGTTGACCTCCAAGTAATGATGTAGACTGAGAAAGTCTTTTAAAAATATATTAGTTGGTGATCATCGTGAGTGGTGGGGTTTCCAGGTATATTGTCCAGATGTCTGAAGTGCATTAAACAAACTTTGCCTCTGAAGTAATTACTGATTTGTGTTTGCTTACATTGTAAGTATTCCTGCTTATAGGACTCATTTGTTTGATAATTGTAAAGTATACCTTTGGATGTCGAATGTGTCCATTTATTATGGGATCATTTCTTAAGACATGGTGAGCTATAGGGATTTTAAACTATACCTTTTTTTAAGAGAACAGTTTAATGTTATTGAACAGATGATTATACTTAATCTAAACCATCACGCTGGCTACCACAACACAGAAGGCTCAAGTATTTGGTTTCCTGTTTAAAAAGAAGGAACATGCTTTTTTATTGTAGCATATGAGAAAAAGGAAAAAAAAAACAGTGAAACCTGCTTAGTAATTACTCTTGAGCAGCTCAATACAGCTGTCTGGACAGTGGCAGTTCACTGTGATTTGCAGTTTCACAGTAAAACCACATACTTTTTCCAAAAAGACCTTCACTTGAACATGCTTGCTTTGGTTGCCATCCAGGTTAAGTGACCAATGGATCTGAATCTCTGAATGTTGACGTGTTGGCAGAGACCTTGCCTAGGCCACATGAGGCCCTGTCCGCCTACTGCATTGCTGGCTTCTGAAGAATACCACTGAAATTACTAGACTTCTTAGCCCCGTCACAGGCTGTTTTAATTTGCTGTTTGGACTCTGCCATCAAGTTCTGTTAACTCTTTTGCTTCTGACCGGTACTCTTTGGTAGGGAGTTCTCACAGTTGTGTCTCAACATTTCCCAACTTGTGTACTGGTACTACAAGAGCTTGGGTGATGACAATATGCGTAATCTATTGATATAAGGATCCTGTTAGAAATATTTGGTCCCGTTTCTCTGTGGTACTGGATAATTTGATGTCCTTATTCCGACTTTTGTGTCTCAAAGACATACCAAATATTTGTAGATGACCTCTATTGCCTTTACATATCCTTCTCCTGAGGTTTGAACAGGTGAAGATAAAGATTAGTTCCGTGCTGAAAAGTAGAAAGAAAAAACAGCCTTTCAGATGTTAGGCCTTTTTCATCTTTCCTTCTTCCTTTGTAGCCAGTTGAAGCAGCTCTTTACTTGCCCCTCTTCAGGTTTGAACCATGTCAATAGTAAAAATAGACTGGTGTCCAGCTTTTGCTTGTAGGTTTCTGAATTTCCTTAATCAGGCTTGTAAATGGTGTGACATGCTGTTCCTTTTTGCATTATGGATCTTTTATTTAGTTCATAGGAAGTATTTAAGCCACCTACCTACCCAGCCCACCAACACCATGCTGTGGTTTTCTAGATGCTATGCTGGGAGAGGGTGGAAACTACATGAATACAGGAATTTTAAGCTTCTTGTACAAGGATATTATGTGGATACATTTTAAAAACATATACAGCAATTTTAAGACATGTAGTTGGTCTTTATGCTTCCATTTCAGCAGCAAGCTTTAGTCCTTGGTAACATGGGTGTACTTATTGTATGACTCATGAAAACACTGAGGAATTATGGTTACACAATATTGGAAAACCTTTATGTAAATTCCACGATGTATCAGATTATTGTCCTTAACTATGAAAAAATATTGTAGATGATACTCTGGTATGAAAAAAATTGATTACATCATGTATTGTGACATCAGCTTCACCTGAATTTTACACTCTGCCAGGGATTTTGTTTGTGCACTGAAAAACAAAATAAAAAAGTAAATGGTTTGAAAGAAAAGCAATACCCAAGATTGGGTATCGGGCAGTCCGATCTAGCCAGGTTCAAGGGCAATTAGAGAAAGAATATTGTCACTAGATGACCTATGATGTAGGTGCAAAGAGGAAAGATAATACTTCTGTAATATTATACACACTCTTGGAGAGTGAAAGCCAAGTTCTACTTGTTTTGCGTCTCATTTTTTCAGATGTGTCATGAAATAGGAACTGTGCACTTTGCTAACATAAGTGTTTTGGGCAAAAAAATCCTCTACTGTTGTACATTATACAGCTCCACATTATACAGCTGCATTCTTGAGATTTTAGTGTAGCAGTCTCCAGAGCAGCTTTATTACATTTTTTTCTATAAATTGTATACCTGTGACATTTTGATTTGTCTGAATCATGTGTATACTACTGTGACTCATCCAAGATCACACAATGTCAGAGCCCTCTTTTGAGATGAAGGTGCATATTATTCAAGAGGGCAGAAAGCTGTGTTGGAGGAGTAAGCATCATATTCAGACATATACGGATAAGTGGAATTTTAAACACTTTGGATGGGATATTAAAACAAGTTCCTGTTTTAAGATGTTAAAATAAATGCTTTCTCTTGGTGTCTTTCTGTCCCTTATTTTTTTATATCAATTTCTTTTGTGTTGTACTGAGTGTAGTGGGCCTTCTGAGCCAGGAATAATAATAATAATTGCTTACACTTTTAAAGCCCTTTTCTGGACACTCCACTCAAAGCACTTTACAGGTAATGGGGATCCCCTCTTCCACCACCTCCAGCGTGCAGCCCCACCTGGATGACGCTCACCACACATCAGCTATCAGTGGGGTTGGAGAGCAGAGTGATGAAGCCAGTTTATAGATGGGGATTATTAGGAGGCCATGATTGGTAAGGGCCAATGGGAAATTTGGCCGGGACACCGGGGTAACACCCCTAGTCTTTTCAAGAAACGCTCTGGGATTTTTAATGACCACAGAGAGTTAGGTCCTCAGTTTTACGTCTCATCTAAAGGACGGCGCGTTTTTACAATATAGTGTCCCCGTCACTATGCTGGGGCATTAGGACTCACACAGACCACAGGGTGAGCGCCCCCTGCTGGCCCCACTAACACCAGCAGCAACCTTAGTTTTTCCCAGGAGGTCTCCCGTCCTGCTACAGACCAGGCTCACACCTGCTGAGCTTCAGTGGGTTGCCAGTTGTGAGTTGCAGGGTGATATGGCTGCTGGCCTATAATCTTGATATCAAATACCAGTGTTTTTATGGGGTACCTTTGGGATGTAATGAAAGTTGGTGTGAACTGTGTAGTGTCCAGGTGGACCTTGAGCAGGCCAAATCTCGGGGAAATCAACTGTTAGCAGTTCCAGTTCCCTGGGCTGTTGAGGCCGTGAAAAGGTGACTTGCTTTTAAAACATTAAAAGGCATAAATTGCTGAAAGGTTTGTGCCAAGTAAGTTATCCCAAGTTCATTTACTTACCATATCAACTCAAATTGAGTTGCTGATTTTCTATTTAGAAGAATGTACAGTAGTTATGGCCATACAATAGCAATGGCAGGGTGCAGGCATCCTCTGTATAGGATAGTATTAATTGAGACATAACTCAATTTCTTGAACTTTTATATCAAATTAGCATGTTGCAAGTTTACATTTGAGTTTTGCATTTACATTGACAATCTTAGAACTGAAAAATACTGACAATGCTTGTAAAATATTTATCTTCAAACTTTCCTTTGTTTTTGCTTTTCACTGTCCATCTAAGTTATACAACATCTGAGACCTCCCTTCATCCACGAACATGTTTTTCACTCCCTCTGTGTTTCATGGTGGGCTGAGGACACTCCTCTTGAAATTCTTCTGATGGCTTCCTCAGCTCCATTATTATCCCATCTGAGCCACACAGAAATAGTTTGACTCGTGTCATACCAGACTTTGAGTCAGACCAAATGACTTTGCTTGGGGGAAAAAAGCTGACTCGTGGTAGCACTTTGTGTCTGATGCTTTTTGTTTCTTGTTGATTGTTTTTCCAAAGGGTTTCTGTACCATGACCCAACTATTAAACTCCTTCTCCATTTCATTTTTTAAAGTTTCTGCTGACACCTGAACACCTTTTTGTAGATCTTGGGCAATATCACTTTTCTATTTTGGCAGGAGTAATGGAGTAGATCTGGGATTAAATTATTATTCTAATCAATGTAAAAGTAGCCATTGTTTTGCATTCTCTAAATTAAGTGCACATGTATCATCTGACAGCTTCTCAGTTTATTCTTGTGCACTATTATCTGTGTGGTCATGATCAGGAGTGAATTTAAATCGTGATAGTACTTGTCACATTTGGAATGGCTTATGGTTACTTTAGAGCCTTGATATTTTAATATTTTTTTTTAGCTTATGTGGTTAACAATTGCTTAAAGCAGAATTGTGAATGTAAAAAAATGTAAACTTTTCAGCTACAGTGCTGCTGGAGTTAAAATAGTACTCCAGATTGTGCCTAAAGCATGTTTTTGTTTCACAGGTATCTAAATGCCATTCAGACCATGTGTCCACACATCCTCCGCTACTTGACAACAGCTGTGATCACAAACAAGGACGTAAGAAAACGGAGGCAAGTCCTCAAAGATCTGGTTAAGGTTATCCAGCAGGTGAGTGAAAACCATGCTGTTTTTTTACCTACAAATCAAAAAAGCAGTTAAGGTTTTGTAACCTTGGAGCCGTTTTTTTTTACTGAAATTAGATGTCATTTATTTTTGTTTGCATATGGATGTTAGCTTAACGTAACGTCAGTGGTGAGCCGTTAGTCTCGTCTTTTCTATGCTCGATTGATTCTTTTGTCAAACAATCAAACACATCAATACCATGGCACGCTACTTGATGCTGAAAACTGGGATTTTGGGAATATGTGACAAGCTATTCAGCTCTGTTTTCAAAGACCATTCCCTGGCTTCCTTCACATAATGACTGGATGAGACCATTGGTTAGATTTGGCTACTACCAAATTAGCTTGATGGGCCAAATGTAATCATTGTTATCCTTCTTATGTTTGTTCACAGTAATATTTCAGCATAATCCTTAATCATTCCTAGAATTAAAATTCAGTCTCCCCCAAAAATACTAGAAGCATATTTAAAATGTTTACTCAAGTTTGAGAGTTAGTGATGGAAATGTCATTTTAGTGTTACTGTTCAATCTTGCCTTGTTACCCTCTGGGTAGCAGCTCAGTGAAAAATCCCTTGACTCATCTGCATATGTGCAGCGGCCCAGGTGTTGCTGAAATTAACCCAAAGACTTGGCAAAGGCTGAAACATGAAATGACAAAAAAGACAGCCTAGGTTGCTGTCAGCCGACAAACAGCCCTCTTTTAGAAAATGTGGGTTAGCGGGTTTTTTTTAAAAAGATGGTAACAATTTGTAAGGTAGTACTGGATTTCTTTACCTTGGGAGCTCTTGTGAACCCAGTCCATTCCGGCCAGCTGATGTGCTCTGCAGGTGCTTTTCTCTCAATGCATTCCATCTGTAACATTCCTAGAGCTCTTCTTTGATGGAAATATTATTTTGAAATTGTATCCTATAATAATACCATTAACATAACTTATCATCCAGGTTGTGAGGGTGGGGAGAGGATTTGTTTTGGTACAAAATGTGCAGTTCTGCTGGCTACAGTATAAAGGCAAATACCTTAGATGAATTATTTTAGAGACAAAACTATCTAGTGCTTCTCGCACTCTGATATGGCATATGATTTATTTAGACAAATGTGGAAGTTTCATTATAAGTATGTTAGCAGGTAGTATGTAGACGGGTGGTTAGGTTCATGGGCCGAAATATTTGGAACTCCACTAAATGTTTTGGGACTCAGCTGTGAGCAGTAAGAACAGCTTGAACAGGATGTGGCATGCTTTCCACACTTGTTGGAAATAAGTGCAATCCAATCCCATTTCTTTTAGCTGAGGTGTTATTTGGGTTAATGGTGTGTGATAGTGAGTGCGTACTGCACCGGCTTTATGAGTTAACGGTAGGATTGAGGTCTTGGTATTGTACAGACTATTGAATGTAAAATAAGTTAGTCTAATACTCCTCAAACCAAATACAGATGCTTCCTAACGTTCATGTTCCACAAACCCTTATGTAAGTCGAAATTTATGAAGTCAGAACACTATGGTAAGTTTGCTCTTAAAAATGTTACAGCACTGTAATACCAAATTACTCTCTCCTCACTTTTTCACACATTGCGCTAGAATGTTTATCAGCTATGATTCAAAGGGAACACTGCAAACGCTCTGTAGAAACTATTCCAGACAACAGGTGAGAAGATATGAGGCAGTGCATAACAAGCCTGAAGATGCTGACCTCAACGCACAAGCTGTCTGCCTCATTCCTCTGCATGTCAAGTATTTCTTGTGCTACTTGAGACTTTTTGTTATTACTCTATGGAAACGTTTTACGCAAATTTGATTTGCATAAGTCAGGGACTGTACTTGCCGCTGTGTGTATTCTTTTGAGGCATGTTGTGAATGTGCAAGGGAGATCATAATATTTTCCCCTTCTGTGTACCTTGTTGTATATTTTTATACCACTGTATATTATTCCAAATGCTTACCAGGATATTGCGCCCAACCACAGCAGCCTGAAAACCTCTTGTAACCTTTTATTTAGATGGCCAATAAATGCTACAGTACAGTAGTTCCTTAACTGTGATAAGGTCAACTGCTTTGAAATGTAAATAGGCATTGTCTATGTAGCCAATTCGTTTAATGATTTAAATATGTTTTCATGAATTCTTCATCCCCCACTTGGGGTCTTCTCGGGACGTCTGTCTTGAATGGTTTTCGAAGCATGTAAATTATGTAAATTTGGGCCGCACTTTTTAACAATGTGTTCTTGCCTGGGGCTACATGTTATTTCTGTCATTAATGGAGTTCAGTTGGAGATACTAGAAACGTATTCACATCTGGGCTGTTAACTCAATGGCCTAGGGTCAATGATCGTAGTGTACGTACGTGCAAACTTAATAATGCCTCGGATTTGCATTACAACAATGTGAGAGGAAGTAGCTTGTACCACGTTATTTTAAATTGAAATAGAAAATCCAGCTGATGTGTGGTCAAACTGATGTTCCATTCCTAAATTCAGATTTAGTAGGATACCTTTGAATGTTTTGAAAGACTACTTTTACACAGTATATGTTTCAAACAGGGTAAGTGTATGTGCATATGAGTGTGAGAAAATTCTGAGGTCATTAAAGGTTATTATTTTAAAGGTTTTAAATACTGTGTTTGGAAGAGAAATTAGGTTTTACAAAGTATGATCCCATCAAGTTTGAATTTTACTTTTATCTGAGCTTTGAGTCTTTGTTTTAATAAAAAAATATCTAATTCAAGTATAGCAACTGTAAACAATGTCCCAGGAGTTTGAGGTACATTGTCAAGAAGGTTTTTTTTTCCACTACGAATCTGAGTGTGTTCTATTTTGAATGCAGTGAAATTCTTTGTTTTGCAAACTAAAGCATTCCACATCCTGAAACAACTTAAGATGTTTTATATCTCTGAATAGCAGTTACCAGTTTTTAACTTTATAAACTAAGGACTACCTCCTAAATACTATGCAACATTACTGTGCTATGTCGCCTTTCTCATCTTAAAACTGACTTTTTTATGGTTGTTGTTGTTGTTTTTAAATAGGTGTCTAAAAAGTTAAAGAATTTTATTTTTAGGGGGTTATCACCATCTTTAAACATGTCACACATGTTTAAAAGAGAATTTAGTTTCTGCAAGAGTTTGGGGGCTCCAGTGGTCTTGGATTAACAGTCTTTATTCTTGTTGTTAAGGAGTCTTACACTTACAAGGACCCAATTACGGAGTTTGTGGAGTGTCTCTATGTGAACTTTGACTTCGACAGTGCCCAGAAGAAACTGAGGGAGTGCGAGTCGGTAAGTGCAAGCTTGGGACGGTTATCCATTTCTGAGAAATGTTTTCTTTTTTGTTTATATGGAATATGACATAGTAAACTTCACTTTTTTGTAGAAAGGTTTGTAGTGCTCAATTGAGTACAAAAATAAAATTTTTAACAGAAGTGTAGTAAAGAGACTACCTTCAAAAGAGGGATAGTACTCATTCTCCCTTTACAAAAAAACATTTATTGATGATAATGCGATACAAGGCTTCATTTTGTTGTTTTATTTTGCACAACGGCTCCTGTCTGTGATCAGGTATAACAGTGCAATTTATACTCTGGAGCTGATTCAGTTGAAGTTTAGCTCGACTTCAGTTACATAGTTACACTTTACATTTTGACTGACTTCTTAATTTGTGTAATGGAATAGGTTGCTCCACCTTCTTATTTCAACCAGTACTGATTTATA
Organism: Atractosteus spatula; assembly: GCF_055471065.1. NCBI lineage: Eukaryota > Metazoa > Chordata > Actinopteri > Semionotiformes > Lepisosteidae > Atractosteus > Atractosteus spatula. Next base: position 5,015,710 of record NC_142717.1, read on the forward strand.
TGTACCATATTTGTGATGCTGATGGGAAATGTGATTATATCTTATGACAGACTTTCCGGATTATTAATCACTTATTCAGCATTCACTATGCCATAATAAAACAGAAGTACTGGTCATGGTGTTTAAGAATTTAAGCATTTTTCTGCCCACAATCATACTGGAGGTTGAAAACAGAGACTTGCTTGTTTTTGCACCAAACACAGATTTCTGTCTCCCTTTCTGGAACTCCTTCATCTTCTGTACTGAAGGTCTACATCAAAATGTGCCGCTTTGACCAGCCATTGACTAAATAATACATCAGACTTTTTATAGTTGTAGTAAACATCATTACTCATCTTCTCAATTATTGGTCATGCTGCCCTTTTGCACTCTCCATGTTTTGCTTGTGCTTATCTGGTGTTACAAACTGTTTGTAGCGCCATGTCAGTTATGATTCATAACTGTTCCTAAGTGTCCTCTTGGTTCCTGAGTCATGGTTACTGGCTCTGCTGGGCTCTGATTGTCCCATCTGGTAAGCACTTAAGAATAAATGCTTCATTAGCAAAGACGTAGAAAATGCTAACGCTTTCAGAAGCTCATTGAAAGAAGAACTATCTTCCTTTAAATAGGTACTGAGTAATACCTTCTTGCCACTAATACTCCAAGTAAAGATCTGAAACAGAAGTTTGTCTATAAACACACACTCTTTACTTTCCCATAGTCTTGTAAACTGGAGAGAAATGAATTGGTTGTTTTGTCTTCTGATAGATATGAGTTGTGCATGCATTATTATATCATACATGCTTTGTGAATGGTCTTTTTTTTTCCCCTCTTGGGTTTAGAAGATGTTTTTTAACAAATGCAAGCTCCTTAAGGTTTTGTTATTCAATAAATATGGCTTGATAATTTCATCCAAATAAAATTTTCCTGCCAAAATTTTGAATAGAAATCTTTATCTGTATCATCCCACATTTCACACCCTTTTAACTGCAGTAAAGGAAAAAGATAAGTTGATATGATACACTTAATGATATGGCAGCATATCCGCTTTCTATACTAAGGGTGCTTGAACTGCACTATAGAGCTCACTCTAGAGTTAGAACAGGTGTATTACTGGTTGACATGTAATTTATATCCAACAATAACTGTTTTACATTTTCTGCGCCCTGATTTTTATCATTACTCACGGGTAAACCAGGAAGTAGTTTTTCTGAATGTTTTAACGATTTTGACCTCCATTAAGTGCAGACTTGAAATTCTAACTTTAGACTACTTGCAGCCTTCTTATCTCCATTTCTTAACAGTACCCATTAGAAGTGAGGAAAAGTTGACATGATTAAAATGTTCTTTCAAAGTATAGGTTTTCAAAGGCATTGGCTTATAATGAACTTCACATTTCTTTCATTTTTCATGTCTGTCAGTAGTGAACATAGAAATAACCTTAACTAATTTCTAGATTGCTTATGACTGATTTACTCAGTAGTTGCTATGGATAAGTGCAGTTACTCAGAACTTAGTGCACCCTTGCCTTAGTATTAGCTTGTTGGGACATTGTCTTCTCGTTTATCATCAGAAAGCTACCAGTAGTGATAAGTTAAAATCCCCCCGTAACTGATATTGACTTGCACAGGGTTTCTGTTGGAGCACTGCTTTTCTGTTTGACTTGTATGTATGTCATATGTGCATATGAAGTCCAACCACTGTAGGGGAAAGTCTTGGAAAATATTCAAATACAAATTATATATATATATTATATATAATTTTATTGATGGCTTTAATATGGCACATGGAATGCATTAAATAAATAAGAAATCCAGTCTAATCCATTGCTACAATATACATTGAGCTTTTTCTGCAGTACCTAATGAACTTTTAAAATGAAATTAAACTGAAGGAAATAGGCCAGACGAAGTGTTGAAATTATTTGATTGATGTTTTTTGCGCAAAAACGTGACCCATACCAGATATTCACATTGAAGAATTCTTATCAGTGCTGTTTATACTTCAAATTAGTTTCGTAATGTGGGTGTTTGCGGAACCTAAACAGAAATTGTGATGCAAAGCACCAGGCTTTACTGAACACTAGTAATAAAATGACATCTTTAGCTCTAGTAAACTTTCATGTCTATTGTTTTTGCTAGTGGTTAATTAGGTGTAACCTCTCCAAGGCTTACCTTTCCACCACAGGGAGAGGCTATGTACACAGATTGGTGTCACCATTGCTGTTCAACAGGTGTTCAACGACAATCCGAACTGCAGTAGTTGGCCAGGGCTTCACATAGTTAACCTTGATAATTTCGTATTCGTTCAGGGAGTCTGTCCATCAGTTTTTTTTAAAACACCCACAACTGCATTAAAGTGGTCATAAGGAACAGTTTTAATAACTACAATATGGGTTTCACTTGTTTTAAACTATTTAAATGACCATTCAAATGTAGTTTCTTGTCAACAAATATTTTGGCTTCTCTTGTATGAACTGGTATCCCGCTGTGCTTTCACAATGATTTCCCATAAACAAAACGCCGGGAATGCCATCAGTACAGTTTTGGAAATTAGGGCAAAGAAAAATTCAGCATTTGCTAGGTAAAAATTCACTATTGAGATTCTTTTTATTTAAAAAGCATAGAAATGAGAGATCCTAGCTATATTTCAAATGAATTGTCTGTTGCCTGCCTCAGTTTATCTCAGGCTGCAGAAGAGGAGATGATTTTATCATACTAACGTGACCTATTTGTATGTTTAACATATTTAACATGGAGGATGACGCATTGTTCCTAGTTCTTTTTCTCTCGTCAAAAGAGTGCCATGTAATTTATTTGATATGTGAAATGAGGAGGCAGCACTTTTCGGAATATTGCTGTCTGGTTCTGTGCCTGATCTAATTTGACTGGACTGCAGTTCTTGCATGTGTTTTTTCAAGCAGAATAGCTGTCAGATGTTGGGCTAGCATTTCAGCAGTAAATGGGGCTCATTGCCTTAGATAGTATAAAAGGCCACTTTGTGCCTTTTCAAAACTAGTTCATGTATGGCTTTAAAAATCCCAGATGACAGTAATTACCATGCTTAACTCTTCGCATTTTATCAGCTTAAGATAAACATGGTCAAACTTGAAAGACAAAATGCTGGATAGCGACATGCAATTTGGATTCTTTCAACTGTAATGGTAGAGATAACTGTAGAGAAAACTGAAGCAAATGAGCGAAAGCACTGAAATTGTAGACCTGTGATGAAAATAGACAGAAGTCATTAAAATGATACGTATGTTTGTTTTTGTACTTGTGTTTGTAGAGTAAAGAATTTGTGTTAAAGACAATTAAACTTTGTCTAGGTTATCTAGAAGTTTGTAAATTTGTGTTATGGGGGTGCATGATTGAATAAGTGAGGAGATGTACATTTTTTCATGTTTAGTACTTGCCCTGTGAAAACGGTCAAATGAGACATTTGGATCAGCTATTGTCAATTAGTCAGTTCAGTTGAAATCTGTGAAAAGATTAATGTTGATAAGAAACTGTGGTGAATCTAGTAGTGTAGTTCATTCCCATACTTGTTTGATGTGGAGACTCTGGAATTCACAGATTGTGGTTGAATTCATATGGATTGAGCAGCTCAGGATTTACAGATAACTTTTTATATTCAAAGGACTTTCAGGTTTTTGCCAAAATAAACTGCTTTGTAGCTTAATGAGTCCGAAATGTCTTGCTGGGATTACTCTTTTTAAATGAATTCCAGCATTGTGGTGTACAATATTAATCACATCTTAGGAAGAAAATGGACCGCTTTTTCAGTTGTTTTCCCCATAGTTTAGTAAAATATTTTTTACTTTATCTGACAAAAACAATCAAATATGAAGCTGAATGGATATGGAACCATAGTTATTAGGCTTAATTTACATCTTGCGTAATCAATATAAAAATTAGCACTTGTTGCTTTATAGTACTGCATATATATCGAGTCTTTGAAATATATGGTTTCCTGACATTCATTAGTTTTTTATTCTGTTTTATCTTGCTAAAAATAACATGATTCAGGGCTGTTCCGCTCCAGCATGTTTCTGTTCTTCAGCTTTTTTATTGACAATGGATGGTTTGTACAGCTATTAGTCACCTGTATTTAAATCTGGATATCAGCATTTTCACCTGTTCATTTTTCATTTCAGCCAAAACAAAGATTACTTTTGCTACATTTTTTCTAGTTCAAATGGGTTTATAGAATATCCTTTAACGCACTGCTGGCTTGTTTGTGTTGCAGGTTCTGGTGAATGACTTCTTCTTAGTGGCTTGTTTGGAAGACTTCATTGAAAATGCTCGTCTGTTTATTTTTGAGACTTTCTGTCGTATTCATCAGTGTATTAGCATCAGGTGGGTACAAAGAATGTTGTCTTTTTTTCAGGTCATACGGTAGGCAAATGTAAAGATTTGGCATACAACATGCCCTTTTAATATATTGAAATCCAAAATTGTGCAACATGTACAGAACTATAACCCCTTCTTTATTATTGTCAGAAACATGCTTGGAAAATGCTTTATTTTGCACTAGATGCAGATGCATGTTTTTATAACACTTTTTAAGGTTTAACAGCATTAACGTTGTGTCAGATTACAGTGATAGTAACATTTTGCGTGATTGCAATTTTCCGAGATGTCACGTAGTCTCTAACATAATTACCATTAAGTTGTTTTTTTACTTTGTGTATTCCCGTGTCTGACTACATGCCATAAGCACATATTCACAAAGCATACACACATTCTCATTGATATTCAGATATTATAAGATTAGAGGAGGATAGCAACAACCTGTCTGTATAGCTCCTGGATGGAGCCAGCTTTTAAAGTGAAGTTCATTACATCTGATAAGCAAGATGTGCAGCAGTTGTCAAATATCATTATTTCTCTGTGGGAATATACCTGTCATATACAAACAAAAGGTATTTATGAATTTTTTCTTTACGTAGTTTTTTTTTTCAGCAGGGAAAAGATGATCCTCCTGTGTGTTGGCATTAGATGATTTATGAACCTTAAGCAATTGCAGATAATTTTTCACTGAATATACTGTAAGATCAAGTGTTCTTTGTGAAGTGTAAACATCTAACCTCGTAAAATGCAGCCGATGTTACATTAACATGGGCCATGGTGCAAGTTGCTCTGTTCCTGCTCAGCGACGGGAGTCCCTCTTATCGATTTTGTGCTTTCTTGGGGGTGGGGTGGGGTACTGAGGTCTGCCTGTCATATTTTTCACTTTCTGGGGGAGGCAGGTCTTAGGATTGGCCCCCTGTGCTTCACCACAAGACCCCCGTCAAAGCTTGGCCAAGGAGCTTTTGCACTTCCCCTGCAATCTTGTATACAATCTGTGTTGAAGGGTGGCAAAATGTTCTTACTGCAGTGATGAGCGGGAGTAAGAATAGATGCTATTGCTCTCACCCCCAGTCTCTCAGTAAATACATCATTGCTTGCACTGTTGTGACCTATAGTGTACATGCTTATGTGCAGTTTATATAGAGATCATCTGTCTATGGGACACGTTCTCAGAACAGACAGGAATGCCGGAATTCTGCATACGCAAAGTATCCAAAGAAATATTATCCAAAGTTATGGTATTTGCTTTCTTGATCTGTATAATTAAATATGTAACCTGGAAAAGGAATCTCATGAGGATTACACCTCTCCATTACAAGGGCATCAAAGGGAGAGCACAAGAATTGGTGAGCCTCATTGTTTTATAGAATATTTTTGGGGAACAGAATGTCTTTGCAGATTCACAAAAAAAGTTACGTTCTGTATTCTGTAAGATGAAGACTGTTAAATGAATAGCAAAAAATGCAGCAGTAACTGGGGGGCTGAAGTGGTATTTTCATCTTGGAAATCTGCTTTTATGTAGATTACACAGCCTAGCCCATGTAAAAGGTTTTTTTAAGGTTATAGCACAGTTATAATTAAGCTTAAACTCTGGTTAAGTAATGGCCTCGCAAACAAGCATTTATAGCTTAATGTAAAGCAAGTATTACCTAGCAGTGAGCACTTCAGAAACATCCTACCCAGATACTGTTTTGTCATAGGAGGTTTGGTGATGTTTGTCCTCTGATTTTTACTCATTGGCATAATATTCACTACTGCTCCACTGTTGAAATTTGTCATTTTAATTCCCTTCATATACACAATAAATATAACGAAAATAGATGCTGTGAAAATGGCAAAACTCTGTTAAAATCTCTTATTTCAAAGTATTCATAAAATGACTGAATTAGTTCACTTAGTGAGATTTCTGTGGCTTTCTTGTTAATAATTTTAATAATTAGTTAATAATAATATTACATTATTTTGCACAAATGCATTCAGTTAAAATGTAACTGAATGAAGCCTTCAGTCCTGTTTAGTCTCTGAAAAGCCTCTGGCCAGTTTCTCGTTAATTCCACTGCGATTTTTCTCTTGCGGAGCAGTCCAGAGTCTCTTGCATTCCGTTAGTGTCTTTTGCTTACTGTCTAGTTTGACTTATTAAAGTGGTAGTATATTAGGAAATTTTGCAAACCAGTGCATATTGGCATGTGTCTTCCAATTGTCTTCTAAGCCAAACCGGGAATAGAGGTATGGCAGTCGGATTGACTTTATTTTATTTGAGGCTTAGCTCGTTTGTTTCTCTACAATGATGACTAGTTTGTTTATTTGTTTGTTAATGGTTTGTTTTGTTTGAAACCAGGCTGCACAAATTTAAACTTGGATAGTCACCAAACCCGAAGAGCTGAAGCTGATTGTGCTGAGCGTATGAGCATAAAAAAGAAAAAAAAAAGTTGAGCAATTGTCTGTAATTAAAAAATTATAGCAATTGTCTATAATTTAAAAAATATAGGAATTGGCTGTGGCTTTGTCCAGATTAGAACTGCTTTTGAAAAATTCAAAAGAACACTTGCTCCATGGCATTGAATTTAAAGAAAACAACAGGAAGGTTAGTTGGTGAAATATTACTGTTATGAATATATTTTTCAGCAAAGCAACTTTTACAAGCAAAGTTAAATACACTTACACACGCATGATGCGGCTCCAAAAAGTCTTGTTATTTACTTGTAAAGCAACAGACATATGTAATTCTCAATAATAGTAGAGTACATACATTTTTGGGGGGCTTGCTTGTATTCCAAAGCACAATTCAGCCTAGGTTTCATAAAGCTCTGTGGGACAGTCAGTTGTAATCAGGATGCTGCTAGGTTAAGGGCTGGGTGGCCTTCAGTGGGTAATGGCTAATAGGCAGTGGTTCCATGGACCATAATTTTGAAAATTTCTTGTGGCCAGCCTAGAGACTTGACTTAATCTCTATTGAACCATTCTGCGGGGTTTTGAAAGGGCCAGGGCCATCACACCAACTTCCCTTCCTGAACTTGCTCCAATGGAGGAATGCTAGTTTTCTTTCCGCGATATGTGTATGTAGTGTAGTGGTACCATTAGGACCTGAATGGTAGCTGGCTCGTGCTGCATCCAAAAGTGTCCCAATGCTTTACTGACCCTATATTAGATACTGGGCCCAGGTAATTTCAAGAAGTGTCCTGTTTCCTAGCGGATCCTTCTTTTCTTTGATTGGTCCTAATTTCAGTACAGCGAACTCTGCTCAATGCTAAATACAACTTTGCAGTAGATGAAACCACCTTGTATTCATTTAAATCCGCAATCCTTTTTTTTTTGTTTGTAATTTACTTTAAATGTGTGTCTTAAGTTTAGAAAATAAATTATTGTCCTCTGCTCCTAATAGAGCCATTACCCTCCAGATTCAGCAAGCGCCATATGAGATTTTCCAGTAGTTGATGGGAGGCAGTTTCCTCCTGGTTCCCATTATCGTGGCATGGCAGAATAAATAGCAGAGTAACAGTGATGCACTTCTGCTTTTAATGAGGTTTCATAACTAGTAGTCAAGCATCTGCAGCAATTCTTTAAACCTTTAGCCTAAAGCACAAGCACTTGACAGCTGCAGCTGCTAACAGGTTGCTTCACCTCAAAGATTTATTACATCCTGTAAATAGCAGAAAACTGCAACACTTTTAAAGTCCAATCACAGGTGATTTAGACCTCCAGAGATTAAATCCATGTTTAAAGTTGCAGTGTAGTTTATAATGTTAATTATGCATAGAACAGAAAGTTTGCTTAGGTTTTAATCTAAAATGTCATAGCAGTTTCTGAACAACCCATCGACTTTAAAATAAATGTGTGCAATTTACAAACTCTTTGCACTTGTTTCCGTAAAATGAAAAAAGTGCTCATTACATTTAAGCCCTTTAATGTTCTCCCCCAAGTCCTACATTTAAGAGCAACAGATGTGTGATGTGCAACACATATACCATACATTTATTTTCCAAAGACTTATAAAATGTACCTTTGTGCTGAAGATAATGTATAGCCTGAGAATATGATTATCAAATTTCTATCAGGAAAATTTGCAAAGCTGTAGAATGTCTGTATTCAAGGTTGAAGCCTGGAATATGAGAGGGTTGTGTATAAATCTCAAATTGCAGATAGTCTGGAATTGATTAGGAGTCCTAGCTTTTTGGCAGTCTCCCTGCAATTGGATCCATTTACTCGTTAAAGACCACAAAGGTTAGTGGTAACACAGAACGAGGAAGCTGAATTGTGATTTTAATTTTTTTATGCTCTTCTCGGCCCAAACTTCAAAAAAGGAAGAAAATGCAATAAACTAATGTAGGGATTTTCATATAGTGCATGTAGAAAAAAAAAATCTCTGGTGGTTATTTTTCTATTCCTGACAGATGTTTAAGTTTTTGTGTCATTGGCCTTACGCTTCAGAACTCTTGGCATCCAGGCAGCGATCAGGATGAATATGAAGTTTGTTTTAATGAGGGCAGTTCTATAGTTATTTCTAGGGCCTGGAGCTTTTGTTGACCATGTGATCTTAGGGCCCGGCTCTGGGTCCACGGGCCGGCTCTGGGCCGCCAAGCTCCTTTTGTTTGGCCAATGTGGCAGATGCGGTCAGAGCCTCAACCGGGCTTCAGTGTCTTGTCTGAGTTTGTATAGCCCACACAGGAAGCAGGCGCACGTGGTGGTGATGTTCGCCGAACTGTTACAGTAACACGGTGCCCCCTGTGCTTCTCTACCTATATCCAGCTGCAGCGCCTCTTTCTGAAGTTGACGCAGATCTGCTTTCACGGGGTGTGCCTTAGCACAAAGATGGTGGAAAACCTGACCCTGTGAGACTTCTGTACCCACTTCCTATAAATGGATCCGTATTTTTAAGGTTCTTGATCTCAAGGAATTGGTGGTCCACGTTTTCAGTGTTTGTCATCATACGGGTTCCTTTTAACCTCGCGCTTTGCTCATTTTGTTCCCCAGCTCTAGAAAGCAGCTCGCCAGATTTTGTAGCTTACAGTTGCCATCGCAGGCACTGAGTGTTAGGTTTACCAATTCCTGAAGCCAAGTTTACACATGATGCCTCCTCACCATTCCCAGAATGCTCTTAACTCACAGTTCACTGCTACAGTTTACTAGTTCATATTTGCACTAATCTGAGTTAACAAAAGTAATTGTTTGCAAACTGCTATGTGAAAGTTAGTATACAGAAAATTAATTTGCCATTACTTTACATGTACAAGCCTATGAGTTCTTCCCAAGGTCTAGAAATTCACTTATTACTCATGACCCCATGAACAGAGTACTGACCTTTAAAAATAAGAAAACATATCAGGTGTTTCAGATAATTATCCCATTCAACTTGGTTTAGAATTTTTACATATTTTAACTACTGTACTAAGTTCATAGCCATGCACGTCTTCTGACTGCTTTCCAGATTAATTCCATTCTATCACTTCAAGTTTTACAGACCATAAAAAACGCTTTTCCTTATTTTTTTTCCTTTGTAACACCCGAATCACACGTTTTACTGACATTAAATTAAAAATATGGATGTTCAGCGATAAAAATTAATAAGCGAGATCAAAGAGAAGCACCTTCAAGGTAGTGAAAATGGCATTAAAATACCTAGTTCGTGGCAAAAAAAATTGAATTTAGCGTCCATGCACTGAGGTTTGGGTGTATATGGTTGCTTGTTTATTTTCGCCAGGAGAACCAAATATCCTGGCAGTATCAATAGAAAAGAGATTTATGAAGTGTACAATAATTGTAATGGAGATTTTAAATAGTGTGGTAATGCTAGCATTCTCGTAGGGTATTGAATGTGTAGAGTGAAGACACATTGCTGATTGCAATTCAAAGGGAATTGTCTGTGGATAATGAAAAACATGTATACTGGGGAAAAAACCTCCTGTGCTATGTACATGCCATGAGCATACTTAATGCACATAGCAAACCAATCCAGATATGTTAAATAAGAACATGACAGAACATCCAGTAATACATAGGTTATGATTGCATAAAGGAATATTATAAAAGTGTGTACTTTTACATTTACTGCCTGCTGTTGTCCTTAGGAAGACGTAATGAAGTGGTAGAGATGCAATTGGTTATGCAACGCAGTGGAAAACGTGTGCCCGCCAATAATTAAGCGAGTCCCGGAGACAGACCACGAAGCTTTAGGCCTCTGTGAATGTTTTCAGAAGCTTCGAGAAGGCTTCTCACACAGCAAGCAAAACCACAGATGAGGAGAAAGGGGTGTATATCATTATAAAATAAACACTAAAACCACAAAACGCTACAGTGATACACAACAATGCTGTGTAGTGATTGTGCTTAGTATTGTTATAATTTACGGTATGTGTGGCTCTGTTGAAGTACATTTAGATCATATTTGGCCATAGCACTAGTTTGACACCCCTGCCTTATTGTTTAGAATGTGAGACAGTGTATATATAGTTACTGACAAATATACAGATGGAAAAGGTCACTGTTTTTCACATTTTACATGGGCAATCAAGAGCCGGTGAACCGATTGGTATTCTTGCAGATAGTTAACTGCATTCTGCAAATCACTCGTTGGTAGGTCAGGCATCTTGAAATGTTTAAATACATTTGACATGGAGTTTAAAAATGTCACTGTATTTGTTTGAGATAATGCCAGTTACCCGATCAAGGAATACAGTGGCACTCTTAGACTCTTGTCGCCAAATTCTGTACATTGGTCATGTCCTGCACACAAAGTCATGCATATGGATAATAGGTAAACATTTTCCTGAAAGTAGACAGGCTCATTGCAACTGTGGAAAAAAGTCTTAATCTTGTACAAGCAGGAATAGCTGCTTAAGGAGCATCTGAGAGACGCAATCAAACGGGCTCTACTCTGTCCATACAGCTTACTCCTTAGCCATGTATAACAGTGGGACAATTGGTATTACTTTGTAAAATACCATTCGAAAAACACATTAGCTTACACCCAAGGTTTGTGAAAATGGACGCTTCATGTAATAGTGATGTTAAGAACTCAAAGCGTTGCTGGTGGATATACCAGGTTTGTAAACTCATCTCTGAGTGCTATACAAGGCAAAAGTCTGGTTGATCTAATACAAAGGCATGAGTGGCGTAAAGCTAAAAACCATAACAAAAACAAATTTGATGAATTAATAAATGCATACCAAGCATTGGCACCATAATATCACTTTGTGTTAAAACCTTTAGTGAAGATGCTGAACTTTTGGCCGCATACTTGAACCTGGAACTAAAACGGTAAATGCCATTTGATCTGCTCACCGGATTCTTATGGCTATCAGGATATTCATCCCAAAAACAAATGTTCAGTTTGGATGTGAACACCTTCCCATTAGATTTGTTTTCCAAGATATGGTGATGAGAGTAAACCTGAACTGCACAACTACTAACACTACGCAAAAAGAAGAGCCAAGAAATGCTTTTGCATGAATTCTGGAAACTGGAAAATTATCACCCTAGCTTAACACGAAAGGATAAATGCTATTGGTTTAGCAATTCCATGAATGCAGAAAGAAATGTTTCTTTGTATGGGCAGGTTTTTACATAGCAACAAAAATGCATTATTCCGTGAAAGACCAATCATTGAATCAGCTGACAATATATTTAAAAGTAAAAAAATATAGATAACAAGACACTGGAGTTTTTCAATGAATTGTATATGACATTTACATACTCTTTGCCAAATGCCTTTTTTCTTATTTTTTCACTTCTGATTTCAGTATTTTTCATCTTTTCTAAGCAAAGCTATTGCATTGACACTGACACAGTATTTTCTTTATATTTGTTTCTTATCAATGTATTGTTTCATAGTGTGTGAGACTATAGAGTAAAACTGACATGATTGTTAGTGGCTATATGCAATACATTGTTGTTGATCTATTACCTATGTAATTAAATGACTTATTGTGACAATTAAGGCACCACAAAGAGATGATTATTTAATAGGCTTTAGCACTTAGTTATGAACATTTATTAGTTTTTAGAACTTTTTGGCCTATTGTATAAACAAAAAAAAAATGTTTAAGTGAAAATGTAAAATACACACCCCAAAATGTATGCTATTTAATCTGAATTTATATTACATAGATGTAAATTTGGATTTAGTCATGAAATAGGTAAGTATGTATAGGTTTAAGTTACATAAGTTATACATTAAGTTACATACTTTTGGAGTTCATTATTTGTCTTGTCTTGTCTTTTATCACTGTGAAAACCCATATGGCAGTGGCGTTGTGGCGGGTGCTGGTTGGAGCAGGGATTTGATCTTCGTCCTCCGCTCTCCTCTGAACCCTGAGCAGCCAAAAGAACAGGCAGGTTACTCAATGAGAATGGAATGCCTCTCAGGCCCCAGAGGATTTCAGTAACTGTTACAGGCTCTTATACAGAATGACCCTGTTAGATTAAGCGTGTTTTAACATCCAATGAGATAACCAGTCATCTCTCAGCTACCTGTCTGCGTGGTCTGCCTTAAAATAAGAAACGTTCAGATTTCAGCTCTCTTTACCTGTTGCTGATTTCAGGAGATTTGTTTTTAATAGGTAATGACATTTCTAATTTGCAGTTTAATTGATGGCTATCTGAAACAACTGACAATATTACATAATTTTGCACCACAGGAAACTAATATTAAACAATGTGTTTATTAATTTGTCACACTTTTAGAGTGTTCCATCTTTTCTGTTTGGTGGCCTAGTGTGACCTGCTTTAGTGTCAAAAGGACCTTTCTGCATGACAAAAGTCTTCAGAAGACCACCACGCAAATTCATCTGGTATTTAAAAAAAAGTCCTTCCCCAAGCCAAGACAGGGTTGTTCCAGTTTTGTTGGGACTGTTTAAAGTATTCATATGGTAATGTTTAACGATGTATTTGTTTTGCCTGAAATTGAAAACAGGATCTGGATTTCTCTTACATAATGGCCCAAATTGTCTTTCTGAATTTACCAAAGTGTGAAACTTATGGCTCTGGAGCTCCTGGAAAGGGACTGAAGTGATTTCAGGTGGATCCGAGTTTGAGCTCACTAAGAAATAAAAATGAATCCGTGGAATTCCGCAATGACTTATTGCTTGTCCCTCTCATGGTGCTTCTCTGTTTTAGCCAGGTATCAACAATCTATGCATACATAGTCCCTTCTCATATTATCAAGGTCATTTTGCTTATTTTTCTCACCTGGCAGTCTTATTCGTAGCATAATATAAGCCTTTATAGTCATAACACTTTTTTGAATGCAGGAATGAAATGTCATTACAGTGCAATGATTTTATTTAAATATACTTGCATCGCATAATTGTCTTCAGTTTAAACAGTAGATATGTTGAATGTTAGAATATAAAACTCTTCTTAAAATCTGGATTCTTAGGAGGAAACTGAATAGTCTCCTTGCCTGAGAGTGTTTTTTTTTTGTCTTGTACCTGTTTGTGCCATGTGGTTATGGTAGTGAGCCATGGTCTCTTAATAGAAGTTTTTGCTTTTATCTCAAATCTTTTGTGTGGATTTCTTGTTCTTGATGAAAACGGGATCTTTGAGAGAGAGAAATGGGATGTGTTGCCTCACAATAATGGTAATGAAAATGACTTTGGTTTTAATAGCCTTTTGTATTGTTGTCTTTCTGTTCCAGTTCCAGAAAGTTTCAAATTGAAGTAAAATCATCAAATTAGGTTAATTACTTCGTCTGTTTGTGATTCCATGTAGCGTGAGAGGAAAGCGACCTTGTGTTTTTTTTTTACAAAGTTACTCATAGGACTGTGTTTTGAAAAGAAAGGAGCGATTATTTGAGTAGGACCTGCTTCAGTAATGAGCCTGAACTGTTTCATACACCAGTATTCAAAAATGTCTTGTGAGGTGCTTTTTTGTAAGAAAAAGGCAAAGCTGTTTACTGGTAAGTAATCATTTGCTCTTATAGTAAAGTGTCAGTCTGTGAACTGATAATAGACTTAGATTTATAGGTCTCTGAAATGAACTGAAGTCCAGCAGGAAATGTGGAGGGTTTATTGGAAATCCACAGGAAGCCCAGCTGCAGTGGTGATGCTTGGATCAAAGAATGCCTGTGTTTTTTTAACTAAAATGACACATCTCTATCTGTACGTTCAAAGAGGAGAAAAGCTGGCTTCAATTTCTGGACAGTAGCAGGACCTGACTGGTGTGTCGGCTTTCGTTGTCACGACATTCAGAGAATGAGAGAATTGAGGGCAATAAGTAGTCTGACAGAGGACATCAAAGGAAAAGGACCTGCTGAGAAGTGATTCACTGCTAATTGGGTTAGTCTAAAACACTCAGCTCTGCCACTGTTTTCCAGCTAAGGAGACTTGACTGCTGTGCTAATTGAACACACCTACTTAAGCTTGCCTGTTTCTAAGGCAGTCCTCATTGTTTTATAATTAATATCCATGACAAAGTGTTCTTTTTTGTTTGTGGTATTTTTAATCTGCTTTCTTTTTAGTTATTGAGAGAAACGATTGAGGATCAGCACAAATTCTTCATACATGGCAGGGTTTTGTGCATGTGCGGTGCTTAAAAACATCGGAGAATTTTTTACAAACTTGATTTTATGTGTGTGTTGGACCTTGGGGTTCTATGTGACAAAATCAAGCTGTCATTATCACCGCTTGATTATCTGTGCTTTGGATTTTGTATCAAGTTGCAGTTTTATACTGAGCATTGTTATTACTCTAGTTGTGTGTCTTACAGTGAAATGAACCTGTTATAGTGATGTAACTACCTGGATTTTTTGTGTGACTTCAAGCCCTCCTTGCCAGATCCTGAACTGTGTAGATCAGAAGCTTAAATGTATGCCTTTGGCAATGGGCAAACCCTGGGATTTGATCATATATACTACACTGGGGACCCAGCTTGGATATAATAAGTTGATATGGAAATAGATTCAGACTTGAGAAGGGGGGTATGGCATTTCTAGCTAGTTGTCATGTTACACTAACAATACTATGCTGTAAAATCATATTTTTTAACTGCACAATATTATACATGTATGTTCAAGTGATTTTAAGTGAATCCTGCATAAGCTGAATTAATTGAGCTCTTGGCCCAGTTCATTTAATTCTGAGCCATGCCTGCAAAGGAGAGGTATTCTCCATGCTGCCTTTATTGCCATATTGCTTATATGCACCCATACTATCTGGTAAGTACTAGCATGTTGCAGGTTTTAAACACGTGTTCTGTTGATCTTCCCATCTAATCACATCACATATAAAATACCAGCTTTCTGAGTATTGAATAGTGTACCATTCAAGCCGTGAATGCTGGGCTTGGCTTTGTCCTGGTAAAAGGTAATTGCTTTTGCACCCTTACTTTGGTTTAGTGCTGGTTTTTAGCTGGACTGAACTGGGAGCAGGGTCCCAGTGTTCACTTTGGTTCTCCCGAAGTGGAAGAAGTGCAGTGCTAATGCTATACACTTTCTGGTTTTCTCCCTGCCTGACAAGTTCTGCACCTTAACATTTTTTTTCTCTTTTAGCATGCTGGCAGATAAACTGAATATGACACCTGAAGAAGCAGAGAGATGGATAGTCAACTTAATTCGCAATGCAAGGCTGGATGCAAAAATAGATTCCAAACTGGTAAAGTTTCATTTCTTTTTGCTTTCATTTATTGTCAAATAAGCATGATATGTAGTAATCTTTTATATATAAAAAGGGAATATGCACAATGTACCTGGATGAAGGAATTTAAAATTCACCAGAGAGTTTGGTAAAAAGCCAGCAACCAGAGCGTTACAGACTTTTCAAAAGCTAGACAGTTTTACATTACTCAGTGGAATTATAGGTCTGCTTCATTCCTGTAGCATAGACCATTACACATACATTTAATGAATATACGCAAAATACTGATCTGCTTCTTAAATAGTGGATATGTTTTGGAACAGACTCCGTATAGATGATGAGCATCAACCACAATCACTATGTCAGTTTTGTATATTTTAATCAATACATGCATTTTAAATATTGATTATGTGGTAGATTGAAGAACAACATAGTATTGTGTTCCACTTGTATATAAAGTGTATCTTCTTGGTGGACTGTAACTGGTATCCATTTCATTTGTTCTAGGGCCATGTTGTAATGGGCAACAATGCCGTATCACCCTACCAGCAAGTGATTGAGAAGACGAAGAGCCTTTCGTTTCGCAGTCAGATGCTGGCTATGAACATTGAGAAGAAGCTTAACCATAACAACAGGAATGAGGTGAGGGGGGTTCAGCACCGCTGTCTCTCACACCTTCAGGGCCCTGTGCTTGATTCCAGCTTGGGATCCCCGTCTGTGTATAACTCGAGCTCCATGTGTTTTTGTGGACTTTTTCAGCTTTAGAAGCTGAATTTTTAAAGGGACGCTGCATTATAAAAACAAATGTGGAGCACTTCATTTGCTAGATATAAAAACAGCAAAAAATGACTTCTACAATTATTGCTGGGGCTCTTTGGCAACAGCTAGCTATAGTACAAATCAAGTGTGTTGGCTTTCCATTCGATATAAAATTATACAAACTTTCTCCTCTTACCTTCAACCACACAACCTTATTTCTTTTCTTTGAAGACATAGTTACAAGGCCCTTTTCCCCAAATCCTTTTTTTTTAAAAAAAACCTGAGGCAGAGTTTCAGCCAAACGAAGGTTAAGTGAATGAGGTTGATATCTGCGAGAGGAGTTTGGCGGAAGTGTGTGTACAGATATGGCAATGTCATTCCCACCCCCCACCCCCATGTGATATCAAACTAAATCTGTGACGATATTGCAGAAGAGCACTTGTTTCTGGTGTTGGCTATGCAGGCCTAGATAAGATGCAGATTGAATCCTTGCTGATATCTGGGCTGCAGCTCCCACACAGGACAGATATATGGGCTCGGTAACTGCATATTTGACAACCATAATGGGGGGTTTATTCCCCATTACAACCAGAATTGCTTATGGCACTTCAGAGAACCAAAATAGTTTGATGGACTGATAAGTCCCTAAATTCATTTGTTAATTTAATGGTGTTTGTGATGTGCAATTTAAGACTAGCTAGCAAACACAACAAACATGATTACAGCTGTATGTGGTAGCTCTTCCTTGTAGATGAACATTTGCTAGACATGGATGCTCATTTAGAAAGTTTATATTAGTACCAGAAGCGTGGGAGAACTGTAGACAAATTGATGTTTCTGTTGTAGTAGCATTTTTTATTTTGACTCGTTTGTCTGAAGGTACCTAATGCTAAAGAAGAAATCACAACAGGACAAAACTGAGAGGGAAAACAAGCTGTCTGATGATGAAATAAGAAAAAAAAAATAATATCATGCAAGTGTAGCACTTGAAAAAGAAAAAAAAGGATTCAGATGTCTTCAAGAAAGAACTTATTTTATTGTACCTTTTATTAGTTTTATTTGTTTAATGCATTCCATTTTAAAACCATTGCCCTGTGATTTATTCAGTGAAGATTGTAGAATATTCTTCATTTCTGCTTAAGAACAGTACAATTACTTAATGTGGGCTTAGAGGGACTTGCAAGGCTTGGGCTTCTAAAGATACCTTGAGGGCTCTGATTTTTTTTTAGAGGACTACTGGCAAGACTGATGTCAATTAAGCTGTAAAAGTGTGAGTCACTTTTACACGACTGTGAGTCAGCAGTATAAAGGCCAACATACTTTTAAGGTCCTAAAAAAAGCACAGTTAAACCTGCTTCTGTTTTGATGCATTTTGGAGTAATCTGAGACTTTCCCCATATCATTAAGGCTTTATATGTCTTCTGTACTTAGTGTTGTATTGTGGCATTTTTCATTTGCACGGGCACTTGAGAACGATGCAGGATCACTCTGGCTATTATAACCTCAAAATGGTCAGATTCCCTGAACCTCCCCCTGGTTTAAATGAGTTGATGTGGGCAAGTGGAATGGCACTTTAAAAAAAAGTGATGCACACAGACCCTCAACATAAAATGTGGCACTGCCATTTACTGTTCTTTAGAACTAGTGCAACAGCCAGTAATTATGATGTGCATTAAATGTTCCCTTTTTACTGTGTAATTTCTAGTAGGTATCTTTTGATGTGTTCAATTACCTCTCAATTGTTCTTTGAATTTTTGTTGTAAAAGAAACTCCCATAATTCATCCTAATAAAAGCATAGCTCCCATCAAGGAATTTTGTAATTAGACAAAAGAGGTTGCAAACAAATTACAGAGCAGTATTAGATCTTTGGTCCTTAGGCTACAAATCAATTATACATGATGCTTTTATTCCGTAGTCTGGATTTGCTGGATGGATCTTCCTCTGTTTTCCAGTTATTCAGAATTATCTTGCGGAGCTCTTGTTTAATATGTGATTAACTGAGAACACCTTTTGTTTCATTTTTGTCTTATAGGCTCCAAACTGGGCTACTCAGGATTCGGGATTTTATTAAACAAAAAATTCAAGACAAAGCCAGAAGAGCAGTTTCGTATTCTATCACGTACAGCATTCCTATCCTGTTGCATCTTTAAACTGTTTTCTAAAAGAGCTTTGCATTGAGTAGGAATCTTAAGTGATTCAATAAAACAAGTACGGAACTTTATTCTCATTCTGTATTGATTCTTTGTTTAATTGTTTTTGGGAATCAGCTGCCATGACTTCAGCAATTCCTTCCCTCTTTACTTTTTTAAGGTAGAGTTTTTTACTGTTAAGCCTGCAGTGAGTCATGAAATATGACAATGAAAAACTATTTTTAGGATGTCTTGTTTTTGTGACAAAGCAGATTACTCTGTGGTAGTTTACACAGTATTGTTTAGTCTACAGATTTTCACCTTTGCAACCATGTACAAAATTTTGCTTGAACTGACAGCCGTAGAAATAAGATTTTAAAATAAACCCTTGCTTTAAACGTTTGATCATTCAAAAATATGAAAACATTTTGCATCATAACATTTTAAGTTTATTCATAGCAGTTAAATCTGCACACTGTTCTGAAAAAAGTAACATACCATTGTCCTTTGATTTATCCAGAGTGATGTATCTTTCAAGTATGATAGCATTTAATTTTTCACGTCCATTACATGTTGGTTTAGTTAGAAAGGAGAGCTGAGATATTGTAAACTATCCCAGACGATTTCCTTTCTCTACTAAAGGTCCTGTTGGTAGCACTGAGATTCCTGTAGTGTAGGGAAATATAACCTATTGCTAACATTACCATAATATCTTGTATAAACCTCTTCATTTTCATTGACTGAGTCACACAATAGCTTTTTCCTTAATAGACTACATGTGTAGTATTAATGCTATTCCCTTCTTTCTTTGTGCTCAATTATAATACTGATTTATATATGGAACTTTTTTGACTAAGCACTGTGTATATTTTATTTTGTAAGATGCTTGTCCTCAGTCCAATGTCTTTAGTAATGGCAATATAAAATGGGCTGAACATATACTATCCATTTGTCCTTCTTAGACTCACCTCAGTCAATTCGTAAATACCAGTACAATTATTAAAGCTTCTATCTTTTTCACTTGTTTCAGTTAACACATTTCGGTTCACTGGTTATATTTGCAGTTGCACTTTTTGAGAACAAAGTTGACTGTACAAAATACATGTTCCAACTCAAGTTTGAATCTTGTCCTGTTTCAAGCTCTATAGAGGACTACTTGCACAATAAAAGCCTGGACACTCGTTTCCTTAACCGGTTTAACACTTACTTTAGACCATCTCCACTTAAGGTTAGTCGCTTGTTGATTATGAAACTGAGGGAACACCTCTCAGGTCTCGCTCCTGCACTATCTTCTCTGCAAATACACAGCAGAGAAAACAATTTCGATTTTGTTTTGTGGGAGATGAAACAGACTAGATACATTCAGCTTTGTCACATGTTAGTCTTTATTACACTCTGAGGAGTGCTCTATCCAGTTTCTATTGCACTTAGACTAAATCAGACAGCTAAAAGCTGATCTCATATTAGTCTACGTGGCAAAATAAAGTCAGCTAATTGTTTTGCTGCTTCTTAGTGATTAAAAATGCCTTTGTATCCCTTTTTGGACTCCAAGCTTAGACCAATCCTTCATCACATCTACTTAACAATGCTTCCAAGCTGTAAGAAAACATCCAAACCAGCCACCGACCTGTGGCTAAACAGCTTTTCATCGCAATGTCTGCTGCTGTACTTAAAAACCATGAATTTCTTTGCTGTAGTGAAAACTTGTCTTTTTATCCCTTGACAGAATTTTATTTCGAACAACCCACTAGAGGAGAAGAGCCTTTTGTACACGATATTCTGAGTTACCACGAAAGCTCATAATCGGGGAACGTTTGTGAGAGATGATGTCAATCAATTGATATTCTAAGTCACCATTATTCCTGACTTTTCTCAAAAGCTATATATATTATATCCAAATGCCTCTATTTTGCATTTTGTCTCATGCATCCTCCCTCCATTCCTTCTCCACTTTTGTTCCTAACCCTTTTAACCTTGGTTAACTCTTCACTTTGCATGGGAGTCATAGCCAGGTTGTCCTATGGCCAGGGGCTGGGTCTCAGTCAACTGTTAAGCCAAATCTCGCTGTATGGAAATACTCAATATATATCCTCAGTTCTTGGGTGTTGTGAAATGAGTAATGGAGCTGCTTTCGTATAATTGCCTATCAGCTTTGGGTCCAGAGAATCTAAATTACTGGTCAATATTTTGTGGATTGGCTGTCTTTGTTATGCAACGTTTCTATCCATCTTATGCTTCAAATTGGTAATCTTTATCACAGATACACAGCTCAGTCCTTGAGCATAGCGTGTCCTGCTATTTGATATATAGGACTTAATTTAAATTGGCCGCAATGTTCCTAAAAGGATTCTAAAATTGCAGTTAATCTGCAAGATGAGATGTTAATGTGCTCTTTGGGAGAGGGTATGTAGTTATTGTGTTTAATACTGTTTTTAGACAATCACAGTGTATTAAAAAGTTTCTTACTCTGCCTAGAGTTTAAAAACTGCCATGCACTGATGAAAGGCTTGTTTGCTTTTTTTCCCTTTGCCTCTCATTTTATTAAAAAGCAGTTTTTAAGTAGGGTAAGAGTCCTTCAATTTGTTGAGTTCTGTGTTTTGAGTTCCATCTCTCACAAACTGATTACTTTGAGCTTTTGAGAACCTTAACTATGTGTCTCTGGAAATTCGTCCGTCTGTCAGTGTATTGTTAGTGGGTTAAGAATTAGAGCAGAGTTAAAATCAGAGTAAGGGTTTAGAACACATTTTAATCGCATACATCGTGGTTTAGAACCTTCGAGCGCCTCTGGCAAACCAGAATGTTGAATCCCTTCCCCAATTCTGTGGGTTTCTATAGCCCATCTCGGAAAGTGTAATTAAAAAAAAGTTTTTCTTTCTTAAAATTGGCAGTTGTTCGTATAGGTTACTTGGGTCCTGTCCAAATGAAGCTCGGACAAAACGGAATCCACATTTATATGACCTTTTCAACTGTAGTGTGCTCATTTTGTTTTTTTTTAAGTAAAAAGATTTAGCGATCCGGCTATTCAGAGATGTATAGAGAATTAGAGAAACCAATCAGCCGCAGCGTCCAGAAACTGCGCTTCTGCCTTAGCGACCACGAAGGTGTAGTTTTGCGCAGCTTGCGGTTTCCAGTGTGCCTTTAGTGGTGAAGAAATTAAACCCTTTATCTTTCGCATTTGTTTTCTGTCGTCTCTAAGTGGCAACTGGTTTCTTTTCAAGTTTCTACCGCTACATTCAAGTGGAGAAACTTGACAAATGAGTAACTGCTTGCAATAACCGCGCCTAGGCAATTTCATAACGCACAAATAACCTGTGCCCGTGCAGTCCTTGGGCTAATAAATACTTAGTAGCACTTAAAGATTAAGTGCCACACCTAGTGGCCGAGCCGGGTAGGACACTTCTAAATATTTTATTTTAGAGCTCGATGCATTGAAATTCAGGAAGAATACAAGCACCAAAGCCAACATTGCAGCAAATAACAATGGGATATACGTTAATAGGAAAGGTGCATTGTTTAATAGTGGTCTGGGAAACTAACATGGTAATACATCGCGTTTTGTTCAGATACCATCCTGCATATTTTCTAGATTTTAAATAAATATGCAAGTTATCTGGGTGGCATAATGAAAGGCATACTTTTTTATCTTGAAATATTTTATCTAAGTTGCACATCTGGTACGAATTTATAACATTTTAATGTCTTCATATTAATTAAGCATTAATGCGTTACTTATTAAATAAAATCCAATTTTTCCCACGTTGTCTTAAATACCTATATATTTTGTAAATGCGTTCGGGCTAGTTTTGATTCCCAGTCCTTTTACAAAAAGGCCGTAGTAATCCCGATCATGTGGTATTAAAGAATGTAATATACGTTACTAATAGTCATTGTTAAATAAAAAGTGAGTGTGACGTATCTTTTTCCCTAATAAATGCCTCTTGCTTGCAATGAAACCAACATTTTGCCCAAGGAAAGAACATATTGAGGTTTATTTCCCCAGTGAACTAATGGAACTGCAGAATTCTGGATTCACCTATGCTATTGTGTACACTGCCCATGAAGTATAGGACACGAACAAAATAAAAAGAGCGGCACCAAATGTTAAAAGAACAACAAATTTAAACGTGTACTGTAGCAACAAGTTAAACTCCACATGCAAACCATGCGCAGAGACAAACGCGTTAAAACAGACCTGTAAATGTAGTGCGTCAGTGACATTTAAACACGTCCAGCTCACTGTAAACCTGGGCAGGCTACTCCATTATTTTGATATGTTGATGGGTACTTGCTAAAACACAACACCGCATCGAGAAAATTGCGCTTTAAAAATGCTCTAAACAAGATCTAATCCTCCCCTTCTTGAAAATGGAAAAGAATAACCCACTTTTTTTCCCCGAATTTCTTTTTAATCTGTCCCCGCCGCCTACGTCATTTTAATTCGTCTTTCGCTCTTTTCATCGTTTTGCGTTTGTTTTCATACCACGACCACTGTGGTTGTAAATAAACGCAACGCGGTATTGCAGGACATAGAACTACATTACAGACGCAGACTTTTAGTTTCAAGTCATTGCAAGGTAATTTATTTAACCAACGTTTTCTGTAACCCTTCAAGAGAATCATTCTGGAGGGTTCAACGGGTTTGTGTTTATTACATACGAAATGTCTGAAGCCTGAGACCACAACCTTTCACATTTCCTCTCGCAATTCACTGTTTATTTTGATTGTAACTAAATATTATTGGCGAGGATGTTTGATTTACACAGGGCAACTTCAGTCCTTGAGGGCCGCAGATTCCTCTGGTTTGCATTCTGCCTCTGGTGCTAATTACATCACTGAACTAATTATTTGGCTAAGAAGTCAGATCACCTGTTTTTGTGAAGTCATTAGTTGTTACGTGTTAAGTACCTACAGTATACGACCTGCAGGGCCCCTAGCCTCTCAAGAGTGGCTCAGTTCAGATTCACATTTATGAAGTGCTGAAATTTTAGTATAACTACTTTCCTGTTAGCACTACCTCTGTTTCCCTCCTCCTCTTAGTAGCAAAAACAACAAACATTGCAAATATTGAATTGCAGGGATTTTAAGGTAATACGTTCTGTTGGATTCAGAGTGATTCTAACATGCAGAGTAGGAGTACTATATCAGTTTAACTGCGTAGGTTAGATATTCGCAGGTATTCTGTTGCCACAAGCAGAGGACGAATTTAAAACGACATGTACAAAGGGAGCATTCAGTGAGGACAATCTCAACCCCTCTGTGTGTTGAACAAGGTTATAGTTCTAATGTGGATACCATCTCTTAGATTAATGTACACAGTATATATCTTACAGTCCGCTAAAAGAAATCGTCTTAGTTTTATGCCTGTGACATATCAATTATTTACATTGGTTTTTCATGCTTTTCTGACTTCTGATAACGTTGAAGGTGCGCACAAAAACAGGAATTTGTCTATTTTTACTATTGATATTCTAAGTAAAAAAACCCTGAATAACATTGGTAGTTTGTGTTCATTTTGTTTCGCGTGTGGGGAGGCGGGGCAAGCACTAGGACCCAGCGGAGATCTTTCTGGTGTGTACTACAGATGCGGCGAATTTAACAGCATGTGTCATCTTCAAAATCTTAAAAAGAAAAAAAAAAATCCGTGACTCTGGCCAAGGGGGCTTCGAAACTAGCTAAGAAATCCCATAGATCTGCAAGCTTTCACGTGACAGGAGCGGCTATATAGAAAAAGCATCCAAGCATCAGGACCAGTAGTGGTATTTCACCTCAACAGATCACAGATGTAGTCAAAATAGAATCAATGAATCTTTTTTATCCGTCTGCCGCTAATAAAAGGGAGATAGGAATTAATCGTAGCTTATCATAAATTACTTCGCCTTCAAAAAAAAGGACACGCTTTTTTATCGGGAACTTACTAGATAAAATCGAAATTGCTTTTAAGAAGCTTTGGTGGGAAGGAAGCAAGGTTCTCACAGGAACGGATCTCTGCAAACTTAACTTCGTACACTAGGCATGCTGTATGCTTCAAGCTCACAGTGGATTGCCGAAGGGACATAGAAATATTTAGACTAGAAGTCTAGAAGCGGACTTACCTATGATCCATGCAGGTATTTTTTTTTATTATCATTCTATTATGTACATTTAATGCTTTGGATCCGTTACCGACAGTCGTACACTCTTCGGAATTACACGCTTTGAAATAACGTTTTATGATTCGAGGATTAATGAAAGTGTGGGACATCCACTATAAGTTTAATTCCCATATCTTTGCACGTGGAAGGTACATTCTCAGCAAAACCATTGCTAAATTAATTTCTTATCTATATACAGTGCATATTAATACAATTTACCAAGCAGTTGACTTAGTTTAATTGATTAGTACCGCAAATAACACACATATTCTCATTTTTGTACAGAACACACAGGGATACTAAGCTGTCTGCACAAATAAAATGGTGTTTTCCGGAGGTGCGAAAAGTTTATTCCTGCTGAACATCTAATGTGTGAAACATTGGACTTCAGACTTCTGTTTGAACCTTTTATTTGGCTTTGGAGAAAGTTGCACTTAACTAACACATCTGAGGAATAGGAAGAGTCAACATCGACCATTCTTAATACTGAACACCGGTACTTCTGCTGGAGTTGGAAGACACAAGACCGTCCAGATGCAGTTTCGACTTTTCTCGTTTGCGCTGATCGTCCTGAACTGCATGGAGTACAGTCACTGTCAGTCACATCGCTGGAAAAGGAACAAGAGAGGTCGGTACAATAAGATGGGATCCTAATTTATCCATCATTACGAAGTCCTTATTCATTGCTTTTGAGGGTTAAGCTTTTTTTTTTTGCACGAAGCCGCTGTAAAAATAGACCATACCCTTTCAAGTCTAAATTAATGTTAATTTCGCAAGCCACAAAACACAAAGGAATAAGCTGTATAAGTCTTATTTCAAATGCTTAGCTATTTTTACATAAATTCTATGACTGAAGTTTGTAACCGTAACTCAATTTAGAGATGACAAAGTTAATTCCTAAGAAATTTAACGGGTTGTTTGATCTAATGACTATCACAGCATGAATAGTCTCAGTTTTGGCATTTTAAAAGACAGAATTTTGCATCACATACTATTTTAAAGCGAACAAGATAAGAATCACAGAGTTGCTGGGTGTCTAGTCGTCATTTGGCTGTCAGTGCCTTTCGTGGCTTTTTTGCACGCTAAATTATTATTGAGGTATTTAAGATACCAAACTGTATTCGCAGTCTCTGAAGATTGTATTACCATTGCATTTGCGCGGATGTATTTCTGGTAATAGTCCTTCTCTAACAGAACGGTTCAAGATAATGTAATGCAGTCGGGAGGTATCATAAGGTAATCAGAAGAGATAATGAGATACCTCGCAGAGACAGATCAGCTATCTAAATGATCGATTTTATGATGTTTAGAGTAGCTGTTAGTGATACATCCAGGACGTCTACCTACCCAAGAAAACACTGTTGCTGCCGTGCCCAAAATGTTCTCTGTGGTAGACTGAAGTCATGTCAAGTTACTTTCAAGGACTAGAAACAGGGCATACCGGGTTAAACTGAGGAAAATTACACCAGCTGTTCAGGCAAATCAACTTGAAAACCGTGGGACAGATTAAATAGACGACATCCTTTCGTGGTAGCAAGTTTTCACAATATCACCGTGGGTAGCGATTCTTGAATACTCCTTGCATGTACCGTTGTTCATCAAAGCTGTCTCTTGCCCAATAGGTAACACTCACGTATTTCATAGTACTCGACAAAAAAGGCACAAAAGTTCATACAGGATAACGTGTATGGCAGCAATTCTATTGATCTTTATCCATTCTAATTAATCAAACAGGATTATGAGTATAAAAGAAAATAGTGTCCAGCCGGTTTTCAGATTTATTACCACGCAAGAAAATAAAAATAAATAAAATCCGTGTCACCCTTCGTGGTTCACCCCTAAACACAGTTTATGCGCATTTTATGATCTCAAGATTGTTGTGTCTTTGTGTGCTTGTGGAATCAGAGCGCCCCAGAGGTTTAGCAAAGCTATTGCAGTTCATCATTGCTATTACGTTCCAACAATGTTAATAAGCCATTTGGTCACTACTACGTTTGAATGTATTACATTTGTATGTGGAGACATTGTGGAAACACTATTGTTTTTTTGGAGGGGAATTGTGCATTTTTGTCCAACGACCTGGAAAAATGCTGAAAAGGAGAAGAGGAGTCAGAAATTATAGTAGACGCCCCAGTAATAAAAAAAAATAGCTAACCTCTTCTCAAAGTGATCAGCGTATTGAGCGATATGAAACTTCTGAGTAGGCTGAAATGTGGAATGTCATGTTGGTTTAATTTTATAAGCACTACGCAACAGATGGTTTGCAGAGTTCCTGCATTTTTAGAGATAGGATCATAATGCACAAAAGTGCCCAGGCTATCTGTGCCAACAAAGGGTGTACTGTGTCTTTAATTAAATGTGGAACTGCTTAGTGAGGTGGCTAGACAGCGGAGGGCTGGTAGAGCTGTTGCGTCTGTCTTGGAGCTCAGCTTAGGGAAAGGGTTGTGGGAGTAATTTAATGAATAGAGGTTGAACCTCTGTCATATGAATTGGCCCTCTACAAAACCCTAAGCTGGTTTTAATTGATCTTATATCCACTGATTGATCTTTGAACAGTTGGTGCTTGCATAACAATTGGCCCTCTACAAGCAGATGGATTTAGTTCTTGAGTAAATACAGGGACCTTGAATGAATGACCTAGCACTTCCAGCTGAAATCTGCTTGCTTGTTAATCTGTATTGCTTTTCCAAAAAATAAAAGATGCACGCTGAGCATATTTTCAGATTCCACGCAGTACTGTGTTATAGCTGCGTGAAATGCACATTGCTGAAACAATGCTTCTGCTGTTGCTGGTATTACTAATCACAACAAAAATGAATTTAGTAATTAACTTGACAGAAATGGCACAGGATACATCAGAGTGTGTTTCTGACTGTAGTCCTGGGTTTTGTAAATTGCAGCCCAGATTTGCATTGTATATACTGTATGGAAGAAAGGGAAACCTACTCTGCAGTTGTACTTTTTCCATCGCCCATCTGCAAATAATCAGGCAATCACTGCAGGGTACTGGCAAGCAGAATTTTTCTGGTATTCTGTTTTTGTATGAAGATTGTGTGATCTCAGATGCTCCATAATATAATTTTCTTAATGGGATCAAACTTTTGGCAGAGATGAAGTAGTTAAGTAGGGAAAAGCAAGCAACACATTTAGCCAAAGGGGCCTGTGTCTTTCCTAATTGTGCAAAAAAGGTTAGAGCTAAAGGGTGTTGAGAGGAAAGGATCTGGCTTTTTTAAAATGTCAGGTTAACCCAAAATATGACCCGCAGAACAATCTTAAGCCTCATGCGTTTTATTTTAAGCACTCTGAACTTTGGTTGCATTTCATTCGTTCTGGTAAAACTCTCCAAGTCACGTACAGATTTTACAGACTTTAGGAAAGAGCTCATATTATTCTGAAACCAAACTAAGGCCTCGAGCTGTGTTTAAACATGGTAGCTGGGATCCAAGCCGAGGCTGTAGAGCATCCTTTATTTATTCTCATTATTTAATTAATGGGCAAGATGGTTTTTTCCTTATGCCCACGGCTGCTTTTAAAACCCTTATGTATACACAAAAGAACTCCAAAGTGCCAAGTTTCCTGAAGTAGGAACATTTTTGTAAACCTAAATACTTAATAATTATATTAGACTGCCACCTCATTAGACTGGAAGAGTTCCACTGTGTCATGAAATGCGAAATGTCATTTGGTTTGAAAAACAGTTTAAATTAGCTCAGTTTAGGTAACAAGACTTAGCGTATGAAAATAAATATTGTACCTGATAATGTATAATGTTCCATTTAAAAGTAAAAATGAAGATTTAGCAAATTTTGCACAGGTATATTTGACTAATACTACCTTTCAAGCAAACAGAAAAGATTTTGAAAACAGGTCTATGATATTATCTTTCTCAACAGGTGATTTTTTTTCCTTTTTAAAAAGTAATATCCATGTCAACATTTTTGCCTGAAACCAGTTACACTAACGTATATGAATAAGTGAGTCAGCAAGGAAAAGAGTGCATCAAGATAAGGTCAGATAGAGAGTAGCTATTTGAGGTGTGGTCAGCATTTCACAAAATACCTCATAATGACTAAATACTCACTTCAGCACTGAAAACACTGAAGTTCCAGAAGATCTTGATAATTGTTGTGTTTTATGACCTGGCATCAGAAAAAGTAACAGATAAAAATGTGTGTCATTATAGTAAAAGCAAGTATTACTTTTCATTTGTATTTTTTAGCTAATGATGCCACCTGCTGACATAGTAAAAACTAAAGGACTAAAGAATAGACATTGCCGAGAGAAAGAGGCAGAAATGCTGCAGAGCTTGGAACAGAGAACTAAATGCACAGAATTCAGTTAGTCTAACCTCTGTATATTCATGTTAGTGGCAAAGTTTGTTTAAGGCAAACTGTACTGATTGTGTATTTGCATTACTGTAATAATTCAAATTTAATGGAGTCTTTAAATCCTTCCATCCATTTTCTAACAGGCTTCAAATGATTCAGGGTCACGGGGTACACCCGTGGGTGCAAGGCGGGGTACACCCTGGATGGGACGCCAGTCCATCACAGGACACACAGACACGGAGGAAACCCACATGCACACTGAGAGAACATACAAACTCCACACAGACATCACCACAGGGCTGAAACTGAGCTCAGAGTCCCAGTACTGTGAGACAGCAATGCTAACCACTGCACCACCTAGAGTCTCTAATGTGTATGTGACATTTTTATTTTTTTCCCAAAATGATCAACATTAAGTCTACAGACTTTCCTGGAAACAATATTGTCGGAATACATGTCTGAAAAATTAGAGGCATAGTTAATTCTGCACAACTTATATGTGCTTTCTTAATTTTCATTTGATTTGTAGCAAATGGGGTTTTGGTGATATTAAAGGCAATGCATCGAGAAAGATCCTGGAATATGACTAACTTCAGTGCAACTTCAAAGAAATTTCTCCAATTTAAAATGATATATTAGAACTGGATTTTACTTTTGCAGACGTGCTTTAGTTTCACAGAAATGTTAACAATACTCATTTATACTTGTACAACCTGTACACTTGTACAGTTCTTTAATGAAGAGCATGGAAACTATAAAAGTTTTAAGCAACAGTAAAGAATGCATGTTCCAGTGTACCGTGGAATTTGTTGGCATAAAATTAGAAATACCAAAACATTTTTTTGTTTTTCAAGAATTTAAATCTTTTACTAATTGGGAAAAATGAGGCAAGTGGCCCAATCACTAAAGGCCCTTGGTCAGAGTGCAGGTTGAGCCTTATTGTCCAAACAGGGTTGGTTTCAGCCTGGCCAGTGATTGTAGATGACAGTCCCAGGTGTTTCCCAGGCAGGAGCATCTGGTGACTACTCAGAGCTGGGGATCAGTGGGTTACAGCCAGTCCTAGGTGTCTTGTTAAGCAAGAGCTGCTGAGCATGCAGTGCTGTCAGTGGGAGCTGAGCTGACAGCACTCTTTCTATTGGTGCTAACGGTGCTGCAGGCAGTGTGAGGCTTGTGGGATGCACAAGACCAGGATGGTTTGGACAGGGAAGGAGAATGCTTGGTCCTTATCTTTTCTGTGCTGCTGTGAGGCTGGTGAGCAATGCTGGGCAACATCTGTTCATTCCAAATTGTTGGGGGTCATAAATAACTACTGTTGTATTCTGAGTTGCACAAGAATCGAGATAAAGTCTCATTAATGTATAAATTCATTGGTATGCAGGCTTAGTGAAGTGCTTGAACACCTTCATTAATATATAAATAATCCTGAAAGAAGAACATAAATAGCACCTGTATTCAGTTCATAGATTCCTTGCTGTCATGGGAGCTATAACAGATCATGAGAACGTTATCTATAGTACATGGCTGTGTTTCAATCTTTTATTTTTTTCAAGTTCAAGGCTTAACTCCACACTTAACAACTTCAGCAGAGCTATACATACAGTATATGTATAGTATGTCATAGACACAAGAAAATTAAGGTGCCTTTCACTGTCTCTTCCATAAACCGAATACAACCAAACTGGCCAATTTGTACGCTGCATGCTTAGATCTATAGCACTTGCTGTGTATTTAGTGTTCTGTTGTATGAAGCCCAAGGTCACTGTGTCTAAGCATTGACACTGGACTTCTGTACTTACTTGCAAGTGATACAGTATATGACGAAGAAAAGGATTTATTCAAACATACGCACAGGAAATTCTATATCTGATTGGAAAAAGGGGAAAAAAAGTAACACTATAACTTTTAATTTGGTTTTTGCATTTGGTCGTTTCATTCTGAGGCGTTACGTGTTGTGATCAGTATCATACAGGGAGGGTTCCCTTCAGGGAAACATAAGGCATCACTGAGAAAAGTGACTTCTCGGGTGTTTTTCTTGAGAGCCCCAAAATGCTTTGATTGTAATCTTTTGGAGCCCACACCATGTTCACTACACTTGACGGCCTTGAGCCTCATCTGTGCTTTTGTTGTAGCAGTTGTTTCAGAGATGATCACTTACAGGACCTAGAGCACTGTTATCAGAGTGTAATCAGAGGCTCATTGGGTAGAATAACATTAGTTCTGTGCTACTTAAACATACTCCAGAGGGCTTAAGGATGAGAAGAAGGAAAAATATTTGAGGAGATCAGCTGGATGTGGCTGAATATAAGCAACGTCACCTGAGAAGGATTAGAGCCTGGCAGAGCCTTGACCTCAGCATTTAGGATTTGTGTTCCTATCAGGCCAGCTGCTGGTAGCTTTTCCCTGTGTAGTTGTTCTGTGCCCACAATTGTGCAATGAAAAGGTCTAGTGATTTCCCTGGCTTCAGCTGTAGTACACACACACAGAAAAAGCAATCCCAATTTAACAATCCTTACACTTATTAGTTGCAGCTGGGTGCTTTTAATTACAAATATTTTATCTTTTCAACACAAAAAAGGTGCAATGTTTTTTTCTACGTGAACTAGGAATGTTACTAGTATGAACGTAGTACTTCCTTTGCAAAGTGATTTTCAATCCTTTCGTTTGAAAATGACGATACTTATGCAGGTTTTCTGTTGAACAAAATCATTTATAAACAGATACAATATGCTGAAATTGGCAAAGAAGGAACTGGATACATTTCTTAACCTATGAATTATATCAAATGGATAAAATGGCTCATGTAATGAAATTCTAAAATACACAAGTGTTTCATTTCCTCACTTTCCTTCTCTTCAGTTAATCATTTTCACAGTTTGTTGTTTTTGCATTCTTTCAGTTATCACACAAGTATAGCCACTAATTGTGTGGGTGAAATCATAATATTGAAGGAGTTTTCAACACTCGGATCCATGTGTACATGGTGTGAAAATGTGACTTGACAAATTGTAAAGGAAAACAGAAGGACAATTCAAATTTTAAAGTGAAATAAAGTCAGTTAAGTGTTTAATCCCTACATTTTTATATAATTGTACAGTCCATAGTCTCCACTTTGAAAAGGCCAAACACTTTTTTTTCAGTTTTGACTAAATGCCAACAACTAATCTCCGTTCTTCTAAACCCACTTTAAAATCATGTCTTTTGCTTAGATAACAGTGTAAGTCTAATGTTTTTTACGTTTAAATTTTCTAATGGAACCATGGTTCCTTCTAATTTATGTTTGGACAATATGAATCCTTCCTCCCACATTACTGGGTTGCTTTCATAACATTGTCAGGAATTTACTATTTATGAAAGTAACCTGTGATACAGAATTTGGTTAAAATCCAGACAGAGTCCATTATGTGAAGAGCCACATGTTAAAGGTTGAAAATATTTTTGTTGTACACAGATAACATAAAACCCCAAAGTTATTTCTTGGTGTTTGCCAAATCAGTTTTTCTTACGTTCTTATTGTTTTAATTTTTCTTAAGGAAAAGGCTCTCGTCTTTAACGCTCAATCGTTGTGATCATAGTATCCCATATGTGCTGGTAATTCTTAATGTTTAACAGATGTTTTTGTTCCAGGCTACATTTTACCACACTGTAAAAGTTCATTTTCGGAAATGTGAAATAAAATGGACTTATTATATAAATGTTATAATACACTCCATATTTTCCTGTGGTGGTTGGAAACTCTGGAGATGCAGACAAAAGGTTCAGTGTATCATCTTTGTAAAATAAAGCCTTTTGTAACCTTTACCTACGTTCCTCTTTGAATTACATGGCCTAAAAGCAATTATAACTTAATAAGTTTTCTTATAAAGCTACAAAGTACGGCGAGCCAGTTTCCTTAATTTGGTCTTATACTTTAGTTTATTGAGCAATAAAATTCAAATTTGGGATTTATTCCAAATGGTAGGCTGAAGAAAATAACAAAAAACCCAAAATTTAGTGTTTAACGAGATTGTAGTGAATGATTTTACAGGTATTTAAAATTAAAGTAACAGAGAAATCACAGAATATTATTCATTGTTAAACAACCAACATTTCAAATATCTGACAGCTTTACACCACAAAAACTGCCAATCCTAACAAAAGATAGGATAGGGACTTAAAACAAGCTAGTTCTAGTTCTTGCCTTTTTGAAATGGCAATTTTTGCACTATATTGTCATTTTGAAATTAAAGGACTGTGCAATTTAACATAGACAAACAAAATGATCTTTTAATCCATGTGGTACGCAACACCACCTTCCTTTAGTCTTGCTGTTAGGCAGTCTCTGTCTTAATAGGCAAAAACTTTTATGTGCAAAACTCACTGATCAGTCTTCTATCACATTGATTTAAAAAGAAAAAAAATGCTGATTTTTGTGGACGTCTTTTATAATGTTCAAAGGCTCAGTTATCAGTTCAGAACATTTTTTGGAATCCTGAAATGTCATTTGTGTGGGTACACAAAAGGGGCATTGAGTAAGAATATAGTTTGGTTTTGTATATTTAAATTGGAAGCACATGTCAATCTAATATGTAACAATTTTGAAACCGACATCTGAACTGCTGAGGTCGACAGCTGGTGCACCCAACAGTTTACGTCTAATACCTGGATAGCAATCAGCCATAGGTTACACACTGAAGGCAGCGCACCCCGACCACCAGTGTGGTACCCCACAAAGAGGAATGACCTTTCACCTTGTAGCCGTTACAAGCTTCATTGAGTTTTGCACCAGAAATCTGTGTGCCGTACAGTTATCGAGAATTATGGGAAAGGGGCGATTCAGGTTTGCTAAATATCTCAGCAGCGTGAAATCTGCAGTCTTCTCCTGAACCTGAAGGTGCTTCGAGCAGTTTTTTTCTGTTCCCTTTGATTAAAAATAGTGTCAGGTCTTGTGTGCGTTTAGCTGTATATAATACCTGGCTGTGGGAGCAGATTTATTTTAAGTGTTCTTTGAACCAGTCAATTTCTTACCATCCTACTTACAGGACCAAAGGCTTTGTGAACGGGTAGGTTATGTAAACCTGTGCAGCGTCCTTTTCCGTTTGTACTGTATATATACATGCATCACGTTTACTGTATTGATCTCAAAGACCGTGACTCAGGAATATAAAGCCAACAGGCCTGCTGAAACACATTTGGAACGGCGCATGTCTTTGGCAATGATGGATATTTACATACGCGCCTGCACAGATCGGCACAACAGCTTTGGCCCTGCTTTGCAGCGCGAGTCTCTAACATCATACAGATGGACCTGGTTTTTCTTCTGCTTTTATGGGACCTCTAATTACGCTTACACACCACATCAAAATGGGGCTCAGCATGCAATGCTTTGGCATTGAGAGGAAGTGCGCTGGTCAGATGTAATAAAATGTCTCCCGGCACAAGTTGTCTGTAATTTCAAAGTAGAGAGGGGGCATATATGTAAATGCGCGGGTGCCCCGTCTTTCAGCCTCCCATAGAACTTGAAGCCACCAAATGTCTGCTTATCAGATTTGATTTGATTAATTCAGCTCGACGTATTACTACGTGCAGCTTTAGCTTTTGTCAGATCGAGCTCCTACGTGGAGCCCAGGAGCTGAATGTGTTTGTAATCAAGATGAAAGATGTTAGTGATTAGCTTCCCCCAGTGTTTAGCTCATTGTCTTTCGCGAGTTTTAGAGGGAGTGCGCATCAGACGCACGGAGGTCTTAGCCAAGTAAGCTAAGCTTTGTGCAAACAGAAGTAGAATGGAAATCACTACCAATAGTACGTCTAGAACAATAATCTAAATATTAAAAAAGGGTGAATATGGCTGGAACATGTCAACAACTTAATAAATTAGATGACTGGAATAGTGCATTTAAAAATGTGTATTAAAAACCAAGTTTTCAGTTTCAATGAGGAGTCACTTATTTACCCAAAGGGTTGTAGGAGTATGGAACGGTTCAGCCATGTTATTGAAGCCAATACCCTGATTTCTTTCAAGATATTCTTGGATCAATTAACCAATTAACAACTATCAAATGGGCTAGATGGCCTGAATGTTCTCTCCTCTTTTGTAACCGTTCTTATGTTCTGAGGATTATATTGAAACGTATAGGGTGTTTCTATAATATTGACTGAAATTCAGGATTAATGTACAATAGCTGAAAGGTTTTTATCTGACAAATGGTGTGCACATGAAGTAAGGTTCTGCTCTGTTTCTATCTAGTGCCCTTCAGTCTGACAGACTGATTAAAGTGTCATGAGATGCAAAGACAGAAGTATCCACAAGTATCCTTCTTTGACCTAACACTTGTATTTTACTTCTACATTGACATGGACTACTAGACATGACATGCACACTTTACCTAACAAAAGACAGAATATAGACGTATTGCTGGAGCTTCAAAGCGTAAGTTTCAAAAACGCTTCCTAAAAATGCTGAAAACATTTTTAAATACAGAAACATTCCAATCCGAATTGTAATTGCACTTAATTGCATTGCATTTAGAAATACCTATATTGCTAAGATGCAATATAGTGGCAGTTCTGTTTGTTACAAAAGGTTAAAAATATAGGTTAAGTTGGTTTTGGTAAGACAATTTAAGCAACTGTCAGTAAAATACAGCTATAGTAAGGTAACTGGAAAAAAAAACAGTAAAGCCATGATCATTTTTCAAATTCTTTTTTTTTTTTGTCTGCTGTTATGCACTTGTGTTACATTTTGGCTGACTTTTCTTGAACTTGATATTGTTTTATTTGAACAGGAGCCAGGCAAACTGTCTTTCCCTATGAAAACAACTATCGCTAATATAATAAATTGTGAGAAATAGCAACAAAGGTCTCATTTAGTTTACTAGTGAACTGAAGGCTTCCTAGTATTGGCACTGTAGTGTTTTCATTTAATTGGTTCATCTATAATGTACCAATTAAATGAAACCACCTCCATTTTTGGTTGTGACATATTTAATATAAAGAGATAATGTATTCTTGTCTACATGAAGGCGAGTCGAACACTGTGGCATGTATGCTTGTTTATAATAGGTAAGTATGTTTACTGTGGGCACAAAAGTAACCTAACAAACCAGAAATGTTTCTTAGAGAAGAATACACTCTATACTCAAAGTATGTCCTACTATAATAACCATTTTCCACAAAAGCAATGAAAGGTATGGGGCATCTCACAAGCAACTTAAGCCCCAAATGTCAAAACTCCAACAAGAGCTGTATCTGCTTGTGAGGATTAGCAGTTTTTTACAGAAACATTGGTTAGCCCTTTACAGTGCAAATGTTTTTTTACAGTGAGTTTCTGTAACAACTTGGCACTGTTTGAGATTATTCAGTTTCAAACTACTTTTTATCCTCAGACTTTATTATTGTAGTCATTTTATATATTTTTTAGATTTGTGGGATATTGATGATTACAATACAGCAAAATGTTCTTTACTTTTTTCGCAATTTATTTAAAAGCAAACATTATACTCACGAGAAATGCCTTCATGTTTAAACTAGGAAGTGAGGCACTACCACTTGGATTATTTCTTAAACAGAACCATTTCGGGCAATTACCAAGTTTCAGAGTGATTTGATATGTTTTTTGTAGCCTTAAACTTTTGCCGTGACAAAGGCGTACTTGTTTCTTCAGTGACTGAATCTAGGGCTCCCTTTCCAGAAAAGGGCACTTCATTTCCTATAAGTGTCACACAAAAGTCATGTAAAAGTGCACTTTAAGCAAGGGTGTCTGAGTAAAATGGAATTCCTTTCAAAATCACCATCTTACACAAGAGTAGTGGCTCATCTCGTTTTTCAGTCTCATTATGTGGGTGTCACAGTGCATATGTATTTTTTCAGGACCCTGTGAGAATAAAATGGGTGCCTGTAAATCATATATTACAAATACATGTTTGGGATTAACCAGTAACATCCCTTGTGAAAATCTGCTATGGTAAATTTGCACAGTGGTATATTTATATGCTTTAGCCATGGCTTTAAGTTACTTGCTCCATGAATTTACTTCAATTCCTTCCTGTGCTGTGTTATACTGTTATGGACTTTAGTACACTTTGTTCAATTTGTAAATGGTGTTCCATATTAAACACTGTTACAGATGACAGTAAAAAAATGCATTTTGGTATTGGATAGTTCCTACATAACAAGGAGGATGCAGTCTCTTAACCCAATTAGGCATGGAATCAATATGGTTTTGAATACTGCCTGGTCCACATTTTCCCATGGTTGTGTGGTTAATTAGCAGGATGTGGAATTTCTTGATCTGAGTTTTTACATTTTGCTTCATTCAAGAATTCAAGAAAATGTTGTCCTACATAGCACCTCGGTTCTGCGACGGCTCTCTCCAAATTGAATTTTTCTGTGGTATCAGCACAGGCAGTTTACGTGGCAGTAGTTCGCATGCATAACCAAAGAAAATATTATAAGTAAAGCTGCATATTGAAAGCGCAGTGTGAGGCTGCACTTAAAATGAACATTTGTGAAAAATTGTATGAGTCTGCAGGGCAGGTTGTGAGCCAGTTTTAATTATATAATATTCAGTAATTTTGAAAAGTATTCGTTTAACTGGACATGCAAAGCTTTCATGAATTAGACCTTGCACATGTGTTTGGAATTCTAGTCCTTGTCTGAATGCTTCTAAGAAATGGAAGTTTAAGACATTTAACACTATGTATTGTGTGTCTTCGGTGTTGTAAAATAATGAAGGTTGAACATTTTGAGATGTATTTATTTCTGCTTGTCCTTAATTTCAAAAGTACCTTAATTTTATATCCTCTCTAGTTTTTACACCTATTGGTTTTGAGTGTCATTACACTCCTTTTCAAGAGGTTATCTAATGTGGAGCCTCTCTTTATTGTAGGGGTATCTGCTTGATGCTGCTCTGTGCCTAACATCTAAACTCAGAGTCATCTTAGCTACTACAGAAAGGAAGATCCCCATCTCAGGTAGCAGGGATCATCACGTTCACACATAAAACACTCTGAGTTCTGGTGTTAAATTAAAGGTCCAGCTGGTGATCCTGGCTGTATGGAGAAATTTACAAATACAAAAAGATTACAAAAGACAAAACAACAGGAAACTGTGGTTCTGCCTAGCTTTAAATAAACTTGAAAATTCTCTCTTCCTGCTACTACTTTCCTACTACCTGTTGCCAGAGACATCACACCATTATATACACAAAGATACTACTCATAAACCCATATGAGAATTTCCCATTTGAAAAAAAATTCTCTGACAGTGTACATAGGTGTGATTACGGTAAAAACAAATCTTTTTGAGACCGTTTTGGCGACCTCTAGTGGCATACCTGAATTAACCAAAGACGTCTCACTGGGCATCCTGCCACAGTATATAGACATCTATCCAGGTTCCAGGGCGTCTATCAATAAAAAAAATGGCCCACCACAAATAGGATATTGTCTGGTCAGGGTTCAGGTTGGCTGAGCTTGCATATCAGAGCAGCTGAAAGGCGTCTGTGGTAAATGGTGAACTACATAGTACTTAGCACTCCTGCCTCCTCTGAGAATATAACTACGCCATTTCCCACAGATTGGCCTCTTTTGTTTTCTCAGGGATGTGGGAAGGATTGTATTTTCTTCTTCTTTGCGAACTTAGATTGCACATGTATCCCACCGGCTAAAGGCACTTAGTTTTCCCTGCACTCTGTACTCTTTTACTGAACTCCATTCTTTGCTGAGCTTCTGTTCAGTCAGCTTTGGCTTGCCAAGCTGTCTTTAAGGTTTATACATTTTTTCTCCTTCCAGACGAGCCACCCTAGTTTGCCATTTCTTCTCTGACAATTTCACCATTCTTCCTCTTCCCTTCTTTTTCAGTTTGTAGTACTCTCTTTTCTCCTTTTACCAGTCCTGAATCAGGCGCTGCTTAGTATGTTTTTGTTTGGAGTGAAACTAGTTGTTCAGACATCTGGTTTGTTTTTCGTTGGTTCAGCGGACAATTGTGTAAGATATAAAAAAGGTTTAAAACAGGGAGGGGGTTATGCAAGCACAAAAAGTCATTTCTGTGACTGTCTGGTACACCTGCATGATTTGATGCTTATCTTTCATCGGTTCACAACCTGTACAGCTGTGATCAGAACCTGCCCAAGAAGGACTGTCATGACAGTTGATCTACCTTGTCTAAATGCATGCCAACAGAGCCCTGGTAGATAATATTGTTTGTGTAGTTTGCACACCAAGTGGACCAGTGGCCTGTCAGTCATTGCATCTGAAAAGGACATGGGCCTCACACTACATGAGTGAGTTGTAGCAGCCCTGCTTGGTGTTGGCTGGATTCTGACTGGGAATCTGAGCCAGCTGGGTCTATGCAGGCCTGAGCTCTCTGACACCACCGTCTGTACTACCCACAGCCCTCTGTTGCTCTTGGCCTTCCCCAGCATCCTCCAGAAAATCTCTGCTTCCTCCAGCCAACCCTCTTGTGTCTGGCCCTTTTCCCATTGGAAGATTGCGGTCACTGCCCTGGTGTAGACTGCTGCTGTTGTAGAACTGTTTCTAAAGTTTGATCTGCGAGGAGGTTCATTTTAAATTTGGTTTAGCTCTGTGCAAGGGAGACAGACACCTGTTGTTTGGAAAAAGTATGACATTTCAAAGCAACGGGACGGCAAGGATATGCTTTGTTAGAAATACCATTGTACTATGTATGGTAATCTCTATGTTGAACCAAAATGTTAATCCTAAATATATGCTGGTTCTAAATACACAGTATGCTCAAAAGGCTTGACTAAACACAATATCTATGGTAACAGACAGACGTTCAGACCATAAGAGAAGGAGTTCGTTTGTGTCACTGTTGTCTCTAGAAAAAGGTACTTCTATATGAACCAAACACAGTTCGCTTAAATATGCTGTGGCTTCCTGCTTTACTACACTGTCAGACCACACAGTGCTCTACATGACAGGACAACACGCTAAGGAATATTGCTAGTCTGCTACAAGGTCTTCCTCACCAGCCATCTGACTCTGCAATCAGACTTGGATAGGTTCTAGGTGGGAGGGGAGGATCCCCTCCTTCTAACAAGCTTTTTAGAAATTTCAGCACATATGTCATGAATAGCCCTCTACCAGACTTGATGTCTTGGATGACTGGGGTCCGTGGATCTGCAATGAGTTGTCTTTTGGCTCTAGGCGGCTGCTGTTCCAGACTTGATGTCTGGTGGAGGGCTATTCATGACACATGTGCTGCAATTTCTAAATAGCTTGTTAGAAGGAGGGGATCCTCCCCTCCCACCTAGAACCTATCCTGGCAAACCAGCACGTTTACCCTGCAGGAGCTTCCTCTACCCTTCCTCTCTGGGGCTTTGAGATGGTGTCAGACAGTCTGGCGAAAGCCTCCTTTGAGTCTCCCCATACTGTGGAGCGACTGCTTCTGCCAATAAACACAGCAGTCCTGGTGACCATTGCTTCAACATTACTTTCACCTGGTCTGTGGGCAATGGCTTCACAGAGTGTGAATTCCAGTGGTGTAATCCTCCTTAGCTACGTAGGTAGTGCCCTTCTTCCTGCCTCCCTTTTCTTTGACTGAGGATTGTCGGTGGAAAATCCTCTACCAACTGTGGGAAGAGGGCTTTTACTTTAACCAGATGAAGGGCTGTGCCGGAGATATCTGTCATGGCTCAAAATTCCTGGATCAAGCCCTGTCCAAACAGGACTATGACAGAGTTAGCCTCCCATCACCCGTGGGGGTGGTGGCACATTTGTCTAAGGGCATAGACTGGCCATAGATTGACGTATTTGACACAGTGATATTATGGGCCCTGTTCCACCCAACCCCCCCCCAGATGTCTGGCAGAAGAATTTCAAATATTTTCTCGAAAGTCTTCAAGCAGTTTAATTACTGAAACAATGATACCAAGTTTGCACATTTTAGCTGAATTAGATAAAAGAATAAAGTTTCAGAACTTTGTTTTTGTGATTTATTTATGGCCTGTCACCATAATGAAAATATTGGCTCTATGTTCTGTTGTTTTTTTTTTTTGCTATAGTTCCACTGAAGTAGATTATTTTAACACTTGTGGTTTAATAGTCACATCTGTCTGATAGCTTGGTAATTATTTGCAACTGCATTTCTGTATGAGTATTTGTGGTAACCATGGTTAGTAAATATACACATGACATTATCCATAACCAAAATGGACAGTGAGCAGTAGGGGTCAAGAAAAAAAAATGTAAAAACCCAATGCAATATGCATCTTATAGCCCTGAAGGGGTTTCATTTGAATGTGTAAATATGTGAAAACAATTCAGAACAGGCAGAAATAGCTTTCAGTTGCTATGGTTCATTTGTTACAGGCTACTCAGCTCATTTTGATATCGATTTAACTCATTTAAATCACAAATGACTGTGTGACAGCTAACCGCAAGGTTCCAGATTTGTTACATAAGTGGCGTAAAAACAATAACAACAAAACTGAAAACTTTGAAAAGAATCCTTTACGTTTCTATCAATTAATAAGGACACTTATTTCATTGCAAGACATTGCAAGAAACAACAGTGTCTTGTCCTCATACGTTGATATAATGTCTCCATTAACACCATCTGTGAAAATGAAACTATCATGGGCCTTTTCCTCCACTTTTGACCCTCTGGATTACTGTGGATCTCCCACATTGTTCATGGGGGGTGTAAGACTATCCTGTTAAAGGGTTAATGAGGTATAACTGTGCAATACGGTTCACATACATTTCACTGGTAGGGGGCCAACTACATAAGGAGGAAAGGTTTGAAGAATGAGTCAGTTAACTTCTAAAGGTGGGGTTGAAGCAGGGGAACCTGGCTTTGCTTTTATTCTTTAGCATCTAATTAGAAACTAATTGGCGTTACTTCGTGTAAATATGCTTTAACTCAAAATGGAAGAGGGGTTTCAGCTCAGCCTGAAAGATTGTATGGGGGAGGAAAAATCAAAAGCATATTGTCTTAGCAAAGCTGTTGGGCAATACCTCAGACTGTTTCAGTGCCCTTGCTGTAGGCCCTATCAAATATCCCCACAGAGCATGTAACCCATGGCCAATTCTGCAGATCTTTAAAGCCTTCAATTTTAGAAAGCATGTGTGTCCCAAGTACTTACGGAACTCACAGCAAATCGAGCTACAGGTGTGAAAATTAGGTGTAAGTTTTATGTGTGATAAATTACCAACAGGTGTGCTCATTTAAGCCACTCCATTTTTTTTTCCAGTCCTGTCTGCATCTATTAGACTGAATGAGAAAGGAAAACACATTGCCTTTTCCTTGGGTGAGGAAAAAAACAGCCAGAAATACGTAAAACACATTTACTTCTCTTCACAATCGCATATTTTACACAGAGAAAATTCTTGATTTGCCTTGGAGGCTGCCAAATGAACACCTTTTTTTTTTTGCAGAGGGTCCTCATAATGCAAAACTTTTTCAGCTGTGGAGACCTGAACCTTTTGAAAGTGCCTGCATAAAGCTAGACCATGTCTAACAGATTATAGGTACAGAAAGTTTAGATAAGTACAAGAATTGTTCATTTTTTTAACAGTGGTGGCAAACCAGATGATTATTTCATCTCAGATTAACTAATATTGTACTTTTTTGTTCTGAGATACACAGTTTTCCCCTGAGTATTTAACTGCTGACTGTTTTGCTTGGTCCATCCTGAGATTTGATCATGGTTGCTTCCAGGCTCAGAGCACACACAGCTCCCCTCACTAGACTGTGAAAACTCCTCTATGCTGAAATATTGGGAGAATTGTACACTGTCTACGTATCAAGGATGGTGCTGTCATTTCTATTACATGCTCCAATCAGCCCTGTAACACTAGGAATGACAGTCCCTTGCATTTATATAGAGATCTTAATCACAAGAAATCTCGATGTGCTTTACGTATGGGAGGGAACTCACTTTTTATACCACTAAATCATGTTTATGCATAAGACTTTAGGAGCAAAGAAGTTTTTTTTTTCAGATTTGATGTTTTATACAATTGCCCTTTACTCTGAGCCAAAGTTTTATTGTTTTAGCTCATTTTTCTTAAACTATTTGTTTTGATGTAGGCAGTTTAATGAAGGAACTTGTATTCCACTTGTCATATATAGTTAGCTAATGATTTTTTGTCATTTTTTTGTCACGGGTGGGTCAATGTGTAGGTCAAGGTTAGGAAAAGTTGTAGTTGTAATTTTAATTAAATTTGATATGCTGATTCTATTTAATCACTCCGCTGAGGCATAATCCATATGTCTGTTATCACGGAGAGATAGATGGGATCATATTTAAGCAGTACTAAAGGTTAGTTTTTGCATAAAATGTGGTCTGGTTTTATATTTTAGGTTTATACATATACATAAAAGGCTTTTCATGGAAATTAACATACAGTTAAGGCTGGTTGATACAAAAGTACACAACCTTGAAATTAACTTTTCCCATTGTGGAACTTACCTGTACGTTTCTCTGGTATCATTTTTTTAAAAACAAAACAATTGTTAAACAAAGCATCCAGATGAACATGTGCAAGAAAGAACATAACATTCTGAATTGCATTAAGAAATGACTAGTTGATCAAAGTCATTTCAAAAAGTCCAGCAGAACCCCAAAGCTGGTGACGCCTGTGGTGGTCTTTCCATTGACAGTCATTTCTCAGTGGATTAGGAAGACATGGTTTATCTTCCAAATCCTGGCTACATCTTGGATCATTCAAAGAAATCCTTGGAGTTATTACCAGTTTACACCCTCCAAAATCTGGCATTTACTTGCTAAATGATTCTGTTCATTGTAATTTAAGATGGAAGATGTAAGTCAATTACATACAATTTTTCATATTCTCATTTATCATGCAACAGGCATCGCCCATTTGTTACGCTTGCTGTGATTTTGACAAAAAAGATAATTAAGACAAAGATTCTAGTTGCTTGGCCCTTGTTCTGTTGTAGAAGTATTCCCATGAATGTGTCGAGAATCTGGCAGTTCTGTCAACGAAAGTGGAAGCAATCTCTCTTTAGAAGTGTTTAATAGATTATTAAAAAAATATCTGGAAAAAAAAACCCATTCACATGTCACATTTATGCCACCTCTGATATGTCATAGCTCATTCACACAGAGTTATTGCGAAACACCCTGACAATCAGTAAGTTACTGTCATGGGAACATTAGTAACAAAATGTCACTGCTTGTGTGGCGGCAGCTTTTCTTCATTTTCAATTATTCCGTATGGAGTAAAACTTAATCAGTGCCAGACTGCAGGACCTTCGTATAGATATAGATTTTACATTGTGTTGCAAAGAAGGCCTTAGTTTTTAGTAGACAAAAAGACACAGCACGATTTAACAGCAGAGTAAACAAAATGGATGGAATATGTCTCCTATCAGTGAAAGATGCACCTCTGTAGGCTTTGTTTGGATAAAATAATGTTGGGACCAACAATAACATGTTGGGACCAGTTTCTTCCATGATTTTCTGATGCAGATTAAATAAAGCCTTTGGTTGTGTGAACTTCCTTAAATGATTGAAGACAAACATGCTCACATGCAGTTAAATTTTTTTTTTTCCTTGCAACTTGTTTTTCAC
This sequence comes from Atractosteus spatula, assembly GCF_055471065.1. Lineage (NCBI taxonomy): Eukaryota > Metazoa > Chordata > Actinopteri > Semionotiformes > Lepisosteidae > Atractosteus > Atractosteus spatula. Next base: position 5,060,494 of record NC_142717.1, read on the forward strand.
TGAGGTGTTGCTGTAAAAGCTACGCTTGCTACACCACTGGCATGTCCAATCACACAGACAGCTGTGGTGGCTTAGTGCCATCTCTGACTCATCACATGAAACTTGTGATAAACGCATAATAAAATACAACTGATCTGTACCGATAAAGCATGTTTGCATCCTGTTTCAGACAGCACTGACCTGCCATAAGTCATCTGTGTGAAAAAGGACCTATAAGGTGAAGCATTAAAGCTTTCTTCCTTCCAGACACTGTTATCTTTGTCTGAGTTCATGTGCTTTTGACTGAATTCCAATTATAATTCCCTTTACGTTTCACTCTAGTATACTAGACCACGGAACACACATGCATTCATCACAAAATGAATAAACCAAATTTGACACTGAATGAAATCAAGCAGATGTATAATAAATGTTTTGAATCACTGAGAAGCACACATCATTGCTGTCTGCAGTATCTATGTGCTGTTTGTGTTTAGTATAAATTAATTTGCTGATATCAGATGAATCCGATGAAGTTGACGCATGATGAAAACAGGACTGTTTTGATAGTCCCGATAATATAACTATCACAATGTAAGTAAATATTTTTAATAAATTGGGAAAAACAAAAAACAATAGTAGCATTGACTGTCCAAGAAATATAAATGGTACAGTAGGTTACATGCATGCAGTACTCTTCTGGACATCCAGTACAGCTAGAATCAGATGAACATTTGTTTTTGCTATTTATGTTACTTTATAAATATTCATGTAAATAGCATAGATAGAATTGATTCTGAATTTGTTTGAAAAGAAACCCATTTACTGAGACTGCTGCAAAATTAATAAAATAAGGTGTCTGTAATTATTAACACGTGTTTACAGTATACTTCACTAAAGTAAACTAACCAAAATAGTTATCTTTAGCTTGAATGTGACCAGCTGCGGGAATGTTAGTGAAGGGTCCAACATATTTTCTGCTACATTTGGTCTTCTATCGTACAAACATACAGTATAATTCAATTGCACTGTGCTTTTGTAGTTCATAGTGGTAACTTTCCTTGTTTCATTGCAAAGTAAAGTGCAACCTCTATACCCTTGTGAAAAAGTTCAATAAAGATTGTGGGAAAGGCAGGGGCACTTCAAAATCCTGTCCTTGACGGGCGTGTTTTATCATTTCGTTTCATGAAAGGTGCCTGGTAAGCCACAGCAGTCACGGTTCCTTAGCATGCTGAGAAATTCCTGGCTGAATTCAAAGCCACCAAATCCTAAGAAGAGCGCCCCCATCTGAACAGTAGCCATTACAAGCTAATACGCCCAATACACAGCACGCCAGGTAGAGAACTGCAAAGGGACTTCACCAGTTGAATTTAAGGGTGAATTCCAGTTGGATAGATTTAATTTAGTGGACTCTAGCCTGGTCATCTAAATTAACTCCTAGAAACCATGTCGTTGAAACAATAATGACCAAGAAGTCTTTATTTGAAAATGTCATCTGTATTTTCTACAGATCTGCTCTCACAGATCTTGGGAATTGTTTTGGGATGCATTATCCTAGAAGGAAAAGTGACACTTTTTGGTCCAACGCCACTCACAGCAGATACCCGACTTTCCATCTCAGTAATGACCAAAACAAACTTTCCTCAGCCTTTGTGGTCTGAAAATATTGGACTACAGGGCGATTATGCTGCTGCCTCACTGGTAGCACTTGTTCACTTGAGATGCTTTGCAGGATTTTCAGCCACAATTGCCTTATGACACAGCTCAGATTACACCAAGGGATCTCTGATCTCAATCCCTTTTCCAAAAGGAGAGTCTGTCACATAAGCCACCTCAGAACCCCAAAAGTGCAGAATTTTGGTAAGCTTTGCAGGGTTACTTAGTGTTTAATACATAGGGTCAGGAGAAACCCTCATCATGAAGTGCCATTTAGCCATAAAATAAAGAGGAGAAAAATTAGGACATAGCAAAGGCAGTGCCTGTAACACAATGTTTGTCAATATCTGTCCTGCATCTTAAAAATGATTGTGGATTAATTTTATATATCTATGGTTAAACCTCTTAGAACTCATAACACGGTATTGTTTTGAGCCTGGACAAGACTGGATTCCTAAACGGACACAGAAATTAAGGGGAACTTCCATGCCACATTGCGTGAAACATCACCAGCCACGTTTGAATAGAGGGCTGAGTTCAGGCTCACAATGTGGCCGTTGTAACTGGGTGATTCAGTACAGCATCTGGAAAGTTAATGTGGCATGTTTATTTAAACCTTATATGTCTGACCTTTTGTTTGTGTGGACCTTATAATAAGTCTCTCTGAGACTTGAATATGTATTTAGAAATTGAGACTACTCCCTGTTTTTATTCCTGGGTCTGCTGTGTATTTGCATTTAGTCAACAGATGGTACTGTAACTTCTGAGTCAGAGCAAAGGAGCCAAAATTGAAAACAAATCAATACTTTTCACCTGGCTAACCCTTTCTTTAGAACGTGGCACCAAACCTTTCCAGTAAAAGAGTGCTATAGTATCTGTGTGTCTAGAATAAAGTGACAGAAAGGCTGTATACTTGATTGTGAGCCACGCAGTGTAGCAAATTAATAGGAAAATCCTTCAATTCTGATCTAGTATGTGCAGGCTTAAAGTAAAAATAACCTGGACTAGACCCTCAAGTACTGAATTACTAAAGTCCTATTTTCAATTTGCCTTTTTTGTACAGACCACTTGAAACGATCTCATTAAATATACCTGTGATTGCAGTACAGTTTTTATTTTGCATCCGCCAAGCTCAATGATCTTTCCAGTCAGCATATAATAGAACCGACATATATTGGTTGATTTGTACTGCTATTCAATTTCTAATTAATATATATTATTAATATTGTTGTTGCGGTTGATCCACGCTATGTGAATTAACAGGAATTCTTTGATGTGTAGGGATTGTTAATGAAGTCAGTAGGTACTTTGTGCTGCAATATCCCAAAAGGAGACTCTCCCGATTTGCAGATGCAATGCATGAACAGTTTTTGTTCTCCTTGCTCAGGCACTGTGAGCAAATGGTGTAGGTGGTAGACTGGAGCAAGAGGGTACAATTTCAGGGGGAGCCAGAGCATTGTAATTTAAGATTCTGAACTAATGGAATGCCTTACTTATAGTAACAAGCTGTTTACAATGGTACTTTGACTAACAGATTTTTTAATATTGCTGTTCTTTTACTTCTGTTGCTTCATTTGACATACTTTCCACAGTTAGGATGTATTGATTGTGAAAAGAAAAGAGGTGGAAAACACGGACGTTTTGTCTTTTTTAACCCATTGATTACTGTTCTTTATAATGGTTTGTCTTATCCTGGCTGAGAATACAGTAGTCACACAACGTACAGTAGCCCTGTGTACAAGGGCTATCCAAGAGTTAACCCCATCTTTTGATATGAAAATAAAAACGACTTACATGCCAGCTTCTTTCAGTGGAGGCTCTTATGGGACAGACCTTATGAGTATCGATAATTTAAAAATATTGTTCTGAAAAACAGAACAATAAACACAGAAATGCTTCTGTGCTTTGAAGAAATGTATACATACACGGTTCCAGTGGTATATGTCATTTTCACCACATCACAGGAAAAAGCCTCATAAGCTATTTGTGGCCATGTAGCTCACAAGGCCTGAGGTTTTTTTTCTAACCGATGGGATATTCTTTTAGTGTGTTCTAAGTCCATCTTGTGTTGCATCTCATTTTATGCTTTGAACTATAATTAGAGGATTTTTTTTTTTCATTGAGGACTTTACAACTCACTGTGTACCATCAAGCCCTATTTGGAATAATTTTGGTTTTCGAAAAGTCATGCCAACAAATGCCATGGAAATTGGACTAGATGTATGACACAGCAATCATATATTCCTGTGAGCCATGGGCACTTTTCAAATTAAAAACAAAGCTCTTAGTTTTCCCCCTCGTTTAATATTTTATACTTTTACTGTCCTTAATATCTATACTGCCAACATGTTTGCCTTTCCAATTTTTAGTTCACTCTAATTTCCATGAATAAGGTCATTCTAAAAAAGAAAAAGCTGTCCAGGACCTAGTCTCAGAATTAATTTTACAATTAATTCTGTAAATCTGTGTATGTTACTGTATATGTTAATTTTATTAAATCTGTTTCTTCCATTTTATTAAATCAGTACTCCACCCACTGTCAAATTTCTCTGCTTCTCATCAGTTAATTGTTATTAGAAATAAACCTTTAGTCAAAATAATGTACATAAATACCCCTTGATTTTAAAACTACAATACAGGTGGATCATGTTTCACTCTTAAAGGACAAGATCTGTCCTCCACATGGTTAATAAAATCTGAATAAACAAGGAAATAGCTGCAGTGACGAGGGTAACTTTTACTTTTCCATTACAGTAAATGACTGTGAGATTTCTTGAGGGAGCAATCAAAATGCTTACATAAAAGATTTGTAACTGAGTTTTTATGGCTTAAAGTTGCAGGAACTTTTAATGAGTCACTGTATGATGTCATTCAAACCATCTGTGCAAGAGGATTGCTCAAGGTTGCCAAAACTTACCCCTTCGTACTGGGGTTTGGCAGTAATACACAACATTAGTTATGGGTTTTCAATCATTAAGTATACCTGTAATTGCAGTATTTTGTGGTTTCAAATACTGTTTGTAAGTGTTTGGCTCTGGTATGAAAAGTGTTAAAAATATTGCTTTCCAATTATGCAAAAAACACAATGATCCAAAAATTCATCATACAATCTGTATGGGACATCAAAAGATACTTATCACTTAGGAATGCATATTTTATATAAAAAAAAGTTTTTGGCAGAAGTTTGATTACTTGATCTTTCATGATTGACTATGATGTACTCAAGTGGCTTTGACTGTTACATAAGGACTAGTAACCTTATTAATGAAAGAGTTGATTGAGCACGGCTGATGAGGTAATGTAACTTGTTGAAGGTCAAGCCTGTTGAAAGTCAAGAATGAAAAACATGGAAAAACCCACCAGAATTCCCTGCTTATAGAGATTCGTCTTGGTCCAATAGTGTGAGGTCAGTACACTGTTGCTTTCAGGGGAACAAAGACCTTTTTAACAACTAATCAACGTTTTGTGTAGACCACTGTCGTGGATATCAGCAATGCAAAACAATGCTAACAATTGCAATTTCCTATTGGGGACGCTCAAGGGTAATGTTTTTTTATCATGAATTAGTGCTGGCCATGAATGTTTAGGTGCTATATAACTCCTATAAAGATAACGGTGGTCTTGGAACCCCACTTTCTGCTCTTCTTCATCTATAACAACATTCAGGCAAGGAAATGCATGTCTTCATATTGCTGTGAGATGAGAATTTGACAGTTATGCTTTAGATACACTTGTCACTAGACTTGAACCTCATTCACAACTTGTATTATGAGCTGAAATCTAGAGAGCAAAGACCAGTGAACAGGCACATGCTTGTGAAGTGAACTGGGACAGAGATCAGACAGCAGCTGCAACCTGGTGCAGAGGATGTATCACAGATGTCCAGCTTGTACTGCTTCCAAAGCTGACCAACCACACTTCTAGCCTGTGGTTTTCAAACCCCTGTTGGAAAAATATTTTTTAGCATTAACTTGTTGAATGAATTTACATGATTGAATTTACCTACAGTATGTTATGTCTGTTTGATAAAGTATCAGTGCACCTGCCACCAAAAAAAGTTAAAAATGTTTTAACATGTTTGTGATATTTTAGTGTACTAAATGAGAAGTTTCTTCTGATGCACAGTATATTTCTCATAAGAGTAGCACATACCTAATGCAAGATTTTCTCAAAAATAATTTTTATGTTTATGTATATTGTATGTTATGAGAATCTGAGCAGGCTAAAACCTTACAGAAAATGTCTATAGACATAGTTGGGAGTATAGGGAATTTCACAAAAAGCATATTTTGCTGTGGATCCTTGCAGGCTTAAAGATTTTCATATTTTCAGTAGTGCTTTTCACTCTTGGAAACATTAAAGGCAACTTTGGAACTTGGGCAACATTTTCTAAGTCAACATCTTTAGTCACTTAACAAAGTTTCCATATATGGTTAAAGTTTTAAAAGTACAAATTTTCATCACACTTCAGAATTCTCTGAGTACAGTAGAGAGGGACCAGTAGGCATATCTGTTGGCAAAGGAGGACACCACAAAAACTCTGCTAACTGCCACTTCAGAGTTGCTAACAAACCAGAAAATGTACAGCTTCATTAAAAAAAAAATGAAAAGGAAAATTAACATTAGACAGCAAGTACACCAGCAGGGAGTTCAAAACAATGGAACAATTTTAAACCCAAAAAATACAACACAGTAGTTTTATTATCTTCCCACTTTTTATGCCAGTGTTTTTAAAGGATCAGCACCTCAACTATTTGGCTGGGTTCTACCACATTACTTTATTGTGGCATGAATGGCAGAAAAAGATGAACTAGTCATAGCCAAGCATACAGTTTGCTGAAACTGAAATTTTCTTGAAGCTATTTGCAGAACAGAATTCCATTGTCCTCCTTTGTCAGTTTCCTGTCTCGTCCTCCAATTTGACTGCAACAATAGGGTTTCCTTCTGGTGTCTTCATGGGGGATGTTCAAAGCTTGCCTGTTCTGTAAATACTTCTTCATGGAATGACCAGTAGCTCTTTGATGTGGGAACTGCGGTGATCATTTGTCTATGATCACAGTAATCTTAGGTATAACTATAAATATAAACATTGTTTATACAGTATATCAGCATTAGACAAAAAAAACATATTATGTTTTGCATTGTTAATAATTCTTTTTACACCTGGTGTACAATAAATATTTTTAGTGTACTGTGCATACTATGTGTAGAAACCTTATTGAAAATGTTTAGAAATGTTTAGGAAAAACAAAAAATGTAAATTATTTTAATCCACACAGCAAAATAGTGAACTGTTATGAATGTATTAGGTAAAAATATTTTCAGAAATGAGAAAATGTAGCTCAAATACAATGGAAAAAATACAGAAAAGATACCAAGGTGTCAGCTTTTGAAGTGGCTGTGTGACAGAAACTCTACGCGAATATATCCTTGAGGTCATGTTGGATAAAGTACAGTAGTTCCTCTTGACGTACTTGTCTAATTTCTTGAAAATGAATGCTTTGGCAAGGAAGTACTTACCAGAGCCTCTGTTTATAGGGAAGCCTAATGAGGTCGATTTGTTTTTTCTTACACAAATGAAGTTTGTGTAACTTGACAAATGCAGTTTTTCCACTGTGATTTTACTGAGAAAATCCTGCAGACTTCTGTAGTTTGGTGAGTTCTCCACGAAGGCAACCAAAAAAAATGAAGATTTAAGGGACATTTATACAACAAGTAGGATGTAGAGGTGAAGGCTAACAGAGTGAACCCTTCCCAAGAGTTAGCACACTACAAGGCAGTGAAACGACAGGGAACAGAACAACTATCACATTATGCGTGTGTTTCTGGTGTGCCACAGAGAGATCAGAGCCTGCTTACACCAGAATATGTGTAGCCTGTTGCATGCTTTAAAAGAATATAACAAACAGTATGTTAAACTTTCTGGACATACAGTTTTGTTTGCAACATGAGAACATACAGTAAGAAAGGTTACACATCAGAGGAGGCCTTTTGGCCCATCTGTCCTGTTTGCTAGTTAGTGGCTTATTGATTCAAGGATCTCATCCAGTCATTTCTGGAAGGAAGCCAGGGTATCAGCTTCCACCACATGGCTGGGCAGCTTGTTCCATAATTCTTTGAATAAAGAGGTACCTCCTATATTTAAGTGCACTTCAAGATAGTCCTCATATTCCTTTTGTGTCCTCTTATTAGTGTCCACTAATGTGCGGACATTACTGATGCCTTTTGAATACTTGTGTCAGGTCCCCTCATTATCTTCTCTGTTCCAGACTAAAAAGGTGCAGCTCTTTCAGCCTTTCAGTGAGGGATATCCCATTAAGCCTCAGAGTTGCTCTTCTCTCAACTGATTTCAGAGAAGCATTACCTTTCTTTTGTAATGGGGTGACCAAAATGTTGCACAATATTCTAGGAGGCCTAACTAGTGCATTGTACAAATAATCCTAGCATCCTTTGATTCTAATTCTACATTGGGACTTTTTGTATTGCTATTTTTCTTGCTTTGCTAAGTACCCCTTCCAGCTTGGTGTTTCCCATTTTGTACTTATAGACAGTTTTTAATTGCCTGTATGCAAAACCCTGCCTTGAGTTTTATCTAAATATTTTTTTCATTTTATTCTTTCTACAATGTTTGTTCATTTGTTAATTTGGTATTATATGCAACCTTGGCTGGTTTACTCACTATACCAGACTCTAGATCATCGATAGTGTTTTGTTAGTGCTGCTTAGGTGGTTGAAAGCACATGCTATACATGAAACAGGGGCAGTGAAATATGGTTTTAGTTTAAATGATATTTTCTGAAGGGCACAGTCCTTTAGATTTTATAATTATGGTCTCTAACAACTAAATATTTGGAAACTGAAGCAGTTGAAGATTCCTCAGCATCAGTATCCTAGTGTTTCTTTGGACATGTAAAACTGTATTCAAGTTGGGTTATGCAATATGCTTTTAATGTCAATTCACTGTGATCACCAAAACACTGACCCTGACCCTGAGAGGCTTTCGCTGTGCTGAGATAGGAATTCCTTCATCAGACACAGCCTTAGCTTAAGCTTTTGCATCAGCAGTTTTGTCAAAATCTTTCTTAATCTCTTGTACTTTTTTCAGAAGCAATTGTAGGATTTTGTCACACTGGGTGTCATGGGGGCATTAAATTGCAGATTTGCTCAGAACCTCCAATTATTCCTATGATAAGATTAACCAAACTAAAAAAAAAAAAAAAAGCCAGATCCTTGTGAGACGAAGATAAACAGTCAAAGACTGAAATGTGATATAGTAGGGAACAGTCTTTTACAGATCAGAAAAAATAATTTGTGGGAACCACAACAACAACCCTTAATAATTCAGAGTTAGCTAATGATTTATTTCCCCTTATTATGCCCTTTATTACTCTGTCATGAATGTTTCTAGGTGTCCAAAGTGTCTAATTAGGTTTTTTTTAATTTAAGAATGCTGTGAAAGTTGTGACAGACTTGCATTAGATTTTTACCTACTGAATTTGCTGGGCAATTAAACTTGGAAGATTGATCCACCAAATTAGTCTGCTTGACGTGATTTGACTGTAATTTAAACTAATGTAGATAATCACTGTTACTAGTCAGATGAATCATTTTTTCCTCTGGAGGTGAGTCATTTCAAATTACAATGTCATTAAAAAGTGGCACAGAAATGAACTTGGGCCTGGATTGAATCAAAACTGCTACCCTTCCTCCAATTGCAAATGACCAGCCTAGTAGGTTGGCAGGTTTTCATTGGGTGGATGCAGGAAGCCTCTGGCAAACAACGAGTATGGAAGTCTAATTTGTGATTGGTGGAGGCGTCCAGATATTCATTGAAACATTCTGCTAGATGAAGAAAGGGGAAAGAAACGTATCACTTAACATTTCAACAAATTCACAAAGTGATAATCAGGAAAATTACAAAACACTGCTGTAGGTAGAACACTGTATTGAACTGTGTATTGAATTGTACTGAACCGACATGTCAAAGATAAAGTCATTATGATTCATTATACTGGTTAACACTTGACATTAACATGGTTGATCAACAGAATGTCTATAGTGAAAGTCAAAAGCTAGTGGCTTATGTGGCCACCACTGCAAGAAATAAAAGTTGTATATCTGCAATGCATGCTTGGTGCCTTGATGGGTTCTGTCCCATTCCTACTATACAGCCTGTATCTGTTACAAACGTATCTCACAAAAGAGGAGTTTTTACACAATCATAATGAGGATGTGCGTCAGGATGTTAAGAGTAAATCAATGTAGACCCCTGTAGTTAAGTTGCCATTCAATCACTACAAGTGCAGGAGTAGCGAGTAGATACTTCTAATTAGATCATCTATCTTGTAGCTCCCCATCGATTGGTCTGTTGCACCCTACAATTAACATATTGTTATGCACATCTGCTCTTGTTGATGTCAATCAGTGTGATAAACAGAAAACCTTTATTCTTTGCTAAGGAGGACTTGATCCCCCTGCTGACACGTCCATACAAGGTGATGTAGTTTAGCTTCAAAAATGCAGATGACATTAAGAGTTGATCTCCCAATAAGTGGAGCATATTGGTTATTTTCTCTGGTATTCTTTCTTGATTTTCACCAGACTTGACATTCAGCAGATTACATCACTTCATCGCCTATGTCCTATAAACTGAGATTTAGTGCTTATGCAACAAAGTCACTTACTGTAAGTGTATCAAGGTCAAAGTCAGTCATGAATGATTATTTCATTAAAAACCAAGCAAAAATTTATTCCACTTTTATATAGTAATTTCTGTTATAATGTGTGTTGCCATAACACAAATTGGCTATAACATAACTGTAGTTATAAAGAACACTTTTTCCATAATGCGGCACATGTTGGCTGTAACACAGCTTAAGTACACTGGAACTAGTTGCACATGTAGAGTAAAAATGGTTGTGCAGCTTAGCGCAAACAACACAGTATCGGCATCAGTGGGGTATCTGTGCTCAGCTACTATATTTTCATTATTTGGAAACATCGTTTGCAAATGTATTCTACATTCTCTTTGATAAGTTAAAAAATTACAGTTGTGTATGTTGTTAAAAAACGTTTTTTTTTTAGTAAAAAATGTTGTCTCACCATCCCTCCTCCACTGCTGAATTTCTCATTTGTTACAATGCAAATACTGAGGCTTATTATGCCTTCTTTAATCTATTTTTACTGTTTTCTGTTGAAAATTTTCACCAAAACATATTCCGCAGATTAATAATGTGACCAGTTACAATAGAAAACAAGCTTTCTACCCCCTAAGCCTTTACTTTCCATTGCACCAATGGTTTCTATAACACAGTGTTTTCTAGGAACACAGTTATTGTTATAGCAGAAATGGCAGTGCTTTATTTTGCCCCCCAAAACATTTTCCTTAAAGAAGCCAGGACATGGGTTTTGATAACACAGCTACCTGTAGGTACTCGTTCCAGAGTCCCACTAAAATGTGTGTAAAACAGTTTCTCCCGTTTACAGTTTAAAATTTCCTTTGTAGTTCTACTTGCATTCTTGGGTGAATCTTTCTCTGCTTTGGTCCTGTTCATTATTGCTTCCACTTTTTCAGGCACTCTAACAGATTAATGAATTTACCTTTTTTAAATTTATTAATTAAATTTAACAATTGAACCTCTAACCTCTAACACTTTTCTTTTATGTTAATTCTATTAAATCTAGCAATTTGACTTAACTCAGACATGTTCTCATTTTTTAACGAGGTAAACATCCATTTAATAACGTAGCTATTTCCCTTTTATCATTTAAATGTTTATCATTATTATCTATTAACTTTTTTTTTATTTTCCATACCATTGCAATATTCTTTTCAATCTCTGTCAACTCTTTTAATATTCTTTTTTACCTGTACACCCAGCTTCAAGGTAAATATTTGACGTATTAACATACGTTGTATATGACTTGATTGTGACATTTCAACAGAAGACTTTATTCTGCATGCCAAAAGGGTTGTACTAGACATGAACCAGAGTGCTTCTCAGGGGAAATTGACATTGCCATATTTTGGTGACTCTTGAGTGTCTTACAAATTTGCAAACGTTAGCTGGAAAATATGCTAATGTTGTAACACACACAGCTGATGCTGAGCACAGCAACAATCTTAACTTCTCTGATTGCAGATGTTTAGTTTCAGAAGAGAAACTGGGAGAGCTGGAGCGTCTTTTTTTCAGTCTTGGAATTTAACAAGTTTAACTCAAAAAATATTTTTTGTTTAGTCACGTTAAAGGACTATTTAATTTGTTTGCTCATTACTAATATTTTGATCAGTGGTATGATGGAAGAACGTGATTGTTGCTGTACATTGCAGAACCTGAGATGCTTCATATGCTTTGTTGATTAATTGCTTTTCGTTTTGCATTTGGATTTAAAAAATATCACATTTGCTACAGAAGGGGGACAATTTGCTGACATTTAGAAAAATTCATTTCAGTTTCACAAATATATATTTTAGTTTTTAAAATGATACCTGCTGATTTGCTGTGTTCAAGGAATGCTAAAGCCCTACAATGTTGTCTTGTTCATGATAAGATGTGTGAAACTATGTTATATACAATAAATACAGATGCATAACTCCTAAAGAGGGTTCATGTAGCATTGTCTTCTATTGAATTCTGGTACTGAATATTTGTGCATTGTCTAACTGCAAAATCTGCACTTCTGAATTGATTTGCAGGAACAGAAAACCTGCTGGTTCAAGACCAAGCAGTGGACGTAGCCTTTGTCTGTCCCAGAGGCACTCTTGTGTTAAAGGAGATCCCATCCCACATCATTAGACTCCTACCACCCTAGAGGTTATTTGTACAGATTCTTAATCAGCTGATTTTGGCAAATTTGATTCAACTAAAATATAAGACACCCCAATGTTCCTGATCTGGCTTTTTTGATAGAATTCATTCGAAAGGAAACTTGAAGATTTCATTTTAAAGTGTGGTCCCGCAAGTTAAAGGTAAAATGCTTTCAAAAGTATAACTGCCGCCCATCCAAAACAAATGAATATCACAGTGCTATTGATGTCCAAGGCACATGAACCTCCCTATAGGTACTGTAGCTGTCATTATTTCACACGTTTCTGATATCTTGTTCCAGCCGTGCCAGAATCCAATCTGAGCTGTATCCTCTGTGCATATGATTTTGCTTTTCATGTTCTTCTGAAGAAGCATTCCTGTTAATACTGCGAAAGAACAATATTTTCTTTCAGTGTCTAAAAGAAAGGGTTAAGGAAATAGAATACCCTTAAATAAAACGTCTGCACAAGCTTTTTTTTCAGATTATATCGAGCTGTGCTATCAAGCATCATAGTAGGTTGTCATGTAATAGCTGTCGTGTTATCTGTAGTCTTGATATTCAAAACTTGGCTTCAATCAATAGGTTTGAAATCACTATGTGCTCAGAAATCTTCGTAGAGTACTGTGAGTGATTCTATCTAGCAAAAATAATCTGTAGAACATTCCAGTTCTTTTGTGCTAATTTATAATCTCTTTATCATGGACAATACAATATATTTTTAAAGATGATTCTGGTCCTGTTTAAGGAACTCAAAAGTTCCTGAAGTTGTTTAATTGATATAACACTAACGGGGAAGCATCAACCTCTAAAATGGTATGAGTAACGGAAATCTTGTAAGGGTGCATCTTTCTCAACTTTTATTTTTTGGTAATTTGATCATTTTCCATGTTGTTTTTTTCTATCCTTGGACTATGCTATCACCGCTTTCATTTATTTTTTTACAGTCCAAACAAATAGACCAACTTTAGTTATGACAGATGCATAACGCTACAGCAGATCAGTAACTGTAGATTTTACGAAGCCCCTATCTATAGTAACAAGGACTATATAGGACACAAGGCAGGATCTTATTCTTTAGTAGAAGAATAAATCCCACATATGTTTGATGAAAAATGGATTGTGGTATATACAGTAGACATCTATATGTCTATAAACTGTAGACATCTGGGCAGTATAGTCTCTGTTTTCTGTACTTTACATGAATGCATTTGTAGAAACATAGGACACAATTTGAAATATCCTGATTTACAATTACATTTCTAATTGCAAATTAATCTGTCCCACTGTCAATCTAACATTATTAATACCAGATGATTTTGTATTTACAGGATGTAGTCCAGATGATATAGCCCCAATATACTTATCAGTTTTTGTTTTTGCAAGAAGCACATTTGGCTAGAAAATAATTATTGGTACAAATATGGCTTTACAGTGAAAAACAACAATTGATTAAGGAAACATTCATTATTCAATATAACCTCAAATAGTTTCACACTTGAAAATGTCTCTTTCAAAACTAGAGAGTAAAATGTGACAATAGACCTGTTACAAAATGTTTTTAATGTACCATATAAACCATAAGAACTAATCCATGAACAAGCTTGGTAGGACTATAACATTGTTCTGCATTTTTGAGATAACACAATGTATCATAATGCTAATGTGGCATATAACATCTTATAATTCATTTATCATTATTAAAATGCATGTTTTTAAAAATGTGAACAATCACGTGTAACATAGTACTAAAATGAAGTGTTTCATTCAGTCCGAAGGGAGGTTTCACTTTAAGGATTACGATTCTTTTACTCACATTTGAAAGTGCCAAATTTAAGACCAGTTCTATTTTGTTTCATTTAGAGCTGCAAAAGTCCTTTAAACGAGACGGTCCCTCTGTTCACACATGAATCTATGATTTGTGATACATGACTAAGTCCTAGTTGTCAACAGTCGTTTGAATGTAGCATGCTATGTGGAAAATGCTGAACACATTATCACTGTGTGCTAACACTTACATTTGGTCTTTTTTGCAGCTAGTTATGGACCTTACCCAATTTGTAAAGGCTGCTCAGTTTGTTCCAAAGACAATGGATGCCTCAGCTGCCAGCCACGGTTATTTTTATTCCTTCGGCGGGAAGGAATGAGACAATATGGAGAGTGCTTGCACGCCTGTCCATCAGGATTCTATGGTCTCCGCGCTCCAGAAATGAATATCTGCTCAAGTAGGTATTTTGTGTCTCTTCCTTTACTTCTGCTAAGTGCTGACGGAAAACATGAAAACAGTGGGTTGTCCCTTAGAAGGGCTTTGTGATCAATCTCAGCGTAACAGAAGCTGGTTTGTTTTAAAAAACATAATTCAGGAACGGCATGCTTGTTGTGAAGCAAATCTGTGTGTTTTGGCACATCAGTACCTTCAGTGCAATGAACATGCTCCATTTCTTGCACCGATATTGTATTATGTTTCCAACCTTTTAACAAGACGTTCTTTGGTATAAGAACTATACGAGGTACTGTATATAACTGTAACAATAAGAAGTATACAGTAAGTGTTGTTAGTAGATCAATGCAACTCATATGCTGAAGTTCATTTTTAGATAAACTCAACATCACACAGACTTCAATGCATGGTACATAAAAGAAAATGAGACAACTGAAATTATTTTATATTGTTTTAGATCAAAGTGAGATGCACCATGTCAGAATCCCTTACAGTATATGTACACATGGCTGCGTCAAACTTGGGGTTTTCCATTTTATATTTGTAGTTTATGTTTTCGCTACCTGCATACAACACCCTGAATCTACGGAGTAAACATTAAATGTCATCTTGTGAAACATATGTTTCACGCATGTGTTTCAGGACTGTCCTGAATGTGGTCTAACTGATTTTTTAAAATCCGTTACAGCTTCACTGTTATTTGCTAATCCTTTGAGTTTCGGATCAACTGCATTCTTGACTAACTGTTTAGCTATTCAAGAATCTAAATCATTGATATAACTGATGAAGAGAAATGGTCCTCATTTTGTTCCTTGAGATACACCATTAATCCCAACAACCTGATTTTAATTATCTAAAATCTGAAAAAAGGACTTTTGTTTCTGCTATTAGTTATTTAAGTTTTTTTTTTAATTATCTGCATGGGAAACATTTCCCTTTCTGTGTTATAAGGTGTATTCTGATGAAAGCAGTTAATAACAAAATAGGATAACCGCATAATTAAATTAAGAAAGATAGCAGATTCATGTATTATAATTCTACTTCTAGACTCTGTTTGTACTCCAGGTCGTAAGTAGCTCTTAACCACAATAAATCAAGCTTTTGCTTGATCTAATACATTGTATGTCTCTGTCTTACCTTATTTTGAAATGCCCTGAATCAAATAATCTGCTTAACAAGTTTACATAAAAGCCTGTGGTGTTAGTTGAGTATTTCATATGAAAACAAAAGAAAGCTTAACTGTTTTTTGAGCTAAGCTAATATCTGGACACTATTGGAATGAAGCCTCCATCAAACACGTCAGATCTAATGCCCAATAGAACTAAAACCTGTTATAAAGATGTAGTGTAAGAGCATTTACCAGATGGTGGCAAATAATTTAGAGTGGAAAATCTCATTTTACATTTCTCAGATTTAATTCTTGAACTGAAATAGGCTGTAAAAGGAATTGTAGTATCAATAAAGTTCCTCTGCTTCCCAGGGTAAGGCAAACTGGAAACCCCTGCAGTAACTGTCCACCATATTCACAAATAGATGAAAATAAGAGGAAAAAGACATTTTGTTCTTTCAAATATTATATATTACCTTTTTTCTCCCAGAGTCTTGTGTTTTTTAATATAAACTATACAGATATGTGGCAAGTCACTCAAAGTGCCTTTCCAAGCGAACTGTTCTCAGAATAAAACCCCATGTTGTCATATAGTATCAAATCTACATGGGTAGGCTACTTTGATGTGATTGCAATTTGGTCATGACTTCATAATCCAACTTTTCTTTGACCCTCTACTTTTTGTTACACTATTTATGTCATTTTCACTAAATATTTAAGTTTATCCGGTATAATCGGATATTCTACTGAGTTCATACAAATGCTAACTGTAAGATTACTGGAAACAATTTGTGTGACAGCATACCAACTGTTAGTAGCTCTTAACATTAACTCTTTGCATGGCTAGTGGTTACTGAACCCCTGAAGGAAGAAATTATAATTTTACTGTTCCTAATTACTATTACCATTTATTGTTTTTTGGTTGAATACAATAAAGTCAGTAATGTAATAAGATATTAATTACATCTGCTTTTTTTAAAAGCGAGGTGCCCCTGTCCAATCTTATTGTGCTTTACTGGATTGGCCCCCTTAAAATTTAAATTAATTTCAAGCGCTACAGAGCATAGTCAACTTGTTTCCTGCTTTATTTGAGTTCTTAACAACTTGATTAAAAACTACTGTTAACATCATTGTTCAAAATGATGTTTTCTAGCTCTTTAGCACTAGATCTTTTAATGAGACTATAAAATGTGAAGGATTTCTTGGTCCTGGCAAACAGATTTTGGCACCTGATAGGAATCCCAAAATGAAAGCATAAAGCCAAACTACTGGTACTGTAAAAAGCAGGAACTGAGACAGTGTTCTTGCTGTTTAGTAAAAGGAAAACAAATTTCTACAAATGTTATTTTCTTTTTCAACTTCCTAGCAATGTGTGGCACTAATGGAGAGCATTTTGTTTACACCAATATTAGTTTTTCAGCAAACTATTTGTTTATCATGAGTTCTTGGATGCAAACAAAAGGCATTTACATTATGAAAATACAGATGAAGGGAAGTTATTTAACTGGAAAGAAGGCCTAATCATAACTTGCATGACTGGCATCTGTACTTGCAGATTTGTATAAATCTCAATCAGACAGAATAAACAGTAAATAGGAAGTCAGTTCATTGAAACTACAATGTATCCTTGCTAATTAAAACAAATAGTAAGTATTTCTCAGAAATTCACAATGGCAGCTTATGTGAATCTATAGTGCCCTGACTTTTGGTTTGTAGTCTGGGAGATACAAATTAATTTAATTTTTAAATCAAGTGTTGCCTGTTGCACTTTCAGGAATTCTGGGATAGAAATAAAAACCCGATTATATCAACATTTTCATTTTAATACCTTACTATATCCATTAAATGTGGTTACCTTGGTGCCTAGTTAATTCATTTGGGATCTGAAGTCACAGAAAAACTTAAATTCTTTTAAATGTGGAGGATAAAGTCAATGTATAAACTGGATTTGTAAGTTATTTGCCGGTTGCTTTTCCCAGGTGGGGAAGATTGTTCTGTTTTTCAACACAGTCCCCTTCCACGTCCACACACTTCTGTTTTCGTTTTTCAAGGCTGTGGGTGCTTTTGTAATCAAAAAATTTTTGTTGGCTCTTGAGCCATTTTCCACACCTTGTTACAATAACAGAAGTGGTCTCTGTGACTTTGAGGAGCTTCCTTCACTGGGCCAAACAGTTGAAACGTCAACAGCACTGAGATGTGGACTGAGACTTTCTAATGATGGATAAAATTTATTTTTCACAATCAGACATGCATAGTTATTTTGTATATAACCACGAATAAATGTATTACATGCTCAACGGCATTTCTAAAGGAATACTAAGTTTTAAAAGTTTTATGCACATGCCTTCACTTTGTAAAAGTTTTAAGATGTTAACCAATGTAATCAATGGTGTAAATTTTAACAGTGAATCTGAACAGCATCAAATAATTTCAGCTGAACATGCAATGAAGTATGTTAGTACTTACTGGAATATATTTAAAAATATTCTGTACTTCACCAAATTTAAAGAAATTACTCTTTACGCAAAATGCCAGCAAAACGCATTCTCCTTTCATTGTAGTCCATATTTATTATCGTATCAGAATACGATGAGCAATTTTCTTTCAGTTTTGGGAATTAAAAAAATTCAGTTTATATCTGTGGCCTATTTTTAATCAAATGATTTAATGTTACGTTGATTCTAGCAATATGGATCTTATAATTACTCTTAATAGTGTTAATAGAAACATCAGTATTCGGGCTTGGAGAATCAGCTGGACTTGGTAAATTGCTCACAAGACCTCATTTTAATCAGCTTCAGATGAAGTGGTCACACGGATGACTTTTGCCCAGTGTACTTGTATACATGACAAGTGTGCAACACCCTGTGCTTTCCACACATGACATCATGCCACCAAATTGAGGATGCACAAGTTTTAACACGTCTGCACAGGCTTGGAGAATTGGGGCCATATGTCTTTTATCAACTGGGAAAGCACACATTGAATCTGGTGTGGCTTCTCAAGCCAAAGGGAGCTTCTCTGCCAACGTCTGTAACTGAAACTAACCATATAGATTTCATTGCTTTAAGTAACTGTAACTTGCAAGAACTGTCAATAGATGCCTAGACTTTAAAAATTTAGTTTATTCCTTTTTTGTCTCTGGTGAAGGCCACCACAGTCAAAAATATATTTAAACCACACATTGCATTATTCCGTTCGTTACACATTTTTACATGTTCTGCAGTTAACACTCCAGTATGAGCTAATGGAGTTTACATTTCTAGAATTACCTCCTGTGTTTGTAGCCATTCGATACCTGTGTTAGAGTTGGTCTTTAAGTAGCTAGTAACAAATGTTGGCTGCCCAGGATAAGTATACAATGAGACGATTTTTATACAAATGTGAAAGACTTATTATTATTGGTAGTGATAGCAGTATTATTAGTATTAGTTGTTTAAGGATTAATAAATAAATAATAAATAATTAATAAATAATAAACTTGTAACTGTTTTTTTTAGATTCTAAGCGTTTTGAAGAGTTATGGTATTTAATTTTTCAAGGTTAATTTTTTTCTCAGAAACTTATTATTTACTGATTCTCCTCTGTGCTACATCTGACTTGAGTAAGAAGGACGATGGTTTCCAGATGTTAGAATGTTTCAGCTGATAAAACACTGTATTGACTAGCCTGTTTTCTCAATCTAGAAGCATGCCCAGTGAACTAAAACAATATTTATAGTTGCTCTATTCGTAATGCACCAACTAAAATCATTTGCATTGTAAAAAAAAAAAAGCAGGTTCATCTTCTACTAATATTCTTTAGATATTAGAGATTCAAATGCATAGGCAAAGCAACTTTTATATATTTTGAAATAAAACAATTAGAATAACAATTTTGTGATGGGACAAAGTTCAGTGTTATCACACTAAAGTTTATATTGTCCTTAACTTAGTAATAATGCATATTATTTTACAATAATATTGGCAGTAAGGAATATCTGATTTTGTAACCAGACAAGCGTTTTTACAGAAAAAATAAAACAGCTTTATTAACCAAAATTCATAAATAAAGAGAAGAAAAGGGCAAATTCAGGGTAAATAAAATACTAAATAAAAGATTTTGGTTTATACTTCTGCAATTTTAAATCAGCAAGAGGAGTGTCTCAGTGTATAATCACTTCTGGTGCTGGGGCAATACAAGATAAAGCAACTCCTAATTATTTCCTATCCCCATTCTGTGAGAACATCGAAATCAATTCTGAACTCCTTGAGGGGTGCCTGCCAAGACAGAGACCCCATCAAGCAGAGCGTCAAATTACCAATGTCCAGGAAGTGTGCTTCAAATATTACAGAACAATGTGCCTGTAAACTGTACGGTATCGGACACCTTTGGCTTCAGGTCTGGGTAATTTTATTTTTTATTGTAATTTTCTAAATTCACATGCTTCTGTACATCAGAAATGATGAGTAGATTTTGTATTCTGTGTTTGCTAGTTCCTTTAATGCTGTTAGTCAGCCCGTGAAGCCTGGAGTTCACATACTGTAGGTTAGGCCACACCACTCTTAGCCTTTTGTAAACATAGTGTGTAAACCATGTGTGGTGTCAGGTGAACGTTGCAGTTCATGGTGGAAGTGAGGCATGCAATAAGAAGCTGAACAAAGACGTCTTCTGTAGATTGGCATGTGCATGAGTTGTTGTTAAAAACATCTTGTTGTCTCCTGGAGCAAAATGTCAGAGCAGCTGCAGTGTTTTACAGCTGATCATGCTGGGATAGGCTTGACTGAGGGCCTCTGAGCAGACATGTTTCAGAAGACAGTAATGGAATCGATCTCTTTGATTTTTTTTAGCTATACACAAGGGTCAAATTTCCATTTTTTGTGGAACTAATTGGCTATTTGTTTACTTAGCTTTTGAGATGGTTGATGAACAGGCACATTATTTGGAAATATAATATGTACAGTACAGTGGTAGAGATCTGTGGTTTTTACTGTCAATACCTTTGATACTTCTGATCAAGTTTTAAGTTTTGTGACGGTACAAATTATTGCAAAGTGCCACTTCATAGGTACTGTGTACATACTGTTCTTGCTGAATAAAGTGATGTTAGATGAAAAATTGCCTTGACTGCAGAGATGCATAATGGCAATTAATAGAATGTCAGATATTGTAGTTGTCATTACTTCCCTGTTCAGAAAACCCAAATAATAATAATAATAATAATAATATCCTTACACTTATATAGTGCTTTTCTGGGCACTCCAGTCAAAGCGCTTCACAAGTAATGGGGACTCCCATCCACCACCTCCAATATGCAGCATCCACAGTTTTTTTATTGTAATCTGTATAATGGAAGTGGTGAATGCTAGTCCGTAAAAAAAACAAAAACACCATTAAAGGTCTATCATTTAAGTGAGAAACAACTTTGTTTACAAAGCTGTAAGTAAAATTGAATGCTGATAATTAGACATTTGAATGTAGTGGCCAAGGAGCCAGGGGGTTCTAAAATAATACATTTTTAGTGAAGTTTCTTGGTGGCTCAACAGGCAAATGCCTGCGTTGGGGGTACCGAGAACATTGTGCCCTACTGTCCAGAAATTGATTGTGGGTTTTAATCCACGGAATGTTATTAGCAGACATTAGAATGCGGTAGTCACAGCTGGTCAAGTGTTGCTGGGGTTGAATTGGTCTGATCCTGACAAGCAACTTGCAAAAGGCAGGGTACACCCTGGATGCAGACACAGAAATACAATCCCAGACACACACACACTCACACCTAGGGCCAATTCTCCCAGAAGCCAGTTAACCTGCCAGTATTATTGGACAGGAGGAAACCCACATGAACATGGGGAGGACATACAACTCCTCACAGATCGTGCCCCAAGCCGGTTATTGAACGTGGGGCCCAAGCGCTCTAGGCAAAAAACTGCACCAGCATGTCAACCTAAACAGAAATAATATTTTCCATAAATGTCAGGCAAATGTAATAGCTCTCTGAGTACAGTGAAGGCTGCAACTTTAGCACCTTGTAGCCTGAGTTTATTAGCTCTCAGAAACTAAGTAAAGGTTGTCCCTGACCAGTCCTTAGAGAGGTGGGAAATCTCTGAGGAGAACCAGGCTTGTCCTCTGTGTGGTGCTGGTGGGTTAGTCTTCCTTCTGGTCCACAAATACCAAACTAGGGCGCAGGTATGTGGGAATGGTGGTATGATTTGTGAGAGCTGGGGTTGCCTCGAATGTGTGAAGTGGGATGAAAAGTGCAATATAAATGCAAGGAAGTATTTTAATCTCACTGTACGGACCATAGGATAGGCATTGCATTTGACTGAATCGCATTTCATCATGGTGCAGTGTGCCAACTATTTCAGATCTGGGAAATATTCCGCATCACCTCCGAACACAAGCTGTTGTCTTAAACTATCCAGCCTGCTATGTTGCAGATCTGCCACATGCTGAACCCTGAAGGTTACAGCAGCAGGGTTTCAGTGAAAGTGTGCCTGTACGAATGGAAATATTTACAAACAATATACAGTAGCTATAGCTACAGAATATACACACAGCATTGTAAAAAGCTATGGAAGCAAAGAAAGAGTGTACCATAATGAAAATTATGCACTATAAATCAATTGATTTTTTAATAAAACCTAAACGATACATAATACTAGTTGAGACAGCAGTGAGGAGCAGTGGGCTTGTAAATGGATGTAGATTTGTATAGATGATGCTGGTAGAATGCTGCTGTTTTGCCCTTTATCAAGGGACTTGAAGTTCTCCAATACAACGCCCAGCTCTGTTAATGGGTCATCTCCAGGTTATCATTATTAATGAGGATTTGTTCTCAGTTGACTTAAATGAGTTAATTAAAGGTATATTATTATTATTTCAGGGATACACTGACAAGTTACAGTCAGTGATGTCACTTCACTATAATAATGTTACAGTAAATGTTTTATTTTTACATTAAAGCTGTTAATCTATAATATGTATTTTGCTTTATATACTGTATCCAGATTTTCGTTGTTTCTATAACTATTTTGAATACTGTGTATATTTTGAAAATTTTTACCCTCTTTTTTTCTATAACACTGTACTGCTATACTGTGGTTTAATTTGTTTTTAATTTGAGCGGACTGCATGCTGGGCAATCGGTTGTGATCAGTTTGGTACCTTTCAACTGTAGAAACAGGGCTTGCACTCTCTTTGTAGGAAAAGATTCTAGTTTTCCCCTTGATTTGTGTTTGAGAATGATTTGCAATGAAAATTATGAGAATTTTTTCTGGTCATGTGGTCTCTGAAAAGTCAAATGTTTTGGAATCTCGCATTGCTTTGAGCTTGTATGATATAACTTACTCGTACATTGTTTTTCTGTTTTCAGTCCAAACCACAGTGGAGAAACACTCTAGCCACAAGGCCCTCAGGATTAGATAATTCAAAAGCTTGCTGATTCGATTTAGAATGCACTTGACAGGAAAACCATGCAAAACAGAATTTTAAAAAGCAAAAAACTTATACTTTGACGAAATGAAATATTACTAAGCTTACTGCTTGAATACCTTTGAATTTCCTATTTGTGATATGGATTTTATAGGTTTCTTCACATGTAGAAGCAGTAAAACAAAAAGAGTATTAAAGGCATTAAATTGAACTCATTTTACATTGGATTATTTATGCTGCGCCAGATATAGAGACCTGCTTTTTTCTTAGGTTCCCAGTGGCATCTAGGCGGGATGTTAAACAACCCTCTACTAACAAGTGTATGGCAGAAAAATCAATTAGGGCAAACGTCCTCTATTCAATGGAGAGTATGTGAATATAGGTAGGTAATTTCAAGGGTTTATTGAATTATGAATTAAAAACATGACTCAGCATGCTAGCCAGGCAAGTTGTTGAGATGGGGACCAAAGGGATCATATGCCATGCCTTTGTGTTACCGAGATACTTTGTGTGCCCTGTTGCCCCTTTTGGATATCAACACAGAAGCAAACATATCACATTTAATTACCTTTTCTTAAAATTGCAGTTTCACGTCAATTTAAATCAATGTTAATTTAAAGCAAATGTTAGCGAACTCGTCATCCAATGCTAGGTTAGAAACATTCATTATTGACATTTCTGTATTTTTATAGTTTACATTTATTACAGTACTGTATGTGGGTGCTGGTTTCATGCAGTTCTGGAAACAGCTTGTTAATTTTCTGATTTTTGCTCTCCGGCCACACAGAGCATGACTAATCTGCTTTGGTCCAAAACAACGTACTGAAGACAATGTTTATCAATAAGTTATGCACAGGAACATACATTACATTGATTTAGAGAAACAGACCAATTCAATAGTTACTTTAAGCGACTAACTGTACTTTACCTTCACAAGCTTCATACAGTATTCTTATTTCATATTTCCCTCTCATTTGGATAATGTCCAAAAGCTTGGAAATCATAAGTGGAATGAAGAAGGGCAATGTCTTGTACCAATGGCTTAGGCATCTTTTTCTCAGCTCTATTGAATTGGGCTTTTAAAGATCTTGCAAAGGAGGTCTACCTGTCCATGAAAACTGGAAGCACGTTGTATAATCCCACTTGTCCCAAAGCCAAGATGACATTTGTGGCATGTCTGTATTAGGTCAACCTTGTTTGCAGATCCTGTTGCACTTTGTGCCCATGAAGAAAACCAGCAACAGAGCCACATGGATTGTCTGTTCCAAGTATTATTCCATGTTTTTCCTCACAAGCAATACCAAGAACACTGGTCATGGGACAGCGTTTCACACAGCAGCCATTTGGTAACCCTTGACAATGCAATTCCAGAGGTAGTTCATGCATTGTGCAATCTCAGATGAGTGATAACTTGTCACTTGTAAAGACTTAAGTATTCATATGTGGAAGGCACACACCATCTTTGTTAGACTCACAAATATATACAGTACCTGGAACAATGTGAATCTATGTAATTTACAAATCACCCAGCACCACTTGTCCGCTGGCAAGAGAAGAAATTAACAGATTGCACATCTGGCGAGAAAATGTATCTAACATCTAACACGCAGCCTTGCAGTCCTTAGACAGATATAGCTTTAGTCAGATACATGGTACCTGCCAAAAAGTGAGATAAGAAATGTCAAGAGACCAACTGGATGTCCAAAAGATGTATTTTGCCCGTCTTTAACCATATCTTGAGGCTCTTGAGGCTCTCTTGACACCTATATCAATGAGTGGGAAACTCTGACAAGCAATATACACAACTTCCATTATAGCTGTGATGCCTACACGCAATATCATGATGTGAAATGTCTCATTCAGATTTGGATAAGTACACCTTATTGGAATGTAGAGTTTTTATGGTTGAACGAAGAACGAAACGTGTTGTTCAACAATTAATGCTCTTGGATTCCACTCTTTTTACGTGTTTTATAATACGTTTGTGTATATTTTTCTCTGTTCTTCAACATTTTCTTTCATTTCGAAAACTTTACAAGGTATAAAGTAAAAAGGATTTTAAATAGCTCTCAAATTATCCAAACCCCCCAAATTTATTTTACTTTAAAACCCGAAGGTTGTTGTTAGTTGTAAATAACTGAAAGTCACACAACAAGCCACAGCTTGAAATAAGTACCAGATGTTTTTTTTCCTTTTTTCAGCAAAGGCATTCAGGTGATGACAGGCTTTAGTGGAACTAGAATTCAAACAAGAAAAAAAAGACTTTTTGTGGTGAAGAACCACTGCCTTCCAATTATGGATCTCGTTTATTAGGTCTCGATCTTGCCTGCAAATTGACATGAATTTTAGTGTAAAAAATGTATTATTGTAAGTAAAACATACTGTAAAGCAGTGGGACAGTGGTTTTATCTACATATAATGCTGAGCACAGCTTCTTTTAACAATGCATAATTCGATGTGTATATGTACAAATATTACTTACAATGCCTTGAGAAAGTATTATGGTGTCCCATTTTATGAAATTTACAAAATGATGCATGTGCACTGTTGTAAAACTATTCAAGACAACAGTTTGCATGCTCATCTGAAGACCTCTTAGGGTAAGATACATTACAGGGTAATATGACATTTATTGATTGTGTAAGAATGTACAGCTATGAACTCAATATTTGCGCCTTTGGCAGCAGTTATAACCAAAAGGCTTTTTGGGTGGGTCTACCAAGTTTACACACTCGCTTGGTGCAATTGGTGCCCATTCTTCGTAGAGCTCTCTTGAATTGCTTGGGTATTTCTTATAGGCAGCAATTTTCAAGTCTTTAAACACATTCGCCAGAGGATTCAAATCAGGATTTGACTTGGCCACTCAAGGACAA
The DNA here is from genome assembly GCF_055471065.1 of Atractosteus spatula. Lineage (NCBI taxonomy): Eukaryota > Metazoa > Chordata > Actinopteri > Semionotiformes > Lepisosteidae > Atractosteus > Atractosteus spatula. Next base: position 5,086,547 of record NC_142717.1, read on the forward strand.
TCACTTTATTGGCCATTTTGAAGTGTGCCTTGAGCTTTGGCCCTTTGCTTTGGTTCATTGTCTTATTGAAAGGTGAATATTGTCGCTGTTTTTAGGCATGAAGCAGTTTCTATCTAAGATTTGCTAGGAGTTTCTACATTTATACTTCCTATCAGTCTTGACATGTTTCCCAGTCTGTACTGATGAGAAGCATAACTATAACATGATGCTGCAACCATCATGCTTGACTGTGGGGATGGTGTTGCCTGAGTGTGTTGGGTTTGTGTCAGAGGTAAAGATTTGCATTGAGATGAGAAAGTTGCAATGTTGTCTTAACAAAAGAATAACTAATTAGGTGCTTTGTTGAATACCCCATGCATGATCTGAGATCCTTCTTTCAGTATCATACAAGCACCCTTTATGCAGGATAGTGTTTGCCAATGAACATTTTCTCCTGTCTCACAGCTGATTTCTGTAAATTTTAAGTAAGTCAAAAATGACCTCATACTGGTATCCCTAACCAATATCCTCCTTGCCTCCTTGCCCTCCTTGCTCCTTTCCCTTGCTCACCTCTTGATCTGTGCCATTTTACAACTTTATCTCAAACCTGTTTTGAAAGATCATGGGTCTTCATGGTTGAATCTTCTGAAATGATGTAAACCACTATTAGTGCACACAGATGGAGGCCACTCAACTAATTGTGTGGCTTGTTAAGGTCATTTTGTGCAATGGAATTAACACACGCAGTTTCAGTTTTTCCTCAACAGTAATTATCTCTTTATTTCTTTATGTATATTTTGCTTTCAATGCGTGAAGCAGGTTGTGTCTACAACAAATAATATTTGCTACTTCAAAGAGTCAAGGCTGCACGCTTTAAAGCAAAAAAATACGTTAACTGTAAAATGGTCTGAATACTTTTGCAAAGACACTGCATGTGTGTTTAAAGATTTGGGCATACATTGGCTCAATTTGAGTTCATTGGAAAGAAAAATCCTTATCCGCCACATAACTTCCATTTTTTCTGTGGTTCAGCAATGCGGTCCTGCTCGCTACCCCCCTTTAATCTTCCCTTTCTGTTATGTGGCTGTTCACACTTACTCTTTTCAAAGGGTTAGAATGTGCAGTGGCAGGAAGTGGTTATACCAATGGTGTCTGTGTTAAAGCTGGCACATTCCACCATTAACTTATAACCATATTCAGAGTGATTGAAGCTCTGTGCTCTATGAAGGCAGTCCAAGAAGTATGTACTTTTATGTTCTATTATTCATCATATTCTTACTCCCTTTCAGCTCCTTCTATTTGCTGCCAGGACTGTGTGTTTCTCATTTTGTACCCATCCATTTTGGAATTGCCTACTGTGTCTTTACATTTTGGCTCACAGCAGTGACACCTGTACTACACTGGGAGAATGAGGTTGGGCCAACATGCCGTTTCAACATGCCGTTTCTACTTCAGGCAACACGATGCCTTGCAGGAACATTAGTTTCAATTGGAGCAGTAGCAGATCTCAGTCTGGTGTCACTGCCCAGGAATCTGTAGGAGTCGCTCTTCATTGAGAGTCAAGAGAACCCCTTGGCAACTCATTCTTAGCCACAGCATGGCCAGACAGGGAATCCCAGCCACAGTCAGCTAGTGATGTGACCCAAGCTTGAATTTGTGATATCTGGGCTGTAGAGCCGAGCCTGCATTTGCCTGTGGATGTGGCTATTACTGTTTGAGCCACTGGGGAGCTTGCTTGCATCTTTTGTTTGCACGGAATAATCCATCCATCCATTTTCTAACCTCTTTATCCAATTGAGGTTTGTGGAGGAGCCGGAGCCTGTGCTGGCAAGCAGTAGGCACAAGGCAGGATACACCCTGGAGAGGACCCCAGTCCATCTCAGGGCAGACACACAGACACAAATGCTGTGTGAACACTCACTCACACCAGGGCCTGTTTTCCCAGAAGCAAATTAAGCGATCAGCGCGTGTTTGGACTGTGAGAGGAAACTGGAGCACCAGGAGGAAACCCACATGGACATTGGGAAACCATGCACACTCCACAATAGCACCCCAGGTCTGGAATTGAACCCAAGGACCCAGTCATGCTAACCACCCTGCTTCCATGCCGCCCTGTAAAGAATAACATGAAATGGAAATACAGTAGGCTGGGTGATACACTGGCTTGGTGGTGGCTGACTAATCCCACTCTTAGTGGTGCTCAAGCTCTTGTTTGCCACCACTTGGGAAAGTCACAGTGGACTAGTGATACAGTATGTTCCAAATGTGGCCACCCTCAAAATGTTGAGAATAAATGACACATAAAATTATCACCCTGATACCACACTCTCACCGTCATTTTCAATAGAAAACCCCAATCAAGTTAAATTTTCAAAGTAAAAACCGTATTTCGGATTAATACCAGAATACAAACATATGAATTCAGAGTAACCTATCATCAGTGACTTAGCAAATGGCTAATTAATTAATCTTATGATGAATCAATGAATTTTGCTGAGGCTAATTTAATTGCTAAGAGAATACAGTATGTATTCAAATTATGATTGATATTCCTAAATTTACAGTCTACTATTTTGGCTAAAACCATAACAATCGTGGTGAGGAAACACAGGGACTGTCAGATGCTGGTGAGAAATCAGCCGCATCTAAGAAATGTGCATGTCACAGTTTCACCTAGATGTAGAACCTTATGTAACATGTGATTAATGAGAAATGCTTAAAATTGTTTCATGTAGCAAAACCCATATATAAACCTAAATAAAATCTCAATAACAACAATAAGTTATCATTCTGAAATTTAATACATTTTCAGACACATTTTGGCAGATCTTTTAGAATCTACGGTATGCCTGGTCTCACAATCATACTGTACATGGTACGTTCCAAATATCTGCAACAAATGTTTTGAAATATTCTTGTTGCATGCATCACTCTATGTAGCAGAGTATAACTTAGGAAGATATTGCCTTTATAAACTCTTGTTAAACAAGGTAAACAATTACCAAAGTACCAGCGATCAGCCATAAGAATTTCAATGGAAGAGCTCTTTGTTATTTAATATTTTAAGTTTTTAACTAAAGGGAAGATAAAACGTTGATACCGATTTTGTTTTTAGGATGATGGGTTTATTTGAGCAAATCAAAAACGTGAGACCAAAGCAGATGGGCAAAAGACATATTTGTGTCCAACTACAGAGGAATGCCGACAAGAAGGGATGATGGGTAGTGTGAGGTGTTATAATTAAGAGGCATGATTGCTTGAACCTTCTGGGGCCTTGAAGGGTTAGAGATAAAAGAGTAAACCTTGTTTTGAAATGGGAAAACACATTTTTTGAAAAAAAAAAGGACATGAACAACCCAGGGGGTCTAGTATGCAGAACGCAGCTTGAGAAAAACAGGAACTGCACTGACATTTGTTGGAAAGACAGAAGAAGAGTGTGATTTGGAATTGGAAGAGGGGATCAAGTAATCTGAAACCTAGAGTCTAGTCACTAAGTTGGAGTTTCTAAAGAGTGCTATAAATCAGACATCTCCTGGAAACTCTTTTTTCTTTTTAATTACGCTTAACAGTAACTTGAGTGATTTAATGCATGTAATTTGCAGTGTCTGACATGCTATTTGCAGTGTAAGATTGTGATCATATGTCATGATACTCTTTCTGTTTTAAATGCAAAGCTTGGGTGGTAAGTGAGATGAAAAGGATACTTTGGCCCCTCATAGATCTTTAATGGGTATTTAGGATAAATATCAAAAATACACATATCTGTAATTTGGAATTTCATACTTATAAAGTTTTAGGGCTTCATTATATATTTTAAATCTGAACCAAGATGGCTCTATCAGTTTCAGAAAACCACACCAGTGTGTCAGTTGAAGATATTGTATGTCTTTTAGAGTGCATAACTCCTAATTTATTTTCATTTGAGCTAGGTAGTACTTAAAAAGGCTGTTATTGTGCAAAATTATTATTTATATCCCTGAATATGTTAACTGCAGATCATTATTCAGAAATAAATACTTTTTATGCGTTGTTGTTCTGTGAGCCACTTAGAAACAAATTAAGCAATTATCACTTTAAGCAGCAGTAAGAGTATTAGAAAACTCCCCTCCTCAGTGTCAGCTAACAAAGAGATTCAAACACAGTCACCTGTAATTGTGTTACTCTGCTCTCTGCTTCCTTTTGACATCAGATAAACCTTCATTTCAAGGCCAGATCAGGTCCACTATTGATATCCTTCTTATGTCTAGTGTTTTAATTATGTCAGGGCTCTTTCAGCATGGAAATATTATACTGGGATGTGCATGGAATTTATTGGGTACTTAAAGACTAAACAGAGCTATGCAAAAAATATAACGTACATCATCATTGTACAGTATGTGGCATTTTTCAGAAGTACTTAGATTGGAGTCTGAGGAAAGCTGCACTCTCATGAAGACTCACTTTTAATGGCATAGCTCCGAGGACAAGAGCAGTGCATGAACTCTGAGGTCTTGCTTGAATACCAGTGTAGGTCAGGATGTCAGCCCATAACAACCTTTTCACCTCTAGTGTGTGGTCAAGACTTCCCTGGAAACAAAAACAGCAGCTAACGTAATTGTGGGCTGTGCAGATAAAAAAAAAAATTATACCAAACCTTATTTTTCATCTCTGTGTGTTCTCTTATCCCCGAAATTGAAAAACGTTATTTTTCCATTTGATCTATCAGTTTTTTAAAAACTTTTTAAATTGCTTAAAAAAATTCTGCTGACTTATGCCATGGATAAGAGAATTCCTTCAATCCCAGACGCATCCTCTTTTATGAAATTATTTTAATGAAGTTTTGTTGTTTCTTTTACAATCTGGGTTATTTGCTTTGTATATTTTTTTATACCGTTTATTCTTAACAGTAGAAAAAGATTGAAAGAGAAAGGTATTTTTTAACCCCCTTAATACATTACCAACAACATTTGTACAATTACTGCATTTTCAACCAATTTAAGAAAAGACCTTAACTAATTTGTTATAATAGAGGAAATAGCTTAAAATAGTTCAAATTACATTTTAAAAAAAAAGTATAATTCTTTCCTGTTCAAGGAAACATTTGTTCTTTGTTTTTCTGTGGGTGAAAATTTAATTTTAAAGTTACCACTGCAGTAAATCAAGAAAAGGCCCAGATATCAGAAAACAAGAATGAAATAAAATAATTATGGTCAGGAAAGTTTTTTCTCGGGGGAACAAAAATGGGTACAATGCTTCACTGAAAAATTTGTTTGGATGTCATAATGTTTCTGTAGTAATGTTTGAATGGGCTTTCTTCATCAAAGCTGTACGAAGTTACTGTCCATCTTGACAAATGTTTCCTTTTCTTTTTCAATCACAGGATGCAGAATAGAGAATTGTGACTCTTGTTTCAGTAAAGACTTTTGTACGAAGTGCAAATCCGGGTTTTATTTGCACAAAGGACGCTGCTTTGAAGAATGCCCAGAGGGCTTTGCACCCTTAGAAGACAGCATGGAATGTGGGGGTAAATGAATTTAATCTAATTTTTGTCCAAAATATGTGTTTTGGAATCAAAATAGCTCAGAGTAAAACCAAGCTTTATTTTTAATGTACTATGTTTTTAAGACATATTCATCTGCTTACCTTACTTGAATAGATCAAAACTGACAGCCCAAAGTCGTTTTGTGGTATTCAATGAGCCAATCTCCAAAGATGACTCTGACCTCATATCACAGATCTAGAAATTGTGAGCCCAATTTCGGTGTTGTTTCCAAATCTTGAAGAATCAAACCTTTCTCATGATTTTGGAATGTTTGAACCATTGAACCAGATTCTCCTGCCAAAAGTCTTGGAAGAAGTTCTTGTCAACCAAGACTTTAATAGGTCTCTGCTTATATCCACAGTTGGGCTATGTAGCTTTGGACTTTTTCTCTGTTTAACTCTTATCCTGAGCTTTGGAAAAAAAAATGAAGAGGAGAAAGAGGAGACAATTCTTCCATTTCTCATTCTGAGCTGTGGTATTTTTATAATTTAATTTTATTTATCATAAACCACTTATTTAATCGTTCATATTAAGGATGTGTGTTATAGGTATATATCATTCCTTGTCACAGACTTTGTTGTTTTTCTACAGAGGGCTGTGAGGTGGGTCCCTGGAGTGAGTGGGGAACTTGCACCAGAAGAAACAGGACCTGTGGTTTCAAATGGGGTCTAGAGACCCGAACGCGACATATTGTAAAAAAGCCGCCCAAGGACACAATACCCTGTCCCACCATTGCTGAGTCCAGGAGATGCAAAATGGCAATGAGACATTGTACAAAAGGTAAGATTATTAAAACAAATACTAATGTCAACAGAGGTGGGTCCCCAATGCTACACAAAGGATAAAGGACTAAGAAAACTAGTGCTGTACATCTCCATGCATCCCTTTAAACCTTGACATGATAGAAAAACATGTTGTCAGCATTTCTCTAGCCAACGAACTGTCAGACAGACAACACCCATGATACCACACCACCGCACTGAAGTGAATGAAGCATTGGACATCTGACTGCAAACATTTGTTGTGAAGTGAACGATGAAAAGAATTTCATACGTTTTACTGAAACAGTTGTAGCAAGAGATGGTGATAAGCCTAGATTTTTGTAACCACAGTATTATTTGAATATTTTTACTAGAGTAATTAGTATTTTAAGCACAATGTTTTGTCATGGATTTTGCCTTTCTGTTTCATTTTGTTGTTACATCTGCCTCTTTTGTATTGCTATTAATGGTTTTATTTCAGGTGTAATCATGATCCCTAGGAAGTGTATGGAGAACCTAATTTCTGTTGCACAGAGCTATTCAGGCAAATGGAGTAGCACTATACTTTTGAAGAATTACATACATAGTTTTTTTCCTAATCTACTGCTGAAGAAGTGGTTACATAATCAAATCTGACAACATGTTGAAGCTGCATTTACAGACTTTCCCTAAAAAAGTCTTTACAGGCAAATGTGAATGTGCTGTTTACAACCTTATTAAAGCATTAATTTGCTAGAAGTTTTTAATGGACAGCGTTTTTTATTTGCTTATTGAGAAAACTTCTAAGACTGGTTTCTGCAGGGCTTTTAACAATTTAAAATAAAAATGTGTCAGACTTGTACGTATATATACATTGTGTTTACATTGGTAGGTTTTTGAGGAATGACCAACACAAATGTATGTCCAGTGACTCAGGAAGCAAATCTCCTTCAAATGTCATTGGAAAATAGATGAAATGTACTTTGTATTCTTTTCATGAAAGGCAATTTCAAATTTTTTTGAGGATTACACTCCTGCGATGTCTTGCAGTGTAAGGAGCATGCATTATTTATTATTTGGCAAAGACACAATTAGAAAGCACAACCCACATTATTCTTGAAGAGTTTAAAGTGATTTATTTCAAGTTGGTCAAATGCCCATGAAAAATATGCTTCTTGTGATGTGGTTTTGAAAAAGACAAATGTCTTTGCTTATGAAAGACCGCTAGCAACAATAAACAATAAATCACCTGTGGAGCTATTAAGAGTTTCAACAAATTGTGCAGCATCAGCAAAGTATGACAATTTAAAGATTTGTTTTCTACACCAAAAATGATGTTCACTCATTAAAATGACTGTTCCAGCAAAATTCCAGTAAAGCCAGGATCTTAGACAAAGCTGGTAATCTATATTTCACAGCTGAGTAGAAATTCTCTGATTGGATGCGGCTTCAAACTCTAATACATAAACTTTAAATTTAATTGGCAAGTGGAATTGTTGTTGCTGAAATCAGCTTGAACCTGCAGGTACCTTCCCTGCATTTGTTATTCATGTAAATACCATTAATGCTTAATTATTGCCAGAAACAAAAATCACCTGTGAAGAGCATCAATAAATTATTAGATAACATAATTTCTATGTATATACCATGAAGTAATAGCACGTATTAGTAGATGGATTTTTATATTTACTTTATATAAAAATGATATATTTGCCGTGTAACGATTATATTATATATATATTTATCTTAGCTACCCCTACTCTTTAATTGACTTAACTACCGTTCTATTATTAAGGACAACCTGTTCTTCTAACACACAAGAAACATAGATAAAGCTTAATATAAAGTTGAGCATCTCTGCAGTAGTTTTACATAAAGCTTTACAGAATTTGTTCCAGTGTGCCAGTTCATGTCGCATAATCAGTAGAAATTGATTGCTTTGAGTTTTGCATCTGTTGGCAATATTAGGTTAACATTTTATACAAAACCCTTTCACAGACTGTGTCTGCTTTACTTCTTTTAAGTACGTGTTTAATGTAGGGCACAATTTTGTTTGTTGAGACGTGCTGGTTTGCTTGGTAATTGGCAGAGGTGGGCATGCATATTAAGAACATTTTTGGTGTGCTGAGGTGTTCTGGCATCTGTTAATAGAGTCCTTAAGGAGAGTGGAGGATAACACCCTTGGTGGTGAAATTCCTTGCACCAAATCAAAGCGTTCAGATTACAGTGACAGCCAAGGGGGGCTCTCTCCCTCCCTAATAATCTGTTGACATTATAAAATACTAGCTGAGCGTTCGCTGAACTTTATTAAAAAAATCCATATATTTTTGTGAGACTGATATATTAGGTGAATTCACTCCCTTTTAGTCCAATGGAATTCTTCCAAGTAGAAAAGGCTACGTTCCACTGAAAGGGGCATTGTTCCCACTACGGCATCTAAGCTTATATGTAACGTACTGCATGTATCATATTGTCAAAGAATTATTACATGCGATAGCTGGACAAAAAACATTTTAAAAATATAGGAAGTGTGAATTACAGTTTGCTGTAAGTGCAGTATTAAATCTGTTTCAACACTGAAAAAGCTTCCAACGTCTGGCAATTTGCATGAAAAGCATCTACTGTTCTTTTGTGTAGATTAAACAAAAAAGATTGAGAGCACCTTTGCAACCACACTTTTACCTTAAATAGCCTTTGAAAAACATGTCTGATGTTGGGCTGTTCAGCATTCCAGACAGCAGCCTGCAGTTGTGCTTGTCTTACATTGCACACTGTTTGGCTCGTTTCTTTACATTTAATGCTTTAGTTCTTTGCTTTGTGATACTTAGCCTCTGAAAATAGGAGGAACTGTAAAATATACAGTGTGTACAGAGTGGTGAATGTTTGGTTAGAAGGATCTGCGTGTATATCTGTGAGAGAAGAAATGCAGTGGTGTAAATGTAGAATTTTAAACACAATTTGGCAATCATCAGTTCTTCTTTGTTAAACTCATCCAATTTTGGTATTGCCAGTTGTGTGTTTTCCACATCTCCGGTCTCGAGTATGAACCCAGAGACCACAGACAGAGGAGAATGAGGAATTGTAGGCTGACTGTGCCTTGTCTACCTCCGAGCCTGTGAGGCAACGCAGCTCCATACTGGAGAGGCAGTTTCTTCATTGGCCATGAGAGTGAATTGCTGTGGGACTGCTGTGCTTGCAGAGAGCCCAGATCAGCCTGATTGACTGTTCCCACTTTACTCTTTGGTGGTTCTCATGTAACTGTGCTGGTTGGTTTATTTCTTTGATCAGAGTGTAAGTCATCCAAGCCAATCAACTCGATGCTTGTCTTTCATATACTATTCACATACTGTTTTAGCTATTTTGGGGTCATGGTTCAGAATGTACTTTTGCTTCTTTTGCATGTTACTCATGTTTGGCTGTTGAGGATGTATTTTATGTAACCTTTTAACCTCTTTAAAGTTGACATTTCCTTGCAAAACGTTATACCTGAAACACTTTGCTTCCTTAACAACTCCGGAAGTATTCATTAAATGCTAAAAGAGTGAAGGAATTTATGTTGTTGAAGATACTGGCTGGTAATTATATTATAAAACCAACCCAGGACTCAGACTTTCTCAGATTATTATAGGTAGGACTGATTGAGTTTTAGTTTGGTTTCGGATGTGGAGCCCTTAACAGAAGAGGAGGGCTTGTAGGCATTCTCTGCTGTGAAGAAGAAAGATACTTGGATGTCATAATTGTAGCTTATCAAAAAAATGCTAAAATTCATTCCCCGAAAACTGCTCGTAAGTTGAAAACTCGTATACCAGAAATAAAATTCCCATTGCTTCCCATGTTCTAATCTTTGTTTGGTTCCTCAAAAACCCGAACTTCACCTTAATACAGCACAAAATGGTACTTAAGTATGAAAACGATAACATTCCTGGTTAATTATTTGACTAATATGCTTAAAGGTATTAGCCGATGTATAATACATAGACAGGAAAACAATGACACTCCTGCTTATTTATGGTACACTACAGTAGTTACATCGTTACAGTGGTTAGCAAAGTTGTTAGCGATAAACATTAGGGTACTATGCTGTACTGTACAATCAAAATAAAAAAAAATCAAAACGTAAAAAAGAAGAAAATAAAAAGAAAAAATGAATCTAGGCAAACCATTACGAGAGCCCAGCTTTTAAGATTAAATTAAATCAGATTACTCATTAAACGACAGGTGGGAATTACTACATCTTGTTTAAGTGAAAACTCGTATAACACTCTGTTCATATAGCAAGGGGTTAGTGTATTCTGTTTTTACCATACTGAAGCAGGGCATGTTTCTCAATATCTTAACACAGACACCTTCTGTTATCTTAGGGCAACTGAAAAATGTTGTTAGGATTCTAATTACATTTTTAACTGGAAACTGTGATATTTATGTCATGACCCTCACTTCATACATTATACACTTCTCTGTTTCACTTCTCCCACACTCTTGCTGATTTGTAAGCCTGCTTGAACTTCACCTTGTATTTTGCAATCTGTTTTAATTAAAAGAAAGCATACCTTTGCTAGGTTGCTGGTGTTAAGTATGTTGTGTTCATGTGAGGGTTTAATCAATAGGAAAGCTGATTTCTTTGGCTCTGTTTTATTTTGCCCCGGTTTTTAATGTGGTATAATCAACGACCTTGCACAATACATCCCTGATGCATTCATAAAGTGCAGGTTTACTTTTGTTAGAAAAACTCTTCTGGAAAAGGGTGATGGGTTTGTTTTTTAAAAGCCACACGTGAGCAAGTTCCCTGCCAAAAGGGTCATACTGCGACAATTAAGGAATTCAGTTGATATTTTCGAGATAATAGCCGGCAACTATGTGTTATTATTAAATTTCCTGCCTTGTTTTGTCATGGCTTAGTTATTCCTGACTATATTGCACTAAATATATAGGTAACTTAAATATGTGTCATGTGCATATTCTTATTCTGATTTAGTAAGGTCTATTCAAGTATTTCACTTGATCACAAATACATTTTGAAATGAGTTAAAAACCGTGCTGCTTTTACAGTCTTATGAACATGGAGGCACAGTTAGTGATTGACTGATTTGTCTACATACACGTGTCATGACAGCTACAGGGAGACCACAGATCAGCCAATTTACTCATTTACGGCAGGAATTCAACATTATGGAATTGTATAAATTGGATGTTAAGAAACTAGTAGGCCAGGCCAAGGTGCTGTACATTGGTAATGAAAATCCATAATTTATAGGTTTGTCAAGAAGTATTTGAAATAAATCACAAGAGCTTCATCAAAAAAAAATTCAGCAAAAACTTTCAGTAGTATTGGCTCATCATTTGAAGGAACTGTTGTACACAATAAAGGTCAAAAGAGGTCTGAAGAGGTGGGAAAGAGCAAACTCTTAATCACAATTGCTAGTGCAATTCGGAGCAATCTAATGAGTTATCAAGTTGTTGCATTCTAGAAGTGTCTCTAGTTCATACAAATGTACACTAGTTTTGATATACATCTGACAAGGTCATTTGTGCCATCCAATATAATTTTATGTAATATGCAATACAAATCTAGTGTGTTTTAGGTTTTCTACACTAGCAACAGTAGGTTATAATGTTTATATTAGCTTCTAATGTTGCTTTGGATTAAAAGCAACATTTTTTGTGCTTTTAATCAAAACCCGTGTTTGAAGGAAATGAAAGAAAGATTGCTGAATAATACTCAGTTTGAACATAAACATACAGCAGCATGTGGGATTTGATTACATAAACAAAGGTCTTTTAGATTTTCATGGATTTTCAGGAAATAAAAAAAAAATTAGCTTGAGACATTTTGACTCGTTTGTACAATTTTATTTGCAGTTTCATGTGACGTAACTGGCTTCCTTTTCAAAATGCTTATTGTAAACCTCCAGATCTTTGCATTTTCTGCATATTGAAGCTTGTCATCTTCAGCACATATATGGGTTGGTTTCAGTGGCCCCTATGCTTAATCTTAGTATCTGTAAAACAAGCACACATTTTAAACATATATATTAAATGAAATATGTCATGATTAAACATTACTTACTACATGGCAAAGAAACTGATAGCTTCCTCAGGCAACATGAATAATAAAACAACACCCAGAGGAAAGATGAAAAAACATACTTTTCATCATTTTATCCCCAAGTTGGTCCTTTGGCATGCTTTAATTTGCTGTTTATTAATGGAAAAGTTAATAAATTCAATATCCTCTACCATAGCAGACCTGTCTGCACTGACGATTTTGGATGGTATGAAATGTCTGATTTGTCTGAGGAGAAACACTCTCAGAAGAGATTAATTGTCAGAACTCAGCTGAGCATTACTTTCCTTACTGTGTCCTCAGGAGACACTACTGAATCCCTGTCATCCAATTCAGTGGCTTAAAAATTGATGCATGACAGTCATAACTATTTAAAAGTATTTTAAGCTAATATTATCAGTATTACTGCTATTGCTAGTACTGTCATTGCTGAAGTGACTATATAGAGCTTTAGCGTTACAGGGCGGTATCAACATTAAGACCCATTGAGCAAACAATAACATTAATACTTAGGAGTACCTAAACCCTCTTTAAGCTCTGTAAAGCTCTATAAGTTTTCTAATAAGATTTAGATGCAATATTCTATATAAACATATTATTAGTGAGCATTTTCTAATTCCTTTAAGAAGGAAAAGCTGCTTGTACTTCCAAGAGAACATTATACACAGGATAAAGGTGTCTGTTTGTGTTAAAGGTATGTTTCCTTTGCATCCTCACCATTCTCACATTCAGTCTTGTTGCACATTAAAAGTAAAAACCTGTACACTTTCTAAGCTGTGCAATAAAAAGTGATGTTATGTAAGAAGAGATACGCTCTGCCGCCCAAAGGAAAATGTTTTTGTGATCATTAGATTTGATACTTGATTTTGCAAGGCAAGCCATCAAAAGTATTGATCTCTGCAGTAAACATCTCTCAAGCTGAAATGAGAGAAACCTGGAAAACGAAATCCTATCTGACAGATATTTGATCAGAAGTATCACCACGTGGCCTTTTATGTCATTAATTGCAAAGTTAATATGAAAAAAACAAGGTTTGCAAAAAAGCAGATTCTCTACCTGTGTTATTCCTGTGCTGTTGTTGTGTGATGTCCATTATTGAGAGCTTTGCATGTGCATGCAAATTTAATATCTTTAGTCTTGCCAGGTTTAAATGAGAAATTTTGACTGACCAGCATTTGCTGCATTAATCGTGTTTCAAAAAACAGTATACTAACCAGCAAAAGTTTTGTTAGCTGTGGTTCTGCTGCTGAAGCAGTGTATGTTTAAATGACTAGTGTATAAAACTGAGCTCATCAGTTTTACAACCAAGTCATTCAGTAATGTTTTCCTTAACACAACATTTTTCAAAAAATTGTATCCCAGTCCTTTCATCAGGCATGAAGTAATAACTGTCAAAAGGAATTTGCAAACTAAACTGAAAAGGTACTTATCTTTAATGGATAAGGATAAGATAAAGACTAGAAACCTGTGACTATACTTTCTGTATAGAGGGTAAGGCTAACATCTAAAAATGGCAGGAATGGAAAACATGATCATTGCAGCTTTGTGTACTGTTTGCCATTAATAACAGCAAACACCAGGTTCCCTCATTAATATACTTTTTAATTGTGTACGTATGTAATTAAAAGACAATTCAAGACGATTGTACAACTTCAGTATGTCCTGAGTATTTCTGTTATAATCAGTCTTTTTGAAATGGGACAATACTGGGACAAGCATGCATATTTGAAAGTGATCATATCATGCTACTTTATGGGCATGCCTTCTCAATCCTTATCTTAAGAGGATGATGGGTCATTAGCTTAAGCCTATCACTGGCTGCTATTTGAACATTCAATTCAAAAGACCTGACTGGCTTTTGTCTCTTCTGGATTTTTTTTCCAAATAAAGATACATTTTTAAGTTAAAGTAGAACTTCAAAATGGATTAGTTTAGACTTTATCTACCAAGCCTTTCCATTCTCTTTGCTCCATAAATGCCATCATACTGTAGATGTAGTCCACTTAATCATACCTGTTAATGGCATTTAGCAACCTGTCCCATATGAACGCATTCATGGGAATGTTGTTGTACTTGAACACCTGGTTAAAGTCCTGAAAGGAAGATTTGTGGTGAAACTCAGACCTGATCATACAGGGCTGAAGGAAATCAGCACCAAGGCTGTCTGACCCAGTCTGCTTTTCTGCAAATGAGAAGCAGTGAAGCCCAAGGGGACTCTCTTTTCAAGCAAAGCCAATCTGCTTACTCCTGATAAGCATGCCACAGCATTGCTGTCTGGAAATCATTAGGAACATATTTAGTTTTTTTTTCCCTTTTAAAATGTTTCTAAACATACGAATCTGAATCCATTTAAAAGTAGCGAAAACATACATGGTGTACTGTAAGTAGACACCGTTCACTACAGATGCATAATGTTGTCTTTCTGATAACAGTTGTAAAGAACTTTTTCTATAACTTTGACAGTGTGTTCCATGAGAATTTGTCGTTATTAGTAAATTGTTTTAGATTTAGGATTTGGCAGATAATATTCTGTACTGAACATTTCAATTTAGCACTCGCATAATCAAATACAAGCCTTTCTTATTTTTTTGGACTGTAAAATTGGTATCCATATTCAATTTTTTATGCCTTTGTGTTTTGACTTTCCTTGAAAAGCCAATGATGAAGCACAACCACATGGTTTAACTACAAACTAATTTAGTTCTTATGGTCCATGAGTTTATCAGTTGAAGGATCCATGGCAGAGATGAGATCCGAAAGGAATAACAACTTTTATTTGCAGTTTTACTGCTCTTAAGACGAAGGCATATAAATGACCTATGCTTTTCCCTGTGGAAGGCTTAAGCCCTCAGTTTTTCTCTCCTTCTATGACTTTAGCATTGAGCTAAATGACTTTTGATGATAACTTTTGCTGATGATTCATTATGAAAGTGAAAATGATTAATGGCAAATTGTATCTGGGCAGTATCACAGAAAATCCTGGATAAAATGTTCAGCCAGAAATATCCAGTACACTTACCACTGAAGATGAACCTAATTGCCTAATTCTCTGTCAGAATGACTGTGCACACCCTGGACTAGAATTGATGTGACTGGTGTGCCAATTTATTAATCTGTAGTTAACTGGCAGATTGTGTGTGATCTGATTCAGTAGACCTTAATATAGTCTTTCAATGCAAAGGTCTGTTGTGTAAAAGTTGTGTCTCAATGTTAGATACTGCTTACAAAAACACTCTCTTGAGTAAATATTAACTGAATGCATTTACTGTAAATATTTAATCAACAAAGTGTTAAAGTAGTATTTAAGGAACTATTACACTTTTTATTTTTTACATTTATCCTTATTAAAAAGTATTAGCGTAACATATTGCTTTAATTTATATATAGAAGAGCACCGTTTAAGAACGAGAGAACATGAGGCATATTTTAACTATATTAAATCAATCCACTCAAGAATTGAGTCGTCTGAATTTCCCCAAATTGCTTCCGCAAAAAACAGTGTTAAATAGGGCTACAGTAGGTCTGCTCAATACTGGGATAGGAAATCTCGGAAAAACCAACACCGTGGAATGGTGTTTGGAAACGTGATGCTGAAGAAGGCGGCATCTTTCCGATGAGATGAGCAACTGGGGTTGTGATGATGAAAAATCCCTCTTCATAAGGAGCTGTGTTGTTAACCCTTATGTCCCAGCTAATTTCTACTCTAGGTCTGCACAATCTGGGTTTTCCAGTGTGTCCCCTTAATTTCATTGCTGAAGCATTTCTTCACTTCTTTACTTGATCCAATGTGTTGTGGGGTTGCTGGTGGACATGGCTAGTGTGCATCACACAATATCATTGTGCACCCACACAGATGGCTGCTGTACTTCAGTGGTGAATGGAGTGGGTTCTTCCATGTATGTAAAGCACTTAAGAATCCTCCTAGATCCAATGAGATGGAATGTGGCTTATAATTGTAATTGTAATTGTAATTACTTTATTATTCTGCTTACATGCCATCACTGGGCCCAGTTAATGCATGTAACTCAGATACTATATAGATGACTTGGTTAGAGCTGTCACCTGCCAATTGTAATATATCTGAGTAATAAGCTAGTTTTGCATAAAAGGTTTATTGGTGTTTAATTGATTTCACTTCTAGCTGAGCTTTTGAAAATTCAATGAGTGTACAAAGTAGTCAACAGCTCCTGCTTTGTAATATTTTCATTATGGACAGAGTGATTTTGATGTAGGTCCTAAAGGGTGGGGTTGTATGATATTGCTATACTAATACACATACACCACAATTTTAAATACATACTGATTTTTTGTGTCATTTTTAAACAGTGTATTCGGCCCAACGGTCTCAATTCTAACATTTTGATTTTTTTGACAGTCAGAGTCAACGTCATACTGATCGGTTCAAGCAGTGTAATTAATTGTCAAGGTCTTCTTTACTGTGCTCCATAGGGCAGCTCCCAGAGCTGAGATCTGATTTCTGAAACCTAAGACTGTTTTTTTGAGAAATTAATATGCAGTCCGTCTTCACTGACTAGCAGCTGGGCACAGGGGTATCTTATTGCAATGTCAAAAGCAGCAAGGGATTTCTCTCAGAGGCTGGTTCCTTTGGTCATTTGTTGGAAGGTACGCAAGCACGCACCGATCACCCATAATTGCTGCACATCTTGAAAAGCTTTACATTGCAATAGCACTGTAACTTCGAGCATAATCTTGAGGCTTTGCGTAACAGAATAAGAGTCTTTCATCTCCAGAAGACTCTATGAAGCAAGGTGTATCAAGACATGGCAGTATGTGAATGTCTGTCCAGTTTTTTTCTTTTTTCCAAGGTATAGATGGATGTATAGCACAGTGGCTGTAATATAATACTTATACGGTGTCTCCAATCAATATTTATTGAGTATATACATATACAGTTGTATACTGTAGTAGAAGGTATTCACATGCACTGCAAAATATTCGGTAATTGAACAGAATCAACTTTTTTCAAATAATGACAACATACCTGGAAATACACTACCAAATTCAAGAAATTGTAATTGAATAGAACACACCAAAACTTAAATTCATTAACATTTATTTCAAATATACACCTTAATAATGATTGATAACAGACAGCAGCTATTTTGGCTAATAGTTTATTGAAGATGGGTGGAAGAATGATGATTCAAATGTTTTTACATCATTTTCTTTAACATAAGCAGCGACACAGATTAATGAAATTGAAATAATTTCAATTTCTTTTGCTATTTCAGTCTATCTGATGATCGAAATGGACATTTCTGGAATAAATATACAGTAAACGACAAAGCAGTGAGACATTAACTGAAAAGAGTTTCATGACCCGAAACCTTGCCAGACACTTCTCTTGAAAAAATGCCCTCAGACAAATCTGTTAAAGCTTTTCGAAATAATATTTTGATCAACCGCAAGATTTTTCGCACAACATTCTTTGGCCTAATGAAGCCAAGATATGACAGTTCTGCAACAAGGGAGCACAATAGGTTTGGAGAAGAGTGTACACAGTATTTAAAGAAATAATATTTTGCCAAGTCCAGCGGTGGGCGTCTACTGTAATAGCTAGGTCTAGCCTTAACACTGGAGGGTTTAAATGCCAAAAATCGAAAGAAAAACAGAGATTTCCATCTGCTCATAGGCTGATTGTTTTTAATTCTAGCCTGAAGACTTACTTGTTCTGAAAGGCATTCAATTCCTAACATAATTCTTTCCTTTCATTTTAAATTTTATAAAAGGCTTCCATTTTATTATTATTTTTCTGCTTGTTGTACGTTTTTAGGTTTACTTTATGCAAAATGCCCAGAGAATTCTCATGATGGAAAGGCACTTACTGTACTGTATATAAGAATAAAATCGATTGATTTATTGACTGATTGGTCAGAATTGTCCATTTCATGGACTTTAAACGCATAGAGAAAAAAACAACAACAACCTTTTTTCAGGAATGTCAAATAAAGTTTTGTGCTGAGACCGGGCCTTCAAAAGAGGAAGGAAGGACATTTGGTGGATCTAATGGGAGGAAGAAAAAAATGGGTCAATATTCCAGCTATATTTTGATTCAAAATGACCACCACTGTTTCCGAGCAGAAACAGATGGAAAAGGAGGATACACCATAAATTGAAAAACGTGACTGGAATAATTTACCTGTGAGAATATCCTGTTTAAGGTGTTTATTTTGCTTTTTTATTAAACATGGTTATTTCTGAAATACAGTTGGAATTGCTAAATACAGTATGTATGCCCCTATTGTTTATAAACAAGAAAGTTGCAACTCCTGTATGGCCTGGGGAGAATGGGGATTCTCACTCACCTCAGATCCAATCATTTTTCAGAGCTGCTTGTCATATGATACTCCGGTAGCTCCACTACATGTAGGAGATTTGGCACCAACTGGAGAAGTGGTACATTTCTCACTGCCATCACTACAGGCTCTTCAACACTTAGCAAGTTCTGGGAGTTGTTGCTGTTGCTGCAGAGCATGCTGGGAGTTCCAAGCCAACTCCAGCGCATCCATCTCCAACAGCACTCTCTTCATTGTGTGTGTTACTGGTAGAGTCATGGTCAGCACAACCCATGGCTCAGTCTGGTGTTGCCTGGATCATAAGGCTTAAGTGTGCGCCGAATGAGCATCTTTACTGGGGCTCACAAGAGCCCTACGTTAGCCATGATTAAGGTCTGTTTTTGTCTTTACCATTTAGGTATTCAAGAATTATTTAATTGAATTTAGTTCAATAAAATATATTTCTGTTGGGTTTATTAAATTTATTACAATGTATTTTCTGATGGGCATAAGGAATATTAGCTAAGACTGTATACTGTATATAAAGAGAGTGTCTGTAGCACCTGTGTTCAGAGAAACAGGTATCACTTTCTCACTGTATTTTAAAAGAAGTAGTGTTTTTGGAAAAATCTATTTTGATTATTCTGTCAATATGAGAAACTGAATATGTGTCATTACTAATAACCTTTTTTAAAATGCAGAAAAAATTTAATAATAATTCACAGAATATTTTTAGAATTACCATGAAGTATTGACTATTTGAAGGTATCTATTAGAACATTTTACTTGAGTTTGTGTAGGAGGTTCTTGTAAAGCATTACATACTGTATACGTAAATAAATAATTTTATTTCAGGTTTTTACAAGTTTATTATGCACTAATTTGAATAAACGTGTCTTCCTTTAGACAGTATTGGATTTTGTTTAAATTAATCTTAACAACTTATACATCCTAAATAAAAAAGGAAGTTTCTAAAATCTTATAGTGATACAGTTTTTATACTATGGTATTTGTTGCTTTTGAAGTATTTAATGTTTTAATGGTATTTAATGTTTCATAAATGGGAAAGTCATTAGCAGTAGCTTTATCTGCAAGTCTCTGGTCTTGTGTTGGTAACATTCCTTGTGGAGGAGAGAGTAGGAGTTAGACATTCTGATTAAGTTCCCACAAAGTGCCCTGCTCTTTGACCAAAATAAATACTGTTGAGTGTCTCACTGTCATTTTGTCAGCAACTGCCTTCAAAAGGGAGTATTTGAAACACCCCATGTCTCGTTGGATTTCATGTGGAGAATCCTTCGTCATACCACAGGCACGGATGATAAATCAGTGGAAAACTTTCAAAGTTTACGTATATTAAAGTTAACCAATACGTTATTCTCACAATCCCAGACTTCCAATATCTTAGAATAAAACATTACAGTGTTCTCAGATTTAGAATATATTGGATTAGCAATATTTCGGATAAGGTGACACTGACATTTACACCTTGCAACATCATCTTTGTCATTGTCACTGCTTTTCTTAATAATGTAAATTTATTATTTTATGAAGTTAAGACTTAAACACTGTGGCTGTGCATAAAAATAATCAAGGGAAAGTTCATATTCTGTATCCATGGTAAACATTAAGCACACAGTATCTGCAGGACCATTTTGCTCAGCACCAAAAATGTTTCTCCAAGAAACATTAAAATAAATTTGAGTGAAAAAGCGCCAGTCCATCACAGGACACACACTGACACACATGCAGGAAAATTAGAGACGTCAGTTGAACTAGACAGAAACGTTTTGGACTGTGGGAGAAAACGGAAACGCCTGTCAAAAACCTGCATTCTCATAAGGAGACCATGCTGTCTCCACACAGAAGGTATGACCACAAAACCCAGAACCACAGATTCCAGTTCTGGAATATACACTACCTTGATTGGAAATGTGGGAAAACATAACTGTCAGCTGGGATGAAAAGGAGTAGGAAGAAAATTAGAAAAGTAGAATGACAATGCAGTGAATTGATTTTCTTAAGTTTGGAAGCTTGTCCAAGTCCATTATGTTTATTCAGAACTGCATTGCTGTTTGGTGGCAGTGGTGGGGTTCTTGTTGTCACGCATCACTGTCAATTATTTTTCTTCTGCACAAATCAATCTCTCCAGCAAGGAGTATATCTAGTATATCTGTGCCATCCTTGTAAACATTTCTAGACATTCTGTGTAGAATGTCATCTGTAATTTCTAATGGGCTTAGACAAATCATTTAAAAAGTGTTTATTAGGATGTCCTAGTATCTTTTTCCCAGCACTGCCAGACGTGGCCTGTGAAAATTTGTTTTGCTTTTGCTCTTTAATACAAGAAAACTGATGCAAGATTACACCAGCTGCTCACCATTATCAAAACGTTTATTTTCACTTGGTAAATCAGCATACGTTACCTTTCTGCATACTGTATAAGAAACATTTTTTTTTAGAAACATACAATACATATCTGTTTTAAAATGCTTTTAAACAACTCTTTTTTACCTTAGAAAGAAAAAACATAATAGATCTTACTAAAAGCCTACAGGTCCTGTAGGAGAGAATTTACACTTTGCAAAGCTTAAGGGCCAATGTTAGTGTCCCACTCGTAATTTAAAGTTTCAACTTTAGTCCAGAATCTTAACCCTAAGAAAAAAAGTGTCAACAGGTATTCAATGCAAAGTTGAACTTATGGTTTCCTAGGTAACAACTGTTTGTTATGGCGGTTGTGGCATCACTACAGGCATCCTGCTGATAGTTTGCAGTTTGATAGCTGCAAGTGTAGGGCGGTAAGGAGATCTTTGCAAGGAATTTTACTGCACACATGCAACTTTGTTGCAGAAGCCACGATAGAGGACGATTTGACACTATTTGGAAGCCTTCAGTTTACAGTAACATTTTATACAGTATCTGCCTTATTTAACTGAGATAGATATCGGTGGGGCAGTGCCCCAACACCTCCTGTTGACAGCTTTGGTGTGCTAGAGGTTAATGCTTGTACTGTTCGTATACTAGTTTGTGGCTGGACAAAAAACTCTGTATAGAAGAGTAAATAACCACCCTGATACAGAAAAAAAATCTCAGATCTGACAAATATAATCCAGACATCCAAACATGGCAGTGTCTGCTAGCACTGCCAGTTTTTACACTAGAAATGCATCCAAAAACTCAGTAGACTAACCTGTTAAAAAAGCTAGAAACTGCCAGCATAGCTTTACGGTCGGTCAGTTTTCTACCAGAATCATAATAAATAGAGCCATGAAGTAATTTTTTAGAATGAAAACATTTTGCTAGGTGTTTACAGTATGTAGCCTACAGCAAGTTCTGGAAATTAACTCTTTTATGCATGCCCTATTAGCAAGAGCTAACTTCCCTGAACAATAAAAAAAGAAATCAATACCAAGTCTATTGGGAACAGAAAGGGTGAGTTATTTTTTTCAGCCACCCAGATCCATAAGCGATAAAGTCAGTTCAGTGAAGATAAATATGAATACATTTCCCAGAGGTCATACATATTTAAGATCATGTGAGCCTTCGGAAATGGGAGAATATAGGAAAACAAACAATTAATGGGGCCTAATGAAAGCATAATGAGGAACTTCATTTCATTACATGAATTTGTTTATATAGAGCACACCTAGGGGGGTTAGGAACTGCTTCACAAAGCTATTAAAGGGAACAAAATGCAAGAATGCCAAAAAGGCCTCACAGTCTCAGCTCTGTCACAGTAAGGTAGCTATTCACCTTGAGTACTTTGTGTCATCCTTGACTTTTTATGGATTGAAGTAGTATAATTTACTTTGAGTGAGAAATACTTTTGAAAAAGTCTTTTTCTCGATTTATTGAAATGCTTTGGCTCTGGAAGCCATTAAGCCATGGTAACCTTTGAACACACACTAAGATACCCATGGAGGCAACATTGTGCTGGAATGAAAAGTTGTGAAAACTATCGAGAATAAAATCTTCTGCGCTAAGCAAGCTGACATACTCCAAAAGTCTTTGCTTGGCCTTAATGAACTCAGCAGGATTTCTCTAAACTACAGAACTTCGATCCTTAGTGTCATACCAAATGTTTCACACTGCTGGTCCCACTGGGTTTCCTTTGATAACCCCCGTTTTATGCATTCTCAGGCCTTGTATAAGCTCTTCATTTGCCTCTGTCTCTGGATGCCAGACTTTTGTCCTTTGTGTTGCCAGCTTCTGGCTGAGGCCTATAGACACTTTAATCTCAAGAAACCACACATGTCAGGAACAGCTTTAATGACTGTTTGATAATGTGAAATAAATGTTATATAAAGAGAAATATATTAAATTAAACATTAGCCTATGTATCTGAAGATAATCAGTATATTCCAAAACATGGTCACTAAATGAATTTTTTAGCCACATTTATAGTTGGTGATGTGCATACCCAAATCCGCCCCCAGAAGTTACTGGTTGCAAAGCAAGAGGGTAACATTTTAACTGACATCTGTTCCACAGTTGCATCAGCATATCCACAGAAGCCCCTCTTAGGGGCTTCTTTATAGAGACATCAGAGCTTGTAATTATAGGCTGATGATTCAGAAAGACATTTTGGGCTGTGACCTGCCGATATCCCAAAACAAGGCTGGAAGGCAGGAGAAAAAAAAAAGAGAGACAATAAAATGGTCATGCCAGCTTTCAACATTTGTTTGGTGATTTCTTAAAAGGTTTATGAAAGTAATTGCATTTAACTGTGCAGATCTAGCACAGAGAGAACCCAGGCACTGAAAAGAAAAAGGAAGCAAAAAGTTTATTTAACTTGTGACTGCTGTGAATAGTTTCTTGATTAAAGATGGTCAGAGGAATAGTTCTTAGCTTTGGTATTTTATAGCTATTTATTGTATTACTTGGTGCTTATGCCCTCTTGCGTGCTTTGTGTGAGTGGTTTTCCATGGTTCCTTGTAGTTCAAGTTAAACACCTGGTTTCTACAAACCATCGCCTCTCAGGAAAGGGGGTGGGTAAAGAAGCATAAAAAATTCCAAAACATAGAGCACTGGTGAGTGAATATGTTTCCCAGAAACGTGTGTGATACCAAAAAATGTCCCTCTTTGTTTCCTGATGCTGTCAGCAGTGTTTTAAGCGATTATATTTTGCCTGAATAGTTAATAACTACATCACATTAAGATCCAAAGACATTAAATATTATACAGTATAATGAAAAACGTGTGTTGTTGGGGCACCATGATGTGATCTAATTAGCATTAATGAAGCCACTAACCGACAGATTTTGGTAATATAGGCTAATCATTCCAAATGCCATATATCTTTCATGGATCTGTATTGTAAAAAGTAAACACAAATTGATCACTCGGTTAAGAACTTTACATCAGAATCTGTAAACTATATACCGTGGGTTCTGCAACCCACCCTGTGCATACCCTGGTTTCTTTGAGGAAAGGGCCTTACTGTATAAGATATTTGAATCAATTAGTTATTCATTGATTATTAATTGGTTATTAACAATCAAATGGACTAGATAAGCTAAATGACTTCACTTCCTCCTGGAATCCTTAGCTGTCCCTCATGTATGTAGCCCTGCATTTATGCTACAGTATGTACTGTAGATTACCCTTAAGCACAGTGTGTCATTTATCCACGGACAGAGCTGTGAACTTTTTTATTAACTCCTTTTTATTAATGACGCTTCTGCTCATATTTTTCATGTTCTTTTTAACAAGCAGGAGCTTGAAGTTACATAGTAAGTATAGATAGTAAAACAAAAATAGAAGAAAATGTCTACATTTTGTCCACGTATAATAAGTAGAGTTACTCACGAGGTTCAATAATACTAGGAAAGTAATATACCATCCACTGTCTTCTCTTCCTCGTATTTTATGCCAGTCTTAAGCTTCATTAGTGAAGATTTTTCAAAATTGCCCGACATTAATGTTTGCCATGTACTGTACAAATAACTGTCACCTTTCGATATTCATATTTGCTTCCTGATTGTACTTGCATGAGCCTTGGAGATGCTGACAGTACCTCACCTCCCTAAAAGTGTTTTCTTAAATATCCATTCATTATCAAATTATCCAAACGCTGAAACTGGAAATGAAAAAAGCCTTTGGGATTAGTTACTGTACTTTGCATAGTTAAGCAAAGCATTTGGTTTCTTTCTCTTAATCAGCTTTGTAAGAATTAATAATTTGACAAAAAATGTGGAAGAGATCACCATATAAATGATCAGTTATAAATGACATTATGGTTTCAACAGGTAATAAATATGAGAATTCTAAAAATAAAACTAAAGATTGAAGTACAAATGAGGAAAGGGACAGCAGGTTTCAGGAGGTGGACAGATGAATTTGTGTTTGGTATTTAATGAGGATTTTTCAGAGACAGTTTACTTGATGTGCCTTGTGATTCTTTCTATTAAAACATATTGGTATGGAGTGATGTACATTCAATTACATAAGTTGAAGTACAGTATTATTGAAAAATACCCACTTGCCTATCCATAAAAGTAAAATCTCTTCCCCTGACCTCTGGCTGACTAATAAAGCAAAACGAGTGCATCATTTGTGTTGTTTATCTTTTAATGAAATGTATTTTTTGAGGAGATGGCTCTCTGTGGAAAAAGAAAGCAAACATCACTGCACAAACTGAACATGGATAAATGAGTCACTTCAGGTCTTGATTTGTTTGGAAAGAAAATATCTATGGACTTTAGGTCCCTAACCATAATGAAGTGTTTTGCACTTATTATTATATGACAAACATGCCATTTGGAAAGAAAGAGAAAATGGAAGCAATATCTTATTGTTCTTTAAACTCAGATTAGTCACTGTCTTTTCAGGGATAATATCTGGAATATGTGACACTTACGTTATCATGTGCCACTAAGAATTTATGAATAAAAATTATGCAGTTTCGTAACTGGAATGTAAAGACCTTGACATGATAGTACAGTACAATATCATAAATAGATGCAGCGAATAAAAACCAGTGCAAGGCAACAATCATTAATCTGTGGCAACACAAAGTCAAGACGGTTCTAAAAAATGTCACATTTAGCACTAAGACTTAAGCTATGATTGTTGCCTATTCCCATATGTTGCCTATACTGAAAACAAAACTCTTTATTGTGCGTACCATTCAGTAACTAACATGTACGTTTTTATTCATAAAGTTTTGTTTTTTTTTTAACTGTAAAATAATTCTATGAATTGCTGAGGTTTAATTGATTCAGCGGGGATCTGTATTTAATATTGTTACTAGGAAATAAATCACACTCCACAGCACACCAGTGGGATTTAAACCAAATTTAAGAGCGGCAGCATTTCGATTATTTTCTTTTTTCTTTTTCCTGTAAAATTATTTTCTGGCTTCAGTCTGCCATAGTCAACTGCACTGACTATTGTACCAGGTTTGGCAGTCATACATCAGGAAACACGGCTTTAGGGTAAAATAGAAAACAAATGTTCCATCAAATATTTTTATGGTAGTATAGTTGTTCATATTTTTGGCACTACTATACGTTTGACCAGACTGCCCATTTTTTTTATTTTTACATGTTATTTTAAAGACTTAATTACTGTATTTTATTGGCATTGCTATTGCTATCTTAGAGTAAAGTGGAATATTTTGGAATGCATGCGATGGCTTTCTTGCGAATCAGTTTAGAACGGTTTAGTAAGAAATAGTTAAGGGTGTAAAAGGAAGGCCACAGATTATCATAGCATTTGATCTATAATTCCTGGAAACAAGGCTTGTTACATTTGTAGTCAATGTTGTGTGCAGTATTAAAAAGTGACACAAACAAAGAATCCAATCTCAACTTATTTTCTTTCCCAGAATCCCGTTTCATTAAGGAATTAAGGTTTTTTTTAAAATAAAATATTATTCTAAATCTTTTAGATATCTATGTTTCGGGACAAGACGATGAAGCAGGAAATACCAGTTTTCTGTTTTTGTAGATTTACATAGAATATTATCATATACTGTAGAATAAAAATGACAGCTTGCCTATACTGGTCCGACATTTGCTATGAAACAAGACAGTGTCAGATTGCCTCTGGAACTGCTTTTTTTCAGCTGTGTGGAAGATTAAAGGTGGCGTTGACAGGACATAATAGCCAGAGATTATTAATTTGGCTCACAGCTGCTTGCAGCTACTGAATTAATTTCTGCCTCTCATATGTGTTAGACTATATCATGTCAGAGTATCATAAGGAAGCATCTCACTAACAAGATAAATAGTATTGTTACACCTAGATGGGAATGGTCACCATTTGCAGCAACACTGGGAGCTTCAAAGCAAGAAAGGAACTGAGGTGTTCACTGAGTATTGGGTCTGAGACACACTGATCATCACATTGAGGAATCATTTGGTACTGTATACCCTGGTTAATTCAGTTCTTGGTAAATCATAGAGTCATGAAAATTCCAGGTACAGAGGATAAAAAGAGAGGGAAAGAAAGGAAGACAGGAGACAGGATGGACATAAAGACACAAATGGAAGAAGAGACAGTATCAGGTACAAGGTCCTTATTCTGATCAGCCTTTACGACCAGATTTGAGTTTGTGTCTTGTTAAGATAACTTGCTGTTCTGTTTATGAAACTCTGATTTACTTCATAAAGAATCCCTAGGTTAAAAACGGTCTCTCCTGGTTAGTGGATGCAGTTTGGAATAGGGAGATGCCTTGTTCACAAATAGAGTAACTTGTATGTTGTATTTTGTGTTGTGTTATTTAGCGTGTGTCATTGTCACTATGAATAAATCTTTATTTAACCCAGTGTGCCTATTTATTACTGTTTTCACCAAGTCTGTGCCAGAGATCAAAGAACTCAAGTGTCTCTAATTATAGCATTCACTTGGGTATATTCTTGCCATAATCTTTACAATTTGGGAGTTGCGAGTATTTATTTTAATAATTGATTATTCTGCTCTGCCTATTTCTTTAATTATATTTTTGTAACCTCCTATTTGTAAATGGTCTGAAACCAACAAGTTAGTCTTATGTACAGTTTTGTCCAGTACTGTGGGTGATTTAGTAGTGCTATTTTTTGTGAGATCCTGAATTTGCAATGTGTCGGGATCATCGTCATGCTAAAAAAAATGAAAAATTCTTTTCAAATTCCGACAAGATGTTCCGGATGAAAATTTCAGATTATGTTATGTTCAAGCAGAAAATGTCATTAAAGATTAAATTGCATGGAACTGTATCTGCTTATACAAAATAAGCAAGTTTACTAAAGAGAGGACGCTATTTGACTCATCTAGTCCATTTTTCTGCTAGTAGCTAATTTATCCAAGTATTTCATTCAGTTGCCTATCGAAAGGAGTTAAGATATTGACAGCAACATGGATGGATAGCTTCTTCTCGATTCCCACAAACCTTTAAATAAAAATGTCCTTTCTGCTCTTAGTTTTAAAAGCACTTCTGGATAGTTTTTCATTGTTCATTCTTAAGAAGTTCATTCAGTTGATTTTGTCAGTGCCTGGAAATTGGTCCCCTCATAGTCTAAGAATAAAAAGGTCTAGTTCCTTCATCCTGTCAATGTAAGACAGTCCCTTAAGCCTTAAGATGTACAGTAACTGGTTGTTCTTCTCTGGAGTGACTCCAGAGTAGCAGTATATTTCCATAACATGATAATTGCACACAGTATTCTAAATGAGACCATGCTACTGCATAATGCAATTTTAGTTAAAATTCTGCAGTTTTTACCATATAGCCTAACATTTTGTTTGCCTTTTTGTATTGCTTCCCCACATTGTGAGGGAGGGATCCATTTCTCACAGACCTCAATGCAAGCCTGCAGGTGCCTGATAAATCATGGTAAAACCAAGAAGACATTGGCTAACTAATGTACACCTTACCACAGTGGCACTCTGCCAAGTGTACATTGCTGCTTGGGGAATCCCAGTCACATTCAGTCTGTGACATGACCCAAGCTTGAACTCTTGATATTTGAGCCACAGGACTCGACCTGCGCTTGGAGCAAGTACCTTTATGGGTTGAGTCAGTAGGGAGCCCTGATTTATTTTACAGAGCCATTTCTCGTGGTTTCTAATTTAAGTTGTATTTAGTTGATATATCTTAGAATGTATGTTTTAAATACCTATAAGAGGGCAACATTTTAATTTCATTTTAAGTAGACAGCACACCACTTTTTCCTTTGAAATACAGTCATCTGTTGCTTTTTCCTGAATGTGAATATACTGTAAGGGAACAACTTTTTTGTTTAAATGCATTTGATTATAGTTTTAGGTGTTTTTAGATGTGGTCATTGCAAAATCATAGTATTTCGCATGTAACAATAGCTGCTGGCCCAGGACAGTCTTTATGCTTTAAAATATAATTTTTAACATTATGATAGCTACACAAAACTTTGTACAATGTGATATGCAATTTCTTCAGATAGAGATGTAGAATATGCACTCATATGGTGCCTCAAACTGTATGCAGTGATGATAATTAATTATTAAAAAATAAATCAAGGCGTTTAGAGTGCATTTCAGTACACAGCTCTTTATAATAACAACTGACAGATAGGCTTATTTACCCAGCAATATAGAATAATATTTGTTTTAACGAGGGATTATATTTTCAGTAATTACTCATTTATTGGAAACATTTCTAATGCACTTTAGTTAGTCACTCCTTCCTTATGAAATCAGCATGTTTTTCTAAACACATTTGAAATAAAACAAAGGTTTATTGGGTGAGCTCATAGCAATATCCCCATTAGTAGATTTTGCGATTGTTAAGACAGCAAGCTCATGCTTGTTTTGCTTCTTCTTTCTTTTGGTGGCAGGGGTAATTGTCGTCTGCTCTTCAATTAGAGCAGAAATTTGTAACATTTTAAGGACTTCTTTTGATGTTTTAATTGGCTTTCAGATCCCTTTATTTCTGTACCATGTCATAGCCATCAGTTGTACACATACTGCATAATGAAGAAGCAGTCCCTTTGAAAAACAAGGCAAACACTTTTATTTTGGTCTTCGGAAAAAAAACGAGCACAACATTTAGCCAGTAATTAAACTTAAATAATGCCATTTATCTGTAATTTTCAAAGGGCCTAGTTTTGGCATGTGCATGTAAATATAAGATCCTGTCCTGTGGACTTTGTATTTTCATGCAGATGTCTGTCCAAGTCATACAGAGAAATACCAGACTGGAGATATTTAATACATATTTCCTTCTGGTTTAGTTCATTTTTTAAAAAAAAAACAATTCATGTTTACAACAAGAAGGACAATTAGATTAATTAGATAGGTAATTGCTATACATTTTATATTCATGAGTAGACTGTTCTCTCATTATAATGTGTCATATTGTAACCTTTCTTTCTCAGCTTTATTATTTCTCAGTTTTATATATATATAGTTTTAATTATCTTGTCCCAAGTTCCTATAGGAAGCTGTGTAGAGATCTTAACAAGCTCCTCCAAGCATAAAATATAGAGGTGCAGTAAGAGAGACTGGCTGCAAAATATTGCCTTCACAACATTATAAATTTATGTGAAAGGTCCTTAATGGATTGTAATCCAATTTCTCTCACTGAAATCAAATCTTGCTGGCGCCAGTAGTCTTCTTTATCCCTAAAGAAATAATGGCATTCTCTGGCGTGTTTATGAAAAAAGATGAGCTAACTCTAGCTATTTAAAAAAAAAAAAAGAAATCTACAATTGTTTTCAACAATGCTGATAAACTTTACTCTGTTAAGGAAAATTAAAGAGGCAGCAATAGCAATTAAAAAGAAAAACATGCTATGAAACATGCTATCAATGTTTCCCCTAACAGAGCATTGATTTTTTAATATAAACTATAGTGGTTAGGTCTTCTGTTACTAATCGGATATAATAGCAAACTTCATTGTCACTCATTGCCCCTTTGTGATCCTTTCGTCTACCTGTCTTTACAATTGGCAGTAAGTTGCAGTTATGCAATGATAAAGAAAAATGTTTGATATTTTTCATTCACAAAAGAAAGAAAACCTCTGTACTCCTCCTTTTTCATTTTCCCAATATTTTATCTGGGAAACACACCTTTTGCTAAACCTAGTTCAGGTGGGTAGCTGTGTCAGCATGCGTAGGCTGCAAAGGAACAAGTAATAGGTTTATTCCATGCTGAAAAAAAGAAGAAAAAGAACACAACGTTTCGGCCATGGAGCCTTCTTCAGGTGTGAGAGAGGCAAGGCAGTAGGCAAAGGTAATGTGGCGGGAGAACAAAGGCTGGCCTCTCTTTCTGTCCCTTGCTCCCGCCTCTCACTCCTCCTCTCTCCCAGCCTTTGTTCTCCCGCTACATTACCTTTGCCTACTGCCTTGTCTCTCTCACACCTGAAAAAGGCTCCACGGCCGAAATGTTGTGTTCTCTTTTGGAGAAAAAACCACTCCAATGGTGCCAGGGTCAATGTACAACAACATTTTGGGAATCTGGGTTAGAGTTCACCATGGCATTGCCCAGAATGAACCGCCAATGCTATGCTATGCTGTAGTTCAGCCTGAGGTCTAAACAAACACCTTTGCCAGTGTAAAGGTCTCATCGTGTTGTTTGTAACAGTAGGGTGCCAACCCTATGATCTTTGCTAAATTTGCTCTGGACTTGTACAGTCCTGCCAAAAACATTCCCCTTAATCCGATCGGTAAGCAAAGTCTCACTTCTACATCTGATCTGATCGTAATGACTCCCATGCATCACTTGTTTCACATTTTTCCTATGAGAAGAAAAGTGCTATACAGCCACAAATTATATTATTACTAGTGCTCTAATATACATTTATATGTACTGTAGTAGTAGTATTAGTAGAAGTAATTAATACTAGTATGAGTAGCAGTAGGTGGTTCAGTGGTCATCACTGGGACCCAGGGTTCAATTCCTGGGATGCTATCTGCATGGAGTTTGTATGTTCTCCTCCTAGTGCTTCAGTGGCCTGACACAGTCCAATAACCGGTAGGTTAATTAGCTTCTGAGAAAATTGGCCCTGGTGTGAGTGTGTGCCTGTTTGTCTCTGTGTGTGTCCTGCAATAGACCTGTGTTCTGTCTGGGGTGTACCTTGTACCTGTGCCTTGTACCTGCCTTGTACCTGTTGCTTGCTGGGTTATTTCTTTATTGCTTTGGATAGTCTCCACTGACATTTTTGTACATTACCAACTAAACAGCTCTTCACAGGAGAATTAGACTCAGCGCTAGAGACAGCATGTCTTTTACTGCAAACCTGCAGGCACCAAAAAGTTGGTAGAACTTGCTATTCCTCCAAGAAGGCCTTGACCGACTAATTCCAGCCCTGTCACAGGCAATGACCTGAAAATTGTGTGTATCTACATTATCTGGAGAATCCCAGTGACATTACACTAGTAACATGGCCTAGGCTTGAACTAGCACTGACAGGGTCAGTTCCACTTGTGTTCTGAGTGAGACTCACTTGAGTTTGTGAATTCTGACAGAACTTTCAAATAAAGAGAAGTACAGGGGATTCTTTGGTTAAAAACCCGTTACAATTAATTGTATTGAAATGATACCATTAACATAAACAAGTATGCACTGAAATTTAATGTTTTGATGGTGCTATACTCCGCTATATTTCAGTCTCATGTAGTTGGCATGAGTTTTTCTGAAGGAATTTTCATAGCCCCCTGAGATCTCATGAGGTTTCTTAGCATAAAGCAGAACAACACCCCTGACAGTGATAATAAGAAGCTACTGTATTTAGTATCTATAAGAGAAAACATCTGAAAGCTAAAAGAAAATCGTAGATTGATGTTGGACACAGTCGGGAATGTCTGGTCCAAACAGGTGAAATATTTGGTCCAACTGTTGAGAGGCAAAGAAAATTCATATCCATTTAATTTCTCTTTTATCAGGGGTTTGTGTGCTTATACCCTACAGTATGTCTAGTGAAAATCAAGTTCATCTCAAAAGAAAATGTGACTGCAACTACAAGATTTTAAGATGTACTACTAACACTTGGATTCAAAGCTTTTTCAGGTCATTAATAAGACAAGCAATAAACATTATAAAACAATATTTTTACCTGTACAACAACAATATTTGCTGTATTTTCTGGCTCATTCTAAAATGAGCCATTGCAGTCTTTTAGCATACATGTACTGTATTATGCAGTTAGCAATGCAATGGAGCTTTTACTGGAACATGGTTTCCAAGACGATTTTAGGTTTTTCACCTTAGGGTATTTGCTGAATTGCTTGTACAGTTTACTTTGTGGACATTTTGCAAAAAATTATTATAATTAAAAATAAATATATTTAATAATAATTACTTCACTAATTGAATTAAGGGTAAATTTAAGAGAGCCTGTGTAAGTCTTGCAGACTCTGGGTTTCACAAATCTACTCTTACAAACAGTGCCCTGAAATCTTTTCAGGAGCTTGGTTGAACAGTTCATCTGAAATACATGCAAATTGCCCTTTGTCACCATACTGGAGCATTGGTTTAGGAGTTGTTAAAAAAAAAGGTATGTACTTTGTACTGAAAACAATTTATAATCTTTTGTCTGTTTCTGAAGATGACATGGTCATTTTGTTTGAGTTTTAGGAAAGACTAAAATGTTATTCAGTTTGTGTAAAAGCTTAGATTTTTGCAACCGCTGCTGACATGATTTATGTGGAAGCAATAATAACAACACTAATAAATAGAGAATATCAGTACCTAATTTTATCTGATTTATCAGATTGTGTAACCTATCATTTTGTCAGTGCTCAGCAATGAAATTCTTGAATGAAAATGCAAGTAGCTGGCTATGAACTACAAGAGTTTCCTACACCATATGCTCTAAAGAACTGCTACATTCAACAAAGGAATCTCAAATAGTCTGCATGAATTTTTTATGTGCCAGCTAGTATTACAAGTGTTCAGCAGCTGATGTCAGTTCTCAGTATGCCCTTAACTATAAACTACAAACATGAGATATGGAAGCACTATGGGATGATAATGTAATTTGTTTTTACGACAACAGGGAAATTGGTTTATTTTTATAAGCATTTCAAGAAGCACATGCAATGATGTTCAGAAATAATAAAACAATCCTAAAGTGAACAGTTCATATTATCAGAAGCTCTTGCAACTAAATCATTGCCATATATTTTAGTTCTGCATTTAAGCAAATAACCCCACTGTGTCAGTTGTGTAATGGGAAGTTTTAGATTGATATTTATATAATCAAAAACTAAGATTGCATTTTATTATAAAAAAGAAACACCCAGCATGGATTTTATGAGTAATTTAGTTCCTGTTTTACCTGCATGTTTACTCAGCTTTGTACATTTTACTAGAGATTTATCAAAGTTACAGCTGCGTACAAAACGATGTTCATATGTGAGGAAATAAACTGATGCATGTATGAGTACTGACACATAGGTGTCTGATATTGATTAACAAACAGTTTTAGTTTTCTTTCTCTTCGAAATCCTAAGATTTACTGGCAGATAAGAGACTCCATCTACAACAAGAAGCAAAAATCGCTAAAATTCCAAGGCGTTAATAGGTGCTGAATGTGGTCCATAAAAAAGTCAGCAGTAAGAGACTGTTCCCAAAGCACGATGTTCCCTACTTTACGCTCTAAAAATCCTGAAATTCTAAGTCTGCAAATACCCTGTCTTTTTATAATCTCTGCAGTGTTATTCAAAGTAAAAGACCTTGTTGAAATGTTTCTGTAATAAATCACGTTGGCAATTCCTAGTAAAATAACCACATACTGTATATACAGTGCCTCACGTGTCCCCTTTTGTAGAATTACAGAATGATACATACACATTATTTAAAACTTAATATTTTATTAAAAACCTAAATACTCAAACTTCAGACATCTAAGGTAAGTTGCACTAACGTCCAGAAAAACTAAAGAGAAACAACTGAAATGTTTATTGCATAAGTATTTAGACCCATGAACTCAATATTTGGTGAAAGCACCTTAAGTTAAATTAAGTTATAATTACAGTATAGCTGCACGTCTCTTTGGGTAAATTGCTTCCTACATTGCTTTGAAAGCTTCTTGGACTTCACGGTTGAATTGCTGTTTATAAATTCACTACCTGATTAGAAATCCTTACAAATACAAAGTGTAATTATTCTGAAATCATTTCAACTACTATTATCGCACACAGGCAGAAGCTTCTCAACTTATTCTGCAGCATTTTAAGGTAATGTTGTGCCTCTGAATTAATCTAGATTTACCACAGAAAAAGGTTTGAATACTTATCATAACGTTTCCATTTTCATTTCATATTCATTATTTACTTATTTTTTTGTATTTTTTGAATGTGTGGAATAAGTTGTGTATATTGCACATGTCAGTTGCAGTCATGACTGCATGTTTTGAAGCAACACAATGTGAAAACTGTGCAATGGACAGTCTCTGTATATAAACTTTGGTAATCAACATTACCAGTAAATAAGTTGTAAAATTATAATGTATCATTAAAGCTTGTTCTGAGTAGCTTATACATAAGGCCAGCAATAATGATGGAATTCAAACTGCTTCAGGTCTTTGGATTTAAGTTCCCATATTCACACTGTTACTTACAGTAAAGTATATTTTTGACTTGGTGTTGGATGCCCTCTAGCTGTGAGACCATAATATTTAAATTAAAAAATAATGAATAATGATTTAAACAGGTCTTTTTTTCCAGAACGTAAAGTAATATTTAGTCAAATAATATCAACTATTAAATTGTTGTAATAAACCTCTACATTTCAAAAGCATTCTTTACCGCACCAAAAGGACTGTATTTTTTTCAGGAATGAATGTTTTCCCCTTAACATCCAATTTCCGAACAAAACTTTTGAGCTGACTAAAAGGATACTGAAGTACTCTAGAAGATATTGCTGGCACTGTTACTTGTTTGTGTCTTATCATGAAGGCTCAAATGTGTAAAGTCAGCATTGTGTAATGTGTTTTATAAATATGACACTTTATGAGTTCCATCCATTTTCTCAGCTTTGCTAAATATGCAATTGAATTTCCAGCCAAATATTTTAACTACTTCCTCTTTATTTGTCTGAAACTGCCCAGATCTTAAAATTAGACCACTGAATTTTTGTTACAGTCCAAAAATTTGGCAACATGTTTATACTACTGTATATTTTTATTTTGAACCTATAGTAACAGGACGAATGCAGCCATAACATTTTCAACATAAAGCAATTATTATCTTCTCTGCATGCATGTGATTTGGTGTCCCTCGAAACTAAAACAGAAAACAGTGATGAATGAAGCTTATTGTATGCTGTACTTTCTTCATCATAACGAAAGATATCAAAACAGTTAATTAGAAAGGATGGGCTGAGGCGAAAACTATATCTTTTACAGTATGTTTTGACTAAAAAATGTACATTTCCATTTCAGCATCAGTGTGTATTATATATAATACAACATTTTAACATTGGTGCCATATTACATAATACACAACAATGGTAATATCTGGGCAAAGCTAACATTTATAATTTACTTTTCTTCTCCTTGATTGTCATCTAATTCTTTTCAGGCTCCTTCTTGTCATTGGCTGGAAACAACGTTGAATCTAAAAACAAATGCAATGAAACCAACACATTTTTAAATTTGAAATTAAATAATGCATTTTTCAACAGACATCCCTGCTACAAAGAATTAGCTATCCAGAACTGCCAATTTCATACGTGACCCCATTTTATTAAGACGTAACATTAAAATCCCCCCAAACAAATTCTATATTGATGATTCTTTGCACATGTAATACCAGATTAGTGCCTAATTCACACTAGCAAGAAATCTGTACCCAGCATCTTTAACCATAAGGCACAATAAAATAAAGCCCTGATTACAAATTAACATGTTTCTTGCACACGACATGCAAATGTAATAAATACCAGTTTTATAACCCAGGATATTGTGCTTATAGTTCCAAGTAATAACACATATGTGCCCAGAATCGTAGTGCGTTTTTAATTACAGCAGAAGAAATGGGAAGTTTAATGCGGTCAAGTGTAAAAAGCTTTTTGATTTGATCAGATCTGAGAAAACGGCCAAGTAAAAGCTGGAATTAATTGTTGTTTTACTCAGCTTTCAGTCAGGACTTACACAGAAAATTCTGCTCTATGAAAAGTGGTCTGAAACTGTAATAATGTATTGCAAAGGCAAGATATGTTTTGAGATTTCCAAGATGCATCTTAAATTCCTATCCCACTGGTCAGGCAAAAACCAGCACCTCCCAAAAATGCTGTCACGGTATTTATATATTCTTAATAAGAGCTTCCAAAGTAATAGAAAATAAAATGTACCTAAACAAATAAGAAGAGTTTGTAACTGTCAATTAATTTTAGATCTATTAAACAAAACCTAGTATAATGGGTACCAAAAATATCACTAATCTAGCACTCTAAAAACTATACTTGAAGATGAAATATTTGTTAAAGAAATGTACAATAGTAAATTTATTCAATGACTGAGAATGGGCTGAGAATTCATGAGCAGTTGTTACAACAGTTAAAAATGAAACATTGCTCAACTGACTGAATCCCAGCTGGGCTGCTGGCTGCTGAGACGAGGAAGAGATTGTATAAAATTAACGATATGTTCCCGAATACCATACCCTGGCAAAATCTTTTAGGTCCACCACGTTCAAAGATCAAATGTGTAGGTGATAGAGTCAGATGACAAATCTGTCACATACTGTAAGGGTCACATACTGTACAAAGACTGCAAATACACCATACCTTCTTATAATAATGGACATTTTAGATCTAACTCAATTCCAAACGAGGTATGTTCATTGTGGTATACCTGTGAACTGTGTGCTGTGCAGCATATTTACTCTCATTTATACTAGACCAATGTCCATATCTCCATATATCACTACTTGTAAGTGACCAGTGAACTGGGTTCAGTCCATTTTGGTCTTGCAAAACCTAAAGTTCCTTCTAAAGTCAATTGGTGATTTTTTGTTTTCACTTGTCCACCTAATCTTTTGTATAGCTGGGCTACTGGCACATAATAGCTGCTCTGTGCCAGCCAAGTGGGTGCTGCAATTCAGTGGTGTATTCCGTGGGTTGCCTCCTAAAGGCAAGTGGTTTAAGTTCTTTGGCATGAAAAGCAGTATATGGATGTAACGTATTACATACAATAGGATCTCGACTTTCTCAAGGGTTTGATGCAGAGAATCGTCTCAAACAGCCAGATTTGCATAAATCTGAGTCCACCCCTATACAATTGCAGAATGTATAGGGTCCAGTATGTATGGTTAAACGACTCAAGTAACCCTCCCTTATACTGCCTGATAATTAAAGTACCAATGCTTTGTCTTTAAGTTAAATAACCGGTGAAAGAAACAACAGTGATCACAAACTTGTAGTAATCAGTTAAAATAAACAACACGGATCCCTGCTCTGCCTCCAGCACATGCCTGCACTTTCTCCCCCAGCCTCCATGACTAGCAGGCCCCACTGTAATGAAACAGGCAATAGAACTGTCAGAGATCCTGTAAAGTCTTCTCCATCCTGTCATTCCCCATGGTGCTGACTGAACCGGGAGTGTTTGTTGCAATATTAAAACAAGACCACGCTGAGCTGCTGAGTAGCAAGTACATGGGCAAGGCAGCAGGCAGAGTCTCACTCACTTGCTAGATCTGTTGCCCCACTAATTTGACAGTTGCAGTTAATAACCTTCAGCTTGGTTTCATCCTGCTCTGCTTTTCTTCCATACAAGACTCCAATGTTAAATTGGCCTACAGTCGAGCCCCTGCTGTATTTAGTATTCTTTCTGTTTCACTATAATAATTACAGTGATTATTATACCAAATTTTATGCTCTAAAGAAATGAAAATGGCTTGATACAAAAAGGTTAATTCATCTTAACACAGTGTTTTGTACAACATCCTGTAAACACCACTTTTCATGGTCAAGTCAGAACTTGAAAGACGCCAGAGGTGGTGCTTAAACAAGAGTTTTCCAACACTTTGGAATAAACAGTTTGACTACAAGATGTGACCAAAAATAACAAGATTGAATTAATTACAGGAAATGGGCCTGGCAGGGAGACAGAATCATTAAATATTTGTGCAACATTGTTCATTTTGAACTGTATCTGAGCAACACAACATGTTTTTCTCCCATCATTTCACGATTGCTTTTTGAGTTAAAAATGATTTCAGAGACCATTCAAAGAATCCATGTTGTTGTGGTGAGTGATGTAATTTAGCTTGCCCGTCTGGGCGGCTAAGAAGATCTGGCAATTGTCCACTGCATATGAGGAAGTAATTAGAGACAATTCTCACACATAGTACACTGGTTTGGTCTAATTTTCCTGTGTGTAATGAACAAGTGTAATTTAAAGAACCCATGTTTAAAACCAACTGTTTAGAGGAAATCTCCTGTGTCAATTTGTATTCCTACTTTCTGAGAACCCAAACATGATACTTTTGCTGGCAATATTGTCAGATTACATTAAAAATCTATAACATTCATGTGCATATGTAAAAGGTACATTTATACATCATAAGTTAGGATTTGGAAATGATATACTGTACTCTTTCTTTCCCAATTCCCTGTCCCTGTTATACAGGTTTTGTATAGTGTGCAGTTTAATTAAAAGGACAATATATCTCTAAAATGGACATAGAGATAACTTAATAAACACTCCACACAAAAGGGGACAATCACTAGGAAAAAGAAACAATTGAAAAGTATAACATCATGATTGTAATCAAAGTCATCATTCTCTTGCTTATGCTCAGCAGAAGTGATTCATTGTACTTGTGGCTCTGTACTTCTAATTTCAGTAAGGTTTCTGTTGACTCTGTTTTGCGCAGAGGTTCAGATAAAACAACAGCCCAAATCTGTACCAACTGTAGGTGATTTAATGCGCTTTGGTGCATCTTCTCATAGCAGTCTCAGATAAGGAAAAAAAGGAACATGTTTATATAATTTTACTGAGTATCGGATAATGTGATTTCATTTATTAACACCATCATTGTGCTTTTACGTTAAAATATTGCATTGACTGTTCATGTTCTTAAGGTCGATTTATTGATGATTAAGACATATGAATACATGTAACACCTGGAGAGTGGGCACAGGACTTGCCAATCTGCTTCCCTAGTCAAAGAATAATAACTCTCATAGTAATTATATGCATATTAATTTAGTTGTATTGCAAGTTTAATAAATATTTCTGTTAATCCTAACTTCCGTTTTTTTTTTCAGACAAAAAACAACGAACAAAAGACCAAAAGAAGAAAACAAACAATAAACAGAGGCTTCGTGTTCGTGCCCAAAAGCAGCACAGTGATCATCTGGCAACAGGCAGGGCCAGCCAGTGAATGACAAACTGTACCTTTTACACAACCAGTGCACAAAAGCTGCTAGCTACTCCTACACATTAACGCACTACGGCCCTGCTGCTTCGTCAGTATTGGCGGCGATTCCCCTCGTGAAAACAAAAGGTCTACAAAGCTCGTTTTATTTTATTTTTTTCTTATTTTTGGAAAACACTGAAAGTTTCGGAGATCAACACTGAAGTTGATACGGCTGAGCGAGGATGTGTGATGAAGGCACTTCCTGTGCTCGCGAGAAAAAAAAAGCCAAAAAAAGAAAGGTGATGTTAAGATTCTGTTGTCAAAGGCTATAAATGATGTCAAGAAGAAAGACTTGTATGTATTTATGTAAAATCTTTTTTTCTTTTATTTTTTTGAAGGAAAAGGACTGTTTTGTGTATGGCATCTAAGTTTCTTATAGTGTACATTTTAAAAGTAATGTATACAACTATCATGCATAGTTGCAAAGTATTTTATTCTCAGCACAACAATGTTTACGTAAAACCGCTTTATGCTATAATTGTATATTGTGGAAAGAGAAATTTTGTTGTTCAACTAGCATGGCAATCCTCATATGTACATAAGTGCTGAGAGTTTATGTAATAATAAAAATTATTACTGTATTTTCAGTATTGACTTCTTCATTGTTTAACGTGTTATGGTTTAAGACGTTATAGTAATCAT
The DNA here is from genome assembly GCF_055471065.1 of Atractosteus spatula. Lineage (NCBI taxonomy): Eukaryota > Metazoa > Chordata > Actinopteri > Semionotiformes > Lepisosteidae > Atractosteus > Atractosteus spatula. The sequence continues at coordinate 5,127,109 of NC_142717.1, forward strand.
CTTAAAACAAATCTATAGCCAACACATAATTAGTACTTTTATATAGTATATTTGATTTATTTATTGATTGATTTTATACTTTTGTGTTTGAAAATGTTGTCTTCTACTCTTTTTTTCTGTGCCATTATATACTTTAAAACCATTATAACAATACAGATAAAGTTAAAATTGTTAATGTTAAATATATTGTGGAAAACTATGCTGTTCTATTCTGTATCCATTTATTTAACTACCTACACTGAATTATTCTTTTATTCTTTCTTTAGAGAAAATGCTCATATGCTGCAAACACAGAATGGTTTTATGCTAGTAACTGTTTTAAAGTGTTTTCGGATCATGTTTAATTAAAATACATTGAATATTACTCAAGCATAACTTTCAATTAATGAATCTCTTATTAAGATAAACATGAATTAAGTGTTTTGTGAAAATAAAGGAGTCAGAATAGCTTCTCAGATAGATTGTATGTGAGCTGAACACACTGAAGTGTTAAAAGTGCATAGCTCAAACTCTGTGTCATTTCTTGTGTTGAATCCAGGATATTACACACAACACTATTATTCACGTCATTAACAAAACCTGCCACACTGCTTAGTTAGAGGTTTTTAATGTGGAGGGATCCTGTACTGGTTTATTCAGCCTTTTCACACAAACCACTGTGTATTCTGATTTTCGCATTATTTTAATGTTCTAAATATCTCTTGTACAAAAGTCCCCCACTTTGCTAAAAGTTTAATGTAGGTCTTGACCAACTTACATTCAGCACTTTAAGTGCAGCAATTTCTTTCAAAAACGAAAACAATTAAAAGGTAACTGCAACAGTTAAAAAGAGCAGATTCTATTCTACCAGTGGGCCAAAGGAAATAAGTGACATGAACAACAGTACCAACCATGTTAATGAATTCTGACTCCTATCTTCACAATAGAGTTGGACAATCCCAAAGTTGGAAAAGCATTGTTTAGTTTGGTAATCAGCTGACTTCAGCACTTTCCACAGATTCTAATCAATATATATTGATGCATTTCAATGGAAATATCAAGCTAAAAAGAAATCACTAACACAATTTTCAACCAAAGAAAGCCATTTACTTTTCTCCTTTATAAAGTAAGGTCACAGGACCTCGGGGTACTACCACTTGTTTGGAAAACTTGCTATACTGTACAGTAGCTGTCAGAAAAAAAATGGCCTTAGGTTTTGCTAGTTTTGTAATATTTTTAGAGTAGAACCATGGAACTCTGCAGCCCCTGTGAGGTGTGAGAAGGAACTGCACTTTTTCATATTGCTTTTCATAAGAACACCAGCCACAACAGACAACCCAAACCAATCTTCTGTCTGTCACAGGAGCAGTGGGACAATTTTAAGATCATATGGCTGCAATCTCATGACAGAAGCCACTTGAACCCAAATGGTTAATTTCTGCAGCGTATATGGCATGTATTTTTTCACACAAATAGCTTAAAGGAACAACAGGTTTTGTGACTTACTTGAACCACCAAATAAATTAGCTCCTCACAAACTATATTAATATGGTGTGTTGTTCTGAGCAAAAGATGAAAGAACACAGCTCCACTTATTCTGGCTCAGTACGGAGTCTAGCCACACAAGTGCCAATCCGCTATAAACTCCAAAATTCCTATAAGGTACTCTAGGAAACACATTTACCGTGTCCATGGGTATGCTTTGTAAAATGGATCAGTCACACCTCCTTGCTTGCTGAGGCTGCACAAAGGCTGCAAGGCATACATTTAAAAAAAATCATAAAAAAGTATAGTGAACATGAAAGTTCACAGACTTTGAGGCAGAAGCTGTCAAAATTATCAGTAGCCTGAGCTGTATACTCAATAATGTGCTTTAGTTAAAACCTGTTGCCAAAGAACAAAACACAAACCTAAAGGTTTGAGTCCTTTAGGTTCTATAATCAGGAGGGGCCGCCTTTTGGAAGACACAGTTGTCATGATACAGTAATTCGACAGCAAGTGCTAAACAGATTTCCATATACAGTATATACTGTCAAGACAGCCATCCAGGATCCAGTGATGGTGGCCAAAATTCATTTCTGCAGCTGTGGAAACCCCAAAACATGTTTAAAATGTAGGCATTGCCTCTCTGAACAGAATATATACTGTACAAGCGACTTGGAACACATGTTCATGATATATTCCTTCTAAAACGGTTTGATATTCGAAAAACTAAAGGTATTCCAAGTGGTGCAACAAAAAACTAGGAAAATGAAACACATTGTGACTATTATGTAAATAATAAACACTGTGTGAGTATCCCTAATATAGCATATAAGAAAATGTAATCTTTATTTGTGCTACGTTGGGGCTGGTGGCTCAGTTCCTTTACTGATTAATTCTTCTGCTTTCTGCACCAATGTAAATAGATGCTTTCTGTCAGCCTGAGCACAATGGGGTAAACACTCCATAAAATAAACACCTAGGGTTTCTTGCAGCCTAAAGAAATGTGATCACTCCATACTGTATATTGGGCTCTCTCCACTCTTCAATTACACGGTGACAGACTTGGGAACTATGTTGGGATTGCAGATTTGTCAGCAAACTCAATTTAACCTATCTCAACAACTTGATTGATCTGTGCTTTATTTACAGATTGTTCTATTCTGTCTCTAGACTTACAACCTGGATGCAAAGTACAATGGCCCAGAGAACATTAATTAGATATTCTGGACATTATAGATACAAGAAAAATAGGGAGGTTGATTTGAGTAAGTAAGCAAGCAGGTGAAGTAGCATACAAAGCTGATACTGGACTGTGGGTTTTGTAGATGGGAGAGCCCAGGAACTATAAAGATGAACTGGGAATACAAGCAGTCCCTATGGATAATTGGTTACAGATAGAGACACCTATGAACGTTTATCTTCTCAAGATTTAAAATGCCATTATTTATAATGTGCACTATGAATATATGACAGAACAGATAAGGACAGAGTCAGGCTCCCAAAAGAACTCAAAAGAAAATAAGAGTAGCCATGAGTATTGTTTGCAAATACTACAGGAGAATCTGAAAAGATTCATTTCAAAAGTGAGTCGAAAACTATCTTCTTTACAGCCTTGTTATGGGCTGTTTTGTCTTGCTGTTTTGATCAGGTGTATCACGGCTTAAGATTGTGTAGTGCAGATGAAGGCAGCACTGGGGAGCAGACATGTTAATGCTAGGAGCTGGGATGTTATGAAGCAGACAGACTGATGACAAGACATGTTGAACCAGAATACATGGTGGGTGGCTATAAAGGGCTAATGCATGTTGACTAATCTTGATTACCATCCTTTTCAATATGTTATTAACATCCTGAGCTTGCCCCAAGTCTTCATTTTGATTACCCTTGTAACATCTCAAAAGGTCACTAATGATTTTTCAGGGACATCTGAAATAGTTTAGCTTGTTGGGACATTCCAGGTTGAAACATATCCAGCATTTCATTATGCTCATCATTGTACAATTACCGTAGGTTATCATTAAGTCTGGGACAGAGCCCTTCTTGTTACGAATTTAGGGTTGCTCAGCGTTTCCTTTAAATACTGCACAGTAACTACAGTTTCTAAAGAAAATATTATTTTGTGGGGCAGTACATATACAGTATACTGTTTACTGTTTCTTTTCTTTATCTTTGAATAACCCTTTACCTGTTCATACCCATACAAAATTTAGAAGAGGGAAGCTTTTAAAGCATAATCAAAGCTTTCTAAAATGTTTTGAGTTTCTAAAAAACACACTACAAGATAATCACTAATTTGTTTAGATGTTATATGTTTATCTGCAATTTCCCTCACGGGATCAATAAAGTATCTATCTATTTCAATAAACAAAAAATGTCCGGCATGTTCCAAAATTAGAATTTGAAATTAAGTGATTCCTGTGTACAACTTGCAAGGAAATGACAAAATGTGTCATTTTTGTTTTTGCAAGACTCTCAACATAAATAATACCGATAAATCCAGCTTGCACCAACATGGAAATTTTAAATCTATTTACCGCTATTGTCAAGCGCAGCTGCAGGACTGCTAATGAACATTTTAACATCTGTGTTTGCCAGCTACCAGATTTTGTTTATTCTAAGATAAGTTAATTTTATGACTGGGTGTTTTAGATCACAGTACACTTGCAAAAAACTACTAATTTAGAAAATATTTAAGGAGACCACCAACAACTCCCCTGTTGCTCTTCATGAACCACTGAACTGTAGGGAAACACACTGGAAGTAATTGCTCCCTCATAGGGAGCAAGCTTGATGGATATTATAAACTGTTGTTGCACCGTCTGTTCCACTTTAATGCTGGTTGAAAGTCAGATGTTTATCCACACATCAGAAGGTGCTGATCTCCTTCCCCTGCTGTGCTCAGAAAATTGTTTTTCACTGTAAAACCACTTCTATAACTTTCCTTAATTTAGACTTACTCTGTACAGTTTCTATAATCTGAATGACTTTTTAAAAAATTTTCGGTAACCAAATTTCAGATAATAGTTTATCGACTTATAGTGTATGTGGTGAAGGAGACAAAAGTCTCTTCCGTTTCTCATAATTACACCTTTTTTGAGGGCTTAGGGTTAGTTTTAGTTTAGTTTTAGAGGGTGTAGGTTTAGTCAATTTATAATTGACACAATATAAAACACTCATAATATACTGTATAGCCTAATATTAGTATTTTATTTATCTTGTGAATCATTAACATTGCAGCTAAGTATTCCTCATATTATCATGTACTTTCTCTAAAGAGGAAAGAGTTTATATCATGTTTCATTCATGTTTCTTTTTGAATTATGTTTTCCTGTCGCCATTTGTATTTTTAATCTCGATATTGCACACACTGGAGTCCCATTTGAGTGCTAAACTAGACAATACAGCATTTACCTTGTTCTGAAATATGAAAAAGAAGTAAGGAACTATTTTTTAAAAGGAATTGACCATTTTATTTTTACATTAAAAAAGACATCATAGGAGTGGTCATTCTTGACTACTTTTCCACACTTCTATAAAAAGGAAAGTACTGTAATCTGCTGTTCTCTTTCAGCATGTCCATCACAATAGAGGACTAGCATATGGTTAGTAATAAGGTCAAGCAATTTCTTGGTTCATAATAAAGAGGCTAAAATTGCCTCTTGTGCAGGATAATAAATATTAGAAGCATTTGCCGTTTCTAATAGCTATATAATTGGGCATCACTCGCCTCCTGAGAAAAGCAAAATCTGGAATCATTAGCAATCACATTAAAATATTACTTCTTGGCACACACAGTACAGTGTGCGTGGATAAGCTTGCCCCAAAATGCAGGAGTAGCAGCCTAATTCGAGACGTTAAGTTTTCCATATGTTGCATATCGAGACCCAACACATGTAAGGTTTTTTTTAGTGGAAGTATGAAAGCTTTTCTTTTATCCCTTAAGTTGGACAAATTCCCCTCTTAATTGCTAATAGTATCCGGAGTACATTTCCTTTAAAATGGATTGGCTTCATTAGCAAAAAGTTGCTAAGTAACACATTTATTACGTACGTAAATAAATACATCTATAAAACTTAATGGTCCGTGCCTCTTTATTTTCAGAGAAAGAATAAAAAATCGAAAGTGAGTGAGTACAGTGAGAACTGCGGCTGATGGATTTGATATGTCTCATGGCAAATGAAGTTTTCCTTTGAAGCCTGTTATCTGAAGTACTGCTGGAGCTTATACTGATTAAATCAACAACTAACAGGGCTTTATCAGCAAACCAAAATATTTTGAGAGGGGAAAGATTATTTGCACTGTATGCAATGTAGAGAATTATTGTAAGTATCTAGGGCTGGTTTTTTAACTAATTTTTAGTCTCTATAAATTGGACTAAAGATAAACATATCCTCAGTCACCGCACTGGTAGTGGTAGGCCATAATGATGATTTTGAAACCCTTCTTGGCTGACGAGTTTTTCAATTTTGACAGCACTGCAAGTGAAACATACAAACATGTTTTCTCCAAACGCTCTGGGTTTAATAAATTCACTAGAAAGCTAAATGATTGGTCCAGGACATTCAGACAACTGTTTGAATGAGAGGGAAGGGAATAAAAACTTATGCATATAATGTAGTTTTTTTTAATTACTCTGTGGTAAAAAAAACATATACAGTATACAGTACAATATATATTAATTATGCAACAAATTAACCCCTAAACATCAGATACATCTGAGCTGGTGGTATCTGATGCAGGTCACATTACCCTAGTAAGACCATGACTCAATGTCACTGGACAGATATAAAAAGAATTATATATATTTCTAAATACAGTATGTTCACATTTTTCATACAATGAATATTTTGAAAGTAAAGCAAATCCATTGGAAATCCATTAACCTGAGGCAGAAGTTGTCCAGGAAAGAGATTTGAAACTGACTTATAAATAGCCGAAGATGTTTGTTTATACAACTGTGATTTTTTTGGGAGATAACTTTGCACTAGTAAGAAAATTAAAATTATTTTTCCAATACAGTACACCTCCTGTAATGTTTTATATCTAACAGTTCTGCAAATAAGTGATATTTGTTCTATTCTGAGAAATACTTCATAGTATAAATGTTAAGGAAAAATGTGTCTTTAAGAATCACTACTTGCGGTAACAATGGGGCAGAGAATTTAGTATAAAGGGCAGACTCCAGACTTAGCAGACCTCAAAGTAGTCTGTTATTTGTTTTTCTTTTCAAACCCTTGAGACAGTCTTTCTGAGAGACTAAGGGGAATTTTGTCACTTAGACTTTGCTAAGTATTGTATTGTTTGGGTTGCCTTACAACAATTTTATGAATAAATGAGCAGTTTACTTAACTGCGAAGCTGTTGGTCTGGCTTTTATTGCATAATTTCCAAAGCTACCACTTGGCAAAGGGAACAGGGCAAGGATAAAGGAAAAAAAAGGTCCTGAAATAGGGATTCCATGATGTTATTGGGACAGAAAGGTAAAGTGCATGGAGGAAAAGAATGTCATCACTTCTACGAAATTATAAATGGATGTGTTCTTCTGCACGGAAATAAAACCTGCTTGCTTTGTTTAGTCCTGATATACTTCTTAGAAATGAGCATCAGACAGATTTCAAGGTGAAATATACCAGGATATTTTACCCCAGTTATTGAGGCCTTCAGTAATGAAGCTAAATGCGGTGTACAACAAGTGTACACCTCAGTAACCAAATGTTTAAGACATCATTACGGCCAGTTTATTGATTATTATTTTACATTTATAATGTATGGATCATAATTTTATTAATAATATTTATTATACATATACAGTACGATGAGAACATCTGATGAAAACAGATCACAAGTGCAGGCCTTCCGACATACAATACCTTGCAAATGTATTCAGACCCTTGGACAGTTTTCACATTTTGTTTCTTTAAAGCTTACATTTGTGCCACTTCAAAGTGGCAATTAATATTTGTTATGCTGTATACACAACCTACTCCACACATTCAAAGCCAAAAAATAAAATCCAGCATCGTATCAAGCAAAAAACATGCCTGTACGGTGTAGGGTGACAAATCCATTTCATATCCCACTTGCAGTTTGCAACAAAGTCTTCATATAAGTTAGATGGCAAACCATTGGCAAAAGTTTTGTTGGTTCCTCAAGACAAAACTGGAACATTGTGTTTAAATGCAAAGGATTTAATCAATTTCATTGAAAGCCAACACCATCCATATAGTCAAGCATTTTGTAGTGGCAACATTATGTTATGAGCTTCTTCTCTTTACCAGTGACAGGATAGATTGTTAGGACTGAAGGAAAAATGGAAAGAGAAAAGTACAGGGATAAAACCTAAACCTCAGTCCACTAAAACCTTAATACTACGGAGTAAATGAACTTTTCAGTTGAACATTATACAATCTACAAGACAAAATCTGCTTTGGAGTAGCATAAGAATAAGACAGCATGAACACTGTGGGGCTACGAAAATCTGACTCACAGATTCACAATCTGAATCTGAATCAGCAAAGCTGTATGTAAGAGGACATTTACTCTGGTTCTATGTTATGTGAGAATCCATTTGAGAAATACTGTAACATACTGTAGAAGAATCAAGTGGAAAATCAAAGTGAAAAACTAAGGAGAAGAATTAGTTTTACACAAGCATGGACATCTATTTTTCTACCAAACTCCAGCTGACAAAGACAAGGCATCTGTTTCATCATTCTCAACATTCAGGACAGTTACCGAGACTGAAAGTGCTCCAGGGACAGTGGAAAATCTTTTGATTAATTCACAAAGAAATACAACCACTAGGTCATTCAAGTTTATATTCCAGCAGGCTTTTCTGGTGAAGTGGTAGACATTTGTGTTAGATGTTTGTGTTAATGAGAACATTAAACAGCTTGTTAGTGTGATTAAGTAAAATTGAGAGTCTTGTTTTAAAAATATAGTTTAACACACTATATGTACTACATTTAATAAACTAGTGAATAACATTGCAGTATGGTGCCATTAGTTATATTTGTGATTAGATACTGTATACTTTACATGTAAAGGTTTATTGTTTTTGCCATCCTTTTTAAAGTAAGAAAACTCGTTTGGCCAAATAGTTATAGATGTGACCACTGCTCCAATTTAATGGAACATTGGATAATTATTTCCCAGTCTAAAAGACAGGTTTCCAAGGGAAACACAGAACTGAAGGCAGTTAACTTAACAACTGAAATAGATTTTTGGTGTCTGTCTTGGCTAAAAACTTAATACAAATTCTTCTAAATTAATTACTGCCAGTAATAATATCTTCAAACAGCATATTTTGTTGAGAAGAACACAGACTCTTGGTTTTAGCCATGTGAAAACAGTCATTGAAGGCTACTAAATTGAATTAAGGATTATTGGCAAATAGCACAGCAGAGATTACATTTATATAAGTCTAGTAGCCACATACTGAGTTTTCAAGAGGGAAATAATTTGAAACAGCTCTTATTAAAAAAGAAACAAACGTTAGATTAATTTGTTACCAAAAGAACAAAGTTTGTGCAGTGCTGATATCTTTAGCACAGTAGGAGAACAGGAACATTAACTGGGAAGGAATATAGGTTAAAAGTCTACCTGAGGGACTCCTTCATGTGTTACATCTAACACAACTCCTGATAATAAGAATTGGTATTTTAATGTACAGTACAGGGAGCGTTTTACAGTTGTGGAATTTTTATGCTACCCTTCTGAATAATAGGTTCCACAGTAAAAAAAAAATGGATTTCACCTAGGTGCTTCTTGGAGGGTCTCAAAAACAATAAGACGTTTGTTGTATAAATTCGCGAGTCAATGTCTGTAATGAGGCTGGCCAGTATTGTGACCTAAATCTACCTTCACTTCTTCTAATCCTATTGGAGACATTATGAAGGAGGAGATGTTACAATATATTCCATTGAATCTAAGTTCATTGAATCAAGTCTTTTGCCCAGCTGTCCTAAATAATCCTTCCTGGCGTCCTGTCTGTAAGTTATATTTGACACGCAGATCCCTCACTTTTTCACATTTTGATTTAATCTTTTTCCCTTCCACCTAATCCCCACCTTTACAGATACCCCTTGCTAAACTCATTCTGTATGATTGTCCTAGCCTTCAGCCAAGTGGGATGAGTCAAATTTCACTGTGTCTAAATAATTAATAAACATCCTCAAATACACATAATTCTTAGGTGTCATTATGGAAAAAATAATTTGTCAAAATTTCTGTTCCATTATTGTTATTTGGTCAGCATATGATTGTCCTGCTCCAATTACAGTATGACAGGTTTACATTATGTTAAGCAAACAGAAAGCACATAACTCCCCCCTGTATGGAATGACAGTTGATTGCAGAGCCTGCCCCCAGCAAACTTTGGTCCTCATTCACACAGCTGGAGGGACTGGAACAGTTGGTGTAAAGTACAGTACCTCACTCAAGATATCAGAGTAGCGTCTGTAGAGGAGATCTGAACCCACAACATATCAGTCACCCAATGTGCTATGCTAACCTCCATAGCATTACAGGGTTACTCAAAAAGATGAAGACAACGCAAGTTACAAAACTGTTACATTTAGCAATAAGCAAAATTTAACATCTGTAGTAATTGTTCATATGGAAAGGAAATTGGCTTACTTACACTTTGCTAATGCAACATCTATTGTAGCATAGTCACTTTCTCATCTTAAAAAAAATGTTTAACACTTTTCAGACATCGTAGGCCAAGATACTGTATTTAGTTCTAGTGCGTGTATTGAGTAAGGCATATTAAAAATGTGAAGGTTCAGAAAGTATGTCCAAGGTGTCCTCTTTATATTCAAGACCCTAACCAGGCCTGTACTGTATATACTTTCCAACACAATTCGAAATATTAAAAGGTACATCCATTCCAGGAGGACATTGACCTTGAATGCCATTTTGGGTGTGGGGGTGGATAAGTGTTCATGTTCATGTACTGTTGCACAAGTTGTACAAGTTTGGAAAGAAGGAAAATACCACTTTCAGCAGCAACCTTATTCTTCTTTAGGTTTTCCCAGTAGTGACCAGGACTAACCTTGCTTAGCTCATGAGCTCTGAGGAAAAGGTGGTAACACTACTTTTTATACCTTACAGTAGAAAACATATGTACCAAAATGAGAAACAGAATCTTGAGAATTAAGAAGGACCTTGTTTTAAATGCATAGGTTAGGTCATGTACTGTGTAATTATGGTAGATGAACATGATCAAAAATGGATACTGTGTTTTAAAAGATAAAAAATAAAGATTTGGTAAATGTAAGAGGCTGATCACTATTTTTTAAAAGAAGCTGGAATTTAGACAAGTCTTGGGACATCATAGGAAACAAGAGAGACATTATGAGTAGTTGACTTAATACAGAAACGTGGTAATTTTTTGTAGTTCTACTCAGAAGGTAAGGATGCTTACTATGCGTGAAACACATTACTGAAATGACACGAATGAGGTCCAAAGTGTTTACAATAAAAATTATTGTCAAAACAAATAACTAAGAGGGTCAGTTTTTGTAATGAGCTACGCATTCTTGGTCCTTGAATTTTTTCATTGTGCTGGTTTACAGTAGAGTGCCATCTAGACTTCTAGACTTATGATGTGGCTGTGTGTCAGACTCTGAATTTTTAGGTGCTGAGATGGCAGTTATTCCATAAATGACATGAAACCAAGGACCTGCTTGCTTTGTGGAATTTTAAAATATCTGAAAAGAAGAGGGATATTTATGTGGAGACTCGTTGTCTAAATTGCAAGGTTGAGTGACCAGTAAAAGCTTGGTCACTTCACTTAATAGAGTGTAAGTTGCATTGATCTTTGGAGAAGTAAAGATGGATAATGCTGTGGGCCACTATAGTAAGGCTTAATTGCCAGAACTACTCTGAAGCTTAATTAAAGCCGTAGTACCCAGCAGTCCTTGTCAGTTGTGTACTATAATGTAAATTCTGGTTGTCTGTTAACTGAAAGGGTTTCTGTTCTGTGTAGATAATAGAAAACAGAGGTTGTGGTCAGCACAACTTTCTGTCATCCCTGAATGTAATAAAGTAGAAAGAACAAGAGGAACTGTAGTTCACAATAATATTTGCTTTTTGCTTAAACTTACATTGCACTAATCCTCTAATGTATGGCTAATTTTGAACTGAAGTACTTTGTTTTCCCTGAATGCTTTGTTACATAACTATGGAGTAAAAGAGGTATTTTTTACAGATCATTAAGGATCAAAAGAACACTGGTTGTCTATTTCTTGTTTTAGGTTGCTTCTCATCAAAGATCATATACTTTGAATGACCCTTCATCAATAAACATTTTAACAAAACAACATTGCCCTTATCTAATTATTATATTGATATGAAATGAAATTGTGTAATAAGTTATAGTTACCTTGGATAGTCTCTGACAGCAGGCTTGATACAAATGGTCTAGCAAAGCCTAGGAGAATTCAAGTAGTTTGATGTCCATTTGAGTGTGTCTGGATTTTTATTAAGAATGGTATTTTTCTTTAATTCAGATTATTATTCACATTTAATGATGATATCTGAGGAGCAGCAAATGTCTGCTTTTGTGCATGTCTCAGAGAGGACAAGTTTTGATTTCAAAACTGTGTGTAGAATAAAATTTTCTTTGCTTTCTGGAAATCTGTGACACCAAGATTTGGTTGCTCCCAAACCCACTATCCATAGCGATGATAAGAAATTATCTTCATATAAATGTAAAACATGAACAACAGTTCCCCAGAATGCAAACACATAGAAAATAGAGTGGTGTCTGAGCTCTTACCTCAGTTGTATAAACTCTGGTACCAAATTTAACTCAAACAATTCATGATTCTCAAGATATGTCACAAGACGTAGTCTAGATAAGATTTGAATGAAATGATAAAAATTGAAGAATCTTATTTCTAGAGAGTGAAAAGGAAACCAAAACAGCAATTCTGAATGAAAAACACAGAAGCTTTTATTATTAGGCATCTTCAATACTTTTTATTTCTACTACACACAGTGGACGTTTCAATTATATATATATAGTATTCTGGTAAAACAGAAGAAAAAGCTCAGCACATAAAGAGCAGATAATAGAAATTAGACAAAACACAGTGGAGTAAAGAACTGAAAATACTGAAGCATAGTGAAAGGATGCAGAGAATAACAACAGAACTGATTCACAAATTATATCTAGAATTAGAATTAGAATTGTACAACACTAAGAACTTAATCTCAAAATTAAAAATCCAGGGAGGAAACTGGCAATATCTAACAGTAGACAGCAAAATCAAAACCTTGTGAAAGTGAAATTCAAACAATGATGACAACAGATAACTGTTATCAGTACCAACATCACTTATTCAAGTGAAACATTTTCTGACTTCACCTTATAGATCCAGAGTGGCAGTAGTTTGGGATTCAGTAGTGTTTGAATATTTAAGCAATTTAAATATTTCTCTTTTGTTTTTTTTTTTCAATTTTTGCTGACATTTCTTTCACCCATTTTAATTTTTCACTCATAAAATTGCTGGGTTTGATATTTCAAGTTTTGAAAAAAAATAACTTTAATAAAAAGTGTCTACAGTATTTATCGTTAAATAAAATGGGACATCGTTCGAAATGGTGAATACCTTTGCAATACACTGTATATCAAAGAAATTAGCTCTCTGTAACAGTCATCCTCTGTTATCTAAGCGTAACACAGCTTTTTGAATTATCAAGTGGTAAAGGTTGATGTGTGCTACATCTACAGTTTAAAAAAAGAAGGAGCTAGTGTATGACTTTGTAATTTTACTTTTTGTCTCTAAGTTATTTTCAGAGTTTATGCATTCCACAGTGTGCATACCTCTAATCAAACTTTTAAGAAAACCACTCAACTTAAAATGAGACATTTGTCTGTAAAGTAAGTACTAGTACTTTGCACTTCTCTGACATTTTAAAATCCTGCCATTTTAATTTTATGAGAGTTATTTCAACACTATGGATCTATTAAACTTGGCAAGGCCCCCACTCTGTCCTCTTTGTTTTTTCTAATATTTATTTTCTTTGCCTGGTTCATCAGAGCACAAATATCTCAGTTTACCTGAATATCTCAGCGATCTCTGTAATAAACTCATATTTTCCAACTAGATTTACTCCAGAAGTCCATTACTGATATTCCTAACCATTTAATCTGACACATTACATCTTATTTGGGTTCATACAGAATTAAAGTAATTGCCTTCAACAGTTTGTGATCTGACCATTGTCAATTTCGTGATCGCACATGTCACTGTCTACTTCACGAAATCTACAATAAACGTTGTTCTAATTGGATTGTTTTATATTAGTTAAATCTTTTGCAGGTCTTTGTCTGCATGACAAAAACTTAAAGCAGAAGTTTCTTACAAATTGTTTCAAATGCTGTGTGTTAGATTGTTATTTCTATAAAAAGGCCTTCAAAGCAGTACAGATTTCAAATTTTAAGAAATGATGTTCTGGCATGTAGCAGCTGTAATCATTGCTGGAAGTGGACTAACCCATTATTAGGAGTGATGGATTGCCCAGCTGAGAGCTGTAATGACCATGGATTGCTCACGTGAGGCCGCCAAAGAGACGGCCTCAAGCACTTGTTTGGGTGCAAATAGTTCACTGATTGTATGATTGTTAATTGGCTGCAATGTGGGATTTCCACATGGGGTTATTTAATGAACTTTGAATTTTTAAATTGTATCTTTGCCTCGCTGAGGGTTAATGTATTTTTGTATAAGGTTGTAGGTGTAGCTTGAGGTAGCTATGTATAATTTGCGATGTCAGTTTTATTTTGAAGACGGAATCATCTGAGTTAAACACAGTACAAGTTATTAATGTTTTACAATGCCCAATAGGTCAGCTTGCCAAGGGAAAAGCTGCTGGTACAGATGACTACCACACACCACAACACCCATAAGGCCCATGAAAGCAGAAACTAAGAGGAAAGAACAACAAATGCGACTTTATGTACAGGAGATATGGGAAGCATAGTCCCGCAGGGGCCTAAAGTTTGAGGCAGAGTGTGAGTGCAACACTTGGGAAGATCCCACTCATATAGTTAGGATATAGTCCACTGACCACTGCATAGCCTGTGCAGTGAGGGACCTGACCTGACCTAGTGCGTCAGTATTGAGTGGAACAGTCACAACAAGCAGTACTACCACTCCACTCTTAGCTGTTGCACAAGGTTGGATCCCTCTGTACACAGGCGGCTCCACAGGGAAAAGGCAGCCGAATACTCTGGACCATCATGAGGGCCAGATGCCTGTCAAGCAACCACAGCTGGCACAGACAATCAAAACCTCCACTTCTCCTGTACTGCCATGGGGGGGGACATACAGTCTCAACGAGAAGGACTGTAGCAAAAAAGGCTTTGTACAGTGAAAATTAGGTATTAACCTACTGTACGCAAAAACTGTAGTTGTAGTAAAAGTTTGTGAAGAGAGTGTTCATATACAGTACAGTAGCAAGCAGTAGGTAAACAAAGTTTCACTTTTTTTTTGCCAGGTGTGGAACTAGATATCCCCACAATATTCTGTTCAACAGAATAGAGCACATCCCATATTCAGAGGGTAATTAGTATGTTTTGCTAAACTACAACTTGAAAAGACACAATGACTGTTAATTTCAACAGTTACAACACTACAAATAATACTATGTTAAGTTCGCCAGTTGTTATTGAAATTATTATTTCAATAATTGATGGAAGATATGTCGAGCTTGAAATATATTGAAATCAAATCTTGCCCGCCATAGCAAATGAGTTTGCCACCCATGTGCTAAGGGTTAATGTACATTATGTTCATTTACAGTGATTAATCACAACACTTTATACATTATTTCTCAATACAGCATTTTGTATTGAGAAGTTTATTTTTATTTTGAACTTTTAGTAAAGCCGGGAGCTGCCCTAGATCTTTTGAGTTCCACTCCATTTTGAAGTGGTTAGTAAACATTACTTAGGTCTGAAAACAGCAGATGGAGAGACTTTCACATGTAGATATTCTATAATATTTTGGTAGGGTACTATATACATATGTATTACAAAATGGCCTTAATAGAAGCTCATCCACAGGGAGAAATAATTGTAGAACCGAGTGCAGTTAGGGTAAAGGGTTGTGGGAGCATTAAAAAAGCTGTCCAACCAAGCTGAAGCTGATACCCTAGTATCCTTCAAGAAACAGTTGCGTGAGAGCCTTAGCAGAAAAGAAACAATCCGAATGGGCCAAATGGATGCCTTTCAATTGTAACAGTTTTTATTTTCTTAATATTAGTTTTGTTGACCTCCAGTAGACATCTAGAACTTAATATTGCTATAATTACTGCAGAGAAGATTTTATTTTCCCTTCCCTTGATAGCTGCAATATGGTTTAAATATAAAATGTGGCAAGGAAAACTACCATGACTTTACCCTGGACTCACTCTCTCATAAGACTTTTACAAGAGAGCAAGCCTGAAGAATGAACCGCTCTACTGTATGTAAGCAGCAGTGGATATTTGTGGTAAGAGATGAGAAGCAACCTAATGCTCCTTAAGTGATAGTAAACATATCTCAGTCTTTTAATTAGTGTTAATGTTGACAAGTGTCTCATATTGGTTGCCTTTTAATTTGACATTCCTTTTCTATCTCTCTGCACTATTTATATTCATGTTTCTTGAGCATGCGGTCACAGACATTGAGACTAGAGGGCATGTTTACGTTTACAAGTTTAGGAGGTTTATTTTTAACTAATGAAACATACAAAACTGATGGCCAGCAAAGAAACTTCTCAGATTTTAACTGTAATTTAAATAATCAAGTTACTGAATCAGTCATTAATAAACTCCTTTACTGATGCTTTTTTATTGCATATCAAGGTTGACAGCTGACCAAAATATTGAATCTACATTTAAAACTCAAATATATTTGGCAAGTCTTGCTTGTGTCATTGGGTGCCTGCCCACTTTTCCTAATCAACTCCTGTCTTGCATTCATTTTTGTTTCGTCTGATAGGTAAAGAGATCAGATAATAGAACATAGCTCCAGTCCAAAGAGGTCCCTTTGCTCCTTTCAAACCCATAAAATAATATTTTTGTGGTACACGAGCACAACCTATTTATCATTTATTATTCATCTCTTCCAATAAATTCTATTGTATGGGAGCATAGCTCTCTACCGGATATGGTCTTCACCACTGTAAATGTACTGTATTAAATGAAAATATGACTGATTGATAGCACAACGAGGCACGACAAGAAAAAATATTTTCACAACATCATGAAATGGTGAAATGGCACATGTTGCAACAGCTAAGTAATTATTACCCACACTTGTGAAGGCCTTTGAGATAAATTAAGTCTGTTCCACAGGGATACTATTCAATTTATCCAATGTTCAAGCTACTAATTATATATTTTATACATTTTTTTCTGCTAGATAAAATAAACCACATACGTATAACCACTAGCATATATTCTCCTTTTACTGTATGTCTTCTTGTGTGGTTTGGCAGCAGCCAGATGATATGAAGGCATGTATCTGAATTCATTGTACTGTATGGCAGGAGCCTTTCCTGTAGAGATGCGGTGATCTCCTGTCTGATGATGACTTGCTGTATGAGGTCTGGTGGATGTCTGTGTACTAATGCAGGGGTTTGGTAAGAAGCCTCCTCTTTTAAACTGTTTGATGCCCATTTTCTTGTCGCACATCTCTCTCAATTTCTTTTAGTTTTGTGAGTCACTGTGTTGTCATTGATCACCTCGTGTATGTTCTTGGATTTTTGCTGTGTTACAGGTGCTCTGCAAACCTACTTGTCAAAGGAAGATGTAACCAGCGTTACTATCAGTAGTTCAAAGACAGACAGAGCTGCCCACTGAATCTGAGCCTTTGTTCAGCAGTCCGAATTGTTCATTTGTACCCAAGGAAAGCAAATGTTTTACTGAGCATCAGAGGCTAGTTATGAAGACGCATACCTCCCAGAATTATTTTCACCCTTGGCATCTTTAAGTTCACATTTCCTGAAAAGTGTAGAACACATGGCCCATTTGCTGCTATAAAGCAGGATTGTAAACGCCCAGGGAACTTCTAAATACACATTTGTAGAGAAAAGAAAATGGATACGAAAACCAGATGCAACCAGTTTAGCTAAAGTAGTAGACTTAGAGTACATAGAGTGTGTAATGCTGTGACAACAGCACAAATATAAGTACAGAAATATAATTGCTAAATCATATTCCTTAGCAACTTGCTTCTCACTTCAATGCATGTGCTTCTGTACAATGCATGAAGATAGGAACCAGCTGCAGTCCATGTGTTATACACATGTGTAAGACATGACAAAGATGGATACCTAAGAATCCGAGACTTCCAACCTTTTCTAACATTGCCTTATTCATAGATTTTATCACCAGTGGATCCATTTCCATTTTTCACTTTGGAAACCACACCAGATTAAATTAAGAAAAATCTGCCGAACCACAACTCTCAGATTTCAGTGGCTTCCGAATGGGTATACTAAAGAAGACTCTGGCACATGTTAAAACTATGAGCAACGTATCATTTGTTTGGAATATGGTAGAGGAAATTTGGTAGAAATTTTAATTGAATCCTTGCCGAACTTTATTTCTTTGAAGATTTTATCATACCTCTTTTATGATGAAAAGTTGCATTTTTGTTTCATCTGACCATCATGCAGTATGCTAGGATAAAATAGTTTGTGCCTTAACATATTTGTTTGAAGAAATACTAACCAAAAAAAGAGGTAAGCCTACACCATATTAAATAGTCGTTCAAATGGTCAGGAAACCTTGAAGAAATTCATTGCCTCATTCTTATCAAACATCTGATTTTTCTACAAACAGATAACTCACTCCTGGTACTAGAAAACCACATGATTTTGTTCCACCAAAATGATTTTGTTTGATTTAATGAAGACTTAAATACTGTCTTAATGTAAAAAATTATTTCTGAGTCCTTGAGAAACTCTATAGTTATAGTTAGGCTATATAGTTATAGACTTTTTTTTTAATGAGGGCTTCCTCATTTAGTAATTTAGAAAAAAAGTGTTGTGTGGAACTCCTGCAAGACATTTGTAGGGCAGCATAAAATGCAAACGGACTAAAGAGTAATCATTTCTTTATGTGTACATATAAAAGGACAAATCAGGTCTCACTGCTGTGAGCTCAGCCTCCCACCCTCATCTTAATTTTGTTGTAAAATTGTTCAGCTGAAGGATGCCTTGTTTGTGGGTGTCAGAAGGGCTTTCTCATTCTACGATAATGAAACAATTTATTTTAGCCTTTGTACTCATAAATCTTAAACAGAAACAGTTTTCTTTTTTTGGAAAGGAAAAAAAAAACCCTGTAAGTATTGGTATGTGTGGATGTAATTAAATTCGAGCAGATTTTTTATTAAAGGCCATTATTGCAGAAGTAGTAACCGTCATTAAAAAATGAATAAAATTGCATATACAGCATATGAAAAGGCAAGAAGGTATTTTAATTTTGCTTTTTATAAAGTGCTAAGTACCCTAAATACCTCAGTCTCGTTTCCATAAAAATATATTTTAAGCTGTTTGCATTCAAAACTGAAATTTCATAGTATTTTGATTTTTTTTTTTGCAGTGAGACCTCATTACTGAATGAATTTCATATACAGTAAAAGCATCATTCGTGGTTCATAACAGCATGGCATCACATACATATGCAGAGGTGGGTTAAAGACCTGCCAGCCTATTTTATAGTCTGACATTCTCTTAAAACTTTCCATTTCATCTACAAATATATTTGATTTTTTTAAACCTTTTTTTTTTTAAAATGCTCACGATACAAAATGGACAAAAGCATAACATAAAATACATTCACCCTCCAGCATTGGAGGAACTCTAGCTCTACTCTACAACAGAAAAATGTCTCTATAGACCTAGCCACTGACAATTCCATATTAATAACATGAGGCCAGTAAAGGAAACAGTGGAGAATCAAACTGTAGTACCAATAACAAGAGACCAAAACCAGAATTATCATAAGGTAAGAAGATCTACCATGAGCACGGTGATTCTTCATCTTCACAGGTAGTTGTAATAACAATATGGAAGACAGGTGACTCAGTTTGCTATATTTGATGGGGAATTTGTGATTCTTTTCACCAAATTAAAGTGATTGTAAAGTGCAGAATTACAGGTCTAAAACGCAATGATGTCTAAGGTCAAAATACATTACATCTAGAAGTCAAGAGGGAATTAGACATGCTTGGTACATACAAGTTCCATGGCATGTGATCTTTTACTAGGCCTCAGGAAAACAGACAAACATAGCCGTAGGGCACAAAATCAGAGGCATTTATTTACGGTGCTATAAAATAATCAAAATACAAAGCAAAACCTAAGCTCTTCTGTGCTTCTAACTAAACGTCTTCTGTCTGCTCACTATATACACCAGGAAGTCCCTCTATGGCATTCAAAACATTCATCTCAAAAACTAGGTCTCTTTCTGAGGCTTGTGTCAAACTGAAATCATATAGACTCTTGTCCACACTCTTGTCCACACAATTTCCTCTGTCTTTGTAGAAGCCCACGAATCCTGGATTTTGAACCATCACCTGACTCATTGCGACAGCTTTCTGGGGATTTAGGCCAGAGCTGCCATCTTGTCTGAACCTGGCATCCCCTTACAGCAGTGGTTCTCAAACTGTGGTACGCGTACCGGCAGTGGTACGTGGAGTGCAGCCAGGTGGTACGCCAAATGATCCTGGAACTGTGTCGTGTGCGCTGAAAAATCGGGACGGGTTTTCATATTTTGTATTTTAATACGTGTCGAATACACAGCCTTCAGTGGACACAAGAGAAACTCTGTAATTCTATACCACTCTATAGGAATGCGTGCTACGGACGCAAGTGTCCAATTGTATTTTAAAAAAGCTACTGTATCTCCAGCAAATAGGGAGGAAGGAGAATGTGCGTGATTTTGGAACAATGCCAATGTTGTAAACACAGGAATGCATAGAAATATGTGCTACGAACGCTGGTAATCTTGTGAGCACAGGAAAGCGTGATAGATAACAGAAAAAATATTTAAGAACTGTTCTAAGTTAATTTGAGAAAAATACACCGAGCGTCTCTGTGTTTCGTTCCCATGCGCATGAAATAAAAACTTTAAATAAATACGGAAATAAAAACGGAAACGCGGAAAAATGCAAGCTTGCGGATTGCTAAAGCAGGTAAGCCCCACACTATTTTTGAAGAACCTTATTTACCATTGGCAAAAGAGCTGACACGTATTATGTGTGGAGAAAAAGCTGCTGAACAGCTCGACCTGCTGCCCCTCCGAAAGACACGGTCACTCATAGAATTATTGAAATAGCGGATAATATCAAAAGTACGCTGGTAGAGCATATTAAGATGAGCAGATGCTTTTCACTGCAATTAGATGAGTCTGTAGTCGATTTGGCCAATTGTTTACGTTAGATACGAGTTTGAGGGTACGTCCCATGAGGACTTTCTGTTCTGTAAACCGGTACCAACAGGAACTACAGGAGAGCACATATTTCAGCTTCTGAATGAATTTATCGAAGAGAACGGCATCGACTGGATAAAATGTGTCGGAGTTTGTACAGACGGTGCTAGAGCAATGACAAGCCGACATAACGGTGTAGTTGCACGAATTAGAGAGGTTGCTCCAGAAATGAATGGACGCATTGCAACATCCACCGCCAGACCTTTGCCGTCAAGAAAATGTCTAACGATTTAAAATCTGTTAGACTCTGTTGTGAACTGTATCAAGGCTCGAAAAATGAATTCACATCTGCTTTGCTCGACTAAACAGGCTCACCCCTCTCACTGAAATGGTGCTTTTTTAATAGTTGTTGTTACTGTTTTTTTCTGTAAAACACTTTGAGAAGCCACCTTTAAAGGCGCTATATCAAATAAAGTTTATTATTATAATATTTATTATATGCATGTGTGTGTGTGCACGCTTGCTCATGTTGGTCATTGAGAATTTCTGGGGTTCCTATGAGATGATGACTTGTAGGTGGTACTTGGATGCTTTGGTTGGATTAGGGGTGGTACTTGGTCCAAAAAGTTTGAGAACCACTGCCTTACAGGAGTGTCACCAAATTAAACCAAATTTGGTTTAAGTAAACCAAACAGATTAGAGAGACAGTGCCCACAAAACAAAAATGTATAAATTAAAATAAGATTGGCAAAAGTAGATCTTCCACAGATCTGCCATGCTGGAGAATGGAGTATTTAAGGCACAATTTCTATTCCACGGGAATTTTTAGTCTGCAATCTATTTTTCCCCTAAAACAGGGAAACATGAATCATAGCAAGCAAAACGTTTAAGTGAGAAAGCATGTTAATTTTAATTACAGATACACAGGCTTTAAGAGAACTGGGAAAATGAGTCCATATGTTCAAGTCAGCATTTACCTGTGTTAAATTATTGTTTATATTCTGTTGTTGTCAGATTACAGTACAAAAAAGCCGCAAATGGGTAAATGCCCATTATCAAAGAATGTGTGTAAAGTCTATATATTATATAAATATGGGAGATATGAGATTTGCAGTGAGCTGAATTAAGGTTTAATAAAGTAATGATTTATAATTAAGTGGATTAGAAAAAATTCTAAAATAAAGCAGAAATACATATTCTAAAATAAATGTCTTAACAGAGCTACCACTGTAAGTATTGGAATATAGTACAAACGTCATTGTTATGTTTGGTGTAGAGGGTCAATAAAACAGATCACCTAAGACCATTTACTTGTTTTGGAAGATTCTGACCCTTTTGAAAAATTAATCGTTTTCTTTTAGCAAAACGTACCAGGCCTCAACCCAGATGGAGAAAGCACGAAACCTTGTAAATAACAATGGCACAATGAAGATATCTTTGTTCTATGTTTATATGTGGTAAATACGTTTCACAAAGAGTATGTCTAAGAACACTAAAACACACACGCAAATCTGTGTGCTGTTTAAAGAATAATATTACAGCCGTCATTCTACAAGGAAAAACATAGTGAGAGAGTGCCCTCTTATGGAAATATGTAGGGGTGCACCTTGATCAATAACAATAAGGAAACAGTCATCTTACAAGTGAGTCTGATCTTTCTATGAAATACTGTGTAGCATTGAATTCAATTTCCAGTGTCACTTACTGCTTGTACTCGTTTACACGGACAGCCTACAGATTCCCTTAAAGTGGTGACCGAGGGTGGGGATGATCTTGGACTACTGGTTATTAATAAAGCATCAAAGGACAATGTTTGAATTGAAAATTAGAAAGGCAGTGAAGGGTGGGTTCCTTCCCGCCCTATATCTTAATATCTTCACATTGCAAGAAGACAGTGAGGTCGGTTGGAACGGTTGCCTATATCAGAAAGCTGTGCTGCAAGTATGTCATGCCATAGAAGTAAAGCACTAAATACACATCCTGCTGGGAACAAAAGTTCGGATCCCAGTATTGTTGTCTCCTTGTACCTTGGAAAAATATGCATATAGTATGCCGCCTGTTGTTGCTAAATAGTATTGTCAGCTTAAGTATAATTTATTTTTTATAGAAATCGTTAATGAGTACTGTACATATAAAGATTCTGTACGTAAAGCCCAGCACCTTGGTTGATAACTAATACTCTGGGCCGAGGATATCCAATACTGTTGCAGGAGAGCTAGTGCCTCTGCTGGTTTTCATTCTTATTCACTTAATAGAGTCCCTTTAACACTTCTCAAAACTCTTTAGGTACTGGAGCTTAACAAAGACCTAGCAAAGCTGTACGTAGATGCAGACGTTATCTGACAAGATGTAAAACATCTATATGGTATCTTAGAATAGACTATTGGAGTTATCGACAATCAGAAATTATTTCTAAGCCAGAGAAGAACCTTTCTATATACACACATGTTTCTTTTTCACAACATTTGTTTTAGATAAGATGCAGTGCATGCCATTCAAATGTTAAAGATTTCTTTCCTGGTTGTGATTTGGTCAGGAAACATGTACCAACATACATTTCAGATATACAATCCTTTCAGAAGCAATTAACTTCCCAGTTCAAGATCCATCCATGTTTAACTATAGTTTTTCCAGACATTTCTTCACGTGGCTCTCGTTGAGTAACCACGGCAAATATTCTGTGCATGCATCAAGTCTTACAACTTGTCTTTGTCTATAATTTTCTTTGTGTCTTGTACTTAATTAACCCAGTGACTAAACCACAAGTCACTCTTTTTTGGCCTCAGCAGCTTTTTGGTGGAAATAAGTATATTTAGTCTTCTCGTGTGGTGCTTTTAGAGGTTTTGAGGGAGGGATCACCCATTTCTAGAATGCCTTCATGCCGATGCTTAGCTTGAGACATTGCAGTTTTAGTCTGCAATGTTGTAAAACAATTGCAGACTAAAACTCAAAAGCAATGAGACATTATCCAAAACAAAACTCCTCTGCTATAGCAAAACATAAAGAACAAAGGACTGAAAGAATTAAGAAACTAAATTTGTTAGAACAATTCTTTGGCTATGGTAAGGAAATGAGATAGGGAAATGCCTTCGCAATCTTAGGGCAGTCCTATGTGCTCCTTCTGTGTTATGCTCGTGTGTACTGGTGAATGGCCACAATCTTACACATCTTCCTCTTCCCTCGGAAGGGGACCTTAAGTACCACCTCAAACATTCCTGAGAAAGCCATGGATGATTCTGGTCCTGCCCTAGCTACAGTACGACTGTGATCTTACATACAGTAGTGGGGATCATCAGACTATGGCAGAAGTGACAGTCATGACCAGACTCCTCACAGCTGACATCTAGGCCCCTTTCAGGAGACAGCTTCTAATGGTGAATGGGATCACTGAGCCATCAGTGACCAGGGCTGAAGTTCTGTCAATTGTGGGAGGCATTGCTTGTCCCTCCTGATGCACTGTCACACTGCATATACATGTACCAGAGGGTTGTGTTGCCTAACCTTGGATGCTTCTCCACCAGAGTGCTCCTCGGTTTTTTCATCAATTTGAATCAGGACTTCCCCAGTGATCTGCTTTATTGTCCACTTTTGCAGGTTCCCACCACAAAAGAAAGTCACCCAAAGACCCCAACCACCACTAGCACTGTGAACAGCCTTTATATACCAAACAAAGTCCTAATTAATCCCATGTGGCTAAGTACAGAAACATCCTTCACCACTATTGTAATCAAGTTTAGTAATCACCACCGCTGTGTCTATTTACAGTAATGAATGCTGGTGACAGTTCACGCTGCTACTTTCCTCTACCGACCTGCTATATCTATCTGAAATAGATCCCCTTTTGTGCACAGCAAGAAATCATTTCTGTCTTTCCAGATGTAATCTCAAAGTGACAGCTGACTAATTAAAGTCAAGCTAAAAAAGTTGCATTGTTGTCAAGTGATTTCTCATTTGAGGTTAACTGTAGCTCAGATATAGTAATTGATAGGTGTTATTGCAGATATGCTCCAGTTACCTAAAATTAAATTTCTTTATATTGCATACTTGTTATTTTGAACAGATTATGGAGAAAAACAAACAGTTGTTGTTGTTGTTTTTTTTAACTTGAGGCCTATTATTTGCAACCCTTCAGATTCTAAGAACATTTGGGGCTAAACTTACTAATGTGTGAGGAAAGCCAAAGAGAATTTTGACTTTCTTGTGCATTTAAAGTGACCTCCTTATTGTCACATTAACTGCTAAGGATACCCTTTCATAAGTTTATTATACTGCAGCATCAAATCAAAGTAACCACATAATCCATCTGGTTATTTCCTTGGCAAAAAATACTGCTTCTGAAAACATCTGGAAAAATTACTGAATGCAATAAATATGTTTTGTTTTATTGCTTGTTTTTCAAAGACTCCAAAAGAGAAACCATGCAATATTGAATCATAATTTATTTACTGTATTTGTCTATGGATTATACTAAAATTGTACAACAGTAACACAACGGTTTGATGTGAAGTGCTGGTAGCAGAAAAGGCACAAATCTCTTTTGTGATCTCAGTGATTGTTGTACCTGGATTTTAATTTTGTTCCATCTAGTCAAAAAAGGTTTATATATTCTTAAACAGCTACTTTGAAACTGAGATCAATTTGTGAATCTTACAAAGATGTTCATATTCAAGTTTTTATTGATGATTAAGAATTACCAGAATTACCTTTTATATATATATATTTTGAATACAATTAATGATTAAGGTTGGAATTACATAAATTCATCTATTTAGTCATCTTTAAAATTCTTAACCTTGGGCAACATTTGCAGGTAATGTGCATTTATAATGTACAGTATTTTGAGTAACAAATAACGAAGAATCAAGATTCCTTTTTTAATAAGAAATAACCACAGCTCCTTGTCAAGGCAGCAAGAAAACCATTGAGAGCAAAACAGCCTTCTCAGCTTGTTCTCTCATTCTGTCAATTTTTGGTTTCTTACATATTCCACAAAGTTGCCACAGCAATAAACAAGACAAAACCAAAACTGATCAAACAAGCTAAAAAGAGCAGACATGTTTTCTAAACACTGAAATATTTTACAACTTTAATTACAGTCTATAGAATTAAACTAAAGGAAACTGTGATAGTGACATACACTAAAGGAGACAAAATATTGGAGGTCAGCGGAAGAAGAATCCAGTAAAAAAAAAGGTGTTTCACTGTTTGGTCATTCACAAATTCCACAATACAGTGTTTAGAGTTATTGGTCAATCTCAATGAAATCTAAGAAATGATTCCAGATATACTGTAGTGTGGTTTATTGTTCAAATGACTTGAAATACTTCTGAACTAATATATAATATATGATAATCACAAGCAACTGTTCCTCACAAAAGTATTCAATTCTTCTAATGTTTTAAGAGAACCTTCTTAAAACTGTTACAATCAAAAATGGAAACATATAAATTGTGTTATTATTATTCAGCCCTTCCCCCCTTGAGTAAATACTTCATAGAAGCACCTTTTTATATCATTTTTAACTTGTATACAACATACAAACATACTGTACTTTTCTGTTTCAGCGAGTTCTTGGTGCATTGCAATTCAACCTCATTTAAATATAGATATATAAATCTCTCATTAGAGATGCCTCTCAAATATCTGCTATTTCATTTATTACGATTACACACTAACTTTCCTAGGTATTCTACAGAAAACGAACCCTAAAAAAAGTAATCCCATATGGTGTAATGCGGCACCATCTAGTTCGACAAAATGGTGCAAAAACCATTTCCGCAGCGCTTTTCCTCTTCACAAACAACCCCGTATTTCACTTCCTTCATTCAGGATACTGTGTAAATACTGTATAACCTATCACCCTAATGCCCAGGCCACAAAGAGTATGGTTGACCCAGCTCCTTACATTCAATTACTTTTTCACTCATATCGTCTGTCTAGAACTGGAACACAGTACTGTATGTCCTCATATGTACCCAGAAGTAAAAACACACCTCATTTGCTGTGTCAGTCTGCTTGTGTATATATACACAATTATAGAAACAGATGAACAACTTGACAGAAAATATTCTAAATACACACATGGGACAAACAGAGTTATTTCGGGAACACATCCTGTCTAGGATTGATGAGGTCACCTACAATTAGCCTGTTAATTTTATTTGCTTTCAAATAATGCCATGGTTTCCTTCATTAGTTAAAGTCACCTTCAGGCTAAATTTAAGCCAGTCAAATACTAACAAAATAAACAACGTAGTGCTTTTAAATTGAACAGCAACAAGGAAATGCAATCAGAGTGGTGGAAAGTGGAAGGCATTGTAAACTCTTGCTATGATTCTGAAACTTAAATTCCTTTACAATAATCACCAGTATTTAGCTGAACGGGTCTTCTATCGAGTCTTGTGTTAAAAATATAATGATCCATTCGTACAAAATTCATTTGTATTGTATTAAATATTAATATTGTGTTTGAACAAAAATAAATGATGATACATTATCAGCCAAAATGATACATTATCAGCCTCTATGGAGATAATATCGAAATGAAAGTATTAAAGAGCTAGTATTGTGTATGAGCTCAGTTAAGTATGAACTACTGTCCTTGCCACATTGATTTATAGACTTGTCCAGCTATGGAATGTTGCACCTGTGCAGCTATTGGTACATTACAGAGTTGTCCCAATAACTTGCTGTGCCAGATGTTGTACTGCACTCAGATCAAGAGAAGAAGATTGTTTTCTTGTGTGGTCTTGCATTATCCTAATGGAAAACCAGCAATTCCAGATTGGTTTGCAGGAATGGAAAGATTGTTGTCTTTAGGACTTTGTCAATGTATTTTTGTGCGGTAAGTTTGCTCTTGGTTTGTACCAAAGACATCCAATCATCCATTTTCTAGTTGCTTCTTCTAATTCAGGCTTGTGGGAGAGCCGGAGCCTATCCTGTCAAGCAACAGGCACAAGGTAGGTTACTCTCTGGATGGGACACCAGTCCATTGCAGTGCAGACACACACTGTTTATGATTTTCTACAGCTTTGTAACCCCCTATTTGTAACAATACATACAATGTTTAAAAACAGTAGCATTTAAAAAGTGATTTACATTTGCTGTCTGTTGTATATTCGATATAACGACTAATTAACTTCGGAAAGGTTCGGAACAAGGAACATATTGTGTTTTACTGAGTGTTTTTAAGATCACATATTATCATCTAATATGTCAGCTGTTAAATGGAAAGTATGCAATTCTGCTTTTTTTTCTTTCTTCTTCTCATAGTTCAGCGTCTAACTTTCTAGTATGCAGTGACCACAGTAGCATACCTCTGTAAATTGGCAGGTCATGCTATGTGTAAGGTGAGCCATTCACTCACTTTTGACTTTCATCCACACCAAGTTGCTGATTTTGGCTGCAAACCTACAGAGAAATTATTACTTCTGGTGCAGACAACCAGAAAGACATTTTCAGCTATAGACCTCAACAGCACAGAAGAGCTGATTTCAGAGAAGCTTCTAGGCACACATCCTAATTGTGTTTCGACTTTTGTGAATAGTACTGTACCTATAGACTAAATTAGTGAATAATGAAACAGATCTCCTGACGCAAAATTAATCATTAAAAACATCTTGAAAATTATTTTTATATCACAAATGTGGACTTTTTTGTCTTCCATTATTTTACTGTATATGCAACTGTTCTGGTGCTCTATTAAGTACAGTATATAGATGTACATGTAGATGTTGTTCTGTTTAATACAGATACCAGAGGAACAGTAATTAAAAACAGTCAATTTTGCAGTAGCTAGGGGAAAAGTGTTGTTATGTACAGAACACAACAGCATGGGAGAAAATAATTGTACATTTTGTTTTTATTATTTAGAACAAATATTTCTCAAAGTAATAGGAGAACCCTACCGATCAATAACACAGGAACAAGGTGTCAGTTGGGGTTTCTAATGAAATTAATTTCTTTTTAGGTGTTCATTGTACAGTAAATGTAAAGATATTCCATCTTTCTTTGTGGTTTAAACTTGGTCATTCATTTGACCATAATTAAATCAAATATTGTGTACTGGATGCATGTAGAATTAATTAAATACTTTTTTTGTACAGGTACAACTTAAATCCTTAAACATACTGTATTTACTGTACATCAACCAAAAAGACAAGCTATAATAACATTTTTATTATCCTGAAGGAAAAAAACTGGCATCCTTTAATTTAAACTACATAGGCAGAAGACAATTTCTCTTTTTAACATTTTTTTCTTTTCAAAATTAATTGAAAGGATGCGCTGTGTACGCCTACGCTCTTCTCAGTGCTTCAAAGACCATCACCCTAACAATTATGAATATCCTTAACTCTGACAGTAGCCTCCCACGAATCCATTGCTCATAGTAATCAGGTACCCTGGCATGAACCAATCCAATGAAAGGCAACAGATGTAAAGGGTGCTTATTCAAATAACTGTATCGTGAAATCCGTGCCATACTGAGCAATGGAATTTAGCACAAATGAGTGCATGAGGAAGCATTTTGATGGACAATAACAATATACTCAAGAACACAATCAATATGATTTTCATGTATCCCCTGGTGTGATGATATTATTGCCCACTGGTGTATTCCTGGTGCATGTGTACCAAATTGTATTGGTACCTGATGCAGGAATCACATTAAAGTTCTGCGTAAAGGCCAAATAACCTTTTAAACACCCTATATACAGTACATAAGAGATGTAAATGTGTAGTTCAGGACCACTCCATCACAGGGCACAGACAACACAGAGACATATTATGCATGCACACACTCATACTCACACCAGGACCACTTTTCCCAGAAGTCAATTAACCTATCAGTACTGTATGTCTTAGGGCTGTGAAGGAAACTGAAGCACCAAGAGGAAACCAACATTAATGTAAAAACTCCATGCAGATATCACATCAGGTCCCAGGGACACAGTGTTGCAAAGCAACAATGCTATCCACTGTGCTACCCTTTATTCGCCATATACTGTGGTGTCTAAATTGTGTAAATGGAAATTAGATGAGCAAACTTGTCAACACAAGACAAAAAGTTTATGACACTGTTATATGACAAAAAAATTAATATTAAAATTTACACATATTATACTGCATATACTGTACCAGTGGTGAAGTGTACGAAAAGCAAATAAATTTCTATCTGAAGTTTTTCATTTTTTTAAAGAAATGTTTAAAATATCACCAATTCACAGTAATAAAAGATTTCTGAAACTAGTTTCCCTTTGCTTCCATTGGACATAATCAGGATTTAATCTGGAACTTATAAAACTTCTTCAAACTTTTTTTAAAGGTCACTACTTGTCAAACTATTTTATACTATATTCGCTGTCTGTATTTGAACGATAAAATAATAAAATGTACAGTATGATGTCAAACCTTAAAAAGTCTAACAGTGATCCTTTTAGTAAGTTAGTAAAACTAAAAATAAAAAAATACAATAAAAATAATTTTAGTTTTTTTAGAGAATATTTAGAGTAATTATAGATATGTTTCAGAATATAAACTTTAAATATATTTAGATAAATATATTTCAATCAACAGTAACATTTTAACATCTATTGTTTCACAATTGTGTTCCTTGTTGTAGGTAGGACATAGAAGCACAGAAAAAGAGCTGGTCTGATAACATTTGTCTTGCCCAAGATGACATTGGTAATTGTGCTTAGGATGTTTTAAAAATTTGTAATAGGAACATATTTGTCTGATGAAACATGTCTGATTGCTTAAGCTAATCTTTGTTTCAACAGTTGGAACATTCTATAGCCATTAATTTGAGAGTCTGCTGAATGAATGTCCTCAAAAGTATGATGGTAATATGGATTGAATAACTTACATTTACATTTACACGAAACCCACATTACCTTTTCATGCTTTTGATTATAATGACACCTTATTTAAAACACATGTACATACCAAAACTCTGCAGCTGCATATTCTTACCTTCTGAGCAATGTTTTAGCAGGCATGTTTTACAAAAAGCTTCCACATGCTAGCATTTACACTGTGATTTCTTTTAATTGCATTCTGCTTTTTAAATTATCTTTAGACTATTGCTTTTAAAAGCAAGCTTTAGATATTTTCTTGAACTTGTGCCTAATGTTGGACAGTGATCATTTTTCTGATTACCATAGTCCTGGCCTTCAGTCTCTACCTGGCAACATGGAGTATTCTTTAATTTTCAATGTCAAACATTTAGAAATTTAGCTCTGGGATGATACAGAAATATTCTGAGTGCATTAGTTTTGTCTGGATTCATTTTCAAAGGATGGTTAAAAGTTAACATCCTGTGCATGACAACACTTGGAGACATTAATATGATTCGCATTTACTTGCTTTAAAATATAAACAAAAATTAACTTTTTTCCTGTCTAATTTTAAACCGCAAAAGATTTATGAAGGTTAATTTGGGAAAACCCATCACTTATAAATCAGTGAATAATACTGCAGGAAAGTGTGGCAATAATTATGTATTTGCATATTACAAAGGTTTCCATGTTTTGAGGAGACATGCTGCTCTTTAAATACATGCACAAAAATGTCATCTTGTAATACTTTTAGCACATACAGTAAATTTTAATAACATAAGGCGAAATGGTCAGCAGAAATGTATAAAAGCTTTATATTTTAAATTTGAAAGTTAGGGACAATTTGTTAAAAGCAGAACTTTTCTATTATCTGGGATACAACACAGACTTTGTTGTATAGTATATAAAAGGCAAGAATTGTATCACAGAGCCAGCAGTATGTAACTTGTGAAAAATAATTTGTTTAAAAGAATCAAACATGTTATATCCTTTCATTTTAATTTTGGTTTATTTTGGTTCCTTCTATCATTTGAGATTGTATAATTAGGATTGAGACCAAATATAAATTATTGTCTTCTTCACAAAGCAAGAAAAGAGTGTATTGTAGTTTATTTTGTAAATTCAGAGACTTTTTGGGAACCTGTCTGATCACTCATTTGTTTTCCTCTAATGTATGGCAGAACAGGTCACAGTCTTTAGCACTCCATACAGTACGTCAATCTGATACAAACAGCATTGACCCTATAATCCATTTAACCAGTACATTTACACTAGTTTACAATGTTTGCTAAAATTCTCTTTTCCTTTTTAGTAACTGACTAACCAAATTGTTGCTAAATTTAAATTATCTGTTTATCTCTTCGAAAATAGAATTGTTTCTTGAAGACAAATATATTATTTATGTCTTATGTAATCCTGAAAAAACACATTACATATTTCAGCTGACTAATTTTGCTTTGTGAAACAGCCCTACTTTTATTATTAATATTATTTTAATATTTAACATACTGTGATATATAAAATAATAAGAAAAATGTGAAGTTAGTATACATATTATATTTTATTAAAGAAACAGTCTTTATTTCTTGACTAGGAATTGAACCTGGGACTTTCCATGGGGCAGGCAAGCATTTTACCAATGTATCAAAACATCAATCAGTTTGGGCAATTAACATTAACAAACTATGAGTGTTTTATTTCCCATTACAACAATTACAAAAGCAAAATGTGGTTAAAATGAACATGAAATAAACACAAGTGAACAAGTTAAAGAATAAAGAAGTTAAAGTAGTCATTTTGATAAAGGTGTTTAGAAAGAAAGTGGAATACGCTACCATTACCAGCTATATACAGTAAATATATTATACTTATATCCATAAATTAAGATTGTTAATGACTTCAGCTACTACAATTTCTCTTTAGTAACATGATTCCATACTACACAAAAGTACTACAATTTTTGTTGTAGAAAGATAATGTTGTCAATAAAATCTAAAGCACCACAAGTAGTACCTATCAATCATCTTTGGCCAGTGAATCAACACCAGGCCATACTGCAGCTAATTTAACATGGCAGTGGCTTCTTACATGCGTTCTGAATAGCTGCATCTGTAGCAGCCATAAAGTAATAATACAGTAAGTGCTCTTTACTTACACAGTGTGAAAAAATATTACACAGTACTAAATCGTTTACTCTTCTTTGATCTTCTGAGTAGACTTCTGAGTGGCAAATGGAAAACTGCTTCTGATTATGTGTTTGTACTATATAGTCTTACTGTGTGTGTCAATCACAGGGAGTCGTGTTTGAAGCAAATCTTGCATTTACTGTAAGTTTTGGCTGGATTGAGCAGTCAGCTAAAACTAGTCCAGCACTTTGTCTTTTGGCAGCAGTGTCATCCAACAATCATCCTACAAGAGACGTTCTGGGAGTATATATTCATCTTTGGCTTATACATTAACAACTGTATTTTTGCAATAGAAAAAAAACTGCCATTTATTACCAAGGAAATATAGCCTATGCTTGACCTTGCTTTGACTCCAAACCTCAGTGCTACTGTATCTCATCTAAAATTCTGTTATGCTCTAACTTTATGGTCTTGTAACCCTCATAAAGCTGCTACCAGATGTGCTGTCAAGCCAATTAATGTTTAATACTTTAAGATGGCACTCACAAAGAAATGACTCTGTATTATTATAAAATAATGGTGTGTTTTAATTTCAACTTTTAACTTTTGCATCGATCTAAGGGTGGACTCAGTCCCTTGTATACACTTTCAGGAAAGAAATAAATTAAGTTTGGTTAATAGAAGAGAATGTTCTAACTATATGCTTCAATCCATACTTTTTTTCAGAATACAGGGGTTCTCCGTTCTCTACTGTGTAGAGATAAACAGTCTAGACTGATGACTCCACCTAGGTTGTGAGGAGAGAAAGAAGAGAGGCTATTTCAGTAGTTATTTGAGTTATTTTCGTTACAGCTAAGGTAAATTGTGGTCAGTATTTATTTTTATACCTCTTCCTGTAAGGAGGGAGTTCAAAGTCTGAAAATAACAAAGATATACTTCATGTGTTACTGTAGCCCTTCAAGCAAGTTTACTGACATTTTTTTAACTTTCAATATGTACAGTATAATATGTATAAGACGAGAACAGTAATCTTCTAGATGTCAACCTGCATTCAAGTAGCATGGGTTGCACCTGGCTGACATCATTTAAAGCTGCTGAGGACAAGCTTTTCTCCACGATGGAACAAGTAATAGGTTAGTAATAGGTTCAGGTGTGTACACCTGAAGAAGGCTTCACAGCCGAAATGTTGTGTTTTCTCTCTTCTCTTTTCAGCATGGAATAAACCTATTACTTGTTCCATTGCAGACCACGCATGCTGACGCAGCTCCCCACCTGGACTTTTCTCCATGATGATCTGTTGGAAGCATCCGTTGTTGAGATTAATGTGGAAATGGCAAATGATATCAGACAGTCAAGTGCATTAACATCTATCTGCTCCACAAATGCAAGAAAATATTTAGATCCTAGATACTTGTTTTTAATTCACTATGCATATGTCCCTCATTATCCTACAATATATCCTCTAGATGTTTGGCCCTGTTAGAACACTTTTTCAGTTACTGTGCCCCCTCCCCTCCCTAGACCACTCCCTGTAGGCACAAGATCAACAATTTCTCTCTCTCTCATCCAAGGGTCATCAATAAAATTTAAGTGCACCATCGACAAAAGTCAAACTTATTTTGTGCCTTTTCATTCCAAGACATATGAATTATCTTAAAAATAAAAGGCACATTCACATCCAACAGTACTTGCCAAGTGGAATCAACAGAAACCAGATGCATCTTAACTGTTATTTATTCATACTTTTATTAGGAGTAATGATAAACTTGTAAAAACACTGTCTTTTTTCATTGTCTGATTATAACAAGTGAAGGTTGTTTCTTTTAGGGGATTACACAATACTCCATTTTCTAGAGGTGATTCAGTAATATCTGAGCCATATATGAAAGGAAACATGAAATTGCTCTTTTCCATGTTGAATATATTGTACTCAAACAGCTACTGTAATTCATAATATTCTGTTCTGTTTAAGCCTTTATTTAGACTGTACTAGGAGTTGAAAAAAACATCACATGTGTCTTTCCAGAGAATCAAGTCACACAGAGTATTCTTAAGCCTTTAACTGCAATGCACCAAACCATTTATGTACTAAAAACTGACATTAGGCAAGCAATTTAGTTTTGGACACAAATAGTAACAAAACTGCATCCACTTAGAAATATAGTATATTCCATTTCAGTATTGACATTTTTGAAAACTCCATACCTGTAAAGTAATATTCATTTTCAACTTCAAATTGTAAACAAATTTGTAAATTTATCCCACAGGAGCAGCCTGGATCATACTAATTTCAGCAGAAAAAAAAGAGAGGGTGAAGGGAGTTAGGCAGAGAGGACATCGCTTTCACAAAGAAACAAACCAAAACATCTACAGTATAACCTTCTTTTTCAAAAGGTAAAACCAGGAGAGGCTCTGGCTCCCCCACGACCCTGAATTGGAAGAACTGGTTAGAAAAAAAATAGATGAGAGGAAAAATATGTCCCCCCTCTTTCCAGATAAAGATGAGCAATTCTGAGTAAAAGCTATACAAAGAGTAAAAAGCTATGATTTTAAAGTGTAGTGTCAAACACACTGGTGAAATAAAGCCAAAACATTGTGTTTTCTTTCTTCCTTTTTTCAGCACGGAATAAACCTCTTACTTGTTCCTTTGCAGCCTACGCATGCTGACGCAGCTGCCCACCTGAACTATTATAAATATCAACAGGTTTTAAATATTAAACAGTTCTTACCTGGTGTTACAAGTATTAATCTAGAGATGATAATAAAATAAAAATGAATTAATATCTTTATATAATCATTTGTGTGACTTAAAAAGCCTGATTTGATGATTTTAAGCTCATGAAACCATGTCCACAATGGTTGGAAATTTAACATTACATGTGGTGACACATACATAAAAGAAAGTGCACAAAATAGTGTAAGTGTCAAGAGAGAATTTCAAAGGTACGAGGCAAATAAGAACTTTAAAATATCCATCATGTTTAATTGATATCATAATGTTTTATTTAAATTTACTATCATTTAAATGAAAATAAAGTTTAAAAACAGACACAGTGCTCTACTTCAGCGAAACACATGACCTTAATAAGAAAGTTAGCAGAAAATTGAATGTTAACTCAGTATCACTGCCTGCAATATGTCATCTGTACTTGCATTGATGGAATTTCTTGGCAAAGTAATTCTACTACAGCTACTGATTTAGTGTTTTTCAGATAAACATAAAATTTGCTTCATAAAATCTCAAAATTCAGTATACTGTACCTTCCTCAATGTTGTCAATACAAACAAGTATTTGATGTCTTCCAAGTTAAAAAAAATCTTAAATGTCATATGACATTTTGCACACCACAGAAAAATAAAAACATATCCCCAATGTTATTTTTTTAGAACACTCACTAAAAATAAAAATGGAACCTATGTTTTCATTTTAAATCCTATTGTTGTAAACAGTCCCATACATTTCAATAATTGGTAATAACTTATGACAAAGAACA
Source organism: Atractosteus spatula (assembly GCF_055471065.1). Classification (NCBI taxonomy): domain Eukaryota; kingdom Metazoa; phylum Chordata; class Actinopteri; order Semionotiformes; family Lepisosteidae; genus Atractosteus; species Atractosteus spatula. The sequence continues at coordinate 5,163,462 of NC_142717.1, forward strand.
ATACATAACTAATATGGGATTATAAACTTGTACAGTAAAGATCTGACAACAAGGGCAGTTTTCTAAATAAACAACATAAAGACTTGGGTTCTATTCCTGAATCTTGTGTCCAAGTAATGCTTTCCGGTACCAAAGCATAACGATAAACAATGTAAGACAAGAGTATTCACAAAGCAAAGGTTGCAGCCTGCATTACTTAACTTCTGAGCTTTTAGTCTGAGTAAGCTTAAATTGCTGTGATTTCTGTTTACGCAAACTTTCTTGCAATAAGCATTACAGTTGCAAGAAAATCTTTAAAGCAAATTACTTCTTCATCCACAGAGGGTATTACGAAGATTGATGCACCAGTGTTTATACTTTGATACAGTTGATTGCATCAAAAAACTTTCATTCTGTTTAAATCGGTCTAGTACTTTAAATAGGTTGTACTGATTTTCTTTCGCAGTGTGTTTCATTACTTAACTTGTTGTTCCTTAAGTGACATCACTCCCCGGGCCTCAAAACAAAGTTTGAGTTGTTTTTTTTTTGCAGCATGCGGTGCCAGTTTCTGGTTTATATCAGGATTTGGGAAGTGCCTGAGAGTAGACAGGTCAAATTCCAGATCTAACCACACAAGGTCCATTTCTACTGAGGGGGTGACTGATGCCTGTCAGTTATTGAGGCAGCTGAAAACTTTTGAAGAGCTACAGCTAATCATGTGCAGAATAGTCGTTAAAAACTGATTAAACACAACATGTTTTGCAATAAAAAGACAGATCCAAATTACACTAAATTGTGGTCATAATTTAAGTGTGACTGAAATTATGACTAAAAATCATAATATAAAAAGAAAGTATGTGCTGCACATACAGATGCAGCCATTCAAAGTGCGCGGCACAGACACGTACCGGAGGTAATTGGCTACGGCCTCGCGCATCGTGACGCGCGATGATGCAAAATACCGCTGTACGTGGTTGGTTGACCAACAGGGGCACTCGTGGTGCGTTGGTCGGTCGTAGAAAGATTTTAATGTCTTTACTGTGCCCATTTTAGTATTGAATATTTATATGGAATTTTACCACTGAAGGGAAATCTTAGTAGCTGAGCATAAAAAGAATAGGAGCATACTGTAACGCATGTGAAGGCCACAAACAATATTAATTTTGGAACATAAACATACAGTATATGGCTGGTCTCGGTACTTTAAAGAAAACATACACACCAGTATTCCATTTCTCCCTAAACATTTTAAGGGTCGAAGTCTTTAACTAACGTGATACCGGAGTCAACAAGCATACTTTTAGAATTTGATTAAAAGGGAATATAATATGGAATTGCGTATCTCAAGAAATTAATAACGATATAATTATATTCATGTACCGTAATACAAGAATAGTACACACTGTACGATGTCTGTTGATAATTCAGGTGGGTAGCTGCGTCAGCATGCGTAGGCTGCAAAGGAACAAGTAATAGGTTTATTCCATGCTGAAAAAAAGAAGAAAGAGAACACAACGTTTCGGCCGTGGAGCCTTCTTCAGGTGTGAGAGAGACAGGGCAGTAGGCAAAGGTAAAGTAGCGGGAGAACAAAGGTTGGGAGGGACGAGGAGTGAGAGGCGGGAGCAGGGGACAGAAAGAGAGGCCAATCAAGAGGTGTGAAGTCAGAATGGGTGCAGAGAGGTGTGAAATGAAACTTCCAATGAATGGAGAAAATTTAAAAGAACAGTAGTCTGTCGTTAAGGGAAGGGAGAAGGTGTGATCCTAGCTGCAGAATAATTTTAGTTTCGGTGGTCTTTCTGATGTATGAGTTTGGAAAACCGTCTTTGAGAACACAGACGTGTTCTCAAACACTCTCGTCTGTGTTCTCAAAGACGGTTTTCCAAACTCATACATCAGAAAGACCACCGAAACTAAAATTATTCTGCAGCTAGGATCACACCTTCTCCCTTCTCTTAACGACAGACTACTGTTCTTTTAAATTTTCTCCATTCATTGGAAGTTTCATTTCACACCTCTCTGCACCCATTCTGACTTCACACCTCTTGATTGGCCTCTCTTTCTGTCCCCTGCTCCCGCCTCTCACTCCTCCTCCCTCCCAACCTTTGTTCTCCCGCTACTTTACCTTTGCCTACTGCCCTGTCTCTCTCACACCTGAAGAAGGCTCCACGGCCGAAACGTTGTGTTCTCTTTCTTCTTTTTTTCAGCATGGAATAAACCTATTACTTGTGTCTGTTGATAATGTTTGTAGGGCTTTTTCAACACTCCTCATGTGGCGCTATGGGTTAGGTTCCTGACTCCCACATCACACGTTGGGTGTTCAAATCCAGCCGGTGCCGTGACTTATTTTTTTAACAAACATTTCTTTGAAAAAATAAAACGTTTCCTTGGGTCAGAGATTAAATAAAACGTCACTCGCACTCGCCCTTTTTATGCTCAGCTACTAAGATTTCCCTTCAGTGGATAAAATTCCATATAAATATTCAATACTTAAACGGGCACAGTAAAGACATTAAATATATGTATACATACTGTATACAGTACAGTTTGCATACAGTAATATGTTTATGTTCCTAAATCAATCTCTTTTATGAGCATATGAAAGGCATGGTGAATCGGAGATTCTCAAAAATTACTGTACTTTGCATGATTGGAAACAAATGCGTGATTGCGAAATGCTGTGGTGTTACTTTTACAAAGACGGTCAATGAAAAAAAGAATGTGGACCAGGGCAATACTTTGAGTTTACAGCTTGTCCAAGGTCATTCATTATTAATACTATTAGTAATATCTTTGTTAAAGACTTTGATGGTGACAGCTCAAACATGAGAGGTTGAGCTTTATTAGCTCCACCATGCGGAAATTCCGGATACTATTATTTTACTTGAGGTACTATATGAGAATTTGCGGTAACTCGCGGTAGACTGCGTAAAGCACACCGCAAAATAATGCGGTATCGCCTGCTCGTTTTGAATGGCTGCATCTGTACTATTTTTAAAATAAACTTTTCAGGGAGCTCGATATGTCTCTCCTGTGCTTCACAAATAATTACATCTCCACACCTGCTCATTAATTTAACACGCTAGTTTGGTTGGTAAATTATAAATTGTGGACATTTTAAGATCATCTTAGGTTTTTGAAGTTGTAGGCAAAAATATTAATTCAGTTAAAAAACAACAATAATCAGATATTACTTTTTTCTATGTGCATCACTCAGTTTAGGATCACTGTTTATTCACTGGGCACTAACACATCCTGGACAAAAGACACCCATGTAACCTAGATCTCTTTTGAATTGTGAGCACAAGTTGCCAGCCTCAGACCTACTGTACTGTAGGCCACTGAACTGAGGATTAATGCAGTTCTCACTGTTGATACAGCAAGCTCATAGAACATGGTATGCCTGGAGTCACTCATGTGGTACAAGCCAATGAAACCCTAGTTTAATTGGCTTCACCCATCCAACCTCAGCAGTGTTGTATATGTTGTAAGCTGTGTAGAGCCTCTTGGTGCATCCTGGCCACTGTTAGTTAATGTCTGTAATCTCTGAAAACCTGTTAAGTCTGAACCACACAGGAGACTTCAGGAAGATGTTTGTTTTTTGTATCTTCCCTAAATCACTGGTCTAAAGAAGACAGAAAAGCATGTGCCTTCTACAATGCAATCCACAGCACAATCATATAGTATTCCCAGAAATTTAATGTAGCTCTACCTTTAAAAATTATATATTGTATCAAGTGGCTTATTTGCTGAAAACGTAATAACATAAGGACAATGTAACATTCTGTATTTTAGAACTGATACTTTTCTGATAATAAATTGACCACTAACCTTCCACTAAGAGTTGCCCATCTGTTTGCTCTCTCTGATGCTATAGCTGCTATACTGTACACTGATTTGATTTGAGAAAACAGCTTTTTTCAAGGAATGGGTACAAAATAAAATGTGCTTCGTTTGATCTGTTGTGTTTTTATTAACGTCATCACATTGCTAGAAGCGGTGAAGGCCTTGCCGACTGGTGAAAAACAGATGGAGGATAAGTGATAAATGTAAGGTCATAAATTGGCAACATAACTATGTGTGCTTGTGTGGAACTCTATTGTTTCTGCTTACATTTGCTCTCCAGTATCAATGATTCTAAATGATAGAAATGCTTGGGAAAGCTTCATGAAAACTTCAGAGCAAACTATGTGCAACTATTCATTTACAAACCATATACAAAACTAAGTTCTAACATTAGATTTGTTTTTCCTTTTATTTCAGGACAAACCTTATGTCCTTTTTTTTTGCTAAAATGGGTGTGACAGAAAATATGCATAGTATGATTTGGAACAAATCTAAAAATGTTCAAAATGAAATAACATGAAAAGGCTGATTGTTTAAACTACCTTTGTAACGGGGTCTGAAAAATGACTCCATATGCACATTATTCTGCTGGCAAATCTGAAAGCTTCCTTCCGTGCAGAAACCCTGGAATTAATTCAGCTTTTTTAGGAGCATAGAATGCAAGAGAAATGTCTTTATACTGTATCTTAATTTTAAGTGAAATTGTCCTGCTACAACTGTTTAATAAACACTTTAAATGGGTTTTTGTTTTGAGTTTCATTTCATTTTCATTTACCGCAGAACAATTACCTGAACTATAAACCTAATTGTGCAGATGCTAGTTAGAGGAGGAATCAGGATGTATTCTAAACAACATCTGCCTGCTCCAGTCTGCCTCACCTCTCACCTTTCAGACTGATTTTCATGTAGAAATTATAGAGTTTATGCAAAAGGGTGCAAATCAGGAATTCATTCACAGCTTGGATGGATTGATGCAACTTTGTTATTTGTATTTCTTTGAAAATTGACAGAGTGACTGCTTTTTATATTTTGAATATTGTTGAAGCAATAATGAGAAGAGTTCCATATAATTTGCCCTCGTAAATGAATATTCCTTTTACTTTGTCACCATTTTTAAAATTCTGCTTTCACACTTTTGTCCTTAAAATTAAGAAACAATGCTTACATCACAGCAAATCACAGCAAAAATATCATTATTCACAATTAATTATATGTCAATGATATGAGAACCAGCTAACATACAGTAATTTCTACTTCTAGACAACTAATAGTACTAATAAATTACCACGTTCATCAGGACATCTTTTTAAACAAAGTGAGGAAAATGTTATACAGTATTCAAATTAGAGTATCTCAAAATAACTGAATGAGCCATAAGACAATTGAGCAATTAAAGAACATTTTATGCAAGACAAAACACAAGTGTGTATGTTAAATATAAAAAAAACAGCAGTGGTATAAAATATAATCTGAGACCAGAAGAAGAAAAAAATGTATCGGCTGATTAAAAAGGGTAGAAAAAATGCAGTTATTCTTGGCAGTGTATCCTATTGCGAAACAGACAGAATTATTGAAAAATAAGTCACAATTTAAATGGTTGTAGAGAAAATGTTAAAGGTGGTAGAGGTAATGAAAAAAGAGTGTCTAAAATAAAATCTACTTTCGACCTCAAGGCATTGGCACTCAGTGTTCGATATACTGTTTGTGGTTTACAACAATTTTGATTTGATTTCCTTTCTGATTTGGACTGGTAGCAATGGAGTTTGCCATGAACTGCTTCATGCAATCAATTGCAAACCTTTTAGAATTCAAAATAACTTAATCAGGAAGGTAATGAACGTCCAATGCCTACATTGCAAGGATGAGATGTTAGTACTGTGGTGCAAATTGTGAATTGTGGTCACTCTAGAAAAGCCACTCCATTTTTGATCATATGTAAAGGGACCTATTTATTTTCTGAAAGTTCCTAAGGCAGAAAAGAACATTAGGAAGCTTACAAATGAGAGGAGGTAATTTGACCCATCTAGTTCTTTTGGTTGAAAGCAATATCTAAGGATCTCCTTCAGATGTACCTTCTCAGAATCAAGAATTTGGGTGTCGGCTTCGACAGTATGGCTCTGTAACTTATTTAAAACTACCAAAACACTTGGGAAAATTGGTTTTACCAGTGCAGTGTGCAATATTAACAAAGCATCTCTTGATAAGCAAAGTGAGTGGTAGGCAGTAATTCTGTCTAATGGCTGTAGATATAATCAATAAACCTAGCGCTTGGGAAGCATTGTAATTGCAAAATGTAATCGCAAAATATCCAGAATTGAACCCAGGGCCCCAGTGATGTGAGGCAACAGTACTATCCACTGTGCTTCCCTTGACCAGAATAATTAAAAATAATTCAATAGTTTTTGAATAAAGCAAGTAAAAATCAGAGGAAAAAGAAGTCAGGAAGTGGTGGTGACTACATTGACTGTTTAGTAACTAATTCATGGAAATGTCTATGACTTTGATGAGCTTCTATTTTAGGGAGGATAGATTTGAAGTACTGTATCAGAAACAGAAGATGTGCACTTAAATATCTTAAAAACACTAAGCATATGAGTTGTACTAAAAGTTGTAAGGGTGACTGCGAATGTATGATCACCTTCTTGTGAAGCACTTATTGTACAGTAAGTACATGCAATGATTGTGTTTACTTTTGTGTACAATGTGTACTTTTGATTTGGTGATTCACAGGGTCTTCTCAAGACGGCACAGTCTTTCATTTTAAAAACATTAGAGCCAAATAAGTAGCGTCAAAACAACAGGGTAAAGCTGCAAATTGTATTTTTCTGAAAAGTACACCCTACATTGGAAATGATGCAAATCACTGAATTCCACCAATTTCATAGAATGCACTTCATTTTCTGCCCTATTAGTATAAAGTATATAAAATTACTGTTGAATTAGGGAGCTGCGTCAGCATGTGTTGTCTGTGAAGAAACAAGTAAAAGAAACACAATGTTTCAGTTGTTGATCCTTCTTCAGAAGTGAGGGAAAGAGATGAAGCAGGAATATAAGCTCAGGAGAACAGCAGGAATTAACAAGCATATAGCAGGATTGGGACACAATTAGCAGTAATGTACTTTAACAAAATATAGAACAGATGAGAAACAATATCCAACGAATGGGAGAACTGGGGGAGAGATATGAAAAGATTAAATTTGTCAATTAATGCAGATGTTCTAGAAAGATATTAGTGTATCACTGATCAAGAAAGGGGAGGTGTGATTCAAGTTTAAGGATAACCTAACCTTTTGATGGTTTTCTGGAACACTAAAATCCGCGTGAAAAGACGCAAACAGAGAGGTTAGTGTAATAATGTCTGGGAGTCGTGAAAAACTACTGGCTTCGAGAGATCTTTGATCCTCACTACTCTGCCATGTTCACTGAAATGGTCTGCCAGTTTTCTTACTAAACAGAAGGACTGTTTGCAAGAGATGCAGTAAATGAAACAACTACAGTAGATACACATTATGTTCTCTGAATGATTTGTAATAACCTTGGGTCATGTACAGAAAGTAGATAAAAATAAGTAGCACCAAGTATGTTATTTATTATTAATTAAGCAATGACCAGTAGCCTATATACTCTATATAGTAGAGTATAGTACTCTTTCCTTGCCTGGTGTGGATGGTAGCTGTGAACAGTTAAGGAACATAAAGGCTGCAAAGAATAGATGGTCAGCAGTATGAGATGATAGCTAGGTCTGGAAAAAGAGTTTCAACAGTGGGGTCATCCTGTAAATTGGAGTTTTCTTTTAAAATACTGGGAATAGAAAGGGTGTTGAGGTGAAAGTAGAACACCAGTGAAATATGATTCTGGATCTGGAGATTCCTTGTAAGGATGATGCTCCAATGGCTGTTTTTGGCTTGGGACTCTGTAAATACAGAATGAAGGGGTATCCCCTGTCTGAGTTCATTACATTGCAGTACAGCTAGTATTTGAATAATTTTCTGAAAAGCACATAAGCAACATTAAACAATTAAAAATGGGAAAATGGGGTAAGAACTAAAATGTGGTTAGGTAGAAACATTCAGAAACATACATACATGACAGACTGATCTGCATATTTATATGTCCTTTAAAACTGAGATCCAAAATGTGAAAAACCGTATTGGTACATTTTATTAGAGATATACAGTACTAAAATATTTAAATGTTATTTTCACAGCTTTAAAATATTATTATAAAAGTAACCTGAATGTTCTTCATGCAATGTTTCACTTCACTTTCAAAGTTACTCAACACCACTTTTCTATTCCAGCATCAAAGCTGAGTTTTGAAGCCAAAATTTGTTATCATGTTACTGAATTCTTAAAAAGCAGCATACCCCCTCCAAAATTATTGCAACACATACACGTATCAAATGGTAAAACTATTGAACCATCAGAAAATATTTCTGATAAAAAATGGAGATCTGTACATTTTATCTGTACTTTCAAATAAAGAAAAAGTCCTGTGGGAGGTATATTTTTCTAAGGAGAACCAAGAGCTCCATCTTGTGGACTGAAATAAAAAACATCACTAAGCTCCGCCACCTTAACTATTTCCTTCTTATGATTTCAGCAGCATTCAGTTTGTTCATTTAGCCAATGGGCTCCATAAACTTTTCAGAGGCATAGAATTTTGTTCAATAAGACACATAATGAGTTAATTAGGTGGACGATACTGGAAAGTCAATTTCTTTTTTCAGCCCCACATTAAAATTTTAGAAAATGTTTCTTCCTGGTTCTGCTTTTTCAGATATTTGATTGATTCCATTTTACACATTAATCAATAATAGCAGGTATACAGCATATAACCAACATATAAGGTGTTCATTTACCATAACACAAACAAAACAATTTGGCACAATTTAAATATTATGTCACCAGTGTAATTTCCCTCTCAATGTTACTATTTTTTGTGAAAAGATCATATTGTTTCATGCCTCATGGTTGAGATTCAAAGGACACTAAAGAACAGAAACAACACAACATGAAAAGAAAGTGCACGTCTAACGTGCATGTCTTATTTCCATTAATGTATGTGTCTGGAAGTTATAAGGTATGAAATGTATTAACGTTATACAGTAGTTTTATGGTAGAAGATCAATATTCTAGTAGTTTTATGGCAGACTCTCATTAATCCCCTTTTTGTACAGAAATAAATAATATTTTTTATTTAAATGTTACAACTTGGTCATTGGAAATATCCCAAGTAAAATATAAAGCTTTATCCAAGCGGTATAAAAATGAAAATTTAATTTGAATATACTGTAAGTTGCATTCAAAAAAGAATAAATACATCTTTACAATACCAATTGAAATAGCCAAAAATATCCAGTAGTTTCTACATATTCTAGTATATTTAGTGTTATAACTTTAGTGAAACAGAAGTTATACAGTAACAGTTGATAAAGAAAGTAATGATTTTAGCTTTAGTTTTTGAACTTAAACACCTCAACCATCATACTAAATCAAATGATACACATTATAGCATGAGATAACAAAAGCCAGTCCTATGATAAAATATCATATTAAAATAAACAGTATTCACCGCTATTACATATGTTCTCACTTAGATTTTGTTTTTCTACTTCTGTGTGTGGGCGATGGAATTCTTACTCATGAAAGGAGAGATCTTGTCAGAGCTGAAAAAATGTGAAAAATGTATTTTAATGTTGCCCTGGATTTCAACTCTTAACACAATATGCCCTTCCTTTATTAGAAAAAGTTATACTCCAAAATGTTATTGCTGTCTGTAATATTTACTTAAAAGTACAATGATAAAAAATTGCAGTCTAAACCTTAAAAAATATATTTTTTAAAGAGAGAAGTTACTTTGTACAAATTGATAAATTAAATGGGTGAAATTCCCAATTAAGGGAAAACCTTTTTCATTTATTACACCTCTCAGAATATGCTATTGGGACTTTTAAGCATGGCTTTCTTTTATTTTCCGTTTAGGTAATGTTCAATACTTGGTAATTTTGTATGAAAAACAGAGTGCTCACCGTGCTCCATATGCTGTAATTTTATCTAAAATCCAACACTTAAGAATATCTGTGTTGTCATTTTGCAAACACACCTTGATAAAGTTATATCTTTTACTTTTCAGAAGAAAGTTAAAACGTGCTCGTTAGCTTCTGGTTAAAGTAATCATCATGTTTTCACATAGTTTAATGTAAATAGTGCCAACTACAACGGAATCCAAGTTAACTTAAATGTAATTAAATTTAATTAATAAAATCTATTTTACTATTAATGAGAAACATGCTAGAGGGAAAGAAACAAAGAAAACACCTGAAGAAGGCTAAACAGTCAAAACATTGAGTGTCTTTTCTTTTCCTTTCAGCATAGAATAAATCTTGACCTGTTCCAAGAAAGCAAAACTACTCATTACTACTGATTACAATTAGCCCACAATATAGCAAACACTACACGGTAGTGTAGAATACTGCATATGGGATCTTTTTTTTTTACAAATAAATCTCTTCTTTTTAGTTTAAATTTTCTAAAATATCCTTTTACACAGACACTCACATCATCAAAAGCAGACCTGTAACAGTCAAAAAAAGCTGTGAGGAACTGCAGTATATTAATAATGGTATTGTGAGACTATACATCATGGAGTTATTGAACAGAAGTTTGGGTGGTCAAATTTCCTAAGCTTCCTGGCTGAACAAGGCGCTGCATGCATCTTTTTCTAGCACTTCGTATTTTGCTTTATTGCAGATGGACATGTTCCATATTCAGTGCTGCTGGGACCTCACTTTCATCATGTTCATTTCCTACAGCCAAGAACCAGAGTCGCTTTCTCACCTCTGCTAATACAAGTGGCCCTGCTAATGCTATGCCATCTATGCTTTTCTTTCAGTTCTCCTAATCTTATCAAGCCTTCTCTATCTTCCTTATCAAACTCCATTGGTTGGTGGCCAACCAGTACAGTGTTGGCTCTTGATTCTTCCTCCTCACAAAGCTTCCTACTGCATACATATCTGATATTCCTTCTAATATTTTGGGGGGTTCAGTTCAGAATACACCTCCATTCTATCTAGCCAACGTCAGCAAGCTCTTAGCTCAGTGGTCACAATCTGCATGAGTGTTTTGGTAATTCTTTTTGTGACAGTGCTGAATTAATGTGACTCAGCAAAATGAGCTAAAACCAAAGTAGTATGCTATCCCTTTATATTTGCCAAGTCATTTTGTCAGTATTAGAAATTGACCAAACACCTGAAATGTTGTTTTTGAACAGGTCAAATTGTTATCTCACACTTATGCTTCCCATAAAAGCTCCCTGACTGAACACTATGCTATGCCCCTCTTTTCTAGCACCCCTCAGTCCATTCCAAGATCATCACTGCTGCATTCTCTCCCTGGCTCATTACTTGTATGGGGGACAGGCCTTGTAAAAAGCCTTTTGACCCTAGCTTTTTTAAGCCTGGTCTTATTTAATGTTCTTAAGAAGGTTAAAAATAAACTGGATTATGATGCAATTACTATGCATGTGAATCCTGTTAGAAATATTTTCTAAATTAAAAAAAAAAAATTCTCAGTACAGATTTATTATTTTTAAATTACATTTTGAATTTTGTAGCTAGCTCTTTAAAAGGTTACTTCAATTTTTTTACAATATGCTCTTAAATGTTGCATTACATAGAAATATATAATATATCAAATGATCATCATTGTAGACTGTTAGTTCATACTTTAAATCTCAGTATGCCATTATATTTACCATTTTGAATATGCACTATCAAACCTGTTACACTTATGCTTTTTTCCATTCTTCCATCATCAGAAAGCTGCTTATTCTTGGTATGGGTCACGATCACCCAAAACTTATTTTTAATACACACAGACACAGGGAGAACATCCAAACTCCACATAAACACAATTAAGAAAAATTCTAAATAAATAATTGCCTACAGGTTAGATAAACGTCATGACTACACAGATATAAATCCTTATACTATTTCTTATCCTTTTGCTTCCTGCACCTGACATTACTGAATAATTTGACAATTTGACAATTCTGACAATTCTCTAGACAATTAATGTGGAAGAGAACTGAGATATGGCCATACCAAAGGAAAAGTTGTTTATCTCAGTTTCCATAACATTAAGCAGACCCCTATCCTAGGTGGTAACACAATATTGTAACAGAGATAGCTTTAAATGTATCAGAGGAAGATTGGTTGCAAAATAAGATAGCATTAAATGGGTTTAAATATGATTAAAAGGAATTATAATAAATCCATCTCAGGTCTAGAGGTCAATTAACATGTACATCCTGTACATTATATGAATGGGAATTCAAGAGTGTTATCAAAAAAGAAGCAATAATGTAAAAAGCAAGAGACCACACTTCGACAGAGATAAAGTTTCTTTTCATAGTCCAAAAGCTCTTTCTGAACAACATGAAATTACCTCATTACACCAGGTTATTTTTTACTGCACAGTACAATAAGAAACTTCTAACCTTGTGTATCTACAGTATTTCCATTTTACATAATAATATTACATTTATTTATAAGTAATTAAAAAAAAACTCCAAACACAGCACAACAGTACATGCACATACTGTAATACAGAAGAAAAAAAGGAGGTAAATCTTTGGCAAGTTGTAGTATGTACAAAACAGTATGCACAAATTTATAGTGAATTCCAAAGTGAAATCCAAAGTGAAGTTTTATAGGATAATAATGATGTTGCGTGAAAGTTTGACTCTGTATTGAAACATTTGCTTGGGGATATGACCCACAGTATTTTATCAGAATTGTCCTGGTTCTGGAGGGAGGTACCACATACGACATACTTATCAAAGATGACAAAAAAGTAACTGAGTTGCTTTGTATCAGAGCCCCAAAGTGACCTATTCGTAAACAGTTCAGTGAAACCTGTTAAAATTCAATGATCTGTTTCACTGAATGAACAGAGGATGTATTCAGAGAGTGAAAATTGAACTCCTCACTTTGACATTGCCTTCCACCCTCAGGTTAACTGAATTAACTTTTCATAGTGGTAGGAAACACAGGGAAATTGAAATTAGTATGAATGCAATCCAATACTGCTTAGTCTAAAACAGTTTAGTAAAAGTCAAACTGGAAATATAGTTTTGCACTGAGGAATTTAGTATTGCAAAATTGATTTAAATTACTTAAAATGCTGGTGAAAACCTCAAGAGTGCATGACTTTTTCTCCGTTTTCTAATAGTCTGAAATAAAACATTGATTTAAATGCTTACAGTAAGTGAAACAACAAGAACTTTTATTACATAGAACCAACAGCTGATGGCAGCAAACCACCATTTTACATTTATTCAGTGGTTATCCAGTATTTTCATAACCTGCCCTGCACAAGAGAAACACAGACGTTTTTCCACATTCCCATCAGTGATATGACACTTTTTTCCTTATAACAACAGATACAAAACGGAAAACGTCCTTATCTAGGTCAGTGTGTACCAAAAGTATATAAAGAATATCCCTGATATTTTACTGGAACACTATCTTTGGACCTTTTACTTTTGATTGGCAAACAAGAAATGATACTAAATAATATTAAATTATAGCACCAATGTATCTACAGTACCAATGGAATAAAAAAGAGACCAGAACCAGGAGTTACTGTAATTAGATAAGTCAGATTTTCATACAGTATGTTATCATTTGCAAGCACACTGTATTGTTAGATAAATTAGCTAATGTTTCAGTCCACCAAATCATTGAGAAACATTTTGGTGTGTATGGAACTGTAGTTCTGGATTTTAAGCTGTTAATGCAATATTTTGTGACCATGTTTTTACAGCAAGATATTTTTCTGAAATATTACTTAATCTTTAGTATTATAATAGATCCTAGAAAAAAATCCCAAACATCAGTAAATCACGTTCAATACCTACTTAATATCTCAATTTTATGCCACTATTATTAATGAAAATATATTGGTTACTGTGTAGTTGTGGTAAATGCTGTGTCTTCAGGATTGATTAAACAGCTTCCTTTCAGTAATCCTAATTCCTGTGCTCAAAACACTTATTTATGCTATCATTTATATTATTTGTGCTCAAAACACAAAACAAATCTTTATTGGGAGCAATTGAGATTTTATTACTTACATTTTTTTAGGGCCCTATATACAGTTATACAATGAAAATGAACATAGTATAGTAACATTAAAGAAAAGTGTACCATAGATACAGTATGCACGAATTCTGGACATGTATCAACATGTATCAAAGAGCTGGGGAACAGGTGGGAAAATCTTTATCAGAAATAACTGCAAATTGTGCCTCAGATAATGACTTTGATCTGACTTTTACTGCAACAGGAAAACTATATATAATTATACTATATACTTTTTAAAATTTCACCTTAAAAATTCAAGACTATGGAACTTTGTGTTGAATGTGCTTGAATGGGCTTTATGTAGCCCCCAGTAACATTAAAAAAACAAAGAAATCTGGTGATTTTCTTGGCTTTGCTGAATTAAGTATATGGCGGGTTTCATTTACACTTGGCATTATTTAGAATCATTGTATGCTCATTTTAGACACAAGAGGTGACAAAGGGCAATTTGTAGGTAGTTCAAATAGATAGCTGCATCGGCATGCGTAGGCTGCAAAGGAACAAGTAAAGGTTTATTCCATGCTGAAAAGAGAAGAAAGGAAACAACGTTTCGGCTGTGGAGCCTTCTTCGGGTGAGACACACCCTTTTCTCCCTTCTCTTTGGAACAGTGCATATCCCCTAATATTGCATTTATCACCGTCATCGTCAGTTAGCTATTTCATTTAGCATTTACATTGTGAAATTATATGCTGTATATGGGAATTTATACAAATGTGGCTGCCGAACTATAGTATATAGTGGAAGCTACGCTTAGAAGTATTTGTACAGTATGCATTATGTATGTCTCATGATTTATTCATACCCCTCTGTCTCAAATCTATAAAGAGTATTGCCCTGCAACATAGCGCTTTCACTTTGTTTCACATCTGTTACCAATCATATAGGATAAAAAGCATTTCAGGGAACAGTGGAAAATCATGTTTTGTATATTGTTGAGCCATAGTATAACCCATTGAGAGTCTGGTTGCAAAATATTAAGCCCCTACTCTGTAAAGAGCAAGGGGACAATAAGTAAATCACACAGTTTTCTTTAATGTTGATGATCTAAAACTGTCAGGAGAAATAGATTTACTCCTCTTCCATCTATTCCTTAGCCTATGTAAAGTTTACTTTTCTGCAGTGTCTGATCAAATTCTCTTTTCTTGACCACACACATTCTACACCATGAAGTGAGAAATCTGTGTAATGGGATTTAGTATAGAGGATATTAAAATGCTTCTTGGAAACATTATATTCAAAGGAAGGCAGACATATCCTGGGATTGCATACTCTTTCCTTTTGTCTTCCTCTAAATCATTTTTCAAACCAAGGCTATCAACATCACTTAATTTCACTTGCACCTCAGTAAAAGATAAGCCAGCCTGATGGATGGAGGATCAGAGATCATCGCCAATCTTTTAATTTAAGTCAGGTTTTTCTGGGGATTTTTACAAGCTCAATAAGATTCAGCTGTCTTGATATACTATACAGTACATGTAGGTGAGGACAACACTGTTAATGTTTATTCAAGATGAAGTGTAATTTCTATTAAATCATTTATTTTCCACAATATTAAGCAATACACTTGACTGCTTAAGATTGATCAAACACAAAAATGTGCCTTACTCTTACTGATTTAAAATTATGATGATTTTTAAAGAATGATTTTACTTCAAAGAAAGTTGCAGCTTATATTGATACCCTTTGACCTTGCAAGTTTTCTCATGTTAAAGAATTTCTTTTTTCAAACAGGATTGTATTTCTGTCGTAATGGACATATCACTCAGGAAAGATAAGTGTCATTCGTTATTCAGTATCATCTCATTAACCATTACCATACGGACAGTTTAGCAAGTGGAGATTAACCAGTGTATTCATAGGAAAAAGATCTTTAAGTAAAAAGTTTGGATGTTGCTTGAAATGTTTTCTATTCAAGAATAAAGATTAGGAAAAATAATCACATTTGTCATCTTTGAAAAATACAGCTCACGTTTGTAGAAACGTCTGGTAGAAACTTAAACATATTTTGCAGATGTCCAACAGCTGGAGCCACTTGCCAGTAATATTGTATATGCTTTCCATTCATAACTATCACTTTTGGGAAAAAATGCCTGAAAATGGACTGAATGTTTAATCTTAACAATGTGGATGTTGAGACAGGAATAATGATCATTCATAATGACGAACAACTAAAATGGAGCTTCAGATTCTGTTTATTCATATGAACATCAGACGAAAAGTTGTGATAATGTGAAAAATTAGTTAAAGCATTTTTTGGTTCCAGTTATTTCATCGAGTGTAGAATTTCAGGCATGAAAATTGTTCAATCAAAACACAGTTCAATAACAACAGATGCTCACCTGGATGACTGCTTGAGTCTTGCTCTATGTAAGTAAAATCTAAAGTTGAAATGACTGGCTGAAATTATACATTGTCTCACAATTTCCCCTACTAAAAACGATACATTAATATTTTTGTATTAGAGCCTAAAACTTTGGATTCATCTAATATAGTTCCTCATTGGGAGAAGGTTGGAAATTCTTGAAACAATTATTTCCTCCATGGTGATTAACCGCTGAAGTTCGTTTGTCAGCATTATAATTTAAAAACAATTTAAAAATATTATTTGAAAAGCTGTTTGAAAAGACTGATGCTTTATAATTAGAAATCAATATGATAATGAGGAGAATGAAACAGTGCTGAATGTAATGTGAAGCACATTTAGTCTGCTTTTCAAAGATATTATCAAATGCATGCTAAGGAGGAAAATCAGAAAATGAACAAATTTGTGATGTGTATAGGCTACTCATTCACCATTTTTATACACCAGGTATTGCAGCATCAAGACCATTTTTGATAAATAGTATATGACAATAAAGTTTCTACACTAAAATGCTCTTCTAAATCAGCACAGATCTACAGTACTATTAACAACTTTACATTCATGTCATGTTCTAT
Organism: Atractosteus spatula; assembly: GCF_055471065.1. Lineage (NCBI taxonomy): Eukaryota > Metazoa > Chordata > Actinopteri > Semionotiformes > Lepisosteidae > Atractosteus > Atractosteus spatula. The sequence continues at coordinate 5,180,369 of NC_142717.1, forward strand.
TTCTTGAAATTAAAGTAGTTGAACTCAATTCTTCCGACTGGCCTCTTCACCACTCTTTCAGAGAATTACTCTTCTTCTCAATATAGATTTTCTGCTCCAATGAAGACCTTTTCAAGACCTAAGCAAGAGTCTTCAGGTACTCATGGACAGCCTTCTTCTTCAGTGTCCACATCTGATCTTAGTTTCACTTACATCTTCTGGATGGCCTTTCATTTGATTTTTCTTTAGGCTTATTTACTAAAATCTGCTGTCCATATTAGCCTCATTAGGATTGCCACCATCACTATCAGCCCGCCATAACCCTCTCGTACTGAACATTAACAGCTTGATTCCTGGAGCATATTTTTCCCTTCACTACCATACAATAAATGATGTTATTTCCCACATTAAGCTGGCAGAACCAGGCACGTGATTTTAAAATGATGCCTCTTGAAGTATATCTAGGGTTTCTGGCATCTCAACTGGACATCTGGCAAAATAATTTCATTTTAAGGTTCGTTTAGCATTTTGGCTACAAGAGTGGCCCAAAGATTTTCAACACCTTAGCCAAAACTCTTATTTGGATCTTGTTACATATTTATAAATTCCTCTTTCTACTTGATGATTTTCTTTCAATTGATTTTCTCAAAAACCTCCCGGCAGGAACCTCTTTCACACTGATCTCCCTTTTAAAAATATTGGTGAGGATCCCTCTCACTATAAAATAAACATCACGTTCCTCCACAGTCATTACATTTCTTGGAATTATTCAGACGATTTTGTGTTGTGATAAACCTTGGTCACAGTCACCTATGAGTCACCTAAATCATACACAAAACTTTTGTCCTTGCTGGGTCGGCCTAACTATGCAATGCAAATCATCTCACAAGGCAGAACATTCATTTTGTATCTACCCTCCATTACCACATAACCTCCACCTCTGATTTCAAAGCAGAGAATGAGTTGTGTCAGTTAATTTTGGAGAATAGGAATGGGCTACAAGGGCTTCCATTGTCTCCTTACGTCTTCAAGGTTTTTACAGATAAAGACCCTTCTATTGCCTTCATGGTTATTATCAAGGTCATTCATTCGCAGCACTCTGGCCTTCTGAGTTTCCTTGTTTCCCACCTTCTGCACATTCTTTCACCCCTAATCGAATAATTGATAACCAATCATTATGGCTGCCTGTCTTTGGCACTACAGTTGGAAACAAAAATCTACGCTTCTTTATCCAGATAACCCCACAGTTATCTATGTAATCAATAAAGTGTAATCATCTCCAAAGCTCGTCAGGAAAGTCCTCTGTCGTCTCAAACAGCTTTCTATTACTAATCAGTTCCTAATTATCACAGCTCATATCCCAGCCCATCTCGACACTATTGTTAAAGCTCTCTCTCATGTTTAATTAAAAAAATAATTATTCTGATTCCAGTTCCTTGCCCAATTCCTCCACCCAATGATCCAATGATACTTTCAGCTGATCCAAAATGCCATTTTACTGGGATTCATACCACATTCTCTTGGTTCGTATTGGACCATCTGGAAATGTTTTTGATCATTCCATTTCTTTTCCAATGCCAATTTTCCATCTTTCAATATCTTAACTTTTGTGAGTCTGTAATACATCTACAAACTCTTTTGCTCCCCAAGGGTCTTCAATGTTTTAAAAAGTCTATACAAAAGCAACGAACTAGCACTTACAGCAGATATTTCATCTGTTTGCGTACACAAATCTGGGGAGTAATTCCCTACCCCTTGACAAAACTTTAGAATTCCTCTACATGTTACTCTTTTGTTACTCTAACAAATTGAGTGGCTGTAGTAATACAGTTTTAACCATTGAACTTGCACAGGCTTTACAACCAGTTTGAAACCTCCATAGCAGTGTAGTAAACTTACATTTAGGATTAAATAAAAAGATTAGATGTCTAAATTACACTTGGGGACCATAGTTTATTACTTTTAACAATTACATGAAATCTAATTTCTTTCTGAAATATGAGAAATGCAATAATTATATTGCCATTAATAGTCTTAAACATCTTAAGAACATTTATAGTTTAAGAATTATAACTGACAATGTAACTACACTATTTGTAGTGTGAACACAGTTCCTTTTCGTCAAGAATTTTGCAATTATGTCAGTTGTTTTTTTATTGTAAATCTACACTAACCTACATGCTCTTGTAAGTACATTGCTGCAAGTTTTTATTGAATTGAATACATTTTCTATAAAGGAAACATTTTTGCAGACCCTGAAATGGCGTCATAAGACATGTACCTGTATTAAAAAACAGCCCTCAAACAAACATTTGTGGATATCACAAAAACTTTACTTTGGCAGGCTAGAGTTAATCATCCATCACTTAAAGATCTGTTGCAAAGTTTAGTTCAGGAGTTTTCTCAGCAATTATTACAGCATAAAAGTATCATGCAGAGTTTCATAACACAATATTAGCTAGTAAAATCACCAGGGGACAGCAAATGCATTCAGCCTTGTTTTCTAAAATGGAATCTAAGGAACTGAACTCAGGACATCGTCATATTAATATAATATTAAGATATGATGATAACATAGGCAAATGATTTTCTTCCTCTAATGTCCTAGACAAGCCACCCTAGTAATCTGTCAAATTAGAACAAAACTGGAGTTATTTGTTTTCGGTATGGTGTGATTTATGATTTGTAAAAATGTTCAGTTAGCAATGGCCTCATAAATAAAAGGGTTAAGCTTGAAGCCTTCCATTTGCTTGTAACTTGTCTTAGAAAAGGAAGACAAAAATTGATTTAAATTGAGTAAAGGGTATTAAATCAAGGCTAGACATACAGGGTAAAGTCATTTGTCTCATTTGCCAGGAGTCCGTCTGTATTCAAAGTATCCAATGTTTGGTGATCCTTTAAAACCATTCTCATTGTGCTGCATTCGTGTTTGTTGTATTTGTCTGGGAAAAGTCATAATTTCATCCTTTCAGATGCAACCAAAGCAAAGCACACCTCCTGTAAAAGTTCAATACTGAGGGATTTTGTGTTGTTTTTTCTCCTCCAACAGTCACTTCTTCTGTAGGAAAATAATAGCTTAAAGCACCATTTTCAAAACATCCAGCACTGTTACCAGAAGGATAGAAAGAAAATGCAAAGACTCCACAATGAAGTTCATCAGAAATATTGACAGGTATAAACTACAAACAGGCGTCTATGATCAAGTATTTATATCTGGCAACATCGTAAACATTTTCGTGAATAAATGTACATGAATCACATTCTGTTTCTACTCTTAGAAAATAAATCTATGGTTTCAAATAATTGCTCAGACTATTAGCTTATTTAGTATATACAATATACTGCTTGACATTGTAGAATAATGGCACACAAGAATTTTTACTCTGTTTTAATATTGAGAAAAAAAAGGCCACCTCATCACAAGATATGTATTTTCGCATGAGTAGTTTTGTTTTAGAAAATGTAACAATTTGTTGTCTACAGATGGTTATTATCTAGTAAAAGAAAATCAACTGTAGGAGTGGCTGATGTTTTCTGGGATCTGCTCTCAGATTATAGAGCTGTATAAGACTATGAGTCCTGAACAGCAATGCAAAAAATTCTTCCAATTTTTCAACAAGTGCTGAATAAACCTGTTTTGGAATAGGGAAAAATCAACATCTGTTTTGTGTAGATCTACCAATACCAGCCTAAGTCTATAAGCATATTTCTAAGGAAAAGCAGTCATAGTTTGTAACTTCAATAAAGTCATGAAACAATACAGAGATTTAAGCAGTTAATATTATACATTATGAAAACTAAACAAACCCAGGTATATACAATATTAGGTAATTAAGTAATGAGGTGATTAACATCGGCAATATACTGTACAGTTGCACAATTCATAAATACAACCTGTCCTCAAACCTTAAAACTTGTTGAATTCCTAACCCATAGAAATAAATTATAGATGAGATTTTTCTTTGTATTGTATCAGTTCTAAGTATTATTGTCTGATGATTTAGAAACCTCAGAACTATGCAGTACCAAGCGCTTCAGAATGCATATCTGGGGTTTTCATAAGTTTTGCAGCCTCGTGAATGATTCAGATAGTGACTTCTGACAAGTTACCTACAGTATCTCTTAGAAAATTAGAAACAATAACTTTTGGGTTATCTACAGTACTTCTTGGAATAGAACTGTAGCAACTTCTTGAACATTATATTATTCTCCATAGATAACCTAAGAATGCAAGATAAAGCTAAAGATCTTCAATCCAATGTGTTCAAAATCGTGAAATTGTGAAAGTTAAGATGTGAAAAATAATACTCAGTTCTGTATTTGCTCAACTATCCATTACTAGTGCCAGAAAAAAAGCTGGGAGCCGAAGGACTCCCACATTATGACTAACAGCTCACAAACGCTTGGATAGCATATCTGGCACTGAATTATACCATTTTGGATTAATTTGAATGTAGCACAAATAGTGACATAAACATGAAATTCACATTGGAATTTACTGTGAGACTGCAAGTAATGCCTAAAGGGAAATGGTTGCTCATTTAATTCTCAATTTCTATTATCAACATAGAGCAAAAAAGAAAAATGACTTTTATAATAATATTTGTAAACAGCATGCAGCAATCAAACATCTCTGGCAATGCAGAAAATGAATTGCTGGAGCATGTATCTAAAGTACATTCCTGTCAATTGTGTAAGTGGGAGCCAAGTACACTTAACATGGTTATAAAGGCCTGAAGGACTGATAGCTAGATACATGGGATTTAAGGCATGGCTTAACACCATTGCTATTGAAAGTCTTAATCAGAAAATGATGTGATAACTGGCCTTATCAGTGGTGTAAGTGAGTGGGACATGACAAGACAAGGGGTCTGTTTGCTATTAGTTACAATGGCAGTGCCATGTTTGCATTCTTTCTTTGAATACATGACTTTCATTTCTGAAGCACAACAGATGCCCACTATGGATGACTGATGATTTAAAATATACAATACCCTGCTGATGAAAGTGCAAAAATAATCACATTTGTGAGAAACGTTGCCAACATGTAATGAAACAAAAAATAATCTGAAGCAGTTTTGCTCTGCAGTAAAGGATAGATATTATCTTTAGAGTTTACATGGTGAAGAACCAATAGCCGCATGCAGCTTTTCAGCACCTGTCAAACGTCTCTTTGGGGATTTTAAAAACTGGAAAACAGATGAGAAAATCAAATGAAAGCATTGCATATTTCAGAAATGTATATGCATATATTTCAGATATTAACAACGAAAACTACATATTTTGTGGTTACAGGATGGCTGGGTAAATATGTCATATTATAATGTACAGTATTGTATGTCTTTCATGAAATGCTAAATATTTAATTCATGTATGGTGTATTTATTTTTACAGTGAGTTGTCCACACAGACGCCAAACACACCTTTTTGCAAGTTTCTTACAACAAGTGTCAAGTTTGACCACAGGCCTGTACTCTTACCAGCTACTCTATATTGCTTACTGAGTGTTACTGATCCCTGATGGAAATCATCAGTAGTATTCTATTTAAGTAAAGGAGAGATGTTTTTGAAGACCTTTACCAGAACTCTTCCAACCATCACTCAGTAAAGAGATCATACGTGTCAGATGGAAAATTGCTAATGTACTGTAGCAGAGAAAACCAAAGCAAGTAATTATAAATCAGTAAGTCTTACTTCTTTCTCAGTACATGTAAGGGTAGAGAGGAGACAACTAAACTGGGGGTTTAACTGTACAGTAGGACAACAGGATTCTAGGGGATAGCTAACGTGAATTTAAAAGGGAAGGTTTTGTTAACCCTAACCTGTAAGAGGTCTTTGCACAAGCAGCAGCAAGAATGGGTATAAGCAACTTACGATCTAATGCATTTAGATTTTCTGAAGGCTTTTGATAAAGTTCTGCACAGAAGATTAACTTTAAAATGAAGGCTGTAGGCATCCAAATTCACGCATGTATCTGATTAGAGAACTAGTTAATAATCGACATCAGATAAGGGATTCTCAATCTGAGGAGATGTGCTAATCAGATTTGCATCACAATCACTGCTCTTCCTAATTTATATCAATTAATTAGATTCTGAGATGCTTAATGGACTACTTTATAGGTTGGGGATAGGGTTAGTGTCATCTGGTAGATGACAATTAGAAACTGATGTCAGTATACTTTTTTTACCATGGTATGTTCCTTTGTGTGTTAATACACTTTGCATCCTGGGGCCAATACTGTACAGCAATGTGATCCTTGTTGAGACAGTTTCATATGATACAAAACTGGTATTATTCAATATTTCAGACAAAAAATACACAGGCAACTGGTTTCCTCTATGTATTGTACAGTATGTCTGTGTTCTCTATGTATGTGGCAGGCTAATAAGATGTAATACCAAAAAGTGTATATCTTTTTAGAACAGTAGTAATGGCAAGCAATGGAACAATTTCTTTGATGAATGATAGTGGTTTTATACACCTCACAATGACTTATTTTTACTGGTTTGCATTTCTTACTCTTAGAGGTCCTTGTCCATTCCTGAACTTCATTCAACATTTACATACTGTACACTTAGATATAATTGTTTAATGATGACAGAGAACCAATTTGTTAAGAGGACTGGGAAGCCACATTAAAACCGTTCTTAACTAACTCTTTCTTAATTTGGGCTATAAGGTCCCCACTTTTTGTTCAACTAATTTAACCAACTTTACAGCATTAAGGTCAAAGTTCACTCAGTGCCTATCCTTTAATATAAGTAAATGAGAGTAAAAGATTACATGCAGGTAGGAAAAGAATAGACTGTAAATACTGTACAAGATGGAAAAATTGAGCTTGACGACGTTACCAGTGAGAAAGAATGTGGTGTTTATGTTGAAATAAACTAGGTTTTTGCTTCAGTCTCCTTCCTAATCACAGACTAATTGATTTCAGTTTTCTGTTTGTGACATATTTGAAAGATTTGCTTTCAGCTCTTTAAATTTTAGATGGGTGCCAGTTTCAGAACTGCCCTAATTCTGATGCGTTGCCTGAAATGTAACCATCTGGAGCTCAGCAGGAAGAATAAATACTCATTGTGGAAGTTTCTAATACAGTGTCATTTGTCTGATCATCATAAATGACTGCGAGAGGAAACCTACTGTACGTGAACACAGAGAGAACATACAGTACATACAAAGTCATTCAGATCGCACCTCAGATCCAGAATTGAACCCAGGGCCCCAACACTGTGAGGCTGCCCCATTGTACCATCTAGTGACATACAGTCACTTTTAATTCAAATGAATAAAAATGGAATTTTCTTTACTGTTACAAGTTTGTTGAGAATACCAAAATCAATCCTTTAACTTTGTACTTTATACAAAGGAATTAAATTCAATAAATATAATTTAATATTCACATCAAATACATGTTTCAGTGCATGAGTTAAAACCATTAATCCTTTAATACTTCTTCTAAATACCCTGGTTTAAAAAAGTTAACTTAAAATCTATAAAATATCAAAAGGGCAGTAAATTATGAATAGCTTAACTTGAAGTTCATCTAATCACAAATCAGGTCTTTCTTTATAACATCACTATGTCTGTGTAAATCTGGAAACTATTTCAGGCTGTTCTCAGATAATCCTTTTAACAGCATTTCACTGATTTGAAAACATGTTGATACTTTGCAGGACCACAAGCCACAAGCATTTAAGTAACTACACGTACATTTGTAAAGCAGCTATTCACGAATTGGAAGAATGATCCTCTCAGACTCACGTTCATTATAAGATTCCCGCATAGTAAGTAGTAGCTATTTATTAAAGATGTAATTGGAAAAAAAAGAAAGAAATGCCAGTACTTCACCGTGTTTCTGGGTTTAAATCTTCTGTAGAAAAATCTCACTGAAAACATTTATTTCTTCTACCTCTCCAGACTTTTAGGCACTTTTAATCTGTGTGGGAAATAGTATGAGAAATAAATAAACAAAAACCATTCTAAGTAAATTAAAATCAGAAAAAATGTATATAGAGTGTTTAAAAACATTTATTAAATAAATGTTGTTTTAAAGTTATTAATAACATTGTAACTCACCAGTTAATTTGTAAGCGATTAAGAGATTGATGATTTACTGTATCTTACTGTCAAACATAGTTTGTACACCAAACTGGGTACTGTAAAATAGACATTGTAAAAATCCCATAGTAGGGGGATTGTATCGCTTTTAGCTGCACATGGTTCACGAGTACTATAAATATAGAAAAAAAAAATTAATATGGAGGCAACTTGTGATAAAATTAAAGGCAGACAAAAGAAGTACATATGAAATAGCAATGAGATGGACAACTGCACGACTGAAGCACAACTTACTTATGTTCTAAGACAGATTGACAATGTACTTAGTTTATATTGTATATATATAAATCATTATGATCAATTTTCTTAATATTCCTAAATTGAATTGAAAATTGCAGAAGTGAGCTCCCACCCAAAAATAAGCCACTCAGATTTCCTTATCACCCAGTGATGTTCATTTATATGTTATGAATTCCTTTCTTATGTTATTGAGAATGTCAAGTTTTCTGTCATATGAAATGACTTGACAGAATAAATACAGTGTTATGAAAACTAACTATATCCATGGTATTAGGAATGTTACAGTTTCATGAACAGACTCAGATAGTTTATTAACTTTAATATACCACAGATGTTCACAAAATTGCTTAATTAAAGATAAACGAAGACACATTTTATGACCTGGATTTATAGTTCCTTCCTTCAGGATGGTTTCTGTTAACATTAAGTCATACATTTATTTAAATGAATTGGTCTTTTATTTTAAAAAAGTGCCAAAGAGTAATATTCTAAATCTAGTTGTACTGCAATAATTAATGTCACATAAAATTAATCCCATGAGCCTAATATGCACTGATTTATAATTGCAAAAGAAATTGATTTATGTTTCAAATATAAGGGATTGAATTATGCTGTACTAATATTTAAAAAGTATTTTGCTCACAGGGTTTATATTACAGTAGATGACTTTGGCATACCTTCCTTCCAACCTGTTGAAAAAGGTTCCATCTGTATTGCACAGCTGTCAAAAGTTAAAATTAGTGGGGTATAAAAATTCCTTTGCTAAAAGAATTCGCACCTCATCCAATACTTTCAATACCTTCTATGAGACCAAATTTAACAGATCTAAATATCCATAATGGAATTAACCTTTGTATCTGAGGAGCATTAGTCTTGTTAAAATCCACCTGAATTACACACTGACTGAACTGAAAGGTTTTTCTCAAATAATCCGGTATACATTGATATGATGCTGTTTTTCACTTTGGCTTTGAGGTTTCTTTCCTGTTCACTTGTAAAATTACATCAACCACTCTGATTAGAACAAAGCCTTTTTATCCCCATGGGTGTTCAAACTACACTTATTTATCTTGATAATGATTATATAAAAATACCCATACTCCTAGGGTGTCTAATGCCTTAAATAATATTTAATAGCTTTAAAAAAAGTTAATGTCATACCGCATGATATTAGAAGATGCCACATTCAGAGGAAACCATGTAACATACTGTACTATTCTCAAGATACTTGAGACTAAATATATTAAGTGCATGACAAACAGAAAATTAATTTATAATATGTAAATAAAATATCCATGATCAGAAATTACTGTTTCTGGTAAGGTTCATTTTTAAAGGGCATTTAAACACCAGCAGAGTTTATAGACACTTATTAAACTAGCTAGCATGCCATTGAAAGGTGAAAGGAAACCAGAGTCCTGTGAAAGGACATGGAAACACAGAGATCATGCACACTTCACACAGAAAGCACAGAAATCTAGAGGCCAAGGGCCTATGGCTACCCCTGTTCCACCCACACATACAGCACATCAGGTAATGTATAAATAAAACCTTTTCGCATAACTGCATAAATAAACTGAGTTAGAGTTAGAATCTGGGTTGGCGGTACATTACTTTAATTTTCACATATTTAGACGTAGTTCTTAACCCAGGAATGCTCACTGAGACGGTGTAGTGCTTCATGTACAGTATACCAAAAACAGTACACACGCTCCTTTAGATTCTTTTTTTTCTCCAAAAAGAGGAGTGTGCCGATATTCTTCTATTGTTAAAGTCAATGTACCTTTGTATGGGACAATATTATTGCATATGCAGTACAGTAGCATGTAAGATACTAATATAGTAGGCAATATTGTTTACAAATTAACTGTTGCATTTAAGTGTAATGCTATCTCATATCCAGTAAACACAATACTTTTTGTTCTCTGTGGCGCTAATAAGATTCCATATTCCGTAAGTTGCATACTGTATGAGAGGAAAAAGTTTAAATAAGTTTCTTTAAACTTCAACTTTAACAACTCCTAGTTGTTGGCTTGTCAGCTATCCTCTCTGGGTTATTCTCGACAGATCATTACTCAGTGCAGGTCTGCACAGTAGGTGGTTATCTTACAGGAAAGGGCGAAGCAGGGCTATAAATGGCATTATCGTGTGGCACAAACAAAGGCACACTTTTAGCATGTGGTGTTCTTCAGAGGTAAGCAATGCTCCACTTAAGCAAAACATTTTTGGACAAGCACACATTGCATGTCTACAATGAAGATAAAGGCAAATTGTGCCATAAGCATGGGACATTTCTGATTTTATATGTCTAAAACTGTACAAATTGTATTTAATATATAATGTCTATAAGAGTGCTGTTTGGATCCACTACCTATAAGAATATAAGTAGGATCATCTGCATCACACAGCCATTCTGATCTGCTCTGTTTATTGTACTTTGCATTCTAAAAGGAAAGCAACCAAGCTCGAGTGCCAAATAGAGGAAAGGTGAAGCCCCCAGATTAGCTAACTCAACAGGCCTGCAGTTATTGCTACTGAGTGATGCAACCGTATTTGTCATTGCAGTTGACTAAGTCCAGATTAGTTGCGTTCTCATCACACTTTTACTGTATATGTCATACTCGCAGCAGCACGCGCTGGGTGTCTGTTTTCGGGGACTTGAAAAGTTGGCAGTTCGGAGTTGTCAAATGTCAGACAGGAATTATTCCTTTTACACTTTCATAGCCAATTGGTGAAAAGATCTTTACACTTCTACATCTGTCAGTCTGTGGATTTGCAGTTAATAAACTGTAAAGATCAAATATTTGTAATTCATTTAATTAATGGAACAAGTAAAGGTTTATTCCATGCTAAAAAGAGAAGAAAAGAAACACAATGTTTCAGCTGTGGAGCCTTCTTTGGGTGTGCCTATTTGAACTGTTTGTAGTTAATGCTGCATAAATGTAACTACTGTAATTGTAAGCGAAAAGAGGAACATACTGTAATTATACCACCATGAATGAGGCATCCTCCAGTAGACTTTTTTTCCACTCAGTCACAGCAGTACCATAAATGGTACTACACAACGGTAATTCCTGTTAAGGCTGCTTCTGCTCCAGGACACTGGAGGCACTGAAAAGACCTGAGAAGTGACAACCCCAATCCTGGCACTTTCTGCAGGACAACAGGGTGCACCCTGTGTTATTTGTGGTGGTAGATTTAAGTGGTAGTTCCAGGACTCTTTGTGTAAAAAGAAAACCACAGCCCATCTTGATTTCAAGGAAATAAAAAGCCAGCTAAATCTCAAAAGGATAAAATTAGATTTTGCACGGAATACAGACATGGAAAACCTGTCCAGAAGTGGACAATATGAATGATTATATACATTAAAATAGAAGACAGAATCTGGGAAACTAACTCCTTTTAAACAGAAATCATAGCAGGCTGTACAGAAACTACATAATCTACCAGTGAGACCTCGCTTAAGAGTACCGTGTTCCATTTTAGTAACCATGTTACAATAAAAGTGTAATGCAGCCTTGAAGGGAATAGCACTCAAAAGTGGATAAACATCTTTCACACAGCACACACACAAGTAATAAATGACATTTTATAACAAATTATATTAACAGAAATGGAGGTTCCCCTTAACTGTTGTGTATGGAGAACTATGCCTATTAACTCCCTGATCTACAGGGAATCTCAGACTGTGGCTGAACCAGCCCTGGTGTAATAAAAATGTAATACAATCCCTCCCTAATATTGTCCCTAGTATTGTTTGTACAAAACAGGTTGGCAGTTGGCAGGTGAGCATTGAACTTTCTCAGTGGTTCACTTCCACTGATGACTCTTGAATATACAGTATCTATATATAATACTCACACACCTGTATGGCACTTACTGTAGATCCTGTGGGTTCTGCACAGCTCATTGGCCACTTTCATACAGACAGCTGGTTATATACAGTAGTTGTTGAGGCTAACTGTAGTAATCTGGCTGTCAGCCACCATACATGTGGGTGCTTTTTTAGCTTCACTCTCACTCATTACTGTCTATTTGCATTTATCCATTTTAAGAGAAGCTTTTCATCCTAGTGTGACAGCATTCTTTCACCAGCTACCGTATATATCATTTATGCCAAGCACTTTAAATAAACAGTGACTTGTTTTTTCTGGACAAGGCCTTTTCTTTTTTATTAATGTAATCCAGTAACAAATTTATAATAAAAGACACGTTTAGATCATATTATAAATATTAGCATTCCAGACAGAAAGTTTATTTGATTTTCTTTTTCTTACTAGTTGGATTGTTCATTATAACTACATGTAAAAGTTTGGAGATGCATTTGTCTTCAATGCCACATGCATGTCTTTAATTCAGCTACATAATGTCAATACAATTCACACAAACACTACTCAAAGATTGGAATTTTGCATATAGCATGTTAAACTCTTAGTCTGATGCTGAAAAATTTGTACATGCTTTTATTTTGTTGTGATTACACTATTGTAATGCATTAGGTACCTGGATATCTACTATTCTAAATAGGCTTCGATATGTCCAGAATGATGAAGCATGTGTTCTAACTTTAAGCTTAACAATGCAGCCTCAGCAAAGAGCTCCTGTGCTGTCTAAATTGAAGTGGGTCTTAATGAATTTTAAAATTCTCCTTCTTGCATACTGTATAAGGCACTGAATAGTTTAGAATTGATGCAAGTTACCTCAAGGACTTAACTACCGAAGTATAGATCAAGACCTTTTGAGACCTGCTGTGTCAGATCTTATTTTACACAAGTCCAGGCTCCACTCAATAAACATTAAAGACTTTTTACTGTACAGCACAATGTCCTTGGAACTACTGCCCAAATCCATTAAAGACTTTGTTACATCATCAAAATCTGCTGACTTATCTTTTTTTCTCTTTTTTAAAATCTAGTTAATTTGCTGTGTCTCACTTCTGTAATGCGGTCACCTATTTGTGCGCATGATTGTTTTGGATTTGTAATGTTTTAAAAAGCAGTTTCCCTTCAAATTAGTATTACTACAACTGCCACCTGAAATCTTCTTCAAAGTCTTGCATGAAATTGTTTTTGATGGAAATAGGCAGCTTTGCTTTTTTTATTTGCTTTTATTTTGGTTTAAGAGCAACGTTTTTGATCTTGTCCTCTCTCAGTTTTGAGAATTACAGAATCAGACCAGTAGGCCATTTTAAAACAAATATCTTTGTGGAGCACATTACATACTTTGCTCATGACACCAAACCAAATTAAAATATACCTGCAGTACATGTGCTTTGATTTGGTGGTTTTAAATGTTCCTTCTTGTGGATAGAATGCCATGAGATTGGTTATTCTAGCAGCTAGTGATTATCAGCATCCTGAATTTAGATTCCCCGGTCTCTCTGTCGGGCGACAGTGCACACAATAGCAAATGAAAAAAATATATTATCCTTTGTATTGAACAAAAGGACTAAGTAGGATAATGCTACACTGTTTGTGCCTGAAGATTAAGTTGCAGTAGTAAATGCTTCAGAAACCACAGAAGAAACACAGATCAGTGTGGTACAAAATAATCAGTTAGTGGAAGTCCTGCGGGGTGAGAAAAAAACAACTTTCTTACTCATCAACTTTGGAATTAGGTTTGTTGACCAAAGGTTGTAAACTATCCAGAACAAAGATAATCTCAGAACTCAGAAGCATGTGAAAAGGAAACTGTAAACTGTAAACATATTTAACGTGATTGGTGTTTGCTTATATTGTTTTCTTGAGAACACCTTCTGGGTTAATAATGGGTGGCAATTGAGTCCTAAATGGGGAAAAGGGTCTAGAACTACAGGAATAATGGCATCATAGTAATATAATCGTTACTGTTAAGGATTCAAGAGCAAAGCTGGATCACAGATGCACATAACAAGCTAGATCTCTCTTTTACTTTCTCCATATCTTGATTTCATCCTTCTACCCTGCATCCTTTTTCCCTTTGTCATCTCCTGGGTAGAAGTGAACTCTAAGAAGAAAGAGATGGCTTCTTCTCATGCTACACAATTAGGAATCATGTTAAATAGATGCCCACTCAGTGGTATGTGGGGCTGGAGATTGAGTGAACCTTCACTGCCTATTATGACTTGTATTTACAGAATGGTCGTGTAGTGCTGGCTGAGACCCTGGATTCTGTCAATGAAGCAATAGATGGGAACAGCACAGTTCTTGGTTTTCTCACCACTTGGTCTAAGTTTAGAACTTAGACTTGTGGGTTCTGTTTGGGGCGATGAAAAAGCTCACTACTGTACCTGTGTCAACACTTTAAAAGCATAACTTTGTCAGACTAAACAAAGACGATAAGCACAGTCTCCAGATGCTGAACACACAAATGCAGCTTTTCAACTGGTTCGACCTTCCAGAGGAGCCGGAAGGAGATAATTCTTCCCATTATCTACAGATGCTGGATCCCTGGAGCTCCTGCTCCTACAGTAGCTGTCTCCTCTTGAGATTAATGGATTTCAGTGCATTTATGGAGGCTCATCCAAGGAAACTGATAAACCTTACATACAGTACAGCTTTTCAACCTGTTCTGCTATATAGATAGACAAGTTATTTTAGGGGGGTGCAAATTGTAAATCCCAAGTTACAGAAGCGGATGGCCATTGCCTCAGTAGTTTATTCTGAACCAGCTATAGTTAAGCACAAAGCTTCCTCCATGTTCAGGGCCAGACTCCACCAAAAAAGACAGAAACATTTCCTGATTTGCCCTGGAATTAAAACATGTCATATGGGGGTGAAAAACTCTTATTTGTATCCTTCATTAAAGCGTAGAGGTTTCTTTCACAACTGCCTGCCCAAGGCTCCATATAATCTGATTTAAATGTAGTGATTCATTTTTGTTGCCACAGAAGCAGACTCTGTTAAGATGTAATTCATTATGTCTCTTCAAATACTAGATTGCAGTCACAAAATCTAAACGAATTCAGAAACTGACTAATTCAGACTTGAAATGCATCGGTTTTGCATCAATAAGGTGATCAAAAGCAATCAACAGCTTTATATATGCCAATAAAATAAACAGAGAAAAGGCTAGAAAAGGCTGGAAATCTGGAGAATGGAGGAAAGTCACTAAATATTTTGGATAACAATACATTTGGAAGTGATTTTATAAACTTTTATATTAGCTGGGTAAGTCAACAAAACAAAAGATTAAGTGGAGAGAGTCTGATTTTTTGGGATTGGCTGGTATTCACTTAGCTTTCTTCTTTCTATATCATTCAACTTTAGTCATTAAAATGTTTTTTGGATTGTGAACCATTTTGCGGTGGAGCTCTTTTATCTTATTTTTTATGTTGTAATGACACTCTGAAAAAAGAATCTGCATAAACAACAATTACAGTACAATAATTAGGTAAACAAAAAGGTTTAAAGTAAGATTCAGCAATTTACTAGTCCCATACTTCTCTTTAGATACACGGTTACCAAGAGACTGATTAGGCTTCTTTAGTTATCACTGACCTTATGCTAAAATGAGATTATACTGAGATGTTTTGTAATCACCTCAAAGCCAGAGAATCATTTGTTCCTTTATTGCAGTAATCAGAAACATATCTGAGAAGATGAAGATTAAGCAGCTGATAGGCGTTCATTTTATTGTCTCCAGTTTTACCTGTCAGAGCCAAACGGCTTTAGTTTCATCCCCCCTCACATACATATGAGCCAAATTGAAAGACATGATACTAGTGATTCCCATGTCTGGAATCAGGTATATTTTGTATTTGAAGCAATTTTCCACAAAATGTAAAGCAAAGTGATAAAGACAATCTGCAGGGCTAGTTTTAGAAATGTATATTCTGGGCTGTAGTCCATGTGTTGAGAGCTTTCTTGGCAACTAGCTCACAATAAGTGAAGGTGTTTAGGATGTATTTTTTAATATGAATTCTGAAGGGTGTGTAAAATGTTTGCACATCATTTTTTGGAAAATTAAGATTGAAAACTTTGGGATGGAGAGTGCTATTTACATGCAAATAAGTATTATATCAATATTTGAAAAAAATAGAGAACTGGTGTAAAGTGCAACAGTTTGTACACATAATATATTAAAAGTTGGCCGGATTATCACCTTTAAACATTCTTCATTGCCATTTTGAAAGAACCCAAATGTTATTTATGACAGAAAATGCTTTCATTTCTCGTAAGCATTTTTTCAGGAGTATGCATAAATTGACCTGTGAATTGAGGAATTTGTAAATTATTTTTCAAGTTAACATAACAATTGTACAGCATACCATTAAAAGTAGGTTAGTCTACTTCCAATTGAAATTACAGCTCCAACATATTTCAAGAACTAGATCAGTGGTCTGCAACCTATGGGACGCATAATTATTGGAACTCAAAGGGGTTTTTAACAGAACGTGCAATAAATGTTTAATAAGCCATGAAGAAAACATCACAAATAATAATACATTAAAAATAACAAAACAATACTGTATGCTTGCATGGTCTGTAATTCTTTACAGTATTGAGCTCAATGAAAGCTTGGTTTATTTACTTCATTATTTGTAGAGGAGCTACCCTGTTGTTTCACAAGAAAGCTTGCAATCCATGATGCTAATAACATTTTTTACACCTTTGGAGAGTGAATCCTAAGCTATTTTGTAGAGATGAATACGGATTTGTTCAACCTAAAGACCATGTTGTTTTGCTCTATGTTGTGAGCGCCTCATTTCTAACAGATCATTTGTCCAATGACATTTTCAGACAACAAATACAAATACAAATATAGAGACGCAATAAAGGAAATGGCTGAAAACGTTAACAACAACAGATGCTGGCATTAAAAGATGTAACAGCCTTTAGTGCTGCACTTGATAAGCGTGTGGATTTAAATGATGTACCGTGATTAGCAACGCTTTTGAGATACTGTAACTCAGATGGAATTCGAGAAGACCTGTGCTGCCTAAAACTGATATACTGCAAAAACAAAGGGGAAGATAGAGCTGAAACATTTATTAAACAGAAGGGATTAGTAAAGATCATTGGAAATCACATAATTCATGAAGAAAATCTTTGTGCCAAGATTTTGAACTATGATGTGATGACTACTGGGGTGAAAAACTGAATTTGCTGTTTTTTTCGATCTGCCTTGACGCAAGACAGTTTCAAACTCTGCTTCTGGAGATGGGCAGAGTATATGGAAAGTATTAGACTGGAAAGCTCAGCACGTGAAAGCAATGGCAAGAATCACACTGAATGATAGGAAGTGCTTATCAATTCATTCATTTGAGATATTATTTTATTTGATTATTATGTTTTGTTTTATTAATGGAAATATAAGTAAGGATATTACTTAGTGTACATTACAGAACTATCAATGGAACACAAATCCATAAAAATAAGTGCAGGACTTAACTCTTGGCACTCCCCTTATGAAAGACTGCTGACCTCTGAACTACTTTATTGAAATCCTCAGGGATTCATTCAAGGAAATTGAGGGTTCTACTGCATATGGTGCTGGAAGACCAGTAAATGGCATATTTTCCAGAATGTCCAAACTAATCAACAGGACCACTGTGCTGTAGAAGCTACCATCCTTCTGATGATAAATTAAACTAAGCATGACTACTTGTTCATTAAAGATCCTATGGCACTATTGGTTAAAATAAGAGTTATTGTATAGCTAATTGGACTTATAGCTAATTTGAACTATGGGCTTGCATAACACTGAGCTACCTAAATTTCCACCTTAATTCAATCGGTGAAACTATTTTGCACTCCTCTACCTAAACTGTTTGGTGTGGCTGCCCATGTGGGAGCTGCACATCTATAGTGGATAAAAATAGGCCCTTTTAATATGCCTGTAGCACCATAGAAATGCAATTAATGAGTCTGTATTGCTAAAATGCACATTTGCCCTTCGAGGGACTGACACCCTGTTCGGGATGTATCCTGCATTGGGCCCGCTGCTTGTGAAGATCCCCTGCAACACTGTATGGATAAAGCAGTTACAAAATGGATGGATGGATAAATTGTACATTTGTGAGCATACAGTAAATGAATAAAGAAAGTACCGTATGCAACTGTTGTGTGCTGGATCTATCATTCATAATACGTTTCAGATGAACATTTTCTGATTAATTTAGAATAAGCAATTATTTATTTTTGTTCTATTCAGCTAATTTGGAATGGAATGTGTTTGTCAAGTCAGGCCTCTCAGTTCCGATCCACTGTGATCACACACAGACCTGCAGAACACCGCTTAGAACTCTGAACCAGATCACTCCTGTTTTACTCCACTGCAGACCTGTACCTGATTGGTTTTACCACTAGAGTTTTAATGCTTCATACCTATAAAATACAGTTAGGCCATGTCTTCCTATCTGATCACTGATGTATTGCTTAAAACCTTTTGTTGATGTTTTAGTTTGGATTGTATAATAATTCACCGATGGAATGAAAGAGGAAAGCTAACTAGAACCTGCAAATAAATAAATGGTAGTAAGATTTTACAATGTTGATATGCAGTTTACAATGAAAATGAGGGAGAGATGACAGTCAAGTATAATCGGATTGGTTTTCGGTAACTCGAATCACACCTGACATCATTTCCTGACCTAAAACATTATAAATACTGTATGTGATTCCTTTCTCTCCCTCATGTCCATCTTTTTGCCTCTCACCCCATCTCTACCTTTGTAGCTGTTCCTTGGTCACTCCTTACTCTGCATGGGGGTCTTAGTCTCTTGGTCCTTTGGCCAGGAGATTATCCCTCAGCCAAGCAGGTTAAGCCAACTTTTATGACTGAAACACTCCATAAACCTTTCAGTATGCTTAATTATTGGGTGTTGTTATTACTAGCGAAATTTCAAATATTTTACTACAAACACTTAAATATGTTGGTTATATATTTCAAAATAGGACTGGTTTTTATTACCTAAAAAACACGCTGCCTTATTAAATGTGTCCTCATTTGACCCCCCGCATATGCTCATAATGAGTAACAAAAATAAATCTCTTCTGTCCTGAAATACAAGGAAAGCTGTAATTAGAGCAAAATCTGGACCTCCGAGAAGCAAGTGGAAGCTTCAAGGAAATGCCTCTAAATCACTGTAATCTTCAGTTGCATTAGAGAGACACTATGATTAATGTGACTGGTCATCACTATCATTCATTTCATTAAAACTTAATAGAGATGACCAGAAGGTGACATAGATCTTGATGCAAAATGACAATGCAATGGAGTTTGAGTGTTTATTCAATAAACACCACAGTGGGACAGATATCTTGGAAAAACAACCTGATAGGAGACACTCCAGATAATCTCTTCTAGATGTCACATATGAAAATCATGCAATTAGATGGTAAAACACCAGGAATTTACTTTGATTAATGGGGACAACATTTCACAATAAATTTAATGTTTATCATAATTAAAGAGGGCAATTTGATTTAGACTCACACACTCTCCAGAATGTGGAAACCATATATTTGCCTGGGGCAGCTCTGTTGCTGTTTTATTCAACATTAGGGTTAGAAGCTGTGAAAAGCACAAATGTTTTGCAGCATTTTATCAGGCTAACAGGATCTTTGTCATTTTTTTGCTGGCTGTGATGAACATTTTATTTTAATGTATTTTAAGAATATTCATTTAATTTTTAATACTGTACAGTACCTACTGTATTAAATCAAGCCAAATTTTAAAAGCTCTGGATTGTTATACGAAATTTCATGCTGAATGGTGTTCTCAATGAGCATGGTTTCGGGGTTAAAAAGGTCAGAAATACCCCCACAATTTGAGCTGTATCTCTTAAAATGTCAGCGCATTCAATGCAAAATGCAACAGTTTGACAGATTAACCACTGTCTTTCAAACTTTTGCTTTAAGGGCAATTTAGTCAACATTCCCATTTACAGCAATGCAGTTTATAGAGCAATATATGCAAGAAAAAAAATGTGAAGATAACAATGAAATATCACTTTTCCTGAATTTCATTTCTGTCCTTAAACACAACCATGTCATCAAACATCCTCTATGTTTTCAAATAATCCTAACCCTAACCCTAGCTAGGGGTTTGGCTGGGTTAGGGTTAGGGCTCAGATTTTATCCAAAGAATTAATACAACCTACCACTCATTTGAGTGGAAAATATTACTCAGGCCATTAAAGTATTAGTATGAAAACACTAAACAACCTTGCCAAATCACAGAAAATGTATGAACTATGGTACAATTTTATTTTTTGACAAGTATTCTGTTATTAGAAATTTCATGTTGAATGGCGTTCTCAATAAGCACGGTTTCAGGGTTAAATAGGTTAAGAGTCAGAAATACCCAACAGATTTGAGCTGTGTCTGTTAAAATGTCAGTGCATCCAATGCAAAATGCATCAGTTTGACAGATTATCCACTTTCTTTCAAACCTTTGCTTTTAGGGCAATGCAGTGTATAGAGCCATACAGTATACTGTATGTCATTAACAACTAGAATACAGTATATTGGTATTCTGACATTGGGTGTATTAAATGGATTATTTATGTTTAAAATGTATTTACAAGTCAACAAAACAAACACGTTTATCCTATTTTTTTAACAATGGCTCTCCAAACATTTATCGTGCATGGCACATGACAGATCCGTTGAAATAATGCTGGTTTTAGACATGTAATCTTCTAAGAACACAGACGCGAAGATCATGACTTTTGCCAGGAAAAGCAGAAATACTTGGCCAGCATTCTACCGCTTTTCAGTGTTTTTTGACCGTGCCAATTTCTCAAAAATGTCAAATTTTAAGGGACGTCATGGTGTAATAGTCTCAGGTTGTTAATGATAATGTGAAACACCAATAATAATATATTTGTTTCTAATTTTCATGTGTGTATACAGCAGTCAGGAATGCTTTGCATTACAATTTGAAGTAATCTTTGTGTGCTGTTTTGTGGTTTTGAGTTTCATGTTTTATTATTACAATATGTTTTGTTCCAGTAAGCACTCTGTAGGAGATCGAGAACAAAATTAAATGATCCTTTTAATTTTAGTTCCCTTTCTAATGCCTGATCAAGATTCTTAGTTGTTTATATTAGGTGAAGCCCTACCTATTTTCCAAGAAAACAAATAAAACAAGACACTGCTTTAACCTAGTGAGTTGACTCTCCTTCATGCTACTTGAGCTAAATACCCACATATCTTACAAAACTTCCTGGTGACAGTCATTCTGGTTGTATTACCATTTTCCATTCTGAATTATGGAAATGTCAGCATGCATTATTGTCAGGGATATAAGTATGACATGGATATTAATAACTGTTGTCAGTCTCTTACTGGAATATACTCCCTCAATGGCAGGAAAAAAGGTGTAAATTTTGTATGTTTAAAAGCACTCCCTAGTTAATGGAGATTGCACAATGCAAAGCAACCCCTCCAATCTGGCTTCCGTCAACTTCATGGCACAGAAACTGCCCTGGTCAAAATCACGAATAATCTTCAAATAGCTTCTGATTCTGGTTCTCTTTCTATACTCATCCTTCTTGATCTCAGTGCTGCTTTTGACACTGTTGACCATGACATTTTACTTTCTCGTCTTAAACTGTGTTTGGAGTTTCTGACACTGCTCTCAAGTGGTTCAAGTCTTACCTCACTGATCGCTGTCACTTTGTCTCTCTTAATGGGTATAAGTCTGAAACTGATCTTGTTTAGTCTGGTGTTCCTCAGGGCTCAATACTGGGCCCCTTGCTTTTCAGCATTTACATGTTTCCACTTGGTCAGCTTTTAAGATCACTTGCCCTCAGCTATCATTTCTAATCTGCTGATACTCAAATATACACCCATACCAAACCTGACACTGATGTGGCTGTCTCTATTCTATCTAATTGCATCTCTGACATAAAACTTGTATGACTCAAAATGTCCTTCATAACTGTGACAAGACTGAAGTCATGCTTATAGGCAACCCCCATCAAGTTTGTAAAGCCAGTCCTGTAACCCTATCTGTAGATGGTTCTGTACTTGAGCTTCAGTCTAAATTGAAAAACCTTGTGGTGATATTCAATTCTGTCTTACCATTTGACCCACATGTGCAACATGTTATCAAAACATATTTTTTTCACCTCAGAAATATCGCTAGACTACACCCTATGTTATCAATAACTGAAATCAACACATTTGTGTTCTCACAAATTGACTACTGTAATGCTCTTCTCACCGGGTTATCCAAATCTACATTGAACACACTGCAGTATGTCCAAAATTCGGCAGCTAGAATCCTGAACAGGTCTAGTGCAAGTGATCACATTACTCCTATCCTGGAGTCCTTGGACTGGCTTCCTGTCAAATTCTGTGTGGACTTTAAACTCCTCATGTTCACCTATAAGGCTCTGCATGGCTTCATACTGTACCTCAGTACCTGTCTGAACTATTATTGCCCTACTTCCCACCTCGCAACCTTCACTCTTCTAATTCTGGTCTCCTAACTATCCCTCAAGCCCATCTACATTCTATGGGTGACAGGGCCTTCTCCTGTTTTACCCCCAAGCTCTGGAACTCTCTCCCCAAGAAAATCAGAGAGTCACCTTCTCTAAACTCCTTCAAATCCAGACTCAAAACCTTCATCTTTAGAAGAGCCTTTACATAACTGGTTCCATTCTTTACCCCTCTGCTCCTACTATACTTAGTACCACCATCCACGGTCTCTTATTTGTATTGTAATTGTGTTTTATTATCCATTTTTATTATCCATCCAAGATCCATTTTTGTAGAGGACAGCTCACAGAAGAAGCTACATCAAGTGTCTCATCTAGAATTTAGGAAACCGTTCCTCATTCCTATTTCTTATATGTGTTTCTCACAATTTAATTTGAATACTGCTTGTACAGTACAAACCCAAGATGGACATTAAAATGTTAGTCACAACCATTCATCCATTTTCTAATTGCTTAATTCAATACAGGCTCGCAGGGAAACTTGAGTCTATCCCAGCAAGCAATGGGTGTGAGGCAGGATGGACAGGATGCCAGCCCATTGGAGGACAAACACAGACACAAGCTGACACACACTGTGTCAGACACATGTTGATGCCTAAAACAGAATTCCAGTGGCCTGTTTATAATCATGAGCTTTGGAATAGTGAGTGCTCCATCAGATTCCTTTGCCATTAATTTGTCAGGTACCTACCTACTGTATTTGTAATAATCACAGAATCACTGAACAGTAGCCTAGGTAATCTAAAATGTGGTTGACATGCTAGATGAATGCATGTTTTGGACACATTTGATTGGGCTGATAAAAGACAGAGAAGGAAAAGACCATTCAAGACCATCCAAGTGCTGACTCGCTAAACGAATATTGTACATTTGACAGTAGTAACAGAAGTGACGCAATGCTAATTTCAGGCAATAGCACCAAATACTACCATTTCTGACAGTGAGGTAAAATCTAACCACCCAGGCACCAAGAGGAAGATTCCATTCTCACACACACAAGCAACATACAGTAAGAAACAAAAGCACAAACCAACATAAGAAATCACAATAGTGAAAACTCAAACACAGCCTCCCAGCTTTGAGCGGATTGTGGAGACGAAATCTCACTGTTGCAAAATGTATCTGAGTGCCTGAGACAATTGAGTTCCAAAGTAACCCCATATAGACGAGTGCAGGATGAAATATTAAAGAGTTTTGCTTTCTTCTGGGTGCCTTAATTACAAGAACATCACTGTATTACTCCACATAGGATGGAATTGTCAGCCATGTTTGAATATCAGCTTGCTAATTGTTTTTAAGAAAAATAATCTGTTGAAAAGTTACCTCTGCTTCATTTGTGTAGACTCGTATTAGAAATTTTAAGTTTTTCATTAAAGTTCTTTTAAATGAATTTAAATTAATTAATTATTCATCTGAATGAATATAGAAATTTGTAGAGTGCTACAGTATATCTATTTTATAGAGTGCTATGAAATTATTTCAGCCCATTATTTAGATTATTGTCTATAAGCAATAAAATATTTTTTAAATGAAATATGGATTCTGTTCTGTTCTTGAGTGTGCGACAGAATCAACCTTTGGACTTTATCTTATCGTTTAGATTTTGTTGGATACAAATCATCGAAAGAAATTATCAAATTTTCAAATCAGCCCAAGCAGCACAGTTTGGGCTGTAATTAGATTCTGCATAGTCTCATAGATATTCCATTGCAAGTGCCATTGCTAAACCACAATCCAATTTTAATATCCCTCAGCCTTCCTTATTGTTACCCACAATACTGCTATTTAGTATGCAGGAAGAAATAGAGGGCGAGATCTCATTTTAGAAGTTCACATTGAAAGCTACAGTAAATAGCATTAAACAGAAAGAAGAAAAAATCATTACTATTTGATTAAATTCAACTAGATTATATACAGTATGTAGTCCTTGGTATAGCTGGGAATAATGGTATAAATTAAGGAAGATTTAAAATTTCTAGATTTGGGTGAAAAGCAGGTAGAGTTACAAGGTTTAAAGCCACCAACAAAACACAAATCATAATAACTTAATGTTAATGGATTTATCTTTAATTCTTTAATTTACCCAAAGCAATTCCAGCAGTTTAACTCTAGCAACTCTCAAGTTTCAATCTGCTTTTTCATTCCTTAGACCTTTCTATTGCCAGCAATGTATTCCATTTCTAAATTAAAACTTATTGGCACTGAGTATTTCACATGGTTACATTTATGCTGTTTTAATTTAAATGTGATCTTCATTTCTATGAATCAGCAAATAGAATTTTCAAATTCTGTATATGCCAGTGTAGCTTGTTTGTAGAATTTACATAACAGGAATTTGTGATTGAACCCTGCATCCATTAGGTTTGTCATAGTCATCCTTTTGTTTATTTATTCATATTGAATGAGCCAATGTAAGCAGGGAAAAGAACTTAAAATACTGAGAACAAACATACAGTGTATGTAGCAAAGATGAAACACTCAAAATCATAAGACAACCGACATGTAAAACTTGGGCCTTCAAAGTCAAAATTTGAAGTAAAAAACACATCAATAGTAAAGTATTAGAGTTTCCTCTCAAAACTGAAACCGAAAACAAAAAAACATTTTGTATCCTGCATCAGTAGCCGGTTAAATAATCGAGCACTGTTAGGTGTTGAGAAGCAGTCGTCAGTAAATTGTAAAACAAACACAGAATGTGCGATAACTGCCTGATATGTTTGCCCATCTGTGAAAACTGGGAAATGGAGACTAGAACCAGACTTCAACTCTGTAAGCTGTTAGAAAACTAGATCAATAAACAAAACCAGCAAGCTAGGCAAAACAGTCGAACAAATGGTCAAAAGGTTAGGTACCATGTGGTGGCAGTTTTGTATGTGTCGCCATATCTATGTGATTTATTTTTACAAGCTAATGGAGACTCAAATGTGAAAAAGTCAGACTGCACTCTGATATACCTCTAGATTACTATGAAATTTCTGAAATGGCTATTTTATAAAAAAGACTAAACTGATTTCATTCTCATTGACATGGTCATTCTCTCTGTGATTTGTGATCTCCAATATTAACAGTAATTATATGTACACCAATGCAATATTATTTCATTTTTTATACTACATATACAGTATGTGTTTTTCATAAAGACTTATGAAGTGTCTTCTGTAGAAAATCAATTGTTTTGGTTGCTTTAACTCAATAAAAGATCTTGCTGAAGCATTTATTTCTTTATCATGTTTTGATCACTCATTGGATGACACAAGTGCTTGAAGGACAGTTTGCTGTTTAGTGCCAGCTGTAAACGATAAACAGGATCATGCAGTATGAAGAATGTCTTCAATAAGCAGAACAAGCTGTTTACACAGTAGAGAAACAAGAGAAATTTAGAATACAAATATTTTTTTGTCACTTGGACTGTTAGGAAAATATTTATCTGGCAGTTAGCACAAAGTACCATCAGAAGAAATCAATTAGTAATACTCGCATCAGAGGTAGAGAATTTGAATTGTTCAAGGATAAAAATAAAAAAAAAAACTAAGTTTCATGTTGGTGTGGAACAATGAAACAAAAACAACTAGATAACACATTAAAAAAGCAAGGGTAAATAACTACAGTACCTACTGTATAACAACATGCAGGATGGATACAGCAATTTGTTATTCTGCAAGACTATCTGCAAAACCTACCATGACATTTGTAAGATACTGTAAGTGCTTTTGATCACATGTAGACTTACCCTTTTCTATAAGTATCCTTGGCCAACAAAAATATATTGTTTCATACTTTGTTTTTATAAGAAGTACAAAACTTTAGAGATTAAAGCAATGTATGTTTGCCTAGTTTAAAGTACAACATTTATTTCATCCGCTACTGAAGAAAAGCCTAAAAAGATCATTTTTCTTTTTTTAGTTACACTTTTATTTGTGATAACTGGATTGTAGCTTTCTGATTGTAGTATAAAACTTAAGCACTTAAAATATATTGGTTTATGATTGTGGTCCTTAAAATATAATGCTTACTGTTCCTGTTTATTCTTACCCTAACCATTATTTGATTTTGTAAACCATTTACTTACTTTACCTTTCTTTAATAATGACTGATATCATGCAAGCAAGTTAATTTGTGCATAATTTTTCTCTTCAGTAGTATGCTGTTTTACACCTCATAGATTGATTGCTTGCTGCTGTACTGTATCTATACTTAAAATCTGTATACTTTTTTTAATGAGTTGTACTCTGTTAAAAAGAAACAATGGCCAAGGTTCCTTGCTTGCAAAAAAGTCAGCGGTCTTTAAACTGCACAGTATTTCTTCACTGGATTGAATATTATCTGGAACGATTCCAATTAGAAAATTGCCTCGCCAGTTTATTAACTATATCACAATTCCACTAAATCCCTTTCATTTAAAATCTAATTTCCTTGTATAAGTGCTGTTTAACGAGATATTTTCCAATAATCCACATTTTACACGATACAAGCTCTTGTACAGGTATTTTATGAGTGTTCTAAGTTACCACTAAACATCTTTACCACATTTCTGTGACCTCATCATATCTAACTTTATAAAATATACATAACCTTTGTTAACCCTGGAAAATTGGCAAACACTGTGGCAATGATATGTTTTGAATAACATTCATATTTAAAGAATTAAAAAAGGTTCTCTATTTCTGTGTCTGGGAATACTCAGCAGTACACTTGGGTACATCAGTTTTTTATATCCTTTTACTGAAGGTCCATAAATGTCTACCATAATAAAAAACTCAGAAATTAAACAGTTATGTATATTTATTTTTTTATGACTTGACAACTTAGACACGTAACCGGAACCTGAAGATAAAGATGGTAAATTAATATGAGCTTTAAAATGACGTAACTACTTTTTTCCAGTCACTTAGTCTTGTCAAGCATATTGAAAAAGGAGAGAAGGTCATTTGGCCAATTATTCTTGTTCAGTTGAAAGAAGCTTATTGATCCAAGAAGCTTGTTTTTTGAGTGATACTTTTTTCCCCACTTAATAAGAAGTTTACATTGAAGAACACTTTCTATACTCAAGACAGGTCCAGACAGTAGCTTTTGAAATAGGTTCTAATTCAGTCATTGCATTTCAAACATTTGGAACCTTCATAATACCCTTTTGTGTTAAAAAGTTAATTAAATTCAGCTATTTGGATAAAAATCCTAGAATTGCCAGTTATTTTCAATTTAGACCTATTCACTTTGAAATTGCGAATGGTCTCTCAGCTTGGCTTTATGGCTACAGTTTTCTATTACCCACAGATAATAGGGACCATTGAACATGTTCCTCTGGAAAACCATCTTGTTAGAGCCATTCATTTTTTGAAATGCTACAAGCTCCAATTGTATAAGAAGAATCATGATTACATGAGTTGAGCTTGAACCAGACACTGCAGGGACTAGTCAGTGGGCCCAAAGCACTGCTATCCAACATGCAGAAGCAGTAAAAAAAGGACAGAACTGCAGTATTTTGCTACTGCATGTGCTCTTAAAACAAATGTTCACATTTGATTTTTTGTTATTATTTCACCACCTTAGTTATTGTTTTTGTAAAATTAAAATATAGTTGCAAATCCTAAAAAAATGAATTAAATAAATGAATTGCAATATCTCAATGGTCCAAATGGTCCCTAAATAAATTAATTCTCATATGTTTGTAATGCTAACACCAGAAAAAGACCCATTCCATGTAGACAGATGTCTTTTCATCATCTCTAGAAAGAACTGCAGATGGAATGCTTGTATTAATGAATGATATCAAGTAGACAGCAAATTATTTCTCCAAGCTATGTTCTAGTAAATCCTGTTTGATCAAGATGGATCAATTTAATCTCGTAAGTCTCAAGTCGATTTGCACGCAGTTTGGCACATGATTTATGATCTGAATTTATCAGGTACAGTTGCCTTTTTCCTTCATTAATGATGAAATAATAGTGGGGATAGTATCTCAATTAAAGGAGTCCATCTCTAGCTGTCTGCATCATCTCAAGTAATAAGGGCCCCAGCAAATCCCAAGAATTCAGAAAATGGCATACAGGAATTATGCTGGACTTCCCAGGACTTCCATATGTTCAACAACTTCTGTGTCTCTTTTACCTCAAGAAGAGAAATTAGGGCTCCAAGTCCTCCTGTTTCTCTGAGAGATGCAGCAGGAAAGTGATGTTTTCTGCACATAATGAAGAACACATTACTGTAAGCCTGTCAATAACATTCTTCTTATCATTAATTTCAGTACAGCTCTAACAGTGTACTGTATTACTTTCAGTACTCTTGGAACTGGTTAATATTATATACGTCTTGCATTCAATATTCATACTGTATATTTCTATAAATCTGGGGTTTACAATATCTAATTAATTGTTCTCAATGAACAGAATGTTCTCTTCTTAGTTGTTTTTTCGTCTAAAACTGGTAGCCCTTAGGATCACCACTTCTTTGCTATGAAGTGTTGTTGCTTGTAATCTGGGAAAAGCTGTCATTGCTGTTTTCACAAAGCAGTTAAAATGGCCATGGCCAAGGCATTCTTGATTAAAGAAAGAGGATCTCTAAATTTCTTTTTACATCACTCTTCATTTGTTTTGTATGGATGGAAGCTGACTGATGGATAGAGCTTCACTGACAGGATGTATTTTATCTGTGCATTCTGGTCAAGAGGTCACCTGTTCCAGTTGAGCTTTTAATCACTACTGACTTGTAGCTCATAATTTGTATTGCCTTGTTGGTCTTTTCCGATATATTTGTTTTTAAAAGAACACTATTAAATATTTTTTTCTTATCATTTCTCATTAGATTATCATGTTTTATCACTGTTTTTTAAGAAAGTGGTGTCTATAAAATCTGTTATTTGGTCTTCCCATGTAATGACGATAGATTTAAAACTTTACTGTATATTCTCTACATTTAAATGGTTAGAATTTGAATTTCCACAAATCTCACATACAGTATGACCTATTTTATGATAGAGAGCTGCACCAAAGGATGTTTGTTACTCCTTTTTCTTTCTGTTATTTTTGCGCAACTGACAGTCTAGGAAACCAAGTAATCAGAAAGCAAATGAACAAAGAATGTTCAGACAAATTGAATGTTGCAAAATTTATTGTTTGGATTGTCAAAAACGTGTTTAGCTTGCATTTGATTGTTTATAGCTGATTTATTCAGGCCATATCAACTTACGTATTTAAAAAATAGATAAATGTGTAAATCTAAATTTTAATTAAATTCACAAAAGAAAGCAAACAAAATATGAATTTCCTGGTCATCACACATGGGATGAATCTTAAAAAAAAGCAGGAAGAGTAAAAGTACAATTATTCAAGTTTAAATATTTTTTGTTGAAGAAAATGCTGTTACTTTCAATCAGGCCTTGTACAACATACTGAATATACTGAAAAACGTATTATAATCTTCTCATTTCTCCAATAATTACAATTGGAAAAGACACAAAAGGTAATAATTTTTCATGCTAGGACAGATGTTCTCCATTGCTTCTGAATTCTAATATTTTTACAGTACAGCACAACTTTGCGTTAAAAAGGTGCTAGGTGATTTTGTCATTTATATGTCTCAGACAAGGTAGACTGAATGTAAATGGATCCCACAATTCACAAATTTTTCATCATTATAGTGTTTTGTCTGCACACATTAAAGCCTTTAATGTCTTGAATCACATGAGATTTGGCAGCCATGCATTTAATATTTAAAAAAATATTTGTGGCACATAAAACAAGATTGATTATCCTGTGCCATTGGGTTATATGTATTTACCTTCTGATATTTGAGACTTCAATATTTTCTAGCATGTTTTCAGATTTCAAACGGTGCCAACATCATGATTGACCTGGAAATGCTTATTAAGGTGTCTAAATAGATGTTTTTACTTCATATATACCCTTTTCCAATTATTTGTTAATTTGTAATTCAGAATTTCAATTAAACACCAGATATTTACATGATAACAAACTATATATGATGAAAGATGAACAATCTTTCACTGTCAGTGTGAAAAAGTAGAAATAGTCCAGACATTGTGAATTGATATTAACGTCTTTGGTGTACCCAGAAATAAAAAACAAAGGATTTATATTATGACATAACACCATTTGCTTATTCTGTTTGGTATGAACCACTAAATCCCACATGATATATAAAAGTTATTTTAATAGCATCAGAATGGAAGAAAGTGCAGCTGGTGCAAATGCCTTATCTGTTCTGCTTCATTCTTAATGCCGAAGAGGGAGGTAAAACAAAATGTGTCATTACTTAAAAGTAATCCATGTGCCTCGTCTCTTGAAATTTAGATGAGACTAAATTTACAAACATGTCTTTAGATAATCCATGTAGAATAACATCATCATAGATCCTGATTGAATGCAACACTAGCAGTGCTCATTTATAGTATTACAAAAACAGAAACAAATGTGGAAATACCAATTTTCCCTTACAGAAAGAACACAAACATTACATCTCTGGAGGTTCTATTCCGCAGACCTCACTGTGAGCATACATGCTGAATTTGTCCAATTAGATATGCCACTTAATCTCACACTTTATTCCTGATAGTTTTGGTGCATTGTTGTTTTTGGCCTCTTCAGTGTCCTGTACACACATCAGCTTTTCTTGCTTCTCTTTGCATGATCCATGCCTTACAAAGCCTAGATTAGATTCTGTAGCTTGCCAGATTGATTAGATCTACTTAGGCTGATCTATTTTACCTTTATGACAGCCTGTAAGATTATGTCCTTCCCTTTTTTCTTGGATTAGACTAAGTGTA
This sequence comes from Atractosteus spatula, assembly GCF_055471065.1. Classification (NCBI taxonomy): domain Eukaryota; kingdom Metazoa; phylum Chordata; class Actinopteri; order Semionotiformes; family Lepisosteidae; genus Atractosteus; species Atractosteus spatula. The sequence continues at coordinate 5,211,925 of NC_142717.1, forward strand.
TTTCTCCTTTGTGGATTATTTTTTAACCTTGTGGACTCCAGAGGGTCTCAAGACCTTTGAAGTCATCAGCATTCAAGGACAGTAGTGCTCTCAGCCTTGAAGACTCTTGATCTTGCTGGGGAAAATTACCTTGAGGATGTTGGACACTTCAAGCTTCAAGAACACTCGATCCTCAGTCTTCATTTACTTTGTGAATCCCGTCCTTATGTACAGTGTTTATTTGGAACAGATACCTGTACCCTGATTTTTGTGGGCTATAGAAGACTTAAGTGCCCATAACACAGCTAAGAGGTCACCTCACCAGGCACCGCCTCAGGAAACTCTAGTTGGAAACTTTCCTATTGAATTATGTACTTCCAGCTCCTAGCAAAGTTACCTCATGACCACTGTCTCAAGCATTTGTAAAGCTTTTGTAGTTACCACAAAACATGAACATACAAAACACATGTTTGATGTGTTGGTTTTAGATATTAGCAACTGCAGACATTTGGCTTTATATTCTTGGTTTAACAGGTGCAGTCTGGCAATAAGAATGAGGTAGACTGAATCCCCTAGTAGTGAACTTACTGTAGAGGATTTTCCACCCACCAAAGCAGAATATAAATGCTGAAATTACAACAACAATTTATAACATTACAGCATTAATACAAAAAAAAGAAAAGCATTCACCACTTGTAGATATGACTATCCATACAACTGCAAGAAGATAGAGTATTTAGATCACAGGAATAAAATTGTCTAGCCATAAAGACAAGACAGTCAGACTCTCAAAGGGAGCAAACCCCCATATGTACTACTGCCAAATAAATGCACAGATTACACCAACACTTTAAAAAACAATCAATATATGACAACATTAAGATTTGAAGTACTTTGATGGACAGCAGCCTGTCCATATGAGCTGTCCCGGCAGGTGCTCCAAAATACAAGTCAAGCAGGTCTTTGAAGGAAGTAAGTTAATACAAAGAACAATGAGTGCCTTAAATACAGTAGCTTTAGTATCAGACTTGGTATAATGTTTGTAAGTCCAGAATCAAATGATCAAGCCATTCTCTTTGGGCGACTGAAAAAGCGGCTTACTAGGAGGGGATTGCAGAACCCATATAAGATTCCTGTGTAAATGCTGGGAAATGCACCTACATATACAGTATGCTGGAGCCAAAGTGACATTTTGAATGCCTTTGATATAGGACCCAATGAGGAATAAAAAGAATTACAGCTCAAGCTTGGAGCAATTGAAAGGTGAAAGGTGAGTACCTCCGGTGATGTATTGATTAAATACTGTCAGCCATAGAGCTCATCTTTTCAGTTTTTATTTCAAGAAGAAGAATGTACTTGTTGATCCTTCGGTAGTTACTGTGAAAATACAAAAAGACAAAATACCAAAAACAAATTGAAGGAGGAATCAGATGGGGGAGGAATAGAAGTGTGCACAACTGGTCATTCCATTTCCAACCATTTGCCTTTCTAACAGTCTATAACAAACAATCTTGCACCCGCACAATCAAACTTCCCGTCTCCAAGAACTAACACACAGACCCAATGGAGGGAAATTCCATTTCATTGCCTCACAGTATACATTAAATAATACAAGTTTTTTGGTGGCTTATGGAAGGAGCAGAAAATCTGTGAAGAATAAAGGAAGACTGACGTGGAGAGTGTCTCTTCAGTAACAATGTGAAACCGGTTGAGTCTTACAGTATTTAGTGTCCTTCATCACTTTGAGCGCATTCAAATGTCAACACCAGATCAAATGTAACACCAAGAATTCTCATTTGTCAAAGGCTTAACTTCTGTGGTTGTCAGATCCCAAACTTTAGCTGATTCCATGAGTCTGTGAGTATAACCTTGGTTTTGCTTAAATAAAGTGTCGCTAAAAAGTTCTGTTGCACGCAAGAGGCAATTTGCAAATATGGTAAATCTGTAATAAGAGCTTTTGAAATAGAACATGATAAAGGTTGTCCAAAACATGAAATACTGTGATATTTTAGCAATTGGAAGTAGTCATCCCATCCCATCAGTACAACATGAGCAATATTACACAAACAGAATCCTACAGCTGGATACTAAGCTTTTATATCCTTATCAAAATCGAAAACTGATGTATAAAAGAATGGATTTGTCAGAATGTGTGCAAGAATTATTTGTGTTTTAATCATTTAATTGATTTACCAGTATACTGTAAAGTTGATCATTTGCAAACATTTTTTTTGTAAACAAAAACAAATCATGTGGAGCTCTTTTGCTGCCACAATAACTAGTGTCATTTCCATCTTCTTTACCACAAAACCTGTGAAGAATGTAATGTAACGACAGGAATGTCTGGCATTCAGCAGGACTCTGCCAGCTGCCCCATTATGTTTTACATGCTGAGGTATTAAATTTAAGGGTAGATCACAAACTTCCTGTCCAATGTGCGTGATCCTGGAACCATAGATTTCTGCTCTGTCAGTGTTTTCAATAACAAGCACTGAAGATTTTTTAAGTAGGATTTGATCTTTTAACTAGCTTTATTAGGCACAGATCCATTGACCATGTTACAATTCACCTGGAATGCATTAGAAAATGCAACTTGCTTCTAGAGTTATAACTCTAAGGTGAGGAACTATCACTTGAAGGGGAAGATCTTTAACATTTGTGTACAGAGTATTAGTACATACACAATCTTTTTAAAAATGTCATATTTTCTGCTTGTGTATAGCAAATATTATGGGTAGCTACTGATGTCACAGGTGACTTGTGTATAGTGCAAAATATCCATTACCTGTGTGTAGTTGCTGAAAGAATGGCTTTTTGATACAGCTTGTGCATCTCCTATAACTGAGGACTGTATGTAAAACTAATCAGCCCATCTTTGTTTTCATTACATTTTGTAAGCCTACAATTTCTAAGTTTACACTTCCACAGTATGTTGAAAAACATATCAAGTGGGGTGGTTGTTTTACTGCCAAATTTTCCAGCTGAATGCTGCTGAGATTGTATACTTTGTTTACTCATTTATTTGCACAGAAGGTCAGTGAACCTGTTGATTATAAATTAAAAGCAGGACTCCAATCTCACCAATGAGACTGTTAAGTGACAACCCTGATAAAATTGTTGATTTTCTAATTTCACATGACTGCTACACAAAACCAGTTTTGCATAAATACCAAATTATGTTTAATTTAATTTCCCCTTATTCTATGTATATTGCTTTTCCTTACTGATTTGTCTAACTTAATATTTGTATTAGCTTTTAGTTTCAATTCATAGTAATAATAATCTACTTACTAGATCATTTTGTTAATTTCAGTTTTCCCCCCAATTCTTTTCTGCTCATAATATTTGCTATGTCTGATAATTTATGAAAATGTACACTATGAACATGCAGTGCATTTCTGCATGCATGCATTGCAGGCAAATTAAACATTCATTACACATGGTTATTCAAGTTCTTTTCCCCCTTTTTAAAGATTGTATCATTATTCAAATAATTTGCAAGGTCCTTTCATTCTGTCATTTTCCTTTTACTCTGGGGATTGTTTGCCACTACTATTTTTACAATGATCTAAAATGTTATTGACCTTTTCACCTTTTCATACTCCCCAGTGGCATTCTTCAGAATTGGCTGCTTCTAGTCTTAACTGGATTAAAGTGACAGAATAGCTCAAAGAAAGATTATATTGGTCACAGCTTTTTCCAAAAACAGTACTAAGCAATATGAGCTTATAAAGGACAGTTAGCTACTCTACAGATGCCTAGTCTTGGTTTTTTTCAATGTAATACCTAAAACAAAATCAAGATAAATATATTTCCATATCATATAATCATAGTCATTCAGAGACAACAAGAGAAGACAAGAGAAATGCCATGCATCTTTTAACAAAAGTAGCACAAAATAGAAGAAGAGAATGGGATTTAACACAACAAGTCTAAACAGCACCACACAGAAAGGTATTGTGCTGTATGTTTTAGAACAATTGAAATATAAAAAAAAAACTCCATGAGTGCATGGAGTGAGAAAATCTCAACTGCTAATTAAATTGTTCTTCCAGAACTCTTGGCTCAAAGTTACAAGTTTGGAACAGTGTTATTCAGTGATTTAAAGCATTGTATATACTCATAATTTAACATACTTTACACCATCTGTGGATGACTAATGCTGTTCACTTCTTTCTGGATCCTTGAAAGATCTTTGAAAGATGGATGTTTCAAGCTTGAGCAATGTGCAGCCATCAGAACTTCTTTGCTCTACAAAAAAATCCATGCATGGATGGTAGTAGTTTTGGGAGAGGCAGCCTCTCATTTATTCATAATGACTCTCATTCATTCAATCATTCTCAATGGGCAAAGTAGTTTAAAAATACCTTAGGTCTTGAGAAAACAGATTTGACAAGATCTTAACATTTCTGTCGTAAACATTTAAATCATTTTGTTTTTGCCCATGGATAAAATGTCATCTCACAAGATTATCATCAGAAGGTGTAATCTGGAAAAAAGTTGGTGGAGCGCTTCTTTCTGGTTACTGATAATGTGGGTTGGCTACTGTAACCCTGAAACCAATTCTAAGCGCTACAGCTCAGTAGGCAAGATTTGTTTTGATGAGCGGCTTTTGGGATTCAAAATGGGGAAATTGATCAAATACATGCTGAATACATCTAACATTTGTGGTAAATATTATGCTTACTTGCCTTTCTGTGTAAAGCCATCTGTAAAAAATGGTGGAAGTATACATATGTATTATATTACTGAACAACAATATACCAGTGCACAAGGCCAAGGTTGCATGTCACATCTGATGAACATCAAGAAAGAAAAACACCAATGTCCCATTTGCCAAGAGAAGAATGCCTTTAGGACACTGGTAAACTGGAAGTCGGAATACTTCAGTACACTGTTACTCACCATATGGGGTATTCAAATACTATGCCAATGAGAGTGTGGGGGACCAGAAGTCATGACATTGTGACAATTTCAGCACATCATCATGCTCCTTTGCAGACCAGATGACCACATTATGGGCCCAGTTGTCAACCAGTTTTTATTAACACAACAGAATGGGGTGGTATATACTGTATTTCACTGATGAATGACAGTATGGCACAGATGTGTAAAACAATATGGTAAATATTATTTACAACAGACGTTTAATGTGGAAGACCAAGTGTGATGATCTGAGCAGAAGTTTCTAGCCATTACAGAACTATTTTTATTGTGATAAATAGCAAACACACTCCATGACATTACAATAACAAGACCAGGGACTTCACTTGCAGATATTCTTGTGGGCACGTCCTCCCATGTGTCCTTCAGCTGTTTCTGTGACAACAGATGTTTCCTTCAAGATGAGAAACAATTGGGAAGGAAACAGAATCCCACAAGACACAATCTGCAACCTTGTGTAAATCATGTGTCAAAGATGCGCAGGTTGTTTATTGATTTTAGCAGTGGGCATGTATAATATTAACCTGTGACTTTCACAACTGAGCCCCTGGTGATCAACCCTGTTAATGACAAAATTTAAATTATAATGAATTTACCTATAGAGTGATTGCTATTCAAAAATGTTAGTGCACCTGATTTGGTCATTTTCCTTAAATTGTAAGTACAGAAAGTTATTGAAAGTTAATGTTGTAAGAGCAAAAGTATTCCTGGAGACAGATGTAGAGGTATAGTTAAATATTCTTTATACTGTATATAAACGTTAGAATAGTTAATTGGACTACATGACCTAAGTTACAAAAATTACCTTTCATGCTGTTGTTATTGTTGTAATGGAAAACAAAAAACTTGCAGTTTCATTGAAACTCTTGTAGAAAATGGAAAAAGCAACACTTGTAGTTTTTAATTTAGCTTGTCCAAGCAGAGTGATGGATTGACAGTTCAGTTGTAGAGTTCTCTGCATCTGTATTTATCTTACACACACCTCTTCCCATGTTTTTATTGCATTCATTCTATATGTTGACCATGCTCCAAACCATAAACAAGGAAAGACAAAACAAGGCAGAACAAAAGAGAAAATTATGCTAATTGTCTTGCATTCACTTCACGCTTTACTCATGAATATGTAGTCTGTGCTCCAAACAACAAAAAGCAGAAAGAAATCATGTACTGTATCTTCAATTCATGGATCATGTTCTGTATGATTAGATAAAATGAAAATGTTTTAACTAAATAACCAAAAGGACAAAAAGAAAAAAAATCTACTTGTGACTCTACAGAGCTTGAACAAGAAATCAATTTAAGAAACAGTAAAAAGAAACTCTGCTGTGTCCTTTTTAAAATATATTCTTTCCTATTGATTTGCAGATTTGCTCAAAGAACTTTTGGACTCTTCAGCTTCATATTATCAGCCAGCTATTTACTCTTTTCTGCTCTTGCATCATTCCCATTTCGATTAACTGCAATCCCTGAATCAAAGACTGAACTGTAGCATTGTGTGCAGGTTGCAACATTTGATTATACACATCATGGTTTTTTTTTCATTCTTAACATTACATATTTCACATCTAATAGCTTTAAGAAGGAAAATAAATACTTCTCACTGCTTAAAACTAAAAAAAGTGAGGAAATATCTCATTTTCAATAAACTCACTGATCTTAACATAGGGGGTTCTTTTGACACTTTTGATATAAGAGACTATTGCTGAGGTCTTACATCTACATATTGGATAATGGGATATGGCTTGAACTAATGGAATTACAACAACATTCTAAATAGAATTTGGGGAGGATTGTTAGATCATAATCTTGCACACTTCTGTTCACATTTGTATATAATTGTGGTAACCGGGACCACCTGTAGCACATACATGTCGTAAAAACACTCTGTCGCTGTCAGTTATGTCTCATATTTAATGTTGGCAAGACCTTACATTTATCACGCCCATCCAGGACCTGAGTCACTACTGTCTCTTCACCCTTAATGCTTCACTCAAAAGGACAGAGCATCCATTATATTCCCATGCAGCAACTCCCTGGCTCATTCCTCACAACCAAATAAACTGAATATCTCATCTCTTTCTTTTGCATAGATGTAAATGTCATTATTAATTTATTTAAATAATGGTAACTTACTTATATAGCTTAGGGGTACCCCTTTGACTTTTAGGATAGTGTTAAATGCAAGCAAAGATGCATCAAAAACAAATGATTAGGCCACAGACAGATATAATACTATGGACATACAAAATGCAGCCATGTACTGTAGCTTTGTAGAACTATATTTCTTTTGCATTTTAATTGAGCTAGATAACATGATATCACAAACTGTATATCTGTACTTTACAATATCTACCCAATTTTATATATGATGTACAGTATGCAATTAAGCTGCTTTTCTGAAGCAATTTTTAAATTATCCAGTTATATTAATGGTGTTACATGTCTGTCAAGTACAGGTAGTTGTTAATTTTCCTTGTCTCTGCCACAAACTGCATACAATTCTTGTAATTGTTGTAAAGATGCCTGAATAGTATTTTAAAATGTAACATTTATAGCAAATATCAATTGATAAAACTTTCTTCCATTTCCATATCAAATTGTTTTAACTATATTTTCTTATTGAAGACATGATGACTTTACATAATATTATTGTTGCGTTTATCGCTCAAGTTTTGGATAATATGATACTTCCTCTAATTTCAGTTAAAGCTAAAAATGAGCTCATTGTGTGCCAACTAACAGAGCAAACACAAGAGGTACCCTGCTCTATGAATGTTACCAGTTCAAAAATGCCTTTCAAATCTACTTTGTTTATGAGCTATTATACAGTAGTACTTTGTACTATGAGTTCCTAGAAAATGCACAAAAACAATCTTATCACGAAATGTGAGAAGAATGTAATATAAGACACATAATAGTGCCTGCAAATTGACCATGCAAATGGTAGAATGTAAAACCTTTGTCGACTTATGGCACCAATTCAGCATTGCCATGACAAAACAAGGAATTTGCTATAAATTCTCAACTATGTTTTCCTTGTATAAAAACAGCTGAGAGTTAAATGGTTCACACAACCATGTAATTCTCTCTAATCTACCAAAGAACCCTGACCATTAAATAAAATACACTTGTAAAATTGAAGTGTCTTCTACACTGTGACAGATTCTTGATTCTATGAAAGGCTTTAATGATTAGGAAACCCATATTGAGTTAAAATGTTAATCAGTGGTACTATATTTTCTTGCACAAAGCTTAGTGAAATGAGAGATGTGCAGATATCTTATGCCAAGTACCTTGTGTTCACCAATGATGTAATCATTGTGTAAGGCCTTCTTAAAAAAACAAAGAAAGGCCATTCGGCCCATCAAAGCTGAGGTTCTTTGTAGACTAGGTTATTTGCACTCAAAAAGGGAGCAGGGAACTAAAGGTTACTGTGAAAGAAAGAAGTCTGAGCAGACTAGCTAAAAATCTTAGAAGGAACGAATTTTCAAAAAATTGTCCATTTCTTCTATAGGTTTAAAAAGAGTTCTCAAAGTTCACTGCCATGGAGTATACAAAGGGATGTGAATGAATGCTAAACCATGACATTCTGTTAGCATTGTTCTTATAATGTTACATTGTAAGACTGTTTTCCACCTCATTTCTTTAGTATTTAACTTAGTTTCATCAAATCCTATTTATTTGAAATCGGTAGTAGCATAAAACAACAGACTTGAGCAGAAAAAAGCAATACTAAGAAATCAACTTACTAAGAAGGCATACTAAGAAGGCAACGTTATCAAAACTACATATATGATATGAACATACAGTACTACAGAATGCGCTTTGTGTCATTTGATCCCCTAGATAAATACTAAAATGAGCTTGACCATTAATTATGGACTGATTACTAGAGTACCACAGGAGACCACTTGCATGCAGAGTATTTAGAAGAGGATACCAGCACATTGATCACATATTATTGGTAAATAAACAAAGTACAGTACTTGTAAAACATTTATAGCTACATTAAACAATTCCATTTAAAACATGTATTTATTCTGAGCTTTGCCTTGGTAGTATTAAAAATTGAATCTTCAGATGCATTGTTAGAAAATGTGATGTCATCAAGAAACATCACAAACAACAGCTCATTGGGTGTAGCTTGCAATGGAACCAACATTTCAAGGGAAAATATCGTTGCCATTATCTTATATAGATGCAGAGGAAGATGTGTCCAAAAACATGATGCTGTGTTTTAGTATAAATAGAATTAGATTAGGGATTAAGATGAATATATTTAGATTACAGGATCATTTTTTGTTTAAATGTATTTAAGACAATTGTGTCTGTCTAATCTACAAGGTGAGTTACAGTCCAAAAAAGAAAACAATGACGATAGGTACATTAAACAACGACTATTGGAGCACTGCTCCAATAGAATGGTTAATTCTAAATATACAGTAAAGAAAAAAATAAATCTAACAGTTCTACACTGCTCTCGTTGTCCTTGAACAATTAGACTAATGTGTGCAATGGTATCGTTTTACGTGATGTACAGATGACCGTTTGTAATAGATGTGGAATGTAAGTTATTCAGCAAGATTTCTCTAATGCAATTAATTTGGCATTCCCACCAAAAACACATCATTAATGAGCCAACAAGTACACAAAGTGATGACGGACAGCAATGGTGCTACATTGCACCACGAGTATTTATAATTTCTTCCACAGTCGGAGGCCCCCATCAATTTCTTTCTTTGCAAATTGAACTAACCACTAGTTCCAAATTACAAGCAGAATGTCCACCACTACTTTGCTCAAGTTCTTAGTGGCTGTATGGTGCACCAGCAGCTTCCTGTGTTCCTGCAATAACACTACCATATTCAGAGCACAACTGTTACAGAGTCAAGAGTATTCACTCTCCTTGGACTTTTTCACATCTTATTGCATTACGTTATGGAAAGCAATGATTAATTTAATGGATAACACACATTTTTCACCACAGAGACTCAATTTCGCCTTTCAGATTACATCCCTTTAACTTTTAAATTAGAATATTTTACATTTATATAATTCTTGTACAGTTTGTGATGTTATGTTGTTTGTGATGGTGGTGGTTTTATTGTATGTACTGTAGTGTTCTACACTTCAGCACCACAGTATCAAAAAGACCTGAACCTTATGCATCAGACTCATTATTTAGTAATGAGAAATAACCCACTGTATTTAATGAATGAACAATTAAATAGTGTTTTAGCGAAACCTGGTACATATTATTTAGAAACATCATTGACTCCTAAAGGCATTTAAAATAACTCTTAAATGCCTTTGTTGGTTTAAATATTTAATGTTTGAAACTCGGAAAGTCTTTTTAAATTCTGCAGTTTACTTTACAGTATCTAAAGTTATTTAGTGTTAGGAAATGGTGCTTTAAAAACCTGAAAGAGAAACTTGGCATTGAGATATTAAATGTATACATTCTAGTAAATAAAGACAGCTTGTACATAAGACTCTGTAGTCTTGTAAATTTAGTCAGTGGAACAGCCAGAGAACTGTCATGTTTGACTGATTGTTAAAATACCACACCAATGAATTGTAGATAGCTCCAGGCAGATTGCCTCTAAATTGGCATTACCACTTTCCTAAACTTTTTTACATCCATTCACCTTTTTCCCTGGACATTGGTCATTATTACATCTCTTTATGTGTTTAAGTTATACTGCGATTTGGATTGCTTTTGCTGTTATGGATTATGTTAACCTTCACTTTGGTGAAGAGAGTGGCAGATTATGGAAAATTTTAACAGTATAGCTCTAACTGAGCAGTTTACAATATACCACATTTTAGATTTTGTATTTACAAATTGGAACACAATGAGAGGTGCTTACTTTGCAGCATCAAGGCTTGATCTACTGTATGCAAATACTGCCGTAATTGTTGGCATAAGACAAACTAGAGTGTAAGATTTTTTCCATTATAATAAGTTTTATATTTCCAAATAATGTTGACGCACAAAAAAAGCTTTTCCTTGATTTTCTATAAAATAAAGCTTATTTACTTCTTTTATTTAAAAAACAGAATTCACAACTATTAAAAATTGTTTGTTTTGGAGGAATTGCCTGTAATCTAAATTAATCTGTAACTTAGATTCAAAGTAATTTCAGGTATTACACACTGAGTTTCCTACTTTTGCAAAAGTGTTCACAGTAGATGAAGCAGACAAGCACTTTTCTATACATTTACATATGTAGGCCTATGCAGAATAAGGAGAAACTATTAAAATATACACATTTTATGCCTCACTTTATTTTTCACACCTGTTCCCAATTAGATCTAACACATCCTCATCCTGTAGAAGAAGCAAAATGCAAATCATACCCAAAAGAATATAATAGGATTGAAGAATATTGCATTCATTTGACACTTTTCATCACACAAAATATGACATTTTTAGAAAAATATTAAACCAACTTCATATACTGTACCACTAAACTGCAGCACACACCAGAGTGGTGTGTGGCATCTATCATGCAACTACTGTCCCTATAAAAAGCAGATCACATCAAGCGAGAATTTGCTTTGCCGACTGAATTAATGGGAAACTTTAGGTAGGTCAAATTGTGCAAGCCCTGAGCGGAATTTTGCCAGAGCAATTGAATCTTTACGATCTGAGTTGTCAGTACTTTTATTTTCTCAACCAAAGGACAGCACCTCGGACAGCATGGTGGTCTCAATAGTAAAATTTGATTTCCACTTTATTTTTTTGGAGTGGCTCTACATAAATTAAATTACGTTATCAACAAAAGTGTGAATGCAGGTATGAAAATATGGACTTAATCCAATAAATTGTTCTTTTGTTGTATTACTGTTAATATCTAGTACTTTTCATTTTGGTTACATACAATAAAGTCCATCCCTTTGTGTACGAAGGATGAATATAGATACAAGTTCTTTAATTTTTCTGGTGGAAAGGCACTGGGCTTCATTTGTATTTTACTCCTTAGTAAATTTTTGGGTAATATTTAAGCTTCTGTTAGAATTTGACTTTGTGTGAGTTAAAATAAACATATTTCTTAGCATCCATAACACCGCAGAATATACGGTATAATATACTGTACAAGCTACTGTACAGTACATTTCAAACTCCCTGCAGATGTGTTGCTGCTGGAAATGTACATGAATTCCACTACCCCAGTAAATGTCAGGAACTCAAATTTTCTTGTTTGCAGGTACATTTCCATCTACGCAGTGATTAAATTGGTGAATGTGATGGTCAGATAGTGAATATAGTTCCTTGCTGTTTCTGTTACACAGGGGGAGCAACTCTTCTATTTAGTGCCAGTACTTTTAAGGTTTAAGGTTTAAGCTAACTTTAAGCTAACTTATTAGGCTATTAAGCCTTATGAACTCACAGTACAGCTTTAATAACATTTGCTGACAATGGAAAGAAACACTAGAGTTTGTAAACTGCAGGCAAACCTTGCTAGCTGATCAAAATATTTTAGTTCCTAAAACTTTCAATGAGTCAAAATGTAATTTCTTTGCTTCCATGTGAGTCTTAAAATATCTGTGGAAGAACAAACCATTCTTGATCTTATTTCTCACAAGAATTTCACCTTTTAGTGCTAGAGGCAGTTATTCTCATGACTTTCGCTTTTGCTGTTGTTAACAGCTCAGAAAATCTTTTTTTAATAGCAGTAGTTCCTACTGAACAGTGTCTGGAAGAGCTGGTGTAATATCACCATCAGCTAATAAATAATATAGGAGTCTAGCTAGCTAGTGTGTATTGACGAATAATGGTCGAGCTTTCATGTACTACACTATTATGACAAAATTCAAAGCCTTTTTGCTCTGGTGGAAAAAGTGCTCTTTCTAATTGTAAATATACAAAGTAATCTGATATTTAAAATGAAAGTCCACCATATCTTTTCAGTTTTGCCCTCATACATTTTTTATTGATACTTAAAGATGAAGGAAAATATGTTTTGGAGCAAAACACTTTGGAAAAATTTCCCTGTATACCCAAACGTTCAACAAGTGTTTCAATCCCTCTTTCTAGGATCATGTGAAAGTGAATCTTTGTCTTTAAAAGAACATTTTTGCTCCTGCTGTAAAGCCACTTTCCACTGTAAAATAGCTAGGAAAAGAACAGAGATCCAGGATGTTAAATAAGTTATGTTTAGGGCTACCTATCCCCTCACAGTTGTAAGGCACGGGGGCTGGACTACCACACATGCTTGAGGGTCATGCAAACCACTCAGTCTGTAAGACGATCCCCAGCAGAGGTTGATCACACATCCTCAGCACAGGGGCACGCTCGTATACACATTCTTCTCAAGTCAACGTGTGGGGAAGGCAGGGAGTCTGCCTCAAGCCTGGCTCAAATGCGCAGCCCTTATAAATCTCACTGAGGACACAAAGAGAACTGCAGTCCTAAAAGCTATCTTGGAGAGGAGCTTTGACACTTCTGCACCGTTCACGGGGGAAGTTACCAATCCTTCAACCAGGACGCCGGACACCTCATTTAAGCCATGCATTTCCAAAGGCAGCTGTGAATATCAATGTTCGCCTGCTCAAACATTTTGGATTTTTGCTTTATTCTCATGGGGGTATAGGTACCATTCAGGTTGTTATGACATTTTCACTGTTTTCTAATTGAGAAAAGGAAAGGCACAGAAAGAAAGGACAGAGAGAGAGAGAGACAGAGAGAGAGAGAGAGAGACCAGCAAACCTCAGCTGGTCATTGTTTGTTTGTTGCTTTTCATTACGATGATCTGGGAGATGTTTGCCTATCACTTCCTCTCACTTGTCTTTCTGGCGGTGTTGATGGGGAGCGCCAGTGTGGTGGAACAGCGGAGTAGGGGTGCCGACAGCAACGGGAGGCGATACAGCCGTATCCAACACGGACAGTGCATGTACACCTTCATTCTTCCTGAAAATGACAGCAATTGCCGAGAAGGCAAAGCAGGGCAGTACAACACCAACTCTCTTCAGAGAGATGCTCCGCAGGTGGACCTCGAGTTCTCCACACAGAAGATACAGCATCTGGAGCATGTCATGGAAAATTATACACAGTGGCTACAGAAGGTAAGGAGCATGTTTTTGTCTCCTCCAACAGGATACAATTATGCTGTTTTTCTTCAGTGTATTAGGATGTGGATTGCCTAGACAGCACAGTATAAGTGATACATCATCACTGTCTTTCCTTTTTTTCTCCAGAATTCTTGTTACCGTAGTACTGTATATTGTCAAGCATATATTGAATGTACTGAACAGTTTTCAGTTTCTTTTTGACTTGCTTCTTAGGGGGCTGGAGAAGTACATTTTTGGCAAAAATTCTAAAAATTATTTTTGCTAACAACCTAACAGAAATCTGTGTTAAATATTGAAGCACAATTTAATAATCCCCATGTAAAAGAAGCAGTGAATTCATGTCAAAATTCATGTTATTCATGACCAATTATGTTATGCTCTGTGTTATTATGCTCATGTCCTAGATTCATATGCCTATCACTATTGTATATTTAAATTAAACAAATTATTTTTCTTGAAAATGACATGTCATTGCTGTGTTCTTCTCCAGGATAAGTGACTCTCTGATAAAGGTTTTTATAGAAGGATTTTCAATTAGTGGATAAAGCAATGGACACTAAATTCTGCGTGACAGACCTTTTGAAATAGGAATATTATTCACTGTAATACATTTCTTCATTACAAAATCAGAAAGTTTTTTTTTTCCCAGTGAAAATGTTGCTGATTCAATTCTCTGTGATCCTCCCCCCAAAATTGCCTATGATAGTTAATAATAGGAGAAGATAAAATAAAGTTTTTCTTTTTGTTTTAATATAAAAATCTAAAATCCTAACAAATGTGTGAACATTTGTATAATATAGTTGCTAACTATTTCATTTAAATCTTGAAATGTTGATTTTCTTTACACGTGTACAACTCCATTGAGATGCAGTAAAGTTAATTCTATTCCCTTTACATTAATGGACATACTCGACTTCATTATACTTTGTACCATACTGCTTCATTTTAAGTATAACACACACTCCTAAATGTAACACTCCGGGAAGATGCAGGAAATAAAAGGAAACCTCCACAAAGCATTGAGCAAATGCTATAAAATAACATTGAAGTGGTGCAGATACATGAACTACTAAGTCTCTGCTGTTTCTTGGCACATTTATTTGGCAAAGAATTTGCTTTGGTGAAACAAAATCATACCTGACATCATCAGTAGAATTTATTGGTTGCACATGCCAAACAGAATATCCCATACTAAGATTTGCTAGCATACAGAATATATACTGTACAGTACGGTACTGTAGTTTACAAGTTAATGCAAGGTTAAATAAAAACACATCTAATATACTGTAGGAATGTTTAGGAAACTGTTTTTGAAGCTGGTTTAAACAGCAGAATGAAAGCCTTATTTTCCACCGTCCCCCCCACCCTTTTGTGATGTCATTATAACTATATTCTTGGCCCATTTCATTGTGTAGTACATACCTGTAGAATGTATTTGCCAAATCCTTTTCTCACCCAACAGTGCCAAACAAAGGTGTATCCTCAATCCTGTTCTGTTGTTGGGTTTAATGTTTTGTTTTTGGATTAGATTTTCTATCTGAGAAATTTCACCCTAGCGGCTTTTCTAAAGATGTTACAATGAACAGGTGTTCTGCTGTAATAGTTCTTGGTGGTGTGACATTTTCATAAGATATGAATTTGTACAGTATGACAGAGTAGCGCAGTGGTTAGCATGGCTGGGGGGTTCAGTTCCTTCGATGCCATCTGTGTGACATTTGTACAGTATGTTCTCCTGGAGTTCAAGTGAGTATTTGTTGCTCATACCCAAAGAAGGCTCCACAGCGGAAACGTTGTGTTTTCTTTCTACTTATTTGTATTTAATTTTATGTGTAGAGAGGTGCTTTCTACTAAATGTGATGCATTAACTCCTGGAGCAATACATGTCCCCTGCTCATGTACTGTACACTTTACCTTGAGTAATTGTAATCACGTTATACTGTAGATGACTCTGATCAATGAAAATTGATACGGTACTTTAAATTGCAAGATTGGTTTATTCTCACCTAAGCTAAACTGTGTTTAATAACATTTAAAGCGTAAGCAATAACATAAAAACATTTAAAGACTTATTGATTGTTATCAGTAGCAATAATTCATGGGCTGTACCTCATTGTCAAGTATTATCTACCATGAACCCAAAGGTAACTTTTGGGAGCAGCACACACTCTCTGGCAAGCTGAGCGGGCGTGGTCTTTAGAGATATCAGGTCATGTACTGTGCAATCTGGCGAGAGATCTTTTTGATGTTCTCACTTTGCTTCCTCTTTTTTGACACTTTTGGGGTTCTTCCTCCATCTGGTTCATTTAAGCACTATAGACTCCCCGGGAGTTGATATCCATGTTGCATTTCTTCATATTTGCTTTTATTACACCTTTGAAGAGGTTCTTCTGTCTTCCTCTGGCTCAATTGCCTTTACTAAGATGGCAGAAGAGAATCTTCGATGGGAGCCTTGAATCTGTAGTTGTTTCTAATGTTTTTTTTAGTTGTGGTGCATTTATTGTATATACTGTTTATATTTAAAAATCCAAACTACATTGAATTCAGCTTAAAATGGAATGAAACAGCTTTTAAAACCTATTCTCTCACTGATATCAATATTGACTAAGCAAAACCTACTCAATTAATCTGAATTATATGCATTCAGTAACATGCTGACTGCATGTCTAATTAAAATTCTGTCATATGAATTAATACTTGAGAAATATTCCCTCAAGCAAATTCAGGAACATTTTTATGGGTGTTTATGGAATGCTGTCTGATGAACATTCTTAATTTTTGTTGCTGATCTTTGCTTAAGAACTGAGAGAATCTAAATATAGCTCTTGAAGCTCCTTTAAGTCTGCATTATGGTACACTATGGATTTAAAATAGTTGTCCCAAAAATAAGAACTAAAAGACCGATCAAATTTAGTCATAATAACTTGGAGCATCATATTAATAAAATGTGATGAATAGGAATATTTGTAGAAGCAGTTTTTTTCCAGTAAATGACAAGATGGAAGAAATAGAGATTTGGTTGGAAGCATCACTTTCTCTCTACTGTGTTTTACAAGACTAATTCCTTGGGAAGAATGTAAAGGTTACCTTCAATATACCTTCAAATTCTACCTCTTCAAACTCTACCTTCAAAGCTGTTCAGTTATTACAGACTTGATTAAGTTGTCACGACTTAATAAATATAAAACTGCTGTTTATATACTGTATCCAGTACTAAAAGAACAATCCTTAATTCTTTCTAGCATTGTTTTACTCTAGTCACAAAACATGAAGGATGTCTGCCATCACCAACAATCTGATAATAGTGCACTTGTCCCCTCATGTAAGAATCACTAGCATGTCAAAAGAAAAAAAAGCCTCCATAACAAAACTGAGGCAATCAGATCCAGCAGCACCATATTCCTGAGGACTAGTGACGACAGATAATGCTTGTTCCACAAAAAGCTTCCAGTTGAGCTTTAAAATGATCAAGCTTGAATACATTTTTTAAAAAAAAGTGATTTATCCTATCTTATTGAGTAGAACATTTCATACACAAGAACACACATACACAAAAGGGATTGCTAGGGTGCAGCTCTACGAGAATCAGCCTTCTGCCCTCAGTCTGTCAAACAAGGTTAAGGGGCATGAAAATAGGTGCATTGGGGTTTGCCCATACCTGTGGAAGCAATCAACCGATAATTCAGGTGTGCTTGAGAACAAGCCAAATATTCTGTATAACTAGTACACATTATTCTGCGAAGCAGTGTCTTAGAAACAAATGAAGCTGTTGGGCAATTAAGCCCTTTTTTGCGGTTGTGTGACATTGCCAAACAATGAGGTAATGAGGGCAGGTCCCTCTGTTAATTTAATAGGGAGAACAGGGTAATCTCTGAAAGCCAGTGAGTGCCTTTGACAGTCTGTCTTATGTTTCCATGATATATTTTGCAGAGCAGCATGTTAGGAAAGCAATTAGCCCTGCTGCCTCATGCCTCTTGGATCCTGAATTTGTTTCCTGACTGGGGCACCTGTGTGTTTTCTGTGTGTGGGTTTCCCATGGTCTTACCATATGCACGTTGGCTTTCTCTAAATGTTTTTCTCTGCTATGGGTTTCTCGCACCTTCCAAAGAGAAAGTTGTATTTAATTTGTATTGTTGTGGGGAGTCTGCCTTGAAACGGACAGGCATCCTGTCTTATGTTCACTGTATCTGGAATAGTCTTGGTTGCTTAGACACTACTGTACTGTGAAGAAACAGATCTGATAAAGGACATACTGGATTTGTTTTGTCATTGTGCACAAAGAGACAATTAAGTCTACTCAATAGTTTTAATCAATGGAGATTAACAAAGTATTTAAAATTGCATGAAACTTTCCCCTTCTTTTACTGGGTAAAATGAAATGCAAAATGGAAACAACAAGAGGCAACAAATCTATAACAGTAATTGCAAGAACATGTGCTACTGTATATGGCTTTGTGATGCAATGTCATATTCAAGTGCAACAACATTGTAGTGCAATGTTGCTGAGCAACACACTACTATTACATATAAGGTTATGTGATTATGGAAAAGTTACTCCGCATTTTGAAAAATGCACAGAACAAACTAAAAACTTGTGTTTACCTTGTGATAATAAGGGAAATACTGTAGAGGCCGTTCAGAGTGCAAGGACAAAAAATGCAAATTGGAAAGGATTTGAAAAGTTTTTAAACATCCTCCTTCAGAACCCAGAGATGGAAAATAATGCACATTAGGACCATAAAAAAAAAATTTAGCTCAGAGAATGCAAAGCAAAGCAAAAACTATTTCCCTGGTCAATGGTCCCTGAAAAACAATGTAAAGACAACACTGATTCACTATTTTGTTCATGAAATTAAGTCAGTACAACAAAGTAATTTAAATAGCACCCATCTCAAGCTTACTTGTATGAAAGCACAGTAAAATGAGTCTTTTGTTCTTTGCTCCTTTGCTCTTAGTTTACAAATTTAAGTGATTTGTGTCGACACTTGTCAGATGTTTAATGTACAGAAGCTCTGATCTGCTCTATCTAGGGTAATTTATTGTAAAGTTATTAAGTAAAGATGCATATCATGGTTGAAATATTATGTAGACTAAACTGTAAGTGTGTTTTAGATATTGGTACTTTTAGTCAGTTGGTTAGAAAATTAACTATTACAAAAATAGAAGAAAAAACAACTTCCTTTGCAAAAAAAAGTAGAGGAAACAATGTGATTCATGAAAACATTCCAGTGCAGTCAAATGTGGCTTCTGTTTGTTAAAAGACTGTTCTTCTTGTAAGAAGAATGATTTCACAAGATTCTTTTGATCTTTTATTACTTGAAACTGTCCCTCCAGTGCCTTACCTTGTGAACAAGTTCCATAGTTTTATGTGTGTAGGAAAAACATTACAGTTTGACCTAATCTTCTGTGACAAAATAGTAAAGAATGTAGGAAGAAGATAAAATATATTTTTGGCAGCTGGTTTCAGACAAAAAAAATGCTAGGTTCTCCTACAGTGTTTAGAAACATGTTTCCCTACACTCTAACCAAGTATCACTAACCTTCTTTATGAGTGACTCGTTTTGAAACCTAAAGTTAACTTAAACTTTTATACTCATTTGCTCCCTTTCTTTTATCCCAAGGACAAGCAATTGAAGATTTTTAGACCTATCTAATGAGCAGCTGGCCTTTAAAGGATTTCAGACCATTTATTTCTGGGAAATATAGGCCTTTTTTAAAAGCTGGCATAGGAAACCAAGAAACCTCAAGTCACATTCTTCATTTTTATCGAGGAATCTGTGAAATTGCCTGCCAAATACTTTTGTAGTGTATGGGTAGGCATACCCACGTTTTTATAATTAATTGTATTTATTCCATTTCATTCTAGTACACTATAAAACACAGAAACTGCAGGACCAATGAAGACAACAAGAGATGTGTTATTCTTCATTTTTTGAAAGGTCATTATGAGATAAGATCACTTTATTGGCCATATACAATTTATTGTATTAGGAATTTGTCTTTTCGCGTACCCCAGCTTGCTCTCCACGAGACACAAACACACAGACAGGGGGAGAAGCTTGGGGTTAAGGGCCTTTCTCGGGGCCCAACAGAGTAGGATTCTTTTACTGGCCATATCCCGCGGCTGGCAGAGGAATCTTACTCCTACTGTACTATAGTGTTGTGTGGTAGTAATATCAAAGTAAACAGCAAAGTAATGCTACACTGTGGCTGGCACTGACAGCCATTTTGACAAATATATACAAAAAGCATTTTTATAAATTCATTGCTGACATCCACTAACAAACAAGGCGGAAGTGCAGACTGCAAATCTAAAATGAGCATCACATAAAGCATTATAATTATTTTGACAAATAGTTCAAGTTGGTTATTTTTCTGAATTTTGCATTCTAATATGATATCATGTCAGAAAGGGGCAATTTTAAAGCAATCCTTCTTATATTGCTGTCAGATGACCACACAGAATTAGTGAACACTGGAAAAAGAGCTTGCTAATTCCAGCACAACTTCCTATGCATCAAAGTTTGTTTTTGCTGTTGATATGGGCCAAGACTAACAAATTGATGATGCAATACTGGTTGACGCTCAATAGACTGAAAAGCTTTTCCTTCCTGTCTTCCTTAATAAATAAATAGAAATGAAATGGAGTGTGTTGAGCAAAAACAATCTTCAATCCATTTGTACCATCAGTAACTGTGAAAAAGCAAACACTGTCCAACACTTAAAACCTACAGTATACCTATTTATATGTGAAATATAACTAAACCAATCAATACATTGTTGAAGCCTTTACCAAAAATTGAAACATTTCTTACTTCAAATATTAAAAAATTTTACAAACAAGAAGAGGCCAGAAAGCCATTCTAGTTTGCTTGAATAATAGGTTGTAACTGATCTGGAGATATCAGCCTGTTTCCTGAGAATCACCCATCCAATGAAATCAGCTTCTACATGTACTGTACAACTTGTGTGGGCTGTATGCGTCAGACATGTAAAGATTTCCTTTTTGATTCTGAAGGGGATTTGCATCGTCACCAGTCTTCATGATTTTGAACATTTTGAATAAAGTTGTACTATATTGTTAGAATGGATTTGAAAAATAGATAATTACCTCCAATCCATCGATATTTCTTCTTACTTTTAATAATGTTGTTTCTGGCTTTTTTGACAGTTTGACATTTTGACATTTGACGTGTTTCAGCTATACCTTACTCCTTAAACACAAAGGAATGGGTGGGTTCATTTTCTTCTAAGTAAAGGGAGTGTTGAGTTTTTGCCAGTTTCCTTGCAAACGATGTATTCTTTAAAATATCCTGTACAAGCTTAATTAATGACCCTCATGCATACGCTGTGGACAAGATTGATTCATTTTTAATTACATTTATATTTAATGTTTTTTTAAGTGCTTTATATATTTATTTTATTCAGTTTATAACATTTAGCTTGAGGCAATATGCAATTGATTACGTGTTTTCAATAAATTGTGGATTTCCTGCAATCTGTTTTACTTGTCCTTTACCTCTAAGCAACATTTATTTCTTTTTCTAGTAAAATATGCTTTCAACAGGTATCTTCAGTACAGTATATGCCATTTTTCAATTAGGGAAACAGACTATTATTAAAAAATAATGTTTAAATAATATGTTTATATTACTAAAAAGAATCTTTATACCTGCATCTCTGAATTGGATGAAGTGGGTAGAAAACAGATAGATGAATAACCTTTATAGATGTATTACTAATATTCAGCATTTTGTATTTCTAGACATTTTTACAGGACAAATGTTAAAACAAAGCAAAACAGTGGATGAATGGAATTAGGTGTGGATAATACTTTATTATTAATTTTCAATCAGAAAGACTTCCAACCTATGTCCAAATTCATATGCATAACATTGTAAGATTCCATGTGACTATTATTACAAAAGATGTGGCAATTAATTATCATCTGGAGGAACACTCAGGGAAATAACTTTAAAAAGTAATACTAATAAAATAAAAAAAACACAAGTGCTCTAATTACTTGCATCATTTTATTCAGTGAGACCCAACTGATATACAGTAGCAATAAAATCGAATTAATATTTTTTACATTATACTGTAGCAGCAAAATTGTGAACTACTGTACAATATGTATTCAGTCCTCTTTATAAATGTTATTAGATTCTAACACACCTCAATCAGTCATGTTCTTCTTCATAAAGAACCCAATTAATTAAATCTCAAACATTGCAGTCATCTTAAACCCCTTAAAAGTGTGACATCCGGAGCTTGGGTTTGAAAAATAAACACTCCTGTTGTTATGGCTACATTTATACTCTCCTGTAACATTCAAATTAAACTGTCATTTTTAATAAATTAAGATTGTTAAACTGGCAAGTAATTTTCCTGTTTAATAGAGTGCAATAAATTGAAAAAAATAATCTGGTCTGTATGGAGACTTTTTTTTTTAAAAAAGCAAAAAATCAGTAGTGCAAGTAAGAACATCAGTCACATTTTTAATGCCTCTCAACATATGTTTAGCTGGAGATATCAGAAATTAAGTTAGTCAATTATCGTATACCTCCGTTTAAGCACAGAAACATTTACACATACAGGTACAATTCATGATTTCTTTAGGCTGCAGCGGTCACCAGAACAAGCAGACTGCAAGTGGATGGATGGAATCGGTTAGCTTCTGAGTGAAAGTTATCAAACTATCAACTAACAGGTACAGGTAAGCACAAAATGCTACAAGCATCTAAAACTGAATTATACTGATTCAATTGTGAGTGCAATTTGCATGTCCAGCATGAAACTCTGTTTTGTGTCAGTATTAAGGGTATTTAGTAGACTTAAACAAACTTCAAGTCTGCATTAAACACAATACAGTTAGCCTACTTGTATAGAGTAAGTACATGACAATGTTAAATGAACTCCTGCTAGTTGATATTTCCCATCATAATTCCTGCAGATTTTTAAATTGAGATTTTCATGAAAATATAAAAACCCATACTGTTACTTCAGATATTACATATGCTTTTTTCTCTATGTGGTATATAGCTTTTGAAAGATTAGCTGTATTAATGCTTAGTCCGGTAGTGTCTTTTGGAAATCTCTTCTAATTGGCAATTGTAAAACCTTGTGATAAAATCTGAGTTTATTACCCCAAAGAAAGGAAAGGCTGCTAAATCTTAAAGCTCTCAGCTATATTTAAAAACAAACAAAAGTATTTTATGATCAAGTATCCCTTCAATATTTCTATGCTCTGTAATAAAGAACAGAGCTGGGTTCTTCAAAACAGTTCTGTCTGTCCACACTGGAAACTTTGCCAAAGCTATCCAGAACTCTTTTCTTATCTTGAGAACTACTTCCTAGACTTCCCTGCTGATTGCAAATCAAAACACCCCATTGGGAAAGAACCAAAGGCCCGATTTAACGCAAATAGTGAAGAGTTCAATGAGGAAAGGCTAATAAATAATGTGCAAAAAAATAAACATAACTGGAAAAACTGAGCAAATGAAAGTAGAATCTGCATGTGGAATATCCGATTACAGACAAACAGTTTTCACTCCCACATACCTTGTAATGCTTTCAGATATTTTTCCTTGTATGACAGCTAAGCCTTGCTTTTCCAGAGTTTTTACAGCAGTGCAGCAGTTGTAAAACTTCAGGCAATGGGTGCTACAAACAGCCTCATGTCATTTGATTCACAAACCAATATAAGAACAAGGGCTTCACTGTGTAAATCGAAATGTATTTACCGTTCACTGTTCTTTTTAACACGTACCACAATAGGTGAAGTCGTATTGAAATTCATTTGAAAGACTTGCTATATATTTGAGTTTCTGTTCAATAAATGTATTCTTTGCAAGAACCAGACGTCCATTAGAGTGCAACTGATTATTTGTCTCTAAAAAGCTGACGGGTTTCACTGACAAGCTGATATTGTCACATTTCCGTTAGTTCTGTAATGTGTGCGCATTGAGATTGTGCTTATGTGCCATCAGTTGTTTCAGAGATCATGCAAGTGAAGAATAAGTGTGTGCATATGGTTCAATGTGTCAATTCATTAGGAGAAACAGAAATTCTCAGACTGTAGCCTCAAAGGCCTATAATGTGTTCTTGTATAAACATTGGATTTTGGACCTGATAATATCAGGCTAAAAAATTTACTTTACATTTTCTCCTGAAAGACTCCAGAATATTATTGTCCTGTATGATTTGTAGAAAACCAGATTGAGGATGTCAATGATGGTATTTTATTAATGGCCTGTGCCTGTTCATGGTGAGCACTCAAGCCTCTTTCAAATGGCTTGTGTTACAAAAGGGCATTGTAAAATACAGCAGTAGAATTACAACTTACGTGCTCGATGTTCTGTGTACTCAAGGTCATAGAATAAATTACACATCTTACTGAATCACAGATAAACACGCATTTAATTTTTTAGCAAGAAAAATAGACAAATGAAAAATAGGATGTCGTCAATGAAATGGAGGAGAACACAGCAGTCGTGTAAGAATATGAATATCTGTAATTTAAAAAAGTTCAGTAGTACAAAAAGACATCTTGCTTGTTTTTTTTTTTTACCCATGTCTCAAAAGAGCTCAGAATCTTAGCTTCAACAGCTAGGCTGAATACAGTAGCTTGTTCCAGATGCCTATGTCAACCTCTTATTCAAAGAAGTACTGATAAGTACTGACAGAAGCATTGCTAAATGTAGTCAAATTGTCCAAATGCAATTTCTTTAATTTTCACACATGTTCTTGTAACCTTGTTTCGTTGTTCTGTTTGAATTAGGTTTAGGTTTGAAGAAGGACAAGGCAGAGCCAGATTAATAGTTACTAACAGACAAATCAAGAAGGTAAAATGTCCCGAGAAATGCAATTTAAAATAATTAAACAGGTGGCTGCAGTAAGATCTTACAGGGCACATTTGATCATAGGAAGTCAGCAGATCAGAGACTGAGAAGAGCCAATATTTCAGATGACTTCTCAATATTTCAGAATCTTGAAAGAAATTAACAAACTGAATTCTAGCCAGTATTGCTGGCATTTAACAACAATGGCTACACCAATTTCTATCAGCTAGAATCTACTGAAAGTGAACAGTACACATTTAGTAAGTATAGCATTATTTTAGTCCAATGGTGAAAAAAAAAACTGAAGCAATTTGAGTCATGTGGAGAAATGCCTTTTTTCTGCTACATATTTTTTAAATGAGTTACTTTATTAAGTTATTCATCTGTACAATGAGCATTGACTATGCCTGTGGCTGATTTTTATTCTTTCGCTGGATTATTTTATTATTGGTGTATTTTATTATGCAAAGGATTTATTGTCAGAAATCAATTGGTGGCTACGGTTTGTATAGAGTTTGAAAAATAATGTTTTGGTTGACTTGATTTGCAAGCACAATTTAATCACATACTCTTGTAAGAAATGGAGCTCTGCTTCAACTGAAGAAATCAATTACTGTATTCCTAGCTCTGCCAATGACCCTAGAATAACAATTCAAAACTTTGCTGTTCAATTTTGCACTGAAAATATAATATAGTTTCCAATGTCCTGGATGTAAAAGGAATGCAATACTCTACTCAGTCATTGTGTGGAAAAGTGAAAGGTTTTTTTTACTTACTCTACATGCCCAGAGAATGATCAGTCATGTGCACAGATTGTAACATTAAAGTGCATTTGAACATGGAAACTTAATGCCTGACAAATGAAAAGCTGTATGAATATTTAGTTGTTTTTCTTTCATTTGTGAGGAGGGAGGATTCACACCAAGCAACAAGAAAAGTCTGTGTGATTTGAAAAGCTAAACTTGTAGATGAAAAAACAAAAGGATCAAAGAAAAGTTATATTGCTGTACTGAAACATTAACTGGACAGTTGAGTTTGACCATGAAAATGGAAGCACAGGAAATCATCCACTCTCCAGTCAGCTGACCAACATTAAATACTAATTGAACAAACAAATTACAATTTTAAAAAACTAATACATTCTATTTGGTATAAATATATATACAGTATATGATATAATCATTATAGCAAAATAAGATTGCTTCAGTAAATCATTAAAAACTTTTAACCTTTAAACTTTTGCCTGTCCAATTTAATTTTTAATAATTAAGATTTTGTTCTCTAAAGTGTAAGGAGAGGATTATAGGGAAGTGCAGAAAATAACATGATTACTTCTGCTTTACATCACGTGAAAGGGATTCTAAAATTCTTATTTTTCTTAAATATTAGCAAGTCAAAGATTCATTGTATTAGTACCCCATGCCCAAGGGACTCCAAAGACTGATTTATTTTACAGGTCATTGGATGTGCTAAAATGTATCTGTTTACCCAGTTTTGGCTTCGGCGTGATGAGTGTTACTCTCTGACTGCTTGTCCTTAAGAAAACATCCCTGCACCTCTTCTGTTTTCACTGCTTGGCTTAGTGTTAGGATAAATGGAATGTTGTCCAGTGTTCTGTTTGCCTTGTCTGGGACACAGGCCAGCATTCTCACATTCTGAGGAATAACATGTCATGGGCAAAGTGGTCCTAATTGTTACGATTCAGATAAGCAAAGACATTGCAGCCTGGTGGCATGAGAGTTCTCATCCTGATATGTGATTTACTTAAAGCTAAGAGGGTATTTGCTGGAATGTCTGTTTTTTTTTCTTTTTATCAGGGTAACTATGCTGTTTTTAAAAAATGGAATATTATAGAACTCCCCTAAAAAAAAACAAAGTGCATGGTCAATGCACAGTAGTAATGTTCATGGAAATGCTGGAAGTCTCTGTGTCTTTTTCAGTTTGTGACAAAATATAGGACCATGCCATAGCGGTTACTGTAACTATTATAGACTCAGAACCTGGCATGGTCTCTACCCTCTGTAACTTTACCTACTAAAACTCTGTGGTTCCAGGTGGCCGAAAAGGAGGAAAAAGCCCTTTCCTTGCTTTTCATATATAACTAAGGCCAATTGGATATTTGCTCCAAGTTAATTGTGCACAGGTGTTGTTAATAAAGGGTTGTGCTCTAGCTGTATAAGGCTGTACTAAACAAGACCTAGGTGTCTTTTTCATAGAGGCTAGAAACAGTGTGAGGCTGGTTTGCTACAGTTTGTTGATTACATAAGGGAACAAGACTACTAATAGGAATTGGTTTGTTTGTGTCAATGTTATAAGAGGATTAGCCACTCAAGCTCCCAAGGGAAAAGCATAAATAAAACTCTTCTAGAAGGAAGAAGCTTTCTTCTGTGTGAAGGCAGAGGTTATTTTGAGACCCAGAAAACTCTTCTAATAGGAGTATGAAATACGTAGTTAACATCACAATTAATATGACTGGTGTGCAGGGGTTTCTGCACTCTAGAAAACTAAAACACAAAAAGCCCAGCTGTGGTGACCAGTACCCTATAGTGTCTCGCTGTGTATTTTTAATCCATGTGATTTGCTTTAAGGTGCACAATTGACTTAATGAGCCAAACATCTAGTTAATGAACAATTAACAAAAGTTAATTGACCTCTGTCTGAATGCAACAATAGTGGATCGCATCATTTACAATAATTAGTTCTTTGTATATAAGGTCTCTCAATCACGTAGTGAATTTCAAGCAAAGATTCAACTATGATGACCAAGGAGTTTTCAGAACAACTTGGGGACAAAGCTACTCAATATAAAACACAGATAAGGAGAAGGGTATACAAAATTTTCAATGCATCTCTTTGAATATGAAGTGAATGACAACCAGATAACTATCTAAATAGACTGAACAGACTTACAGAGTTTAATGGCTGAGATAGGAAAGAAGGCACTGCTCAGCACTATCCAGGTACAGTACCCCCACAAAGGTCAAATCACCATAACACTTTTTAATCGCCATTTATGCAGTTCAGGGTCACAGTGGCCCAGATCCCATCCTGGAAAGCATTAGACACAAGGTGAAATACACCCTGGACAGCATGCCAATCCATCACAGGGCACACAATGGGGGCTTGCATGGAAATGCAAAGGGAGTTTTCTCAAGTCCTACATGTGATTTGCAACATACAGTAGCACCTAAATAATACTGCAAACATGTGGTAGATGGTTTTGTGATCAGACAAGACAAAATTGGAACTTTTTTGTCTACAGTAGGTGCAAAGGATTACTTCTGACATGAGCCCATCATAGTGCATCACTCAGTGAAGACCATCAATACTGTCAAGCACATTGGTGGCAGTGTGATTTTATAGTTCTGCTTCTCATCGGCAGCGATTGGGAAACTTGTCATGACAGATGTGAAGAATTGGCATTTTTTAGAGGAAAAGATTCTTCATACTTAAAACAAAGCCAAAATCTCACCTTTTGGGGGGAATAATACAGAGCACAAGATCCAGATTATACCGAAGTGGCTTAAGAATAAGAAACTTAATGTCATTGAATGGCCTAGTCAAAGTCCTGATTTGAATCCTACTGAGAAGGTTCTGAGAAGCTTTTGTCGACATTCACTGTAATTGAGTTTGCCTTCAGTCTTCAGTATGAGAATGAGGGTTTTGAATAAAATATTAAGTCTAAAAATGTCTGCATCATTTTGTTATTTCACAAAATGGGACACCATGAAAAAGATCTAAACATTTTTAAGTCACTGTAACACAAATATTAAATGTTACAAATATTATTTTTTTGACATTTTGGAATGTTAGTTTCTTCTTTTTTTCTTTTTTTTGTAAAAACAGCATTCTCTAAACTGATTTATCAAACTGTATGAATACATAGAAAAAAGCCATTTTATTTCAATCTTAAGAATATTGTTTAATAGTAAATGACACTAATTGGAAATGTTTACCTAAAGTTTTCTTTTATTTGAATTAAGTTGATCCAAACCATGAGTAATAACAGTAAACACTAACAAAGTGACTTTCAGTTGTTTAAAACCCTGGGGAAAAATAGTTCTCCACAACAATGCATTGTAGCCTGTTTTATTTTGACCATTAGTCTTTGTGAAGGCTTTTGCAAGGCAAATCTGTTCCCAATTTTACTTTCCTTAATTGACTTGAAACTGCCAGTCCAGCAACTGTCAAATGACTCTCAACATACAGTACATGTAGATGATTATCATTTACTGAATGTTAAGTAAAATAAAAAAGGTAATATATATAAAATTAAAACACTTGTTCAGTCCATAGAAAATAATTTTAAAAGCTCTAAATAATAGCAAGTTTATCAACATGGAGAGGTATTGTGAAAAAACTTTTGCAGAATGCAAGCTTCACCGTGTTTCACACTGTTTGTACGTTAGAAATCTTTACCATGTTCCAGATATCACACTCCTCAGATTCATTAAGGGGTGTTTTGTGGTCCTTTGAAAAGCACTATGTCAATACAAGGATGTATGCTCAGTAGTAGTATAGTGGAAGGAACAGAAGTAGTAATACCAATAAAGGTGTGCTGGACACAGCTGGAATGCCTCATATTAGACAATCTAATAAATTACAAAATTTACAAGAGGAAATGTGGTTAATGTGTGTTATGGAGATACAGTACCTGAAGTGCCTGAAGACCAATCCAAAAAAACTGGTATAATATCAGACCCATGGGAAGAAGATGCTTTAGACACAAGCAGCGGAAAAGTGTGATTTATGATTGAGCAGGAAAGCTTCAAAACAAAATGAATCCAGCTGGCTGAAGAGGGCCTAAAGCAAATGAATGTACAACTCTTAGATCAGACAGTTTAGTCTACAGAAATCTTGTTCATTTTGGCGACCCCATAACAACAATCAATGGAGATTAATTTTGGACTGTCATCATAAACAAAATTCTTAGCCATATTTATAAATTTGAGTGTTCAGTATTCTTGGCTGTGAAGTCTCTCTCACAAATTGATTATATTGAAATGGCAATTAATCTGATAATTTGTTGTTTCTGAAACTGACTAGCCATTATTTCTCAATGTACTGTAATTGTATAAATTATATTGTAATTAGTTAGGATGTTTTGTTCATTTGAATATATATTTTAGAAGCAATGACAGATACATTTCTTTAACATATACTTGTAATTGTTATTGTAATATACTATTCATTGAAATGCCACCTTAGTCCTTTTTATCACACTGAGAAATGTCTTTCATAATCCTTTATAACACATACCTGTATGTCTTTATAGTTTAATCTTTAAAATATATTTCATTTGTCTGATGTCACATATAACTACATTTTAAAATTATGTGTAATAGAAGTAAGATTCAGTTTTTCAGGACTGTGTAGTGGTGTAACAAAAAGTGGAATACAGCACAGACCTCATGTTATAATAAGACACAGGGAAACAGAAATACTGAGCTAAATGCAACATGGACAAACAGTAAATAAGATAAAGGATTTTGAAACAACACATTGGGATTGTGAGTGTTCCTAAGATCAAAGGGTTCGACAAATGTTGCTTGTGATCTTATCTTCTCTAGTGAATATTATCAGGCATGCAGTGCTGGTGATAACTGCTAATAGTTTGCAAGGCAGAGAGACAGACCATGAGACCTACAGGCACAGTCTGATAGTGAGTTTTAAGGAGGCAATGAAATGGGATTAGACTTGGTGCAGACTTGGTGCTTACAGACAGCTTTTAACACAATTAAACACCACAGCACATCCATAAACCCAATTCCAGTTATCAGACAATAAAACCTTTTCTACAGTATGTGACAAACTGTAACCAGACTGTGCCACTGCTATTTGCACATCAACATGGACAGCATATTTGAGGACGTTTACTAAGAAGGGTGTGTTCCAATTAATCTTAGTTTTGTGCTTAATCTTGCAATGATAGAGCATGTGCACTGCATACAGCAGAACCTACTGTATGAAAAGTGTGCTTAGATCTTTGGAAGAGAACAGCATTTTGTTTGTTAGTGGTCACATAATTGTGTCAGGAGTTGACTTGCTGTTCATAGTACATTTCACTACACAGTTTTATTTTGGCCAAAGTTTAAGGTCTTTGGTATACCCATTTTTATAGCAACAAATTAGTATCAACATAATCTTCCCTGTCAATGTGGGAACAAACTTCTTCCCAATGTGGAAAAGGTCATTCAAGTCTTTTAAAGTGGTATCAATGTCATGCACATGTCAGTTTTATTTACAGGTTTAAATCCAAATGAGGGCTTTCTGTCCTATTGGGCAGAGGATATCTGCCAATTTTACAGATTGAATAGAGAAGCATTCTTTATACAGTACGTGAGGGTATACCATCTCATCGAGTCTATGACACCATCAAGTCTTTATTTTCTTGTGTCTAATAATACGAACACCTCATACTGATGATTTGTGTAGAGGTTCCTAATTGTACAAAGTATCATAAGAGTCTTACTAAAAGGAACATTGGAATTCTCTTGTCAGAAATGGTGTAATTTAACCTGATTTATCCCATCTAATGTTTTTCTTAAATCTGGGAGTTACATTTCTAAGGTGTTCTAATACATCTTGTCTTGGAGGTCTCCCATAATGTAAATATTCACTTAGAATAAATAGAATGCATTGGCTTGGTGTTCTCCACTTTAATAAAGTTCAGGTTGCCACTCCACAGATTGGAAACTAAAGACTTCAATCATTTTGCTTAAAATTATAGTTTTAACTGTAGCAATCAGACTTTTGAAAACACAAGACACACTTTTCCCTGTTTTGCAGATTTTTTTCTGTTTGCAAGCACTTCTTGATGTGAGTTACAGGCATGTCATTTTCCATTAAACAAGCCAATAAGCAATACTGCATAATGTTGTAAAAAGTTTTTTCATCCCATACAACTGTCCTTTGTGCACATTCTCATCTCTCACAGACACTGCAAATCAGTGTGAATGCGAGTGTGTGCAGGTTTGTGTCTCCCTTTTCAGCTAAGCTTTTCAGTAGTAAAGGAATGATATAGGAAATGATATAGTATTTTGATCAATGTACTGTATAATTTGTGCCACTCTTTTTAGGCACATTTTTACACACAAAATTAATAATTACTGCATAGCCATATCTACAGTACTTTGCAGTTGCTGCTTCATACAGAGAATTTTAGTCCACTGCCTCTTTAAGTTACAAATACAGCAAAATACGAATATATTGCTTATTTTATAAATTGTCAAATGAAGTTTATGGCTGACAATGTAAATATAAATTCAATAAATATAATAAACAGAGGATGATTGCTTCATCATACAAAATGAATGACTATGGTTAGTCCAGAACATATGGATTTTTATTGTTCCTCTCTCTGTCTTTTGAAAGCACATAAATAAAATTACTATCTCAGTTGTGTAAGAAATAACTTGGCCACAGTGAGTGTGGCTTTTTTAACATTTGAGCTGAATCAGCATTTAGGCCATGTAAACTCTTTTTCAGTGATGAACAGTTAAGATCATCTGAAAACAGGGAAGGAAGATCGTCCTTTTCAAATACACATTCATTGGCCTCCAGACAGAAACAGACCTAATCTGTTCCCGAATCTAGAAATTCTCAGCCAAGCAGTATCTGAGAAACTGTCCTTAAATGCAAACAACATAAAGACAAAATTTATTTTGAGCAGTTTATGAGATGGACTCAAGCCTGGATATCTTTGAGGATAATCCTTAACTATTCTGGCAAGACATTGTTTGGAATGTTGTGAGCAATACAGAGCTTGATACTCAGCATGCCTCAGAATCTATTGCATTTCTTTAACTGACTTGCATTTTCATCTCAAGGCCAAATCTAGAATTATAACCTTTTTTACTTGGATCACAGATTATTTTGGTATTTTACCAGTTGACTTCCTTTATACTGTACATTATATAATCAGATAGTTAAATGGTAGACTTGCCTCATCTTGATAATATTTCTTTATCAGGTTCATATCACATGTAAACTGGAATAATCAAGATTATAATCCTTAATACCAAATGGACGTCAGACATCAACTAATATTTTTTTACATTTTAATTAAAATGATTTAAAACTGATTTGATAACCAGTACCAACATTTGTTATTTTTCAAGCACGGCCAACTATAGTACCTCAACAATCTATCTCAGATTGTGAGGAAAACATTTTTTTGTCCTTGTAATCCTACTGTACAGTAGTGGGATCTTAAACAGTGTATGCTATCTTATGTCATGACAGCTCCTGTATTTTGCAGTTGTTAATTTTTGTATACTAAATTTTACTGCGTTTAAAAATAGATTTAAAAAGGCAAAACATTACAACTCTGCACCATGTACACATTATTCAATTTATAGTAATTAAAATTACAGTTCTGCACCTATGAGTTGAGAAACACTCTAGTACAATGAAAAAATGAAAACAACGTTTTTGTTAGATTCCTATTTCTGTAAAAAGCTCTGTCATGTTACTGCATACTCATCATCAGAAACATTTAAAGTATTTTGTCATGAAGCGTTCTTTCAGGACCCTATGCAGACAACACAATCCGGGGAGGAGTGAGGAAAACACGGGGAAAACAGCATGCAAAGGGGCTGGCAGGAAAACAGGGGGCGTGTTCATGGTGTGCTGGTATTCGGGGGAGGTGTGGCAGAGGCAAACAGTCCAAGGGAGTCTGCGGCAAATCCATGGGTGTAGCAAAAATCCAAGCCCGGGTAATCCATCCTGACAGACAAACAGAGTTAAAAGCCGGGGCGGGATCTGGCGGAGGGTCAGGGGAATAAAAGGGGGTCACGGGACCAGACGCTCCCTAATCCCGGACTCAGAAGGTCAGGACGCCGTGATGAAGCCTGTGCCGTCCAGTCGCTGCTGGACTCATGGATGGGCGGGCTTCTGGCTTTTATAGCACGGGGGGCTGGAACCGGAGGCAGGTACGGAAGATGAGTATAAAACAAGGAAGGGCTGGAGTGTCTTTAAGAGGAGGGGTTTATGAGTGTGACAATTATATGCTGATTTTTCACAAGGAAAATTCATGCTGCTCATAAAACGTCAAGAAATGTAAAGACTAAAATGGATAGGTTTTGAAATATAGGCTTTTAAAGTAAGGGGAAGTAAGAGTTAAATGATTTATAACCAGGTCAAAGTTTTCTGTACACCATGGAGAGAAGTGACCCATTGGAGAGTAAATTCTTCTTGAATCCCATAGCTAAATGATAAACCTGCAAAGAGCTTCTGCAAGCGTTGATTCATCTGACATTGTGATAACAATGTAAATCTTTGCTGCTGAGTCTGCAGTCTGAGACCGAGGATAGTTATTGACATAATAGCAGGATTTAACCCACTGGGACATAGTTTTGGTTTCTTTTCATCTGCTACAATGGGGCTACTTTGTTTAAATGCATTCTAGTAACTTTCATATTTATCATGTGTATACACAATATTGTACAGATATATATTTAATAATTATTCTACGTAGTTTTACTGTACTGATGAGATTTTAATGTAATCTTGAAAAAATACAAAAGTTATACTGTAAATGGAGAGACATTTTTATGCAGTATTATACTTCACAGTTTTTGAAATTGGTTTTGGTGTACTGAGTCAATCTGAAAAAAAAAGAAATAAATATTGTTTTGCTCATTTGTTTGAAATACAGTACCTTTGAATTTCAACATTCTTACAAGAAAATATTCTTACAATTCTTGTTAAGCTGAAAAGAATTGAATTTGTTTGTACAATTTAGCTCATATTCTCAAATATTTTTAAAAGAAAGCACAATACTAGATCACTGAATATCAAATATGAAGACATTCCTAATGTCAGCATTGGAGGTTTGAATAAGTTAAACAAGGCAGATGAGGGACGCAGGAAAAGCAACCAGGAGAAAGTTGCATTTGCTTGCTCTAGAGACCATGACTGGAAGACAAATAGAAAAGGCTTAGTCTGTTCGAGAATGTTAGGGCCAGCATATAGAGTACTTAGAAAGGAAGTATTGTATACTCCTTGACAACAAGGTTAATGCAGGCCTTCCTGAAGTCCAAAAAGACACTGCCAGAGATCCGGAGATCAGAGATACAGTATACAAGAGACAGAAAATGAACAGAAAAAGACCTTGAGCAATAGTTTGGTCAGGAGGAATGTGGATGGCATCCAAGGCACTGGTTCAAAGCCTCTGATATAGGGGAAAGAAGCTGAGGTCAGGATAAACGAAGGGATGAAAGAAGGGAAGAAATGAAAATGGGTATAAATGGACTGTGGAATAAAGGGGAAGTGTCTAAATACATATAGCAGCAAGGCATTCAAAAAAGACCATAGCAGGGGGACAGAGGTACCATAACAAAAGAGGTCAAGAGATAGAGTGAGCCTCAAATGCTAATCATGTCTGTCTGGTAGTAATTATTTGCCTTATAAATGTAAATATTTTCTTGTTATTGCTTTGCCAATAGCAGTACACACTAACACATTGGCCATGCCAATAAAACTCAATTTTAGATTGATACAGGAGATGTTGAGATAGGTACTGTAGCTTGTGCTAACAAGCCTTGTGGATATTACAGTCAGGAAAGGCTGAGCTGGAAAGAGATTAAAGAGAAATATTGGCAGTGGGATTTGATGGAGGATTGGATGGTGGAACTAAAAGGAGATGAGAAGCCAAAAAAGGATAAAGATGGTACAGGCCCAGAACAGAAGACAATGTGAAACACTATCTTTCTCTTAATAGAGCGCAGCCTCCCAAAAGTTACAGCACAAAACAGAGGGCACCCAGGGCAGAGTACAATAGGTATTGAACAAGTTCAAGAGGTGAGAGAATGGATATAAGGTTAATGGAAAGAAAAAAGAAATGTTGCAGACAGAGCCACTGGGTGGTGGGCAAGGTCTAGACACACACCATTGGGAGAGTGACCATTTTTTAAAAATAAATTAAATAAGTTATATTGTAACTGAAATAGAACTGTACAGAGGAAAATGATGTTTGTCATAATTAACTGAATTTCAGAAAACACAAGGGTCACGCTGGTTAAAAAGTAGTCCTTTAAGTATAATCCATCAAACAAATCTAAAATAACATTCAGCTCTGGAACGTACAGTAATAGAAGATTCCAGTTTCCCTGGGGTATAAAATTGGGTAACATACTTTAAGGCTACTTAAAGTCTTACTTAAGTCTTAAAGTACTTAAGTCTTGCCAGGAAGTAGACAAAAGTACATCTTTCCACCATGAGTTGTGAGATAAATAGGTATGGAGACAATTTCAAATCCTTAAAATCTACAAAGGCATGAGCTGAAGATCTCATACATAACATAAGCTGGCAATTTACAGATATAAAGTGTTGAAAACAACCATTTGAAATAATTTGCATGAATGTGGCATTCACTGCCGGGTTTCCAGGAAGTATATTCTTCTGAGGGTGAACCATAAAAAAATGTGCTCAACTACATCTGTATCACAACTGGCACCATGTCTTATGCTCAGTGAAATGAAAATTGAGTTTTTGGACATCTTAGATTTGATTTAAAAAAAAAGATGACGCTCATGTTGAGAATATTCTAAAACTTGCTGTGAAATATGGCATGGGGGGGGGTCTTTTGTGTTTTTTGGGTTGTTTTTCAGGCCCTTGTTAAAATAGAAGGAATCATGAACGATAGCACATCAGAACATGTTGGCCAAATACCTGGTTCCCTCTGCCAAGAAGGTCAAGCTTGGTCAAAAATGTGCTGATCAGCAGGAGTGCTCCCAGCATCACAGCCCTTGGTCTAGCCCATGGACCTACATGGTTCCCATACAACTGAGCAGCAGTGAAACCTTGCAGCTTCACCTATGTAAATAGTGGAATTACACGTTAGAGCCGTCCTCCCTCCACAGTCACAGTCACAGACTATCTGGAAATCCTTTCAGTGTAAGTGAAATCTAAATCCTGTCTCTCCCTTGATCTTAAACTAATCTTTAACTAGTAGTTACCTTAAGTTCCATTAACCACTAGTAAGTGCTGCATAAACCTTTAAGATTTCACTTATACAGTACATCTTCCTAAGTCAGTACTTGGTAGGAGCTCTTTCAGCAACAATTATTTGTAAAGGTGCTTCCTTTTATCTCTATATTTTGAATAGGATCACTACCAGTTTTGCTTCCGTGGACTGAGATCATTAAGCCTCACCATTTATTTTCTACTGGGTTCAAGTGAGGACTTACACTGTTACTACTCAATGGCAGTCACTCTCTTTTGTTAGAATACTTCCATGAGGCTTGCGCCTTGTGACATAAATGTGGGTATATTCAGTCTGCGCTGTACAGTACATTAATGTCATATCAGTAACTATATGTTACTTACTATACTAATAAGTAACCAGTAACTGTACTGACAAGACCCTTAACCCTAGAATTATTTTCAGAAGCTTGTTCCATGTTTAATAAATGTACTATAAATGTATTAACTGGTGATTTCATATCTTATTACCCATTTATAAAGTTAAAATTTTGCATTCCCTAATCTGAGTAAGACAGTTCTCTGTATTATTAATGAACAAGTACAATCAAAATGAAACAAAAAAAATTACAAAGTATTTAAAGTGTGCTTAAAAGGCCAATTTTTAAGCACAGATGCCAGATTAAGGATAAATAATTATGTAATTAATAAATAAAATGAAAATGTTATAGTCTCAGTACTTCTCACATTGACATTGTTATCTCCCACAATGATTGGCTGGCCTTTTGCTGTGGTCTGCTTTTCTGCCTTATGAATGTGCTGTATGGCTGGGGGCTGGGAGTTGCTATTGGGAGGATGATTGAATGTGCAGGAAAGCTATACTGTATATGGCACACAAGCAAGTCACTTTCAGTACAACTAGTTTGGTTGTGCTGCTATTGTTGTGCAATGGTTTTGTGGTTTACAGTATAATCTTCAGATTTCATTATGTTAACTGTGGGAAATTTCTGCCCAGGATAAGCAGAAGGTGACCTTATTAGTTTTCTCTCCATGTACTTTTGCCAGACATGCTTAAAAAAACCTGAGAAACAAAGACTGAAAACAACAAATACCAAATAAAAATAATATATACATGTATTCTTCCTCATATTCTAAAAAAGTAAAAAATGTCAGAAATTTAAATAAATATAAAAAAGAAGGTCAGACGGTAAGAACAATTGTGCCAGTTGGGGTCCAATAATCCCTTTGGCATGGCTGTTTAGTTTCTTTGAGAAAATGCCTTTCATTCACCATATTCAAACTCTGCTTAGTACTGTGAAGATTTTTGTTTTCATTCATCAAGAGGATTAACACCACCCTCCTTAGGCCATATTTGACAGTAAGTACTGTTATTATATTTACAAAATATTTCCCTGCAGAAAACCCCAGTAGTGTTTTGGATTTAAGATTTTAATTTTATGTTGAGGGAGGACATGTCTTTTACTTTCCAAGTAATGGACTCATGATAAAGTACATTCCTTACTCCATTCATCTCGTTTCTGGGCCAACTTTAGTTTTAAACTCAGTGTCATTGAAGATATTGTTCCTAAAGTTCTACACCAAAACCACGTGCTGCGCTGAAGAGAAGAAATGTGTGCCGATTGAAATAGCAAGAAAAAAAAAAGTACTTGAATCATCTTTTGGCACAAAGAGTATTGCGCACACTGCAAAGACTTGTAATAATGCATTCATCTCATCAACAAGAAATGAAAAAGAGTGTACATGCTTGTCATTAACATGTACAGCATTGCCTTGATTTCAAAACCAATTGAAAGTTTCAGGCTAATTAGCCAACTTCCTTCAGATGTAGACTCCAAGCACCAAGGTAGCTATTATGAGGAAGCAGGAGTGGAAATTCTAAAGCTCCCCCACCTTCCAGCTAGCACATCAGCTCAGCAGTAGCAATCTGACATGAATACTCTCTACATCATGGTTAAATTATTTGCGATTTGCTCGTTCAGAACAGCAATATGAGACAGAAACAAGAAAGACCGGCTCTCAGTGGTCCCAGGAAATTCTGTTGTGTCAAGTCTCAACTTAGCCCTTTGATGTTCTTTATTTTGGTGACAGCTAAATTCATTGAACCAGGCAAGGGGCAGAAATTGTTTGGAAAATCCAAATGCAGCTGCACATAAAACAAAAAAATTGTTTCTGATGTAGAATGTCAGGAATAAATGAGCACAAAATTGCTCATACGTTCTACCCTTGTATTCATTCTGGAGTACAGCTGGAGCTCCCAAGAGCTTTAAATGGAGATATATAAAACTTTTATGATGTGATACATTCAGGATTATCACACTAAATAAATGTTCTGTGTGATACTGCAAAGCTTTTTGTTTAAATTGAAAAAACTGGCATGTACTTTCTAAACCTAATGTATTAATAGTTGTGTAGCTCCATTTTAGCTACACAGGCTCTGGTGTTCCTGCTTTCTTTTCAGCTGGGCATTTGCTTATTAACTGACCTATACATAACAATAATAGTCTTTCAGGGCACTCTCCCTGCTGCCTAATTTTTCTCTCAAGATCTAAGATTCAACAGGCAGTCAGACAACACATTAAACAGGAAAATGTAAAGGAATTGTTATGAGACAGGTAAAGAAACAGAGACTAGTTCTTGCACTAGATGTTTTCATTTATCTAGGAAGGAAAGGCACTACATTTTAATTGTGATTTC
Source organism: Atractosteus spatula (assembly GCF_055471065.1). Classification (NCBI taxonomy): domain Eukaryota; kingdom Metazoa; phylum Chordata; class Actinopteri; order Semionotiformes; family Lepisosteidae; genus Atractosteus; species Atractosteus spatula. The sequence continues at coordinate 5,251,401 of NC_142717.1, forward strand.
AAGAGTTTTAAATGATTTTTATGCGTACAGTATATAATATTAATTGGTAATTATTATGAATGGTCCTTTACAAATGATTGAAATAAACAATTTCAAAAGTACTTGTTTTTTTATAAATACATGACATTCTATAGTCTATAGGTTTATATTTGTTCAATGAAATGTTATGTTCATTTTTATTTGCTATATATTTGCTGTCACCCAAATTACATTATTTTATGCACATCATTTACAAGTTAGTGTACAAACATAGTCATAACACTAAACATCCTAATCTATTGATATTAAAATATTTTAATTTAAAACCTCTCCTGTTCAATAAATAGGACAGCTATGCCAATGTGAATATGTGAATATCTCTCATACTGTACATAATCAAGAACCAAAAGGTTTTTGAAACCTTTTTTTTAAGTGTATACAAATATCACCCTAAGGGTGTGTGACAGAGGAGTCTGTCACGGGGTACACATAGCACAGAAAATACAACATTCATACACCTTCCATTGAGTGGTTGTTAGATAAGTTCCTGAGGGTGCACACTCAGGGCTTGACTAGTAACTGCTATTACTTAATTTCATATACATTCACGTACATAAACATACCTAATTTCACATACATTCAGATACTTAAACACAGGTATGAGTGAGTATTGTGGTGTTAATGGAGAGCACTCTCAAAATGGATGTTACTCACTGTTTGTTTGGTGTCAGTACTTCTGGGGTGAGTCAGCCTATGGTGGCCTCAAAAGGCCAAACCTAACCCCAGTTCTCAAGGGTTATTTATGAAAAGGGGAAAAACCACTTTGAAGTAGAGAAATGGTTTGCTCCAGAGGGGGGGGGGGGGGGGGCTTACAAGCTATCTAAGCTGGCTCAGCAGCTCAAGAGCTGGTTGCTGGTTGCTGGTTGCTGGTTGCTGGTTGCTGGTTGCTGGTTGCGAGATGGCGGACTTACCTTTATTTGGATAATTAGTTTTGTTTTCTGGTGTGGGGGACTGGGAGCACTGTAAATAGACTGCACTTGTTTGCTTGGGTGCTTTTGCAGCGGAGCCAGTTTGGAAAAAACGGACCTACTTTGGCCTTGCTCAGGCCATTGTGTGACAGGGTGCATTAGTTATGTGGGGTTTACATGCTTTCTGTGTTATAGCTTTTCTTTCAGTGTTTCATGATCATCTGTGTATAATTTTAATCTCTACCTCACTCACAGAACAATGGATCTGTATTGTTTAATTCTTTTATTGTAGGAACACAGTAGTTGGGGACTTTGCCAGACCCTTGAATATATATGTATCTATTACTGCAACATTCTCTTTCTTTCACTTAATTGGGAAATACATAATTGTTGCAAAATACACACCACATGGTTCTACAAAGAAAGAACAACTTAACACATGGGCTTTTCAAAAATGTAAATATAATCAAAATATCAAGTGGTTGTAATTTCATGACAGTCCCACCAGGGAAATAAATCTGCTATTATTGTATTGCACGGGACATGAGCAGAACACAAAATGTGCTTGTAATTATGACTTGGAACAGTAGTGATGTTTATTTAAAGTTGTCTCTTCTGCTAGTTGGGCTAAAGATGTTTACTTAGCCCAGTCCATTCAAAGGCAATGACAAATAACACTGGTTTGTGCAGTTACAATACTGTTTATCCTGAGAAGATAAAAAGTGGCACATAAGAGGCTGTAAAGTGCACTTTAATTCATAGCAGGTATCACCTAGAAATCCCCTAGATACAGTACATGCTATTTAATATGAGTTATTAACTAACCTTAGTTTGTAGTAACTCATAGATTTACAAGACGCCACTGACAATGATATGTTGGTAGAAAAAACAGCTGGAGTCACCACAAAACAAGTATCCAGTGATAGTACTTGCTTCTGAGAAACGGCTACCAACTGACAACAAAAATAAAATCTACAGGGCTCCCTTGTGGCTCATTTGGTTAACTGGCCCCTCTCAGGCTACAGTTTCTGACCCACAATCACAGTGCTGCTGGTTCAAAAGCAAGCTATGGCACTGCCTGGCTTTGGTTGGAAGACTGCTTACCTGACATAGTGTAGAATATAATATAAATTTTGTTTTGGTGCTGCACACTTCTAAACAATAGAAATCTTATTAATAATGAGGGTGCCTTTATCTGAATGATTACAAAGAACACTGAACCAATCTTAGGATTGATACTGTACAATAACCAAGATACTGCAACCGTATTTCATTTTCAAGTCTCCCCCAATACATATTAGAGTGTGAAAAATTAAATGATTACAATGATCTCTGCATAGAGAGTGAAGTACAGTATAAGACTTTAATGCCTATTTTAAGAAAACAGATTTCTACAAAAATAAAAATGAGCTTTCTTCCCAGAAAGTTAATAACATCACTCTAAAAGAGCTGTAAATGCAAAGGGAGCACACTGCTAGTCCTGGTGTGTGTTAGCTACAATTTACTAGTAGGTTTTGAATTATCTTAAAATTATCTCCACAGCATTTCAAGACAGCTGAAGGGCCTTTTGCATTTTCTTAATTTCAAAGATTTAGTTAAAACAAACTTCAAAAAGAGTCATCTGTATGGTTAATTACTGTCTGTTTTTCTGTTCTCCTTTTTGATGCACTTTTATCTTGATCTTTGTGTATGAGCTAACATCTGAGAAAGAGAGAGGCTGATAAACAGGCCTCTGCTGCTGTCTTTTGGCTTCACCAGAGGTGGTTCACTTCTGTTTAGTGCTGTCTGATTTAACACTTATATACTATAAGGGAATATATTTACATGTTGATTTCAGATACTCTAAAATTTATTTCAGTACTTACAGACCCATACAATTGATATGCAACAACAAAATATTAGAAAAAAAGATTCATGTGAATTTCTGAAATGTAAATAAGAATGTCTATTTGATTTTCAGGCATGACTTTATACAGTAATTTTATTTTAAATAATACACACCACATTTCCTGGGGACAAAATAGTATATACAGTAGACTACAATGACAACCCATACTGCCTTAACTAAAAAGAAACAGATACCTTTGTTAGTATTTGTGGAAGTAGCTTTTTAAAATAAAACTACTTACTATAACATTTTAGTTTTATTTCAATAAAAAATAGATATATTTCCTGTATTGTATTCTAAAGGAACATTTTTTAAAAAATGTACTACATTGGTTAACATTAAATATATTCTGTTTTACATTTAAGGCCACAAATGGTTTGCAAAAAAACTAAAACATTTACCTTTTATTTAGGGTATTGTGGTTTCCATTATCTTCTGGCAAACTGGAATCTTTATCTCATTATTTTGCAATTGAAACTTTCTCCTTTGAGCTTTCAAAAACAAAATGTGTGCAGGATGGATTTCACAGATAATACATCTTACATGATTCCATAAATTCAGTATATATTAATAAAAATGCTGTATTGGATCTTCATTTCCCCTAATTTTGTCTTGAAGGTGGTTTTATTTTTTGCACTCAGTTAAGCAGTTCACATTGCAATGCTTGATCCTAAACAATGTACATGTACTGTGTATTAGTTCAGGTCTAAACAACCATACATATATACAGTACTGTATGTATGTGTATGATATACTGTATACAGTACTGTATGTATGTGTATGATATACTGTATACAGTACTGTATATATGTATGGCTGTTAAGACCTGAACTAATATACAGTACTGTATGATACACAGCTATCTGCTATGTGAAGATGTGAGACTGAAATTAATGGAATATATGTGGCAAATCAAATAAAATTTTGGAAGGAAAAACATATGTAATGGTTTTCAAAATCAATATGTCCTATGAAAACAGAATGTGTGAACAGAGTAATGCAATAATATACTTCACTGAGTAATGCTTTGATTAATGAACACATCCTCTTAGGAGCATGTATCATAATGGGAAAATCCTGCATGGAAATAGAGCTCAAACATATGACACTCTCTCATAGCCCTTTCCAAAATCTGTCAGTTGATATATCTAGCTCTAAACAAATCTGTATACAGTACATACTGTATGTGTTTCACTAAAACATGGATTTGCTTTGTATATGTTCTCCCACAATTACCATTCACATTTAACCAAATCAAACACAGGACATGTACATTTAACCTCTACGTTGCAAGTGTAATGCATACAGTACATTAACATTAATCTCAAACAAATCTGTTTAAGATTGCTTTTGTTCATTTGAATTTTAGAATTATTTCTAAAATTCTCTTGCTCTCCCCAACAAACACTAAACCAAAGCAACAAAAATGCAGTTACAGCAACCAGAAAATTTTAGAACTCCCAACAGTTAAGAAAAAAGAAAAATAAGAAAAGTCTTGTTCTAGTGAATTCTTACTGAAGGAAAATTGCACAGACATGCATCATGAAAGAAAATGCCAGTTCTAACAGCTGAAAAGCTTTCTTTCAGTACTGCTGTGAACACTTTTTAGAGTTACTGTAACTTACACAAATACAAATACAGCAGCACAACACAGGAGTACTGTGAAATATTTACAGATGTGTATCAGATTTAATGTTGTTTAGGATAATAGTGGGAATGATCTTAGTGGGATACCTTCAGGGCACTTCCATTGTTTGTAGTACTGAATCACGCATGTAGTTCAGTTTGGTTTTCTGTTCAGCTAAACTAAATTCCTATTTTCACATTTTAAATCATTCTTTACTTTGTTAAAAAATGCTACCTTTTAAAAAATGATAATAATATAGATCCTTTGCATATTATCCTTTGATAATAATATAGTTCCTTTGCAGCCTACGTATGCTGACCCAGCTACCCACCTGAACTATCATAATCTAATTGTTAATGTATATTTAAATGCAAGTTCAATTTATAGAAAAATTGTTTTACTCTGAGTAAAATCTGAGTGGTTCCAAACGGACCTTAAGCCTAATTGGTTGAATCGCTGTTTCTGGTCATAATGGTCACTAGGGTCAGAGCTAAGAACTAGACTTTAGTAGCTTCATTACAGTAGTAAGGGTAAATGACAAAGAAGGAAAGGAATGGATTATTTGCCAGTTGGCAAAAAAAAATCAATTTCTACATTTTTTAAACCTATGATAAATTATTATTATTTTAAGCATGCTCCAAAATACTGTACTTACAGTAGCTGTCTTCATGAGATTCCTCAAGGCTTTCCTGTTTTTTATATAAAATGAGCCAGAGAACAGACAGTGCTTAGTAGATGTAGATCTGCCCCCACTGCTTTCAACCATATCTCACAAGGGTATTCACAATCTGAATTTCGAATAATATCATGTTTTTTTTCTAGCTTAGTATTGAGTTACATTGCTCAGCGTGATCTAATTGATGGTAGATTCAGTTAAGACAAATTGACGGAACTTTAATAGCATGTTGATAACTCTACAGTAGGTACTGACCTCTACTAATAACAGATTTCATGGTTATTACCATGTACAGTGGTAGTGAATTCTAAATACTGTATAACCCATCCTTAAATCACACCGTCATTGTTTGGTCAACCAGATTTTTGGATTGTAAGACAATCCTGTTCCTACAGCAGATATGCACAGTATGTGAGTATTGGTGAGTTTTCTCGTCTTGTTTTTTATTTTTAAATTAAAAATGTTTGTTAAAATGTTATGAGTTCATAAGATATTTGATGCATTTAGAGTAATTCATATGAATAGACTTTGAACACGAAGTAGATGAAAGTTTTGGCTTAAACAGAAAATATACATTTTTTCGTTAGAAAATTGCAAGTTCAGAAATTGAAGAAAATAAATGTTTTTTCCATACAGTACATTCAGTACAGATTTTCCTATACTATAAATATGCATGAAACTCGCATAATTAACATAAAACTCATGCTAAGTTTTGGATTCAATCTACATTGGCATCTCGTGCATAACAATTGAGTAACCTCTAAATATTTTCATATTTCTCTTTTAAGTACTGCACTTAGTCACAGTCATTAGAATGGATAGGAAGAGCTAGAAACAGCTTCTTGATTAAGAGAGGTATGTTTCATATTTTTTTCTTTTAATCGTTTTTTTTTGGAAAGAATCAATGCTGTGATGTTTTTACACAATAACATGTAGAAAAAGTGATACAATTACAGTACAATTGTGATGATTTTTGACTGGTCTGAAATAAAAAAAAATCTACAGTATATTTTTTATGAACATATATTTATATACAGTATTATATTTGCAATAAATATCTTCAAAATCACTTATCTTAGGACACTGAAAAAGCAGCCTACAGTTTGCTGATCAGGTTCTGCACTTAAACAGGCTTTTACAAAAATCTATACTATGCAAACCTTTGACCGATAGATAATAAGCTAGATTTCAGTTCAGTTGTTTACTCCTTGGTTTTCTGTGCTACTACTGTACAAACAGCAGAACATTTTTTTAAACATCCTGCTCTTTTGACTACATGTACTGTACATGTGCGAGAAATTCTAAAGAACCATCAATGATTTAATATGCAGGACATTCCTGCCTATTTTATAGAAATGAGTAATTTCCAAAATAAAAAAAAAATAGTGGGTGTCTTTTTAGTTAAACCAGGCATAAAATCAGGTAATGACCCTTCTTTCTTACTGAATTCTTCTAAAAAAGGGACATTTTCTCTATTCACATGCATTATAAAGTTAATTCAGATCAGAACATTTCCCCTTCTAAAATAAATGAACATTTTGTTTTTCTCATTAGTATGTTAATGACATAAAATTTAATTTTCTAACAACTGTCATAAACACTCAGTGGCAATGGCATTATACAGCATTGATTGTTTTTAAAATAAAACTGTAGCAACATTATTATATTAAATCATATACAGCCAGTTAAGGACATATTTTCATGTACAATGATGACCTAGCCTAGAGACTTACTGTACACTACTATGGCAAACAAGACAGAGCAATGAAAGAAAAGGAGCAACAATCAATACAATACAATGTGAATAACATAACAGGGCACACAATTACAGCATGTGGAAGTGTTGACAGTTGCAATTTCCGGGCAGAAAAGATTTAATCATGCAACTGAAAACATCCTTAGATATGAAGGATGATAGTTTAAGTTTACTCTACAGATTGTTCCAGTCATTAACAGAGTCAAATTGAAAAGACTAACACCCAAAGTCGGTAGTTGCTTTTGGGGAGGTTCACTTTCTTAAAGGTATTGCTGTCTAATAAGTGCAAAATAGCACAGAAAGATACAATAAATTATAAAGATATGGAGGCGTTTGCACCTGGTTTGAAACCAGTGAAGCATTTCTCTAATATGGAGTGCCAATCAATGAAAGAGTAAAGACTGCAAGACCAACATTGTTGTGGCAGAATACAGTATGTATAAAACATCAAGTTTTCCAAGAACAGTTTTAGAGGCCATTTTGTAAACAACATCATCATAAACCAATATGGGAAGTTTGGAAATGTGAATCACTGTTTCCCTAGAGAAACATTTAAAACAAGACTTTCTGCAATAAAGGAAGCCAAGTCTAGACTTGACTTTAACTTGTAATTTATAAACTGTGACTTTTCTAAATAATTTATTCCAGCAAGGCATTCGATAAGAGCAATCCAAAAAAACAGACATGGGTATGTTTAATTCAATTTATAGGAATCAATTATATTCACATAATGTTTTTCAAAATGCAGTGTATGGTCTTTAAAATGTACAGTTTAAAATGTCATTTAACAAAATGAACTGTTATCTAAAAAAGTGAGCAGCAACAGGCTCATAAAAAAGATTGGATGCATATGCTTATGTTTCTAAAGAGCAATGGAGTTTCTTCACTGGTTGACAAGTGGAAAAAATGGTATCTTTCAAAAACGTCAAGACTAAAACAGATTTAAAAGATTTTTTTCTTTCCATTTATTTTTCCCTTTCTTGTTTTCAGTGTTGTCCTTCTGTCTAATTTGATATTTAGATTTCTGTATAGATTTTGTTGGGACACCTCTCAGAGGCACAGTGTGTTATAGTACAAAACACCACTTACTTCTAAGAAAAAAAACATATTTCAACCTATTGTAATTTGCCCTTAGAGGTGAGAAATTGAATTATTATTTTATCTACACAGTTGTATTGTATACAAGAATAAATTCATTTTACAGCAGAACAGCAAGATATGATTTATTTGACCTCAAATGAAGTCTTTTAAGAAAGGTTCGAGTCTGGTAACTGACAATGGCACAGTCAGTTATGGTATTACAATTGTAAATGTAATAAAATGTGGGTTACTCACTGCGCTTGTTAATGTTGAAACAATTTGCTGCAAAAACAGTTACACGATAAAGTGCTAAAATCTATTTATTTTAACTGGCAAAAGCTTCACAGTCTTGTGTGTGTGTGTAACCCAGTCAAGAAATTCAACCTAGCCGAATTATTGGGAAATATAGGTTTCTTGTGTTTTTGAAGAACAGGACAATGTAGCGCTGATGTAAGAAAAAATAAGTTCTTACAAATAAAACGTTGAAGAGCACATTCCTCAAACGGTACATGGATTGAAAAAAAGATACATCTAAAATGCAATTTGTTTCATGTTTCAATAAGGAGTTACATGATTGTTATTTATTCTAGAGGGAAACAGAAAACATCACAATTCAAAGCTACTGTGGGTTATTATTCTCTCATCTTTACGTGAAAGAGATCTTTTAATTTAAAGTCTCTAATCTGTGAGTAAATGTCACTTATGGTTTGTTACTACTACTACCAATTTTTCTTCTCTGGCCAGTTTTTTCTTGTAAATGTGCAAAATACAGTAATATCCCATTAGAAAGTACTATCTATTTATCTAAATTGTACAATTGGAATTTTGACTCTGCCTAAAATGTGCCTGTACAGTACATAAATATATTATTATTCTTAATTAAGCCATCAAAATTTCATCAATTGTTTTGTTAGCCTGTTAACACACATCTACAGTATAACATTACATTAAAGCAAGCAATTTCAATTTGAATAATTCATGTACTATACATTTGTTCTATTATTTTGAAATTCAATAAAACGATCACACTGTAAATACACTTCCCCTAAAAGGAGAGGTGCAGTTCAGTTTGAATTATAGTTAACAAACTTGCTACTCAATTATTTTTTACAAAGTTTTGCACTCAAATAAATTGAAACATCATCAATAAAAAAACAATTCCTTTTCTGTATACTGTATATATGTTTAAATAAAAGCAAGAAAAGGCAATTTCAGCCATTTCAGAATATCACTGTATTAACTAAACATAATAGCATCGAAAATATTGTATTTTAATTATTTTCTAAAAGTAATAAAAGGGAGTGTACTTTTGTGCTGCACACCACTATCTCATAATAAGGAATAAGGGCTTTTTTCAGGTTTATATCAAGGTGAAGAAATGTAAATATGACTGTTATTTAAAGTGCACATGAAATCCTCATTGTTCTTTTTTATTTGGAAGAACATACAGTATAAGATACCCAATTCATACAGCCTTTTCTTACAAGAAGCAATTTTGTCTTTCCAAGGACATGGTTTGTTCCATAGTCTTTGTGCATAGAAGTTTCACCTGTTCTCAGTTTTAAATATATTCCCCCTTAGTTTTCACTTGTATCCTCTGGTTCATGTTACACCATTGATTCAGAAGAAGTCCAATGTGTTAGCAATTCTTTTCTCTGCTTTTTGTCAGCCCTTCCAAAATATTTTTTTTTTCGGTCCCAAATTTGAAATATGACTATTCTCCTAAACATACATTTTAAAACATGTTCCTTTTTTGTTAAGTTGAATAGTATGATTTTGGCAATCCCAGTGGAGCTATTTATTTTATATAAAGTATATTTTAAATGTTAAGTTTAGATTATTTTTCATAGCTATTGCAAAAGTTTACTTTTTTTATTATTTTACTTTGTTGATATTCTAGACAGTGATTAGACTAGATCATTAAATCCTTGATAGAAATCATGGTATTTATAGTTCCCAGTGGTTATCTTTTTTTCAATTATTTTAGATTTTATTTCTGGTGGCTGAAGTAAAGTTAATGGCCAATATGCATATAGAAATGGTGAAAACATATATTTAAACTAACATATTACTCTCTCAAACATCTTTTAACAACAACTTTATTTATGCTATTAATTACTGGGCTACTTCAATGTTTTTTATTGATCAGTTTTGTTTTTCCACTTAGTATTTTTAAGTAAGCACCTAACATTCCAGAACACCATCTTTTTGCAGCTTCAGGGGTTTTCTTTGGACCACAATATGCAAGGCATGAAGTTGTTTATCCACAGGGAAGTTTATTTTTTCACTTTGCTGTTGATTGGAAGCTACTCACCATAAAATGTTAATAAATCATTGTCACCGATGCAAGCCCCACCCTCACTGGATGAACTCGTTGTGGGTCTGTTCTGTACATAAACTCTTTTGCTCTCCCACACTCACTGCTCGGTCCCCTTTCTTTTTTTCCACAGTGTTCAATTCACATCCATTTCCATTATGTCACAGCACCCTAACACGCCCTTGCGGCCCCCGGAAACATTTCACTCACTATTCTCTTGCTAAAAACATATAACTCAACTTGCAACTGCTGACATCCCTCTCCTCCCTCCGTTCCCTTATGGCCCAATCACCACCACATTCAAAACCAGTCTTCCTTTTTTTTTAGATTACCACAACAATCATGCGCCATCTCCCAATCTGGCGTGTACCTCTTCGGTTCCTGCAGTGGAGCCATGGCAGACACTACTCACTGCCAGAGAGCCAGCCAGCAGCTAGAATCACATCCTCCGCCATTCAATGTATTGAGCTGGGGATCTTCCAGCCTTATTACTGCCCTCTGGTCTTCAGTCACCTTTAGATTCATGTGGGATAGATCATCCAGGCGCAAGGACCTTCTGCAGTCCAACAGACTATCAGGGAATGCACTCCGCCCTATCAGCTCTACCTTGTGCTCTACCAGCATATCTGCTGTAGTCATTTGTCCTCTTCTGTCAGAACCCCTGCAGGCTCCCAACTCCGATCTGTTGTTCCCATTCCGGCCAATACTGCGGCCTCTGCAGCCTGCTGTCTTCCCGCACAACACACACTGTCATGTGTACGTACAGGCCACGGCACCCTGCTGTGTAGCTCTGCCATATCTCCGGCAAAACGCAACCACCAACTGTTGCTGGAAACACGGCTGTGAACATCTGTCTCTCTGCCAGAGCCCTGATGTCGGGCGTGGACTCCTTTCAGCTGTCTATTACCACCACCATGGCTTTCACGGACTGTCAGCATCACTGGCACGATGGCCGGACACAACCCACTTCTCACGCGTGTCTGAACCTCAGTAGCTTGGGACCTGCTAGACCTGCTTTCACGCCTCCACACGTGTCAGGTGAACCCACTTGGAAGCACACAAGTAATTTGGGGAAGGCTAGACCCAATGCCATGACCCACATGTGACAGCTGAGCCCTCTGACAAATACACCATACTCACAGCACACTTATACCACAATTGTCCTGGGATGAGAGAGTCCTCCACTGAAATAGCACTCTGGAGAAGTGTTTTTTCTTCTCTCTCTATGTAATCTACACAACAGAGAGGCCACAGCCTCTGTCAGAACAGCAGGACAAGCCATTTAAGCAGCACTGCCCACAGCTGTATCTCATCAAACCACCAGCTCCCTTTAGCTGTGGGTTCTTAATGGTACAGCGACTACCGGCATGTCACAATCATTCAATTATACTTTTCTCACACTTGTTATGAATTGTATTTGTGGAAGGCAAGAGAAGCAGAAATATTAGATTTTGGTTTTCAATAAATTCAAATATGAAAACAGGCACAACACAGCAAAAGCCTCCTTCTAATATGCAGAATGGGTTCATGCCTAAACCCATCTAAACTGATCTAGATTGTGCAACTTTTCTTCTTATGGCTGGCAATCACAAAAGGTCTGAGGTACAGTGTAATATTTAGACATCCAACAAGTTTCATTTTCATGACGTACTTTGGCATAGCAATGTGACAATGAGGTTGTGGTCCAGCAGATGTTAGTAGTCAAGAAATGGTGTACTGTATAAGATTTACATGTCTTCAACAATATGAAAACCATGACATGCCAACAAAAGGCTTTGCTGAGATATTTTGGTATAGCAATGTGGTAGCTAAGTCACTCTAAAACGTATGTTCATTGTTATGAACAATGTAAAAGAGTGTGTCTTGGGTTACAAACTCATTGATATCAGATTAGTTTATACTTCTAATTGCATTGGCTTCAGCTTCAGGACTGACATGATCTGCAAGAATTCAAGTTCAAACCTTGTCTGCTTCATGCCAAGGACACTGGCTGTTACAAAACAAACCACAATATGGTACTACTGCTTTATCTACAGTAACTACAACAGTACTGAATAAATATTTTCACTTTAAAGTGTGTAAATATGACACTTAAGTTAAAGTATGAGTTAAGTTATAAGTATGAGCATTGCAATCAGGGAAGTTTAAATGTTTTTACAATTATATTGTATGATTTACATATATACTGCATATGTATATACTGTATACAAAATCTGGAAATTATTGCTTAACCAGTTATTCAGCTGCAACAGCAGTTTGATTTCCAAGCAATGTTCTGATCTTTGTCAGTGCATCTGTTACACAGGAACACAATTTCAGACAATTTGAATATATTAAAATTAGAATTAGAAATTAGAAATTAGAAGCTACCTCGGTTAAGTTGATATATTGACACTTGGTTGACTGGTTCTGAAGAAGAAAACTTTCAAAGGGTTTTGAACACACAGTTCAGAGTACCATCATGTTTGACACATTAGCAATACCATCATCACAAATCAATTAGCAAGTGCCTGAGATAACTCCTTCAAATTTTAAAGTTCATGGCTACACACTCTGTTCAGAATGCATTGATGCAAATAACCAATGACAGTAAAATGGCCATCTTGATTAAGAGCAAAATTGTGCCTTATTTTAATTGAATTTTTCCCACAGTTATACCAATCAAATTTATATTAACTGGATAAAGCAGTAACAGAGATGTTTGCCAGAATCCAATCACATCCAATGGTTACATTGCATTATTTTGGACAAAGGTTTAAAAACTGTGAATCTGTTTATTCCTGCCAAAGACGGATTTAAAAGCCTTAACCTGTAACGTATTCCAGGGGAAAAAGGTAGGGAAAAGACCCTGTGCGGAGTCTGAGAGAGAAAACTGAATTCCAAGGCGAACGGAATCAAAATCGTGAGGCTAGAGCGAGGTCGGAGATCAGAAGCGGTAGATCAGAAATCCAGGGGGGTCACAAGAATGAGCGGGAAGTCAGAGTAAGTCGCTAACTGGACATGTAGCTTGGGAAACCTCAACAGTAAGTGAGGACAAGGTACAGAGTGGAAGTTTAAATAGACAAGGTGAGTGAAGTTAATTAGTGAGTGATCGGGTGTTCGTGAGAATGTGACGGTGTCTGCGTCCCTGCGTGCAGTTTGCGACACAACCATTTTTAACAGAGGCTTGGTGAAATTTGAGAACAGGAGGCCATCTTGGTTTGCGCAGAAATCGTATTTACCAAATTTCAATTGCATTGGTACTATAAAAATACCTGCCAGGTTTAGAGCTTTTTGGCCCATTTGCCCATTAGTATAGCAGTTTCCAAGAAGAACATTTTGAAAAGTATTTCTCTGAAAATGCATCATGCAAGTCCACAGTTTTTGACATGTCAAGTGCAATGTCTGCACCACTACAATGCATTTTATATATATACAGTATACAGTATATGAGCATTACATTTACTGAGAATAAAGTTGATCATGAGTTGATGTTGCACCAGGGCCAATTTGAAAGGTGTGACTTAAACAAAAACAGAAAAAAAATCTTACAATAACTTGAGGTTTCCATGCTTTTAAGTCCAATTATTAGCAGAGTGGCCATTGTGAAAAAAAACCAATAAATTTAATCTTGCAATACTGTCCCCTCAATATACTTTATATACTGTACTGTAAAAAAAACATTTCCTGCCTAAAAACTAAACTAAAAAAATCCCAGTAGGCCATTAATAAAATCCTATCATTCACTCTGACATCTTAACAACACTTTGTAATCCTCAGCCATTTCTTCTTAGCACAAACATTTCAAGATAGCTTCACAGAACATGTTTGAGGAGAAAAAAGACAAAAGCTATTAATCAGAGCATATCTTACTTGTGCTCTCCCACAGTACAATCTGAATTACTCCTCCTCAGTACTTTAATGTTTCATGATTACAAGGCTTAATATGATGATGCACTGTACTTGAATGCACTAGACCCAGTGTCTCCTACAGAAAAAAAGCTGAAAGATATGCAGTAGCATTTTCAGTATAATAAGGTTTTGAAGTATTTCTCTATGAAAATAATTTGGCTTTTTCCTTTAAAATATAGAATTAAGGTTTGGTTGAAGTAATCATGATAACTGCTTAGAATGTGACGGACAAAAAAGATTTCTTTATTTATATATATACTGTATATACACTGTATAAACATTATCCAGGGATTTACAAGTTTGAGGTCAATAAACTCATGTTTCTTATAGTCTATCTATTAGATTTTTGTGTGTCTGAATCTAGGTCATCATTTAAATTGCCAAAACGCTTAGGGTATTGTCTTGTTCCAAAGAGGGTTGGAAGAGGTTTCTGTGGTTTGGATAAAGCTGAGTATAAACTTTATTATGCTGTTATATTCTTAAATAATCTCCACACAAAGAAGTTTTATCGAAATAAAACTCAATTCCTGACAGACAATGATATTGTCTGTCATATTGTGTAAATACCAGTTTCATGATAATTATGTCACACTTTCTGTGGCATATAATGTATGAATGCCTGAATTAACTATTGGCACTCTGAAGATGTAATGATTAAAAAAAATTAAAAAATGATTACAGAGATGATAATAATGGAAACAAGAATGTGAATGTGTATATGTGTGTCTTTGTAATTTCAGGAAGCCAAGCATAGCTGGGACCACCCTTTAACATCAAAGTGCGCTCTTATATTTAAGAGGCTAAGGGCAAACAGAAATTAGTTTGAATGAATTAGATTTCTTTTCTAATTCAGAATTTATTTTGTAAAACAAGCGTACAGTGTGTAGACAGTGACGTGGATGCCATAGTACCGATTTCTAATTTAGTTGTTTGATCAAATTCTATATGAACTGATGAACATACAGGGATAGGTTGCTTAATTCATTGGCTTTAACTCCCTTGACTATCAAAATGACAGCAGTTTTCAGAATTCAGCGCTGTCATATTTCCCTTCAATTGCTAGGTATGAATTTGGGAAAAGTGTCTCTATGGTGATTCTGGGGTGGAGGAAGGGGTGCTAGAAAAGATGGGTGCAGTTCCATGTTCAGCCGGGGAGTTTTTATGAGTAGGGAAGTGGAAGGACAAGATTAGAATTAGACCTCCACCTATACTTCTGTTCAAAAATGTCATTTCAGTTGTGTAGTCAAATTTTAATGATAACTAAATGAACTGATGCATGTAAAGGGATAGCACACTTAATACGTTGGCTTTAATTCTGCGGACTGAGGAAATGACAGAATGACTGAAAAGCATGTATTATGCAATGACTGTGTTTGTTTGAATGAGTAGATTTTAATATGAAGTGCAGGAGAAGCACTCATATGAAATAAGTGAGTGAACAGGTGGCGCCATTAACAGCTAGCAAAACGTTGGTGTGACCTGAAAGAGTATCCTGATGCAAAACCCAAAAAAGAGCTACTTGCTAGGTGGAATGGATGAGAATGTATTCCAAGCCGATCCCCCAAGAAAAGTAATATCAGATTTGTATGTGACAAGAAGCTTTGGGAAGGCAAGGGCCAACACCACACCTGTTGGACGCCAACTGGATGAGGGGTAAATGGGGGAGGTGGGCAACACTGTAGCAGCCTAGGCCATGGGCACTAGTGAAAGTTTTTGGGATGAATGAGGATGCCCAAATCTGGAACAAAGTGGCAGTCTGTGACTGGGAGCTCCAGTGGGAAAAGCAAAAAGAAGAATTGGAGAGAGGGTAGGGACAAACACCTTACAGTATATGGGCTGTGGCCATAAGTGAGGCGGGTTGAATGCTCAACCTGAAATGGAGAAAAAAAAAGGAAAGAAAAGAGAGTGGAGCGAGACTGGATAAGAAAGAAACAGAGGGCTTGACAACATCAGGGGACCTGAAAGAAAAACACAAACTGAATGGCAGTGGCAGAGTCACTTAAATTCGGGAGAAGGCTGAGGTTGAAGGAGCGAGAAAGCGACCCAGGTTCTTGCATATATAGGAGATGAATGCCGTTGAAGATAGGTCCCAGCAGTGCAGAATGAGAGACATGTCTGTAACATCGCAAAACATTGAGTGACACTCTACAGTATGTGCAGTTCCATGGTCAGCCAGGAGGCATTCATGCCTAGGGAAGCAGAAGTTCCAAATTAGAATTTGAACTACACCTTTACTTCTGTTCAGTAATAGCATTCATAAACTTTATTTTATGTATTGTCTTTCCGTCTTAAATCATGTTTTGGTTTTCCTATAGTGTTATAGAAATAATTACACATGAGCAGGATCAGATGCCATTGTTTGGACATATTATTACAGTATGTAGATTTTTTAAGATGTCGTGATTATTACTTTGGATAGAAATCAACAGAAACATTTTTCTAAATATTTTAAATTCACATAAAAACTAAACTAACATTTTACAGGGCTGCTGCCTGTTCTCATTAAGGTTAAAAGAGTGCAAAACTTGAAACAATAAGGACTAGGCAGAGATGCTTTAGTTTATTACATCGAATTTGTATGATTTTTTTTCATATTAGAATAAGACTAAAGTCTCCTGGTTAACTCCCAGGAGCTTCTATGGGCTTTGGATTTAGAACTTAGAATTCTAATATTTTTAAGTAAAAGCAGAAATAATTTTGACAATAATTCCTTGCACTTACTGTATATTGTGCTTTTCATCCTGGAAGATCCTAAAGCATTTTACACATACCTGTATAAGGATGCCCACGTCATATTGTTGGTTTCGTATCACATAATTAGATTTTCATATCATACAAATGTATAGAATGTGTGTGCCCTGTCTCAACATCTTGTGTTGACACACCTATAAATGTCTGATTTATGTGACATATCACAAAACTATGATGTGGGACTGATCTTCAAAATTAAATAAGAAATGATAAATATGACTGCTCTCAATAAGCACCTAACAAGTAAATATGTTAAACATGATCTCCTCTTTTATAGAACTTACTATATTATTTTGATTAGCAAACAATTACATCATTTAATTTAGTCCACCATCTCCTTATATAATCTAGAAATAAACCTAGGTTTGTGCAAATGACAGTGCCATGTTCTTCTGATATTTTTAACAATTTAAAGTAGATATTAACAGTTTAGGAAGCAGTAACCCCTTCTGTCATTGCTCTATAAATACATTCTGTTTTCCAGTTTGATGGTGGTCTCTTTGGTTCCTGACTATATCCATTAGTCCTACTTCAATTTTCTTCATGTTTTCGGAGAAGACATCCAGACCACATTGAGGCTGGTAGATAACTCAGCAGTTTTGACATAACACTTTCAATAAGTGTTACGTAGTCCAGACTTAGCTGGGAGTTCTGCAGTGAGGGAGTGGCAGTAAAATAGTTATTGTTCTGACATTGAAATTTAAACCAATTGAAACTAATGGTTGACACAACAGGAAAGCTGTTTGTCTTGATGCACTTGAAAGTAGTACATAGCACGTCTATCCCCATTAGTAAATCAAAGAAAATCTTTTGTACAGTACATCATAAAGTACATCCTATTGTAAATTGCAAGAAACTGAGGATATCCACAATTATAGTATCATTTGTGTAACTATTGTAGAATTGAATTATTTTTGGCAACAACAGTACCGTATAGCGGTGGACTGGGATATTATTTTTTCAGCAAAGTATTAAAACAAAAAAGAGTTACTGTATAATGTATTTTTAAAAAGTGACTATAACAGCTCAGTAGTACAGTCTTAGTTATCTTATCTTTTCTAAGACGATTACAGCCACTCTGCATCCACTACACCAAGCTAAGAATGGCTCAAGATGTTTTCTTTGGAAATGCCATTTCATGATAACATTCATCAGATAAAAATAAAAGCAGTAGTGCGGAGTTACCGATTGACATTATTTAGTGAGAGTTACAATTGATTATGATTATTTAGTGAGAGTTTTGACTAAATTGATTTTATTTTAATTTTTCACTGCACAGACACTGCACGTCTACTGTACCATAAATTTGCTCAAGGTTTTGTTTTTCCTTTCCTCTGTACTTTTGTTTGATTTATTTGAATGATTTCTTTTTTGTATTTACTTAATTTATTATTTTATGGTGTAAGTCATCTTGAATAAGTGCATCGGCTAAGCAAATAAATAGGCCTAATAATAAAAAAATGTGGGGTGATATCTTCTTTCTTTTTCCAGAAATGCTCCAGGGTATATCTGGCAGGTCCCGGGAAGTAATTGGAGATGCTAAATGACTAGTGGCAATCACTTACTGTTGGAAATGAATGGCTATCATTTGTTTATTTTTTAAATTCACAATGGTGCTTAACAGCTCACAAGTGGCCCATAAAGCGATTTAATGTCATTTTGTCCTCTTTCTCCTTGTAATTGCAAACCTATGCCTTTCAGTTTATTTCTATTAATCAGTTTATGAATGGAAGCTTCCATATCATTTAAATAGACCATTTTCTTTTACAAAATCAAAAGAGACTGAACGAAATTTGATTTTGATTCCTTTATTTTTTAATTTGGTTTTTGACAAGACAGGATAATTTAATTTAAATATTCCTGTAGTCAAAAACCCTTTTATTATGTTGTTAGACTGCTTTTTCCTTTCATTTTATAGTATTTCAATTTTCCTGAAGAAAATACTTGACACCATTATCTCTAAACAAACTCACGACAAACACTTCCATTATAATGAGACAATAGCTGCTAACCTATTTTACCTTTTTATTATATGGCTGAGCCATAATTCAATTCTCAGCAACTGATTTCTTTCTGCTTGTAAAAGTGCTGGTGAGAAGTGATTAATTAATGAAGAATAAAGAAGTGGCTATACAGATGACACAGTTCAATGATATAGGTACATTATGGAATGTTACAAAGTTTTTCAAACTTTACAGGTCATAATGTCAATCTCAATCATTACTTACCTTTGAAAAGTCATAGGTGGTCTTGGTGTACATTAGTCAACCTTAGGAGATTCACTCAAACATTAACAGCTTTTGTCAAGTAGCAGTTTGGGAAACATAAAATTCTGTTTATATGAATATCACTTAGCTAATGGTGATTAAATAAAAGCACAAGATTTACTGTTTTTTTCTAAGCAAGGGCATAATGTCTGGTAGCTTCTGGAATTTCAGATACATAAATTAGTGCTGTCATCTACAGAATGGGACAATTCTTCCCCCACACATGAAAATGATTTTTTTTAGTTGAACAGAACCTACTTTGTAAATGTCTTTACCTTATACTAGGGAATTGTTAGAGACTACCTAAATCTATTTCACCATCATTGTTATTCTTTTTTGCAGTTTCCCAATGAATTTATCATACATTTGCCTTTTTACCATGCCTCTCCAGATTTTGAATTCTTTGACTATGGTTTTAAACTTTATATAGAAATAAAATATTGTTAGGGGATGTCAATGAAAATAACTCACAGATATACAGTATGCTGTTACTAGCAATACAAGTTTTTCTTAGTGTATTGTTATTTTCCTTAACTACAATTGAAGAGCACTTTAGGAAAAGCACGGCATCTCCAATTTTAGAGGTTCTGAGAGGCCTCAATATAAGATGTTTTATTTTTTAAGTATTTAAAAATAAATCACTTTCATTAGTCCACAATATGACATGAACTGTTCTTAGAAAGATGCTAAATTGATTCATTTGTATCAGAGATATGCTTTTGTTTGTTTGATTGTTATTGAAATTGCATTTTGTTTAAAGTCACAATAGAGTGTTCTTAAAATAAAAAGCAGCACTATGAAACATGAATGTCCACTCTGATTCTCCAGTCCCCAAAGTCCCCCAAATAATCTCTTATTTCTAACTTGTTAACAAATGGGTGTAATCAATCTTAAAAATGCCCCTTTTCCTGTATCTCTAGCACTGAAATTAATAGGGACTCAGCTTCTTAAATGGCAAATCTCAACCCTGTGAGATTAGTGACCTTGCTCATTTTAGGTGACCCACAGTTGGTGGTCAGTAAGTAGATTAAATAAAACTCCCCAGAGACCAAAAAAGGCAAGGCTAGATACACTGGATTTCTTTTTTCTCAGATGATGTTAGAAGTCTGAAGTTCCTCAAACACATAACCAAGTTATTTTCTCAGAGCACATTCTGCACAAAAATGTTATAATGTTGTAGTAATAGAGTTTTCTTATACAGTGTTTTGTAGAAGACTATTTCCGATATTTTGAGGCTGGTTTTCATCATTACATACAGAGTTTGGCAAAATTATTTAAACATGTTTGTAATGATTTTTTTACTTCTTTTCTGGATCATTAATTCTAAACTGTTACATTTTACAACAATATCACATGAACGTTTTCTGTCGATCTCACCATTGCTGTTCCAGAATATACTGTATTTGTGTATGTTAAGATTGTTGGATTTTTACAACTGGAATCAATCATGTTAATCATTGCTAGCATCTGCCCCGACAAGGATACAAAGGCTCAAGTTAATAAAAACTAATTACATGTAAAAAGGAATGCACTTGATGTGCAAATGCTCTTTGCTATTGCCATTGTACAATTTTCCCATTTATTTTAATTGCAGTCTCTGCAAGTAAGTGAACAAAGACATCATTCTCTGACATGATCTTTTTTTTTGAGATAAATCAGATATTTACTTTTGAAAATCCGAACACAAAAAAAGTCTAAACCAAGGTTCAAACTAACTACATCAAAACTTACAGCACACAATCAGAAATATTTCAGAAAGGTGTCACCCTTTTTCATTTTTCCTCAATTTGCTTGCAGGGACAGAAGGTTAAAGTGTTCCTAGATCCCAGCATTGTACTTGAGATAGTGGATCAAGTCATTAAAAATTTTCCATATATCAAATCTCTCCAGGTCTTTCAAGCTCAAGACATTCTGTTCTTTCCATACCCTCTTACATTACTTATCCAGAAAAATAACAAGTTCAATCTGAAAGAGGACATCAAACGTTTGGAGCCCTTTTGTTTTCCACAAGAATTTTCAAATGCTTATAAAATTCATATTATACAATTACTGTACCTACATGTATGTAGAAAACAGGACAATTTGTAAAAATTCTATAGCTCTATAGCCGGATGTTAATGAAAACTCTACCTTATCAAAAAAAGTTTTGTTTGTGATCGGTGACATCTCCTGATAGTGAAAATACAACTTGACTCCTGGTCATTGCTGCTTTCTCTCTTGTCATGTTGTCTTGAATCCCTTGAAATGTTGCCATTACTTCACCAAATTAGTCTTTTGGTACAAGCCCTTATTTTAGTAGCTCTTCGTAAGATAAGTATTGTACATCCATCCATTTTCTAACCACTTTATCCAGTACATGGTCTCGGGGGAGCGACAACATATCCTTGCAAGCAAAAGACACAAGGCAAGATAAATCCTGGACAGAACCCCAGTCCTTTGCAGGGACATAGACACAGACATGCAAACACTCACACCAGGGCCAGTTCTACCAGCAGCTAATTAACGTACTGTAGCAATATGTCTTTGGACTGTGGGGGAAACCAGAGCACCCAGAGGAAACCCACTCAAACATGGAGATAACATACAAACTCAATGCAACTGTGCAGACAGCACCTTAGGACTGGAATTGAACTCAGGTCCCCAGCACTGAGATACTGCAGTTCTAACCACTGCATCACCATGCACCACCAGATCTAATGTCAATTAATTCTAGTTCCAATTGCTCCAATACAATATGCCCCAAGTGGTTAAAAGTGTTACTTGTTCTATATTCCCCATGTTTTATTTACTTAAGTTCCCAACAAAGCAGACCGTATTCAGTTCCCCATCAGAAAGCAGTGTTCTGCTAGAGCTAGTGCACAATATTCAACAACAGATGTACAGTACCAGTGCTACATAATGTTTGAAGTGCCAAAACCCTGCATGTTAATTGATTATTTGAGCTTTAATTGAGTGTGTACAAGTCAGTCATGGAGAGGTGTCATGTCTTATGGTCTCATTTATCATGTTCTAACATTATCTGATTGTTCTTAGCTATAGTATCTTGCCAAATATTGCTATCAATATCGATATCGCTGGCTGCAAACACGAGCAGAAGGCAAACAAAAGTAAACAAACGTGCTAAGATTTAGTACCAAAAAGCATTGTTCTCTTAATATACAGGGCATATTTTAATATACAGGGTAAATCAA
Source organism: Atractosteus spatula (assembly GCF_055471065.1). Lineage (NCBI taxonomy): Eukaryota > Metazoa > Chordata > Actinopteri > Semionotiformes > Lepisosteidae > Atractosteus > Atractosteus spatula. The sequence goes on from NC_142717.1 coordinate 5,273,792, forward strand.
ACTAAATTATATTTTTCCGGGCCATTAAAACTGAGCTGCAATTAATTTCCGCATACATACTGTATAGACTTGCTGTATAGGGCATTGAGTTGTCTACTGCTGATGAACAGGGCAAAGATGGTTTCACAAGTACCAGCTCATTGGTTGTTGCTGCTAGCTACATGTACAAAGGAAAAAACACAGTGTATTGGCTAAATTTGCTCACTTTGAGTTACCACGAAACAATGTTTCCTTTGCGAAAAGAAAAATAAAGAAATCTATACAACTCACAGATTTCATTCAATGAGAAGTGTGCATTTGTAAAAGGCATTATGTAATCTGTACTGCCCAATGATTGAACTGCAACAAAAACTATAAAGAATTAGAGTAAAAATATTTTTTTGCTCTATTTACTGTAATTCTGTGAACATTTGTGAAGTTCATGTAGCTGCAGAGGATTTCAAATGTTCTGAAAAATTAAAGTGTTTTGAAATACAGAAACGTTAACTAATGCCCTAGCTGTATCAATTTCTTTTTAAGCTGTTGTATTATTTACTTTTTTAAAATGTGTGAAAAAATTGCTTTCAATCAACAAGGAAGAATGAAAAAGGAAATACCTTGGCATTATTCTCGCAGTTGCCAACAGCGTTATACAAGAGTCTTTGAATTTTGATGAAGCTAGTGAAGAGTTAAAAAGAAAGACTTTTTTTTTCTTCAAATAACTGCAAATTCAGTTTCAGTAATAGTACTATTAGATTACAACATTGCTTGTGCACTGGTCCAATTTAAACTCAGAGTATGAAAGGTATTGTTATAAAACCAATTATGTTACATTCATATTCCATCAGTAGTGTATAATAATTTTGAGCTGAGAATTAATCCAATTTAAAATATGGGATAAATAGCCGCAGAGCCTAACGTACTATTGTATGCTTAAAACTGCATCGACATTACAGTACAGTAAAGGAAGGAGATGTGGGGGCAGCAGACGTGATTGCCTAGGGCTTTAACCAATAGGTTAATCAGGCCCATCTGGCCCATCTGGCAACAGAACATATTCAACAACTATACAACAGATTGCAAAATTAAATGAAAATAATATTTAATTCCATTACTGTATATTACTATCACGTAGTTCATTCAATAGAAGTTCATAACTGAGGACCAGGAGGGATGACAACTTCAAAAGCCCGTTTCTTCCCAGCTGTTCCAAATCATATCATTCCTGATGTCATTGCTTGAGAGCTACAGTACGTACAGTATAATACACAATTTTGCCATGAGCATTTGATGGCTTTAGGATCCTGCTTCTTGTTTTTCTGGAAGGATGCTAGCCTCCTCGTCCTATGGCCAGGAGGCTGGTCCTCAGTCAAGTGGGTTAAGCCAAATATTAGATCTCACTATACCTAAATAAACATCCTCAAATGCGTATAATTCTTGGGTGTCAGTGTTCCTTGTGAAATACAATACTCAGTATGTGCACTGATGTCAAATTAAATTGTACTTCACATTCTATCTTTTTTTGCATTGTCCTTGAATGAAGAACTGCTGGAGTCACAGAGGTCTTTGTATAGTACCTTTTCACTTCAATGATAAGTGTTACTGTATGTTGTCAATCTTTTAATTTTTTCTTGAACTCAACTTTTCCCTGCAACCAAACAGGATCTGACATGTGATTTTCTACCTCGTTGTTTGTTTGGCCCATGACCCCCTCAACTGGTCTTCCACTTCAGCCACAGGGTGTTTCGACAGTTCAGGGAAAGTAGTGGCAATTGGGCTTGCCAGTTGGTTTTCAGCCCCTTGGCTTCGTGAAACATCTCCAGTTGCTCCTTTGCATTCCTCATAGAGATCTGAGATCTTTCCCAACGCTTTTCAGGTGGTTCTTTATAGAGCCAAGCTCTGGCATCATTCATGTTGACTCGTCTCCGGTCAGAAATCTCCCTTCTTACGGGAAACGTTTCTAAAATCTCCCTCAGACCGTTCGCATTTCCTTTGTTTCAGTCCATTTAGTAAATATATCTTCAATTCATTTTGCATCACTTTGGGAATTCTAAGTCACAAACAAGTTGTCATCCTCTGATCAGGCATGGTAATAAAGCCAGTCAAGCAGAAAAGTTAATAATAACCAATGAAGTAAACTAGTTCAACTCTCGTCTCTTCTCAATCATGATTAAGGTTTAACCAAACTACTGAATTTTTAAAATGTTTTATTTTAGTTGCAAGTGCTCCAAATTCATGCCAGGCTGTCTGATATTTTAGCATTACCCGATGAAAAGTACACAAATGTGTGTTTAACCTGTCTGAATCTTTTGTATTTTCATACATACACAGTACAGATTTCATGCAGTATTTACATAACTTTTAATTAGTTTCCATAGACACCTAATCCTTTCCTAAGATTTTTGTAGAATTCACACGGATATGTAATTTAAGAATGAAGTGGGAGGATCACTAAGAATAATTTAAAACTATTTTTTAAATGTACATATTGTTTAATGGAAAAAATGAAATCTGCTGCTTTATCACTGGGGTATTCATGCAGTCAATTACTCTTAAAAGAAATGAGATAGTCCAGTTTCAAGATTGAACGAATTTCTGTATGCGTAGTTCACTGCCAGATTAGCTTGGGAATGCATTTATATTCACTTATTTGATTAGAGAATAGTTCATTTTAAAATGAGTTATAAGAAAAACACAGCTCAGTTTACATTAATATTTAATTTCATCCCCTGATGAACCTGAGACACTCTTTGTTCTAGTTTAGTGTTCAAATTCCAGTGTGGCATTTTACTTTACTTTCTGAAGCTAATAAAAAAGGAATCAATATTTCTTCTAAAAATACACTAAACTCAGTTTATTTTCCATTTTAGTCATTGTTTCTGAAAATATATAAAGCAACTTGCTCATTCTGAGAAAAAAAGGTTTTGGTTGGCAAAACAGCATGACACCCACACTAAATAGTTTTATGGCTTACAAATATGTATTTTAAAATCACAAAGCATGTTTGTATGCCCTTGGTTCTCCTTGGTACTTTCCGTTTATGATAGTCGTGAATGTTAAATATGAGTCAGACCGATTCCCATTAGATCATAATAATTGCTTGTATTGTCTTAATGTATAAAGAGTGATAAATATTACAGATTGAAAGCAGTGTACCTCACTAATATTTTAGAAATGCCTTTCGTCTTATTTCTAAAAACCCCACATCAAAATATTGGTTGACAAAGTAACTTCCTGATATTGATGAAGACGATAATACAAATCCCTTTTGTATGTTTCACAAGCTGTTTATAATAATAGCCTTTGAAGGTTCTCCATATTAAATAAATGTTATATATGTTTTTGTAAGTCTCAAAGGTATCTTAAATCATATAATAAAAGGTAAAATAATATTCCTTCTAGACTTCAGACTGTTTCCATAAAATATTTTTCTGTTTTTACTCAATCACTTTAAGTGAATCTATTGGTATTTGAAATCAACAAGCAACAGAAAAAACATACTACACATACTACAGTCATAAGCCAGTGTATTTATTTAGTTTGGTACCAATTTTTTTTGAGAGTGTTATTTCTTTCTGTTAATCATTATGGCTGAAAAAACGTACTTGAAATGAGTACTTTTATTAGTTTATTTGCTTAGCTAATGTCCTTATCCAAGGTGACTTCATAAATACAAGTTGGATTTAATGCGTAAGTACAAGGAAAACACTATCATATTAAAAGAATCGGCTATTCTAAATATATAATATGAATGATATGGCGGAGTCTACATTTGCCTTTAAAAAAATCTTGAAAAAAGTGGTCTTCTTTTGAGGAGAGAATTTGCTGTTTTTATGTTATTCATAGTGAATTCTTAGAATGGTGAGTAAGAAATCTGTCTGGGACGACACTAACTCTGGGCAAAATCCAGACTTACAAATGTCTTTTCAAAGTGTTTATACACATTTTTTTTTTGTTTTGTGGTTATTTCTGTAAATATTAATTTATCGTTTTTTTAATATCATACATTATAATAATTGATTTATTTTCTCATTACAGTACATTGTGTTGTTAAATATACTGACTACAATGGGTGATGCTCAAGCCTGACGTAACGTTTTTTCGAGTCTATGGCAGAAAGTGAGAAAAGCCCAAAAGCCGGTGCTGGAGTTAAAGCAGTGAAGGGAAACAGAGGAAGGGATAGGCTTCAAACATTCTCCTTGCATGTGTGCAGTGCGATTTCGTCTAGATTGTATCAGAGCTCATGGTTTAGCAATTAGAAGATGTATTGTATGGACTCCAAACCCTGATTTTATCTAAAGTGCACGACATTTATATAACATTATTTGCAACAATTAAGTCTCTTTCCACCTTTTCTTTGTCAGTTATCCAGGAGCTACAATCTGACAATGGACAGAACTTGCCATCTCCTACAGTAAACAGTAAATGGCTGAACTCCACCTAAGATCTTAATGTGCCTTAATCCACAGATACCCCAAAAGGAAGCTAAGAAATACCCATAGTGTCTTAATCTGTAGTGCTCCACTGGGTGGTGAAAGACAAGATGAGTTTTACACAAGTGGAGAAACAAGATCAAACATGGAAGAGAAAACTCAGAGTCATATGGTATAAAAATGTTGATTTGGGTCAGTTGATTCCGGGTAATGATAGGATTGATTTTTTGGTAAGTATGAGGTACTAATGTCTGCCCAGTCCAACCCATTTACTTCTGATTTTTAAGATCCATCTGATAACCTACCAGGGTCAGACATAGTGTATGTTAAATTTGTAATAGATCTTTATTGACTTTTTTTCGTAGATCTATCCAGACAAATAGTCAAGAATTCATTGCTGTCACAATTGCTTACTTTCAACATACTTATGAAAACCACACCCCGAATTCTGGGCCAACACGTGGGTTAAACTCATAAGATTTAAACAAAATCTCAGCATGTAGACTCTGCATGATGCCATTTTTTCTGCCAAGCAATCCATATTGCATAGTTCATCAAAAATGGACCGACAATATCCAAAGCACACTGGCAAATGTTCTAAAGATCAAATGAAATCTCTGGCTTCAGATAATCGTAACTGCTTTGTTAAGTACGACATACATAGGAGGAAACTTTACTGCATTTTCGAAGGCAAATTCAAAAGAGGTTTATAATACAACACGCCCATATTTAAGAAAAGAAAAAACTTAATGAAACACTAAAGAGTGATACATTAAAAAACAAAAAAACTATGATCATTCAGCCAGTGATAACACTTCTCTCATTGATGATATGTTAGGAGTTCAAAAGTGTTGTTGTTGAGGATTTAAAATTAAATTATTTAAATGATCTGCTTGTAACCTTGACTCGCTAACAGTTTTATTAAACTGGAGATCAGAAATCTGACTTGAATGAGATCATAATTAATTTAAACTACAGTACATTTGCATTTACTTAATTCCTTGACTGATTTCTTTCACTGCTGTGTCAGCATGCGTAGGCTGCAAAAACCTTTACACCCAAAGAAGGCTCCACAAATGAAATATTGTGTTTCTTCTCTTTTCAGCATGGAATAAACCTTGTATTAATTTTACAACCTTATTTATCAAGGCCAAAAAGGTGAAAAAAATAATCCATGCAACACTTGGATTAATTGAAATTTATTTCCCTAATATAGTAATTTCTTTCAAAACATTTAAACATACAGTAAATGTATCTTTATAGGAAGGCATGGTGCCACAGTGGTTAGCATGGAGATTGTATATTCTCCCCATGTTAACGTGGATTTTTCACTGGGTACTCCAGTTTCCTCTCACAGTCAAAAGAAAACTGGTAGGGTAATTGGCTTCTGAGAAAACTGGCACTGATAATAATAATTCCTTACACTTAGAGTATATAGTACTTTTCTGGACACTCCACTAATAGCGCTTTACAGGTAATGGGGACTCCTCTCCACCAATGTGTAGCCCCACATGTATGATGCAATGGCAGCAAAGTGCACCAATGGATGGGGACTATTATTGGCTATGATTGGAGTGATATGTAACACCCTTACTCTTTTTGTAAAATACCCTAGGATTTTTAATAACCAAAGAGAGTCCGTATCTCAGTTTTACTCTATGTTTCATCCGAAGGACAGCGCCTTCGGTTCCAAGTACTGGCCAGGCTCACGCCTGCTTAGCTTCAGTGGGTTGCCAGTTGTGAGTTGCAGGGTGATATGGCTGCCAGTGTGTCCATGTTTGTGTTTGTGTCTTTATATGTTCTGTGATATAATGGCATTATTTGCTTGGATAGACTCCAGCACCCCTGAACTGGATAAAACGGTGAGAGAAGAAATGGATGGATGTATCCTCATATATAGTGTAGATCCAGTACTTTTAAGTGCCATAGAGCTTATTCTTTTCAACAGTTTTAGACCAAATGTCCAATCTAACAAAAGAAATTGGAGAAAATAAACCTGTAGCTGTAATAAATGGATATAAGATATTATGTGTATCTGAATCAAATTATTCATCATTTTGTCTTTTTTTGAAGACCCGAGTACATTTTTTTGCAATATAGATTAGATCTTATAGCCGTATTGTTAGTTTTTTCTTTCTGCTTGAGAATATGTCCTAGATGTCTGAAACACTGCAGTTTTATGACAGCCATAAACTAGATTTTAAATGGGTTTGACAGAAAAAATAATAAAGGTGCAGTGTGGTAATATAAAATGTTGAGTGTTTAGCTATCTTTCAAAACACGTAGTGACATCTCAAAGTTGCAGTTCCACAAGTGGTACTGTCCAGTTGGCTAAGAGCCATGTGGACTGGGTGGTCTTGAGGTGGGAAGCCTATCCTAGACTTGACTTGCAATAGTGACTCCTGGGATTTGCCAGGCACATTTTTTTGTAATGCAAGTGAGAACAGCACCATCCCTCCAAACAATTTTGATTTGACTTTACAGGAACTATGGGATTAGGAGTGTGAAAACTGTCAGATGATTTGGAAAACTGCATGTCTCCAGAGGAAATGTGTGCATGGTTAATGTTTCACCCCATGCTGAAACAAGGGCTTTATTAATGTGTGGAGCTGATCAATCACAACTTGGGGATATACAAAGAATAGGATTTCCAATTCAATAAATCACTAGGGAGAAGAGCACAACAAGACTGAGCCCTATTGCAAAGACTCTAGTTTGTAGTTCCTGTCTGTGTCCTCTGGTTGGTGTTTCTCTTTTCATTCTGAAGAAGTCCAGTCCACAGGGTTGACTTTGTCTATACATTTGAGGATTTGAGATACTTGGATCAAGTTACCTTGTAATCCTCTCTCTAATACCAAAAGGTTCAGTTCCTTTAGTCAGTCAGTGTACGTCATTCCATTTAGGCCTGGTATGGTACAGTATCTGGTTGCTCTTCTCTGGACTGATTCCATAGCAGCAATATTTCTATAACATGGTGACCATAATTGCACATTTTCTAAATGAGGCCTTACTAGAATATTGTATAAATTCAGCATAACATTGCTTGATTTAAATACCTTCAACTATACAGTATATCCTCACTTTTTGCATTTTTAATTTCTTCCCCACATTGTAAATGATGTGTCAACATAAACATCTAAAGGCTTTTTCATAAGTAGTCTCTTCTCTCTGTATTTATAGTTTATGTGTTTGCTACCTGTACACATAACTCTGCACTTTGCTACATTTAACATAATCTTCCAGATGTGTTTTCACAGCCTTGAATTTTCTGCTTCTATATAGTTTGTTAATTCCCCTAATTTGATAATCAGACCGATTTACTGTACTAACTACAGTGTATCAGAATATACTGTAAATCACTGATATAAATTAAGAAGAGCAGTGGTCCTAGTACAGATCCCTGTGGTACTCCACTAATACCAACACCTCAATCTGAACATTCACCCATTATTTGCACTATTTTTTGCTTACTGTATAAACCAATTCTCAACGCAAACACTCAATTATCCTAAATGTCTACTGCCTGTAATAATAATTTCTAACAGACATGGGCATAACCATCTTTCATTTTAAATTATTATAAAATATGCAGATTTTAATAAATGTAGTATTTTAGAGATGTTATTTTAATAAACTAATTTTCAGTTTGATAAACCATTATAGTGTAATAATGGTTGTGTATAATAAGTCATAATGGTGCAATGTGCAGGCATAAGATAAGAGATATACCTTGTTTTGATTAGACCATAAATCGCAGATCATATTCACCCAATTTTGCATCAGAAGCATTAATTTAAATTAAAAATAAAACTGTTAATAATGCAGGTTATGAATTTGTCTAAATAAACTTTCTGTATTTTTAACTTAAATCTGAAAATAGTTTCAAGGCATAAAATATTTTAGTAAATTTATCATCTTCTTCTGCAGTGGCAAATAAAAAATATTTATTATTAATAAATAATATTATATTAATCTGTGGCTAATAGCACCATTTTCCAGGTATGAATGTTTGGAATGTTGAAAAAGACAAAGTATTTGTACGTTAGTGAGGTAAATTAATCATAATTCTTTTCTCCCATTTTTAACTTCATTGGTTTTGGTCATGTAACGCTTGACAGTTCTGTGTGTCAGTGTCAGCCATGCTGCTGAAAGATAATATGAAGTTTCGCCTATGGAGTTGTCATTGCTGAATATTCAGCATCTGTCTCCTTTTGTTCTTTAGCGAATGACTTACATCTGTTTTCAGCTACATGCTTAAACACTCCCTTCAAACCCTGGGTGGCATGCTGTGAAACTGGCACATTATTGTGCTGTGATGTAAAATTTTATATTGCCCCTGAGGAATGGCTGAGTTCAAATTCAACTCAGAAATTAAAGGACTAATCATTCATTTGCTAATTGGCTCTTCTGTATTCCCCAAAGTCTCATCGTAATGTGTTTTGTCAAAGGATGGGCAAAACTGTCCTTTTAAAATTTAAACAGCTCCTATGAATAGGATGGGTTTATTTATTTAAAAGTATTTAAATGTATCACAAATGTTAACTTTTATAGTATTTGTAAAGTCTCTAGACTTACAAGGCTGTATTAATGAGCTTGCTAGATCAGAGTGATCTTAATCCAGCATAGCTAGGACTCACAGGGCACATTTTGTTTTGTGTGGCATGTAAGAATGTACTGCAAGTATTTCCCTTTTTTCACAATATTCACAGTTACTGTACTGGCATGCACTTGGTCTTAACAGAAAACACCTCTATTACACTTTTATGCCTCTTGTTAAATCTCCGTGCACTTCCCTTAAACTATCCAGGCAGTAACAAGCTAATGGATGTGTTACTGAATCAATAAAAGAATTGCCAAATTCATGGTACAAGATTCCTCCACTGTAAATGACATCAATCCTTTGCCTTTTTCTAGTTTTTGGACATTTTGTTGTTATTGCTGTTCATTTGTTTTAGCCAATTCTAAGTGATATTGAATATACTTGTCAAATTGTAAGGAAGCCTTTTTTCATTATTTATACATTTATACATAATATAAAAGTGTATAGAATTTAAATGGGACCTTACATTTTAAAACCTGTATACTGTATTTTATGTGCAGTCATGGCATACTGCACAGTACCTTCTTAATATATCATTTTTATCTTTTCTTATTATGGCTTAAGAGTTAATTTGACACACATTGGAAGTTAACAATTGATTGTCACTTGGTGTATAGTTACATGGTCCTGGATTAATCGGGAAAACTATTTTTTCCTGGGGGAGTATCAGTTAGTTTACAGAATGTATCTGGTAGCAGAATCATAACTGACACCACACCAATTGAGAATGTGATTGTTTGGAAACTCTTGCATCCACTTGTTAATGATATAAACCCATGTTGCATTTTGTGAGAGATGTAGATGGTACAATTATCTTGCCTTTACAGGGAAATAGTATATGTCAAAGGAGAAGTCCTTACCATGTCTAAAGTGCGTACATATGCCTGATTTTACAGATTGAAAACTACATTCAGGAGAACATGAAGACAGAGATGGCACAGCTACAGCAGAATGCGGTCCACAACCACACAGCTACCATGCTGGAAATTGGGACCAGCCTGCTAAGCCAGACAGCAGAGCAGACACGTAAACTGACAGATGTTGAGATGCAGGTATGTCCCGCAGGACACATTCCACACTCCATTTATTCAGCTATTTCACATTTAACGACCCAAAAGCAGAAAGGATTTTGACTGAAAGGTCCAAGGTAAATATTTGTTCAATTACGCATTCATCATAAAAAACATTTAGAAAAAGCTTTCCTAGACAGAATTAACTGTATATTTTTGGAGTTGTTCATATTTTCTGATTAACTTTCATTCAGTTTGTTGATGTCACCCTTAGTATTTGTTTAGAAAACCATTTGTGCCTACCCACACTGTAATATCTATGTAATTTTGTATTTTTGTGATCCATAAATGCAATGGGGGCTATTTTTATTCCCTTCATGTGTTTTGACAGGTTTTAAATCAGACTTCTAGACTGGAGATTCAATTGCTAGAGAATTCATTGTCAACAAAGAAGCTGGAAAATAAGTTACTGCTACAGACAAATGAAATCAGCAACCTACATGAAAAAAACAGGTAAAATTAGTTCATCTTGTGCACTTATCCCATTTTATACTGTATATATATATAAATAAATATATTATTTTAACCATTTAAATTAAAATGTGGATGTGGTTGTATTTTGTAAAAATACGTTTTTTGCATTTTCAAAATAGTAACAGAACGGTTAAGTTTGTCAAATCGCAATTGTCATGTTATCACTCGTTCTCTTACACTGTAAGAATATGGTTCAGAATACACACAAAATCTTAAATTAGATCATTGGTTTGATTTAATGCAAGACTTTAAATGAATTATATAAAGCTGTTATCAACACTGATTAAATGAATAAAACCTTCTATCATCTGTACAAATAAAACGAATAAATTAAACAAGGAAACTGACAGTTTTGGCACTTACAGAAAATAATGGATTATATTGATGAGCATCTAATCATCACATCTATATGTTTCTTTGTAAACCTGGCCTGTGTAGGGGGAAAATAAGATAGATTAGCTTGATTTTAGTTGCCATAGCATTACACATAATATTTGGTGACATAAATGCCTAGTGACGATTAGATAATATAAGTTATTTTTGCCAGATTAATCAAGCTGTTTGTACAACATTTTATGAAATTGTGATCACTTGATTCTGAAATTCACCTCAGAGCTGCATCTTTGAAAATGATGTTAACAGCTGTGAGCTCCATTCCACAACTTGTTCATTCGTGCAGTACTTTCAGGCAGAAAGGATGTCAAGCTACTCTCCCAGCGACCGGTGTTGGGGACAGTTACAAGTGATTACTTTTTTTGAATTAATAAGAAGGTATGGAGAATGGGTATTAACAGCTAATTAATTACTTTACATATTAATTATACGTACATTACATTGTAATTATACGTGTAACTGATAACTTTTTTAAATTATGTTTCCCAGCTTCTTTTTAATTAAAAGTAATCCCTAGCACAAGTAATTTGTAATAGTAATAGATTGCATTTTAAAATCTCTACCCAACTCTGCTAGCTATACATATGGTTCAGAGAAGGATGATTATATTTGGTTAATCCCAAAGAATGTTATGTTTCTTATTAGAAAGAAGTGTTAAACAATCCTGTGCAGGCTGGTAGCACAATTGTCTTGAAATGTCTGATATTATTAATGTTATACTTATCCTTCCCCCTCTTTTCCAGTCTAATTTACATTTCACTGCATGTTCCAAACCCAGAAATGGACTGAGCTTAGTGGTTCAATAGCTCTGGACAGACACTGCAAGTATTAAGACATTTAGTGGATGAGCAACTTGGGTTACAGGTTTCACTTTAACCTACTTGGCTAGGGGAATGGTGGCCTGGCCACAGGAATAAGACTATCGGAAGTGCCTCATTAAGTTCAACACAGCAAGGAGTTACTAGTGTGAAGGAGAAAGGAATGTGAAAAAATGAATATTAAATAAGAAAGAATAAAAAAGTACAAAAAAAATAGTATCTGAAATATAATTTATAATAATAAAAGAGGAACATCAGAAAAGAGAGCATTCATAGATGTCGTACTTTAAACCAATAACGTTTTTTGCATTTTTAATGCCTGTCGGAGTATGTGATTTGTAGTGTAGTTGAAGTCAAGTCTAACGTCAAAAGATAATATCAAATAAGCATCCCCATGCAGAGTAATTTCAATGTTCATTACAAACCTACTACTGTCAGGAATGAAGGAACAGAGGAGCATGAGCAAGCATGTTGTTAGGGCCTAGGTCACTACACTAGCTGTCTGTGACCAGGATTCCCCAAGTGGCAGAACTCAGGCAATGACTGATTTGCCTGTGACATGTCAAAAGACAAACGACTCAAAGTAGCGTCTGTCTGAGGAGTCTGCATACAGCTCCTCATGCTCCCCTGTGTGTGGTCTCAGAGTTTGTTTTGGCTGGTCCAGATTGGGTGGGAATAACAAAAATCATTGTCAATTTATAATACATTTATATAAAATAAATATATAAAATATACCATTGTCTAGCACAATGCAGTATTTTGAGTTCAATATATCTGCCTCTGGTGCAATAATTTGTCAAAACAAAATGAAAATACAGCTGTAACTGAAGTTGGCATACAAGTTTTGTTGGGTTTTTTGGGGCTTTTATTTTGTTTTGTTTGGAAAAGAAGCATGGACCTTTGGTAAAGTGTTACACTTATTCGAGAAATTCCATACAGAACAAAAGAAAATCCCTGCTGAGATTATAATAAAATTCCCGTGGCACCTGTTTGAAAAACAAATACTTTTAAATGTTATTGTTTTAAAATCAGATTGCTTTTGTATTGTAGTTTTTGACTTGGAACGTAAGTACATTATGTTCTGTAAGTACTACCAAAGAGCAAATCAATATGCACCGTAAGTACTGTATAATTAGAAAAGGCAAAAAATGGTTGCTTTCATTAAGACCTATTTATTCGCAATGAGATTAATTTATTAATTCAAAGCACCATGTTTCCTGTTTCGCTGAAATTGAGACATACTGTATGCTTCCTTCAGTATTAAAATCCTTGCAAATGACAAGAACAATCATTTTAATAGCCAGAGTCTTAACTGTACATATTACAAAGACATACAGTATTGTTCTTAGTATAGAAAAAAAGTGTCATTTGCACTTTCAAAGATTATTATTTGATTGTATGACTTGACCAAAAACATGGAAGATATTTGTATTCTAACAAAATAACTGTTTTGTGCTGATAAACCCCAAGATTAATAATGAGAATTATCCTTTTTCACTTGAGCAAATTTATACTAAATCCTATTTGTTTTTTAGCATTTAAATGAATGCATTTTTTGTTTTGTTACTTTGAACAACAGGCATTTCTCTAAACAGAACATATCATAATGATAGTAAATCATTCATGATTTTCTCTGTGAATAAACGTGTGATAAAATGCCCAACTTAATAAATGTAAGTAGTGTTTTACAGAGTGTACATTTCCGCTAAAGCTTACATTCAGGAAAAAAACTACACATTTTCTGTAAAGGAATGAATTATTAGAATTGTATCTCATCAAATTTGTGATTTAATTCAGAAATGCCTCCACTAAAATGCTACTGATGTATCTCCGAGTATGGATAACATGCTATTTGTTTATTGTTTAGAGGTAAAATATTAGATGCACTTTCCAAGCAGATTCATGGTTTGTAAAGACAAAGACAAAATGTCTGAAGGAAAGGTTGAAAAGTATTTGAATATGAAGTCAAATGTTAGTATCATCATTGAAGGGAAAAACAAGACACTACAAATAACCTCTTTTCAGCCTCCTGGAGAACAAAATGTTAGAGATGGAGGACAGGCACAAGGAGGAGCAGGAAGTTCTGAGGAATGAGAAAGCCAGTCTCCAGAACTTGGTGGGACGTCAGAGTAAAATAATCCAGGAGTTGGAAAACCAGCTCAACAAGGCCACGGGGAACAACAGCATCCTGCAGAAGCAGCAGTTAGACCTCATGGAGACAGTCCAAAGCCTCGTTAACCTCTGCTCCAAAGAAGGAGGTAAGGCATGGCTCCCTTGTTTCCTTTGAAGGAGCCAGACCAGGGTCTCGCTCGGGTCATAATGTGCAATTTGCGTTTCCCATACAAAACCGTGAATGTTTCAGCAAAGGTCTCCTGTTTCCCAAATAAGCAGGCATTATCGGGAATTACTTTCACTCTTCACAAGCCATTGAAAGAACTGAGAGCCATTCATAAACACTAGTGCGATCAAGACGACACTTTTTTGTATTTTGTATTTTATGTGGCATGCGTATTTCAGATTGAATGCCAGACTTAGTGATACTTAGAATTCCTCAGTAATTTTAACCTTAATAAGGTATTTTAAGATATTTTAAACATCAGTATACAACTGTCCATACTGTGTCAACATGCAGTAATTAACTTGGTGATAGCTTATATACTGTAGCCATTCCTAAAAGCAATTCCTATGGCTCTACACATTTCTGAAAGTAAAGTATTTCAATTGATTTTGTTACATTTTAAATCTACTCTGCGGTTTATACATCCTACAAAACAATATCTGAAAAGTTCCTGTGAAGCAACAGACATTTTTGTGGTCATATACTGTATGTATTGGACCAATAACTACATCTACTGTAACATATCCTAGCATAATATGCATGTTCCCCTATATGGGTGATCATGTGGGAATGAGGATTTTCTTTTTTGTCCAGTTAAACTCAAGAGGCAACAGGAATTGAACAGTAAGGGGTCAAATCTGTAATCAATTTGATTCGCACTCTCCATTAGCCACATGTGATTTAATAAGGGTTGGAAGTAAAGCGGCTTCATTTGAATAGCAGAAAAAGTCTGGGCAATCATATAGCTGTTTCACAGCTTAATTAATCTTCTTAAATTGTGTTAGGTTTTTTGGGTGTCTTAAAATGTAAGGCGAAATGGACACAGTTTCTATCTAATATACTGTAGACAAACACATGCAAATAAACACATATCCAGTCCTCAACATTAGCACCCTTTCTATACTGCTTTGTACATCAAGTAAATAATTTAAAAACACAAAAAAGAAAAACCTAATATACGATTGAATCTGAAATTCTAAAACTCCCCTAAGGCAGGAAAATGAGAACACCCCCCTTAAGGTAAAATAAGAACCTGTCAGGCGACACAGTTCAGCCTGAGCTTGTCCAAGAGTGCAGAGTTTCTGTTCAATGTACTGAAAAGAACAGTTTAAGATGAATGGCTCACTTAATGTAGGGAGAGTGAAATGAGACATTGTGACTGTCCCTTTGAGGTCAGTCATTATTTCCAACATGGCAACATCAAGCTGTGTGGTGTACAAAGGTCACAAGTTCATCCCTTCTAAAATTTTTCATTCTGGATTTCAACTTTGGGGGGATGTAGCAAGGGCCTCTGGGCGAAAGATGTCTGATAAAGTTAATTATGGAACATGCTCCTTGCATGATGTTTCAGTGAGTTGATAGAATTTAAAATACTGATTGTGTTTCTCAGTAACTGTCATTGAAAACAATGCAGAGCATGCAACATTCCTCAAAGAGAAAAGTTCCTTGTGCTTTTAGTTTTCAAGTGAATTATATTTTAAGTAGCCATCATATCATTGTGTTCAACTATAATCACCACACCTCTACCCAGATACAGTACATTGAAGTTCTGGATGAAAAATGTCTTTTAAATACTGAGTAATTGCATATCTACTTTCAATTAATTAAATTTAAATTAATTGTATTTAAAAGAATAGTATTATTTTAAAATTGATTGGCTAGAAGAGATCATGCCGTAAATTCTCTACATTCTCTACATTCTCTAGTGTATATTCAAACAAAGCATACAGTACATGAACAGGTTAAATATACAGCAGTTTTTGCTTTACAGTTCATTATTTAAAATGAACAAATATACACTGGCAACAAAAACTAAAAGCATTAGTTTAGTTAGCTCCTGTAGGTTCAGTCCTACAGAATGCACTGAGTGATGTTTCACCCAAAGCAATGTACATTGTCACTGATTATTCAGCTATGTAGTTTACTAGAACAGTTAAATGAAGTATGTTGTTCAACCTTAAATGAAGTTTAAACACATTCAGTTACAAGGCCAGGATCACAACCAGTCTCTACATCTTGTCCACACAAAAATATACATATATGTGCAGTATACTGTATAACACAATATAAAATATTAAATCAATGTAAAGAATATATACTGGGAATACCCAAAACAGCCTGTGATCATCCAGTCCGATGTTTGATATACAAACTATCCCCATCTTTCATAACATTTGCAAGCATGTAGTTCATGTTTTCTCTCAAGACAGTTTTGCATTGAATGATGATTTTTCTTGTTTGTTTGAAGTGCTAAGGAAAATTACAGCCGCAATTTTCACCTAATTATTACCAAAACTTCAATAACACATATGAATCTTGTTCACAATAATGGGAACTGACCTTTACCTTTTACCTCTCTGGCTGCACAATACTTTGGAATATTCGATTACTGATCTAATAAAGCCCATTAATCACATTAACAGCCCAGTTACCCAAACCTCAAGAGATCTAAATGGTTTACTGCTATTTCTGGGAGTGGCTTAGTGAATTCATTAAATGATCTGAAAAATAAATTTTCTGAGTTCTTTGTAATCACTCAAAGGAGTTGTTTATACAGTATATTATCTACATGTCCGCTTTGTTATAAATCCTGTTATGCATCCTACCAAGTCTGTTGTTTTTGTTTTCTGTTGTTGTTTCTGTCACCCACATTTCTATTTGACATGCAACATTCAAATTAATATTTTAAAATGATTTACAGTAACAAAAATTAGAGAAGAGAAACACATTTGAGGAATATAATAAGGTTCTGCTATACTGCTTTAACAGCGGTCACTATGAAATAGTGTAATACTAATTTACTGCTTACTATATACCCAGATAATAAACATATTTATGTCATTTTCATCTTTTTTTATTGTTACTAGAAGATTAACTTAAAGTGATTTAACAAATGATATTACTTACAATTACACTAAACACATATGAATTAATGATATGAAAACCAACATGAATGCTAACTGAATGAAGTTTTAAGGCTGATATAAAAATGTAAATCATTATGTACAGTATGTCATTTTCCATACTTTCCATACTCTATAAAGAGAGATCTCTGAAATCTAGGGAAAAATATTATACTATATAAGTTGATAGATTGTATTTTCTTCTTCTAATATTTGCTAAATAAACAGTTCCATTTTGCCTTCTGATACTAAATTTGAAAACCCCTTGGTATATTTTGAGTGACAGTAGAAGCTGATATTACCTGACCAATGTCCTGAGAAAGTTTTCCAGGACAAACTGTAGGTTGTCATAGAAGTGTTCAATAGAGAGTGAATATACTGTATGCTCACCATTGGAAAGGTCAGTAGGGCCATGTCTTTATTACTATTATTAAATTACCTACAATAAATGCAGGTTCTTTTCAGTATTTTACAACAAATCCAGTTTAGCTCTAACTCAAAACTTTCACCAAGCCTTGAAACAATTTATGTCTCAGAATGAATCCATTGTACATTTTAGTTGTACCCTTGTCATCAAACTCCACAATGCAAAGGTACACTCTGACAGCCCCACACTGTTTTAAATTCTTGTCATTGACACTCAATATCTTGTAAAATCCTTAAAACAATACTTACCACGTTCTTTAAGGAATCTCTAGATCATAAAGTATCAAACAATTTAAACAAGGCTGACATATTTCAAGGTTCAGATATATCTCTCTTTATAAGCAGTTTCAATAATAAAAACAATAGTTTGACATTGAGATTAACAAACTTATAAAATCAGAGAATTTCTATGTAAAAAACTGAGACACACAAGGTAAATATAAGCCACTTGTTATAACAGGATCTTGAAATTTATAGCTTGTAATATTTTGTCCTTAGCTTAGTTTCAAAATACTGAAGCCATAATTATACACAGATGGATGTAGACTAACAGCTGTTGTATTAAAGTCCTGTCAACGTTAGTGATTCCCTTTGCTCTGAGTTAAAAGATTTTACAGCTGATAAACAGATTTTCATTTCACTTGTTGTATTACCAGTTTTACTAGTCAAATGTGCATTTGCAACACTTTGTGTGCATTTTGCCATGTGCATGCTGTGCACATTGAGATATTTCAGTGAAAAACAAAGGATAACCTATTTAGTCTGGAGGTGAAGTTATTTTTATTCCTCATATTGTTTTATAATTAAAAACCGAATGACAATAATTTCCTTAGTTTTTGTTTTTCTAAATTTCTAGGCCTTGGTTTGCTGTGAACTTTATAAGCCCCACACTTATACACTTTACTCAAACAATGATACACAAGCAGGAGCTTGGTAACCTCACTATGGATATCATTGAAAATATAAATTGAAATATTTATTTTTCAACAGTGGTCCCAAGCAGCACAAAAAGAACAGAAGAAGAGAAGAGATACAGAGACTGTGCAGACATTTATCATGCTGGTTTTAACAAAAGTGGAGTCTACTCTGTCAATATCAACAACATGCTGGAGACAAAGAAGGTAAATTGGAGTGTTAAATGATGCTGAAAAAATGCAGTAAAAGTTAGCATTCATCAATGAGGTTTGTTTTCCCTGAAATTATAATTAACGTTGTTGCAATAACACACAGTGTGATTTTAATTTTGTATACATTTTATGTATTATTTTATGTATCATTGTAACAATTTTTTGGACTCATCAATGCGATTTTCTGCTTTTGAATTCTGAGCAATTTTCTTTTTTAGAATTCTGAAATATCATTTTCACTGAAATGCTCATTTTGCATGCATTTTCTATTTAATTTTTTTTTTCTCGAAAGCCACAGTGACCTTTTGGAGTCCAGCCAGTCTGGGGGTAGTTATTGGCTCTTTCGGGATTAATCTAAGGCCTGAAATATATCTGGCAACCCTGTATGAACAACAGGTGTTCATTGACACAAGCAACTGCCAGACCACAGAATGTTGGCAGTCATTTTTAATCTAGTTTCAGGAGGTCTCCTGTCAGTAGGACTTCCCTAATCACTGTAATATGCTTACTGTTCTCAGCAGAGTTTGATCAGGGAAAGTTCCTGTAGCTCTCTTATTGATTTTTATCGTATCCAGGTAAGGGTGATTGATCCCATTAATAATGGAAAGCTTACAGAGTATTGATTTTGACTTCTGGTCAAGGGAACAGACCCTATAAAGTTTTTTTTTTCTAGTTAACAAAAGTCCACAGTGGTTAAATCCAGTGCAAAATGTGTTTTTTTCAGACTAAAGTAAATAAACACCATCTTCCTCAAAAGAGAACAGTGTGATCGGCATTATATTTTTAAATTTGTTTCTCATAAACAAGATTTCGTTCGCAACAGCGACCTAAGGGAAAATCTGTGCTTCTCAGTTTTGCTCTTTGTCCCAGCAGGTATATTGTAACATGGAGGCAGCAGGAGGGGGCTGGACAGTAATTCAACGCAGGGAAGATGGCAGTGTAGACTTCCAGAGGACCTGGAAGGAGTACAAAATGGTGAGATGGAGAAAATTAATTTCCCTTATATTAAGATAAGGTCTGGCCAAAATACTGATTAAATGTTATTATAGTGCGTTGTGGAAATTTAACAGGAAATTAACAAATATACTACATCATTATAATGAAATATTCTCTAGCAGATCACTTAGTAAAATTAGAAATCGAAAAAGACTGCTCATTTATCATTTGTTTAGAAAGCTTAAATTTTGTAGTACTGCATGTTACAAAGTACATTCCTAATACCAGAATCATTTGTAAATAGTAAACATTTTACATAGGTATTTGACTATTTATGCAGAAAATCTTTTAAATTAAATTAATTATTGGTTATATTTGCTGATCTAGGAGACTTGAAAACTTTATTAAATATTAAGAAATTGCTCTGTAATAAAAAGGTATAACCAGAATACATAATACAGTATGTTTCAATCTTATTACACACATCAGCTGTCCTATTTTATACATACTAGCCAGGATATCCTTTATTGTATCATGGAGAAACTCACTCTTGGATACTAAGGAATCAGATTAAGCCGAAATATTACCACCCAACCTTCACAAAATTGCAAATTTCATGACACAGGATGGCAGGTTTCCGTTTCAGTGTATTCTTGTATCTGTTCAATGAAACGCCACCATTAAGTACATGTCTGGGACTCTGCTGTTGATATCCATTTCACCTGAGGTCTTGAAATCGTAATTGACACATTTCAATTAGTCTGGATATCTAAGACTTTATCCTGGGTAGAAATCATAATATATAAATAATGTTTTCTAACTAATACTCATTCTATAGCTATTGATTTAGGAACCAGTCATGTGCAGCTGACTAAATTTCTGTATTTTGATTATAAGACAAAATTGTTTATTTGATTAAAGTTGAGAAAAATGCCAAGGGTACTGTGGTTGGGGTTGGAGTACAAATATATACTCAGGTGGACCTGTGCACTGTTCATGTTAATGGTGTCAACAACATCATGAACTATGTTAACAGTTTAACCTTTAAAATGAACTTCAGAGACCATTTGAAAGAAGGTGAAAGTAACAGCTGGTACAGTATTTATGATTAACAAACAACTGTGTGTATGCCTTTTTATATCTTCCTAATGGAACATGTAATTCTAAAAGCAATACACATAAAAAGCAAAAGTCCTTGGAGTTCATTCAAGTACTGAAAGGATGAAGTACTCTCCTGTGTTACATTTACAGCACATGTGGGGTAGAGTTGTGTTTTCAAGCATTAGCACAAATCCAAAAATTCAAGGTGTACATTTATGACATGTGTACATTATTAAAATATATTTACAATAACTTAGTGTATTTATTGAGGTTTAGCATATTGGGCAGATTAACACTTTTGGATCTTTTGGATAACGTGGATTAAAGAGTCCTGCAGTGTGTTTCAAAGCTTTGCATTCGAAATAAAAATGAAAAATGAAAATAAAGCTAGATGTTAGTGATTCAGCTGTATTACAGATTATATTTTAGAAACTATTTTTCAGAATTAGCTGTAGTGGAAAGTGATATTTTACTTTGTTGCCATTACTGCATGAATGTAATGCTAAAAAAAAATCAGACAAAAACTCCACAAAAATACATGGAATTGTTATTATCTTTTATCTCCTTGGTTATATATTGTGTTAGTTACATATTGTTACTGACTGCAGTAAACAAAACTTTTAATAGAACTTCACAATAGAAGTAATGACAAATGTTGTCTTAATGTCATTGAAACTCACTACAGTATTACATCTTCTTAACAAGTTAAATTAATCACTAGACACAATATAAAATGGGCTGGATTTGAGGGTGGTGCTTTAATCAGTGTTGTGGAGAAACATTGAATCTCTGTAGAATTAAGTTTATAAAGGTTTGCTATTGCTTAATCCACATGATGCAATACTTATATTGCTCCCCATTAAATGTTTGAGTAGTATTTTGATAGAATAACTAGTTCCTGACTGAAATAACAAAGTTAGCTAAAACAATAATGGAAAATCACTCAGAAGACATGCATTAGGCCATGCAACAAGAATGACCTGACATGAAATGAAAGTGCAGATGATATAAAACATAACTTTGAAACCATTTCTAATACAATTAGCTAAAGTGCCAAAGCACTGAAAACAAAATGTTGGCCTCAGGTCCAGATTGCCAGAAACAGAGTAAGTTTCCCTAGGTCCCTGATAGACAGACCATAGGTCAAGAAGCAGAATTTCCCAAGAGGGACTTAACACCTTACAAAGAAGACAATAGTGAAAAGTGTGTGTGTGGGAGGAGGGTACCTACAGTACTCTTCTCACTCACTGTCACTGGAACTAAGAGAGAATTACAGTTCGTTGAAATACAAAATATTTTTCAATAATGGCAGAATCTATACTACCACAAATCAAATTAATACTATTGTCCATGATAATAATCCTGTTATATGATATGATATTATATGGTATAAACTGTTTAAACGCCATTCTTTTACCCATCTATCCCTTTTCTAAGCCCTTCATCCAATTGCAGGTTGCAGAGTAGCTGGAGCCTATCCTGGCAAGCACCATTCTTTTATATGAATCAATGATTCAATAATATAGCTAGGTATCTTGTTCCTTACGCCGTCTGCCCTTTGTGTAAAGAAGTGCTCCCTGTTCTTTTATGTAAACAGATGTTTATTTTTATAACAATAACACCAAAAAAAAACAACAAAATAAAAATATACCTCCCCTCTCAGTACAATTCCAACTTTCTATTTAAAAAAATTCTAAAATGTGGTCAAATGTATTGCTACAGTGGAAGTCCAGCATTTTGACTGCACCAGTTGTAGCACTGCAAGTTTCTGGCTTCCCCCCACTGGCACCATGGATTATAGCAGCTCCATATGAATAATACTAAGATGAGCCAATATCTAATGATGCCAGGAGAGGGAATGCAGAGGCTAAAACAAAATGCTGGTATCTTTTTAAATGCAGTCAGATATGTCAATCAGTAACAAATCTCTTTCTGTGAGAGGCTCAGATTTTTAAGTCATGATCTAACCATAACACAAAGTGAAATCAGGAAACACTCATTCTCTGTATGTAATGGACAAACAAAAAAAATACCTGTTTCCAGAATTTAAATACTATGCTGCATACTGTATCTAGTTACTCCCAAAAAGAACATAAATACTTATCAATGTGCCTTCTAAACATAGTATGCAAAGAGGACTAGAAACTTGATTTTTATGATATCTTTTTTAAAAGGTAAGACACATTTATACTTACTGGTGAAGCAAATGTAAGTGGATTGTTCAATAGTAAGGATTTTTGGAGGCGGAATTTATAATTTTCCAAATATTGTCCCATGACAATAACAAGGCTGTATGGGGTCAATTTGTTGTGCTGACAACTAATGTCATAAACACACCTTATGAAAATAGAATAGAAAAAGAAAGACAAACCTGGAAGCTCTTTCTGCCATTACAAGTCTTCAAACAAATTAATATTATCCTTATTAAAAAATATTTTCCAGAATTTGAATCAATTTGTCATTCCAATGTGAAGAATACAACATCTTTAACGGCACACTTACAGTAGATCAGTTTTGGAGAATATCTGGATCATACTGCTTTAAGAATTTGACATGTATTGAAAACAATTGAGAAAGAACATGAAATTATGGCTTTGGACTCTGATTTGAGGCCCAAAACTGTTTAAGACTGTGGTTGACCTCAGACTTGGTATAGTATGTGGTACCAAGTATAGGATAGCGCATGAGAAGTAAATAAGAGGGAGATCTTTTGACTACTAGAGACAGTATCATACAATTGCTTCTTTCTTTATATTTCACTGGAGAAAGGTAATCATTAGTATGCTAAGTACTATATCTGGTCAGTTTCAGACAGCATTGAACATTCTGGGTGTTTTGAACAATTAAATACTGTACCACAAGACATGTTCTCTTGCCAATGAATATATTAATACTCACCTAATGTTGGTGAGTGTCAAAAATCACTTCAGGCTAGGTCAGTGATTAAACCCTTTAAAGGGTTGATTGGATCGGTGTTTATTTGTGTTTAACACAAAATGTTGTACATCAAATACACTATTGAGCTCACAAGCTTTCAGCAACCAAGAGTGCACCAGAACTTGTACCAGAATAGCCCTGCCCAGAAAAAATTAATCTTGACCTGCAAGGTGTCGAGAACCCTTCATGCATCCAAATTTCAACATCAAAAATATTAGTGTGACAAACAGATTAAATAGATTACATAGATCAAATGATTAAATAGATTCTCTTCTTTAGTATTTAACTTATTTTGTCTCTCACTATCATTTAGATGTGTCCTTTAAACTACCTACAGTGCCTCTTGTCGGTTCTGAGCTCCTGCTTTGAAAACAGTAGCAATACCATGGGGATGCAAGGGGTAGCATTGGCTCTCTTGAAACATGACCCCTTGTCTACCCTTCTTATAATCCCAACTGAAGCAAGGAGGACCCCTGGAAATCGTACAAGCTAGCCAAAACTTGAAAATGTAAAAGAAAAATCATGGAGATCTCATGAGTGTGCCCCTTCCTCTCTGCCACATTGTTTCATTAAGTCAAGCCCTGCCCATTCTGTTTTGAAAGCTACAATATGTTAAGGGTATAGTTATTTCATACTGTACTTTATATACAGTGCCCTTCAGAATTATTCATATTCTTAATCACATAGCAACAGAACGTAGTGAATTATAGATTAATGTCTTTCTTGAAAAATTCTAAAAATGTTAGTTTCTAATTGTAATACCATTTCACAGAACAAAGTCATATTTTTAATTTACTGAATTCCAGAAAACATATAAAAGAGGTTTATGGGTTTTTTTAAATGCACTCTTACAGAAAGCCAGCCAAGTACTTCATATCCAATCAGTAGAAACATGTTACACAAACTTATGGTCCTGTTCTAAGCTAAAAATCTAGATCGTACTGGTAGACAATGTTACGTATTCCGTTATTTTCTATGTATTAACAACAAACACTATTTTTTATGTGTCAGAAACAGTGTAGTTCATAATTGTTTCAATTAGACAAATGCATATGCATAATATTCTATTTTATAATAGTTAATGCCTTAAACTCTGTAAAAGGGAATGCTGTTTTTATTGCAGATGAAAAAAAAATCACAAATGAAATATAAAAAGTTGATGCTTTATACATAGTTTTCATGTGTTCTTCATTTGTGCACTTATAAAAAGGTCTGGCAAGGTCTGTTCAATGTTGATTTTATTTCTGTAGCAAATCACTTCAGTTCACATGTGAATAGATTTATTTTAAACTGTAAGCAGCTTAATGAGAGAATTTTAATGACATGTATAGTAAAGGGAGACAAAACATTAATAGATTGAATTACTATTTCTTTATTGAAATAAAGACCAGGTTTCCTGTGTTTTAAATGACGATTATGATGTACGGTGGTTTACTCAAAAATATATTGATTATGCCACCTTCTTTTTTTAGGGTTTTGGAAGTCCTTCTGGTGAACACTGGCTTGGAAATGAATTTATGTTCTTGCTTACGAGCCAGCGGCAGTATGCACTGAGGATCGAATTGACAGACTGGGATGGAAATCACGCATTTTCTCAATACGACAGGTTTCATCTGGGAAGTGAAAAGCAAAAATACAGGTAAAAAAAAACCTGAACCACACAGCTGAATCTAAAAAGATTTTGTGAGCAGATTTTTTTTTCTTTTAAATATTTAATCACAGACTAATCTCAGTACTGATGCAGTCATACTTGCTTCCCTTGATACAGTTATCGTCTAAATTTCTGGTTTTCGTTTGAGCACTGATCATCAGATTTACAGTACTTAGACTGTACAAACTGTACTTAGTGACTTAGTAATGTGGTGGTCAGTATTAAAACCACTGTAAAAATGGAAGTGACCTTAATACTGTCTGTGGTGAAAAGCAACACTACGTTTTGGTACATAAATGTTTTTTATGTGTGAGTTTTCCCAAAAACTATAAAAACATCTAAAACTAAGATGGTCTAAAGTACCCTTTGCTCATACAGAATGTTTTATCATATTGTTTTCATTTATTAAATACACACTAAATACGTTACCTTCAGTCAAACAAACATAAATGTACTGTTTCTGTACCACTATAAATTCCCTCTGCTGTTTTAAGATGCACAATTACGATTACTGAGAACCATGCTTATGCTTTACTTCACAAAATTACTTTTTAAAATCAACTTATGACATGTCCAGACAGTGAAGTCACTCTCTTAGATTGTAGGTTGAACCCAGTTCTCCAGATACCCCTTATCTGAACCTAGACTGAGTAAGTAGCCAGTTATGATCAGGATTCTGAAAGATGTTGCAGCATTCTCAAAATATTGGTGGGCATGTCAGAGGAACATGTCCACTGGTATTTGTCCTCCCCTCAATGGTACAGGTGCTGTAGCTGTAAAAGATGGACTTTAAACACAGGTATTAATAGAGCATAACTGGCGATTCCCGATTCAAACAATAGAGGAAAATCGTAATAACTGTTGGTATACTATCAATGTCATTTACAGCTATATCCTTTTGTGAGCAATTACTGCCACATTTTACTTTAATAATTTCAAAATCTGTGGTCTTACATACATGGGTAAAATAGAGCAAAGAGCTGTAATTACTTTGTCTATAGCTGAAGGCGGAGCTGGCAGATAGACCACATAAGCGGACAATTCTGAAGAAGTCTGAACAGACTGAGGCCCAACAAGAATGATTTGAAATTAAATTTAGACAGTCTCTCCTGATAAGACTTGCCTTTTTCCTACCTTCTCTTCAGCTGCAAATAGACTTGTATTTGTTTTTTTCTTAATGCAATTACATACTCAAGTCCTATGGGGACAGAAAGCAGTCAAAGCAGAAAAAATCCACATACCACACCATTGTTTGGTATTTAACAGTGACTGGCAGGTTTTAAACAAAATGATAGTTTTAAGATGTAACCAATAACAGGTATGTTCATACTTTTGTCACTTTTAATTTGGGTAGTTACGTTGCCTTGTTTCATTTTGAATCCAGATTTTTAAAGACAGTTTTAAATGTAGAAGAAAATAATTGATTTTGTGTATTTCAAATACTGTGCTCTAAATATCTTTAAATCATTTGAATAATTAGACAAACATGACATGATGAACAATATTTGATAGAGATAGAGACATTTTTCAATGTATTCATTTCTATTAAAACATTTAGCATACAGAAAAATAATTTTAATTGGTGATTTTCCCAATACAAGGATATACAGTACTGTATATGGAATATACTGTATGAAGGAAAGAATCTCAGATTAAAGATAAAGTAAAGATGGACATTTTTTCTTGTGATTCATACATAACGTGCATGCAGTACATTAGTATAGGTTCTCATATCATGGATTATTTTCCATTTTGAAAAATGATATCTATAAATTTCATTTCCTGTTAGGTTTAAATTAGTGTAATATGTGCAGATGGTCCCAAATGAACGTTTATAGTCATACATTAGAACTACCACTGTCACTTTTTTTTATTTTCACAAGCTTTTATCGCAAAGAAATGTGGAGTTTTCACATGGATTCAAATTAATCATGAGAGCCAGAAAACATTTATCTCTTTTAAATGAAAATGTATTTTCTGAAACTATAATTTGACAAATATACAGTTTAACATTATACATACTGTATAAAATCTACACAGCTGTGTAAAAGTCTAGACAATGAAGTGTTGGCAATATATTTTTTTTATTGTTAGAACTACTTTGAAACTTTGTTATCAATACATCTTAGTTGGTTTCTGCTTTACACATCCATAAATCTAAATGGATACATTTGGTATTAGATTACAGATTAGGATTGACTATTAGAAGTAGTACATGCTGTATATATAAAATAAATATAGTTTTATATATAAAAGAAATAGTGTAATCTAACAGTTTCATCCAATTCAGGGACTCTGGAGAGCAGCAGCCTATCCTAGCAAGCAACAGGCACAAGGCTGCACCCACGAAGGGACACCAGACCATTGCCAGACACACACAAACACAAACATACTCACATGCTAACCACTGTGCCGCCTTCTCGCCCCACTTTAAGGTGTCATTTTTGCTACACTAATTTGTGACTACTGTATGCTTAACAAAGTACAATATGCTTATCTGATGTGTTCGTTTGTGTAATACAGTGTAGCATATGAGAAATTCTGGAAGTTGCAATCACTTTATAGGTCTCTATGCTGTAAATAGACATGCTCTCTCAGATGTTTTCAGTGTGATAACCTCATGGCTCCGAAACAAGCTGAAAAGCTCCAGTATAGATTAAAGGAAACTGAGAGTGCCTGCCAGTGCTTTGGCACTGGTGTTTTCAATCTTAACTATTCAGTCACATTTTATTCATATTGCAGTCATGATATTTCTACTAATTAAATCGTAAAGCCATTCAGTTTTTAACAGTAGTATTGTTAATGTTGGTCCTATCAAGTTGAAACTGAGATATTCTGGCTGGAATACTGTACAACACACAAACAAGCAGGAGAAATGTAAAAGTTCACTGTAAATGTTTTAAGATTATTCCCATGTATTGCAGTTAAATGGATATATGCCAGTCTGGCTATTTGCTCAGTGCTGCCTGATCCTCTCTTAAACCCAAGCCTATCTATAAAGATTAAAGAAAATAACCTTGGAATGAACATAAAAGTTAAAAAAAACAAGAAACTAATCCCCATAACCAATCATGTCAAAATCTAAATGTACTGTACATTCTGTTTCCTGTCTTTTTCTGCCTTTTTTGTGTGCATCACCATAGAAAGAGTGATGAGAATAATCAAAGACACTTTGGTGCAACAATTTCAGCCTAATCTTTCTGTTTACATGGCAGTGAAGACTTAAAATCTTCCTTGGTTCCATCCTAAGAAGTTGAGGAAGAACATTTAACCTCTTCATTACCACTATTCACCACACAACGTACAGTATAGCATAGCTCTTTAGCCAGAGTTCTCAAAGACCACTGTTTATTCATTGTATAATTATGAGTAATTTTTGTCCACTTAACTAGACACTATTAAATATAATAAATTCAAAGGAAAGTCTGTACAGCATGGCATAATCCATGTGCTTTAATTTTCAGGGAAAAACAACACACTGGGAACTATAGCACAAGCAGCCTATGTACTGTAAATATGATTCTGGGTTACAACACAAAACACCTGAACAAAATGGATGAAGGTCAGCAAAAAGCTTTAAATCTTCATTAATGGGCCGCTGTCACATACTGCTGATCGTTGAAAGACAATGCCATAGACTAATATATAGAGATGGCCTAGAAGGGAATTAGAGATGATACGGCCCCAATGATTACAGGTACAGTAGCTCGTTCCATCAGATCGGTGCAAGGGAGGACAGTGAGTGCACACAGGATGTACAGTAGGAGAACAAGGGGAACATAGAAAGTCATTTTAACAGAGGTCCACTCTTCCAAAGAGACTAAAGGCCGCACAAAATATTTAACACAAAAGATTATTTTTTTCACTACACTTTTTACATCACCTTTGTTACTTGTTGGTTTAACTTTTGCCCGTAGAACTGTGGGGGTGAACACATTTGTATTTAGCTCTCCATACATGTTATTAGTATATTTATATAATAATAGCATAGCAATATTAATATAATATTAATAAGTTATATTGATATAATAATATATTATATATACACTATATTAGTATGTATTATAGTATTTGTATATTAGTAATTGTATTAAGTATTAAGAACAAGTAGCTCCTTCATGTTGCTGTTTAATACAGAGATGTATGAAATGCAGAACTGTTTTTAAATGCAAACAAAAACTATTTGCCCACTTTGCCTAAAATATGTGACACATCCTAACATGACTGAACCTTCTTTACTTGTAGTACTGAGGTGTATTATACTGGTCATAATCTTTCTGAAATTATTTTTTGTCACATTTGTGATTGCCATTTTTCATCAAAAATCCTGACAAGGACCTGGTGTCTTTCAGAGCAGGAACAGCAACCAAATCCTACTCAGGGAACTGAGTTTTTTTTCCCCAAAAGATCTGTAAATGGGAAATGTGTACAAAACAGTTCTCAGAACTCAATTCTATTTCTGTTTGTAGCGCATCCACACAAGTCAATTAATTCAAAGGTTTTTGCTCTCTGTTTCTTTAACAGCTCTATAAGGCAATTTGAAAGGAGATGTTTAGTGGTGTGGAAATGTCCCACAGTCCACAGACTGTGCAGTTAAGATTACTGATCTGGAGATTAGATTCTTCTAAGAAGAACACACTACAGTATGTAATGATGTGACCAGTCTCTATGGTAACCCTTTCCATTACATTTTGAAAATAAACCATTTCAATTGATTTCAGCCCTTACAAGATGGAAAATAATAACGTTACTGCTAAAATAAAATGCCTAAGAGATCAAAAACATTAAATAAAAGAAGTCTAGTTAGGTCACTGAGAGCTCATTTGGCATAGATCCAGAATACAGATCCAGGTTAAATCAAAACTGACCCACAAATGTCAGACCAGTACATGATGGTGGCTATATGGTTCACAGAGACATTTTGCTTTTAGTCACTAAAATGTTGTAAGCTGTGATAACTGATATCCAGTTACTTTTGCATCGCGAACAGGAACAGTGAAAGCATGACGCTGTCCCAGTTTTGAGGGGCAGCAGTGCCTGGGAACGCACAAGAAACTTTATTGGTAAAATAATACAATAGTACTCTTGGACACAGAAGGGAAACCCCAACCTCCCCTTCACGCGGATACCAACCTCACCCACCCAGCTAGCTCACATTCACAAACTGGCATCCACCTTGTCCCAGAGGTGACCTCTGGAAATCTGGTACCCTTAGTCATCAAGTATTTGGTTTAGAAGTGACTAGTGAGTGGGCTTGAGTCTGGAATTAATCCAGGCCCCAGTGTGTCTCGGGGGCTAGGAGTTGGGAGATAGAACAAAGTGTCTAAGTAATTGCTTCCATTTTCCTTTGATTATACTTATTTTGTTTTAATAATGACACGTTGACAAATCAGATCTCCGAAGTCCACATTTTTTAAGCAAAAAATGTTTTTTTTTCCTCATTGCTGAAGTACATGCAGGGGGATGTTTACAAGGAAATCTCTTCACCAACAATAAACCGCAGAGTAAAGTTTAATTACAGTTCCTTCTTTGCAAAGTAGCCACTGTGTTTCACTAGGATCCCACAATGGCATATCTTTTTATTTGACAGATGATCTTTATAAAACTACTGTGCTGCAGAGAACTTCTCAGGGGATTCTATTGTCCTCAGTTGTGTTGTTGAGTAGTCAGAAAAACAAACCTTTATACTGTATTTGCACGACATTAGATTTTCAATTTGAGGAGATTTTCTGTCATCAAAAGTGAAACAGAAAAAACTAAAAAAAATTCTCTGTTAATCTTTCTGTTTCTATTATCATTTCTTATACCAGCTAAAGCTTCCACAGAAATAAACTTTTTTAAAAGATTTTCCACAGATTGTTGGAGGGAAAAATAGAGAAAAACAAAGCTGTGCTCCACAACGTTTAAATTTGTGGACAGAAGGGTCGAAGGTTCAAACCCCAAGAGGGATGTGGCTGTTTTACCCTGGAGCAAGGTTCTCGACTCAGTTCCAGTAAAAGTCCTGGCGTATAAATAGGTCTCCAGGTCATCATTGAAAATGTGAATTTGAGCTCAATCCCCTTACCCAGTTAAATCACAAAAATAAAAATGTCCCTGGTGCAAATCAAGACCCATGTTCTTTATAGTAAATGCATATTTCATCTTCTAATGTTGGTAATATATTCTTAGCTATAATTGCAACATAATATAAGTAGAAGTAAAGTACTGTTAGTCATACTGAGCACGTAACTCATAAAAGAATAAGAAATGGTACACGTAAATTAAAATGAAATTATCACAATACCATTGCTGCTTGTGTGGAAATGAATAGAGTTTGATTTCTGCACTCTGTTATTCTTATAGACAATTCTTAGTTTAGAGAATTATATAAATAAGTAATCTGAAGTACCATACCATACATGTGGAAATTCAAAACTGAGTTTCTTTATCAATATATTTATAAAATTATTTAAACTGAGAAACTGTAAGTTGAGTAAGACCATCAAAACATTTAAAATTCAGGCAGTTGATTTTAGATCTGTGAAATATTTTAATCATATTTTAATCTGTAATACTGAAAATGATGTAAAAGATATTCACAGATATGAAAAACACACATCACATACAGTACTGTATATAGGGCAGCTGTGTACTTAATACTCAAATAGCTTCACAGTCTACATTCTCGAAATAAGTCTGGCGTTCATTGTAACACTGTAAGAAAGTAATTTCCATTATAGCTTACATATACTCTATAGTGATCTACTAGTTCAAATAGAAATACAAGAACTTTTCAAATTTTCACTATAACAAAAAATATGAGTTGAAAACTTAATAATGCCATACTGTAAGTGTTAAAATCACACAATATGCCTCTTTAGTATCTTTTTCAGTATCTTCGTAAAATGTTTGTTTTGAGTGATTGGTCATTTTAAAATATATAGTAATGTTTAATGTTATCTCTTTCTATGGCTCAGATTACTTTACTGTACATCATTTAAATCGAACCTTCAACCAATTGTTAGTGGTGTTCAGATTGCCAAAAAGCAAGGTGTGTCTGATTTGCTTTCACTCAGTAAAAAATGTCAGATTTTATGCCGGTCTTTGTTGTATAAAGGTAAAGTCAACTGTTGCGTTTCCCCTTCAGATAAACAAACGTGCTGGTCATTTTGAAAACAACAATTTTGAAAAGTTTTGATAAAACTTTGGTGCATTTTGCAACTTTAGTGAAAACTTGTAAAAACAAAGAAGCTAAACCATACGGGTGGAATAGTGGAATATGGCATTTCACACAATTATGGTAAATGAGACTGCAAAGGCAAATTAAAACCACATGCAGCACTATATACACATTGAAGTTAAATAAAACTGCAAAAGTGTCGTTTTTCAATCCAATGACTTGTTGGAAAGAGAAAATTAGTGTATGCATGAAGTGATTAAAATGTGAATTTCTGAATGGCTGTTTAAGGTCATGTTTGGAGAAACCACTGATATTAATGTAGTAATAAAGAAAACAACTACAATGCATCATTATAACAAATGAAAAAATAGCTCCATGAAAGACTAATGTGTCGTGCACGTATTGCAAGAAAGAGATCTAGATGCTTTTCAGCAACTGCATCTTCAAATTATTATTGTCATGAAGTCTACACTACGTAGTCTGACCTTAGTGTGTTGAAGCTTGCTGGGACAGGCTCTGGCTCCCCTGTGACTCTGAATTGGATGAAGTGGTTAGAAAATGGATGGAAGGATAATGTTGGACAAAGGCATTAGTGAGGCTGCCAGAGAATTAAGAAACTCCTTTTACATGATACACGTGCACGTAATTTCATTTTAATAATCTTAATCTTAATAATCTACTTTGGAAGTAAAGAAAACAGGAGGGTAATAATATTTACACAAGTTATCATCCTCTGCAAAATTTATGTTTATAGTTATTAAAGTTCAATGCTGCAAGCCAAGGGATTTGTTTTCATATATTACAGCAAACACCATAAAGTCTCCGACTCTGTCTTTTCTAGGGAAGAAGAGTATATATGTTTAAGGCCTCTGAAGGAAAATAAAACATTTCCTTGGTTTCAGCAATTACAAGATACATCCTTATTTTAACACATAAACGAGGTCAAACAAAAAGCCTTTTGGCCGGGCTTTTGTGATGTTTTTGCGCTGAATTGTGAAAAGGGTAGTGATCCGTTTCCTCATATGTGAATGTTTATCAGCCTGAAGCTACGCAGAGGGAATTGAACTGTTTGGACAGTACATTTGTATATTTTGTCATGAGTCTTACTGCCACATAACTTATCTAGGCACGTGGTTTCATTAATAGGTGGACTTGTAAACCAGACAAATGGGGAAAGAGATATTTATTTATTTTAAAGCTCAAGTAAAACCAACATTTCCTTTTTATGCCTATTCAAAAGCTGCATGATGTGACAACTATTTCTAGTTTTTAACAGACTAGACTTTCTGACCCAGGAAGTTAAAATGACTAATTGCAGAACTTAAATGACAGTAAAAGCCAGGGGGATTCTATTTGCAGTGCATTCAGATGAAAATTATTCTTTTTCTATAGTGTACATATTTTTTTTCTGAATGACAGAACTGTATATCTTTATTGCATTTCTATTTCTGCCATAAGCCAATTCATAAATCCTAGAAATTGGCAGTCATCTTTGACATCTTACCAAGTTTCTTTTTTTGGGGGAAAATCTGATGAGGAAGATAAAACGTTTTGCAAAACTACAAAAAAAATAGTGTGCACACAAATTGAAGTAAGAAATATAGTAATATATAAGGTAATACAGTAAATGACTTCAGTGTAGTGAACAATTATAAATATAAATGTCTGTGATTGGTTCTTTAGGATATGCCTATCTATCCTGTCTAGTATTAAGTGCCAATTAAGGCAAGGATATCATCGAGCTATTTCTTGAAAGAAGCCAGGGGATCAATTTCAGTAACAAGGGTGGGTAGTTCGCATACCATCTTTTATTTGAGAATTAATTCTATATTACCAACTTTTTCCAAACACATTGTGCAAATTTAAATCCACCATATGGTGTGCCATGTGGCTGTTTCTTGTTCAAAGAACTCTAGCAAGTTAGTTAGGCAAATCCTACCTTTTCTATATCTATGTTGAATATCTACAAGGATCCCATTTCTATACAGGCGATCCATTTAGTTTAGTTCTGATAGTGGTTTCCATAACATTATACAGTAGGTCATAGAAGACATATGAGAATACAATTACAGTACTTTGTTCCATCTCTTTTGTATTAATTGACATTACATTAACAATTCTCAAGTCCTTGGGTGCTGCCCCTGTCTTCAGTGGCTGGTTTTGGATATTTTGTCAAGTCTATTTTATAGAATACCATCTAGCCCTGAAGATGTATTGATCTTCTGCTACCTGAAATATTTCAATGTTAATACCATTTAATAGAGAATGTTATCTTTCCTCTGTCTGCAGCATGTCATTGTCCTTTTCCTTAGTAAATGCAATACCTACTGTAAGTAAAATACTCATTTAGTCATTTCCCTAACATTTATCTTTTACAACATATCCAGAAGACAGAACTGTTCTGTAGATTCTGAACTAGACAGTAGATTGTATTACTCAAGACCAACAGAGAACAACCTTATTGTGAAATCAAGGGTTATACTGTATGCTTCTGTTCTCTGTTGCTGCATTTCTCCTTCTGTCTGGACAAGGTAAAAAAACAAACCTAGGTCTCGCAGTAGATCCACTAATTTGAAATTTAAATAGACCTCCCCAGGTTTCCATCTGTTTGGACAAGTTATATGGGAAATTAATTATCTATTTTTTTCTAAACAAGTTCTCACCAAGATTGTGTTCTCCTCTGATCAGGTTAAAGCGCCAAGCCAAATATGATCTGACAAGACCTTTTTTCAAAACTGAGCTACCAAAACACATTTATTTAATAACGGCACAAAAACAAATGGCATTAGCCTAAGTATTTGTTTGCAGCTTGTTCTGTTCCACTGAAATGACCGTTACAAAGGTAAACCACTAGTAGTTTTATTATAGTGTCTCTGTGGTGGTGGTGGTGGTGTGCAGCAGAACAAAGACACCGCATATGTTTGATCACTCTTTGGATTTGGAACTCAGAAAGAGAACGCAGTCCAATTTGCAATGTTTGAGCCAGTTCGTGATAAGATATAATATCAAGACAGCTTCCCGGAGGTTCTAGTTCCCACTACTCATATTCCATTGAGAAGAACTACTAGGTGTGTGTTCCATTTTGGGATATAGCCATATCCTGCATGAAGAGGAATCATTGAATTCTGATCCAAAAATGGCAACTGCTTTAGCATGCAGCTCTTCAGAACGATTTATGCTGTGTTTACTGACAAAACCTGTCAAACTACTGTAGATAGGGCCTTTTTTGTGTGAACAAAAGCAACAAGTAGCCCATATTGTGAAGAAGTCTACTATTTGGTTTGGTATTTGTACTTACTGCCGTCATCCACCTATGATGTATGGAGATTATCATTCACTGATATTGAAAACGTTGAAGTGAAAACACTAATTATCACAAAGTCAGTAATACAACCACTGGAATTCTTCTGTACTCTCATTACAAAGTAAGCAGTAAGATGTCCAATGTACAGTAAGAGTGGATCAACATTCTCCTTAATTAGCTTCCAGCTGAAACTTTCATCTGCTCTTTAAAGGCTGGGATTTACAGTAATCCTTAATGTTTTCACATGTCAGGATAAATATGCAGGCATAAGTCTTGTTCTGTGGCACAGTAGTCTGGCAGGTCTCGTAGGTTCCTTTAAATCATAGCTTATTCATAACTTAGAATAAAGCCTAAGTTGTTCATTTTAGCATTGAATTCTGTTAATTCAGAAAATGAAAGAAAATTGCAAGATGCCACATTTTTTTAACAGCAGGGTTGCCCACCGCCGCCATAAATACCTGAAACGCAGTTTCCTCACATTTGGGAATTTCTCATATATATTTCTCATAAATAGTCGATTCATAACTTACTGTACAAAGGGGTTAGGGATTTTGAGTAGCACGTAATGTATTTTACCCTATATCCCTTATAAAAAAAACCCTACTAACCTCTTACAATAATTCAAGATTTTAAATATAACTATAAAGAAACTATAAAGAAAGCAAATACAATTTAGTACAGTGGCTGTACAGGCTGTGTATAGGGTGTGCTTGATGCTTTTTTTCAGTATTTTTTTTCATTAGTTGAGAAACTCATATATCCTTAGTATCCCTCCATCCATTCATGACAGGGTCATGTCAAAGCCTAAACCTATCCCAACAAGCAAAAGGTGCAACACAGGATGCACTCTGGAAGGGAAACTAGTCCATTGCAGGACACACAGTCACAAACAAACACATTCACACCAGGGCCAACTTTACCAGAAACCAATTAAACTACCAGTATGTCTTTGGACTGTGGTGGTAGACCAGAGAACTCAAAGGAAACCCATGTGAACACAGGGAGAACATACAAACTCCAGCTGTGCAGATAGCACAACAGGAATTGAACCCAGGGCCCCAACACTGCAAGTCAGCAATGCTAACCACTTTACACCACGTCACCCTCATAAATATTATATTCATTTAATTCCTCCCTTAGTCTAACCTTTTAAAAATACATTTATAATTGAGTTGTTATGAATAACTTAATGTCAGCTAAACTTGCGGCTAATATTTTGACAGACGGATCTTGCAATGAAGTGAGGGAGATTGACAAAAATGTCAGACCAGTTATTAAGAGGAAAAATAATTTCAAGTCATCTTTTATCAGCATGGGAAAAAAGTAAAAAGAGAGAAGTTAAAAAAAGAGTTCTCCGAACTTTGATAATAATTTATGCACGGTGCAATTGCTGTGTTTTCTTAGTGATCCCACTGTATTTAGATATTTGCAGCTCGAATGCAGCAACAAAACACTCTGGCTTTCCTCAACTTCTGTGTTTCCAGACTTTTATATGTTTCTTTTTTCTGTATCCTTCTCTCCTGGGAAATGAGTTCGGCTGTGTATTCTGCCTACAAAACATCATTTGTCACACAGAGCCTGCTAGACATTTTCTTTCTTCACTCTTCTGGCATCCTTGCTGTCTCAACTTTTTGTTTAGAGGCAGAAAACAAAGGCCTACATTAGGATTTTACGTGTGTATGAGCTACATATATTTGCAAATTGGTCAAAAAAATAATTATGCAATCTTGTTGCGTTCAATGAATTCACAAATTATTATGAAATATAAAATCTGGTGAACTGTGGTGCATACAAATGAAGGGATACAGTGTTATTTGTATGTACTGAAGTTTGGATGAGTATTACAGTACCTGATTGCTAGTAATCTAATGGTCTTAAAGGTCTGTACTTCAATCACAGTCAGTTACCAGACAGGTTTGTTCATTTTCCAAACTTTCATTCCAAACTCAAATTTGTAAAACAAGTGTAGTGCAGGTGTTCTAATTACATTTTTATAAGACACAAACTAAAACTAAGTTTTAAATTGTCATAATATATTTAAAAATGTTCAGCTCCTTGTGGAATTCACAGTTGAAATCACATACTGTATATACTGTATGCTGCAACATTTTGAAATTGAGTTTGTTTATTTGTGAACAAAGTGCTTAGTGCTACTCAGTGATTCTGTTTGTGTTTAGTACTTTATGTCATGGATCTTTCATTTGTATGAACTTTAAGCTGTATGTACTGTACTGCGTTTAAAATGATTGCGGAATATAAATAAACATGGACCTTTTTTTTTTGCTTGGACCCCTTTCCTTTTTTAGGTTAAAAAACATGAAATGCTGAGATCAGCCAAAAAGCCTTACAAGAAAAGTGAAGAGGGTTATCATGCATTTAAAAAAAAATGACTGCTTTAAGAAAACTGAACATTTGCATTGCCTGCGGAAGAAAGCTAACACTGATCTGTGAATATTTAAGTTGAGTCCAAGTCAAAGTTAGTTTAGTCAAATAATTATTCATGATTTAAATAAATATATTAAGAAATGTTGTTTTTACCAGAATGGTCCCTAATGTATAAACAGCAGAGGCAAAGCCAAAATAACTTATCACTATAAATGTCTTGTTCCCATTACACTGTAGTTTACTAATAATTTCTGTTCCAAAACTCTGCGTTATTCAAACCAGTGTGAAAAAATCAAAACATCTACAATGGACTTTGATGTCCAATTTGTTTTTTTCTGTGAACACTATAAAACTGGTAGTGCTTAACTCAAATGCATTATTTAAATGAACCATGATTTCTCACAGAGCTCATATTAAA
Source organism: Atractosteus spatula (assembly GCF_055471065.1). Lineage (NCBI taxonomy): Eukaryota > Metazoa > Chordata > Actinopteri > Semionotiformes > Lepisosteidae > Atractosteus > Atractosteus spatula. The sequence goes on from NC_142717.1 coordinate 5,312,244, forward strand.
TTTTAAAATAAACATTTTGAATTCCATATGTTTATAATTGCTCAAATTGACTGTTAATTGATGTTTATTTTATTGATTTAGTCCAATATTTACTGTATACACTGTATTGTAGCAGACCAGCTGAAGAATGGGCTGCAGTTACAGCCACCCTACTAAGAAAGGCCACTTCATGGCACCTGGTTACTGTAAATAGCCACAGAAGGGGTGATTGGTTTAATTATTGGATAATTGCTAAAGAGCGAAGAATTTCATATTCTCACATGCCTGTAATTAGGCTTTTATTTGTTGTTTGTTGGTATTTAAAGGGTTTTTGTTGTTTATTCTGAAGGAGGACTTCAATAAAGCATCTTAGATTTAAATGTTTTATCAGCTATTGCGACTTTTTGTGCCTGTAGACTTCTAGACCTTTGGGACCACCCTGTTTAAGGTTAGAGGCTGTTCATAAAGAACAAAAGGTATGAAAGGCAGTGAATCTAAGGAGGTGAATAAAAGATATTTTGCAGAGGAATGCTTTAAAAATAAAAATGCATTTTAAAGAAATCTCACAATGATATCACATTTACAGTGATAGTCTGACAGTTAAAAGTATTATTATACTAAACAAATAGGTTAATGTTTTATTAATAAAACTTTGAATAACCATTATAAGATAGAAGCCCCAATTTCTTCCTGTCACTGGCTCTAGGGTATAAATATATGTCTCCTTACCACAATTTACCAGCTTTAATTTCACCACTCAGTTCTGCCAATCTACTGCTTCCTGACATTTTCAAGAATCTTTGTTGAACTTGTCAAATTTGTGGGAAGCAAATTAGGTCTTCTGAGAGCCCTCCTCTTTCACATTCTATAGATGTTGCTACCCACAAATAATTTCAAAAAGCAGCTTGTGTGGAAATAGCTTTTCAACTCCACAATTTATTTCTATATTTGATTGGAATCAAATTATTCCTAGCTACAGTATGATCTCTTTCCTCTTTGTGCTTCAAATGATTAAAAAGCCTTCACATGATCACATTGCTGATGGCATCTGAAATGTGTTAATTATTTCAAAGTTATACCCCATTTGTTAACTTCTGCCACAATTTTAATTTTTACTGGCACAGAAAAAAAAACATCTTTGGTGTTATGTCACCCCTAAATCTCAGATATCTTTTAGACACCTTGTTAGATCAAAAAACACCCTCCTACCCAATATATGTGCTTCTCTCCTCATTTCTTTGTGTAGTAGCCGAGTATTGTCTTATAGTTCTGTATAGGTTGTCCAGATTTAGCACACTGTTGTCTTATGGAAATGCAATGAAGTGATGATGCTTCATGCTAGCATCATGATTTATTTTAGGTAGTGTTAATATCTTCCATCTTTGCTCTCTGGCAAAAATCCTCTACCCTGGTTCCCAGAGAAACCTCTGTGTCTCCTGGTTTTTGTTCCAGGCAAGTTTTTAATTTCAATTTTCTATTTTCAGGCATGTTTTGAAGTACTGTCTGCCTTCAGCTTTTCAGATGTTGAGTTTGAAAAAAAAACAGTGGAGACACAATGTCCTAGGACCACGGTCAGGAACGGTGTGGAGATTTAAAATATGTGCATCATTATAAGCACATAGGGTTTATGGTGTCATGTCTATTAAAAACATAGCATTACCTTCCCATATTTAGTTTTAAGGCCTCTAAAATTTCCGTACCGTGTTTTATGCTTCATGTTAGGGCTGTGTCCTAATGCTTTAACTTTACTCTGTTTCTATGCTATTAGTTAGGTACTGTACAGTACCTGTTATTGCAAGTGTTAGGTGTTATACACTTCTCCTTCCCTGCCTGATGCCTCTTCTACATTATTTTAGATTTACCTAAACGTTTATTACCATATCTTTAAGGTCCTAATGGGGAAAAAAATAAAAAGTGAGATAATCTCATACCCTTGCCCTTGGTGTATGAAACTACTATGATGCTCTCGCACACTGGGTCTGTAATATCTTAGATAGAACCTCTCCGTTCCCGAGTAACCCAAAAAGATTCACTGACTGACAAAAGCACCATATCTATTGCTCCAAATTCAAAGCTCAGTAAATTTACAACTTTAAGCTCCAGTTTCTATCCCTAAGACCTCTTCTAGTTCTGTTCACTAGAAATGTCCTACCTCAGGCACAGAGTACAGGAATGAATTATTCCCTTCTATAATCTATCAAGTTTGATGCAACAATTTTAAGGGATGCTCATTAATCTTGTATTTAATTAGTATGTGAAAGACCACTTTAGATCACTCTTGAGGGGCTTAGGCTGCCTCCGGGCTATCGTTTTTTAATATTTTTTTTAAAAAGCCAGAATGTACTACATACTGTACGCAATCCAGTTGTGATGTTCATCCATGACAAATGAATGCTATTTCTCTCCATAGACGTGTCCCACTATAGAGCAGAAGGCCTGCATGTTTCCTCTCTTTTGGGGTCCAAAAACCTTATTTGTACATTGCAGTATGTGTAATGCACACATTTGGGATCCATAGCAATCACATCGCTGAATTCATTGACTGCATTCCATCGCTATTAGATACAGTATATAGTCTACTGAAATTAATGCTCTGTGTGTTTCCATTATTTTCCTGTTTTGTGGGTCCAGCAACCATGTCCTTATGTAAGATTTAATTTCTCATTCAGCAGAGCAAAAAAAAACATACAATGTCTTGTGTAGTTGTGTATGTACTTCAGTACTTTTTTGTAGGGGTGTCAGCAGTCCTTCAAACTACAGTAACTAGGTTTAAGCAAAAATAACAATACCTGGCCCTCAATCATCTTATTTCTGTTTGTATCTTCTGAGTACTAAAAAAAACTGTTATGCAAAATAAAAATTGCAATGTTATTGGGGATGATTTCTGTCTGAAATGTAATAGCCCTGGCACATTTCCAAACAGCAAAGAATAAAAACCATAATTATTGCCTTTAGACATTTTGAAAATGTAATTGCTTGGCAATAATACATTCTCCCTTAGGGTTTATACTTACATCTAAAGAAATTCTACACAAGTCCTTTACTACTTATTACTCCAATCCTAAATGAATTTTGGCTACTTTAGTGAGATATTAAACTGAACTCAATTAGATTTGGAACAGGGCAGAGGTTATGGACTCAGTATTCATTATGTGGATGCCTGACCTTTCTTTGAAATATATCTTGTGAAATAACTTATGATTTCCTACATAACAAAAATATAGAGGGAAAAAGATTAACTTCATGTATTTAACTTGTGTGACCAATAGACATTTTATTATGAAAGGAACTATAAACAAAATTATACAAGACTAACAGTAAAAGCTGCAATATGACATTAAGCATACCCTTAAACAATTAATTTGATTGAAAACTTACAGATTCTTTCCAAATCATTTTTTTTAACGAAGCCTTTATTTTACAAACAAGTTATAAATACAAGGAACTTGTCATTTAGCGGCAAGAGAATGAAAGAAAAATTGCTTAATTATGTTGTTTGTCCCAGGTGCCAGTTAACTATTGATAATGGACTACAGGAAATACTTTTATAACCTTTCTGGTGTTTTAACATAAGAATAAATTAAGATGCTATTAAGATTCAGTTTCTTAATTTTTGTTGATTAATTTTCCTTTTGGTTAGTTCTGTTTGATCAGCTGCATAATGATGAGTTAAATAGTACACAAAAATGCCTCACAAGTAAAGTGAATACCAAGATGGTGTGCTGTATTAGTCATACAGTGTGTTATGCGTGTACCTTGACACCCAGTTTTCAACTTATGAAACCTATTTTAGATATTGAAATAATTTTATTCTCTTACTGTATTTATCTTAAACAATGCAGACTGCAGGAAACACATCCATACAGTACATCCCATTGAAGGCCATTAGTTTATATATAGCTAAGAAATTTACTAAAACATTGCTAACAAATCTCTTAATTCAACAATAGATGTATTTTAAAGTACCATTTTAAATTATTTTTATTAAATTCTATACTCCATAAAATGTTTCTTGTTAAAAAACACATATTATATCTAACTTTCCCTCCTGTTATTGCTTTGGTGCCTGTTTCGTTTTTCCATTCCATGGCAATTGAGTGAGGATATTTCTTTTTCTGTGAGACTTTTTAACTACTTTGAGAAGCATAATCAGAAACAGTGCCAAAACTTCAGAATTATAATGTCCTTTTCCATAAAATGATTAATCTATAGAGCAGGTTGTATGTACAGTATCTCTAAACCTTAATAAAGTGAGGTATTTGTCAATGTCACAGTACACCTCCTGATAAATGATGGTAGCAGTGAAATTTCCTATCATTTCCACCAAAGCTCAATACCAAGCTCAATAACTCCATTAATTGCACGTGCTCATCTTGGTCATATTGAGTAACAAACCATTTCTTTTCTTAAGGAGATAACATGAAAAATCCCTTTTAAGACACTAGATAGCACACATTAAAGCTTTAGATTAAGGAACTACAAGCTCTGATATGAGAACTTAAAACTGCAATAATGGGACAATATTGCTCATCATGAAACTTCTGTACAGTACACTAAAGTACACACTGCCTATATTATTGTATAGTTGAAAATCTCTGGTTGTAATAAGAAAATTATCATTTTCAATTCTGTTTCCAGTTGTGACACATATACAACATCTTTGAGCTCTGAGCTACAGAAAAGGGCTCACTGCCCTGCTATCTATCACAGTATTATAATTGAATTGAACAACCTTATTTAAATGGTAAATAAGAACACTTGTTGCATTTTTAATGCTTCTCCGTACAGAATATTTTCAATAATTTTTTTATGAAAAAAAATTCTTCTCCCTCTCTTCTTCCTTATCTAAACCTAGGTTGTTCCTAAAAAGTCACAGCGGAACAGCTGGGAAGCAAAGTAGTCTCGTGATACACGGAGCAGATTTCAGCACAAAAGATGTGGACAATGACAACTGCATCTGCAAGTGTGCTGTGATGCTAACAGGAGGTAATGCAGCATGCAAAAGATATCAGTTACACCCCATTTTAATTAGTGACTTTGAAAATGTGTGAATAACGTTGAATATCATCCACTAGATCAAATTCCTTGCCAGCAGGTTACAGAAAGAAACTAACAAAAAGACCTGCCGCTAACCAGTATGTACTTTATGAAGTACTGATTTAGGCTAAAAAGGACAAGGTTTATATTCACTACTACACAAAGAAGTTAAAAAATAAATTGCTAAAATGGATTATCTCTATCCCTGAAGTGACTGTGCAAATGATAATTAACTGAAAACACACATTGATGTCATTTTTGGTTATATATTTTCATTTTGGTTATGGTTTGGTTGTATTTCGTTGAGGCACTGAACTGTACTGCATTGCATTCTTTTATTTTCAAGAGGCTGTAGCTCTCTTTTTCCAATGATCTCTGAGTTTCTATAATTGTGCACTCGGCAGCAATTATCTAATTGGTCTCTTCCTTACTTTTCTTGGTATCCCAGTGTTGTAGGAGTAGCTTCATAACCGTCATTAGGAGTGACACCCAGGGCTGTCTGGTGAAAAGCATGCGTCACCGTACATGCTGTATAAAAACACGATGCAGCATAACAGATTACAATTCTCAGCTTACTAAGACCAAACACAGCGATTACTCCCAAAAAGCTCCAACCACCATAAGTGTAATTCACAAGACAACATTATAAGAACTCTTTAACCGAATGGGGTGGGGGCTATCTACAACAAGCATATATCCACAAATGCTGTTGCGCAACAGAAGAATTAGAACGCAAGTTCATAAGATAAGGGGTGGAATAATGTAAAATAAAGGGGTGTATTAACAATTTGAAATCCTTCATGGAACACTGTCAGTTGGATATTATTCTTGGCAAAGGAAGAGGCTCAGGACACAATCCATAAGAAAATAATGAAGTCCATACGGATCATCACATCCTGTGCACTCTGCACCTATTACATTCGGGTTTGAAATGCTCACGAGATGCATTTATTATGTAGAACTGAATACCAGTTATTCAAAAGTTTTTTTTTTAAAGACTTACAAAGTAATTTTGCTGAATTGAAAACATCGTCCCTGTGGCTATGTTTTCCAAATTTACATTGAAATCACACACCCTAGAGTAATTTAATGTGAAGGTTTTCCTTTCAGAAGGACATAAAACCAATACAGAATGAGAACAGACATTTTGACCTGCCATATAAGTGACTAAACTTTTTAAAAATCTATTAAATTTCAAACAATAACTAATTGAGAGGACATTAATTTGGGATTTTTTTAAAAAAGGTGCTGTCTGAAACATAGGGAACAATTTACTAGTGAATTCCTTCTGTTTATACAGCAGTATTAAGCCTCTTGAAAGTTAAAAATTGAATAAAGCTGAACATGTCACACTTGAGGTAATAACTATGAGAATATTCAAAGCCAGATGGATTCTGGTTATGTTATGAAATTGCAAAAAAAATAATGTTTCATGTGGGAAAATCATTTACTTCAACCTGCAAGAAAACCAACAGTAGCTGGTTCATTGTAAAGCATGAATAGCAAAAAAAAATGCTGCAAGATAAGACTTTTCTAATTTCAGATGTGGAGCTCTCCTACTCAGTGCTACTGAACACTGTTTAAAACCTGTTATAGAAATACTGCATGTGCTCATATTAGCATCTTATCACATGGGGAGTGCTGTGGTTTCCAAAGGACAGCAAATGACACTTTAACATGGGAAGAGACCAACATTTCCAGGCTGTTTTTTAGTAGCAGCATTGAAATGTGAGTGCTGTAGCTGGTATGTCAAACCCCTCAGACTGTAGAGTATGTGCACTGCCATGTCAGTCTGGCAAATGTACTTCACACTAGTATTCTGCCAGTGTTTCATTTGCTACTCAACACCAGAACATATTGACACGTTTGTAAGAACATAATACCTCTGGCCTTTTCAAGTGTGAAAAAGTTAAAAAAACTGTAATAGATCTAATAAAAGCAAGAGATGATGCACTGAATTAAAAACCATTGTTTCACGATAGTTTACAAAAGTAAACCATGGCACTCTTGTAAGCTTTTCAATACTAAAGCAAGTTAAGATTCTGAATGCCAAATACCATAACAAACAGTTACTGTAGAGAATCTGGAATAAGTTCCCTCCTAAAAAGAAAAAAGGTTTTTATATGCTCTTTAGAAGCGTAAGGATTAAATGTAATTCCCATAGATTGAAAGATTTTTTGTATTTTATATAAGTTATTTAAATCTTTGTTAGTGGCACACCCGTCCGAAATATAAAGTACATGGTTAATGGGGAGCCACAATTCTAGACAGCTTGTACAGTCAATCACCTTTATTAGATAACTGAAATATATTTGGCTATGATGAGATCCATGCCACCAGTTTTGTACAGTAGGTATAGGCCATTGAGCAGGTGGTCTTTCAATGGAAAGACACAAGCAGTGCATGGGTTGAACGTTACAGAGGATGCACAGGGAGAGCCGAGGCAGACTTTTGAACATGGTCTTTAGTGATGGCAGCTTGTGGATTTTTACATCATTCTTTGGATAGACTCAACAATGTACAAAGTAATACTGTAGAGCCTAAGTGCACATCTGGGCTGTGTTCTGCCAGTTCCAAACTGCCTGTTGTCACAACTGTGAGTGTAGCATGCTGGAAAACCCACCCTCTGGGGAACATTCAGATATGGAAACTCACCCTCCCTACTGATGTCCTAATTATCCAGACCAGGGAAGGTACTGTATGTAAGTAGTTGTATAGTATAATGACTGATCAAACATCCACTGATATCTGACTGAATGTTTGGTAGTCCAATCCAGGGGTGTCTACCTGAAGCCAGTATGAAGCCTGTGTGGTGGGTTTCCATGTGAAGATTGACTTGAATAAGTGTCATTTGCTTTTACAGTTGATTGTTAGTGTAGGTTCTACAGACATTTCAGGCCTCATGTGCATTAACACCACTCTCTAGTTTCACAAAAGTCATCCTTATTTTTACACAAATGTAAAACAGCACTGTATTAACCTGCACAGTATTTGGATAATTGTTACACATTATGAAACAGTGTCAACATATATTGTATTTCCCAGAATGTTGTCTCAAAACCTAAGCTTTAATTCTTATTTATGAACTTTAGTAAGAATCAGGAATTTTATGTAATACGACATTCATGTTGGTACACTGTAATCCTTTTCAATGACATTGAAGTAATATCAATGAGCTAAACTACAATCAAAGTAATAGCCTTTTCATGCTTGAACGGATTGCTTTTCAACTCTGTTGAGTGTGCAGCTATTTTGAACTGTTAATTTATATTACTGTATACAATGTTGCAGAGACTTACTGACTGCTCCACTTTTCCAGGTTGGTGGTTTGATGCCTGTGGACCATCTAATCTCAATGGGATGTATTACACTTTAGGACACAATCTTGGCAAACTCAACGGTATAAAATGGCATTACTTCAAAGGCCCCAGCTATTCCCTGCGTGCAACAACCATGATGATTCGACCTTTGGACTTCTGAATTTATCTTCACATGAATGCTGTTGACACCAGTGGCATCTACAGAAAGGACTGTGCTGTGCGTCTGCCCTGCAATGACTAAGCAGCCTGAAAAAAAAACTCACTCATAGAGCACAACGATGACTCTCAAACATTTTTCAAGTTCTTAAATCAATACATTTTTGAGCCTTACATTAGCTGTTGGACTATGGACTTGTTGACTGTTGTTTTAGACATATCCATGAAGGAAAACCATTGTATCACATTATCAATATTTTGACTTTGATAACTAATAACATGTATGTCATCTGAGGCCTTCAGTTATTTGTGTTAGTTTTGATGGCTGAAAAACAGCAATAATGTAAACAAGACAAATTAGTAGCAATTATGTTTAAATGTTTAGTTATCACCATTTGATTTTGCAAAGTGTTTTGGTATGATCCAAACAGTAATGTGCAGATGTTTTGATTGTGTTACAGCATATAAGGTATTTTTTGCACTATACCCATATACTTAAATTTGTATTTGACATATTTCAGAAATATGATGTTAAATTAATCCCTTTCTAATAATACAGTCTCCACATGGAATTTTATGTGGTTGTAGTACATAACTGTACTTGTGCTTATGCTTGTTAGCATGCCTACTATTTTAAGTTCTCACTTTAAAAGTAAAAAAAAACCCCTCAAAATGTCTCGGATGCATCCACGTACTGTACGTCACATTTGGCTATATTATTTACTTCCTCAATCAAACATTTATCACTTACAGCAATCATTTTCAAATTTAGACTTAGTTGAGTACATTACTATTATTTGCTGTAGTTTCCTTTTTCATTTGATTTATTTTGAGGTCTTAATATTAGTTTCTATTTTGGAATCTAGTGACAAGTCTTTTATTACAGTATCTGCTACAAGAGATTAATATCTACTTCAGTTGCTTATATTGAAACATTTTAAACTAATTAAAGAACTGTGGGTTTTCCAAAAAGAAACAGAAGAAACCATTTTTGCCTTTGAAATGCATTTTGCCATTTTTTCCCCAAATGTAATGTGCCTGTGGAAGAAAACCTTTACAGAAAGTAATATAATCTATTGTTATAATAAATAAATGTGAATTATCAATTTTCACCATGATAGAAAAATAAGTACGGCAACTTCAAAGTACTGCACAATACTGTATCTTTCAAACATACAAGTGAAATAAAGAAAAAATTATATTTCTTTTATATAAGGTACAAAAAAAGTGAACAATTCACTTCAGAAAAAAATCTGGAATGCAGAAATGTCAGTTTAGTGTTTATAAACTTTAGATTTATTCTCCATGACGTACAGCACAGTAGCTTTGAGTCTGCGCTCTGAGATGAGAGCTCTAAAAAGCTGCCCTCTTTAGTGTAACTACTAGTACTTCAGCTGTATTTAGTGCTGTGTGACAAATAGCTGAAATTCACCACTGACATTCTGTTTCAGTAGAATCTTGCTTTTCTCATATCCATTTAAACCAACACATTTACTATGTCAGTAAAGGAAGAAAATGAAACTACTTGGTGATAATATACATTAGGTCTCTTGAACAGTCACAAGTTTTCATTTTACACATCTGAAAATGTTCTATGTAAGGTAATGCATATAATCCCATAACAATCGTGCAAATAGTTTTTGACATGATAACCAAAACAGTTTGAAATACATGCTAAAACCAAGGTACTTAATATTGTGGTATTGTAGAAATCATCAAAACAAAGTAATAGTTTTCTGTTTCTTCATTGTTGTGGTTTTAAAATAATGTAGTATAAAATACATATGAATTACTATTACAATTACAGTTTACTTAAAACACATGTACTTTATCAGAGATGTATAAATTTGTGTTTCAGACTGCTACAGTAGAGAATAGTGGTTCACAAAGTACTTAAATGTATTTTATCAATGTATTGTATTTGCTCCAGTTGATGTGGGTTGGTTGCTGGTTAGTCTCAATTCAAGTTCGTGGGTGTAATCCTGTCTGTGCTGAGTTTGCAAGCACTCCTGTTTCTACAGTATATGGGCTTAGGGTGTTGTAGCTGCCTCCCACTTTACAAAACATAAAATCTTAATTAAATTAGCTAAATTTAAATTTTCCATCCCCTGGTGGTTCTAGTGATATTGGTTCTTGCTCTCAGTGCAAACAGTACTGGCTATAGGACATGGAGAAAAAGAACCAAATTTGCTTGATGGGCTGAATTGTTTTTGGTCTTTCTGATGTTCTAATGCTTAGTTCATTCCATTGACGTCCAGTTCATTAGGTTGTCTTCATTCATAACTGACAATACCATAATTATATTCAAAGTTACTGACAATACCGTGACACAGAAATAACAGTCATAGGGCAAAATGTTGGATGGCTGAGGACTTTCAGATCCGTCCAGGTCTGCACAGAAAGCTAGCTATGGATGGGATTGCGTGGGTGGATGTGCTGGAAATGCGCCATTGCTTTGCGAAATATTCCAACACCCCATCTCTCAAATACCGAAAAGGATTAAGTAGGAACAAATCTAAAAAGGAATTCTCATGTACAATTCATTCCGAGTTGCTGTGTAGAACACAAATACTCACTTACTGTACTTGTGTTCTTCACGTACAGTACTATAACAAGGCATTAAAGATGTTGCTTACTTCAGGTAGGGGCGATTTCATTTACTACTTATGTGATGAAAGAATTGTATGTCAGCATACTATTATTGAAAACAGGTACTTGTGGCCTTAAAAGAATCTTTAAAACTTCAAACTTGTAAAACCTATACAGAACATTATTTTGTAAACCTACTAAAAAAAAAATTTAATTTTGTTTCTATTTAAAAGAGCTTTCCTAAGGAAAGCTGTTGTCTGCTTTGTTCCTTCCCCCCCCCCCCTCCAGAACCAGAATATTTAAATTATGTATAAATAATCTTTTAATGTCACTGCTTTTACCTCATTTAACTGTAGATTTTTTCAAATTTGTTCAATTCTTTTGTAACTAATTGTCAAATCCTGTTATGAACTGCGATTAAATAAAAGCATGTGATGCACTATTTCTTTAATTATCTGAGTTTCAGATGAAAAAGTTGTAATATTTTCAAATGAAGGTCTCATGTAAAATAAATGGTACTAAAATATGTAACATTGGTGAATAATAAAAAGCTGAATATTTTTGTACTGTGAAACATTTGAAAAAGTAACTGTTTTCACAGTTACAATACATGCAGTATGAATAATTAGGACTCGTGAATGGGGAAAATGTGAAACTACTCTATGGTTTCCAGAATTTCAATAGCACTGGTTTCTTCTCTTTTAACATCAGACAAGCTCAGGTGAGATCTCTCCAGAATCAATATCGTTCTTTTAATTCGGTTTATTCTAGCATCTGGAAAAAGAAGATCAATTAGAGCAGTGGTTCTCAAAGTTCTATGGTCTGCGGACCACTTACACCAAGTCACAGATGCGGTGGACCACCAATGTTCACTTCTGACCCTGTAAAAATCACCTATTAATGTACTAAAATTAATATTGAAATTAATTTTATGAAAGTACCCATATTTGTATAAACAAAATGCCTTATTATGCTTTTAATACTTAAAAAGTTCATGTGACAAATGGAGCTGCTTAGACTTACTTTAAGATGACTAGGACAGTCTGCGGACCACCTGGTGCACGCTTGCGGACCACCAGCGGTCCATGGACCACACTTTGAGAACCACTGAATTAGAGCATCTCCCCTAGCAGCTGCCTTTACAAATCAATCATGAAACATTTCAAAACTGTCAGTTTCAGCCTACTGTACATTTCCTTTGTGATACTGTGCATCATGATGTTGAATGTTAAGGTCTACTCTATTGCATACAATGTTAAGGCATTAGAATTTTACTTCTTAAATTCTAAACAGTTTAGAATCTTGGTTTCCCTTGTTTGTACATTTTTAATTTTATACACCACACTACCCCTAACTAGCCTGTCTTGCCAAAAACCAAAAACATTCACACACTTCTCAATATTGTATTTGTCCCTAATGTTTTCTCTAGTCTTGTGTAAGATATTTCTCTCAGTTACCTGTAAATGAATTTGTGAATTCTACACACTGTAAGTACATTTAAATTCTTAAGCATAAAATGTAAAGAATGTATAAATATTTTGTTTTACTGTTTTTATAGATGTGTATTACAGCTTACAAAAGATACATTTCTAAAGTGAACTTGAGAAATCAAAATGGGACTTTGCAATTTTTACTTATATAATGTCATACACCCCCCCCCCCCAAAAAAAAAAAAAAAAAAAAAAAAAGTGTTCAACTGGAGCATTCAAGTTTTGTTTAAAATTACAATTGTGAATATAATTTGCAATTGATCAAAATGGGATGTCATTAGATGAGGTGAATTCATTTTAAGGCTGTTGTGAGATTACAGGTCATGCGAGTTTTCACTGAAAATAGATAAGTATTTTCCCTGAATATAAGAATAGATCATACTCATTACCCCAAATGTAAGTTACATATACCGTATAGAACAATTTTAATGTGCTATAGCCATAAACCTATCACCCCCCCCATTACTCCTATGAATCTATCACAATTTGACATTTCATTTAAAAGGCTGAAGATGAAAACAACAATATTGAAACAACTACTGTATATGTAAACATCTGGGACAAGTCAGCAGCTGATAGAGGGGACATTTAGCCTCCATTCTTTTAAATAAGATGCCTGAAAGACAGAACAGTGAGAATGCATGATAAGCAAGTTACCATTATTTAAGGATAGAAGATTAAAATTACACACCTATAATTATTCATCATCACCACAAAAAAGGGCATGCCACTATTGCAAGTAAATGCAGTGCGAATACAGACCACAGTCAGCAAGTAAACAGCCAAATACTGTAAGCAGTGGACATGGCTGAAAGCTGGGATTGTCACGAATGACCCGCTGAGCAAATGGGAAGATGAACCCTATGCGGTACCTTGGGAGGGCTAGACGAGAGGCCAGGTCCGAGTCGAGTTCTGAGGTTAGTAAGAAAAGACAGGTGAGTAAGTTTCCAATCCAGAAGAGGGCAAGGCTGAAGTCGTAGTCAAAAAGCAGTTCCGTGATCCAAAAGGTGAAGGTCAACGAGAAGGCTTCCAATCCAAAAGGGCAAGACAGTAGACATGGTTGAAGGAAAGTTCCCAGGTTCATAACGAAGAGCAAGTAGGATACAGAAACAAAGGCAAGGTGAAAGCTCCAAAGAACAACCAATACCAGGTAAAGAGCAGAGGCTTCTGAAGGGCTTAAGTATTGTGTGAGGAAGAGGGTGCATTGATGGAGTGTCGTGGTTGGCTGATTTGTAGGAGCGGTGTCGTTTGGCAGAAGTGTTCAGGACTGGGGAGTAATTAGCACTAGTGCGTTTCCGTGTGAGAATGTGGTAGGCAGAAGGCGTAACAAGGATGACCTGCACTTAAATGCTGTGGTCCAAATTCCAAATTAAATCTCTCTATAACTGGTGTCTCCAAACCTGTTCCCAATGGAGCCCATCCATTGGGTTTTATAGGAAACCATTACTTTGAATAGGAATATAGGAAACCATTTCTACATTAAATAGAAATTTTCACTGCTCAACGACCAGAGTTCCCATTACAGAGCAATAACTTGCTCTTTTAACCTGCTTAATTGAGCAGTACCTTACAAGTGTTCCTGGTCTTTAGAAACAAGTGCTTTATGGTGACCCATGAGGCACTCTGGTTTCAGGCTTTCTAGGACAATGTAGCAATAGAAAGAGTAAAATGATTATTTCAAGAAACTTGTATAATGGGGAGAAACACAGCTCAGAAATCTCTACTGACATGTGGGGGAGCTCATAAAAAGTCTAAAATGGGCTATGAACCATACAATTTTATTCCCTAAAAGCAAATACTAAAGCTAAGAATTTTTCTTTCTTCAACACATGATTGTAAATGTTCCATTCTTCAACAATTGGCAAACAATTGGCACACTGTGTCTGCTTCTGTGTATACAATGCCATTTTTTAATTTTTAATTCTATACTTTGAAGCAGATCTGAAGTTAACGAGACCTAAGAGTCAATAAGAGATTGTTACTAATGAGGTGATGATCTTATTCCATTACATTTATTAGATTGAAATGTCACTACAACCACTGTAAATCAAGTATTTGATGTTATGTCATTTCCTGTTCTCCTATTTTATTTCCTTCAAAAACTTTCAGAATAAAAGATCACTGCATGTTTGCTATAAAGCAATATTCTGTGGTCGGTTGTAATTGAGAAAGTGTCAGTTAGGCTTAATGTGAAAGATGAAACAGTAAAAAAATGAAGCAACAGTAGGTTTTCAGTCTGCAATCAGAAGGCAGCAAGGTTAAATCCTGAGCACGTTACAGTATTTCCATTGATTGGAATTATCTGTAAAGAAAGATTGCTGAGGTGTCAACTGATGCTGTCAGGCCTGAAGCCTAACATTCCTCGACCTAATCAGAGGTTAAACAAATTATTGCTGGCAGTGAACTCAGTCTTATCTTTAACTAACAAAAATACTAGGACTTCAGGTGGAATGCCCACATAGGGGTGTAAATAGAAGAGGAAATTCAGAACAATGCCTTTGCATGTAGCAGAATACCGACAGTATGCACAAGATAAGACATGACAAGTTCAATGTTATCACAAATTGTGGGATTGACTAATTCAATATATTCAATATTCAATCTGAATACACTGATGTATTCCAACCCTAATCCGAGCCCCAGTATTTAATATATCACGAATCCTAAAGCAAATCACCCATTTGTCTATAAATGTACTTGAGTGTTTTCAGTTGTGTGCCAGCAATGTAACTGCATGTACTGTATATAGATTTTTTTTAGCTGTAATATCCTTTCTCATTCCAACAGTACCATGGGATCTTAATTGACAGGTAAACAAGACCTCTTCCAATATAATGATGATACTCATCTCCATTAAAATAAATCCTCCTGTAAAATGTTGACAATTTCAATTTAGCAAACACAATAAAATTATGATTATATAGTGCAATTCACAACTTGGAAAGAGTAGATAAAAAAGAAAATTAGGCTGATTTCACTTTATAATCTGTAAAATGACTTTTATTGACCTAATCACCTTAATGAGTGTCAATTTTTACATTTTCCCATTATTAAAAATGTGAGATTTGTTTTCACATTAAAATGTATTATGTACTGAAGTAATGTACAGGATATTAATGAAATGAATTGTGAAAGAAAACTGCTTACGTGATGTGAGATGCAGAACCCTGGAGCACAGAAACAATTCTGTAAAAATTCTAATATGGTAACGTAATGAGACAAATCCAGCCAGTTCAGTATTCACAGGCCCCTAGGATTCTGAGAAGTTTGAATCAAGACTCGAGCTCCATTGCGCTCATTTTCATGGGCTGTTGACTATTCCTGAGACTGATCATTTCCTCTTCTGCAATCTTAGGGACTAGTGGTCTTCAGGGATGGACAGTTTGGCTGGAAAAAAACAATTGGCTCTAAGTCTTTATTAGATAAGACTAGAGTTACCTGCGCCGTTGTCATTGGCCTTAACTTTGTGTTACATCATTTGTTTAAACAAAATAACAAAAATCAAGGTCAGGCCGTTTCCCTTTTGCAGATTTGTTCAGTTGACTACTGTATCTTAGAAACACTGAAACAAAGAAAAACAAAGATATCCAAAATAATACTGCATGAATTCTAGGAAAGCACGTCATGTGGCAAGTCTTCGTATTTTACTTGGTTTTTACCGATCTTTTTAGTAGTACACAAACTTTTTTTAAGAGAGTTTAAGATGCTAAACCCCCCATTGTTCCATGACCCTAATAAGTATGGAGGTTGAGGAAATGTCTTCAGAATATAAGTATTCACAGGCAAAAAGTAATGGTGATGGGCCTTCCTATTGGAACTCTTTTCCCTGCCAGTCAGCTGCAATTATATTATAGCATTAAAAAATATATAATAATGCCCTTCCTTCACATATGTTCCAACGTTTCAAAATTAAAGACATTTTATTCACATGATTCTCACACTACTTAGCAGGTTCAAAGAGCATTTTATATTAGCAGGGCATAGTGGTCAGGCAGTTCGTAATGCACTTGAGAACTGTATATGAAATAGAAGAATAGTTCCCAACGCTAGATTAAAACTGTATAGATCTTGCTTGTTAGGCACTTGGCAAGATCACCAAGTGACTTGGGTCTTTATTTTCCCTCTGGGCAAATTGCCCATTCTACAGTAAATGCGCTAGATGGACAGACCACAGAGTTTACCCACGGGGAAAATCAGACTGTTTGTCTTGTGGGTGTGAAGAAAAAACTATGTCAATACAGGAGTCATATCTTAAACACTAATTAAGGGAGACATTTGTTTTGAAGCATTAATATCCCCATAGCTAAACAAGGTGATGTGGTTGATAAAAATAAATACAATTTTATGTTACAGTCTTGTTCCAAACAGCTGCTTGCAATTTAACAAAGGTTAGGTGGGAAGACAGGTATTAAAGAAAAGAGTAAGGTATAGCTGTTGTTGGCAAATTTAAACATGCAAACATTACATAAATAGAGATATAATTTTCATTATGGGTAATTTATATCCTTTGTTTCAATTTCACGATGAGCTCAAATAATCCTTACTGCAGAGGTCAATATCTAAGTGTTTAAAAGTATTTGAGATATATTCTTAACTCTTGAATATTAGCATTCATCTACAGTTACAGTATAGTATGAGATTTAACTACATTGTAATAGTTTTCAGAGACTTGTTTATGTAGAGTGCTTCAATATGCTTGTGATTTAATGTTACAGCAGAAAACAGTACAATTACATAGAAGACTTTAGGTGCTACAGCCATTCTAACTATTTTTTTTAAGTCACATAGGTGGCTACCAATTATGTTATTTAGCAATTAACCTACGTTCTAACATTCTAATGCCAAACTGATTTTCCCAACTGGACCTCTTTTCTCTTTTCTAAGCTTAAGGTGTGGTCAGTTTGAATCGATAGATATGTTTCAATATGTACGTGTTTCACATATTTAAAATGCTTCCTGATTCCATAATCCACCTTTCAGGTCCTGCTACTGTATACCTTTACAGATTTTTTTGCTTTCAGCTTGGTTTAACATTGTATCAAATCAGGTTGTGGTTACATAAAGGGTACACCAGAGGTGACAGTATAGCTTCAATTTAAGACGAATTCCAAAAAGACATTATCAGACATGAAGCTTTCCATTAATACTGAATACATACTGTGTAAAGATGACGTACAAAACAGGGGTATCCAACCCTGGTCCTGAAGAATTGAATCTTGCCTGATAGGTTTATACAGTAGGTAGCCATTAAATTAGTATCTTCTGGAGTAAATCCCTGGAGACCTGAATACCTGTTTAGTTAAAGAAGTGATCTGTTCAATTAAAGAGTGAATTACTTAACACTCAATTAAGAGGCTGCTCAATTAATTGTGTGGTTCCTTAAGATATTTTTGCACTTAATTTAACTTTGCCACCTCAACGTTACAAAAATATAAACATGATTTTTCCACTTTTCTTTCATTTTAATTCTATAATTCTTTCTGCGTTTTTTTTTTTGCTTTGAATGTGCGGAGTAGGTGAAGGTGTTGTGACCTTAAAGCAAAAAATAAGAGTCTGAATATTTTTTTCAAATCACCGTAGCTCACAACAGAACTCTTCTTTTAAAAATCTGAGCCCTTTTCTATTATTCTTTTAAACTTGTAAATATCTGTTGTCATCTTTTTTTCAGCACTTTTTTATACAGTATAAGGCAGACTAATTTCACTGAGCTTCTAGGATGTGACATCCATATTTTTCCAACTAACTGGAGTATATTACATGCTTCGATACAGTAAATATTGACTCACAATTCCTAGAAAGCAGTTGATTGGCCTCCACCTGTGTATGACTGTAGTGATTTCAGGATAAATTCAGCAGTTCCTGTAGATTCCCTCAGCTGGGGAGTGATACAGATGAGGGACCACCTGCACAACTACAGTACTTCTCTTTGAGACAAGAATACTGTATCTTCAGAGTGTGCAAACTGCATAAAAGCCCACTGCAACCCTCAGACACAGAAAAGAAAAATTCTTACTCGACAGAAAGTCTTGTTACTCCTTACCCCTTTTGTAGAATCTTATGCAGAGTGGGCCCAGCAAATTATGTGCATTGTCTGCCTGGGAGGTGACAGGAGAAACATATTTATCATATGAGAAGAGATACAGCTTCCTTTTCTAAATGCATGCTGACATTTCATAGAATCAAGTGTAGAATACCTTTCAAAAGTATTCACCTTTTTTCGATGATGTCCCATGTTGTTTAATTGCAAACATTGTATACCCATATTTTTAATCAATAAAGTTAATAAAATAAATGTACATTTCAGAAAAAAAAACAAGGATAAAATTGAAAACGAAAATAGCTTAAATGTGCAATTATTTGCCTCCTTTGTTGTGCCAAACATACGTTAGTGCAGGTGCACAACAGTATATTATCGAGTCACACAGTTAGTTGAACATTGTCTGCCTCTGAGCGATAGTGGCAGACAACATTACAGAACAGATACACTTATGTAAGGTCCTTCACAGAACAGAAGTGTATCGTACCACCTAGACACGGCCAAGATCATGCTATCCTTCCAAACTGGGAAACTGGGCAAGCAGGAAACTGATTAGGGTTGCCTCCTTGAGCCAATGGCATCGGAAAAAGCTACAGAGGTCAATGACTGAGAAGAGAAAAGGGAAGAGGGAAGACTCCATGAATCCCAGTCACTCCACAAAGCTGACATTTTTGGCAGGAAGGAAGGCTTTACTGAAAAATGTATCACAGATCTAACAAAGAGTTTGCGACAAAGCATTTAAGTGGCACTGCAAATCTTTGGTAAAATGTGTTGAGGTGTGACGAGGCCAAATGAGAACTTATTCGCTCCAAATGCAGAGCATAGTTTCTTACAAAAGCAAAATACAGTGCATCACCTAATAAACCTCATCATTACTGTCAAGCATTGTAACGGCAGCATTATGTAATGGGACCACTTCTAATTAAAAATGGACATTTTGGACAAATGGAAAATATATGAAGCAAAGCACAGGCAATTCTTAAAGAAAACCTTCATTAGACAGCTAAAGCTAATTAACCTATCAGCCGGACAATGACCCAAAACACAAGGCCAGAGCTGTACAGGAGAATGTGAAATTTCTTGAGTGGACCTGATCAGAATCTAATAGAAACATTTCCATCCATGAATGATACCAAATGAGCGAGTATGCAATGAAAAAACCTGATGTGCAAACGTGGTACCAATCGAAAAAGACCAAAAAATCTCCACCACCATGTGTTTGGCGGGAGAGGGGTAACTTATGCAATCAACATATTGCAATTTTAGGTTTTACTTTGCAATCTTTGCTTACATTTAACTTCTTTATCCCATAAAAGTGTTCAGTTTTGGTGTTCCAATTTCAATTGAAAATGTTCACTTTTGTTGGATTTTCTGCCCCATGCAAAACTGGTTGTTAATGTACTGTATATTAATAAACACACACATTCTTAATGAAATAGGGTCATGGGGATTAAATAAATCAGGTCTTTGTTCGCCTTTAAAATATGTGTGCTACAGAAAACTGTCATTAAACGTTCCAAAACAGCTTTCGTATTGCTCAAGAATTGGTTTGTCAAAGGTAACAACTATTTTGATAACTGAAAATGACAAACACAAAGGAATCGTGAGCTGAAATGATGGATGTTTTGCAGTTGAAAAAATGACACGTAGTTACACACATGTGTAAAAGAAGACTGTTGGCTTGAATGAAGCTATTGATATGTGGATAAGGGCTGAGATTAGCAGATTGGATAAATTACATTAATGCTGCAGGGCACCAACAGTTGAGCAATTGTTTATTAGCTCTTTTTCTCAAGTTAGCAGTAGTATGATCAACCCCAGGGGAACTCCCAGGAGCAATCCCACAGCAGAGTTTTTTTTGAAGCAGCTACTGTGAGATTCTGCAGATATTTCTGAAGGGCCCATTTCTATTCTTCTGTGGTATGAGACGCGGTACAGACAAGTAAATCTCTCTTGAGGGGTCTTTTAGAAATACACACCTTATGAATATATTATGCCTTGAATGAAAAAAGAAAGATGAAGACAATTGGAAAGTCACCAAAACAGTATATTTCTCTTTAAAATCCATATAATGTTACTTTTTTACTTATGCAAAGAGATAACACAGGGCAATTCAGTACACACACATAGTGCACACAATTATAGTGTGTTCTGCCAGTTATAATAATTAAGAAAGACAAGTAAAAGTTATCAGTTTAAAGAGATGAGCTCTACCATTAGGAAAGTATTAATTTTCTAATAATTCACTTAATTTTTTCCTGTGCTAAAAGCAAATACTTTACCAGAGGTACTTTTCGCAAACAGTCCCTGGAATTTAATTTACATCCATTGTGTAAAAAAGCGGTGCACTAGTATGAGTGCATATATTGTTAATGAAACCTTCAGTATATAACAGTAAGACCTAGTACCTTTTGTGTCACTGCTTTTTTATCCAAAGTGAATACTTGATGCTGTATATGATTTAGATGGATCTTCAGAGTTTCAGACTGTAATACTTGATTTTGTTGTAAACATTTGTTATTTTGCTTCATACAGTGAAGGAGAAAATGGTGAAAAATACAGAATACAATCCATAAATCATTACATTTTGCAACATTTTGGCTTATTCAGATCAAATTCATACCAGCTTTCAAGCAAAATATCATTTTGTTGGCTTTGCTGTAAAACACTTAACTGTAACACTGGAGTCACATGAAACATATATTTAAAATGTTTTTCCTGTATATAAAATTAAACTGTAGTCTTGTGACTAGATTGAACATATCCAAACACACATAGCTGAAAGCAGGCAGATAGATGTAAAACAAACAAACTGTTTTCCAGTATTTTCATGTGAAATACAGTATAATGGGACCTAAGGTTTTGTGGGATGAAGCCAAACGTCTGGATAATGTTCTCTATTAATCTGATCCAGAATCTAGGCATTAGACACGGGTGTGCAAGGTTAATAGGCTTGATTAAACTGGAATTGTGTTTGTAATCATAAAATAAATCATTTAATGTTAGAATAACAAACACTTTAGAGCATTCCTCAGTTTCAATAGTCCTCAAACAGATTGGACTCCTGTAGATGAAAGCAGCATCGTTACAGAGTGTTTCAGTTTTAATTTCAGGGCTCCAGAAACGTCTGAAGAAAAATGTACAGTATTTGTTTAAGTTTCTAGACCTCCGATTGTTTTTTTTTTTCACTCCGATTTTTTTTTTCATGCAATTATACAACTAAGAATACATTGCGGTTTTCTGAGTGGAAATGTAAACATAGAGCTGTGGTCTAATGATTTTGTCAAGATAACAAACCGGAAGAAATAAATCAGTTGAAGCAGTCTAAAAATAACAATAGGATGAAACATGATCACTCATATTCAGATATATATTATGATATCTGTAATATCTAAGTACAAAACTGCTTTTTACATAAAACTGCCGAATACCCCCAATCCAACCGTAACACTATTAATTTTTCCTAACCATGCTTGTCGTTATGCAACATCAAGTCAAGGACTAAGTAGATCCTACTCCATAAATATTGAGTAACAGAATTTTATACAACTTCTAAACCCTTTAATAGCTCACACTTTTATAAATATGTTCTTAATTTCTGCACTAAATGTGTTTTTCAGCACTTCTAAATGCAGCCGTTATTTTTTAATTTACTTGGCTTTTGCTTTTATCCAAAGAGATTTATATTAGTTCTCATTTATACAGGTGGGTATTTTTCAACAGTAATTCAGGTTAGGTACCTTGTTCAAATGTTCAACAGCAATGTCTCACCTGGGGCTTCACCACACAACCCTCGAGTTATAAGTCCACTTATAACCTTTACGATTGCTCCACATTGCAGCATGGAGCAGAATCAAATTACTCACAATTAGTCAATGGAAAATACAATGTTTTCCACAAAGAAACTAAACGATATGAAAATAAAAATGGTTGAAACTTTCCTAAACTATGGACTCTAACAGAAAAGATACATATCCCCAGTACAGTATTATGTACAGTACTTAATATTTAGAGGGAAAACTCTCAACCATAATTAATAATATTTTCTATTTTTGTATGGATTTTTTAGATACAACCATTTGCACAATTGTCAGTTACATTTTACAGCTTTGTTCCATGGATGAGATAGCCTGCATGAAAACAAGTCTGTTTTGGAATCTTGTCCTTGTTCAGTACTCTCAATCCTGGTAGAGCAAGCACAGACGAAATGAGCTCATAAATGTACAACTTCACTGGCAGTCACTGGAGTTGCTGTTCCACAGCAATAAAACGATACCCACGCTGAACAAAGTCCACCTAACCCCAGCAGTGCTCAGACTGGTGACACCAGTTAAAAAAATTAGCCCTAATGTTATAGCCCTAACTTAGCTAGTGATATGTGGTTTAGGCTGCAAAGGGAAAAGAGAAGAAAAGAAACACAGCGTTTTGGCTGTGGAGCCTTTGATACCTGAAGAATCTAATCAACTTTTACTTGTTCCTTTGCAGCCTACGCATGCTGACACAGCTACTGTACCTACAGTACTTGATATTTGGATTATGCTGATTGGCAGTACTGTATGTATGCTTCAAATGACTGCTTTCACTGGTTTGTATATTACATTTTGTGCCTGACTTTTTTTTTCCTCAGATTTGTAATGGTTAAAATTGCTTCACAACAACTTAGCAAGATTAGAATTTATGACTAAAACATAAAATGCATACCAATTCAGAAACCACAATGATTAATAATTTATTCCCCGTGTATGATGAACGAATTGCCATGATTCATACTGTCTTATGAAAAGCTAACTTAACAATGTCCTATTATGGAAAACTGTTGTTATTCTTATCTAAATCATTGTTGACTTGTTATGATACTGAAATGGATCGTGTATCACAGCGATGGCTAAAGTGATCTTTGTTCATTGACGTACACCTCCTGTCTTATGGTTAATGATCCGTGCCATGTGAGGATGTTTTTTGTGCACATGAAAGAACTTCAGAACTCAAATATGGATAAGCATGGCTCCATGACTAAACTACAATGCAAACACTATGTATAGAGTACATACAGAGAGATGTAACAGATACAAAGCATCTGTTACTCCAAGTATCATCATATACTTTGAGTACATTGCATAGTTTGTGATTGTTGTTGGGAGTCACTCGGGCAACAGAAAAACACTAGAAAGGTTAAAATGGGCTTTAGCTCCCAGATACTGATTGTACTGATTATACGATAGTAGAGGTGGATGTTTCTCACGGATCCTTGTTTCATCTCCATGCTTCTTACACATGATAGTGATCTGTAGAGTTACTTTACATCCGCTCTGATGTCATCTCAAATATAGGTGGCAGAGAAGCAATTAGTTCCCATGTTTTTGGCAACAAGTGTGATGAAAAAGTGTTTTAGTGCACAAAATGACAGTGTTTGAACAGCAATAAAGGTTTTTTTACTCTATGTACTGTACTGTAGTTTTCATCTCCCCTTATTAAAAGTGGCCCAGTATGTGGTATACAATGGTAAAAGCAGAGTAAGCCCTGCAAAGGTACAGTATTCACCTCATTCCGAATAATGTCCCATTTTGTTGAATTGCAATAGAAATGACGTATACATATTCTGCTTAAATAAATACTTCTAAGTAAAACTTGAATGCTCAGAGTGAACACTTTTACAAGGGAAAAAAGTCACATGGCAGCCTTGCAAAGTAAAGCCTGCAAAATGAAATAAACAAAACTCAATCTGATTGCATAAGTATTCCATACGTATTTGCTAAGGCAAACCAAAGTTAGTGCACCGGTACAAAATTACTTTGACAAATCACAATATGGTTTTAACGGTTTCTGTCAGGGTAGTAGTTTCCAAATCAGTGGGTTTACACCAAAGATGCCACCATGAAGACCAAAGAGCTTTTAAATCAATGTAGAAATAAAGTTGCAGAAAGGCACTCTATAAGAAATAGGGTATAAACCATTTGAAGGGAAGGGTGAATCAGACCACCTAGACATAGCCTAGGTAAGGGATCAGCAACCTACAATATGGCACACGTGTAATTATTGGCACACAAAGGGATTTTTAATGGCACATGCAATAGAAGTCTAATAATCCATGAAAACATAACATTAAAAAGTGATAAAAATTCTATGCTTGACGGTTCTGTAATTCTCTACAATATGAAAGCGCCTTGACATTAAAAAATGATTCACTCAGATTGTGCACTACAATATTCTTGCATACAGGTATTGCATATTCTTGCACAGGGCTTGCATATTGTTTTCACTGGAAAGCTCGTAATCTGTCCCCGATAACATTTTTCACACTTCAGTGTACAGTCAAACAGTGTAAAGTCTTGGAAAGGGTTTGGCACTCTTTGTGGACTGCCTTGAAGCAATCAAAATCTTTTTTTTCTGTCAGAAAAAAAGTCCAATTTATTCCAAACTGCAAAATGAAAAATGGGTTCTTGCTTATATCACCTCACATATGAATGAACTCGACCTCCGTCTTCAGAATTAAACTGTTATGTGTTTTTGAGAAACATGGAAGGCATTTCTTTTAAAACTTTTTGTCTTGGAACACTGACACATCAACTTTATGCTATTTCCAACATCCTAAAGATCTTTCAAAACATTACACAATCCATGTTGCTGAGTTTCCATGCTAGAAATGGCATCAGACTTTTCTTTCAGATTTCAAGATTTCCAACACTTTGGCCCAATGTTTCTTCTTTATGCAGACAGTTTTGATAACACCAACATGGTATGGTACAAGTGACATTTTTCGGCGTTTCGGTGGATGAATGTTGAAGATTTTTAAAAGCATGCTTTGAGTTCAATATTTGCTTTTCATGTTTTGGAACTTCAAAAGTGTCGTATCGAAACCATGTCAAGCAGATGTCAAACTCCTTGCATTTTGTTGAGACTGATTTGAGAATTGTTCAAAACTTTCTATCATTCAAACACCTTTTTATTTTTGATGTTTCAGATGTCAATAATTTTTTGAAGAAAATACATAGAGATCTCAAAGCACTGATGTTTAAAAGCTTTGTAATTTGGTACCTTTTCAGCATTTGCACCAGCATACTTCTGTGAATAGGTATTTTCACACAAGATGTCAGTTTCTTCTCCCTCCCTGAGTCAATTAATAACTGAACACTCTCTGCTTAAAGTGTAAAGTTAGGAGAATAACTCAACAAAGGAAAGTAAAAACAAAGATCACATTAAAATGGCAAGACATGCATATTTATTTATACATTTTATTAATGTTTTATTTTAATATTAAATTTGTATTCATCAAAATGTAAGTAGGGCTAATATAGGCATTAAAAAGGTAACAATGGCATACAAATCCATTACAAGTGCTTGAGCTAACTCTTGGTATGTCCCTTTTGAAAAGTTGTTGACCCCTGGCCTAGATCATACTGTCTGTTGAAACTAAACTAGGTGGAGATGGGCTAGGGATGCCACCATGAGGCCAAAAGCAACTTTGAAAGAGGTGCACATTGCAATGACTGAGATGGGATAAAATGTCCATGAGTTAACAATATACTGTATGTCTACAAAGCTGGCCTACGTACATACTGTATGTCAAACCCATCTCAAATCCCTTATGTAGTCTGCAATAATGCAACAGAAAATATTAGAGAAAACCTGACTCAGTGTGCTAAAGACCTAAACTGGGTTAAAGTTCACCTTTCAGGACAATGGTCCAAGGCACAAGGCCAAAGCTGCAGTAGAGTGTCTTAACAACAAGAAAGTTAATGCCCTTCAATGGCCTAGCCAAAAGTCCTTTTTTGAATCTGATTGGAAAATCTGTGGCAAAACTTGAAAATTGCAGCCCATCAACAATCTCCGACCAACCTGACAGACCTTGAGAAAGTTTTGCAAAGAAGAAAAGTTAATAGTGTCCCATCCCACTAAGCAATGTTGGTAGAGACTTGTAGTTGTAACTGCAGACAATGGTGCTTCCATCAGGCTGAGGGGTGTGAATATTTAATGCAAACCTAATTCAGTTTTAAAATTTTCTTTGCAGTTTTTGCTTTCTTCTTTAATCCCACAGAAAAGTTCAGTTGGAGCATTCAAATTTGGAATTTTTTTTGAAAATTTCCACTTTCTTTCTGCTAGGCCTGGAAAAAGACCAGGAATGCCACCTTAAAATTAAAATTTTAAGTGAGAAGGAAGGTAATTGAGATGTTCAGTTAAATCAGATTTTGCACAACTACTGTATGTTTATTTTTTATGTGAAATTTTCAATCAGTGTATGTTTCCAGACATTTTGAAACAGGAGGTAATCAGATGTCTA
Organism: Atractosteus spatula; assembly: GCF_055471065.1. Classification (NCBI taxonomy): domain Eukaryota; kingdom Metazoa; phylum Chordata; class Actinopteri; order Semionotiformes; family Lepisosteidae; genus Atractosteus; species Atractosteus spatula. The sequence goes on from NC_142717.1 coordinate 5,339,130, forward strand.
AAGGAGTATTGTAATTGTGTAGTTATGAATGAACGTTTCATTTCTGAAGTACACTTATAGAAATTGCTGTGAGCAATGTTTTCTTAAATGCATTTTGTTCATAGTTCTACTAGTGGTCTACATTTTTCTAAACTACAATAAATACTCTGTACTTAATCAAAGTCACATAACCGTGTATGCACTGGACAGTTAAAAAAATAAGTCTTGAGCCGTGCAATTAAAGCAACTGCTTACCTTTAATCAACCAGAGCTTTAACGTAGAGCACATACTGTAACTCCATTTGTCTTTATGGCCATTTATAAAATACATTTAGCAAATATGTTTTTCATTTGGCCGCTTTCATCCTGACCCATCCAGATTACAGTAAATTAGGATGAAACGTTTTGGAGCTAAAGCACATTTATATGTGGAGAAATATTATCTTAATTACTTAATCTGAAGAGTATCTGGAAAGGAACGCATGAGCATCCTTTATCTGAAATTCTCCAAACACTTAATCACAAAAGACTCTTCCAGTGACCAGTTCAAAAAATTCAACTGAAGGGTTCTTTGAAATGTGTAACATTGCATTTACAGAATGCTAAAATTACATTATTCATCATTCTGAAAGTAAGACTGAAACATGATCAAAATGGTAAATAATCTGAAATGAAATAAATGTAAACTTTGCCTCTAATGTTTTTACTTGATTTTGTTTGCATTTTTTTCCCAGCTAAAGGCCACATTCTTCCTTTTAATGACTTCAGTCAAAGAGCACATCTGTTCTCTACCAATTAGAATATGCTACGTTTTTCCTTAGATTAAGAAAGAAAAACCTAAATAATGCCAAATGTCTGTAAAAACAAAAAGAGTTCTTATGATCCTGTTTGTGGCACTTTGAAAGGACGATTGCTCAAACGCGGTTGCCCATGGGAAACGGAGCGAGGACAAGTGCTGTGAAAAAGGAGCCCAAACCCAACATGGTCTAATCCTATGTTTACAACAATAATACACTTTTATACTGCATAACTTCTCAGAGCCCTTTGCTGAAAGACTCAAAGCACACACGGAGAGGAGACAGCAGAATTAAACAATCACGATAAGGGTTAGGAATACAGTAGCAATGCAAAGGGGCACACAGAACCAATCAAATAAAAGCCCTTCTAAAGAAGAAGGTTTGGAGTATTGATTTAAAAGTGCGCAGGGAGAGTGACTCTCTGATATCCTTAGGGACAGAAGGAGCAGTGAGGGAGATCACTTTATTGGCCATATACAACTTTTTTGGAATTTGTCTTTTCACATACCCCAACTTGCTCTCCATGAGACACACAGACAGGGCATCTTGGGGTCAGAGCACAAAGGGTCAGCCATTTATATGGTGCCCCTGGAGCAATTGGGGTTAAGGGCCTTGCTCAGGGGCCCAACAGAGTAGGATTCCTATGCCAGTTGCTGGATACAAACCGGCAACCTTCCAGCCACAGATGCAGATCCTTAAACACAGAGCCACTGCATGGTGCAGCCAATGGCAGCTCGGAGAATTCCCGTGGAACAGGGGGACAGGGAAAGAAAAGGAGACAAAAACAGGCTGTGAGAGAGAAGGAGCAAGACAGAATGGGGTATAAGGGGTATGATGGCTGGATTACTTTAGAAGCTCAGCGGAGGGGGCAGTGTTATCAGGATGGACTGGGAACTGAGGAAACGTCATAGTTACTACAGTAGTGTTACCAGATATTGTTTGGTGGTCCAATCAAAGTTAATTTAAAATAAGGCAAAATTTATTAATGTACTGTATGAACAAAATATGTATGGAAAATGAAATACAAAACTGTTTAAGTTATTTGCAAAGGGTAGAAGATGGAATGGCAAATATTGTAAATGATTATGTCAAAAGTATACACCAGTAAGACAGAAAAAGGAAATACTGTAGTAAGCCTTTCCCAGTGTTTCTGTGATATCATATTCTAAAACCATCCAAAATTAGACATATCTTTCATAATCAGAGAAGTGTTTTGAGGAAGCTTTTTTTCCTCAGTTTCTTTTCCTACTGTTAATGTGTGTTCCTTTTTATCCTTTAGTAATGTGGCAGAATTGCTTTTCTTGGCCCAGTATAGATGGAATTATTCAAACCATTAATTTAAAATTTCTTACATATCTTGTACTGTCTTGTAAATTGAATTGAGGAGCCAGTGTTTTTGTAAAAAAAAACAATAATTTCTGTGATACAGTATCTGTGGACTTAACAGTGTGATGTGTTTTAGAAAGCAGCGATGCCTATAAATAGACACCCCAACAGATGTGAGAAAAATATTACGTTGTGAGAATAATTCTATTTCTGCAGTATTTGAATTAAAAGTCATTCTTCCCGAGTTCAGTTTAATTTAAAATGGAATGATCATGCTGCTTCAGGAAAAAAAGAGTTCAATGGAATTCTTAAAACAGTCACAAAGTAAACTGGGATTTTTTGTTTTTCTTTTGAGTCTTTTGAACCGTTTTGATGACAATACTTTGTTTTCTGGTTGGTAACGCCAGAGCCATTTCTAAATGAAATACAGGTTATTTATCCTTTGCATGTATAAATTCTTCTAACTCAAGTTTCCTTACCCTGCCTGTTCAGTAAACTTGGTTTTTCCGGCTGTTTTCAAAAAGAATGGCAGAAACATTCCACCCCAGAGGTGGAAGGATTTCAGTGCTTGTTGATTTTTCTGTGGCATTATACTCAGATGTTTTTGGCTCCTGGGTTGTGTTTAAAAAAAGAAATGCTACAATGCAAAGTAAGTTGCTGTTAAATCCTCTTGGCCCCTTCTACTTTGACAGATTTATAAAGCCCGAAAGAAATGCTGGCACGAAGCCTGTATAACAAAGTAGACAGGCAATAATGACTTGAAGGGTAGAGGAATAAAATAAATCAGTGACTTGGATGCATAAAGGTAATTCTATTGGCCTCATTAGATGTTTAAAAAGTAATATTTATCAGGAATGTGTCTTTCTGAAAAATACATTCTAAAATGGTTCATACTGTATTTAAAGCAAAGCAGTCCATTGCTTGTTGTTATTGTGGCAGCAATCATTACAGTATTGAATACGGTCTTATTTTGAACAAATTTTAAAAAATTAGAGTGAGCCTTAAGGCACGTTGGTTATTTCACTCAGCATTAGTTTTTTATTTAGATTCAGTTGATCACAAAATACTGTACCTGTAAAGAAAGGTTTCAAAAAGGCAATTGTATTATTGTAAAAAGGTACTGTACTTAAAAAGCCTAGTGTCTCTGGTGAACTAGTGAAAAAAAACCTTACCTTATATTTATGATTCTTACACAAAACAACTGAAGAACAATGAGCAATTGCTTGTTTTAATACCACCTTTGGTTTTTGAAGTTTTGTATTGGCATCTTCAACATTAATTCTACTGTTTATTTATCCTCTTTGTCAAGTGTGCTAAGTCAAACTCTAAATTACCGAGAAGTACACAGTCACAGCCATTAAAATACAAAAAGTTTAATAACTTTTAAGTGTGCACAGAAAAAGAAATGGATAATTATATATTGTATATAGACCCTCATGTGCACATAAAAGCAGTGAATTGACTTCATGTAACCAATTCAATTCCACTTACTGTATATAATACTATTTCACTGTATTAGATTTTACTGATTGTAAGTATAATGTTTTTACTGCAGCCTCTTGTAACATGAGCACCTATTAAGTACCTTCAAATGGTGCACTCACAGAAATTACGTGCTACAGGAGATTATAAAAACAGAATAACCATAATATTGTATTTCATGAGGAATAAAGACACTCGATAACTAGATGTGTTTGAGGATGTTTATTAAGCATTTAGGCACAGTGAAGTTTGGCTGAGGGCCAGCCCACTGGCCATTGGACAATGAAGCAAGTGCTGTACCCTCATGCAAGTGACTAGTTAAACAAAGTGTAGCTGCAAAGTTAGAGAACAAGAAGAGTAGGTTGCAAGACAGAAATTCACTTTTGAAATATATATATATATGTAGCTTTTGAAAAATGATGTCTGGATTGATTATGATTTAAAACAGCTGGAACAAGAAAGACCCACCTGAACTTCCAATAAGAACTTCTATTTATAATATGTATGCATGTTGAAAAGGCTGTGCAGTTGAAAAGCATATATGTTAATGTGTACAAAAGCCTTTACTTGTGTATTGCATTCAGTTTAAAAAAATATGTTCCCCTGCATAGTGTGCTCATTTTGAAACATAGTTTAACAACCCTAAGTCAGTTTACAGGGTTTTTAATACTTTCTCTGTAACTCAATATACTGTGTACATTGTTTCATCATTATATTTTTTGTACTATTGCTATTATTAATAATAATGCTCCCAAGTGACTCATCCAATGAAGGTGTTTTTTTTTTAATAAAACAGGGGTCTTCAGCTCTGGTCCTGGAGATCCCCAATCCAAGTGTATCCAGTTAGTCTTATAGAGTAGGTCACCTGTAAACTACTAATGAATCCAAAAATTAATGAGTTCAGATAAGAGCTTGAGGGCTTAGATTCTTCGACTTGAGTTCTATGTAATCTCTAAAAGACTTAATTTAGCAAAATGTGTTTAACTTATCAAAATGGAACTGTTCCATATTGTATCTATTGCTTTAACCATGAATTACAAAACCTGCTGAATCTGGGCTCTCTGAGACCAGGTTTGACTGAGGCCTACAGTATGGTAAATCTTCTACATGTTTTGCTGTATGCACTGTATATTTGTTGGCATGTGAGGGTACTTTAAACTTACTGTTAAAACACTGAAAATCGGCTAAGAACAAAATAAAGGCCCTCTGCTTTTCATTTTAACATCTGTGCCACTGACCGCTTTGCCTCATCAATCCTTCAGGCACAGGTTATACTGTATGTGACAGGGATTATTTATCCCAGAACTCCAGAACTCCTTTATCTTGCTGTGACTGGCCAATTTAAAAAGGAAGTGCAAGAAAAGCCATTCTGTCACTAGAGGCCAACAAAAGGACTCTAATATTTCGTAAATACAGTATAAGTATATAAGTATCCTCCAGCAACCTTATTTACTGCATCTCTTGCACAAAATGCCCAGCTATCTACAATAGGGATACAGGAAGGAGACTCGGGGACTGCTTCAGAGAACATGTTAGGGCTGTGAAGATCGAAGATTTCTCCAAGCCCATAGTTTCTAATTTCACCTCTAATGGCCATGATCACACTGATCGCTCTGTCTGCCTTCTCAAAGAAGGGTTTCTTAACTCCTGTAGCAGAAAGACATCTGAAACCCAAATTATCCTGAAACTAGGTTCACACCTTCCCCCTTCTCTCAACAACAGACTCATTTTCTTCTAATCCCCTCTATTCATTTGCAGGTTTCGACTTCACACCTCTCTTCACCTCTCTCGACTTCGCACCACCTGAGTGCCCACTCTGCCTCCCTCCTGCTCCCGCCTCCTCCACACTCCCGGTTTTTGTTCTCCTATGCTGTACAATCTCTGCTGACTTCCCAGTCTTTCTCATACGGCTCCACAGCTGAAACATTGTGTTTCCTTTCTTCTCTTTACAACATGGAATATTTTTTTTATTTATTCCAAATAAAGTATAATCACTGGGTGTAATTATTTATCGGGTTATTGGTGATGGGTAGAAATATACATATCCCATGGTACATTTGGTATTGAAAGGACATGAATTGTCTTAGTGGTAGTTGGGTTTGAAAGATCCTTTCTATGTAAATCTAGGAAAAGCCTGGAATAAAGCCTCCTACATCTACTTTGATGCCCGTTGTTAATTTTTGTGTGAGCAGATGTTTGGGACTGCCCTAGCTTTGGACAGTCACACTTGCATTTCAGTCCTTTGGTTTGTCATTAATGTACTGTATGTACTGTATGTGCAGGTGTATATTTATTTGGACCAGTTCAAGTTCAAGTTTATTATGGTCATCAATCTCTAACAGTGGAGCACACCTCCCACTGCACCCCCTACTCGGCGGCCCGTGAGAATGCGCAGCTACAGCACCTGAAGCTCATCGGATCTGCAATTTAGGATCCCCACGAGATCGCGGACGGGGTTCAAGCTCTGAACCAGCATGGTAGCGAAACAATTACTGAACTGTTATTTTTCCCTTTAGTGGAAAGACTCGTCATTGTATACAGCGGAAAAGACCCGCCTTACGATACGACGACACACCAGCACACCCTGGCTAAGGAAAAGAAGCACTCTACCGGTGCTCAGGCAGTCCACGCAAACCCCTCGCTATTACAAATCATAAAAATATTATATGTAAAGATATTAAAATTTAGTGAAGATGCAGCTGCTAATTGTTTTTTGACTGGAGATATGCGTCCGTAAAAGGAACCCTAAAAGCGTGGAGCAGTATCGGGATACTGGTGATTTGAGTTGGGCCTGTTATTAGCCAGAGACAACAGGAATTCCCCAGGAAGCATACAAAATTACCACAAGTGCTTTTTGGGTTGCGAGGTCTTGAGTTTGCCAGGATAATTGTTTGCTGCACAACAGCGACCCATGCAGTGTTAATTTAGTCACCAGACTTTTGTTTTAGTCATAGTTTTAGACAAGTTGACTAAAATGTCTATTAGTCATAGTCACTTTCTAGTCACCCACTTTTAATTTAGTCTAGTCAACTACATTTTGGCTATAATTAATCTTAATTTTAATCGACTAAAACAGAATTAGTTTCAGTCACATTTTAGGCATGCAGCTTCATTTCTTCGTATAATAGAATGTATAAGGTGTTTTACAAGAATTTCCTACTTTGCTCATTGTATGTGAAGTACTGCAGGATTACAGATTTTTTTCTTCCATCTGAAAGTAATACTACAAGTAATCCTTGTGTCTGCACAGCTTCTTTTTATTGTAATCAAGATGTTCTTGTTTTAATCTTTAATCTAATTAGTACAACACATACATTGTTTATGTGGGTGCCAATCTAGGCACACACAATAAAGATTCATGACATGAAGTGTGCAAAAGACCAGCTGGAAATAAGGGAGTTATAAAACAGAAGAGAAAAGAAAACAGCACACCCCCATATTTGCAATTCTCACACATTAGTAGCCCCGAGGCGCCACGCAGTCCACATAAAGCTGTAGCCATAGGATTATACCCATTACAGCCAGCCTGTTGTTTCCCAGACAGAAAGTAAAAGCACAAACGGTGAACTCCATGTGACGGAATTCATTTCAGTAGGAGTTTTCGTCAAACAGGTAATATCGTCTCGTCCTAATTTGCTCAAGCAAAACCGCAAAGCTTCGTCATCGTCATTGTGCACGATGTTCGTGAACGTTTCGTCGTCATTGCCTAAAATAAAAAACAGGTTGTTGACATTTCCGTCATAATTTACACTGGACCCATGCCACCTGATGGCTGCATTTCACTGAAAGCCACAGCATCATTCCTTAAATTAATGTTAACTGTCCTGTAGAGACAGTGGGACCCATATGATGAACAATGATAAGTTCATAAGATAAGACTGATAAGGACATGTTTTAGAGGCAAGGGTGTACAGTCCTGAACTACCCCCCAATCTACCCATACTGGTACTAGAGGAGTACTGTGGCTCTAAAGCAAGGTTGTAAAGCGAGGACCATTTGCTGATTCCAAACTGGGGAACAGGATATGAAATGATTTTTGTGCTCTCTGTGTTTATCTTTTTTTTCTCTGGTCATTGCAGCTGGAACCACCAAGCCTGCAATTTCCATGCTATAGTGTTAAATAAAAATGATGAGGCGCTGACTCTTAAAAACCATGAAAGCATACAAGGAAATGTTGTTCAAAATATTTTAAAAAACAGATTATGATCTTTAAAGACTTGTGTAATTTATTGTACACAATGTGCTTTCTCCTATAAATGTGCTTTTGACTTGCTATCCATTGTGTGTTTTTACTGTTGTGCTTAATTTTATTTATTTTTTTTCTGTTTAGATTATTTGAGATTAAAATGACAGTTTTTTAAGTTTCTTTATGGTTTACACAGAGAAAAAAAAACTTTTGAAATGCACATGAATACTATGCTTTTTCATTCAAAATGAAAATTGCTTTGTGCTCTATTGGGTTTTACGGCAGGGAAGATCACAATTTCCTCTGTGCAATTAAAAGTGCAACTTCAACTTAAAAGTTGCAAGGATTTTTATAATTGTTTGATATGGAGATATTAAGACAAATGTATTCCCTTTTTAACAGAAATTAAGAGTAAGATGAGAGTATATTATGTAAAGGTTTCTACTATAATATCTCCACCTTCCAATACAGTAAATACATACTATACAGTATGTACTGATACTGTGTCATCTAATCATCTAATCATCTTCAGATTCAGCCATTCAAAATGTGAGAGGTACGCTGTGTTAAAACGCGGTGGGCGTGGCGCAATATATCGCATCATACCTCATCATACCGCATGTTAATTGATATATGATAATAGTATCCTGAAGCACCTTGTTAAACCCCCAGGTGAAGCTAATAAAGCTGAAGGTCTCATGTACAGCATTAGAGCTGTCGCCAGGAAACGCTCAGTTTTCGAATCCCGGTCACTGCTGAGGAACGATCTTTTTCCAATTATGAATTTTAAGTTGTATAATCTTTAGACTTTTAACAATTTTAAACTGTGTATTACAGCACGTTAATCATTAAACATTAAAAAGTCGGTATATTTTATAAAAGCAAGATTGCTCAGCTGGACAAAAGTACACAACCTTCTACCTTCACCATGAATATTTAAATTATGCGTACAATATGTGGTATATTAACCTCATACCTATGAAATGAAATATGGAATGAATAATTCTGGATAATTTATAACATTAATGTGGATGGGAATCCATAGCATTTGTATAGAAACGAAGTCAGTTAAATTTATGTTTTAAGAAGTATAAAACATGGTGCAGCCAGGATCTTTTCTTGACTTTACTACTGTGGAATGAGAACAAATGGGCAGTACATTAAGCTGTTTTTTTTGCCAATGGAACGTTTTCAATAACAAATCGTACATCTGTTTTGTTTTGTGGTCAAACAAACATTGTAAGCAATGAAGTGCTATATTGTTTTGAAAATGAGGATTTAGCATTTGTGTGGCCCACTTGGAGTACAATTAAAATCAATCAGAGGTCATATGATTCAGATTTAGCTGAATTTCCTGGTTTCCAGGGAATCTACAAAGATTTCAGGAGAGACGAAACATTTACAGAATATCTGCTGAATAGAAGTGTTTTAACTCCATCTTAAAATTCATTTTGTTGTATAATTACAGTATATTATAATGGTAAGAATTAGTGTCACAAACCCACGTGAATCTTACTATACAAGAAGAAAAGTGTAATTATTAGTTTGATATTATGGCCACATATGTGACGCTGAGTTACAGCAGAAGAAGTGTATTTCTCAAGTTTGGTTTCACAATGATCAGGACCTTCAGGATACAGTACGTACACTGAAGAAAAAAGGCACATTCACACAAAGTACTGAGTGGGTGTTTTGAGAGTCTAGACTGCAATCATATTGAACTTCTGTGGGATAACAAAGTGCTCTGATTCTGGTACAAGACGTCGGCCAAAAGGACAAGGAAACTCGTTCATCCTCTGACTAATGGCATAAAACTCTAGAGTTTTTTACACAGAAATGTAAGTGAAATACAAAGGAATGTAATGTTATCTATGGATCTGACCACAAAAAATAATTACAGTACATAATAGGGTAGTTTTACCATAGTTTTGTCTTTCTGGGAAGAGGTCCTGAAGGTTACAGCTTAGAAATCTAAAAACTGTTTTGGCTTTAACGTTCCACACATTCACAGTACTAACTGTTACGGTTCCATCATCTTGCCACCAGGGGGCACCCCAAGCACTGGTGGCTGGCCTGGCTGTGCGACAGAGGCACAGACCACGCAGATGGCTGCGTTAAGTCTTAGCCAATCATAGACTGACCAGTGTATTTAGGACTCCACCCTTCCGTTCCTCAGCTCTATATATTCAGTGCAAACCTTCACTTCAGCACTCAGTCTAGTAAAAACCAGAGCCTCTGGTTTGAGCTCTCGACTTTTACTTACCTGTTTTCTGTTATTTCTGTTCCTCCGCTTTTTCATGTTGTTTTTCCTAAATTGTCTTCCTGGATTCTGAACTCGGCCCGTTCTTGGAGTTTGCCTGTTGATTTTGTCTTCTGGTTGCTCTTTTTCATTCTAGTCTGCTAGTACCTGCACAGGGTCTACATCTTGGTCATTTAGCTATCTAGGCAGCCTGTACACATACAGTATTGCTATCCAACACATGCCATTTAAAGGCTGAGCCATGCTATTGTAGGGCAATTTATTTCAGTTTGTTGATTTACAGTACCTAATCAGAAATGAAGTGTCATTTTTCATGTATATCCATGTGCTAGAGTGAATTAGAAAAACCATGCTTTTCAAAGTCCTGTACTTGTTTGAAATCAACTTTAAATTACATTCACAAGAACTGGTGATAATGAAGTCAATGCCCTTTTCTCTTCTCTTAGGTAAATACATCCTGCTAATAAAAATGATTTTACTTGTTATAATGTTGAAAAATACCAATTTAACAGTCTGGTAATTATCCAGCTCAGTCTTACACAACTGACAGAATTGCTTAACTGCTGTAAACCTGGTTTACTAATAGGTTTCACCTGAAGGAGATTCTCATGTGTAGAATGGACAGAAAATATATACTACAAGAAAGGGTACTTTCTATTCTGTGTATCACCTTTCTCTCCCATTCATTAGGATCTAACTGAATGCACAAAGACAATCAATTTGAATATATTTTCTTTCTTCTGAGAGAGAGCAAATTCAAACATCTGGTAGTTGTGCAAAACACAGTTTTCTCTCTGAACCAGCAAATAAAGTAAACTGGTGGAAGGTGACTGAGAGTCTCAGCTTTCACAGAAAGTATGGAAGCAAGTGTTGCAGAAGACAGCACATTGACGGTAACACAAGGGTTAGTGATTCTGACTTGTTAACGAGTTCTGTGGTGTCTTCCAGTCAGGAAGCTTCACAGGAGGTTAGAGTCAGCAGCGTATTCGAGGCTTTCTGGCCTGTATTAAGAATAAACAAGAGAAAAGAGTAGTGAATCATTTCCCTACTTCTTTGTGTTTGTTTCTGAATTTTGCACAGCATGTGATGAGAGAAGCTAAGACACTAGCAATTAAGAAAAAGAGAGTGACAGATTACAAAATCTTTGTGTAAGGTTCATGTTGATCTGAGATAATGTTGTTTACATCCTTCAGAATATTATTTTCTCCCCACCAATTGCTTCTCCAGTTCTGCATTTTTGCATGTTCACATTTTTTCTTCTCTTGCAATGCAAATATTTCCAGGTTGGCACTTTGAATTTCAGGTAGGGGAGAGATACAGCAAAGTTTCTGACCAAGTGTGACCATTTATTCCTGAAAAAGTTTACTACAGCTTTCCCACAGGGGACACATACTGACGGTTTAAACAAGAATGATCAGTTTAATGAGTGGAAAGGCAAAGTTTTTCTCAGTCTCAGTCACTGAAAAATGTTAATACAGGAGTTATCATTTTATTTTCACCTAGCAGATAATTTTGTCCCCAATAATATCTGGAAAACTTATAAAAATGTAGTTCAAAAAGTAGGAATTTCATTTCAGTTGTCGCAAGCAGTTTTTTTTTATTTTAACTCTGCTTGGATTTAGGTTTGAGGTGATATTAACTGTAGTGTGATTGAATAACTCCACAGAAACAGAACAACAATCCCATATTAATCAGATATGGGAGATTTGAGATAATTACACAATTTTTAATCTGTCGGGTTGGTCTACTTTTTATCAAGGGTTTTTTAAAGGCTTTTAGATTTTTAGTATTTTATTTAAATCCATAGACCTCTTTTGAAACAACATTTGGTATATAATCCAGCCCTGGTTTGTAAAATTTTTGGTTGTAACATTCCTTTTGAGTAAAGACTCTCTAAAATAGTCGACCTGATAGACATAGACAAAACATGCTGTACTAGAAATCCCCTGAAGTGCTTAGCCGCTGAGCTGTCTATAAACTCACTCTGGTTCATAAGTACTTTTTTATGTAGCCCTAATGGGAAGGCACTTTAAAAACGTTTTTTTACAGCCCTAACTGAGACAGAACTGCTCAGTTAGAGCTGCATGTCACACCAGCTTTAGAGCAGACTTCCCAGGAAACATCTACAGCTTAGGGACAGCTACACCTTGCTGAAAAAATGGTAGGTCAATTGATTGTGCATAAAGATAAAGTATTATTAGCTACTTTAAAGCTTTTCCTGATACACAAGAGCCAAAGGGTACCACAGTCTCTATAAATCCGCTGCAGAAGAGAATGGGTGACCTGCAGTGAAGAGTACAACATACTATCTTAGCAACTAATTCCTTTCCATAGATCATTCATCCAGGACTGTCAGATGCATGTACTCTACTGTATGTGCTGTCTTTAAATCCTATCTCTACTGCCCGAGACTGAAACCTCTCTTCTGAGTTCTTAACGGCCTGGATTGAGCTTAACTTTCAGCGACACTGTCTTTATCTTTGGAAGAAAGAACTTTAAGAACAGGAGAGAAAGAGGCAGGTTGCTTTTGCTTTTGGGTTCAGCTAAGGCAGCGAATTTTTAGAGAAGAGAAGACGGAAAATGAGGAGATCATCTCTGAGATGCTGTGGCGGTTTTTAGACCTACAGTACTGGTATCTTCATGAGTCAGATTCGTATCCACGTTACAAGCTGGTTCGTGATGTTTCTGGTCCTGTGGTTTCCTACTACAGTCCAAAGACATACTGGTAGGTTAATTGGCTTCTGGGAAAACTCGTCCTGGTATACTGTAAGTATGAGTCTTGTGGTGGGCTTGCATTCTGTCCAGAGTGTATCCTGCTGTGCGTCCATTGCTTGCCAGGGTAAGCTCCAGCTCCCCCACAACCTTGTATTGGATAAAATGGTTAAAAAATGGATGGATGGAAAATTGGTTCCAGTACATATTTGTTCTTTTTAATGCTTCTCAGCATAGTTGAATTTATGTGGTCTTTAAAGGCCTTAGAATAAAGTCCTCACTACCAGGGTTTTTCAATCTATTCAGGGCACTTTCTTTTGAAGCACAAACAAGGCCTGAAAGTTTAAGAACCAAAACAGAAATGGGCACAGGTTTGACAACAAGGTCTTAAATTGTTAAAAAATATTTATAAAGTTTTTTAGAGATGTAAACATATCACAGTTGTTTACTATGGTTCCTGACAGGAAAGAAAAATGTTTGTTTTGTTTTTTCTTTGCTAACCAACAATGTAAAGGACAAGTTCTGCAATACAAAAAATATTTTTGGACATGTTTATTTTGATACTGAACTAAAACCCGTGCAAGTACGTATGGTAGTTATGATTAAAACAGACCATTCCAATTAAACAGCAAAAAATATTCTCTCTATAATACAATTTCTTTGCCACAATAATGTTTTATCTTTTCATCTTTTTTATTTATGGATATAGGGTGTCCTTTTGTGTATACATACATTTTCAAGAAGAAATACAAAGAAAGATTTTTTTAGAAAGGGTTCCTTACCATACACTATAGGAGTGTAAGCTGGAATGTTGCTAGTGGCAAATGTTTGAAAAACAACTCTTAATGTTCAGGAAGACAGGAAAACAAAGGTCTGTACATCAAGGGCGCAATTTGCAAAGTAAAGCTTTAAAAAGAAATCAAATCAGCAAATGTATCTTTTGTCTTTTTGTTGGGTTACAAACAAAATAAAGCATATACATATAACAATATTTTAAAAGATGACGCAGGCCATAATAATGCCATATTCTGGTGTATGTTGAAAGCCAATTGACATGGACAACATGCCCCTACGAAGATCAAAGAATTTTGAACTGAGTCTGCATGGAAAATTTGAATTCTGAACTACGCAATGCTTTCTGCTTTCTAAATTCTTTGAAAATGTAATATAAATGATATGATAATAATTGCTTGTATATGTAGCAGCGTTTTGTATCCTGAAGTATCTCAAAGTGCTTTACAAGAACTGACACATGGCTGCCATTATTTTCGACAGTCCCATGACACATTAGCACAGATAATAAATTACTTCACCAAAACAATTAATGGCGAAATTTAGGTGGCCTAACACCCCTGTTCTTATGTATTCTTTTTCTTCTAAAGCCCAAACAGTTTTGAAGTTTTAATACATTTTCACATCCTTCCCGATGACATCTTTGCCAGATTAATTGATGGCTCTATATTTTCCTTGTGAGCATACTGTACAGTACATACTGGAGTCCCATCTCGAGTGTAGTCCTGGCTTGTGCCCTGTCCTTCTAGAGGAGTCTGTGAATGACCAGGAATAAATGGTTTACCCGAAAATGGGTGTTTACAATCAGTAACTCAAATTGTTGTTTTTATCATACACCCACCCAATTGTTTATTTTTAAGATTTAGCTCTCTGGAAATGACTGTTGTACCCACTCTAGAGACTTCTGATATTTTATGCCCATGTCTATTTTACTTGAGATAGAGATCAGAGAGATTCCTGTTTAGCTAGTGTCGACCCTACCCAACAGTAATCTGCGAATTGTGCACGGTGACACAATTCCGGTTGGTGGAATGGCCTAGACTCAGACTCGTAACGTCTGTGTCATTAAGATCAACGTACTCTGGTCCAACCTTTCACTGGTTGTTTTAATTCACAGTTCTGCAGTCACAACCTTTACTCAAGCTTTGGGTGGTGCTGAAGTAAACTGGCTTTCTGTATACAGTACCAGCTCACAGAGGTGATTATTTCTCCATCCACAAAAACTATTGGTACCTCTGCTGCAGCAGAAAGTTCTCATACTTACTGTAATTTAACGTCCACAAACAAAGAGTTTTTATATTCTCAGTTTCAATTACTAAGAAATGGTGGAAAACAGTACAGACTCCGCTAAATTAAAGCCTTCAATGGAGCTGGTGTATTGCACAATGTTTACTATTGAAGCTGCAAGCTCTATGTCATTGTTCTCCTGCGGAAATTCATAGATCATTGAAGGAAAATAGATATTTAAAGTGAAATTATGCCAAAGCCACCTGATCATTGCCAGAAAGCCAGTTTCTCTCATATGGAGAATATTTGTGTTTGTTTGTTTTATATGTTTGTCTTTTACTGCATAATATTTGTGTGAAAACTGAAATCTTGGTAAGGAGGTGATCTCATTTGCTACTTGAAATTTCATACAGTGTTCCCAGTGATCTCAATCTTGCATGACTTATTGCACCCATTATCTACTGTAAACTCATTTCATCTACTTGTGAGTTCAAAAGCTAGAATCGGGTGCCTGTGTGCTATAGATCACCCTTAGGTGACAGTAGCCTGTTGCTCATCAATGCAGTATTCAATGATTTTGACATTGCAGGACTCTTGTGTAAACAGACTTTTAAATTTTGGCCTGTGGGAAATGCCATGTTGTCCAAAGTGTGCATGTGGATAGAAAGGTAAAATGATCCTTGATTTGTTATCTTCTGGTCTTTTCCTCCTGCTGTGACGGGGTTCAGCTATGCCAGGAAACTCAGTGGGTTCAATCACTCAACAAACCTTTAAATTAGATTTTTGGCAGATTAAAAATAGAAGATGAAAGCTGAATACTAGCTTTGGTCTTCACTTCTTTAATGCTTTAAAGACAATGATGGGAAGAAAAGAGCTAAGGAAACAAGCTTTCAGAATCATAGTGGGAAACACCACAGAATTAAATAAAAACTTCACACCAAAGCACCATGTTTAAACACTGCAGTGGCCACATTATTGATATGATCTGTGGTATTGCCAGGCTACATATGCACACAGACCTACTGTGGTTTGGAGCCCAACTCACAGCTGTATTCAATGCTGTTTGAGAGAATATATAAAGCTGTATTCAATGCTGTTTGAGAGAATATGTACTATAACAGGTTACTTCCAAAGGGCATTTATATTACAATATCTAAATTCTGTCCTCAATATGTACAGCATTTTGTTTTATATTCTGTTTGCTTTTCTAATGCCCATTAACTTAGAGCTAATAAAAAATGACCACAGTACTGTGTAGATTTTTGTACCTTAGTAAGAAGTTTTTTATTCACTTAGTGGAAATTCACTGAGACAATATTAAGCAAGACTTTTGAATGTGATCATGTATTATCTTGAAAATTATTTTTAACAAAACATTCCTAAGGGATTTCTTTTTAAATAATTAAAGGGATTAAAACAAATTTTTTAGTTATTTAAAAGTGTTTAGACAGGTACCTATGAATTGTACTGTATTAGGACAAATGTTCACCAGCATGACAAATGCATATTGGTAAAAACCCAAGCTTTTTTATGTTAGATTATTATAGAATCATCTGTACAACAAGACCCATTATTGTTAAAAATAATTTTAAGAACGTTTTATTTGTGATGTCACTCTATAACATTACAGAGTCATAATTTTCACATTATATGATTGATACTTTATAACATTCTAAATATGTTGAAGTTATTTAAAAAACAGGGGGTCCTGTAACAGACGCTTTGAAAGATAATTGTGAGTCTTATTGAATGTTATCACATCAGGTAAAATACATCCAAATACACAAGCAGTATGTAAACGTTATACTAACAATATGTCATTCATCGTATATTATATTTGATATCTTATTTCCAAAATATTTTTTAGCACTACCTTTTCTTGAAAAAAAAAACAGAATGAAAATTATCTACCACTGTTCACGCACCCTTGAAAATATAACAGAAATTTAAAAGAATTGATCTGCTTAATACCGTTCTGTGGGATCCACATCTATTGCGCAATGGGAACTATTAGAACAGCAATAGACATGTTGAGGTCTCTAATGTGTGAGGTAAAGTTCCCAGCTGCTGTGCACATGCAGTGCAGCTAATGTAATCTCCAAGGTCAGTAGTGCTGCAACCGTTGCACAAATGTTTGGTGGAAAAACCACTGGACAGAGAGTAATGGAATGCAAAAACAGTCCCGCTAATATAATGCAGTACTGACACATAAATGGAACAGAGCCACAGAGAAGAAAATCTTTAGTGTGAAGTAGACGTGATTCTGAATATTGTAGTATATTCAAATGCAGGAGATTCAAAGAGTGACCATGTGTTCATTTGGCAGGGTCACATGCAGAACATTACTCAAACTACTGTACGTCCACTGGCAGCAAAGACCTCAAACCTGGAAACGTCTGCTTCAGTTTCGTAAGCCGCCTCTCCTCTTTTGGTGAATTCATTTGTGTCCAATAACTCAGATGTGCTCTTCCTTTGTTTCTTAATGTGATAATCTCAGTTCCTTTATCTACTTTCTCCGGCTGTCAGCATCTTTGGAACATTATCACTTTTTCCTGGATGCAAATACTGACTCCTGTTATGACTATCACTGATTTAGAGACCTTATTGATGTGATACTAAGGAGAGCCAAAAATAACCAATAATGGCAGTATAAACAGAATAAGGTTGATAACGATAAAAACTTCTGTACTGTTAGAAAAGTATTGTAGTAGCTGGTCAAAAAATACTTCTCACACGCCATCGGACTACTCATTTTACACTCATTTTACATGCTCCAAACTACCACTATAAGACACACATCAAAGCATGTCTGCCAAATTATCTGCTTTGTAACTACAAACATCATACAAAGCCAAACCCATAAACCCAAAGCCTTAAAACCCTTAATAGTTTGACCATTTATTTCAGCTTCCAAAGCAAGCTCAATTACTGTCCTTTTACTGTACAATTTATGAAAAATATACATGGGTGATTTGCCTAAGATGTGCGTACTTTTATTTTTGTGATGCAATTTAGGGTAATAAAACTGTATGCAAGTCTTTATAATCCCTGAGTTAATTATACTTGTAATAATACCACTAATGGTATTTTCATCATTAAGCAGGGGAAATACTTTAACAACCTCTTTATCTGTACAACAGCTGCAGACTGCTTCTACCATCATGTCAGTGTTATTTTTCTACATGCTCCATTAGTTACAGGCTGACTGGCTGAACACAACAGGCCATTGTTATATACTGCATCCTTTAGCCCAGTGACATCTATTCTCAAATGTTTGTTTTTTTCTTTGAGCTCACTTATCTCTCCTGTATCAAGACATCTCAGTAATGAGAATAAACCCTTTGATTCCCATTGATCACTGTACTCAATACAGTTTCAAAACAAACTACCCCTGAAGGTTTGTTTTACTTTCAAAGAACAAAGTTTGTTCTGCAAATGTGTACTTTAAAATCACACCATATGCAAATATACAGTATCTAAAGTAGTTTGTTTGTTTAAAGGAAGTGCAAAAGGAGGAACATTTAAACATTTCATGATGTTGACTATCCCAGACAACAAATCATACCCAGCAGAAAATCCAGCAATGTATATGAAGAAATTCCACGGTATTTCAGGGCAAAAATCCTCATGGATTCCTCAAGGTCTCCTATGGGACTCTTTCAGGAATTCTTTATTGTTTTTCCAGTGAAATAAGCCCCACATTCCCCGTAGGGTATTTCCAGTAATTCTCAAGTAGTTAGGCTCCAAAGTGCTATAGGAAATTGTTACAAGGATCCTGCTGATTTTTGTGCAAAATTAAATAAATTGGATAAAGTTGTGAATTATCACTTAAAAAACAAAACTGGGATAAAACACCTCAGTTAAGTCTTTTAGGCTTAAATATTCCAGTTTTGGGGGGGAAAATATTGGTTTTGATTTTGGATTAAGGCTTGTTATTCTGTATGTAGAATGTGCGTTTGCCTGCATGTGCCACCTCCTTTTTGCTTAACTCTCGGCAAAACCACACCACTGATAGTTCCTATAACATCCTCAGTTGTTAACATGCTTAAATATGCCTTCAGTTCTGTTACACTGGTCTAGGCAGATGCGTCAACAATGGCTTTCATTGGATACAGATGTTTTTCAGCCTCTCAGTGTTCATTTTCTGAGAGCGTACGGCATGTACACATGCTTCTCTTCAGGCACAGGCATGAAGTGCCCAAACCCCTTAATTCAAACGATGGTGGGGTATTAGTGTTAGAAATTATACACAAAATTGAATATATCCATCCGGTTTAAGTGTGGACATTACAGTATGTGCACTGCCCATTCAGAATTTTTAACGTGTGATAAATCTCCCGCTCAATAGGCTATTAATGTGTGCTTAAACTTTAGGTTTCATCCCATATGGTACTGATTTCAACTGAAAAAATCTTGGGAGTGGTATCGGGAGCAACATGAATTGTAGACTGAATACCTTGCAATGTTCCTTGCTGTTCTCTGAAAGCTTTGTCTGACCTCTCAAGGGCCTATAGTTTATCTTTTGTCCAGTGAACCTTTGCCCAACAAGCATGTGTTCTTTTCAATTCTTATGGCATTTGCTTTATTTGAGCTCCTTGTATCTGTACCCCGTTTACAAAACACCACTTTATTACTGTCTTCATGCTCGTTTAAACGCGATCTACTACTCTTCTTGCATGGCATCTTTTTTTCTTGAATTTACATTCAAATATTGCAATAGTAATACTTTACTTGGTCCTAATACACTGCTTTCTTTGCCTTCATTAGAGAGTTTTGGATGTCTTTTTTGGTAAACATTTTGGTTAACTTAATAAAAAGAGCACACAGCTCCTAGGCCTACTTGAGCCAAAAACCCAATTTTTTCACTCGTGTGACAAGTACTGCTCTGCTCTAGTCCTACCAGGATTTGAACATGACAGCTCGCAGGCTCTGAGCATGCGCAGCGCCACACTCTAGAGTCTAGACAGCAGCCAAGTCCACCAACCCTAGAAGACCATGCTCTCCACTGCAGGAGAATTCTACATGATATAAACGGTGAGTGCAGGTCTGTTCTTCCCCTGCAAGAATTCAATCATGATCACTAGCAGACCCAGAGCCACACAGCACCACAATGTTGGCAGCAAGAAACTCCACTACTGGGATAGAATTCTACACCATTCTACACCATCCAGGTATCAAGGGGGAGATGTCACTTCTGTAATATACTCAGCGTGCTGAGCCCTCTTACACTTGGAACTGTGAGTCTGGCCTGTAAAAAGGAATATATTTCATCTTTAGGCTTGACACTTCCTGTTGTTGCTACTATTCAGAGTGATAAACCACATTCTACAAAACAGATCTAATAGAGGCGGCAATGATCCCAGCAGTAGTTTCTGGACTGTGGTTGTTGCCCACTTGGGGTAATCCTTTGCAGTCTCTACTGGATAAGAGACAGTCATCATCCACCATGAAGATGTACATGGCCACTATAGTATTTCTGCATATAATGTCAGAATACAGAGGACATCTCCTGGGACCCAATTCTTGGCTATGTAGTTCCTTAAGAACCTGACAAGCATTCACAATCCAAGAGCACTTTCTAGCTTTCCAGCTTGTTTCCGTCTTCCATTAGATCCCCTGAAGATGGAAAAAAAAATCTACTGTTTTTGGTAGCTATCATATCTGCAAAATATATTAGTGTTCTACAGTACATGCCCTTTCAATGTAGAATGCTCGCCTACATCTTTCTGATGATCCTGAAGAGTCATTATGTTTTAACCTGGTATTACTCCAAAAAATCATCTTCCTTTTTCATGTGAACCAGGTCCTGGTTCTACCTCTTCCATTCGCCTTATTAACATCTTATGTGGTATATAATTGACATCTGAGTATGTTGTTCCCTGTGCAGACTTTCTGCAGTACATATGGTTTACTTATCAGCTATTTGTCTGTAAAGGCTCCAGGGTGCTGTTGACACTGTGCCTTTTCCACTGGATTGACAGTGTGACCTACAAGACTATGGATCACCGCCTCCAGGAGGGGGCACACTCCACAAGAGACATGGCCAAGCCATTGGACCTCTTTCAGGGTGAATCACTGCCCAACATCTGTGCTATGACTAGCTGTCTATATGCTTTTTTGATTTTTGACCACCTGGATGCGATTGGTTCCTCAAATTACTGTACTGTATATGGCTGCCTTAGAGACAGTGCTGTGTCAGAGTCCTGATGCCTTGGTAATCAGCACTACCTACATTTTTTGACTGGGACTATTATGTGAGAACACTGGTATACTATCCCATTGGCGGCTACTCTTTGAAGCATTTGGCTTCTTAAAAAGTAGCCACAGAATTCCTTAGGAAGTGTAATGAATCAACTACCCTTAAAGTTCATCAAGGTAGGGGGTGAAGGTACTGTAGTGTGTTATTGCCCTTAACATGTCCTACCTGGGGAGGAAATTGCAATGGAGCTGGCTAGTTTTATCTTTAGGTAACATTTTAAAATATAAAATATACTTCATATCCTGGATTTAAAATATGAGTTTAAAGGTTATAAATAATATCTGATATTGACATTAATTTGTGAACTCTATCTGAAGGTAGATAAGCA
Organism: Atractosteus spatula; assembly: GCF_055471065.1. Taxonomy (NCBI): domain Eukaryota; kingdom Metazoa; phylum Chordata; class Actinopteri; order Semionotiformes; family Lepisosteidae; genus Atractosteus; species Atractosteus spatula. Next base: position 5,360,478 of record NC_142717.1, read on the forward strand.
CAATGTATTATTTTAAAAAAATCTTGAAATATTTATATTATTTATATTCAGCTTAATAGATGGATACTTTCTTGTCCACTATTATAGAAATGTGTCTTTGGCTTCTCCCATAAAAAGTAAAAAACACACAAGCAAAACAAAAAACAAGCAAAATTCACATGAAGTACATTAAATCACAAGAGTCAACAATACATAAATAAATAAATTTATTTAAATGGATAAATAAATAGGTAGTGGTATGCAGGGGACTACATTTACATACATTCATTGAGCAGTTTTATTGCACAGGGGACAAAGGACTTCTTGTAATTATTTAAATTTGGTGCCCTGTGCTGTCTCTCCCTGATGGGAGTGTTATGAATTGAGAATGGGGTGGGGGTGTGGAATCAGCTGTGATGTTGCTTGCCATTCTGAGAGCTGTATTGTGATACAGCTGGGGCTGCTGTTTCCCAATTATTTTTCCTGCCATTTTCACAATCCTGGACAGTTCTGTTTTGTTTTTCCAACCCCAGGTTTCCATACCAAACTGTCATATTAAATGCCAGGATGCTCTCAACAAGGCTTTTATAAAGTTCTTTTGTCTTTGAATTAAAAACAGCATTCTGATTTGCTTAATTCTGATTAAAATGTTATCTATGTTCTCAGTGTACCTCAGCCTCTGGTCAATATGTCTTCCAGGATATTTAAAACTCTTTACACCCTCTACAGACTGACCATTGAAGTACTATTGGCTGCAAAGTTTGCCCACTGTTGGTTTTAGCACTGAAAAGAAGCTCTTCAATCTTGGTCACATTTATTTCCAATGCGCTGGATTGGCACCAGTTTTCAAGGATACTGATGTGCCCAAAGTAAGTCTGCTCACCTAGAGGTTGGTCCTTTAAACAGAGTCCGACAAGAACCATGTCATCTGCATATTTAATTAGACTGACTGTACTACTCTGAATCTGCATCTCATTAGTATATATTGAAAACAGAGGTGACAATACACATCCCTGGGAAGCACCTGTATTTAAAACCAGTTTGTCTGAGAATACACCATTCATGTGGCCTGTCTGACAAGCATCTGAAGCATCTGTAAGGAAATCTCTGATTCCAGCATATAACATTCCCATTTACATTCACCACATCAAGTCAAAAAGATGATGTAAAAGAACATGAATGTGCCTGGTGTTAAAAGCAGGGCTAAAATCCATGAAAACAGCTTGCACAGATTGTGGAAATATTGAGTGAAATCTGGAAATATGCAAATGATTCCAATTAAAGGAGGGGGACATTTTTTTACATTGGGTCACCCCATTATGTTTTAAAACATCATTCTCCAACAAAAATACTTCACTAATTTGAGAAAAAAAAGGAATGATGGAGCATTGCTTCGCACATCTTATGAGGTTTAAAGGTCAGTGACAGCAATACTGTAGTAAGTGAACCTTTCACCTCTTACACATTTGAGTTTTTGCCAATGACTTTGGACTTCATCATCTTTTAGTCTTTATGAGTTATGACTTGAAAATAAGGTTTTGGTTAGGCTTAAGGCTGTGGGTAATAAAAGTGAAAAATACAATAGGAAGAACTGAATCTGGAAATAAATCAAGTTTGAATAAAAATAAACATGAAGAGAAGTATAACTTGGCTCTAAACAAAAAAGCAAACAAATCAGAGAAATTATGCCACAGAGAAAGAATAAATATTAAAAAATGTTGTTGGATATGCAGAATCCAAATTTCATATTTTCTTTGAATTTATTTACCAAATCTCATGAATGTAAGAACCTCATTTCACCCTGGAAACACATACATCTCATAGAACGTGTTAATAAATTCTCATAATAAGTATGAAATATAGTATGAGTATGAGATATTCACACCAAACTACATTAAATCGAAAATCTGTAGTGATAACAGGTCATGGGTTTTTCCTCTGCCATCAGTAACAGCGATGTGTAACACTTGTATTGTACTCTTTATTATGGTGTTATGTTTTGTTTTACAACTGTTGAACAATAACTTTAAAACTTAAAAAATTGAAGAGTCTATAAATAAAAGTTTAAAAAGTCTATCTGTAAATTTAAGAGTCCAGATAGCCCTTCAAGACTGAATTATTTAAGTAACCAGCTATGAACAGGATTCCTCAAATGGTGACATACAATTGGCTAAGCACTGCCGTCACTTCAGGCATCGAGGGTATCTTATGCTTGTCAGACGGCAATGACCCCAAGGACCTGGCAGTAGAAGAGAGCTTAAAGTTAAGCAGAGAGCTTAAGCCTAAGTGGTCCCAGGAAGTTCCGAATTATTGTTCCAGTTGATGCTCTTGCTGTATGTTTACATTGTGAGAGGCAGTAGATGCTTTTACAGTGCTCATTTCAGAGGAAAGCATGTACAGTATTGGTGTGTGGTGCCATAGTGTAGCTGTTATCATGTTCACCTTATATGCGGAAAGACCTGGGTTTGAGCCCTGGTGAAGCCAATCTTGAAGCGCTTTGAGAAGCTACCTTTAAAGGTGCTATATAAAATAAAGTTTTATTATTATTATTATGGCTCCCATTTTGCATGTCCTTTCACAAGGGTCAGTTGATTGTCTTCAAATTTGGGGGATACCATGCATGGCTAGTAAGAGATGATCTTGAAGAAGACAGAAGAAATGAATAGACACACTCATTCCCTATAACGTGCACTTCTGAGGTTTTATCATCCTTATCCATACTGTTGACCCCCTGTGCCCCTGAAAGAGCTGAGGGGGACAGACACATCTCGTGCACACAGCACAATAGTGTATGAAAGGACACACATTAGAGTTTTTTTGCCTATTCTGCTCATTGGGTTGCTGCTATAATCTTGCAGGCATCTTAAAAAAGTACACTAGTCGCTTTTGCACTGCAAGTCAAAGTTTCCCTGGCCAACCTGCACTGTCCTGGTCATGTGTTATTGATTAAGACAGTCAGAAACTTCCATGTTTCTTTTAATGTAAACATGATGGAAAAAAGGTGTTTTTTTAATAGTTTAACATCTGGACTGTCGTATCTACTTAGACTGTAGTTGAACTGTTGAAGAGATAATAATAAATCTTTAATAAACTGACTTTTATAACTGCTGTGCTCAAGTATAAACTCCTCTTTAACCATGACCAGTACACAGCACTAACCAGTTCTAACAGATTACCATTGGGAATGTTTCTTTAACTAAACTCTTTGTATGGAAATCTTAGAAAATCACTGTGCAGTGTTCCATTCACCATACTGTATGTGGTCTGGAGCTTTCTTCTTAATACAGTATATATTAAATCCACTAAATTTACCAAAGGGAAACACACTTTTTGTTGTTTATTGTTGTATAAAGCTACATTTCTTTCCAAAATCATACAGTATGTTGCCACAGAAGATTGCAGCAGGCAGAATTGTGTTTCAGTATAGAAAAACAACATTATTCATTGTAATGTTTACCTTTTAACAGAAAATAGTTTTCTCGCTAGCGCCCCTTTTGTTCTGTAAATTCTCCTGTGGTTCTGGTAAAGGTCTGTTGTTCTTTCCGTGAGGCCATGAAACTGCGGGGCAAAAAAAAAATAGATCAAGCTTCTGAAAAGCTAAATTGAAAGTGAGAGGTGTCATGACCCATTTCCCCAGCTCCTATCTGACCCCGTTTGCGTGTCATCTGTCTTTTGCCTGCATTCGTATCGTCCTTGTCTCCTTATCAAGCCTCCTATATCTCATGTTTCTGTCGGCTTGAGGTACTCCATCTCACTCTGTCACTACCTCCCCAGTCTCCCACAAGAGTCTCATTCCTGTCTGGCCTTTCATCTTCCCCTCTCCTCTTCCACTACAGCAGGCAATATATAAACAAGAAACTGCTATCAGCTGAAAATCTGGGATCCACCGTCAGTCTGTCATTGGACATACAACTGGGGACATCTACTGGCTAAGCCAGTGATTGTGCTCAAAGGAAAATTCCCTCATCTAAAGATATAGTGGAAATACTTTGGAGGGGGAGCAGTGATGTACAGTATAATGTCTCTGCAAAAAAAAAACTGAAGTTTTGATGGAGCACATTCAGATTTTACATGGGCTACTAAATGGTTGTGAAAACAATGTAGTTTAATTCCATGGAATATATGTTTACTTAAGTGAGATTTTTACTTTTCTTTGCATTAGCTCAACAATAGTAATAGCTGTAACTGATTCAGAATTGAATGCGTTTGTACAGTGCTTTTCATCCCACAGGATTCCAAAGCACTTTGCATTGAGGAGGGAACTCATTGATCACGCAGCCCCCAGCTAGATCATGCACAGAGCTAATGTGCCAGCAGTCCCACTACACAGCAGATCAAGTAAAGCAGTGAGAAATTATGTTACAAGTTCAAGTAAAGGGGAACTTTAGGTCATATAGGTCTGATAGTTCAAGCCAAGACTGGAATTACATGTAAGTCTCGACACTTTTATGAATATAAATATGAAGCTTGTGTAATGGTAGATCTGTTTATTGAATTTAGTGAAAACTTTGGCTTAACTCGCTCAGCTGAGGGCCAACCTCCATAGGCTGGGGAGGCTAGGATCCCCGTACTTGGTGAAAAGGCGACCAAGGGGTAGCTGCAAAGGTGGAGGAGGCAAAAACGAGCGAGAAAGAGGAGAAGGCTGTATATGTGAACTGAGGCGGTTACATCAGAATTAGGTGAAAGTTATGTCAGCTGAGCTTAATTAGTACATCTGCCTTCATCCCTCCCAAACTTTCGTTAGGAGTCCATCAATGACTGGGTCAGGACCTTGGCTTAATGGCTCATGCACAGAAGAGCACCTCTTGCAAGCTGGACCCGAACCAAGAGCACCACTCACTGACCCACCAACACCACTAGCAATGGCAACCTGGGGAACTGGATGGGCGAAATGAAAAGATGATCTTTTTCAGTTACTTGGAGCTTTTGAGTGACTTTTACCAGCTCCCTGGGGATTATAACACCCAAGAATTAAACGTATTAAAAGGTTTATGGGCTGCTGTAGTCACGAAAACTTTGGCTTAACCTGCTTCGTTGAAGGCTCACCTCCTGGCCGTAGGACAAGGAGGCTGGGATCCCTCCTGAGGAGTGAGTGACCAAGAGGCGACTGCAGAGGCACAGATTACGTAGTGTTCGGATGCAAAAGACAGGTGTGCGAGGGTGAGATTATGTAGAGGTTTTATAATATTTAGGTGAGGAAAAGATGTCAGGGTTGTCAGGTTGTGAGGATGTCAAATTACTACAAAATTTTTAATTGAACTTGGCTATTGTCATCCCTCCGAAGAGGGCTATTGTGAGAATAATGTTCACAACTCAACTTCCGCCATTCTACCTGCCTCTTTCCTATCCCTCCACCTCCTACAATCTCCAGCCACAGCCCCGGATCAAACTTTGTGATGTGTAAATTCACGTTCTAGAAACAGGGGTCATTTTTCTCTTAAAAAAGGCAACAATAAAAATCATCAATAAATACACATTTTTCCCAATTTCACAAATGTATAAAGAATAATATTGAGATGATAATGACAAAAGAAAAAACTTTACCCCCTTAATGCATACTAAGGCCTTTTCCATCACAGATACATGTTGTGACAGAATGTAGAGCTTGGTGGTAGAAGGGGAGTGCCGTGGGACCAAGGTGTTGAAAAGCTTACACCTCTTCTAACCTTGCCAGTACCAATTTGTAGCACTTTGGAACGTAGCAAAGGCTTCTTGATCTACAACTCACAGAAGGCCCTGGGAGTAGTTGATGGCCCACTGATCATTTGCCCTGGGTCAATGAGTCACAGCTGCTTTCATTTATGTCTGTGTGTTTGTGTAGAAGACGATGAGGCACACAAAGCTATTAGTTATGAGATATTTAATTTGTTCAGCTTGTAGTTAGAAAGCTGTTTGGCACAGTACAAGTGGCTTTAAAGACAAGAGTGTTTGTGGAAAATGTCTGTTGGTTGGTTTTATTTTGGACTAGTCCCCCAACCCTGTAGACAACACTGTACAAAGAGTCCTGCTAGGACACCAAAGTAGAAATATTTTTTAATTTGACATGTTTTTTCTGTTTAAACTGTAGGGGAACTTTGTAAATAGTGTGTCTTCACATCCATTAAATAAAAGCACCTTTTGCTTAAACAAATGTGATTAAAACCTCCTAATTACAGTAGATTCCAAATTTAACCTGGCTATGGAGATCAGAAACCCCAGCTGTTACAATGTCTATATTTTAAGATTCGTATGTTGACTTTACAGGACGTTCCCTTTTGACAAAAAATTTGTAGAATGTTTGACACACCAGTCACTATATTTAGATGAGCATTAGCAACTGGATTTGTGGTAATCATCAGCACATGCTCAATCAACAACTACAGCCAAATACGTTGTGTCATCTTCTCATTATTAACAATACTATGGTGGCACAAATCTTTTGGCCATAGCTATATCTTTGATAGTGAATGACTGATAACTAACAGCTGCTTTTCACATTGCATACTAAGCCTCTGCCAGCCAGCTTCTATAAATAAGCACGTAATGTGAGTTAATACTGTTACTGACCAAGATGACTGTGTGTTTTTAAGCCTGGGTGAGAAGTAAATACAATAAGAAGCCCTCATATCAGAAATACTGTAGTAGAAAATTCACAACTTCAAAAGTTATACCCAGAAATCATGTTCAGTTGTACCTGTAGACATTTTTTGAGCCTACTTTACAGTATATTATATGCCAGTCGTGAACCCCACCACAAACATCTTCCCAAACCCAGTGTCTTTTTGCCTTGAGGCCAGGGTTAGAAAACCCAGCACTTTAACTCCATTCATTTAGTAACACCATTGGTTTAGCTGATCCTGCAGCTGAAGTTCATGTCAGTTAACAAAGGACTTGCCCAATGATAGGAAACACTGTGCAATGACACCAGGGTGAAAAGCTGGATGCAAGATTCCAATAAGCGTCGTCAAAACTGACAAATATGCATCTCTGTGACAAGTGCGAGCCATCCTAGTCACTGGTGGGCTCTAAGCACACATACAGTAGCACCACTCCGTAGACTCTGCTATGCCAAACTGCTGGGTTCTCAAAGTACTTTACACTGTCTAAATTTCTGGGAGACATCATGTGCTGATCACTGTTACATTAACTTCACCATATGTGTGTTAAAGTTACTTTTAAAATAGCAAGATACAAAAAAGTAATCTCAATGGATACATCTATTTTCTGCTGCCAATTTCAACTAAATTCAAGTATTCTTGGAATTGTTCCACATCCATTGAAACTACTTTGAGATCCAGCTAAAGGATAGATCAAGGTAAACCTTTAAGTATCATATAGCAGGCAGATGCTAGGAGTTTATTTTTTTGATTTACCAGCACTTAAATCATGGCTAGTCATCGTAGAAAATTTTGTTTGCTGCATATTACACCTATTATCAAACAATATTAAGAAATGCATGACCATGAAGTGGTAATTATTACAAGGAGCTCATGCTTAATGGATATTTTGTGAAACGTAAAAGACTTACATATCAGGGTCACCAAGAACGTAATGTCCCATACTTATCAAAAATATTTTTAAATCAATTCCCAGAAGAAAAGTACGAAATTCTAAGTGCTGTAAGATTTAACTTCTCTATGGCTTGATGTGTGGATCAAAAAGTGGAGAAAACAAAAGTGGAGTACAATCATCCTTCATTAAACTAGAACTTTGCTTTAAAGTGCTTAGTAAAGAAAGTTATGCATTGTTGTAACATATTCTTAGTAATTTATTGTGACAAACTATTCAAATACATCCGAAAAGTACCTAAACTCATCTGGTTTATGTCTAGTTGAAAGCACTTGGAATGACTCAGAGACTTTTACAGTACATGTATTTTAATGGGAATTTAGTGTTTTTGCCCACAAGCAATTGTGCTTGTAAGGCAAGGGTCAAGCGTATTATTTTCTTTGTCACCCACGTGTGTAAAAATAATATAAAACTACAAATTATTAAGTTTATGCTTAAACCAAATGTTTAAACCACATAAGTAAATGTGTAATGCATTCCTAATATATGTTGCATTTTATAAAGAATAACAAAATGGATTTGAATTATTAATAACTGGTCATAAATATATCTTAATATGTGATTTTTTGTTTCCTAAACTGCAGTTTAACAAACACAGAAAGCAAGCATTCTTTAATAACGCAGCTGCCTGTGCTAATGAAAAATCTGATTTTCCATTATCTTTAGCACTGCGAATGAGAAAGATTAGCATGCCTTAATACCCAGCCTTGTTTACCATCTGCAATGGTCATTGCCTGTGATGAAACATGATCTGTGAAGAGTTTTAAGGTGACGGTGTCAGAGAAAGATGATCAAGGGGCAGACATGCTTTGAATACTTTCCATCATCATGAAGAGCCCTCTCCATGTTTAAAACGTAATGCTAAGCCAGAGTAGCAGCACTTAAAGAAGGAGAAAAGCTGCTGTATACCTAAACCCAAAAGGGAACAGAAAAATGTCAGAATCAAATCCAAAAGCTAACCAAAAGAAGCCACCCAACAAAAATGTCAAGAAGCTACGGACAGTGAGTATGGTGTGTAACTTGGCAAAAAGCTGGCAGCAATGGGCTTCAGAGAACGAAGAAAGGCAGGCCAGTGAGCCATCTGGATGGACACCTTCTGAAGAGAAAAGGGAAATACTGAACCCGAAGAAGTATCAACATCCCTTACGACAGAAAACTTGTTCCAAAGAAAACACTGGGACTAAACAAACTGCAGTTTCCGATCCAGCAGCAGGAAAATTAGAAAACACTTCTGAAAGTTTACCTCTGGACTCTAAAATAAGAAGCAAGCAAGTGGTGAAAACGGTGACCAGCAAAGTGCAGGAGAAAGGAATGAACATTGGTTACTTAACTGACAAATACCAAAAGGAAAACGAAGAGGTGGATAAAATACTGAACGCAAAAAGTTCTCCAACTCGAAGGCGAAGATGCTCCAATCTGGTCTCTGAACTCACCAAGGGCTGGAAGGTGATGGAGAAAGAAAGCAAGGATTCTATGGGCCCAACTGGGCCAAAGAGGACCGACAGTATGGACACGGAGGACAGTGGTTTTTCAGAGGGCGATGAGAAAATGCAGGAGGTGGCAGAGATGAAAGACAAACAGGTAGAGCCAGAAATCTCACCTGTTAGGATCAAACGGCCTTCTGTTTCAGTGTAAGTATTCTATGGTGTGTTAAACAACTGAACGTTAACATCATAATTAGCGTTTGACAAATATGCTTCTCACCAAACTATTTCAAACAGATTATGTTGTCAGAAGGTTACGTAGCCCAAAGGATAGCATATCACAAATTATTGGCAAATCATCTGAAGCCTTGCACTGCAAAAAATATGGTTCAAAGCACAGCTAGATGTTCCAACACAGCCACAATATGGAGTATGTGTCAATATCTATTTTTGTTAAAACAAGTAAAAGTCCCAGGTGAAATCCAACTGGGAGTATTCTGAATTTGTAGACGAAGGTTGTGCAGCAAGGTCCATAGACGTCTGTAGAATTTCAATGAACTCTAATAATTCTTTTTTACATGAAAGGTCAAAAATGACAAAGGAATCTGACAATAATTACACTATCTACTGTATGAACACACAATTTAAAAAAAAGATACCTCAATGGTTTTTTTAATGGAATTTTAAAAAAATATGCTAAATTAAATATTTATAGATATTTATTATTATAATAGTTTCACTATATACAATAAAACAGCTGTGACTGAAAAAATACTTTCAACAACATTTTGTTTGATAAACAAATTAAAAATAATTCTCAATAGTCTTTATTTAGATTCTATAATTCATTCTGCAACATTTGTAGTGAAAGTCAAACAATTTTATTTCTTATATTCCAATTTGAATGTAAAAAAGAAGCAACATCATATACTTTATAAGAAACAAATTGTGGGTCATTCTAAACTTTAACAGCAATTTAGAATTTAGTCTTTTATTATTAAACAATAAAAATAACCTTCCTAAATCTCAAAGTAATTTCTTTGTGGTCACAGAAATGTTTTTCACCCAATCTAAATTCACAGTGTTGAGAAACACGGAAATAGATTTTCTTTGAAATCTTTGGAATAAATACAGGATTGGCAGTCTGTAGACAATTTACATTAGCATATAGTTATATATTGATACACACAGACATAGTATATACTGTACATCCATACAGTATCCATCCATCTGTGTGGATACTGAGTGTCAGAAGAAATGGTCACTTTATACAAGCATGTTTTTAGAAAAACAGGATATTTTGATTTTTTTATATTGGTTAAAGGCTTTTGACTATTTTAATTATTCATTCATGACCATGATACACTCAAGTGACTAACTTTTGTATAAGCACATCTGGATAAACTGTCAATGCACCCGTTAAAAAACAGATATTTCCCTTTCATAATAAGAACATTGCAGATTTGTTGTTTTTAACTTTAAATGAAAAGATGCTTTTGAACTGTATGGCTCAGTACAGTAATCAATTTATTAAGTCTATTTAATCACAAGTGTCAGTTAATAATGCTGTTGTTTTGCTACTGGTATTATGTTCCGGTATAGCTTTGCTGTTATGCAGGTGGAACAAAGTGATTCCTGATGGGAATAAACACACTATCTGCCCAGGAAGAAGCTGTGAGTTTCTATACCCACATGTATTACCCCATTTATTGTAGAACGCAACAATGCCAGGAACAGGGAGCACCCCCTGTGCTAATTCACACATACAGTACACTCCAATCACCCATTCACCTACTGCCTAACCCTCTCTAAGATACAGATTTCTGATCTAGGCCACAATTCAGCCACAGTGCTTCACACTCACAATGTGTTAGCAAACTCAGAAGAGTGGAAAGAAATAAGAATATAAGAACATAGGAATGGTTTCAAACAGGAGGAGATCATTCTGCACATTTAATCTGTAGCATAATCTCAGTCCAGCCACTCATGATTTGATCTGCCTACAAACATAGGTGACCCAGAGGTCGCTGGTGACACAATACCTTAGAAATGAAAAGGCTGTTTTTCTATTTCTGCTACTCCCCTTCTCTGATGAGGTATAGAACTGTGGCAGGCATGATGTAGCTGCCAGGGCATTTCCCCGTCAGGAGAACAGAAACTTTCTTAGTAATTCTGCCTGACGGATGCAGTATCAACACTGAATGTGTTGGTTCCAACACATGTGTTATCTGTGAAGCATGTCCCATCCAATTGATATCTCAAATCCTCCATCCAGTCCTGTGTTCTCACATGTGCCTTCTCTGTCTACACCATCTGGGGGTTGCAGTGTTGTGAAGTCAGAGTATGGTCTGTCTGTCGCAGGTTAGCTGTAAAGACATGTGACTACCAACAGGAAAGAATACCAGTTAATTTCAGGGCAAAAACACAAAGGGATGATTTAGAGACAACAGTTAAACTAGCCAGCATGTTTTTGAGCGTGGGGGGTTACAGCACACCCACATGTGCACAGCATGAATACACAGCCTCCACACAGAGGGTGCTCAAGTCCTTTCAAACCCAGGACTCAAGAGCTGCGAGGCAACAGCACTAGGCATCATGTCATCCACTATAGTGTTTTAGATAACTTCTTCCCTTTTTTGTTTACAGAAATTAACTCGCATCAGCGTTTAGGGATTCAACTAATTTAGCTGACCGTACTTAATACATGTAGAAAATGCATTTCTACTGTATGTTTTCCACAGGGTGAACAAAGACGTGGATGAAGCCAAAAGGATTAACATCATTGCCAAGAAATACAGCCCAGTGGGGAATCTGAAGAGCAAGTGGCAAAACTGGGCGGAAGAGCACACTGTGAACCAGAAACTGAACCCCTTTAGCGAGGAGTTTGATTATGAGCTTTCCATGTCCACACGGCTCCGGAAAGGGGACCAGGGTTATGGGAGGCCGAAGGAAGGCTCAAAAACAGAGGAGAGAGCTAAAAGAGCGGAGGCCCACATCCATCGAGAGATACTCGATATGTGCTACATTATCAGTACAATGGCTGATCCAGACCCTGATGGCAAGAGCAGGGTAACTTTTGGGGAACTTTTTGATAGATACGTGCGCATCTCAGACAAAGTTGTTGGCATTCTAATGAGAGCCAGGAAGCATGGGAAAGTGCACTTCGAGGGTGAGATGTTGTGGCAAGGACGAGACGACCACGTCATAATAACCCTTTTAGTTTAGCTGCTTTTTAAACTGTAGAGCATTCATGAGGCCAGAAAAACAGGCACCAAGGTGAGCCATAAAACCTTTTTAATGAATAAAGTTATTCATTTTAATTTCACTTCTGACTGGTCCTTTACTGACATTCACACAAATGTGGAATCATTTTATATTTATAATTATAATCCTTCACTATAATTCTTTACACCGCCACAGCCACCAGCCCATTCAATTCCAAAATGATCAAGCTTATTTTGGAGGACCGATACAATGTGGGTATTCTATTAAAATACGGTAAAGGTTGCTCATTACAAACACATATTAATAAGCGGTAACTCTGCACCATATCTTTGTGTAAGTTGGTTTGTCTCTGTTTGATGCCTAAACTGAAGAATGTCCTAAGATTTAATGAAGCAGCAGCGGAAACCGGATTGATATCGTCATCTGACGACGAAGATGAGAGCCATTTACTACATTGACACAGATATAAACCACTACACTTACATCCACAGCTAATATTATAATTCATAACAAACGAACTTTAACAAACTAGATTAGCACAGCAGCAACAGAAAGAGGCACTAGAGGGAACTTCTGGCTCACATGTGAATGTGCTGATTAAAACAATATGTTGTGTTGAACATTAACGGGGCCCCTGGTGGTCTGAGGGCCCTGGACAGTCACCGAGTTTTCCTAAGCCAAGGGCCAGCCATGATTGTGGGAAAGGAAAACATTCTGCTATGTACTGTATTGCATTGCTGAGAAAAGAAATTCATATTTCAGCTTCTATTATTAAACATTACTATTTAAAGGGATTTTTAAATTTAATGAAACCTATATTATACATTCTAACTTTTTTCATTCTATTTGAATGGCAACAGGTCTAAAGATGTCATCAATGACATTTTAGTACTGATGCTACAGTATGTGCTTAATAGTAAATTAATATTGTGTGGTTAGCCATTTTAGGTCTGTGTGCTTTGTAGGAAATATATATGGAAATATATTGTTCAATAATTTTATATACAGTATATAGTTTTTCTCCCTGACTATTTTCATTCAAAAGAAAATTGTTCTGACATCCCCCCTTTTACAAGATTTTGTTTATAGGAAATTAAGCAAAATCTTAATGTTTTTTAACTTACTGACAGATTATAAATATGTAATGTTGTGTTGCCAAGCTTTGTTCAGCTCATGATATTGTAGCAAATTTATAAAAATGTGGGACATACTTCTGCTCTGTATAAACTGATATATTTGGACAAAGACTCAATCTTTTACTATTATTGTATTGTATTTTATAGAATCTGTATTATACAGCTGATTGCTTTGCACTTTCTACTATATTTCTTTCTGACAGCCAATTTTGAAACCAAATCATGGCTTAAGCTCTGAATTTTATTTTCTTTGGCTATAGCATACAAATTAATACTGAGTAAAGACGAAAGCTAACTCTGGTGCTTTCAACAATAGTTCTTGTAGCACATTTACAATTTACAATGAATTTTATATTTCTATAATCTACAAGCGCTGTACATTTAAACATGATTAGGAAATGATTGTGATTGTGATTGTAACACTACTTTTTGTCAAGGGGAACCACCACAGAATGTCACGACACCTCAGTAAGTGTATCAGATGATCACTGACACAGAAAAGCAGTAAGATATAGATAAGAGAATTGTGTCACAGGAAGCCTAAGATGAAACTTGAAGACAACAGACAGAATGGTGTCTTAATACAGTAATAATTATACCCAAAGTGAAGTATACAGTACAACATCAGATTTTTATTAGGGTGTTTTGAAATGTACAGGTAGTTGTACAGAGGCTTAAAAGCTTTTGCCAAGCTGGTATCAGAAAACCTGTGAATGGTTAAAATGGAAGACAGGAAGACCTTATACAGAAAAGATGTACACTATATAGCCATATGTATTGCCTTTAGCTTTTAAAATTCCTTTATATTGTTCTAAGCAGAAGATATATTGTAACTGAGGTGGTCACCCCAACACCAACAACTTTAAATGTATACTGTAACTAATTTAGAGGGGATACTTGTTGTTATACAACCTTGTACACAACCTTGTACTCTTTTCCAACGACACCCACAGTTGGAGTCTGGGATTCTCTAGGATTTCTTTTACAACCAGGACACAATTGCCCATTTAGCATTACTTCCAGCTCACAAAGCATGGCAGAAAAGGAAAGACCCAATCTACCAGCTCATCAACACACTCTGAGTCCTGCTATGATCCACCATTGTTAAGTAGCGCTGTGTGGCTCAGAGTTATGCGACACTTCACACACCACCACTGGCATAACTACACATATTGTACTGTACATTCAACCATGTCCCCAGTTACACCAACGCCAATGATGAATAGTCACTGTCTACTTGTACATGTTAGTTCTCAACTGCTCTTACTGTGATGCAGGCTTTCTAATTTCAGGACTGTCTTGCAAGTCAGTGGCAATATGCTGAGGGCTTCGTATTTTGCAACAGAAAGTATAGTATCTTCCATTGAATTCCATCATCATGCTCCAGCTGATTTCTGACTTTTTTGTGAATTAAAATGTGATTTTCAATAACCAAGAAGCCAGACAATTATATCAGATGGATATGACATTGTGTTTTTGTACGACACACAGGTAAGCAGTTTGCTTTCATTACAATAGGGCTACATATAAAGTTTGGTTGAAGAATTATGCCCCCTGATATTATTTTTCCTTTTACTCTTTGCTATGGCCAGGACACTAATTTTGTCAAACGTATTTACTGTATTTGCCATGTTTTCCAATAACAAATGTACTGTATTGTAAACTGGTCTCTTGTTTGGGAGGAAGTTTACTATAGATCCTAATCTTGCAAAGTTCCTCTCACCTTCATATATAAATCCACAGTAGCAAACAGGGCTTCACAGATCTCTCTTACATTTCCTCCTCCAATCCATCTACATCCTTGCAACAGCTCCCTAGCTCATTCCTCGTAGCAATGATGGAGGTTTGGGTAGCCTTATCCTTGTGGCTAGGCTGCTATTTCCCCAGAATCTTTGACCTTTTGGGCATTGCTGTAGCATTGACTGAAGCCATAAAAATACACTTGAACCAAAGCATTTTTGAAAAACAAGTTACACTACTGTTGAAAACAAAGACGGTCTATGTTGTGAAGTAGACTTTTTTATCTGGTAAATCTAACTTTTACATTAAGGACATGTACACAATGTTTCAAATTCTTCCATCAAATAGCTTGTTAATACTATGTCCTTCACAGAATCAAAAACTACCAACCACCAATCAGTCAGAACACTAAATAAAGTAAACCCCTTCTTGTGGTTCCTGTGTTTATACTGATCTGCCTCCTACTATTTCTTACTGGTGACTAGCAAAGTATTCCAAGGTTATGACAAACTAAAAATCAGAGTTCATATATATGTAATGAATTGGTTTCTTTATTATCAGACACCTTTCTCGGAGGAAGGTTTAAGTATATAACAACTTCACAGTAAATAGTAACTACTGTGAGTCACATAGTGCAACAATGAAGATTAAAAGATCATTCAACAACATAACCAATGACAGTAATCATAATCATAGTTTGAGGATTCACAAAGAATACTGTGCATGACAATGCTTCTGCAGCAGACACCAAGCAGTGCTCTCATGTTGATGAATTGTAGGTTTCTGGATACACTTGAAGAATTAAGGAAGACAAAACATAAACCACCCAGCAGAATTTGGAAGAGATGAAAAGGATGGACCACTGAGACAGAAGAACTAGCAACTAGAGAGCTGCAGCAATCAAGTCCTATAGGGTGATGGAAGGGATTCAGGATCAGAAAGAAAGAAAAAGACATGTTTGTGTCAGGAAAACTATATGTTTACAGTAGAAGAGGGATGGTCAAATGGTTTATGGCAGTGTTAAAGAGAGAGTGGGTGAAAGAATTATGCAAAAAGGTAAGGGAGATCAGTACAGGAAAAAGAAAAGAAAAATGTGTCTGTATCCAGCACATCACGACTAAGGGGCTTTTAGGTATGTGTGACGAATTAGTGGACTTACATAAGAAGACCTGTTCACTTTCAACATAGAAACAGTAAGAGAAACCTTGAGAAGAGTAAATGGAACCAATAGGGAGTGAGTAGATGGCACAAAGAAGCACCAGCCCTTGAGGAACATCTCTTGAGAAAGAACACGGTGAAGATGGAGAGTCACAAATGAAATCTGGTAGGAACAATCTTGGATATGGCAATAGAACAGTCCCAGAAATTCCAGGGTTGGAGAAAGAAGAAAGAGAAGGTCAAGGGTGTCAGAAGCAGCTGAAGGGTCAGTGGGAAGAGAATTAATAACAGATAGTGAAGCAGTTTCAGTGGAATGCTCATGATGGAAACCAGACTGTAAAGAATGGAGAAGGGAGTGTTTCAAGGGGGAAAATGGATAGCTGATGGTGAGTTGCTCTCTCAAGAGCTTTGGAGATTAAAAGGAAAGTAGGAGAGTATAGAGGAGGGTGAGATCAAGAGGAATCTTTTTGAGAATAGGAGTTATTCAAGTTTTTCAAAAGTCCAAAACTAAATCTATCCGTCCATGTATCTAGTTTGCAGTTTTCACTATATTGTGTATGGGTGGTTTGAATAGGCAAACTAACGTTATAAGCACCTATCCAGAATGTTGCAATGTATTTACAGCACATCCTTCCTATGTTAATCCCCTTTTGTGAAATTATAAAATAATGCATCACAATTTTTAAACCTCATCACTGAAAGTTCACTACCTGACCAGGGAACCTCACAGAGATAGGGACTATTATTCAGAAACCGTAAGAACTACTTTTATTGCACTCAACTAATTCTGTGGCTCGATAAGATAATTTTGTGTACCTAGATTTATTTGACATCATTGTGTATGTAACAGAAGAATTAACCACATTTTTAGATTTTCTACTTTAATACTGTATATCTAAATTGAAGTCTCATGACTGCAAACTTTAAAGCAGCAAAATGTGACAAACGCAGACAAACAGGCACATAGACAAGACGAGAATCCAGGAAATACAGGGCTCCCTTCCAAGCCCTGGGCTCAGCGGGTCGGGGAGCGTAAACAGGCCTGTGCTCTCAGGCTTTCTCCCGATAGGCGGGCCATCAGGCTTCCGTGTTCCAAAGCTGAGCGGCGAAGCCAGGAAGGAGTCAACTTAAATAGGGGAGCTAAAACAAGGCACACCAGGAAATAATGCAGGGAATAACTAAAAAGACTAACATGCGGAGGTTGGAGCGCCCTCTGTAGGAGAGGATGGTGACCGTAATAAAAATAATGTTAAGGTTAAGATAAAAACATGTAACCGAGTATATCCATCTAATTTAAGTGTAAATTAATCAATCTTCTGTGGCCCATTCTGAGGTACAGTACACAGATTTATTTTAGGTACATTAATCAAAAATGTTTTACATTGTAAACGTCTGAAATTGTTAAAATTTTAGAGGTAATACAGATTTCTCAGCAGCCTGACAAAAAACCTCAGATTGCTGAGAAATTACAGTATGTTAGATTGTTGTTGTAAAGATCAACATAACCGAGCTATTCTGAGTGTATTTCTGTGATCTCTCCCACCACCCTTGTTGAATTTAGCAAATTAGTCCACAAATTCAGGTAGAAGGATAGGAAGGACCAGACAGAGATGTGTGGTCAGAAATGCTGAGTTCGGATGTTTTTAATCTAGAAATGCCAGCACCACAAGAACCAGTTAAGGTTAATATATGGTTATTCTTAAGTGTTGGGAAGTTAACATGCTGAATAAAACTGAAACAGTCCAGAGTAGCTAGGAAATAAGCAATAGTCTACCACTCAGGAGTATGCATATTGAATTCACCAACAAGTAAAATACCTGTACAGTTTGGATAAAGAAGTGTTAATGCTTCTACAAGTTCAGATAAAAATTGAACGTTTTTAGTGCAAACATTCAAAGGATGTGACATTTTGCACAGAATTTATATTTAGACCAGCGTCTGAGTGATGAGTGGTTGTTAAATCAGCACCCTGACTGGAGTTGTGGGATTTTTAAATATAGCCTTACCCAGTGGATCAATGTCATTCAACAGCATTACTGTAGTAGTGTGATTGATGCCAAGTTACAGTGATATGAAAAAATCCACTTTCTCCTCAATAGAACACTTTCATCTCTATAGCATAGCATTTCCATTTATAATTTAAGAGGGAAGAACACAGTAGAACCTTTTTGGTTAAATTTATAATTTAAGTAGAATTAGGGATGCTGTTTTTTGAGTATCTCATGATTATTCTCAGACTACGGAATAAAAAGTAACTTTGGTGTCATTATTTCTGATGTTAATTTGGAGAACTGGGTTTTACTATTGGTCTTTGACATAATTAATGGGATTTGATTAAGAGTTGATTAGGTTACATGCTCAAAATATGCACATTAAGATGCTCTGTCTCAGAATTATAGTTTGAGTTTAGTGAATAAAATGATACTTTTTCTGAGAACAGACCCTTATTTGCCAGAATTAACATTTTCTGTGTTTTATGTTATCTGTATATTTTCTTTTCATTTCTAATTACATGCTGAATTCCACAGAACAATATAATTTTCAGGAAAACTCTCAACATAGTGTTTGATAAATATGTAAAAGCAAGCTAATATGAAACAAATGTTTTAAAATCTAACAGAAAATATTACTTTAAATATGCTGTATTTGTTTGAATACACCTAAAAAACATTTTAAATTGCAATATTAAGTCATGCCACCAGGTGCCACCATTTAACACAAGATACACAAGCTGTCAATGTGTCAATGCTGTTATCTTGATCAAAATTTTCTAACACTTTTCATGAGCATGCAAACCTTTCTTAACCGTAATACCAAAAGTTTAAATTTGATCATGATAATTAAGCTCAGTATTTAAGATATGTTATTATTGATCTCTGTACCTGTTGCACTCAAAACCCTTTGAGAATTTGATGTAGCTTTAGTCACTGACAAAAGATTACTTTTTCTACAATGTTTAAACTTAAACGAAACAGCTGGTTCAGTTAAGTATTTGATACGTTGCTTAAAAGGAAGATCAGCTGACTATAGCTCTCTGAGGTTGGAGACCTCACCATTAAATATGCTTCTCCTTCTCCAATGTAGTGTTATTCACTCAAGAATGTTAAACATATACAGCATTTCAATAACAGCACTTAAGATGGAGTGCATCACCTTGGTCAACTCTGAAATCACTCTTCTTCAAATCAATTTAATGCTCCGCAATTAACATGCATGCATCAACTAAACAGTTTTATGTGTTGTATCACAGCTGTCTCTTGTGTGCTTCATCTTGCTTCATATCCCCAGAAGGCAAGAAGGCAAGGATAAACAATACTGGAATTTCTTATCACTGAATACTCTTGGGCTATTTGTCAGAATGTTGAAATGACAGACAAAAGCTTAACAAAGCACATAAAACGGCTGACAATATGTTGGGTTTTTTTAGCACCATAGTACTACTTACAGAAGAACTACAGTATATTTCTGTTTTTTTTTCTATATCTTCTGCTACCTTCTTACAATTATAAAATCAGCTTACAATTTTTATTAAAAGATAATATAGCTTTTAAAAAATATACAGTATATTGGATGGAGTACACTTATTTTAATCATTCATTTTAGACCAAAAATTGATAGACTTCTACTTTTGCTAAGTAAATTACAAGTCCGGTCACCTCACTCAGATGGCCTAGCATCATTTATTAGCTCCTTTACTGTAAATACTGCATCGAGGGAATATTGTTTTCAACAGGATTTCAATAAATAGCCTATTCTGAGTTTTGAGTTCACGAGTATTTAACAATTTAAGCAGAATGTTATAAATCTATAAGGCATCAATGGTGCTTCTCCAATTCTCCAGTTGTTCTAGCTTGTTTTCTCATTTTTATACATTGATCTTAAGTGTAGTGTTTCTAATATACGTGCTTTTTACCAACATTCCCAATCATAGGAAAATAGTTTTTATCTTTCTTAATCAGCTCTACAATACACTAATTAGGCACAACTGCACGAAAGATGTAAAACCTCTTTTATCCTTTGACTTAGACAAACAGCAATATGAAGGTAGAGACTGTCACAGTAAATCACATGGAGTCAAGGATGATTGTCTTCCGTAATCCTGAAGGTGACAGATAAGCCCAATATAGGGTCTGCACACTCTCGCAGGTTGAGCAGATACTGTACAATACAGGAAATATAATAGGTCATGTACTGCATAGTCCATTCTCTTCAGCACTATACTTTATTATCTCATCTGCCATCTTTGGGTTTCAAATTGCTGGTCTCCTTCCAAGATGTTCTTCAGTCACAAAAGTATAGGTAGTAATGTAGCACTTCCTCACGTTTGCTTTTACTATTACTTTGAAATGCTTCCTCTGGGGCGATTTCCTTGCTAAACTGGGAGAAGAGATACGCCTGGAGCCTGACACCCAGATGATATAACCAACCCGATTGAGCTGATGAGAGAGTTAAGAAAGTGGCTTCTATGCTTCTGGTGGTTGCTTGGCAGAGAACACTGGTGTTTGTGCTCTTCCTCCCAACTGATATATAAATGTCTTCCTCACACAGTGGTGGTGATATGAATCCAGTCCCTTAATCTTTCTCCTGTATGTTAGAAATGTTTTATCCCTACAGTAATTGAGGAATGATGACTACATGGTTTCAGTCTGTTTCAAAGTTTGTCCACTGGAACCACTGTGAATAACAGAATTAGGAATGCAATCCCTTCAGTCTTTAAAGGTGATATCTATGAAAATATTTGACTTGAATGAAATAACTCTACCTGTTTAAAATGTGAGGAAACAGTAGGAAACAAGAGATCTTGAATCCTTTTTTTTACAGAGAAC
This sequence comes from Atractosteus spatula, assembly GCF_055471065.1. Classification (NCBI taxonomy): domain Eukaryota; kingdom Metazoa; phylum Chordata; class Actinopteri; order Semionotiformes; family Lepisosteidae; genus Atractosteus; species Atractosteus spatula. The sequence goes on from NC_142717.1 coordinate 5,381,514, forward strand.
AAATCAATAATCTATGGAGGCTAAGGTACTGATTTCTTTCACTATATTTAGGTTGATGTGGTTACAAACTCATCTGGAGTATTGGAAATACTGTATATGAATGCTATTGGACTAATTTTGCTTCATGATCATAGCTTTTGAAAGTTCTTACATTTTAAACCTTGCTGGAACTGGCGTCTGATGTAAAAACCTAGGGCAGCCTGCAGATTCAGAGAAATATCTCTTTTCCTCACACTCTTCCACCCTTTTACAAACAGACAGGTCAAGCTGCCATCTTCCAGTTCCTGTTCTGGACTTGCGCGATAAGCGTTAAATCCAGTCCTTGAAGCAGACACCGTTAATTGGGCAAACAAGAAAAATAAAACATCTGTGCCCATCCAGATGAAACTAAAGAGGCATCAGCGTCACACATGAGCTTCACACGGAACCCATCTGCTAGTTTTTCAGGAAGAGATAAGATGGTGTTCTGAATGTCATTTGCTTCTCATACATCTCAGATTGACTTCAACTGATGTCTGTGCTCCCGGATAACTCCCTAGTGTAATTTACTTGAAATGTGAGCCCTCTGTCTTGAAAGCAAGCCTTGACAGTGCAACTTTCTTTAAATTATTTTGTTTGTGGAAGACTTTTTATCGGGTGACCTTATATTTTTCCTCTTTCAGAGGTAGCTCACTCCATGTTTGATTGTCAATAGAAAAAAAAGAATTGTACAGAGCCAACAGTGATTAAAATTACCTCTTCTATGGCTACAGTCATTAAAGCCAAAAATCGGCCCAAATCCTATTAGATACATTTACTATAAAAAAGCTGTCTTTAACTACTTTATCAGTTGTCCCAATATGTTTTACTGACGCAGTGGATGTCTAAATAAAGATTTTCACATGCAATTTGTGAATATTTGTCCTGAAAAAGTACAAAAAGACACAGTCACTTTGTTTGTTTCATTGTTTATATAGGTCCTGGGGAGATGTACTGTAAAACTGCCAACTATGTCTTTTCAAAAACGTTTTGTTTCAAGTACAGATAATTTTCCTCTTGGCAGTATTACAGGTGTATGGGTAGTTTTTCTATATCCCCTAACATAAGAAATATTGTTTTTTAAAGTAGTGAGCCTGTTCAACATCACTGACAAAGATCGTCATTTGAAACTGCACACTAACTACAAACATTGCAGTAAAAGGACAACAAACTTTGTAAATGCAGTAGTACTGTATGTACTGTATAACCCTGAATGCATAGCCATTCAGAATGAACCCAAAGGAAATCATAAATAGTACTGAGACAGAGCTGTTAGGAAAAGTGATGTAAATTAAACGGTACCTCAATGTGACTGAGAACAGTTTAATGATTCAGAATAAACAGTACTATTGACATATGTGACACTGAACAAGCAATTACACAGTTTCAAAAAATCACAGTGACAAGATTGGTATCTGAAGTCGAGTACTTCAGGATATCTGAGCACACAGAATGTCTTTGGACCGTGGTAGATAACCATAGCACCTGGTGACAACCCATACTCTTCTCTAACCTCTGCACAAAGCTGTGGATGCTCTTATAATAAGGAGATTGTGGCATATTCTTGAGCCAGTCCTGTACTGCTGCTTGGGACCTGTTCTCATCACAGATGTTCACGCCTCAGACAGCTTGCTTCACCAGGTTAAACTGAAACACGGCATGAGATTCAGACCTTAAGGCGGATGATTCTGTTGATTTTTGTTTTTTTGTTTGGCACTGCTACAGTCCAGGCAATGAATGGAGCGGAGCCCGGAGCTGTGAACTTGGAACGCAGAAAACAAACTCTTCGGCCACTTAACAGCTGCCTTTTGGCTGACTGTCTAGCAACTCTCAAAAGCTAATTTTCTGCTTTTAGCCCCATGGCTCTGTGGTTCAGTAGCTTGAACCTTTGGCTTGTTCAGTTACTCACCTGGAGCTCTTTTGCAGAACTCCTTGGTGTGCTGCATTCACTCTCTCGTCAGAGCCCTCACACACCTGCTCAGAGAAAGCATACTGTATGTTTAAATAGGGAGGTTTAAATAATAATTGTAAGCCCTCGCAGCTGTCTTCTCTCAGGCAGTGATTTGTGCTGACTGCCTGTCACAGATACAGTGCAAGGAGGGAAACGTTTCAAGTTTGGAAGAATGAGGATAATGAAGTGAAAGTAGCAGATCCAAAATAATACACAATCACTGAATAGAGAATTGGAATGGAAAAAATAAAAAAAAATAACATTAAAATACGGCTACATAATGTACATGACCCAAGATCCAATGTGTGTGGAGACCATAAAATCATTTTTCAAGGAAGACAGTCCTAGACTGTCCTACTACTGAAACAGTCTGTCAGTGTCTTAAGATTTAATAAAGAACATAAGAATGGTTACAGACAAGAGGCCATTTGGTCCATGTAACCCATTCAGATCAATTAGTAGCTTATTGATCCAAGGATCTCTTCCAGCTGTTTCTTGAAGGAAGTCAAGAAATCACCTTAAACAATATCACGGGAGCCAGGGCAGACTCCTGTGAAATGCGTTGTTAAAGACCCTATGCAGGACGGTATTATCCGGAAGAGTCTGGCGAAGGACATCAGGGGAAGATACAGCAGGGTTCGGACCGGTTTGACAGACAAGGGGGAGCTGACTAAGTCCAAACGGGTCCAAAAAGGGGTTATCAGGGCCCAGTCCATAATCCCAATGCCGGGAGATCCATCCTAGACGAAGACGGTTAAAATTCCCGGAAAGGGGAACCGAGACCGGGAACACAGAGAACTAAAACCTTAACGGGACCAGGCACTCTGAGCCCCAGACTCAGTAGGTCAGGACGCTGGGGTGAAGCCTACGCCATTGGGCCACTCCTGGACCCTCTGGTAGGTGGGCTTCCGGGCATCCGTTTTCCAATGCTGAGCCAGGAACTCCAGAGACCAAAATACAAATGAGACACACTGAGAAATAATAGAACCTAATCATAACAGAAAAGGGTAGGAGCTCCCTCTAGAGGAGGGATGTGGAACGTAACAACCAAAGGTGGGTATCATGTTCCATACTTCCAAAACCCTTTACTGTATCTGTAACTGCCTCCTGTCCTCATAATGTATGAGGAAAATGTTATGGAAACTCTCCATTCTGAAAACAGAATAACTGGCTGAAAATTATGCTCAAAGTTAAGAAGAACAAAGATCTTGTTAGTTTTAATCTATAATTGATTTTACTGCTTTTTATCTCTGCCAGTTTCGTTAGTTCTCTACATATGAGTTATTTATAGGCGTACAACTTAAATGAAAAGCAGGCTAATATCCTCAAATGATCTGTCCTGGATAAAGAATTTTCATGAATAAACAAATAAGTTGCTGTGATATGTTGCCTAGGGAAATCAGATAAATGGCTACAGTCAAAAATGAAAAAAAAGCTTTATGCTCTTCCCACTGAAACTTGTAAGCAATAACGTGAAGCAAATAACAATAACCACTCAATACAGAATTTATGCTTTTAATACCAGCCTCTTTCATTACAGATAACATTTTAAATTATTTTCAGAGATTGCTGTTCAGTGGTGTTACTGTTGTCATGGAGCAATATTCAGGCCTTTAGGTTAATAAGCCAATATTTCTAATCTCCTTTCATTTATTTAGGAAATTAGACAGAAGTGGTCAACAGAAAATGTGTGAAAGATTTTTCAACAAAGCCTTTTTGGAAAGAAGAAATCATTGGGCTGGAATGAAAAAACAGAAGGATCCAAGGACTATAGCTGATCTCCAGATTCTTAAAGTAAGTCTTTGTCTCCAAGATTTGACACAGCATACTGTATGTCCAAAAAGGTATAGAAAGTGCTTCAGGATTGACCTCCAGGCCAGCATGAAGTACACCAATTCTTGACTGACTATTGCCCATGACAGACCTCTGAGGAAGAGTCTGCTGCAAGGATCTCAGGATTTTACAGTAGAAACTATATGATGATAACAGGAGACACAACAGTAGGAGTAACAGAAACAGAGTGATACGGACCAGATCAATAGCCTAGATATGCCTATTGGAATCAGGAACATTCGCCCAGACTTAAACAGAGCCTGTCTTTCCAAGACTGATCTGTTTAGCCATATCCAGATGGCTGCCAGATGCCAGGATGAATGTCTTCCATGTTCATCTTATCTGCAACATCTGAATATGCTGTACAAACACCTTTCATATTATAAGCATCCTAAAGATCTGCACAAAAAATAAGGATAAAATATTGCAAGGTCAAATGTAACATTTGGTAAAATCAAAGGTTTCTGTAAACAACAGATTACAAGTTTTGTTATAGTTTCATCCACAGTTTAACATCAGTAATACAATTTGTGAGCACAGAGACAACCACGTCAATATGAGATTAAGAGTGTTTGTATACATGAGCATACAAAGATGGCTTTTTACACTTTGACACCTAAATATTATAGATAGATAATACTTTATTAATCCCGTAGGGAAATTGATGGCAAGTGGTAGCCTCTAGTGTACTAAACAAATGAGGTCCCAGCATAGAAGCCTATGAAATTGCTTTTGTTCAGGGAGGTAGGACCCAAACCAAGTAAAGGCAGTACCAGAAGTTCCCAAGTTAATCCTGCAAGCGGCAAACAGTTAATTCACAGTGTCAAAGCCGGCACTGGAAATCTCATAAAGGTTAGAATTTATGTTTCAAAAAAGTCCAGAAAATAGTTTGCATAAGCTTCATGAGGCCATTAGTGCAGAACAGCAGTTTGGCTCCAGCAACCAAGCTGACTGTGGAAAACAGAAGCCTAGAATTATCATGTCCGTTCTCAGTAAGACTAGAAAAAGAGGCGGTTCTGGCAGAGACAACAGAATCCAACTGATGTTTCCAGGCCTCCAAATGAACAGTTTGCCTGCAGTTCCTCCCTTTATGCTCAAACCTTCAGTGGGGAGCCTTGAGAGTACAGCTGATCCATACACAGAACCAGGAGGAAAAGCAAGTATAAAAAGCAGTTGACTTATTCAGGGGCTATAATGTTAGTGGTAATGTTAATGTTAGAGCAGAAGCCTATAATCTAGAGCACCTGCTGGCCATGTCATGAATCTGTAGTAACAACTAAGTCTAGAGTATATCCATGACAGTGAGTGGGGACATTGCATAGTGGAAAAAGGCTAAAGCAGTCCAAAACAGCTAAAAATGTGAACGCCAATGGGTTATGTTGGAAATCAATAGGAATATTTAAACCCACTTTAGTTCAAATAGTGTAAAAATTCAAATAGAAAATGGATAGCGTTTAAAAACATTCAGGGAAAAAAAAAGTGATTTTTGCTTGCAGAATTTGCCATCCATTCATTATGAGAAAGCTTTTTAGTCCCAGAAAGGGTCACAGCAATTGGGGTCTATCCCAGGAATGCACAGAGCAATTACATTTGGGCAGGAAGAGAGATCACTTTATTGGTCATATACAATTTCTTGTATTAGGAATTTGTCTTTTCGCATACCCCAACTTGCTCTCCATGAGACACACAGACAGGGGGAGAAGCGTGGGGTCAGAGCACAGGGTCAGCCATTTATACGGCACCCCTGGAGCCTCTGGGGTTAAGGGCCTTGCTCAGGGGCCCAACGGAGTAGGATTCCTCTGGTGGCCGATACAAACCGGCAACCGGGATACAAACCAACAACCTTCCAGCCACGGGCGCAGATCCTGAGCCACAGAGCCACCGCACCACCCAGAGAAGTGCACAAGCCAGCTTGTCTGTGAAATGCGGAAGCAAACCGGAGCATCCAGGAGCAAATTCAGGAGGAGAAAATCCAGAATCAAACCCAGGACCCAAGAGCTATGAATCAGCAATGTTAACCATCATGTCCGCTCTGCTGCCCTGGAATTTTTTATTCTAACCCAAATCAGAAGTGGCTGGCAAATCTGGTTTAGCAGGCAACGATCATGTTGTTGATGACAAGTTTCAGTCAGACAAAAAAAAAAAGTTCAAGATGTTAATCTGTGCTAGATTCACCTTGTGTCAGTGCCTTGTCATTTAAGGAATGTGATAGGACTAGTTTGGCTCATTTATGACAAGGCTTATTTATAAAGAGTATTTATTTTGCTTTGTTAGTAACAGGATGCCATTTTAGTCATATATTTACATTTTCAATTCAAAAATAAAAAAAATGCTACAATATTTTTATTTAAAGTATGCTGATATTTTATTTATGTTTTGAGAAAGTACTATGTGCTGTAAATAATACTCAGTAGCCAAAGATCATCCCTAAAGATCATCAAAAGTCATTTTCAACTTTTTCAATGACAACAAACGGGTTTGTTTTTTATTTCCAAGTAACTTAAAGGCATCAGATGTTTATATTTAAATATATCTGTTTATATAGTTCCATTCAATGTACGCAGAAAGACTGGTTTTCTTTTTGCAGGTCTGTCCAGCCTTCATCCACTGCACATACTCAAAAGTCTCTGTAGTTTATTTTAAGGTTGTTTTGTCTATGTTGTAACACTTTAACATTAACCTACCTAACACCAAATGTCGTCATAGCAAACACAGATACGGAGAAAGCGCTTCCTCCTTTTTTACCTTTAAATTAGCAGCTAAGGAATCCAAATGAATTGTTGCATGGGTGTTGTAGTGTCGTCATCTACGAAAACCTTATGTAAAAGAACTATAACCAAAACATTTTTTGGGGGTAAAATATTAATATCACCTACATTTTCAGTCGTTGAACAGTAATTTAATACGGGCATATCAGAATTGAAAAATCATTCGCATTTCGTACAGGCTGCAAATAGAATAAACTACAGCCCCCACAATTCTTTGGCACAAAGGCTCGGTTTGTGCAGTGCAGGTTGATTTGTCACTGGCTGCGGATGCCCAGAAGCAAAAGATTGGTATAATGCATTGAACTTCTGATCTATTGCCACCACACGAATAATGAATGAAGTAAAGGAGGAGTGATAGAATGGCTGTTGAAGGTAAGGACAGATAGTACATGTCAGTCTTCAGCATTCGGGTATCATGTCTTTAGCAACTGGGGAAAATAATGCAACGATAATATCCACCTGAAAACTAGTTGACTGTGATTGGTTAGTGTTACAGTCGGTGCGTGCCGTACAGTAGATCATCACTGAGATATGAAAATTCAGTTTTGCTTACAGAAATAAATAGGTACTATGTCAAATTTTAAGTGGTCATGTGGGTAGAGCAATATGCTTAGTTAAAGAGCAGAAACTAACACTGAACATAACCGCTGCCGTCTTCACATGTACTTGTCAAATGCTATAGGTGGTGTAAAGCTATCCAAGCTGTGTACATTTTTACTACAGAAACTGTGCTTCTGCTGCGAAGAGACAAGGGTCATGTTATGCATTCGATTAGCGAATATTAACTACTACTGTATGTGACCTGCAGGTACCCTTTACGTGTGCCTGAGAGTTGCTTTCTCCCTTGGTTTGATGCGCTTTTCTATGCCATATGTTGCTAATAGTGGACTGAAATAGACTTGTTACAGGACGTGCAGTTCTTTGGCACTACTCTTGCAAAGAAGTCAATTGTCAGTGTTTGCAGTATTGAGCTTGCTTGGGATGTTGGGTCAGTCACACCACCTACAAATCAATGATGATTTCTGGATACAAAATCAGACGAGAGGTAGGCATTATGTGCGGTGCCAGATTTGTGCAAATGTAATACTGTTGTAATTTTGGAAGCAGGTTCTGTGATAAGGGACAGCTTCTACAATATACTGTATAGTGCTGAGTGCAAAACCTTTTTGAGTATTTCAAGAGTCTGAAACTTTTTTTTAAGTGTCTTCGATATTTTGCTGAACATGGACACTGCTGTATATTTTAAGTAGTTCGCAGTGGAATGTGGACATATTTTTGGACACTGTAGTAGTGACCCTTTATTTTAATACCCTTCAGTTTTCCCAAATCTCTAGCATTGTCAGGCTAGATAAATGAACAACCTAGGAGATCTTCAGTTTGTCCAAGGTACTGTAGGTCATAACTTTATAGATGTACAGTATGTGCATTTTGGCATCATTAATAATATTCAATATTCGATATTAGAATTTGGAAATAAGCTCCAATGGTGAACAGTATAAAACATGAAATGCTATCTGTCGGCTCTCACTCTAATTTAAGGTCAAGGAAATTTGCCCAACTATTGCACAATCTGGAATGTTCCAACGTTTGTTTTATTAAATCTCCATACTGTACAGTAAGTCTTTAAAGTGACTTGCTAATTTGACTTTGCATAAGGCTTAAGAGATTTGTATAATTACATAACTAGGTACTGTACATGTGTCCTAAAGGGTCAAATGACCATGACGTTTACTTTAAAGTTGTTTCAGTTTATTAAATACTATTCAGTATAAACAGTACAGTACAGTATGTATCAGATTCCAAAATTTACTTTGCAGGAAATCAAATAACATTGCAGAGCAAGTGTAAGCACTTCAAGTTTTAAAAGGCTCCTTTTCAGATTGTATTAAAGTATTAGTAAATGGCTGTACATTTAGTTAAAATAAACTTTCTAAGGGCAGTGGTTAGCATTGCTGACGCCCTGGGGTACTATCTGTGTGGAATTTTTATGTTCTTCCTTTATTCATGTTTCCTCTGCAGTAATTCCTCTGCAAGTTGTATGTACTGTAAAAAAAAATAAATATAGTCTTACTTTTCTGTTGCAAAGATTTAGTAATTTTGTCCTTCTAGAGCTTACTGACTTGTTGTTGATTATGTTCTGTGCACTTTTAGGGTAACGCCATCAGCTTTAATGCCAATCCCGTCACACTGGGGAAAATGGACATTTAAGTTCCAATGATATAAATAACAATGCCTGTACTGTATGTATCCTTGATCTCACCTTTGTTTCAGAATAGAGCTCTGTTTATCAATGCTGGATTTTCTGTTGCGACTGTTCTGGAAAATGGCCTTGAATCTTTCACTAACATTACACAGTTTTGCTGACTGTGTTAGACAAGGAATGTAGGGCAGATTAAAAACATTAAATACAGTTAAGGATGGAGAGATATTTTGAATGGGTGGCCTCTTTCTAACTCACGGGAACAGTGTGCTGTTTTTCCCTATACACTTAATATAACTGTAAAAATCAGTATTATGTCTGGAAATGTCTTTACTTTTTATTTTTGCAAATTGTACTTATCGTTCATAGATTCCTGAACATACTTCTTTAAATCACTGGGACATAAAATTATTTACAGTAAATGTGGCTCATCTTCAGGAGGAATTTTACATGTTTTTAAGAGGGACATTTCTGTTTTTAATTTTAAGTTTTTGTGTCAAAACTATGCTCTTTTATGAGAAGTTACCGTGTCTTTGTTTTACATTTAGTTTTTAGTTTGTTGAGAGGTTTATCTCCCTTACATTCTTTGTCTGTTTGGAAGGAAAATTTTAGAGATATGCAAGTAAGGTGGGCAGAATCATTATAAAATATTGATTTATATGAAAAATGGCCAGCTGAAGATAAAGCAGAAGACACATTTTCCCAGTTTTTTTGCAGATGTTTTTCACACTTTGGGAATTCTACTGTACATCTTTATTAATGCATAGTTGTAATCGCATTTCTATGAGTCTCATGTTTATAAAAAATTATTTGGGATTTGCACTTTTCCTTTTTTCCCCTCATAGCAGTTTCATCCTATATTGTCTAAACAGGAATGAGACCAGAGAATAAGAGGTACCTCAAACCCTCTTCTTAATGTAATATATGTATGGTTGTTCTTTTGCCTATATTCAATGGTTATTACCATTCATTCTGAAGAGCAAATCCTTTCCCTGCGAGTCGATTTACTGAGAATATTATGTGGTTTTGATAAAATAAGAAGCTTCTCTACCTTAATACAGTAAATGTGCCTTCTGAAATTTATTTCATCCCTTCTGTGTACACTTGCAAAAGCAAACTAAACTATTTTTTAACCTCCATGTTGTACTGAAAACATTAAGCAGGAGTACACAATATTATGGCCCCAAATGGATTATGAAATACAGTATGTCCAAATCATGTTATCAAAATTACCTTTCACGAGGAATGCCATTTTATGAGATACCCCAGAGGAGGTCAATATTTTGCATAATAGTATGCAGATGTCATCGAGAGGTATAGAAATAATGATCGTTGTCCCAAGAAGTGACCAAAGCAAAAAGCAGAACCAATGAAATTGAAACAAAGAAAGAAATGGTGGCTCAGAGCTAAAGGCTTATTAGTTCCTTCAGTATCTAGAATCTAGCCATTCTAATTATAATATCACAGACCACTTCATAGCAAAGAAAAAATGAGTTGGGTTTACAATAAGCTACTGTGAGGTGAGGATTTGCAGCCTGAAAAATTGAAAACATTTAGAATAGGAACTGGTCCATAAACCTGGATCAGAAAAGACCGTTCTTCTGATACTAATGGTCACTAATGGGTCAATGATACCACATTTCTAAGACTAAACAGTGTGTGGGATGAGAAAGACACAAGACATTATGACAACTGAGTGTGGAGAACAGTACAAAATAGATGATAAAGTGATTATTTGAGGTGGTTTTGCAGAGAGAAAGTAATAAAGGCACAAAATAATTTCATTCTGTAATATCACAGTCAGAATGTTACATCTCAGAATATCACCACACTACTCTCAGAAATGAGATTGAGTACTGAAAAACAAAACTCTACCCCAGTAGTTGATACTGTATGCAGTACTGAGAAAAAGCTTGTAATCCCTCTACATTAGTCTGTATTCTTGTATATTTAAGATGTAAAATGTGATTATTTTTTCATGAAAGTAGAAAGCCATTCTGTTGTAGCTTTTACTTGTATATTTAGTGTCATTGTCTTCCTCCATGACCCACTTTTGGCTCAGCTTCATTTGGCAAATGGGTGGCCTGATGTTTTCCTGTAGAATTTGCTAATCGAATGCTGAATTCAGGGTTTCATCTATGACGGCAAGCTGTCTGAATCCCGAGGCACCAAAACAACCCTGAACTCATGTTCAAGATACATACAGTACAGTATCCATGGCTAATTTGATTTCTCTGTCAAAAAGATTAAAACTCTTCTAATTATGGAACAAGCCAAGCTGCTTTTTGCTTCACATCACAGCTGTTGGCTTCTTTATCTTACCAATCTCTCAGGTAGTGTTTACAGTTAAAGCTAACACTGGTCACTAATTTTATGCTGCTGATATAAATGCTTATAGTTGCACATTTATTTCTGAGAATTAATTGATCAGACATCTGTCTGTATACTTTTCAACAGAACAGAGATGCTTGTGCAATAGTCACAACTCTGATATTTTAAATAATGGTGATAAGTTATCCTAGAAAACATTCTACATTTAGAAGGCAATTAATATATTTTGCTATAGTGTGATCTAGTGAAAACAAATAGGAGTGCTAATTGTGGTTTAAAGGGGAGTAAGTCATTGTAAAATAAAGTGGCAAGCTATTCTAGCAAGAGATCATAATAACCACTGACCTGACACTAACTGAGCATCAGGTCATTAATGGGGTTATTATAGGTAGTTTATGCTGCATACTCAAATGGGGATAATTAGTCTGTTTGTTGATAAAAAGAACCCCATGTTGTTGGTTGGATGCTTGGGTTTAGCTCAGGGAGGCTGCTTTGGAGTCTATTTTGAAATAAAGCTTCCTGCAGTCCTCACGATTGCCAGCGTTGTTTTTATCCATGTTCAAATCTCTGGAGTGTTCTTATTTAATGATGGGGTCTGTCACGATGCAGAACACTATTCATGTCAAATAGATACTGAGATCCACCAAATTCAGTCCCTGTATCTATCCTCTTGAAAGTCTAAATAACAAAATGGGTTACATAATGAGCTTAATTAAAATCTGAATTACTGCTGCGTGTGCAGTCTCCTGATTTATAATGCCGTTACCCTACTTTTTTAACCAATGCAGAGCTAAACTATTTGAGTATGAGTGGCCACAACAATAATGTTGCCTGTCTTGTTTTTTTGGCCTAAGGAATACTGTTTGAGAATGTAAAGAATGTGGTTTCTCTCATCTAGAATCCTTAGTCATTTTGTCAACATTAATAAGAAGTACAATAATAATACAATAGTCCTACCTTAAGATACTGAGAAAGTGGTAACACACTGAAAGTGTAATATAGAAAATCTGAGAAAAGCTCTCCAAAACAGGAATTGATATTGAGGTAGCCAACTTGTCCATAAAAGCCTTACAAAAAAGCAGCTGGTATCTATTTCATATTTGTAAAACTAAGTATATGTGTTTAACAAAATGGAATATAAGTGCACCTATAAAACAGGTCTACATAATCGTGTATATGACCAAAGAACAATTGCAACACTCGGCCAATAGATAAATAGATAATAGATATTAATTATGCATTTTAAAATCTCAATTGACCTGGAAGTCAGGAAGTGGACATGTTGCCAATAAATGAATATTGAACATTGAACAATGAACAGTCATCATGGCTAAATAAAGACTTTTTAATCAACATCTTAATAGCCACAGTTAAATAATTCATTTACATTGTTGCATACTTTGTTTAAACTCATTTCACGTGTTTGTTAATATTAAATGAATTCATACTGAATGTGAATGAGACATAGATCAGTATATTAAATACTGAAATGTAAATCAAACTGGTATATCCATGACAAGGAAAAGTGGGCAGATGAGTACACTGTACAAAAAGCAAAAATGTTATAATCATGTAATATCAAGTTTAAAATATACACTTATAAAAGCAATCATAATTAAATAACCCCTTGAGTGTTAGAAGTATCCTGAAAATACATCCAGTATGTTACTTTAATCTTACACAAGATTTGGATGTCTCTACCTTTGGTATTGTTACTGTATACAGTATGCATCTACTTTTCTTAAATAAAATAAATCAATAATATGTTGTCCTTTCTGAATAACAGGAATAGACAAGACCATATTTTACAGTAGTCCCCATATTCACATATTCTAGTTCTAAGTTTTCTCAGTTTCACCTGCTGTATATAAAGCAATTAACAAAGCATCCATTGGAAGATATTCTGAGTTTTACAGTTAATTACCCACAAGTTGTAATAGCTTTACCTTGATAATGAGTGATAAATGCCTCTTTGGTGTATCTGCAATGAATACAATTGCCACATTTATAATTTGCGGAAGGCAGTGATTTCATAGGGACATTAAATTGATTAGAATATAAGTTTTCTTTTCTAAAACCGCTTTATCCAGTACAGCGTCATGGGGGAGCCGGAGCCTAACCCGGCAAGCAACAGGCACGAACAGAGATACACCCTGAATGGGACACCAGTCCATCACAGGGCAGACTAACAAACAGGGCCAATTTTCCAGGAGCCAATTAGCCTACCAGCAGGTCTTCGCACTGTAGGAGGAAGCTGGGGCACCCCAAGGAAATCCAATCGAAAACTAAACAGAGGTATGGGCCCCAGAGCTGAGAGGCAGTAATGCCATCCACTGCTCCACCATGCTACCTGACCTTGACTTTTTTTTTCTTTAAAAAAAAAACAATCAAAGGCAGTTGGCTTTTACAGGGTCTGCCTTCCGCAAGGGCAGTCTCCAAGATTTACTGTTGACGTCCAGGTGGCTGTTGACGTCCAGGTGGTTGTACTGTATTTGAGGCCTTTTCAGGTTCTTATAACTAAAGAAAAACACTCAAAAACCCAATCATCGTGCCTGCCCCTTATATCAAACTATTATTTGAACCCATGTGAGAATATGCTGATTTACACTTCACCAGTAGTCTAATCAAATTATATAATCATCACCCCGTGTGTATATTTACAGTAATTAGAGGCCATTTTTGCAGGCTGTACTTGCAGATCAGCTGTAATTGCAGTATTTTCTTTTTCCCGGCCTGTTATATTGGCTATAAGCGTTACTAAGTGAATTATAAGAAATAATACAGCGTCCTTTTCAATAATATTTAAGACTTTTCAGAGAAAATGTACACAGTGTTCAATGCTGTGTTGAGGGAGACATTATAGTACATTACAGTACAGTAATGATTCAATATCAAGGAGAACAAGTAATATTTGTTCTGGCATAGGGCCTTTTTTATTCATTAATTTAGAAACATACAAGTATGAGAATGTAATCTCATGTAAAACCACTGGTTTCCTTATCAGTGTCTTGAAAATATAACCAACATCTGTGATAATGATCAATTTATACCCTTTCTGAATAAAAAGTAAAGTTATTTATTTCAATTATTGAAATTAGTTTGATTGCTGTAAAAAAAAACATTTATCTTTGTAACCCTTTCTTTCCCAACAAGTTAGTCGCTTATCGTAACAAATGTGTTTGCTCCAATGCAATTTACTTTAGAAATCACATAATTAACATAAATATTGCTTGACTAATTAAGCTGTGATATTATTATGATGTTTATTATAATTATTGTGATTATTATTATGTTTATTAGGAATAGGTGTTAATTTATTCATAATGCATTCATTTCGAACTGTAACATTTCTTAATAAGAATGTTTTTTAGTATTTATGGACAAATGTTTTGCTTACCCTAATGATGGGAGTAAGCTTGGACGAAATGTCAGATTTTATAGCTAATGAAGTTGGAATCTTTTTAATCATTTGAGTATTGCATTGTTTTCTTTGCTTAAAATCAATACAATAAAAGAGATGCAAACTCACAGATAGACTTTTCTGATAAATTAGACTTAAAACACTCAGAGGCCATTTAAGTGTTGATGTGTTGGTGAACAGTTGCTTTGCTTTTGCTCCTTCAGTAGTGTAGTAGAATAAATGTGTTGTGAAAGTATTTTACAGTATTAAAATATGTATATTTCAAACTATGTCTTTTAAATATATAACATATACATTACTATATGTAAGAATTAAAATGTTCTAATAGTCTTTTTATCTTGATGGTTTTTTAAATGTACAGTACCTATTAAAATTGTTTGTTCTTCAGTTCATCTTCTGAAATTGTTACAAACCTATTTTAAGCTGTGTTGACTAAAACATTTAAAAGCTGTACCAGTACTCAGACAGCCCAGAAGTAGTGTTTAAGCATTTATTCAAGTGTTTAAAATGTACAAATATGCAGTGCTCTTTGAATGTTTTGGAACCGCAAATGTAAAAGGTATTTAGTGCTTTTGATCATGATGTTAATATGTATGACACATACTGTATAATATTCATTTTATTTTTTGACAATTATAAGCATACATTTAATCATATTTGAAGTACATTTGTTATGTACAATATATTGTCAATAAAGACAAGTGCGCTAGTTTAAGAAGCTGCCATGCATGTCTGGGACATGACATTACCTCTACTCTGCCTTACCAATGAGGAGGTGTTCTTTGGACCAGTGTCATTCTTTCTCTACAATTTAACTTTCAAATAATTTTAGTAAAGCTTTATCCTCTTATGGTCTCATCTGTCCATTAAACTTTGTTCCAAAACTCCTGGATCATCTTGTACAGTATATCTGAAAAAATGCTGAAATCTTAATAACCTAAGTCAGAGGTTCTAGTCCTCTTGAGCTTTTTTCGATTTTTTTTTTCTTCAGCAAGTGTCAGGAAACATAATCACTATACAGCACATCATTTGGAGACATCAAAACGCATGTGATCATTATTTTGCTTTTTAAAGTATCTCTTGCTCTGGTTGTTTCTCAAGTCTAGATGAGAGGGGTCAGATGTGTATATGGGTTTCTTCTAAGGGTCATATTTCTAAAAGAGATTCATATTATGTGCAATAATATGTGCAATAATATGAATAATATGAATATTATGTGCAAACTATGAAATAAAACATCAAGGCATTGCACTGTCAATGGTGATGATAATAGCCATTCCCGTGAGTCATTAATCAAGTTAAGAAATACTTGAAAATTAAATTCTATAATTTGAGAATTTTTTGGTAAATTACTGTTTTTTAATTAATATTATATATTAAAAATAGATAATTGTCGCTCATTGCCCTCCAGACATTTGCAAGTCCTCTTGCAATTGAGAACACCACTGCATAGCACATTTACAGACTTGATTTCACAAGAAGTCTTTAATGTGATTCCCTGTGCTTTTAATCAAGGTCTCATCTACTGTGTGAAACTTTTGAAAGCCTGCAATTTCTTTGTTCCAGCTGAAGCAAGTTAATTAATGCTGCCACACTGACATCATATTTTCTTGCTTATCTCCCCTTAAAGGAATGTTATTGTAAGAACTTCAAAAAGTCTGTTACATTTTTAATTCACATCAGTACTTGCTTTCTTCTGCAATGTCATACTACTGTAGCTTTCTTCCAGCTACTGGAACTTACTACTTAGTTGTATACAGTAGACATTAAGGTCAAAGTCAAGTGAAAAAAAACATTTGAAGGTCTTCTTTAGCTCAGCCGGCATGCCCATGCGGTGGGGGACGAACTGGGGTGGGAGCGGTGAGGGCACAAGCCCAAGAACCCGAACTCTCTACAATATTTTGTGGGGCGGTGTGGTGGTTCTGTGGCTAAGGATCTGCGTCTGTGGCTGGAAGGTTGCCGGTTGGTATCCCGCGGCCGGCAGAGGAATCCTACTCCGTTGGGCCCCTGAGCAAGGCCCTTAACCCCAACTGCTCCAGGGGCGCCATATAAATGGCCGACCCTGAGCTATGACCCCAAGCTTCTCTCCCTGTCTGTGTGTCTGTGTGTCTCATGGAGATTAAGTTGGGGAGTGCAAAAAGACAAATTCCTAATACAAGACGTTGTATATGACCAATAAAGTGATCTGAACTGCATTGAACTCATCCACCCATTTTCTAACTGCTTATTTCAATTCAGGGTCACGGGGGAGCTGGAGCCTGTCCCGGCAAGCAACAGGCACAAGGCAGCGTATACACAGTGTATTCCAGGCTCCCCACAACACAGGCTCCCCATGTTCATGTGGGTATCCTCTGGGTGCTCCGGTTTCCTCACAAAGTCGAATATTTGGATTCTGGAAAACTGTGCCTGGATGTATGCATGTTTGTGCTTGTGTGTGCCCTGAGACGGACTCATGTCCCTTCCAGGGTGTATCCTAACTTGCACCCGCTCCTACCGGCAAACCTGTATGGATTAAGTGGTTAGAAAATGAATAAGTACTGTATATGGAGACAGGGAGCTTTGTGCTGCAGGAGGTGCCATCCTTTGGAAGAAACATTAAACCTAGGTCCTAACTGTTTGATCTTTAAAGATCCCATGACACTGTATGTACTGTAACAGTAGGTATAAGCCATGTTATTATTTTTATATTCCACTTTGGGCTTGCACAATTGAGTCTTACCTACAGTAACTTTCCCCCTTAATTTAACTGGTGAAATATATCAGTTGAAACACTAAATCATTATATTTTTAGTGGAAATCCTTTCACTTCCTCCTCATGCAAGGTTAAAGCTCTGACTTATTATATTTCCTATATACACTCTATACATATGCTGAAATTATGGCTAGTAGACAATTTATTCTCTTATTTAAGGAAAGGGAATCTTTTACATGCACTGGAGAGTCAATCAATGTCTTGATCCTTTATTCTAACTGTATGTATTTATTTATAAGTTTCTTATTTTCATTCATTTATAGCGAAAACTCTAGAATGTAGGAGATCTGAAATGAAAAATGAAATACGAAGGTTAAGCCAGTTAAGACTGGTTTAGAAGTGGGTGCTCTTTTAAAGCTCATATATTTAAATTTAATAAAATGTTACATTACAGTTACAGCAGTGCTGTATGATATTAACCATACTGCATATTTTTCATTTAAAAACATACTACAACAAGTTAGAGTTTGGATAAATGTTCTCCATTGTTCCAAGCTTTGTCCAATCAAGCTGTAACTGACTTGGAATAACCAGTTGGTTCAAGATTATAATGGTGCAGTTCTGTAGTCCATTAATGTAGAGCATTCCTTCAAGCCTGGGAATGTATCTAGCTGCTCTTCTGTGGACTATTGTCTTCTCAGATGACATTCCATTCCAGAACAGCAATAGCACTTTATTAAAGTGATAACCAAATTTGTAGGCAATATTCTAAATGTGTTCTTACTGGAAAGTTATCAGAATCCTGCTGAAACTCTAAATATAACAAATCATAAGCTCTGTTGTATCCATTACAACTGTTGCTTGTCAAAAATGGTATTATTTCTTTCTTTTCACTATCTTATTAACCTTGAGCTCTTTCAGGCTCTGTGTCTGTAAACAGTTTGTGGATATCCAAAGTACAGTTTAATGTAATCAAATACTTTCAAAATCAAATGTTGCTTTTATCTATGGTGCATAAAAAGGCACATATTGATAGAGATTTCTTTCCCTGCTAAGGGTAATATTAGGTAAGATAACCATTTCTGTGAGTCATTAATCAAGTTAAGAAATACTTGAAATTTGAATTAAATTCTATAATTGAGGAAATGTTGATCCTGATGACTGTATCTTGACGTTAATCTCTAAAAATAGTAGTATTTCCTCAGGATAGTATTTATTCGTAGGCTGTGTCCAGGGATATGCTGAATCATAATTAATTGAATGTGATTGAGACAGTTTGAAGTAGTGTGTTCATCTTTCTTTTAGAGACATCCCTGTGAATTTTGCTTGTCACTCCAGTCACAGTAACTCTACTTTTTCATCCCTACCATGTACAAGAACAGATTGAGTTCTAATGAAACACGAACAACTAAGAGTTTTGGAGGAATTGCTGAGCTGATACTAGATGTCTGATGTAAATTTTACATCAAAGCCAATGTGAACTTTCAAAGACACCCCATATTTCATTTGTGACCAATCTAGTGGATATAAAGCCAACTAAAGCAATAGATGTTCAGATGCAGCTTTCTGTTGTATATTACATAGCTAGAACAGAGATGCTCTCTTTCTCTCATCATGTACAGTATATTAGTTTTGTTTCTATCACATCATTAATAGTTGCACAACCATCCAGATTTTCTCCTGCAAATGCAAAAGAGAAAAATGTGAGGTCTCGTTTTATGGTTAAAAGTGTAATAATATACTTTATTGTACCATTTTTAAAACTGTGTACGAATTTTAAACAGTAGCTCCTGAGTGTTGAAAATACAGTAAGTTCTTCTTGTTCAGGGTGCAGTGGTCCTCAATTGCATTTTGCTTTGAATTGAAGGCAATGTGGTCTGAACTCTAACTTTAAGCTTGAAAGTGGAAATGGTTTCTGTAGTTAAACATAGCAGGGCCTGAAAGCTTTTAACAAAGCATTTGACACACTGGATTGTATTATAGTAAATTTGGAATATTTTCAAATAATCAGGAGTAGAACTCACAGAAAGCTCATGCATTGTGTACATGACTAGACAATTTTCAGCATGTGAACAGTGAAAAGCAAAATTACAGGAAACTAGAGTAGCTCTTGCAACTCATAGAGAACAGTAATACAACAAGATGATTTTTGAATCCCTACTACTAGCTCTTTGAATTTTCTTGGCATAGATTTTTCTGAAATAACACAGTAGGACCTTTAAAAAAATCCATCACAAACCAGCCCTGGCTTGGTCTTTTGCCTGACTGTTGTAACCTTTATTTCCAGAAAATTTAAGTGCCTGAGACAGCTTTTACCACTCTTTGTCCTGAATGGTGGCCTACCGATGTGAATCTGAAAAGCAGATAAAGAAACCAGGGGCTTTAACTGGCATTACAATGGCTCAATTTTAATTTAAGCAGACTTTGAGTGGAAAAAAAAAACATTGGAACAAAAATGCAGTCTTATTTTAGCTTCTATAAATATTAATTTCCATGAAGCACACAGTGTTAAGTAGTCAAATTCATGGCACTAGCAATTCAAGCAGAAAGTATTAGTCACAGTCAATCTTAATACCTTAAATGTTATTATAATATAATAAATGTTATTATATTATAATAAATTATTATAATATAATAAAAAATTGCCTTTTCCAGATAAAGAGAGAACACATTTAAATATTTTCTTGCAATGCCACAGTATAATGACTGATTTAATTAATATATTGTTCAGTATTGGTTTCTAAGTCAGTGTTAAGCTTTCACTAAAGATGCTGACTAAAATCATTCTATTTTTTATTGTTTGGTTCAGTTAATCATGATGACGTCATAATTTGGATCACCTGAGTTCAGCTGCAGTTAAAAAATAAAACAAATATCTTAGCTGTCATATAACCAAGGTTTCTGTTATCTTTATTCCTTAAATGTGACATTATGTTTTTGATAGGCTGATAATGATCAGTGACCTGTATAAAATGGAACAGATATGTTTGACAAATGTTATTCATTACAACCATTTACATCAAATGCAAAAGAACAACATGGAAATGAAGGTAAAAGTAGTTACGAAGTTCTCAGCTTTGTTAAGATCACTAAAATTATAGGACTGTAAATACAGTATATTAAAACCTTGACAATTTGGGGTTTTTAGTGTTTAATCTTTGCAGCAATATTTTACTGAAGTATCCAAAAAATAAACTCTATTGCTGCATTGGACATAAGATTACAGAGATTTTCTCTGTGTACATACAGTACCAAAATTAGCATAACAAAGTGTTTATAGTATATGTGTCTATATTATCTGGTCTATTAAGTAATAAAATTAGGCTTAAGTAATTAAAACTCTTAATTTTTACTATATAACAACAATTTCTCTATGCTTCCTTACTCCTAACTAACTGATGTTCATCTCATTCCGAAGTTGTTCATCATGTTTATACACATAGCATTTACCGAAGGTTTCCAGTGGACAAGAAGCTGTATAGTAGGTCTTTGCTTTTGCGTGGTGCAGGTTGGATCCCCGAGACCTGTGAATTGCGTCCACTGAACTTGTTTTGAATGAAAAGCGTGCAGTTTATGCCTGTGTCATTTATTCCTCTATGAACAACACCAATTGCGTTGTCTTTCTCTAGGTGACTTTTATTTTCCTTAGATGATGGCATCCACTTCCGTTCGAAGATCAGCATACTCGGGGTCCTACTTAGCTGCAGTGGTTCTGAGAATGGAGTCACCATTCTCCATTGTGGTTTTGTTGTCGTTGCTCAAAGGCATTTGGACTGGTATTTGGACTTTGGTGTCTGTTATCAGGGTGTCCTGGGAGCTGTTGCCTTGAGCTGCCAAGTCTTTATTATTTCGTTATACTAGATCCTGATTGGAGCAAACCTGCTTGGAGATTTAATATGTGTAGATAGATAGAAGTCTTGATAGACTTCTGAATTTTTCTTCCCTTGGAAACATGGGACTAGTTCCTCTCTCATAGTTTTTCTGGATTGGCATTCTAAAGATTCAGAGTGCATACTGTATCTCCGTGAATGTGAGCTTTCTTAGCTCCTTCATTTCACAATACATTATTGCAGCTCACACTCCTTTATTTTCACTTTTATTGGTTAAAATTGGGATTTCATCTGTTAGTAATCTGTTAAATCTCTTACCAGATGTTCTGAGGTGGTTTAGACACTGGGATTTCTTCAGAATTCTCCACATTTTACAGGCACCAAAAATTATTCTGAGTTATACAATATTTCACTATGAAATAGAATACATCACTCCGTGATTGCAGGTCGAAAAAAAATTCTAGCAGAATATCTTTGATAAGAAGAAAAAAAGATTTCCGTATGTGTGACATATGAGGAACCCCGTGTTTAAAGATGTTAAAAGTTACATCCCCAAACATGTTGTCTGTAGAAGTCTTCATTTAAATGCAGCATCTTGTTTCCAGCTTAAATTACTGTATATGTATAAAATATTTATTTATAAAGTCATATTTACATACTGTACCTCAACAATATGTAAATTCTATCAAATATTTTATGATCTTTATTCTCTGTCTTACTATTATTTTCCTCATTGTGTGTATTATTGTGTATTGTTGTCCTTTGTTGTCTATTCTTGAATTGTTGACACCTGTCTGACTAACATATTGCAGTAAAAAGTAGGACATTATATTTAA
This sequence comes from Atractosteus spatula, assembly GCF_055471065.1. Classification (NCBI taxonomy): domain Eukaryota; kingdom Metazoa; phylum Chordata; class Actinopteri; order Semionotiformes; family Lepisosteidae; genus Atractosteus; species Atractosteus spatula. The sequence goes on from NC_142717.1 coordinate 5,403,394, forward strand.
AGCAAGGTGAAGGGCAGTGAATAAAGCATGAATGAACATGGCAACATGAGTGGAAACAAAGTGAAAAAATCTAAATTGACCATTTTGCACTTTAATATTGTGCTTATCGAAGGGAAAAAGAAGTAAAGTACTGAGTAGAAACTGACCAATACCAACTATCACATTCTGGCCTCGTATCACTGAAGCAGTGATGTCAAGACTGCACCTCCCCAAAAGTAAAAAAAAAATATTGCTTTGTAGCCTCAAAGTCATTTTTTGTAAGATAATGATTTTGGCACACCTGCAAATTATGTGGTATTCAGCCACTGTTGATCCTTACAAATTAGTGTCACACAGTCATTTTAATTTGCTGAAGCAAATTACAAATCAGTTCAGTTCATCTTTAAAAAATGCATTTTCAGTGAGTCTGTTAGAATTAAAAATAAGATCGGGAGTAAACCATGAGATGCACAATAATATGAAACATGGGGAAAAAAATAAAAAAGTAAATGCTTCAAAATAAGTACAATTATGTTACCTTAAAGTATGCTACTGAATCATAGGAGTATAATGTAGATGGAAGCCATATTTTGTGTCACAGTTTTACAAATATGTTCCCCTGAACAAAAATAGATGAGGTACAAACAAAGTCTTCTGGCAAATTGTATCTTTCTGAGAATGTAATTTTCTATTTTGCTGTTTTTTTTCTTTTTGCTTTTTCTTATGGACTTTTTAAGGTGACTGTGTGTCTGTTAACTTTACAAAGGTGTTTTGAGCCCTGAAATAATCCTGCAAATATCTGCATGTGCTTGGCTGTTATACTAGAAATTTCCTTAACTAAAACATTAATCTAGGTCAAAGTATTTTCTCTTGGGGGGAAAAGACTGTACTCTTCTGTAGCTTAAGTGCTGTACAACCTGCAGGCTAACCCCCTACCCTGCCTATTCACTGTCTTTCCTTAAATAATTTTCATGCAGAATGCATCAAGAATGTCTTTAATAGCCACCCCATCTCATTTATTTTCTTTTTCACTTGTTTATTTCATGAAATAATGAACCAGCTGCATTTGTCTTCCCCGTATCGGCACACGTTTCTATTTCATCAATTTATACCATATCATGGATCATTTATGTATAATTTAAGATCTTGTCTGCAGCTGGGCCAGTGTGGATGCCACTGTTATCTGTAGCCCGTGTGTCTTGCAATTGTACGTCGCTTGGGTTAAAAGTGTCTGCCAGAGGAATAGATGTAATGCTGTTTGTGAGTTGGATCCCTGTGTTATGAATAAATCTCATTGCACATTTTCACAATGCACTTGGGTGACCTGCTCTGTATGACGGTGAATAAATGCCTGTCTGGCCCACAGCATTAGAAATTGCTTCTTAAAGCTGCTCCTGTTCCAGACCGAATAGTAAGGATGTACCTGTAGTATTAAAATGTCAGAAAATAAATTTTCCTCTTCTTTCCATTTCCGCTTGTCACAAAATCTCTTCCAATACAAAAACATAAGTTCTGTTTGCCTTGTGATAACCAATATCTGTTTAAGTTTTTTTATATACACGTTCCATGTATAATTTTAGGTCAATAGCACAAAAGAAACACGGTCACTTAGCAGATCTTAGATCGTGATATTTGGAAGATGCTAGAGCAAGGAGCTGGGTCAATGTATGGGAAAAGCACTCAGAAAAGTAAAAAAAAAAAGGTGTGGGATCGAGAGATTAGCAATATGAGGGTAAAGAGAACAAAATAAATAGAATATGAAAATGGGTAGGGAAAGGTGTGAAAGCAAGTTCGAAGGGAGAGATCTAGGAGATGAATCCCTACCAGGGGATTTGTGGAAGTGTAGGAAACATTGTAAATCAGATCCCTGTGTAGCCTGCGAGTGAAGGCCTACACAGGTCCTCTCCCTGATTTATCTATGAGCTGCCCTCCAGTGGCTTGAACTGACAAAGACATGGCAGAGACAGGTGCTCCATTGCAATGGGGAAACCAAGAAAAAAAAGTTAGAAGGAAAATAAGTTGCAGTTTAGGCCATATTTTGTTAGACACGAACCTAACAGTTTAAGGGATGAATTTGCTTTAAACCTTTAAATTCATTTGATCACCGCCTATAAACTCTGCCTTGTCTCTTTGTTGTCTTTTTCTAAAATTATAAACCTTAATTTTAGACTCAAACGTTAGAGAGTTAAAGATTTTTTTTTATTATTTCAATTACTTATTTGATTTGGATTCTCATCAAATAACACTGTCTTCACTTCTTTTTTTAATTTTTCCTGGTATTGAGATCTTAAAGACCTAATGGCATCAATTCTTTTAAGTATGTTTCTTAATTAAGGAATATATTTATACTTTTTTCCTTTATAATTGCTTCCTATACTGTATACTGTATGCGTTTGACTTCATTTCCCTATAGTCTTTCTGTACTCTGTTAGAAGGATTTATCTGAAAGGTTTAAAGGAACACATGCAAGATGTGAGAAGTCATTGCATCTTTTGAGTCAGACAAGATATAAGCAATCAATTATGGTTCCATGGAATTTGGCTGCATTTCACCTTTGCTAAAGTGAAACAGATGGAGGTTTTTTTTTTGCACCAGCATGAGAAGGTTTCTCACTGCTTTGAGATGCTTTGTGTACTTAGTCATGGCTATACAGTAAAATGTTCATAATTGATTAAATCTTTGAGAGTAACTAAATTCTTTTTCCTATACAAGTATCGGCATATTTATTGAAATCTAAATAAGGTCTTATTTCTAGATTTTTGTTAGACGTGCATGCAAGCAAGTTAATAATAACATAATTCAAGGTTTCTAACAGGGTAATAACAAACACTGAAGAATTGTAATCTGTTATTGACATTGGGGTTTAAAAGGTATTTGAAATACAAAAATGAATTTACAAAAGCAGGAATAAGACCTAAAACACAACAGTATTACAAAAATAATAATTTGAAAATAGTCTGTTGACATCTGACAGTACTGGAAGGGTATTGACATTGTCTAGCTTGACCATACAGTATTTCAGTGCACTAACTCAGATTTTTTAAGATGCGAGAATCACAGAGAGTAAATTTACAATTTGACCAGGTGTTCTGAAATGTACCCAGTCTCAAATTCTTCTATATTCTATAATACAGTAGTACCTATATCCTTCTTGTAATGTTCCCATAATCAGGATGTGAGAGAGCACATGTTACTAACCAGTTCAGAATTGTTAGCCTCAAAAGTATATTGAAAAGTTCTTTGCCCTAGGCAATGAAGGCCTTGCTTGGGAAAACAATCACAGAAAAATTTAGAACAATATAACAATTTTAAATGTGCTGTATGAAGCAGTAAGTTGGATCCTCTGCTCTTTTGTATGCTTGATAGATTATGTAGCTCACCCTTTTTATCTGGAACCAGTCGAGAGAAGATAAACCAGATACATTCCAGAACTTAAAGACTGACAGTCTGAGGGAACCGAAACTTTAAAGTCTTGAACAGAAAAATCCGAAAAGTTTTTTGCAAGGAATTTGCCGAAAAGACCTGTTATAAGTATTCAAAGTCTTCGAAAGACTGTCACAGTCAACTTGGTGGACTTCTTCAGAATCAATGATAAAACACAAACCAGAGGACACAAGTGGAATTTGCCTGCAAATACCTTTACAGCCATAAACAGGAGGCACTTCTTCACACAAAGTATGAAAGAGATTAAGGAACAAGACACCCAGGCATGCTGTCCAATACTCTTGAGATCTTTCAAATATGGCTGAATGAGATCTTCGGGTCAACTACTGTAGCTACTAACTACCAAACGGGCTAGATTGGCTGAATGGACTCCTTTCGTTCAGAACCATTCTTATGCTTCAGCTCACTCGATAAACTTGCTGTGATCAGGTTGTATCTTCACTTGTTCAGTAAAAACGGTAATAATACTCATCAGTATTGAGACACTAATTAATATATCACATGCAATTTTAGCACACTTGAAATCAAAGTAAAGCTGCAATTACTCAAACAGTGTCACATTTCTTGTGCTCAGGAATGCAGAGCAAAACTGCTTATTTTGCTTTTAATGTACATTCAGTCAAGAAATCAATCAACGGAAATCAAACACTTTGTGCCTGAGTTTACTTACAGTATAAAGGTTTTATGCAGCTAAACTCAAACACATTTTCAGTCCGATACTGTAACGGGTGCGCTGCAGGTATTGTTCAGGAACCTGTCAGAGCTACATTAATTCAGGTCAGTGCAAACAGCAAGACCTGGCTGAAAGCACTTGGATTCGATGTGCACGATGCCGGAAAGAATGAGCTCCTAGAGGTGGTCAGAAAGCAAAAGAAAACCAAACTTCTTGTCACCCAAGTCATGAGTGTACATGTGTGCAAGTGCAGTTTTGGTTTGGTTCAGATGGAAAATGCAGATGTAAAGTAGAAGCATTAATAAGAAGAGTATGGGCAGCTCACCTTGAAGCACAAGGTAGGCAACATTAAAACTTGTGTATAAGTATCTCAGGAAGGCACAAATTTAACTGTAAAAATGTTGTTGCCTGTTCCAACAAGACTGTGCTCTCTAACACACTTCCTAACTCTTTTTCTGTGCATTGTACAGTAGCTGGATGCCTACAAATGACTTTGTCACATTCAGCATACTGTAAAAATAGCACGAAAATGCAGCACTGCCTGAATAATTTATAAAGTTGTTTAATCAGCCTCTGCTTTATTCAGGCTTTATGATTATGATTTGGAGCTTCATTCAGAGTGCCAATTATGGCATGATGATTTAAAAGAATCTTTTCATAAAGCTCTACCTTTTAGCGTTTTAAAGTTTTAAAAGAGCTCTCTTTCCATTATTTGCAGGAAACTGTCCAAACCTTCTCAGGGTACTGTATGTTTCTTTTAAATATTACACAGTAGTATAATAACAGGTCATAATTGATACAGTATGATTTGGCAGGAGTAGATCCAAATGCAGTAGCAGCTTGGGAATGTATTAATCAGGTGCATTAAGAGAAAGTTCTTATTTAGAATGATGGATGAAATCATAAATATCAGGTCTGAAAGATCTGTTAAAGAATCTTCTAACCCTAACTAAATGCATAGAGGACACAGGGAAAAACAAAGACAGGTGAGTGAATGGAGTGAAGATGGAAATCACCATTGCAAGAAAGACCGCATCAACTTTTGGTGTGCTGTGTATAAATAAAAAAAAGTATCTTCAAAGGTACTATTCTAATCCTAAGTAATGACCAAAGTTCTCATTTTTATTTTAAAGGTTGTCATAATAATGATGGGAAATGATTAAATAAAAACCTTCTTCATGTATTGTAACTACAGTGTCTTCTAATACTGTAGGACAAACAGTAAAAGGAGAATTTATTTCTAAACTAGAAGCAGTTTCTCTGAAAAAAATAAAACACATCTGAAATCTGAGCTCCAGAACTGGTAAAGAGTAGCATTGGAGCAGTAGACTCTGCATCTGAGCTGTCTGAAGCGATTTGCTCATCAAGGGATTGCGTGTCTGGGTAGTGGGGACCTCAAAGATATGCACAGAAGGATGTATTCGTTGCAGGGAAGAAGGGGGGTGGGGGTGAATTGGTGAATTTCAAAGCACAAAAACAGGGTCTTCTTTTTTAATGAGGAGCTCCTCAGAGCAGTATCTCTGTCTCTTGCATTTTTCATGGTACTACCAACCTCCTTGTGCTTAAGATACCTTAGAAATTTTATTTTCTATGTATTATTTGCTCATCAATAGATTATACCTGAAGAAGCCATAAAAAGAAAGGGAATAAATTTCATTCCATTATATGGTTTACATGACATTTAAAAAATATATGTACTGGACTGCCCTTTGAGCTGCTTTTATCTGTGTTCTGCCATTGTGTTTTTACAGCAGATTGGTCAGTAATATCTCGTGTTCATCTATTATATTATTAAAGCAGGTGTAAATGTGTTCTGGAAGCTGCAGTGTCATATGGTGGTGAAAGATAAAGGGATTACATTGATGTGAGTGTCTCTGTCAAAATACAGGTCTCAAAATATGTTCAACACAATGCCATACAGTGAGATTACCACCAGCTATAGCAAAACCATTCTTTAACACTGATACTAATGACTCTCCACATCACTGTGCTACTAGTTCAGGTGGGTAGCTGCGTCAGCATGCGTAGGCTGCAAAGGAACAAGTAATAGGTTTATTCCATGCTGAAAAAAAGAAGAAAGAGAACACAACGTTTCGGCCGTGGAGCCTTCTTCAGGTGTGTTAGAATGATGGATGAAACACCTGAAGAAGGCTCCACGGCCGAAACGTTGTGTTCTCTTTCTTCTTTTTTTCACTGTGCTACTGCTGGCTGCCAAAACTGTTGTTTTTTTCTTACTGACTTTAGCAAACCCTTTGTGCTTTCTCCTGCAGACCAAAGATTATCTTTTTGCCATTTTCAGCTGGTGTATCCTAGTGACTTTGAATCACGGTGTTATCATTGTAGGCCCATCTGTGTCAAATATTGACATCTCTTCGGTGTGTGGTGACACTGATTAGTTTTGAATTCCTAACTGTGTTAACAGTTAAAGTTTGTTGATTTGGAGATTGAATCCCTTAGGTGTTGCCACCTGGTCATTACATACAGTTGACCAGGTCCAAGTCAATACCTGGTGCTTCTAGTCAGTCTGTCGCCATTCCCAGAGTGCATTATCTCCCTGTTTTAGAGGTTGTGGCATTGCTGCAGTTTAATTTAAGATGACAAATGCATGCCTTTAATAGTGGAAACATCACCTTTGTTCATGCATATTCGCAAGCACACACTTTTATCCATGGATGTATCATGGCTTTTTTACTCCTTGCTCTAAATGTAGAAAGGAGTGTAAGAAGAGAGCACAAGCTTCAGCATTTTCTCCTAATACATCAAAGGCTCTCATATTCAAACAGATTAGTCAGTTAGACTAAACCAGCTAGATCGGTTTGAATGGCTTCTTTTTGTTCTTAACAAAAACATCTTAATCGGAATATCGTATTTGGTCTCTGCTAGCCACAACAAGAGCTCCAACAAAACATATAATGTGTTTTTGCAAGCTATTAAAATATCGTGGTCTGGACCCATCCTATTGTTCAGCAGGATCATCTTCAGTTGCAATAGTAAAAGTTGTAATGGTGTGGGACTGAAGTGCATGTTCTAGCAGTTTCCAACAGAATTCTAATCCATTCTGGCCGTGGAAGGTGATGAAGGTCTGTCTAATGCTTCTCAAGACAGCTGCACATTGCTTGCCACTAAGAATCTAATTTCTGACAAAGGTACAGGTACCTTTACTGAATATTGACTCAAGGGGGATGAATACTTATGCAGTCAGTTTTCAGTTTTGTATTTATGATATGCGACGCTGTGTATATTTATGTTGTCACTTTGACATTATACAGTGTTTTTTGTTGATCAAAGGCAAACAAAAACAAATACATTATGATTCCATATTGTAACACAATTAAATGTGAAAAAGTCCAAATGGCTGAATACTTTTGATAGCCACAGTATTTAACGTAATATGTTGGCCAGTACTAAACGTACTTAAGACATATTCGGTTTTATCTTTGCAGTTTTATTTTTAGATTACTCCTCAGCAGATGGTTCCTTTTATTCTTTTTCCACTGATTAATTCTTTATGACTTTCAAAAGATTTAATTAAAAATGCTCGAAGCCCTGGCAGCATATCTAGCTACAGAGCTTTAAGAATCAACTTCAGAATTCCCTTCCTTAGTATAAAGTTGAGATGTGAATCCAAGGTCTTCATAAAAACTTTCTCTACCTTCTGCAATATCCCAGTTTTAAGGTTGTTTTAATGATGTAGCTTTTATTTTGTAACCAAAAATATTCTCTCATGGCTTTGCTCTCATCTGTTATCACGGAAGACGTCACTGTGAACAGGGGCAAGTGGTCTGTGCTATTTTTAGAAAAAAACTCCCCCCAGTGGGATGTAGTGAATAACATTGCAGTAGAGGAACAGCCGAAGCTGTAATTTTCTATGCAGCTGGGACCCACTTCAATAATATATAATTTGTCTATGCACAACCTTCTCATGTCTCACTCATTCTGAATTTACTCTGCTTTCCGTAAGGAGCAATGTCTGGGAGGAAAACACTGAGATTGTCGAGCTTTAATTATCGGTGCTGTCAGATTAGAAGTTATCATGAGTCCAACATCAGCTGTACATCTTATCTCTGTACTGACATTGTTTAGGTCAGCCGTTGTGATTTTAGGCACTGGAAGAGAAAATTTTCCAGCAAAAGGGCTTTTCATTTTTTGAACATGTTATTAATCCATCAGGTTGGCTGCTACCACATCAAAGGAAGATTGTTGACTTCTCGTGTTCAATTGCCCACACCGTAAGGTACTGTACATCGCACACAGAAAAAGACCCGGAACGTGAAAGATTTAAAGGATATTTGAGACTGTGAATCAATGAAATTCTCCTGAGAGAAGCTGACAAACTGAGAAAAAAAAATAATAAAAAAAAACCTGACAAAAATTACTTCCAGATCCATGAAATAAATTGGAGCAGGGGACAAGATCGGATTTGTAGATGTATGGAAACGGCACATCCTTGGTCAATAGTGTGACAGGAGTTAAGAAAAGGTTCGGTAACCACAGTTTCAAAGCTGATTAATTGGGATAATTTAAGAAGCATTAAGTCCTTCCTTGAATCTCTGAGCTACTGTCTGCCAGGTGAATACTGTAGATTGAATGACTCCTTGTTGTTAATATTTTTTATTTCTTTACTGTATTTCAGTTTCCCTGTCAGATTTACTTTCAGTTCAAAAATATGATGTAAAACGCACATTTTTGGCCACATAGCATTACATTCTGGCTTGTTTTTGGAAAGTGTTTATTTCTGCACAGTTGTACTCTGTGTTGTTGTTACAAATACACTACTGTACTTGCAAGAACCGTAGTGAGGAAATCAAGAAATGAAAATAAAAATAAGAAGGCAAACCTACTGTAATACCAGTAGAGAAAAACAATCATGGCGGGCGTATGTTGAATAAAGGAAATCTGATATATTGCCGAGTTCTGCTAATCTTTTGAAACTTGACAATAGCAACACAACTTAAATGGGATACATTAAATGCAACTCTTTAATATGGCTGTAGAAGCTGAAGTTTAGTGTTTTGCGATGCAGTGGCATAGATCAGATCAGTGTGACAATGAGCCAGTAAAACCTTAGCACAGTGCTGGTTTCAGTGGCTAAAGGTTATTTTGGAAGGATCACAAAAAAACACAGTGTCTTACTGACCTCCAAGATACTTTTTACAAAAACCTTTTCACTTTTAGTATGTCTACTTTTTTTACACTCCTGATCCTACTTCCCTGATTCCTTGTTCATCTGGGTTCACCTTATTAGGCTTTTGAATGCTTAAATAAAATGTCCTCCTAGTGACCCTCTTTCAAAACTACAGACTTGGAATATCCCCTCATTTTTTCAAGTGACGCAGCTTATTTCATTAGGCACTAATCTCTAATACACCCATTTTCCTTGTTGGACGTTTTGTAACCTTGGGGTTAATTGGGGCTAATTTCCCATACTGAAAACAATGAAAATGTTCCTTGAACTGTAAGTTTGATGTCCCAAAATATATAATGATGTTAAAAAAAGAAGCTAGTGTCATATGACATTTAAACGGAAGATAACACAAAACTTTGAATCGCTTGTTAAACTGCAAATTTCAAATTCATCACTTGATGGCAGCATTTACTGTATGTCAGAGATGCTTCTTCTTTGTTGTACTGTGTACAGTAGGTCTGTTTAGAATAGAAAGAGGATTTAAATTGCATACAAACTCAGAAATCAATATTTGGATTAAAAAATTCATAAGCTTGAAATGAGCAAAACATTTTAATTAATTATGTATTTTTTTGCCTGGTATTAGCCATGTAAATATTTTATTCCATCCTCATTATCCAAGCTTTATGTGATTACGAGTTTTATTCAGGATAGTATTTTTTTTAGCTAAAAAGTACCTAGGGTGCACTTACATAGTAATCAGGAAGTGGAATATTTTTAGAATACTTTTATGTTAATCTTTTATTAATTTAATTAATATAAACAATGTCAAATTGCTTAATTTTTAAGTTTTTATTAAAAGGCAGACCACAGATATTGACTTTGTATTTGTAATTTTATGATTGTTTTTGTTCTTTTTTTCCTACTTTAGGGGATGTCACATTTAATTCAGATGAACATCCAGTGGAGCATATTACTTATAGAACTTATAGAACATCTTTACTTATAATCCTGCAATGTTTTGTTTATCTTCTGTTTTACTGTCTGTTTCAAAATGAGGCAGAAGAAGCATAGCTTTAAGTCTAAAATTACCAGCCCCCATCCCCAATATATGCACATGCACACAAATGATGTTTTTATATACAAATATGATACATATTTCATAGCCTATATACATATATATCAGATAATAATTGGGTGCAATTATGCATACAAGTCTTCCTGATCTTTAGATTCTTGGAGTTGGATCACTGAATCTCACATAAAATTCCTAGTTTACTTGTTTTTTCCATTGAGATTCAACAGCACCATCTAGTGATCACACCATAGTTTATCAAACCCTAGAAAATTCTTTCTGGGCTGAAATCAATTTTTTTAAATAGTTTTCAAAAGAAAATTTGCTGACTAATACTAAAGTAGAGACTAACGGGCTTACATTTAAAACTGTATTTCCAAATGTTTATGTTTATTGTTTATTGAAGTCTGCATTATTATTATCTCTGAATCACATAACAAGCAACAATGATTGGCAAGGTGTGTGGAAAATGAAATGTGTGCAAGACTTTATGGTATTCATAGATCTGGTTTAATCTCACATACTGTAGATGTCAGTAGTTCTTATTCTGATTGTAATTCCTTACAATCAGACAGTCCCAAATCATGGCAAGCATTCAAAGAATAATAAAATCAATATAATAAAAATATATAGTATACTTTTCTCAGTATAGACTATTGAAATATTCAGGTCTCATTTACCTTTCACATTTCAACATGCTTAACATTTTTAAACTCGGCATTTGAAACATTGTGAAATGTGTGGTGAGTTGCAAGATTCTCCTGAAGTTCATTCTCCTGATGACTTTGAAAAATCGGTGCAGTAATCCTTATGGATGTATCCATTGCAGGAACCTTGGAAATCCAGACAAGATTCTAACAATACGTCATCACCTCAACTGTGATATATAATTCTAAGTCACGTGCTCAATTAGGTAATAGACAAGGTCTTTGCAGGATTGCAGCTGATTTACAGAATAGATGATCATTTATTTGATCTCCAAGAGCTCCAGTCCAAAAATCCAACCACCCTGACTTCAGTTATCGAACTTGAGTATGCTCCAATATTTACTTTGACAGAAATGGATCTCCAGACAACACACCTGTATTAAAGAAGCATACAGCATATGAAGACAGGACTTAGACATACTCAGGAGACCAGAAGTCTTCATCAGAAAGCACCAGATGCAGACACCCCAATGCAAATGAAAATGATTAATCCAACCATGAGGGATAGCCAATCAATGATGTGTCTCTAAGTATTTTGCATACTTACACATTATAGAGCCTGTATGTGATATGCAGGAGGCTATAAACTAGCAAAAACAAAGTCCTTAACTTTACAGCCCAGTTCAGAGACGTAAAAACGTTGGTCCCATTTTCATTATCCAGATGCATCAAATGTCAGATGAGATGCACTAAGTGTGTGATAGAACAGAAACATTTGACATCTACATCAACACTAGGTGCCTCCGTATTTTTATTCGTACAGTAAGTATGTATGTCTTCTGGGATCATTTTGTAGATCTAACCAAGTCTGTAAAAATTTTAATTTTCCTGCACCGTGTTTTCAGATGCATTTCATTGTTTTTAGGGACATAAAACTTCATTAATTACATTCTTTTTTCCAATATTTACAGAGCACCATCCATTAAACACCATGCTTAGCAATAATAAATAGGAGAAAATGAATAAATATTGGTATTTTAATTTTTTACTTTCATCAGGCCATCGTATTAGAATTCAGTGAAGCTCATCTGTTGTCAGAGCAATCTATGCTTTTATTAAATTAGAAGTAGATGATTGCTAAAGCAAGAGTAATACAACTTCATAGAGAATTTAGCAACCAGGTTAAATTAAAAAAATAATGTTATTGAAATGGCCCTCTCAGTTTTGGATTTTCTTTCTCCAGCTGTCCACTGTAACCTGAGTCAGAATGGAATAGATCACGCAGCCTGTGCAGAGGATGTCAGTGTGCACCTTGAAGCAGAATCGAGAGAGAATGGAGTCAGAAATGAGGACAGCAGTCTGAGGCTTCTGGAGAAGAAAGGAAGTCCTAAACAACAGACTTCGGAAACAGATGGTGCTCGGGTAAGGAACTATCAGGAACTCTTACATACATTTTCCAGTGTACATTGCATTATGAACTACGTACATATGTAATGTACTAAATATAAAAATCTTGAAAGTATTAAGATACGGTAATTAAATTAAATACTTACAGTAATACCCTCAGACTAATGTTTGCTCCCTACATGCTACTTGTGAATCCCTAATCTGTGGGTTTTATCTGGAGGTTTTCACAAGAGAAACTTGGAGCCCTCACCTTTTCTAAATATTTGAGGTCAATTTTTTGTTTCCAGGGCAGATACCATATGAATTTTGTGTTTCCAGGATGGATACAATATGATTTTTGTGTTTCCAGCAGGGAGGATAAAATACAGACAACTGTACTATAATATGCTTCATGCTCTTCTACTAAAACAGACCATAAATGTCCTTTTGTTTTTGCAGCACTTTGGGCTGGACAGAAATGCACTATTAACACATCTTATACTTTTCTTGTTTAATTCTTCCCTATTTATACAAGTATCTGCAACACACAAGTTTTAATATAGAGGATATAACAGGATGTTACCTACTGTACACATGGATCCGTATTTTAAGGCAGTGTGTCTTGTTTTCTTACCTCATATCACTACTTGAGGTCTCCCATTCAGGTATTGGTCAGGCTCACACCTGCTGAGCTTCAGTGGGTTGTCAGTTGTGAGTTGCAGGGTGATATGGCTGCTGGCTTTAAAGCAGTACTGTCCACCAGTACAAAAGCAGCCTTAAGGTTTTCTCTTGAGTTAGGTGTCCAGAGGGTGTTTGGAAAAAAAAAATCCCTCAATGAAGTTAAACAACACTTATTTGCTTATTACCTCCTTCTACCTTAGCCTGCAGTATGGTTTTATAAATAAACTATTCCTTTGTACTTATGTCATTTTCACCATTCAAGAACAGCAAATTTAGTGCACTCATATCATTTTGCTGAAAGCGGATAAAAATAGTTACAGCTGCTGGATGGTTCCTCTGTGTGATGACTCAGAAACCAAGGGGGATTAGAAACATTATATAAAGTGTTTGATTTTCACCACAGTGTCTGCACAGTTAGTAAATCTAATTTTAACTGCAGGCTTTTTTTATGCTCTGAGGATGCAGGTTTTTCCTTTTTTAATGATGTATGTCATGTTGCTAACAGAAATAACAAGGGAGCATAATTCAGTCCTTGACTGTTCATGTTAAAAGGGTGCAGAACAAAGCTGGCTTTCAGCAGCAGTATTAATTCTACAGTTAACTAGCAGCATTGCGACTGATATGATATGTGAAAAAGGAGGCCATGACTTGTTTCCCTGAGATGTGAGCTGATATGACAACAATACGACACTCAATGTAGTCATAATTCAATTATGCCAATGTTTTTTCTGGGACAAAACTTGGTATTTACAAAAAATCATCTTCCTTCTTTTCAGTGTTCACATGTAGAATAAACTGTAGGAATATGATTGCCCCCTTCTGCCAGAGAGAAGACTCAGTTTCCTACTTTAAATAAATAATAGCGATGACAATAGGAATTCACATAAAATGTAAAATGAATGTTCCTGTATTTCAGTTGACTAAAGCAAGCATATAAGTCCTTTATTCTTAAATAAAATTGTGCATCCAGAATCCTCCTCAGCTGTGATGTTTGTGCAGCCCAAAAACAGCACAAAGCTTTCACCGTCCTTGGTTTAAATTTTGCATTAGCAATATTTTTCATTCACGGTCATGTTCTGTTAAATTAAACATATGGTCACGCCAAAAGTCCTCATGGTCTCCCCTCAGCAACCAGTATCTTACTAATAATCTATTACAAATCTGTTTTGCAATCTGCACTGGATCAATATCCAATAATAATCTGAGCTCAGAACTGCTGATGAAACACCTTCCTTTCAACGTTGTCTCATTGCTTTAGCCCACATATGAGAATACAGTATGAGCTTTTAAAGGAGTTTTCATTTCCTCCAGCACACTAGCTCACCCTGTCTTTTCATAAGAGCTCTGGTGGTGGATGCAGCAATGCTATTAAACCCTGGAGACAGCGGTGAGCTCAGATCATGCTGTTTCCACCTGGCGTCCCTAAGTGCGTGACTGGAGGCAAATCGGCCCCCAGCCAATTTTCTCTTTCTGAAACCCGTGAATGCAGATGCCAATCTGATGCCCCTCATAGGCCCCCAGCCAAGATTACCACAGTGCTGAGGCTCGGAGTCAAAGAGATGACTGTCTGAGATGAAAGGCACTCCTGACAAATCGTGCAGGGATTTTACATTTTCAATTAGTATTGACTGTGCTTACCTACGCTCAAAATAGCAGATCTGTGCCATCCCGGGAAAGAATCACATTGGGGGGTGTTTAATTAGTAAATCCGGAGAATGCTCTGTGTTCAAGAGCAGAGAGTTTCAGTCACTGATCCGTATTAAAGGTGCAGTTTTCCATTCAATCATCTCACTTTATTCCACTATTGCTATCCTGCCTCTTGTCTTCCTGTCTTCTTTGACACAACCTGCTTGCATCCCCACTGACAGGAGTCCCATGTGACTAAGGGATGCTTTTGTCTTTCTAAACAAGTCTATTTCTAGGTTGGAAAGTATGGGAGAATCACCCGCACAGAACTGAAAGGGGAACTGCAAAACTTTTTATATTTCGGCGGTTAGAAAGAATCAGCATTGATGAGTGCATTTCAAAGAAAGTAAAATGCACACAGTAACTTGTAAAACCTCCAATTTACATCAAAGTAGAGTCAATTTCCAGATCCGCGCAGCGCCATATTCTGCGATTCAGAACGAGGCAACAAAACTTCTGGTGAGGTGATGCGGTGCTATTGCACTGTCAAGAAGCAGGCTTGTGAATACCTTTCTCTTAATCCAATAGAAATATTGGTCTCGATTTCGAGATGGTTTTGCTGCACAACCTGTACTTATTCACTCATACATCGCCTTACGTTTGTCATTAATCGTGACTACTGAGCAGGAAGGGCTGCTTCATGTCACAATTCTTGCAAACTCTCACTCTTGCCTATGATGAGACCAGAGGATTGTGACAACACGGAGACCTACAATACTTTCAGAAAGTTCACGATTTTATGCCAATTCAAAATGTATAAAATTTTTCTATACCGTCAATTAATTTATTTTGTTATCGAGATTTAATAACTGGTCTTAGAAACTGGGACTGCAGTTCCCTAGTAATGCCAGTAGTTGAGAGTAATTTTCTCCAATAATTTTCATTTGTGCTATACAGTAGTAGTAGTAATATATCAAGGTACAGTACAGGTGGTCACTGATATTCTTTGGGATTAGGAACTAGAAAGTCATGCCATACTGTATAGCAAAAACAACATATTTAGGAGAACTTTGTCCTATGAGAATACCATAAATATGAAGCTTATGGGACCGTAAGAGCATAAATTTGCCCTTGTGACTAAAGGTTTTCCTTTAAGAATTAATGGAGTCGGGTTAGGCATCATAAATTAGATTGAGTATGTGTTTCCCATTATATATGCAGGTTGCATTCCTAAGTAATGCAACTTACAGCTAATTGAATTAGAAAGGGGAATTAATATTCATAAAGAGCAATGCAATTAGCTTGAGATACGTTCTGAACATACCATTATGACATTGTTATATACGTTTAATGTACCTATAACGAGTAAAAAAATAAACGTTGATAGTATCACCAACTCGTTTCGACTTGTGGTCTCATTCACTGCTTCAAAATGGATATTTTCCACACACAGTTCATACTGTACATCCATAGCTAGAAATCACACCTTGATCCATTGTTGGATCAGCAACGTAGTGTGTGGTGGTAAGAACTCAACTTTAATACTGAGATATAACAATTCATAATTTAAGTCATGTGTAACAGCAATGTCTTGAAGGAGAATTCTTAATGTTACATTTTTTTCATTTCTGGAACAAAATAATCTATAAATCACCTGTGTTCCTGGCTTTTGGTAAATTTGGTTAGTACATTCTTTTGGTAAAGATAAAAGTGAAGGGAAAATGCTATATATATAGCAGGACCATCTGAACCACAAAGCTTTTTAAAATTTATATAGATCAGTCAGCCTGCATTTAGATACTGTACATCTAATCAATGTGCTGTGCATTAATGTAATGTACTGTGCAGTACCATAATTAATTTTAAAGTAATAAAAAGAGTTATACTAATTTCAGTCTTTTGGTGTTTAACATGTTAGTGCTGTAGCTTAAATAGCACAGATTACAGTGTGTGTGTGTGTGTGTATTTGTATTTTCTATGCTCTGTACAAGTAAAGTTGGCTTCAATTCATTTTTTTAGAGGTTACATTTAGAGGTCGGTTTAGAAAAGAAATGTATTAAATCTAACAAACAAATCAAGCTGATGAGGAATTAAGGTATTTGACAAACTTTGTTTCTAATTAAATGTTGTGACAATCATTGATATATTCACACTGTATGTAGTTTAAATGCAATAGTTTAAAAAACCTTCTGAAACTGAAGAGAATGTTTTGGGAATGTATACACTAGATGGCACTGTGAACTTGTCAGATAAGTTCATATTTGAGAGTCAAGCTGCAAGCCAGATGTGGGGAACACGTAAACAGACAGAGGTTTCAAAAAAACACAGGACACCAAAGAGAGATAAAAAAGAACAAATTGTTCTTTTGTTTAAAAAAATCTTCCTTTGCTACAGCAATTGGACATTCAAACAATGTCCTTCAGCAATCAGATTTACTGAAACCACGTCAAATGTCAAATAAAGGGATATTTTCAAATGTTTTGGTATTCCTGTCTTTGAAAAAATAGTTGGGAATGAATACCTTGATTATAAACTAAATAAAACCATACAGAAAACAAAGCATTTGAATTCTGTAAAATTGAACTCTATGCTCTTATAACAAGGGCGTGTACAGTATCAACTACTGTGTCTTTTACAGTACATAACCATAGAGAATTTTGGCTCTAGAGTTGCATTAGAATACTTGAACAGTTCTGTTTCTTAATTTAATTGATAAATCAGTAGTTTACCGAAAGCCAAACAGAAATCCTTCTAAATTTAGTGTATGTGTCGTAAAATTAGATTTGTTAAACTGTACCAACATAATGTAGAAGAGTCAGTTTTTATCCCTGACCACACACAGGGGAGAATGAGGATGTGTAGACAGTAGGGTCAGAGAGAGGCTGCAGGAGGCACATCTCTCCCCAGCAGAACCTCAAGTCTGCAAGCATCTGGAAGGCCACTTTGACAAGAAAGACTTGTCCGAATAATTGCAGCCTTCCCCCATCTGGACACACTGGTTTAGTGACATGGCCCAGGTTCATACCAGTGATTACAGAGGTTAAATTTTACTGGTTAAGCCACTCAAGAGTACCATAAATATTTAATGATTTAACCACATACACATTTTAGTTGTAGGCTTACTGTAGATTACTTGCAGTCTCGTTTATACTACTGTATATCCTGGACAATTACTTTTACTTTTCTAGGCAGAAGTTTTTTTACAGCATAGATAATGCAGTTATCCTTGGCATTGCAACATGGGCAATCAACACACAGAAGAGTAGGGAGGAGAGTGCTTTTTATTAAATAAAATTGCATGATTTCACTATCCTTAAAAGGACTGCTCTCACCAGCCAGTGGGAAGAAAAGCTGGTAGCAGTAATGCCCTTGTAGCTGCTTATAACATTACCATGTTTGAAAGGGATATAATTTTCCCAAAATAACAATTAATGTGGTTTTCCTGACCTCCGAGGTCAGTTTATGGCTTAGTATGAATTTTATCAACAACATAAAGGCTATAGGCTTCTGAGTACACAAGTAGATAAAAAGTCAAACATTAATCCTAATAGTAGTTACACTTCTGATTAGAGGTTGTAGGTCTGCATATTCCTATTCTCTGCCTGACAGAGGTTTAATTGGATGATTGATCAGTAGAAAAATTCTTTAAATATGAAGCTGCCAGGAAAATATGTGGAAGGGAACTCTGTAATACTATCATGCACTCAAGGTCATTCGGAAGCCTGAGCTTCTAGCAGCTCATGTGATTTCTAGATATACTGTACAGACTGTAGAACTATTCCTTCACATCAGAAAGATAAATTGGACAAAGGAGCTCAGACTGGCCGACCACAGGTTTATTTTACACAGGCCTTTCAAGGAGTAGTGTACTGTCCTGAAAGTACCCCCATATTTCATATTTCACATGCAGCATTCTATGTTTTGATTTACTCTTGGTATTTCTTAATGTACAGTAATTGTTCTGTACAAATCTATGTTACAAAGGTGCAAAGCAGTAGAACATTACACAAACAATCTGAAGCCTTTATTGAAACATTTTGCTATTAAGATGCTACAGCACTGATATGCCCATCAATATCTGTTTTTTCCAGAATTCTGAAGTGGCTTTATAATATTAAGAAGGGGAAGGAGAAAAAGAAGAAAGTTGATTAATAATAGTAATAGGTAACGGGTTTATTCCATGCTGAAAAGAAAAGAAAGGAAACACAACGTTTGGCCGTAGAGCCTTTTTCAGGTCTGAGGTGTGTTTAAGCGAGGTCCTCACACCTGAAGAAGGCTCCACGGCCGAAACTTTGTATTTTCTTTCTTTTCAGCATGGAATAAACCCGTTACCTGTTCCTTTGTAGCCTACGCATGCTGACGCAGCTACCTACTTGAATTAATAACAGTAATATCTCAGTATAGTGTGCAAAAAAGAAATGGATATCCATGAATTCAAACATTAAGTTAAACAGATTTGTAAGCCACAGTATTACAGTGAGTTTTGCAACAGGACTTTCTGAATCGTTTGCAAGATCTGATATGGGCTTGGAGTTCATTCCACAGTATTGGAACAACAGAAAACAGAAAACAGACTGGTCTCCTGCATCTGGAACCTTGAACAGAGCCTAAGCTAGTATTGCAAGTAACACTAGTGATAAAATAGTAAACCATGTAGAACTGCAGAATTTTCTCTACTGTAAGTCATGAACAGATGCAATAGTATAATTAATTACAACAACCACAGCAGAAACACCAATTATTGGTGGTAGCATTTGCATATAGCACTTCTAGTACTGAACTGCTTGCCAGTTCTATGCTATATTGTAAATCAAAATATCTCATTACTTGAAATGTCAGGCTACACAGCCTTGCTCTCTTGTTGGTGTAATGCTGATTTAATTATTTTCAGCCTTTCAAACTTTCTCATGGTTTTCAGAAATTCAGGTGCTGTTTAGAGTGCCTGGGGCTACGTCTGTCTTTGCTGAGGGCATCAGATGCCCCCTCTGTTCTGCCAAGGAATCTAACTAATAAGCAGCTGCTCTTTTCTGGCAGTGGTACAGTTTTCTTCCTCATGGTGCTCACAAACAGATAAGTAGTTGAGCAAAAGGAGTCTAAATAAATGGAGTCTCTCATTTGGAAGACGTGCAGGAGGACTATGTAAATAATGTGCCTTTCATGTGATTTTCAAAGCCCGTGTGCTTCAGAGCAAAATCTGATCCCGATTACCTGATTATAAAAGTTTTAAGACACAGAACTACAGTAGCTAGTGGCAATGTACTGTAGGTGTGAAGATAGACTGAGCTTGTTTTCCTACACAGAAACAGTTTGGGGAATTTAAGCCAGTGCCTGAAGGTAGTGTAAGAAAACGCCCATCAAATTTTGCAAATGTGCAGTATACAGTAGTTGAAAGTCTTACTGGTAGCATTTTAATTCAACCCAGCATGATAGAGGCTGGAATTTTCTGTAAAGCTTAGCTGGATATGTACAGGTATGATAGTTATAAAAAGGATTGGATTAAAAACCAGCACCTCCTATGGGAACCCAAGGACCAACTGAGAAACAGCAAATAAGGTTTTTGTCTTCAATCCCAGACAATTGTAAGCATACTGTAACCATAGATGTATTGGTTTACCACATTTCAATCTGTTAATGTACAGTGGGGGTTTGGCAAACACTATGATGTGTATATCAAAATAGTTTTAACTATAGACATTATGTTGTCCAGAGCCCTTTTATGTTTCTGAAAGCTGTAGAAGAATGTATAGAAATCCAGTGCAGTGGTTTATTTCAGCAAATGTCCAGCAAAGCAGGAGAAGACTGCAGTAGGACATACAATGTCCATTCTGAGTAGGCGTGATTTATAGAGGTGCCAGAGGCTGACGATGTTTACACCACAGGGGGACTGTAGAGGGCAGGCAGAGGAGAAGCTGAGAGGATGAGACAACATTAAATTTACTTATTTAAGAGGCAATTAGTCTGTTCCTCATGTGTATCAGTCATGTCATAATTTGTGGAGGAATTGTTCAAAACACAAAACTGATCCATTAATGCCAAGTAAATGTAAAAACCTTTCTATATAATGAACCTTTTGTTGTTGCATGAATAATATCAAGACTAGGAATTATTCTATGGTATATTGGACATCTAAATAGGATTCAATGTATGTTAAAACATCCATGATTTCTGTATTTACATTTATTTATTTTTATTGTGGCTATGGAAATTAACATTAATACACAAAGTTAATGGAAAAACTGTCCTCTTGTTTCTCCAATATGATAATATTACCAAAAATGCTATATGGCTCCAACATTCCTGCAGAAAAAAAGCTAATTTGTTATTATCAGCAATTAACTTTTGTATGCCTACTATAGCACAAACCCATAGCTAGTGTTAGGGTTAGGATTCCTACAAAACATAGATACTTTTTGATGGCATAGCTGCATTTTAGGACAGAAATTATTAGGAAAAGTGTTATTTCAATGATATCTTCAGATTTTTTTTCTTCCATATATAACTGTTTGCACTGCATTGCTCAAAAAGCGAATTTTGCCTTAATTGTCCTAAAGGCAGAAGTTGGAAAGAAAGTGATAATACAGTTCAAAATCTTGCCTTTGGCATTGAATGCACATGCATATTAAAAAATAATGCCCTCATTTTTTATGTATTCCTGACTCTTACCCCAGTGAAGCCTGAAACCATGCTCAGTGAGATCACCATCGAACACAACATTTCCACTAGTAGAATACTTGTCCAAGAATAGAATTTTACCCTTGTTGATACACTCTCTTTAGTTTGGCACTCCAATAAGTGGAAGGTTGCATTAATTCTTTGAAGAAATTCTGAACCCTCACCCTAACCTACTGTAGTTTAAATGAGATTGCCCTGAAGGAGCAGGCCAAGTGGACTTGATGTAACTTGCATTGAGCGAAGGTGCAGTGTATGTGATTCAACAACAACAAAAAAATGACATGATCATGGTCATTCTCAATCTAAAAGAAAACAGTCCCGCAATCATTTAGGGGTGGTTTAGCCTGGCTTGTCCGAGGAACAGTGGCACAAATTCACACAGCTGTCCTTCCTATTTACTGTATTTAAAATGGAGTGAGCACTTTGTCCACAGGAGAAAAGTAAAAATCGGAGAGTACCTCAACAATTGCTCTACGTTCTTATTTTATGTACATGTTAAATATGCATGATAAAGTTTACTTCATTAGGCTAAATCTAAACCTGTCTATATGCTCATTAGAATATTATGTTGAATTCTGGTCACCACCACATACATACAATTTTCTAGCTTAAGAGAGAATTTAATAAAGGGCATCAAGAATGATTCCAGGCCTCAGAGTATTGTCATATATGAACAGATTAAGGGATCTTATTCTTTTCAGTCTAACACAACAACAATTGAGAAGAGATGTTGTACAGAGTCTAATGTATTTATTTTTATATTATACAGTATGTAAAATCCAAAATAATATGGATAAATTAGAGAACTACGTCAATCAGTAGTGAAATAAGAATGTGTGGTCAAAATAATGAAATTTAAAGAGATGCATTTAGTTTAGGAGAAACGTTGTTATACTGTGCCAGTGTTTGAAACAGGTAACCCAGTCAGGCGTTTGTTTTAAGAAACGGCTGTAGGAAGTTTGAGATTCGTTCATTCATCCCTTTCTTCCACTTCAGGCCCACTGTGGAGCTAGAGCCTCTCATGGCGAGCAGAGGGCACATGTCAGGGTAAGCCCTGAGTGGCACACGCCAGTCCATCACTCAAACACACTCACACCAAAGCCAGTTTTCCCAGAACTCAGTTAACCTATCAGGATGTTTTTGGATTGTGTGCAGAAACCCACATGAACACAGGGAGAACATAAAACTTCCATGCAGATAGCCCCCCCCAAGTCCAGAATTGAACCCAGGGCTCCAGCAATTTTTATTTCTACCGGGGCAGTGGGCAGCACTTTCTATTAACCTAAAAAGGGATGTTAAAGGCATATTTCATGTTCATGAATGAAAAAAGCAATACTGCCCACATGATTAGCCTTAAAAGAAATTACTAAAATAGGAATTAAAAGCTAAACAAGACCTCTGCTTATTTTAATCATAAATCAATTGCTTTGCACTTGCTTTGATTACTCCAAATGTGTATTTCAAGTTACAGGTCATTTTTCATTACAATGTAAATTAACTGCTTTAATCCTGTGAACAGTTCTGATCTTTATTTCTTTACAACTCTTTTGAGCAGCTTTGGAAAGTACGGGCTCTGGAAAGTCCAAAGGATTGTGGGTTCAGATCTTGGGTGGTAGTCTTCTGGATAAATGGGTGCTTTTCTGGTGGCCATTGTAAACAAGCATGTGACGTATCTGCTTAAATAAAGCAGAAGTGGTGCAAGTCATCATGGCTTGCTTCATTTTTTCTTTCTGTCTTCAAAATATCCATAGGAAATTAACCCACAATGTAGTGACTGACCAGATCCAACACACTAAAACTGACAAAATACAAAACCTCACAGTTGTCCCAAAACAAACCAAATCATGTCTCCAGCCAAGCCTTCCACTTATCACATGTGAAAGAATGTTCATGGTTTAGTCTTCTGATTTTCATCTACTGCATATGGAGAGGAACACCCACAGTTCTCTCTCCTGGAACTGTTGGAACTATTGTGACTCATTTCCTTACCATTTTTAGTCAGATATGAAACTGCTGCCTGCTTTTGAGACTCTTGCAGCAATTCATTTAGAAATATATCACTTGGATTTTGATGTATTATAAAGCTTCTAGCTTTTGTTAGGTGTCTAGAAAAGCTCCCACTTTCTTTCTTTTCCTTTGTACAACCGCCTACAGTACTTTTTTTCTTTTGTAAATCAGGAAGATCGTAATATACATACAGTATCTGTGACTACACTTTCAGATGTTATATCACAAAGGAATTAAAAATATAAACAAGTTCTTCTTATGCCAGGAAAATAAAAATGTTAAATGCGTTATCATAGAGAAAAAAAGACAAATGTACTGTAGGCCTCCATAAGCTTAATGAATTTGTTGTTGTTTTTTTTATTTGAATCAATCAAAATAACAAATGCAATAAGATATTTATCTTTGACTTTTCATTATTTATTTTTGATCTTTGTTTTGATGTACAGAAGAAGCTGCTTCTAGTAAAGGTACAGATTGCCGGCAAATAAAAAATTCCATTGTTTTTGAAACATTGATGTTTTTCTTTTACTATGTAGGAATACAGTTAATTATGGAAAATATTTTGGGAGGTGTGGCTACATCTTCATTGATTCTGATATTATTTATTATGTCTGCAGCCTGGAAATGTGAAGCTATCGAAACCAGTAGCTCTATGGACTCAACAAGATGTCTGTAAGTGGCTAAAGAAACACTGTCCAAACCAGTACCAGATCTACAGCAATTCCTTCAAACAGCATGACATAACAGGTACATTTTAATAATACTATTAAGTTTGAAATCTTTCTAGCAGTATTGTTCCTTTTATTATTTATTTTTATTATTGCTAATCAAACCAAAGAAGTCACTAAAAGTTAGAAATATTGGCAATTCATTAAAGACTGTTGGTTATTTTGAGTTAGTTCACAGACCTTCATTCAGAAAACGAATCCCTTTATTGAATCTGTGTACTGAAAAGTATATCAGGTTGTGGGACCCGGCTTGCAGCCAAACAAATCCAGCCTTTAAGGGTGAGGCTTACTTTTTTTTCCCCAAATCCCTCCGGAAAATCTGTCAGTCTAAAAACAAAACCTACTTTTCACAGAAATAAGGGTCCTGTAGATTTGTATGCTCTCTCACCACACTTTGGTTCCAAAGTACTTTTCGCCACAAGCCCCCAAACAGCTTGTCTCAGGTCCAGCATTCTCAAGAAGAGGTTTAATTGGACTGCTCCTCCTTGGACCTTGGACATAAAGTGGGCTGAAAAAAACTCTGTTTGTGCTATCAGGGGTTGTTCTGCCTCACTCAATCCTTTAGCCCTAAAACTGAAACTAATGTTGTTTGCTCGAACCTGTTATTTTAGCATTTTTGTCTATGAAAGCTTAATTCATTGTTTTTAACCCAAATGTGAATGTATTCCAAGAATGGTGGAAAATAAGGCAGTGCATCTGGGCATTCATCATTTCTCCAAAAACAGCAACAGCGCCAGTAGTGTTACCACCTTTTTACTTGATCTTATAACATCTCAGAGCTCACCCAAAGCTGTCTCTGGTCAGGATAGACCTGATTGACCTGAAAGGAAAACCAGGTTTCTCCTGTAAGTGGTGTAGGTGGACCTGTAGGTTGCACTTTTCCTTCTGGAACACAATATCTATACCAATGCCCCAGTATGCTGACAGATGACACTGTGCTGCAGGAGGTGATGACCTTCAAATGAGATGTTTAGCCAGGGTCTTGACTAATTACTCATTAAAGGTCCTTTGCCAGTGTTGTAAGAGTTGGACTATTAAACTTAAGAGTCCTGGTCAAATTCTACTCTGGATTTGCACAATCTGTCCTTTGTAAAATTCCCCATTAATTGAATTGGTGGAGTAATGTTTCACTTCTCTGTCTGGTTTGCTGTGTGATGGGGTAGCTAGTGCATAATGGCTGCTGAATGTCACCTACAGTAGGTGGATACTGCACTGTAGTGGATAGAAATACAGTATGTGCCTTTTTATAAAAGCAGTTAGGGATCCTTGATGAAAAGTGCTATTTAATTATTGCAATCCGTAATGCTTGAAATAACATCAGATTTCTTGCAAAAAGATTCTGATCCCAGTTTTTCCCTTTAAAGGATTTCCATAGTGTGGATATGTGAATAATTGTTCTTGATCATTTTACATTTTATGTTTTCATCTTTATTACAAAATATTGGTTACATTTGCTTTCATCTACATTGGAAACAAAACAGGGTTTTAATGTCCTATATGACGCACCTCTTGGCATATACAGTATATAGTATGTCTGGAATCTATGCTAAAATATTCAGATTTTACTTCTTCAAAATTGGCAGTGTACTGTACATTAGTCTTCTAGCAACTGTTCGAAATAAGATCAGGGATTTCTCATAAGTAGCTGCAATCTTAACCTGTCCAATGGGATACAGAGAGTTCTTGGCCTTAAAGGAGTACTAGATTTCATCTGCATTTCCCTGTTAGTACATTTCACACTTTTTGCATATCCAATTATGTGTGTTCTGCACGGTTATCTGTATTTCTGCTTAGGTGGCTGTTTGCTGACTCTATCCCAGCAGAAACAGCCTCTGAAGGAGATATCTCAAAGCGGGTTGCCAGGAAATGGAAAGGAGAAACCAATTAGAATTGCAGAATGCTCCAAATGTCATTGGTGAAAAAAGGGTGATTGTGGAGCAACATAGCCACACTGCCTTCGGCCCTGGGAGCATAGCTTCTTTTTTCCTGGAATTTTTAGCCTGCAAATTATGAGCTGAAACAACAACAAAGTACAAAGGAACTGGACAAGAGAAATCAAATAGCAGAAACTTTGTTTGGTATGAAGCGATATTTAAGCCGACCAAATTCTATAGCCTGAAATGCTCATTAAAAGATCTTCCTTTCATCTGTCCTTAAGGTTTACAATTCAAGTAACATTAAAGGAATCTATGTCATGTTTTAATCACTTGGTTTTAATTGATGTTCATTGTAAATGTCCGCTCAGGGACTACATTTTCATCTGTTGATTCCTGCATTTAGAAATAGAATACTTTTGATAAGGCAGGGTGGTTAAGAATTGTTTGTTCAGTATATTTTATTCATTGTGAAGTTTATTTTAATTTTAATTTTAATGATGATTACACAGAACAATTCATTTAAATATGAGACTGTATTGAGGTCTAATTCTTTTTTTCCTTTAATGATGAAGTACATCTAAAACTGTTAAAAATGTAATAGTACAGTACATCTGTCAGGACCTTCACCACTGAGTTTCTGTCCTTTTGCCAGAAATGTTCAGATACCTTTTCAGTCTGAATCAGTCTGATTAAGCTGTCATTAGAAATGGATTAAAAACACAACTCAGAAGTTAATGTAATGTAATAACAAAACATTCCCAACAAAAAGAACATTGGGGCAGCAAATGAGTAAATTGTATAGAGATGTTTAAAATAAAAAAGCAGGCCTAAAGAATAACAATATGTAATCAAACCTCATAAGAGCATATGTGGTAGATGCAGACTTAATTCCACCATTCAACATTGATGTTAGCTATTGTAATACGGCAGACATTTTCAGTCAGGCGGTTCACTTTTATGATGATACATGATGTAGAGAAGAACACCAAAATGATTGCCTATTTTTCATGCGCACACTAGTATGTTTTGGTGTTGTCAAAGGAATTTAGTCACAATGTCCGTCATTCATTTGATGAGAATGAGATGGGTTAAAGAGAAAGTCGTGATTTGCTTCTTCCTTGTGGTTAATACAGAGATAATTACTGGTAGGTATATCAAATTTTGTGTAATTTGCAAAAGAAATGTTGACTTGGAGATGGGTCTTGGAGATGAGTGAACAGCATGTGCTTTTTCTGGCTCTATGAGAGGAATAGGACAGAATCCCATAGGACTGCATCTGCAACAGTGTCGAATATGAACAGTGTGTAGTGTTTCCAACAGTGATCACTATTTACTTCTAGCCTGTGACTTTCACAGTAGCCTCCTGAAATGATCAACAATGTCCGTTCAATAAAATGTCAGTACACCTACTGCATAAAAGACCTTTTTCCTGATAATAGCTTTGTGAGTTGGTAGCAGTTTTAATAACTTTCTCTTGATGCTCCATATATACAAAACCAGACCTACTGCCATTTGCAAAGTTTTGAAATTTTAAAACTTTACTCCTTTCTGGCATAGTAGTTTGCTCAGGTGAAAGTCTTTCTTTCACTACAGTTCCAGTAGTTTTCGAAGGTTTGTAATGACCCACAGTAGAGCTCTCTTTTTAATTTAAAGCAATCACACTAGCATGCAGTCTTGCTTTCCACAAAGATGCCATTCCCTCCATTAACCTTCATTATAGCAAAGTACCAGACTAGAATATATACTGCTGATTCCTATCCTGGAATATAATTAGCGTCTAATTTCGACCATAGTATCTGACTCATATCCTTATGGGAACACTTTGTGCATATTTGGAACAATTTGTTCAAAGAATGGCATTTCGGTATAATTCACTCAAAACTATATCATTCCCTCTCTCCTACACTTGTTAAAATACTTATGACCTAAATAAGACATAAAAATAAAAGAATAATGAGTCGATATATAACCAGAGTGCCTGTTTATTGGATAGGTGGAATTTTCTTTTCCTTTTTAACCTCCTTGGGAATCAATACAGCTTCCATCCAAGAATTAATTCACCCAAAAATGCTTCTATTTATTAACTCTTTCCCAGCAACTTCATGAAAACAAATCAATAGCGCTGGAACTAGCGAGAACTACTTCTGCTGAATTTTGAATTTCTCCATGTTCTATGAAACTTTGCCACTGGGTTTTTTATCCTTCTATTTTGGTAACAACAGTTAATCACTGAGCAACCTTAGTCTCTTGCTGTGATTTGTTTGGTAGCAGTTCAGTGTAGGTATCCATTATGTCTAAAATAGCCTAGTCCTAAGCTTTGAGGTATGGGCCAGGCTATTCAACAATAGAGGATGTAAGCATATCACAGTTATTTAACGGCTTTAATACTTTATTGATATATTCCATATATCTAAATACGTGGTTGTTCCAAAAAATCTCAGTTCAGAAGCATAAAGTGGGTCTTCACCTGACACCACTCTATTTGTCCATACATACTTTCCGACAATAAAATACAAATGTTCTTAAAAAGCCATGTCTGTAGCGTTTGAAGATGATGCGGGTCGCAAGGTTAATTCCCTAACTATTTGGTCTCAAAGGCCTGAGTTTGGATGCTGCATAGTTCACAAGAGAAATGAATTATCCCTCAGTGGCACACAGGTCTGCTCACAGGCTCATCGTTTATCAGAAATGCCAGTCTTCTCTTGGGGTGAGGCACAGGAAGCTAAAGCACGAGATTAATTTGCAGAAATGCTCACATGGCAGGTTTCCTGCACTGTCGGTTACATTTATCTCCCTCCCTTCGAAAGTGCTGAATTAAATGATGCATATATCTTACCGTTTAATATGAGTATGTGGACAGCAGAATGTGTGCTTGAATCCCTTCCACCTCAGCATATTGCATATGAAAATGACAATGATTTGGATGCAAATGTTCTTGAACTCTTCTTCAAACTTTAGTATGGCGGCTGTGAGTTATGTACTTCCATCGTTCTCTCCCCAAATGCAATGATGCTTTTATGTGACAATCATCAGGAAATATTTGTTAAAAATTATACTTTTTCTTTGTATGAAGTCATTATCATACAAAATTATTTAAAACAATATCTACCTACTGTACAGTACTTTACGTGACAACCAAAGGATTAAATAAAAGGATTTTCTGTTCATTGTTTCATTAGATATTTGCTGTGAATTATTAAATCGTTTATAAATGATTTATAGAAAAATATTATAAATACATTTCCAAAGCATTTTAGGAGTAAACCTTTGATACTATGAATATGAAATAATTCTAGAAGGTCTGCTGAGATGCTTAAAAGCTTATAAATAGTTCTTTCTGCCTTCATGTGTTATGTTAACAATGGAAAAAATAATATGAACAGAGAATTGAATGTTGAAAAGTGTGTGTTCTGCCACCTCCATAGATAGTCCTGGTAAATTTAAGAGTGAAACATGCTAAATGCATAAAACTGTGGCAAAAGGATCCCAAGCACAAGGCCAAACTACACTTGAATATCTTAAGAGTAAGAAAGTGAATATCCTTGAGTAGCCTAGTCAAAGTCCTGACGAATCCTATTGCAAATCTGTAGATAGACTTTAAACACTGAAAAACTGTTGTCTGTATATGATTGCAGTTGTGCAAAATTGGTAGAGAGTGATCTAAAAAACTTGCATTAATGTTTCCACTAAAGATTGAGGACTGAACACCTAGGCAATCAACATATTTCATTTTTTTTCTCTTTAGATTTGCTGAAATTTGCAGTAACCTATCTTACCATTAGTAGTCTTTGATTTGAGCATTCGGGTTTAAAAAATGTGCGAATCAAGATGTAATTTCACATATCACCTTAGAAAGTGTCTGAATACTTTTGCACAGTAAGATGAACAAAATATTACAAACCAATTTAGAATCATGTATTTTTTATCATTTTTATTATTTTATTTTAAAATTTTAAATTTTAATAAAATGTTTAGCATAATTTAGATGTGAGGATATCATGCCATGCCTTAAGTCATCCCACAAGATACATGATTTTCAGTTGTAAAATACATTTTCTGAGTAAAATGATTTAATTTTTGTGTTCAAAATTAAATGTGGAAGCATGCTAATAAACCTTTTTTTTTACAAAAAAATCTCTATGATCTTTGCAAGTTCTTTTTCCTAATCATGTAAATGGGCAGAGGAATTTAATTATGGGCTTTGTTCGTGGTCACAAATATTAATTAATCTCATTATTACAAAATTCTCGTTAGAATTATTCAAAATTTCTCACAGTGAACATCTAAATAGCTGGGTGTCTCCTTTCCCAGTGCCAAATAATAGCTTTCCTCACCATCTTGAATACCTGGATAAAATTTACCTGCCAATCATGATGTTCCAAAACAATAATATTATGTTATCACATGATGCTTTGTAAGTCTTTAGTTAAATATCCATAATCATTAATGGAAGTTCAAATGTTTATATATTCAGCAACATGTTTGCCAATGGTCATTCTGTTGAGAGGCAAGAGGCAGGAAAGAACGTGAGAATGCAGCACAGCTTTGAAAGTGGTCCTTTCAGTCTTGCTTTGCATTGTGTTGTCTGTCTGTGTAGGTATTGATTGGGTTATAGAATGTGAATGGCATGTAACAGAACTCATGCACTAAGCCAGTTAAGGAGTAACATCACCCCCTGAAAGGCACACAGTGGACAAGCTCAGCTCTGGCTGGGGACCCAGTCTCTGGGCATGGCGGAGTTATCCATTGTCTAGGGAGTGGAGCTGTGTTTGCTCAGAACTCATGAGCAACCAAGTTCAAATCCTGACAGGGGCAGAGTGAGCTGCACGCATTACCTCTACAGCATTAAACATCCGAACGAGGAGATAGAGAATGATAAATACACATTTGTGGTTTCTCTCCACTATCATGGAGCATCTTAAAACGGCATCTATGCCTCAGTTGAAGTTTGTAAATTGGCACCTCTCATGACAAGAAATGTGTCCTGTCTAGTTAAGCTCTTGTCTTTCCAGTGTGGCCGATTTACTGTGTCGTTTTACTTATTCATGGACGTGGAAAGATTTTTTTCCATGAGCCTACAGAGCTCTCAAACTGCAGTTGTAAATACTTTGTATACCATGGTGTTAAATACATAAAGCTAATTATTTATACAGTTTTTTACTATACTTCATTTGTAGCAATGATGCATAGAGTTAATAGCTGTACTCCAGAGGGCCTGTTTGTGATGATTGACATGGCCATGGTAGAGCTATCCGACTCTCCTTTGGCCACTACTAGACAGCCATTGAATCTGGTGGGTGGTAAAGGAGCTGGAATTTCTGTCCAATGTAGCAGGATCTCCCAGTTGGAACATCTGGTGTAATTTGCCACATTAATCTAGTATTGTAGTGGAAGAGAGTGCCCCAGTTCGCATTGCCAATACAGCACAAAGATGGAAAATGAGCTTGTGTAAGCTGGCCTCAATTCCTGCAAAGCATATCTGTAGAACCATTCTCCAGGTCTCCTAGATTCTGTATGAGCAGTGGGATACCAGGGACCACTACTCCAACGTGCTTATTACTTTGCATAAATAGCCATTCTTTCTTAATTTATGTGTCGTTTTGTTTTTATTTGGTGCCTATATACAGTATGTAAGACTTCTGTGCCTGCCTTTCAGTCAAATTAAAATTTGTATTCATATTAAAATTCACTTAAGAAAATTTAATTTATTTAATATTGGACATGAATTTAATTATACTGGACAATCTGAAGCTAGCGTGAATATAATAGCTGTTATTTGTTTTCCTCAGGACGGGCGCTGATGAGACTGACAGATAAGAAGCTGGAGAGGATGGGTATCCTGCAGGAGAGCCAGAGACAATACATTCTGCAACAGGTCCTGCACTTGAGAGTGAGAGAAGAGGTCCGGAACCTACAGCTATTAACACAAGGTACAGCTATACTTACTGTATACTGTAAGTTCAGTTGACATTGCCGGGCAATCTAAGGTCTTAACATTTTGGAGCAAGACGAATTAATTATTGTATATGGTACCATATAATGTTCTTTCTTTTTCCTGAAAAAACAATTAACAAACTGAACATAAGAATAAATTATCTGATGTTCACATTTTATCATAATGCAGTTTTTGTTTATGAGGTATTTTCAGGCAGCTCGTAGCAGTATAGAGTACACTGGTACATGCACTGCACAAAGAACAGAAGCAAACAGGAAGTAAAAGGATGATATTGTAGAGTTTGGCCTTTGTGTGAAAGGGTTAAGCTCAGTGCGTGCTGGATAATAGAGTCAGGCACACATCTTGTGGAATGTTTGCAGCAAAAGTACAGTACGTGGCATTTCAGAACAACTGGAAAGTGGAAACGTCATTCTGTGTCGGTGTTAAAAATATTCTTGTTTGTCTTTTCCATTTTGTGTTTAAATATGTGCCCCAGTGTCCTTCTCTTAAAAACAGCACTTACGGTAGCTCAGAAAGATTTTGTGATGTATTAAAAAGCCTCATAAATGCTCAGAGGACAGCAGAAAATATGCATTTACATCATTATTTTACACTCCTGAAAGTTGTCAGAATGAGCTTACTTCAAAACTTCACTGAATTACACTGTGACTTCTTTACAATCCTATACTTTTTTCTACAGTTTCCAGACTTATATCATTTCTGTTTATGCATTTTCTTTATAGTTCATTTTAGTTATTATGTCACTGGTTTGCATCTTTTGTTGTTCCAAATAAATGAACTGGAAAAAATATAGTTATCAAAAGAGTCTTCAAGGTGAAATATAAAGGAAAAGGGAAGTGTATTTCTTGGGTACATATTTCAATATGCAGTGCTTCACAGAACGACCTCAGGAATTGTGCATGCCCATTTGTCTCTTCCTTATCACCTGTTTAGTCTTTTTGGAAAGTTTCCTGCTGTATGAGAGAGTAATAAAGTTGCTGATGTAGACAGGTGCTTTAAATGACATTCCCTGCATAAGATGCTTAATTTAAAAAGATATACATACAGGAAACTCCAGTGAATCTGTGTGAAGTTCAACAAGATAAAAGTTTCTTTTGAGAAAAATAATAATTTCATATACGATGAGGCTTCCTCGCTCCTTGAGCCCTTTACAGTGACAAAATCACTTAAGAAGCCCTAAATAGCCTCAAGTTCTCCCACAACAGGAGGCCAAATTCTTGGTATTTGTGGGGGTTAAATAGAATTCTGAGGCAGGATAGATCTGGTTGCAGAGACAGGGCCGTGGTCTAGCAGGCGTGGGTGGGAGTTCGGGAGACACTAATACAGTACAAACACCAGGCAGATACGTGGTCAAGAAACAGGCGTCAAATCCAAGAGAACAACACAATTTGCCAAAGTCAGAAACAAGTGAGGGTCAAGGATAACAAATATGACAGGAGTGGAGAGAATGACAAAAGGCTGAGCAGTGACTGAGGAGGGAGTCTGCTCTGAAAAGGAGTCTTATGACAATTGGAAACAGGCGAGGATGATAATCACTGAAGCAGCGCAGTGCAGAACTGCATTGCCACAGAAAACGTCAAAAAAAGTGTGAGAGTGTTGACACAGGAAAATCTGCCACCAGGGTTTGAGACTGACCACTGCACAGTGAGAAAAATTATCCATTTGAACAGTACATTTTTTACCTTGCAACACAGTATTCACTGCGGCTTGGGATTGGTACCTGCCTGAGAGACAGAGAGTGAATTCCAGCAGTATGTAGTAAAACAGGAGGACAATTTTGAAGTGACTTGAGCAAATCTCTACATTAGTATAAAGTAATTGTGTTTTGTTGATTTAATACTGGAAGACCTGTTAAGGGTACATTGTTTTACTTCTTACCACCATCCAGTTGAGAAACAAGAACTGCTCATAATTTAGGATACAGCTTATAAGGCTCTTGAAATATAGCAGTAGAAAATAGAACACATTTTCAGAAAGGCTTTTTTTTTTCTTTAAACTAAAAAAAGCTGCAGACGCTAAAAGGCCATACAAAATTAATGCTTCCTGGCATTAAGAGCTGTTGCAGCCTGGTCAGATGGCTAGAGATGGCTAATTAAAAATTATATGTGTAGATAGTAATTAACCTTAAAGACTTGTTGCAGTGTTGCTGTACTAATGAATGAATGTTGATGTACCTTAGATGACCTGTATGCCTATTCCTGTGTACTGTATATCCCAAGAGTAAGATTTTTCAGATTCCAAAAGCAAATGCTGGTTTCTGCTGTAGCATAGTTGAAATGTGTAACCATCCTTGGTTTGTTTTGTTGTTGTGGTGCCAGTTTATTAAAGGCTAATATGCATTGTGAACTAAAGAAGCAGACCAGAGCGACTGACAGGAACTGAGATGTTTTGAAGCAGGAATAAACATGAAATAGATCATAAAACAAACATGCCAGCAAGAGTAAATATGTGATTGGCAAGGAAACAGATATTTTACATGAAGCGACTATGCTAAAGAACTATGAGTCATGAGTGTGAATGAGGTATACTGTATGTTACTGTAAATGTATTTCAGTTTTTCCAATAAAATATACTTCTGCAGATTCTGGTATCGATATAACACGATAAACCATGAAATTACTGGACAGAAGCCAAAAACGATACTTGGTGTACATTTTATGAACCACATCTGTTAACCAGGATTACTTCTGAAGGAAAATGAGACCACTAGAATCTTGGTATTCTAAAAGAAGTTATTAAGTTCCAAATATTTTGAATAAAGTTTTCCTTACTGCTTTGTTTGAATTTCAGTTACAGACCTAGGGTGTTTTGTCCTCACAATCGAGAATCTTTTCTGCCAAATGTACTTTTTGTTTACCATTACTTGTTGTATGCACCCTATCTTACAGAGTAACAGAAATTAAAATACAGATACAGTATAAAATAATGAAAATGTCCTACAGTACATTGTATTGCATTTCTGTTTCTGCATGTGCAATACGTAATGCATTCCCTCCCATCAGTTTCATGGTAGTAGGGCTCAGCAAACTGAGACTTGCATAGTAATTATTAGATCATAATTACACACCTTGTTCTGTGTAATTGCTTTCATTATGGGAACACTTAAGATGACATGACTACTGAAATATTTACAAAATAGATTAAATTGACATTTACAAAATGAATCATGCGTGATCATAATGAAGTTTTAAAAGCGGTTTTTATAGGAAGCATTTCAGCTCTGCACACTTCCCAGGGAAAGAATTAAAGTCTCAATCTCAACATAAATCTTCCTTTTCATGTGAACACTGAACTTTTCAATTCTCCTACAGTACCCTAAACACATATTTCTGATTTCCCCATGCCATGTACAGTAGCTTTCTGTTGCTACAAAAAAAATCTCAAAATAGATACCTTTTCTGTATCGTTATTTTCCCTGTGTGTATGTTTTCAAGTTTGCCATTGTAGATATTAGTTTAAGTAAAGTAGATATTAGTTACCACTAGAAAAAAACATCTTTTGCTGACCAAAAAATATATTTGAGTATTCATTATGCAAGGATTTGAATTCCAGTCTCTAGTTTTTTAAAGCTTAGTTAATATTAACCCCCCCTTTAAAAACAAACATAGTTCTTATTCCATTTTTTTTAATAGATGAGGTTTAAAATAATGCAGAAGTGCCACATTCGCATTTCTGGTTTCTCAAATTTATTATTGCATGGTGCATCTGAAATATTATCACCTAAAAAACTTTTAGAATACTATAACTTTGGGTGGTGGTATTGACAACTGACAGGTGAGTTGATAAAGTATGCCCATGTGGGGCTACAAGTCAAAATGAACAGGTTTGTACTGTAATGCTTTTTTTTTTGTTTAACTGGGGAAACCAGAACCACATTATCCTAACCACAGTATCATAAACCATAACCACAGCACTAGAAGCAATGCATAGTTTTTAAATTACACATTGAATATTGATGAAAGCAGAACCTGACATTTGTACTAGGACTGCTTTGTCATAAACACAAATGACTATGCATAAGTCGGATTGGAATCCCATCCAGGATATTTTCCTTCTTTTCATCTGTGTTTGGCTGTAGTTCAGCAAGGACCTGGTTATTGAAAATTGATGGTTCTGATGGTCAAGTGTTTTCTAACACAGTTGAATTTTATTCATATTTGTACATTGCATTTGAAAACAAATCTAACATCTTTACAAAAACAATGTTAAGGTATGTATATGACTTTACTAAAGCGTTGCTTTAGTTATGTAACATATTATCCTTTGTGCAAGAATGCAAGCATGTACAGTACTTTGGTACATGATAGACTGCTAACCTCATTTTTCAAAGAACAAATGGGCACAGGACATTTTTTTATTCGAAAAGGACACTGTAGCTAGGGGTGACGGATGAATAATAACAGTAATAATGTGTTATTGCATAATTTAAAAAAACATTCAGATGTCATGAAGCTGCAGTGTACTAATGTCTTAAAATATAAAAGCATTTTACTGTTGAGAACTGTACTGGTATAGGCTATATATGTACAGTATCTGATTGGAGTGAAATTAACCTTGAAGAATCATTATCTGTGGTTCAAATGTTGTTCCATTGCTCAAAGGATTTGCAATCCTTTTTTTTATAAGAAAAATAAATCCAAACCATTTTGATTTGATTTTTTTGCTGTTCCCAAGTGGCTGCTCTCTCTACCCCATGTCTGAAAGATTTTAAGTTTAGAACAGGAAATTATCAAAATGCAGAAGACATAAGACATATCTTTCCACTATATAGTTATATGTTGTTATATCTGTTTATACAGATTTTCTATTTTATTTTTATTAAGTACTTAGAATATGTGGTTTTAATACAGTACCATGGAGCTACGAAACACTTAGACTGCTTTTTGGAGTCTGTCATTTGTATAAAACAGCTTCATTCACTTACAGTTTCTTAGAATGAACAGGCATGTAATGAAGTAATTAAATATATCCTAATACCAACATTTCTGGTAACATTTTCCGAAATAAACAGCGATGGGTTTGCTTTAAAGAAAAAAAACTAATTTTCATTGCCCTTTTCTATATTTTATAGACAGTTGCTGTTACTTGATTTATTGTAAAGAAAACATTTTTCTTGGGAAACACAATGTCTATTATGTACTGTATGCCTTTATAACCACATTTATCTGACTAGACATTGACATCCCAATTAGTATTCTACCTAGACAATAAGCATGAAAATCACTGTGTTTGGAGAATCAACAGGATTCTGTAAGTGTTAGTATTTTAGGATTAATGATTTACGCTACATATATTACAATAGCATTCATAATCCATTTACCTTAAGACGTAAAGACCCTTACTTTAGCTGTAACAACATCCATAACCCTCAAACTATTCTTCAGACATGCTGGGACAATATTGTGTATTTGTATGAACACTCATGTACTCAGTATGTGTTTTTGAGCAATCATTAATTAAAAAAAAATGTTTCTATAGTGCCAAATGTAGTCTCTATGACTGTGTTGTGCTGGCTTCATCAAGACTGCATTCCAATGAAGCTTGATCTGTTTTAGTCCATCACAAAAATTAGAACTTTTATACATCAGCACTGGCTACACCTACCCAATATAACACAAATTAAGTCATCCACAAAAACAGGGTTCCTAGTACATAGGGAAACAAGTTTATTCATATAATTGACCCTTGGTATTGCATTAACTTTTGCAGTAAAAATAAGTGAAAATTGCTCATAAGTAATTAACTTAGATACAAAAATATCAGTATTTCCAGCTTAAAGGAAATTCATGTTAAAGTTATAAGATGTTCAGCTGCTTTCCTGTGCATTACGAAAGATTCAGGAACTATGGAGCAGCTTCTTGGGAATTATTATTGTGCAAAATTGTTTATTTAAACCATGGTGACTTCTCTCTAGGTGAACTCTGTCTCATTTGCATGGAAAAGTGAGCCGTGCCCGAGCACAGTAACCAAACTGCATAAGTTTCTGTTTAGTAAGCTCTGATTCATTCTGTGGCTTAGACCTGGATGTCCTTCAAGTTTAATGATGCAACAAGTTAAGTCAAGGCATTTTACATACTGTACTCAGCAAGAAGTGGCTTTAGTGCTGTAATATGCACTGAAGTGTACAGGCAAAATGCAAAATATTTTTCTTTACTATGGGCTATGTGAAATGAAGAAAGAGTAAGGTCGTTATTTGGGATTTTGATAGGTAGACTAGTAGTATAGCTTCTTTTAGAAACAAAAAGCTGAAAAGCTGTGAACTCACAAGTAAATATGGTAAAAGATCAGGACCTCTGCCTGGCCTAACTGTACACATGCCTTGGGAGATGCTTGTAATGAGGTTAAAAAATGTATAGGCTGCATTTTGTAATCACAACGACTTGCTGTGAATATTGATATCTTTATTTCCGAATGAAAAATATCCAGTTGGGTGTATCAGTTGAGCAAATATGAAGCAGGACCCTTGTGAATCTGATGTATTCCTAACCAAATCAAGTGAAGAATGTATCTGAATAAATTAGTATGTTATATATAAAATAATTTATTACACTGTATTACAAGCTATTTTTTTGTTAATGAGTAGGTAATACATGTGATTACAGGAGAAGCTGATACTCTAATACCAGTGATATAGTATTACACTCTCTGCTTCTTGACCATACAAGTATATGAATGTAATTGGCTTTGGATAAAAATTCTACCACTTCAATACATGTTAATATACTGAATAAGGAAATCAGATTTTAAATCATTATTCCAAACGGCCAATTGTGACTATACAGTACTTAGATGACAAAAATAGGAGATGGAAAATTAATAGTGAACAATTGACTGAAGGCAAAGCTACATTGGAGGTGACCAAAGGTATTACAAAAAGCCTGTGGAAGTAAGATTCCTTAATTTCACCTCAGGGCAATTGAATCCACGAAGCACTGAAGGAAGAGTCTTTTATTCTAATTATATACTGCACCAACATGGGATAAAGGATTTAAAGGGATTAAAGGGCAGGTAAGTGATCCTAAACATTTTATACTGCTGAGGATAATTAAAGTAATACTTTGAATGCTGCCTTAGTGATGTAGCACGATGGCAACTATACTGGGAACTCTAAACAGGTTAGGCCAAATGTGTACACTGGTGTGGAATTAAAACTTTAGAAATTAAGTGTGAACCTCTGTTGGAGACTTACTTCTTTACATCCAAATTAAACAAAATAAATAAAATACCAAGTGAAATGGTACCTCTTTACTTAAATCCCAAGACATTATGACTGGATGGTATAATTCTTTATGTGTAAATACTGTGTTGATTTAAGGTTATTGGTGGTTTGTGGCTGTATGTCAAGTTTCTGTTAGGGTTAGATTTTCAACAGTTAAACATTTGCTGTTTTACATTAAATGGCTATGATGAGCCACATTGTAGTGGTCAGTACAGTATCTTAGTCAAAACAATGAGTAGATTTTAAACCAAGTTTCTGTTAATGATCCAACAGAAATAGTAGGAATAATTACAAATGAAATGAACACCTTTTCCAGAGCAAATGTGTTACTGAACATCCTTCATAAAGCAAAGTATTGCAATGTGCACTCTTAATAAAAGGGTGAAAGTAGGAGACAAAATGTAAACCATGTAAAAATAAAACAAGTGTCATAACAAAAAGTAAACACATGAAAGCATGACTGGAAATGTGAATGGGCATTCATAAAGAACCTAAACTAGGCATGTGAGAATTCAAAGTTATAATAAAACAGGTAAGTACAAGCATACAGTAATAATAACCAGGTAAGAAGAGACAGAACAATTATTTACTAATTCTAATCATGAGCAATAGGAAGCGAGAGTTTGTACATTGCGTAGCCAATTGAAATACCAAATGAGTGAAATCTAGAAAAAAAAGTATGATTTTTTTATACTCTTAATTTTTTGTTAATACTGATCTTAAGTATTTATTTAATATATTTAAATTATTAGGTAGAGAAATAACATTAATTTGCAGCATGACAGACAAATACTGTGTGTAAAACTGAAGGTCTTAAGAAATTAGGAAAGAACAGATCTTTCAATGATTACATTTCAGATTGGGGAAAAAAATGAGCAGTTTCCAATTTTATTTTAAAATGTTTCCTTTTGAGATGTTCTTTTCTTGATTTGCTCTTTAAAAATGACATTACAATATGGTAACACCAACTAGATTTTTTAAAATGCAATGCCCAGACCTTACCAGAATTACTACCGTAGATGGTCGTGAGAATTAGAATTCTAAGAGTTCTAATATACAGTACAGTACTTCTACTTCCATAGAAAGTGACACACAGTCATGAGAGCTGAATATCTAGGTTATGAAAGAACACTGGACACTAGCAAAGAAACAACTACCGTACAGTACTTCATTCACCTTTCAGTTAGATTTTAATCTTCTGTGTTTGCAAATAATCCTTTAAGAGCCTTTAAGAGCACCAGTAAGAATAATGCTTGATCTTCTAGAGACAGAATTTAGTTTGTTCCTCAAAACTGCCTAATCAACAATAGTAAATGTTATGGGGGAAAAAAGGAATTGCTGTTGTGACTTTATTTTTTATTTTTCAGCTGTTATGCTGTACTCAGATCCTTAATTAGTAACCATGCGCTCAGAGAGTGAAATTATGTGTGTAATTGATGTGACAGAATTGTGAGGCCCAGTCAGATCTGTGACCCTCTCCAACCCAGCTCAGGCATTTTGTCTTGGCTGACCCTCGCTTGTGTACTTCTCCAGCATAAGAATGATGATTTATTAACAATTCAGTCCTAAATTTAAGTGACATTACTGAAAATGGCGTGCTCATTCACAATTCTTGGAATTAAAGTCAGTCGATTACATTTTTAGTTTGAATTGCTGTTTTTTTTTTCCAGAGGATGTTTTGTGAGCTTAGTGCCATGCTTTCAGATTGACATGATAGTAGTGGTGGTGACTAATATGATTCATTTGGTAAGATTACTGAGAAGGCCTAATAGAACCTTCTCACTAACTGAACCCTGAAAAGAGAGGTGTGGTCAAACAGGTCTTTTTAGTTATTCTTCTAAATGGCACTGGGCAGATAGAAGGAATAAATGTCAGAACATGTTTCTACTATTTGTGCTTTTTGTTTAAAGATGATTCTCTTTAAAGATATGAGAAGTACTCTTTATGGTGCATGAGTAATAATACAAAGGAGCT
Organism: Atractosteus spatula; assembly: GCF_055471065.1. Classification (NCBI taxonomy): domain Eukaryota; kingdom Metazoa; phylum Chordata; class Actinopteri; order Semionotiformes; family Lepisosteidae; genus Atractosteus; species Atractosteus spatula. Next base: position 5,444,463 of record NC_142717.1, read on the forward strand.
GCTTGTATAAGGCCAATTGAAGTTCACTGAAGCTGTAATCATGCACAGATTTATGAAACAATAAATGAGGAAAGACAAAAGAAGTTTTACATAGAAAAAATAGTAGAATTGTCAAATCTACTAATAATAGAGTGGTCTGGGATTTCTTCTTTTTTATCTAACAACATACATAGCTTTTACCAGATGTTGCTTGTTTTTCTATGTGTATATATGTACTGTATGTATAGAAATATACCCATATATATGCTATTTAATTATGAAGCTATAAAGTATTTCTCACTGTGGGTCTGAATGTATTTTTTTTAATTCATATTGAATGAAAAAAGCTTTTTGCCAGTTGTGAAGCTCAGTCCCAATACACATTACATCCCATTGAAATAAAAGACAAAAGAAAAACAACAAGACCATACAAGGATATAAGAGGTTGTGGAAAATAAAGATCAACATAGGCAGTGCTCCATTAAAAATTGAGTATGGATAAAAACTGATACCTCATATACTTACAACCTGACCAGATAAATCAGCAAGAAATGTGAAAAGGCAATAAAATGTTTTCATTTTTGACTACCAAGTCATGAATGTAGTTTATTTTTAGTTTATTACCATTTTTGTCGTGCACCTCATAAAGATTGTCGGATCTTGGGACTGAAGAGTTGACATTGGTACTGTTTGCTCCAGAAGTTGGCATGATTCATGACCTGTGAAGTGAGTGCTCTGACTCATCAGCTGTACAATTTTATGGTTCACATTCCCCTACTGCTTTCTGCTGTTATGAGCCCGAACTGCCAGATTGCCAATTAGTGCCATTTGAGGCAGGGCTGTCTCTGTGACAAGACTGTGCGATTCACAGATAACTATCCTTCCATATTCTTAATTTAAAAAAATGAAAAAGTACATGTGTGTACGTGTTTCGACACTAGCTCTCATGACATTCCACACCTTCCTGTCTGTTAAATGTAAAATGCTTTCATATTAAAGTATTAAAGTCTGGGCTACAAGCAATTTAGTTTAATCTTTTCAACTATTTTGTTTTCAGTTTTGCCAATAAGCATCTGATTCAAAATTATGCAGCGAATTAAAAACAAATTGTGAGCCATTTCTGTTTCTCTTCTTTGTTATTTTAGAATAGAAGTTTTCATTCGCTTCGTTAAAGAAAGAATGCCACAAAAGTTTTATTTTTCCTTAGATTGTGTTTTACAATGAATCGTGATTAGTAATGTACCTGTAACTGTGAACTAGAAGGACTGACAGCTTTCAATCTTTCTGCACACCTAAGCTTTGCGATGAGATGATAGGCTTTAATGAGGTAATTACAGACAAACACTCAGATAAGCAGAAAACACATATAAAGTCAGAAGTTTACTAGAATCCACCAATCTGTTTTTTATTACTCTGCTGTGTATATTTAGGTATAAGTATTTTAAAAATATCTTTCAATTTCCTATTTTGAGACCTTAAAGATAAAGGGGTTTAATTCATTAATGTAAAACATTTATCGATCTGTTATGAACTTATACTCATAGGAAAAGCCAGACACAGGACCCTCCTGACAAAAAAAGTTTTCTAAAATGTTTCTTTCATCAAATCCAGATTAAAATACTTTTACTTAACAGTTTATTTGAAGTAAAACAAAGAAAACATCTACTGTATCTTTCCTTTTGCAAAATGTTTTTTGAGTGATTCTATTTCACAAAATGTATAACTTATGAATTTCTTAGAATTTCATGAAATTACATTTTATGAAATTAAGAAGAGTACCAAAAGCATATGATAAAGGACCTGTCTAGAACAGCCCTCAGGGCACTATTAGGTGTAATAGGTTTGAGCTGACTGCTGCACTGAGAATTGAAATGCAGTCAAAGCAGCAGTACAAAGGCGTGAGAAATCTGTTTATCTCAAGCCATCCATCCATTATCAGAAAGTCACTGATTCTAGTTAAGGGTAACCTGGAGCCCATCCCAGAAGCACAGAGCACAACGCCAGACTAGACTCTGGACAGAACATTACAGTGTACACACATGAGCCCACAGGGACATTTTAAAGTCATCTATTAACATAATGTAGGCTGCATGCATTTGGAAGCTGGGAGGAAACCACAGCACATGGTACAACACAAGAATTCATACTGTCCGACTATTGTATATGCACTTTAACAAGTTTTCTTTTGGGAAACTTTTGCTCTCAGATTAATTATTTAACATTTTGGGGAATTGTTTCAATCTGATAGCCTTGACATAATCCTAGTATTGAGCAATTGAGTATGTACAGTACGTCCCTCTTGCGTGACTGACCACAAGGAAAGAATTTGAAGGAACCCTTTCTAGTTGGAATGAGTTAAGAAACTACTATGGTAGCCAGGAGGAGGGTGATGCCAAAATGACAAACATGGGCAAAGGGTATTCATTATCTTTATTTACTCTTAGTTGGGTTTAGTGATTGGTTGTCCCTTGCTCTTGAGTTTCATTACAAACTCCATTTAATATGAACAAAAAAGGAGGGAAAGTCAGATGTTTTTGTTTTTTTTTACTTCATTCATTATTTTTACAGGTACAGTAGGGCATACTGGTACATTTTATTTTGATGTTATTCGTATTCTCAAAAAAAACAACAAGGCGCTCTGTTTAATTTTGGTCTCATTCATGATTCAAAGCAGGCCTGTTGTCAACGTCTTTGATAGCCTTGAATTAGTTATTAGTTTGTTCCAGTAATCCTGTTAATTGGTTTCCTGGGAGGACAGTGTTCTACCAAACAAAGACAGCTAGACTTCAGTAGCATGATGACCTTGGTAGAAAGCTCTACCAAGCTTTCAGCTTTCATCACAGTGCATCACCATTCTTAATTTTTTTACTTAATTTGTTGATGAGGGCACAATTTAAAGCCACCCTGATGAAGCAGATTAATCTTTACTTACATTTTCACCCTTAACTTGACCTGACCAAAGTGATGCTGAACGCACCATTTGCAGAAATTGGATTTGGAGATTTTTTTTCATTCAATGTGAGTAAAGGGGATTTCTAGGTGCTTTTGTGCAAGGTAATGTGAGCACACAACCTTAAACTGTAATCCACTGACGTCCACAGATGTTCCACTCAAACACCTGAGGAGACAGTATAACAAAAAAATTGAAGGGGCATAGAATAACCTCACACTGATTTTACATTAATCACAAATCCATTTCTTTATATGTAACATGATTCATTACATAATAAGATTATTATCAGGAAGAAAGAAATTAGAAGAAGAATTAACAGTAATTGACAGAGGTCCAAAGGGCAGCAGATAAATGGAAAATAACAAAAATATCCAAAACTCTGGCTATAACTTTGAAAAAAACTATCAGGTAATGTTTTTCTGCATGTGTGTACTGAAAGTATGTATTGTTATTGAAACAGAAGGAGTTTCCCTTTCTGTGTTTGCAGTGGTTTTAATGTAATTCATATTGACTACCCTAGAAGTTTTGAAAAATGAATACGCTTACTAGTATGTACAGTCCTAATTGAAGAATATGTAAAAACTGCTACAGGGCTTCAGTAGGCAGTCTTTCATTCCAGCATTTCACAAGCAAATTAAACAGCAAAGTGGCTTTTGTGAATTTAGTTTGTTTTCAATACAGGCTACTTGAATTGACTTTCCATGTCTATCAACATACAGCTGAGCAAAGAATGTCTCACAAAATTTAACATACATTCAAATTTTCAAAGAACAAAACATTGTTCTGAGAAGAAAATTCATTATCATTTGTTGTTTTTTATTTTGCAACAGGATCAATTGATACTTACACTAAACAGACAGTAAATTGATATTGGGAAGAGGGGCTACAGGCAAGAAATAGGTAATGCAGTAATCTCTTGTTACTGTATCTGCATGACCAAACTGAAGGTTTATTGTTCTGAGGACCATTATTGATGATTGCTAAATACCCTACAATGAAACAAGTCAAAGTCAGTTCCACACTGAGAAGCAGAAAAATACAGTTTGGGGTGTTCAGCCCTCTTTAGGTCCACCTAGAGTCTTGTATTATTTAGAATTAAATTTGAGCCTAAAACAGTATGTTCTAAATATTCTAAATAAAAATATTTTAAATAAACTTTGCTGTCCTGAAATTAGCACATATCATACTTATATTGTACACTATAAAATCTAGCACAGCATGTTCAGGATTCTAAGAAAACATTTCAGGTTTCTCGGCTACTTAATAAACCACTTCAGTATTCCTTTTTGTGGTCTGGTATGGTCTGAACCCCTAGATGAAATAATTTCTTCTTACATATACTCATGCCCATGACTGCTCCCTGATTGTACCCTGTGGCTGTTGATTGAGACAAGTGCACGGCATAGTGCAGATATACGGTAGGCCTTAAAAACTATAACCCACTAGAAGTTCTTGATAAGCTTTGGTTTTTAACTGGAGTGAAATAGCTGCCCCCTGTGGTTGGCTTGGCTGTAAAAAGGAACATCTAAGCTTGCAAATAAAGATAAAAGGCTCTAGCTGGCAAAGGTAAAGAAAATTGAACCACTGAGTGCAGGAAAATATATTACGATCCAGTCAATCAAAATTTCATCTTGGTCCAAAACACAGAAATGCTTATTGAAAAGTTAGGGAATACTTGACAGATCAGAGTGCTAAATTCTTAGTTAAACATGGAATGCTCTCTTTATAAATGTTGGCATAAAGTAATTAAGTTGGTTATTTGTGCTGAATCAATGCAAAATAAAACTATTGTAGAATTTTAAGTCTTACAGTTTCATTTGCCATCTACCTTGCTGCTGTGTTCATCCTAAAAAACAGTTACTCCGATCATTATTCTGAACAGACCAGACAGAGCATAAAAAGCAAAGAAGCAGTGGAATTTCTTGCCATTTTTTTTGCCAGCTGAGCTTTTGTGGAATAAGGTTTCCTGAAAAGGCTTATACAATTATAAACTGTAATTCGACAAAGGTATTCTGACCATTCATCTGTAAAATCAGTAATACAAGATTGTTTTGAACCAATAAATGCTAGTGCCTTGAGAATTAAAAAAAAAGTTCTGAAGAAGTCAAAAAAGAATCTGCATTTATCAAAGTGTTGTGTGTTTCTTTCCATTTACATTTTTAAATTTTTTGTAACAAAAATAACATGTAAGATTTTCCTTTTTTCTGACTAGTGCAGTAACATTTTAAAACCTATGTAATGAAATTGGTTGAAATTAAAATACCAGACTTTCATCATTTTAGTTTGGAAACAAAAGCACACAATGATGTTTATACTAGCATGATTAAACACATGAAGTAGACAATGTGGAAATAAAACGTATCACCCTGCAGTTAGAAACACATCTTTTGTTTTGGGAATCCATTGTAGTGGTGTGCATGTCTTAATTTCTGCTGCCAATAAAAATTATTTCAAATTCATACACCGCTGGTATCATATTTTTTGTTTTGGTAGCATTAGCTTTCACTTTTGAAATGAAGTGCAGAAAAATCCATTGTGATAAAGGGTGATTAGTATAAGATTAATATAAAATTAATTTTCAAAATTGAGAGAAAATCAATATTTCTGAATCTGAAACAGAGTTATGAAGAGCACTCAGAGGGAACCTGATACAAATATTACATTATATTGACGAATATAGTCCAGTAGACTTCAGTCTTCAGACTTCATTAACAGTGAAACACAAACTGGAGGGCACAAGTGTACAGTAAACTCAGTGAAAATGCTTTTAAAACTGAGAAAAGGTGGTAGTTCTTTATCTAGGATTGTAGGAGCATTGAACAAACTACCCAGCCTTGTTGCTGAAGCTGATACCCTGGCTTCTTTCAAGGCACAGATTGGTGAGAACTTTGGATCCATTAGTTGCTGACTGCCAAACAAGTTAGATGGGCAAAATGGCCTCCTCTTGTTGGTATCCATTCTTATGTTCCATTTTGTAAGCATTTCAAAGAAAGTCTTTTCAGTTTACATTGAGGATATGTTGAAGTTTTTTTTTACGATTTTTTTGCACACCCTGTCTCGATATTGGCCTTTTTCTTTGTTTTGTCGTTTAACACCGTTTTTGTTGCTTGATTTGAAGTACAGTTTACAGGGTTTAGAAGATTTAACTGTTATTGAAAACTTTCTAATCATTAATCGGAAGGCATTTTGCATTAGGAACCGTCACTCATTAATGACACCGCTGTCCAGATTGTTTAAGTTCGTTTTAAATTCTTCTGCCTTGAAACATTTGCCTAATGCACAAATACAGTCAGATTGCAGTACCCTCTTTCCAATGCCATTAGCCTGTTATTCAACAAAGACTACATTTAAGTCCAGGAGGGACAAAGGGCTTTCTGGCTTTTGTTATAGCCAAGTCCCCACTTGCTTAATTTGATGCAATTATTTGTTTAACTGGAACAATTTAATGTTCAGATCAAGACCTGAAAAGGTTTTATAGCTGCTGTACCTAGAATTAAGTGTTTCTCTTAAAATTTCACCTTTCAAAGACCTTATATTAAATATGTCCAGTTGTGCAGATAATTAGGTCAATTAAATTAATTGAGAGCTTATGTTGCAATGAAAACCAGAGGTCTACCACTTCCTACACCCTCTTCTAATGTATCATTGGGAGTACTGAAGCCTGTAAAGAAAACATAGAAACAACATGATGTAATTTTCAAACCTCAGTCTGAATTGACCTCAAGCACTTACAGTAAAATATTTTTAACACAGTCTGTAGTTTTTATACAGCAAAGTTTAAATAATAGGGTAAATACTTGCAACAAATACTTATTGCCAGTAATTTATTATTCTTTTATCTCAAACATAATATGAATATGATGCTACATTCATCTGATATTTTAACACTCCTGGTTAATTATATGTCTTGTTATATAGCCCTACAATGTACAATAAATCCTATAAAATGCGTTTGTTTGATTAGATGTAAAGCTCAAATACTGTATAATAGAGATAAAATCAGTCCTTGCCCATGTACTGTATGTCACTGAATTATGGAGTATAAAGTTGAAGTAAAGTGCCTTTCAGTTTTTGTATAAAAGCTTCAAGGTTAAATCTGGTCATATCTGAAATGTGGCATTCGGGTTTTTTGTATTGGTATTACACAAAGGGTCTGCGCTCAAATAGTGGGGAAAACACATTGGATTTTGAAGAGAGAACCTGGACATATTGGGTAATATATCGACCCATTAAAGTTCCCCTATATATTGTCCACAATTGGGACATATTGACTCATTAAAGCTGCCCTTGACAACAAACCCATTTATCTTATTCCAATAAAACAATGAAAACACTGCCTGAAAAACAGAAGGGATGGATAAGCAATATTTCATACCTGAATTCCTCAAAAAACAAGAAGTGTGAAAATTCAAATTTTAGGCACAAAATGGCTGCAGTTCAATATAATCTAGGAGAGTCTTTGTCCAGGCATGCCCAATATCACATTTTATCCCACTTTTGCCAATATCAAACAGATAACAATCAGTATAATTCAAGAAAGTGTTTTGAAATTCAAGTTTTAGGATCTGTCCTAAAATATACTAAATATACTAAGCACAGTTGTAGTTTCTGAATACTTTGCTTAAAAATCAAAAGTTGGGTTACTATTGCTTTTCATGTTGTGACTTAATTTCACAGTATGAGCAAGGTAACAAAGAATAAAGCTGAAAAGGCTCATAAGACCTACCTGATTCTCTGGATGGAAAACAAATAGATGTAGTTTGAGTAATCAGAGCACCGAACAATGTTATGTAGTGACGTTCATCAAGAAGTAGCCAGGGAGAAGCGTTACAGCTACAGATCACATCCTTTTTACGCATTACCCTCTTCAGATTCCAACAAATGTGATTTATTTTGTAAACAGCAATAACCCAGTGCTCCAGCATACTGCTGAGTTACTGCTCTCCCAGTGCATGACAGATTGAAAAATCAAAAATTTCTTAACTTGCAATATTTCGGCATCATTACTTTTTTAAAATAGTGTTAGTTTTTTGCAACTAAGAAAGTAAACCAAATTGTATCTTTAACTTTCTGCTTATTATTTTATTATTCTTATATTTTTGAGCTTAACATATAGAACAGGGATGTACTGACTGGATAACAACTGTATACTTTATAAGTTTCCCCTTCAGCTTCCTCCCAGAGTGCTAGTTACATTGTTACATTTGTTAACATTTTGGTTTTATTACTTTATTGTTTTCCTAGACAGTATAAAAAAAACATCTGTGTGTTCTTCAGCATGGACAAAAGTTCTTTTTGTTCTTGTTTCTCCGGTTGAGCTGCAGCTTCTGGAGTTGAGTGCCCTACTCAGACAAAGTCAGATAAAAGAAATGCCAAATCACCAGATAATATTGCACTGGCATCAGTGTGATAGTGTGGTAGGATACACACTAATAATGTATTGCCTCCACTGCTTAGTGTTTTAAAGAGCATTTAAATGCGAATGGTTTGCCTCCATTATAATAATGTTATTATTAAACTGAACATCACAATCTAAAGGAAAAAATGTATATGGCTTTTATATGGCTCATTCCCTGAACAATGACTATATCGTATGATATAGTAAATATGCAGAGCACAGAAGAAGCAGCAGCACTTAAATGGTGACATTCATTTGTGCAAAAGGGAGATGTTATACTTCCTAGATTCTTCCATAATATTTTTAATGGTATTTCATTCTAAGACGTGAGAGTGCTATACAACTAATGCTAAGCATCCCATTAAATGTGCTAATACCGTAAATAGCCTAAACATGTACAGTACAATTAACACAACATGCTTTCTGATATCAAATGGGTGGAATTTTTATTACCATCATCAGAAAATAACGTTTGAGGCATTGTATTATGGAAAGTGAAAGCATTCTTTAAATGAAGATATATCAATGTAGACACCATAGTTATTTCAGTATTAAAAGGGTAAATTGATCAACCATGCCTTCCTGTAGCCCGATCTTGACAGTTAGCAACTACTTGGTCCATAATTGTTCCCTAGATTCGGTGATAGGGGGCACTATGCTGCAGTCCATGCCACCCTTTGATGCCAATGTGTTAGTACTTGTGGATACAGGGTCAGAACCTCCTCCTTGTGATTGGTTTTAAAAGACTTGTTTCTCCACTCTCAGTGTGTTAGGCTGTTTCTGTGGCCCGTTAGGTGGTGGTGTGTGGTTGTAAAAACGGATGCTTCGTTCCACCCCCTGAAGTGGCAGCTGTTCAAGGGATGATTGTTCATTCAGTGGAGGTTTTATAGTGAAGTCCCTTGCCAAGCATAGCTGGTTTGTTTTTTCACCTGGGGTCCTCATGCATTTTAATCTAGGTTATGCATTGCCAGGCCAGGCCACAGATAATGTTAAAACCAGGAATGGGAGAGTAAAGCTGCACAGCGGAGATCTGCTTGCTTCCACGCTGCATTTAATGAAACTCTTCACTTTTCATTTCCCAGTATTTATGTAACGTCTTAGAATGTATCTCCTACTTACTACATAAATAATTGAAACAGAAAAAGAGAAGTTCTTTTTTAAAAGCTTTACATTAGGATTAAATAATAATCAGGATGCAGCTCCTGTGTAATATCTTTTGACGTTTTCATGGTCGATTGAAATAGTATTTTCATAAGGCGGGTAGGATGGAATTCAGAAGGTCTGATCTTCTGAAAGGTGTATTGTTGATTTTAATGAAATGATAAATATATACATGCTACTGATGCTTGGGCTGGAAGGTTTAAATATAAATGAGACTGTTGTTTGTAAGTAGTTGATGTTCTATTTCCCAATGTATTATAAGCCTCAGGCTGTGTTTGCCCTCTATTAAAAATTTACTTTATTCACTGAGGCTAGTTATTAAACCCAGGAGTCTCCTTTATGATGGTAACTTTCAAGTTGATTGTAACATTGTGAGGTGATTAAAGGAAGTTCATTGAAAGGTCTTTTAGCTATTCCGGATGATTGATCTTTTTAAGCCTTTGATATAAAAGTTAACAGTGCTTCTTTCCCTTTGCTAATGCCATCCAAGATTCCAATTTGTCATTTCAGATGTAATTATAATGCTTAATTATCCATTATGAATGCAGCAGGGTTTGATATATTAGAGATAATAACGTGAATGACTGTACTAGGCATCTTGTCATACATTTTTTATATTTAGACTACAGCTGTTCTGGATTCACTTATACAGTCAATAGATGTGTAACAATTCTTTGTATTGTTTTTAAAATATATGTTTTACTTGACAGAGACTCTTGATCTTGCCTCTTGAACATTAATCTCTGAATCACAGATCATTACGAGAAAAGCAAAATAAACAAATGCAGCATAACACATTACTAAAATAGTGAACAGCATGTTTTGCAGTGTTGTCTTGACATTTTCTTGAGAAAATCTCAGAATGTGTGTACTGTTCCACAACAGATAATCCCATGTTAGGTGTACAGATCGGATTGTCCCTGTGAGGTCCAGAGTCTGACCACATGACCTGCATTAGTATAAGCTTGGAAACAAGTCAACTGAAGCGAAAGCACTGTGTTTAAAAGGTAATTTGTGTGGTTAGCATACAGTGGAAATTCCCTAGGA